>NC_080676.1:125425432-126675432 GCF_030445035.2 Dasypus novemcinctus
CAAGGCACTCCTGGACAAAAGGAATATAAGAGCCACGAAAAGAACCATCAAAAATTCAACCCATTCCATACTTTCCTCTGCACCTTGCTGACTGCTCCAAAATCTGTTGAGTGAGTTGCTACATTGTACATTGTTGAAACACTGTTGTAGGCATAACAAAGACCTTCAGGAAATTAAGTTTTATTACTCACAATGCACAATGGATCCAAAATGGCAGGGGAAGAGGTCCCATCATGGCCAGTCCATCAGGGAGGCCAAATGCTAGGGTGAGGCTTGGTGGATGGCAACTTTGCACTCCGGGCTTGTGGTGGAGAGGTGGAAAGGATAGGTGCTGCCCAAAGGTGGGATATTTGCGTATCCCAGGGAGAATGGCATTTACACTGAGCAAAAAGATTGCATTAATAGAGTTTTGTGAAGAGTTCCTGTCTTGGAAAGCAACTTGGGCAGCTTGTTTCCAGTTTCAGGTTCAAGGTATGGTCAGGCCCTTCCATATGACCTAATGTCTCACTGTAGCTGCGGAATAGAAACATCTGCACACAAAGAAAAGGAGAGAAGGGGAAAGCTTGGAAAAGGTTGCTGAATATGCCTGTGGCTTTCTCAGCATCATTCCAATTGTTATTTATTTAAATTTTTGTATCCAATTATTTATTGCTAGCTTATAAAAATTCAATAGATTTAGTTGTTGTTGCATTGACCTTGCATTCTGCAAAATTTAATCTCATCTATTAGTATTACAAGTTTATTTTGAAGATTCCTTGGGATTTTCTCTGTAGATAATCATGTCACCTCTAAATTGAAAATATTTCCATTTATTAATTTTTTTAATTTTTATTGCCTTCTTTTACTGTCTAGGACTTCCAGTATGATGTTAAATAAGAATGTTGAGAGTGGACATATATAACTTGTTTCTAATTATAGAGGAAATGCATTCTTTCATCATTCAATATGATGGTAGAGCATGATGTTAGTTATAGGTTTCAGTGATTGTTGTTGTTATTGTGTCTTTGTTTTTAGATACCCATTGTCAAGTGCAGAATGTTCCCCTCCATGGCCATGTGTAGAGAGGTATGGTGAATTTTATTCATGTTTTTTGTTTATGAATTTTATTTTTTTAAGATGAGGTTAAATGTGTAATTAATATGAGACTGTGATTTTTCTTTTTTAGACCCTTCATTAATTCATCCCAACTTTGGAACATAGAAATTCTATATTTTCATGTAATTATGCATGGTAGAGTTATGAACATTTTTTGTATTTTAGTAATTTATGTGAAGTTAAACTTAAAAATAGTAGAACATTAATACTGATGTCCAATGCTAACAAATGCTATTGGACATACTAGACAAATATTTAAATACATACATTAATAGCTATAATTTGTAAAGAAATAGAAATCATGACCACAATTCTTTAAAAAGATAGTAATTGGTAAAAAAGGCCCATAACTTTTTTTACAGAGGATAAATAAAACCTGAGTGGTGTTTAATTTGTATCAGTTTGATCTCCAGATCTCTTTAAAAGTATGTAAATGTGGTTTCATCAAAATAAATAAGAAATATGCATCAAAGGACTTCATCAAGAAATTTAGAAAAACAACCTCTATAATGTTTACTATTGAAAATGGAAAATAACAAGTGTTGGAGAGGATGTGATGAAATAAGAACACCCATTAGTTGTTAGTGGGACTATAAGTGGTGCAGTTGCTGTAGAAAACAGTTTGGCAGTTCCACAGAAACTAAGTATAAAATTACCATAAGACTCAGCAATCCCATTTCTATATAGGCATATTCCCAAATGGATTGAAAGCAGGGACAGATGTTTGCACACCATTGTTCCTAGTGACATTACTCACAATTATCAAATGATGGAAGTAACTCAAATGTCCATTAATGAATAGATAAACAAAATGAGGTATATACATGCAATAGGATATTAATCAGCCCCAAAAAGGAATGAAGTTCTGATACATGTGACAAAGGATGAATTTTGAACACATCCTGTTGAATTTAAAAAGCCAGATATAAAAGGATAATTATCATATTATTTATATGAAATAATTAGAATAAGAAAATTTTAGTTAGAAACTAGAATATAGATTACCTGAGGTCTGGGTGGGGACATGGAATGAAGAACTATTGCTTAATTGGCACAGTGCTTCTATTTGGAGTGATAGAAAAGTCTTGGTTATGTGTGGTGGTGTTGATAGCATAACTTGTGAATATAATTAAGATGACTGAATCAAATGTTTGAATATGATTAAAGGGAAAATTTTAGGTGACATAAATTACTGGAATAAAAATTTAAGAACAACAACAACATAAAACAATAAAACACAATCAGTGAACCATAATATAAACTATGGGCTTTAGTTAATAATATAATTATAATAACATTGTTTCATCAATTTAATGAAGATACCACACTAATGGAAATGTTAATAAAAGGAAAAACAGTGTATATGAGAGGCAGAATATGGGGGATCTGAATTATCTGCATGATACTTCAGTAAAATTATAACTTTTCTAATAAAAATGCTTTCTTCAAATTAAGTAAGAATAGTGGCACTAAAATGTTTCTTTTTCACTTTGAAAGGATACAATCTCTTTCTCTATATGTATGTATATACATAAACACACACCCACACATATATATGCATGTGTATGTTTATGTGTATACATAAAAAAGAGAAAAGTGAAAATATAGTAAGGCTGTGAAATAATACTAGGACTATGATTCTTTATTTGAATACAGAACTTGATTTTAGCTATTTTGCAAATTTTATGAATATCTTCTGATAACATTTATTTTAATAATTGATAACTCACAAATATTAAGAAGTTCAAAGATACAAATGAAGAAAGGAGAAGTCATCCATGATTTTATTGTTGAAAATATTGAGTCCCCTTTTCTCAGGTTGTATCTAATTTATGATCTTGTTAAGATTAAAAAATAAAGCAAGAAATTACAAACTTTCCATTAAATACAGGGCAGATGCACCCTGTGCTCTCTACATTTAATATTTCATCTTGTGAAGCCCTGTTCAGTTCAGAGATAAAGCAAGACATATTAAATTTGCTTTGTGCTCAACACTCTCAGTATGACAGTCTTCATTTTACCAACAAAGACAAATGAAGGAGCAGAAATTGTAACATAACATTGATCATTTTACCACTATCATCCGTGAACAAAATCATTTATTCTGAAAAGTTTTTTCAAAACGTGTTTATTATACTTTTTTTCCCTACCTGTTATTACCTAGCTACAAAAAAGTTTTATTATATTGGAGCTATTTTTCAGTTAAAAAAAGGTGCTTTTATGTTAACTAGTTATTAAATATTATTCTTTAAAAATGTGCCTTAATATTATTATATTCTTATAATACAAACAATTGAGGCTGGTGATATAAGAAAAAAAAAATTATACCATTTATCCCATGTTCGTTAAGAGTTTTCCTCTATCAACTACTATACTATTCCACAACATTTTAAATGTTTCAAATTTTTGTTATATAAAGTTACTCTGCCATTATCACACCAGTCTGCCAGGCCATCAGTACTAGCTAGCTTGGCACACCTGACACTGCATTTTTAAGTGATATGTATTTACCCTTGGTGTAGCAGTTTGGCATTGTTTATGAATTCCAAAAATAGTTACTGGACTCTGTTTGTGACCTTGTCTTTTCCTCTGGGCATATTAGATTATATTGGATTCAGAAGTTTACTTGGTTAAATACTGATTAAAGTTTTGATTGGGACATATTTGTAGGAAGTTACATCCTTGACCCTTTGGTGGGCAAGGACTCAGAGAAAAAACATGGCAAAAGAGTTAGTTGGAGATTTTGACCTGGAGTCTGGGAAGTGAACACACAGCAGAAGAAAACAGAGAAATAGAGATGGCTCCTTAGACATGGCAGAAGCCCCAGTGAGAGAGACAGAGCCCTTCGCCGGATATTCTATGCAACAATTCATATCATCAACTCTTCCAATGATCTGGTCAGACAAAGTCTGAAATTTATCTTGCATCTGTTGCAGCCTCTGTACCTAATGGCTCCTGGAAGGTGAAGGAGGGGGTGATTGAGGGAGTTCTCAAGAGGTGGGCAGGAATGGGCTTTTTGGCACAGGGGAAGAAATGTGGGCTTAGAGACTCCAGCTTCGCCTGGGCTTAAAGGAAGACAGCTAAGCATGGCTAGAGTGGTAAATAAGTCAGAGGGTGCGAGTGCCCCCAGGGAGGTCTGTTTTTCTCTGTGAGCTGGAGAGAGAGCTGTGAGGGACCCCCAAGCTAAAAGGCTTAGAACAGACACCAATGAGACAATCAGGGAATTCTGGCAGATTTCCAGGCAGTGCTGAGAACCAGGGCGGTTGGAGACTTGTAGTTCAGGACTTCTCTCTAGCAGGGCCAGCCAACCTGTCCAGTGGAGAAGAGAGAGCTGACCCTCAGCCTGGACAGAAAGGGTGAGTCCAGTGTGCAGTCTCAGGGGATCCCTGCCTGCAGGGGCTGTCAGCTGAGCTGAGGGTTGTCTCCTGAGTCTCTGAGTTAGGAGAGCCAGCTTTCTCTAGGCCAGCTTTGGGGAAACAATGGCTAGGTTTTTTTCACTGACCAATGAGCCTAGGAGGCACAGGTTGCCTCAGCTCTTCATGCTTGGGAAGACTGGCCAACAGGCCAAGCAAGGCCTGGCAAACTAGGAGGAAGTTAGGATTCCCTTTTGGCAATTAGCTGAAAGTTCTGGGCATAGTTCTGGGCAGCATGTGGAGGCCTCAGGAAAATCAGTAGTACAGAAGTATGCTGGGTTGGTAAAGGGAACTTCCCTTTGTCCGTCTTCACTGCTTCTGAGGAAACAGTTAGGCCCAGGATTCCAGGCTCAGGAAGACTTGGAGGGCTGAGAAAATATGAAGTAACTCTGAGGATCTCAGCTCTGTTACAGCAAGGTGGGGGCCCACTGCAGGACTGGTTCCTGGTCCTGGTGTCCTGGTCCTGTCTGCCTTCCATACATTCCTTACACTTTCCCTGTTCTGCTATATTCAAAGAGGCTCACCCTGCAGGCTCTGCTAGCTGGGCGTTGGTTGGATTTGGCCATTAGGAGACTTAGGACTCAGGAGGAAGAGGAGGGGAGTTTGCCAGAACTCCCATAACAAAGTTCCTCCAACTAGGTGGCTTAAAACAACAGTAATTTCTTGCTTCACAGTTCTGGATGGCAGGAATCCAAAATCAAGGTGTTAGCAGCTACACATACTCTCCAAAGGCTCTTGGGAAGAATCCGTTCCATGCCTCCCTCCTGAATCTGATTTCCTTTACTTGTGGCAGCACCACTCCACCTGCCTACATCTCCTCAGGGTCTTCTTTCTTGTCTCTATCTTCCCATGGCCATCTCCTTTCTGTCTCTACTCTATTCTCAGATTGGTCAGGACCAGGAGGTGGCTTGCTTTGTTCCAGAATCCCTAATCTTGTGCCCTCCAGTTTCTTCTCTCATCCTCTGTCTCTTCCTCTACTGGCTCCCTGTCCCTAGGCTGAAAGAGCATTCAGCAGAGCCAATGCCCCTTCTCTGGGGCACTTCCAAATAGTGTCTGTGCTTCCCACTCTTCTTGCAGCAGCTCTTAAATGTTTTTCCTGAAATTCTTTTCCCAGAGAATAAAATTTAATTAATCTTCTGAATATTATTAGTATCCAGTTTTCATTTGAATGGTTACTTACAATTCTTACTTTATCCAATAATATGAAATGGCCTTGCTATTTTATAGCTATCAGGAATTCATAAAAGTAGTTATGGCTGGGAGAACATAAGGGGAAAAATTTCTATGTAAAGTGTTCTGTGGCTAAACTTTCATTTCATTTTCAGTTTTTATTTAAAATCATTATAAAGAGAAGAAATTCCAATCATTAAATATTTTCATTGTAATGATACTGAAGAAGAGTGGAAAAGAAAGGTAGTTATATGAAGTTGTTTAAGAATTTAAATGAGATTTTCTTTATTGAGTTAAGAACATAACAGGAATTCTTCTTTGCTTAATTTTTCATCATTTAATTAAAACGAGATACATCAATAGACTCAAAACTCTTGAAACCACTCAAAATATGAATGAATAAATAAAACATATATATATATACACATATACATATATATATGTTTTCTTTGATATGAGTAAAACATTTTGCATTAGTCAGCCAAAGGGGTGCTGATGCAAAATACCAGAAATCAGTTGGTATAAAGAGTATTTATTTGGGGTAGAAGCTGACAGATACCAGGCCATAAAGCATAAGTTACTTCCTTTACCAAAGTCTATTTCCACATGCTGGAGTAAGATGGCTGCTGACATCTGGCAGGGTTCAGGCTTCCTAGGCTCCTCTCTTCCCAGGACTTGCTTCTTTCTGGGCTCAGGGTTCCTCTCTTCCCGGGGCTTGCTTCTCTTTCCTCTGTGTGCTTGCTTCCCAGGACTCCAGCTTAAGACTTTAGCACCAAACTCCAACATCAAAACTCCAACATTAAGACCCTCAACTCTGTCCTTTGCCATGCCTTTTATCTGTGAGTCCCTACCCACCAAAGGGTGGGGACTCAGTGCCCCACTGGCACAAGAAGTTTATATAATTACTTAATAAATTAAACCTATGAATCCAATAAAATCTAATATGTCCAGAGGAAAAGATGAGTTTACAAACATAATCCAATATTTCTTTTTGGAATCCATCAAATAATATCAAACTGCTTCACATTATATAGTTGCTTTTTTCTTAGACCATAGAGATAGTAGTTCAGATACATAGCACATAGATAGTGGATATTAGATCTTGTGGTTTCTATATATTTAGTACCTGTCCCTCTGTCCTATCTTACTAACTTTCTTCTTTAAGAGATATTTAAACAAATATGTGGGCTGCTATTTTGAGTTAGCAACCCAAGAGGACCGGACGGGCTTCCACGGCTCGGCGGGGAGCCCCTAGGCCAACGCGTAGGCCTAGGTTCTCCAGGTGTGGGGGACGCGCGGTAAAAACCACGGAGACAGCCTGTGAGAGTGAGCTAGTCTACTTTATTGCGGAAATACACTTGATTATATAGGGTCGGGTTAAGGGAGGGGTAGGAGCTGGGGCGGGTTAACTACGGGGCGGTAGTGGATAGGCGGAGCCGTGCAGGCAGCTATGAGGTAAGCAGTGACTAAGGAAGGGGGCAGATTATGAGTTGGCTAAGTGGGTGGGACTGGCGGGAGGGATAGCAACGGCTGGAAAAGGGAGATAACAGGGGCTAGGAGGAGGGGTGAAGGAAGGCAGTAACAATTGCTCCTTTTGTTTTATAAAAAAAAAGAGGGCGTGAGAGAGTAGAGGGATGGGCTGTGGAGGGTGAGAGAAAAAGGGGTAGAATTGACTGGCGATGGGCAAATGACATATCATTTGGCCAGAATGTATGCATAGCCCTTAGGGTTGGTGCGTGCCAGTGCTAGACGAAATATCTAACATGATGTTGCGCACGCTTTTTTGGGGTGGATAGCGCTGCGGCTGGTTTAACCGTGAAAGATTCTCCGACGTATAGCAATAAAGGGGGGCGGAGGGTGCACCCAAGCCCTTTACGCCGAGGGAAACAAACCCGTGCCGGTGGCTAAGGTCAGGGAGTTTCACAGCAAGCAGCTTCACAGGCAGGAAGTACGGTGGGAAGGGGGGCGAGGACAAGGGCGGGATTGAGGAGCGAGATCAGAGGTAGCAAGACTGTGGTAATGGATTTGAACAAACGAGGAAAATACACTGTCAGCGTGATCCTTGGCAAGACGGATGATTCGTCGAATGGCCCAAGGACCAACGGTGAGACCTAGGATGATGAGCAGAACTGGGGTTAGTAACGGGAGGAGATAAGGGAAGAGGGGCTGCAGGAAGCCCCAGGAACCAGCACTTTGGGCTCATTCAAGTTGGCGTTGGTTGAGACCTTTTTCAAGTTCTTTTAAGCTGGAGTCTACTAAACCGGTATA
Organism: Dasypus novemcinctus; assembly: GCF_030445035.2. Taxonomy (NCBI): domain Eukaryota; kingdom Metazoa; phylum Chordata; class Mammalia; order Cingulata; family Dasypodidae; genus Dasypus; species Dasypus novemcinctus. The sequence goes on from NC_080676.1 coordinate 125,433,379, forward strand.
ATTGGCATAGATGCAGCATTCTTCTCCCAGAGCTGCACATAGGCCACCTTCTTTGAGGAGGAGGAGGTCAAGGCCTCGGCGGTTTTGCAGGACAACTTCTGAAAGGGAATTGAGGGAGTCTCTAAGATACTTGACTGCATCTCGGAGGTAGATGATATCAGAGTCTACTGCTTGTCTAAGGTTTTGGAGGGCGGAGGCTTGTGTGGCTAGGGCTGCAACACCAGTGGCAGCTCCAGCTGTAGCTAGGAGGGAAGTGACAGTGAGTACAGCAGTAATAGGTTCGCGTTTGTGGAGGTAAATAGCTTCTTGAGTGTGATCAAAGGCTTCAAAGAAATGTAGAGGAGTGTGATAGATGACTCGGGGCGTGAGGAGGATGAGAAAACACGTTTCTTTGGTCTTGTTAAGTGTGGCAACAGATAAGCATGGGGTAAGTCCAGTGGAAGAGCAGAGCCATTGGGTGGTGTTTAAGGGAACTAAGTATTTGGCAGAGACGTCTGGGGAGGTATAGTTGGTACAGACAGTAAGGCTAGGAGTGTGGGAAGAACGGGGGTGAATGCATAAACCTTTGGAAGAGATGTGTGTAAGAGTGAGTGAGACATGAGTAGACTGATTCCAATTGCAGGAAGAGGGGGAATCGTCGGTGGAGGAAGTAAAGAGTGGTGAAGGGATAGCAAGTGGATCATAGAGGGGGAGGCTGGGGGAAAGACATAACCAGCAAGAGCGAGTGAGGTTGGGGTGGGAGGCATTGAGAGAGGAATAGGAGGCGTTTAGGAGTTTGAAGTAAGGACTAGAGGGGATGAGAGGATGTGGTTGAATACCTGGAGCGGGGAGGGAAGTGGGGCTTATAAAAGGGACGACGGCGGCCAAGGTGGAAGAGATTTTGAGGGGGGTAGATGAGGACGGAAGAAGGTGAACAGTGGGTGAGGGAGGAGGGTTAAGGAGGTGATTGGGACCAATAGCAGAGGGTGGGGCGGAGACAACACGCTTTTGGATTTCGAACAAGGCGCCACGATCATAGTTGCTCATATACAACCGGAGTCCATAGGGGCGAGCGGCCAGCCATGTATCGTCGTTTGGGTTTTTTACTGTCAGCCAAATAAAGTCCCAACGGGAATTGTTGGCTACTTGGAGAGAGAGATACGGGTCTCTGTTGGGGGTGCCGGACCATCCATGGGCCATGGTCACACATCCCCAAGAGGGGCAGTAGAAGTGTGATGGGTCATGACAACCTCGAGCACTAGCAGGACAGATGTAAAAACCAGACACAGGGTTGAATTGAGGGCCAAGGAGACGGTTGTTTCGAGAAAGCAGGCATGCTGTATTCCCGCCTCGACAGGATGAGGAGGAGTGGTGGCCTACCTTCGCTTTTCTGATGTTGCTTACTTGGCATTCGGGACGGAAGGAAATTCCAGCAAGAGGGCAGACGTGCGTGAGAAAGGAGGGAGCGACACTAGTAACATTATAAGCGAGAATGCGCTTTTCCGGGAATGTCTGTAAGGTCCAGTTGAATGGCTGATGGGATGAGGAGCTTTGGGCAGAGGAGGCTAGAGACAACATGAGAATGAGGAGATGGATGAGGTAGGGAAGGGTAGGGGAACAGGAGGCGGGGGTGTGAACAGAGCGGGCCTGTCAGAGGAGCTGGAGAACTTGGCGCTCGATGGGGTCATCATCTTCCAGGGAAAGACGGCTTAGGCGGCGGGCAAGGAAGCGTTGTCAACGTCGTTCGTGGCGAGAAGGAGCTGATGTGGTTCTCGCGGGCGGTGATGTTGGAGAGGTAGGCTCGAGTGAATTTGCTTGGGGGCGCATGGTGGTCATGGGAGGAGGGCGACGAGGGAGGTGAAAACGCCAATTAGAAGTAGAAAGGCGACAGCAAGGAGAAAGTGTTGGCGGAGGTTCCAATCTGCTGGGGCTGTAGCTGCGAGACAGACAGCTGAAAAGATTGTTAAAAAAATGAAGACTATAAAAAAGAAGTATAAAAGTGGGTGAGGGTGCGAGGGGAGTGGGAAGAGCATCTGCACTGAGAGTTCTTCTCTGATAAGTTGTAAGGCACGTTTTGGTGGAGGTCAAGCACTTGTCAGCAGCAGGTTGTAGAGGCGGCAATAAGGCTCTTCTTGTAAATTGTGCAGAGTCGAGTCTTTTGGGGAATCTGTAAAGACAAAGAAGGGAGAAGAGAGCCCTCATAGGGGAGGGACAATCAGCGGAAAGAAACTCGGAGAGAGTACTTATTTAAATATAAACATTTCAGGGAGAGGCTGGTTGGTGTTGAATTTGAGCAAATGGGGCGACATCTGGGCCTCCGCAGTCAATGTTGTCTCTAACGGAGGGCGCAGTGTACTCGTCATTCAGTGGAACTTTGGGGTCGGTGGCAGGCCTGATGTAGCGTCCAGGAACCCAGAGCGGTTGTGGCTCCGAGTCTGGGAAGACAAAAGCAAAGCCTCTCCCCTGTGCTAGCAAGGGGGCTGGATCTTGCCAAAGGTTTGTGGCGGGGTCTTTCCAATGAACAAGAGGAACTTGTGAAGGTTGCCACATGGGTCCCCAATGTTTGTGATTTGGGGAGAGTCCTTTGTTATCGAAGGTCAGGAGATTATGATGGATAAGGCAAGCAGTAATGACGTCGGCAGGGGCTTTATGGGGAGAGGAAGTTTTTTCTTTTTGAATGAGTAGCTTGAGCTGTTGGTGAGTGTGCTCAACAATTCCTTGCCCCTGCGGGTTGTAGGGGATGCTGAAATGGTGTGTGATGTGGTACATCTGCACAAAGCTGGCAAAGGTGGCACTGCGGTAGGCTGGTCCATTGTCGGTTTTGAGATCCCAGGGAATTCCCATGAATAGAATGGCTTGACGAAGCGCTTTGATGCAATGTTTGGCACTCTCTCCTGTGAGGGGCACGGCATAACATAGGTGCGAGAAGGTATCAACTGCAACATGAAGATATTTAAGGCGCCCAAAAGCATTAACATGGGTGACGTCTAGTTGCCAGGGGGAGTTAGGCCGCAGGCCGCGGGGATTAGCTCCGTGGGGCTGCAAGGGTCCAAGGGGTAACAAAGGTGCGCATGTTCGACAGGAATGCACAAAATGTTTGCACGTTTCGATGGAAAGGTCTGGAAAGAGCTTCTGGATAGATCGCGCAGAGAAGTGGAATTGAGAGTGTAAAAGTTTGGCTTGGTTGATGAAGTCCCCTAGTCTTGTTTTGTCAATGGAATCTTCTTGAATGGCAGCTGGGTATACATGGTGGCCGGACGCTAAGGCGTCAGCAAGAGCATTTCCTTGAGTCAGTGGTCCTGGCAGGCCAGAGTGACTTCTGATATGAGCGATGAACCAGGGTTGTTGCCTTTCTTCAAGCAGTCGCTGTACAAAGGCGAGTGCTTGATCTATAGATGAGTCGCTGGGTAGAAAGGTAGCAAGTGGGAGCAAGTGCGACATACCTGTAAGGTGTATAAGCTGTCTGTAAAGATGTTGAGAGGCTGGTCTGGGTAAAGATTGAGGACTGCAGCGACAGCTAAAAGTTCACCCACTTGAACAGAAAGGTGATTGGCAAACATTACTTGTCGTGGCTCAAGCCTTCCTGGCGCATATATGACAGCAGCGAAGGCCCTTTTTGAGGCATCAGTGAAAGCAGTGATGGTGAAGGGAATTGGCTTTCTTGCGGGCAGCGGACGGAACGGGTTGAAAAATGCTAATTGAGATACACCTTGCAACAGTGGATGATGAGGATAGTGGTTGTTGAAGGAGCCACAAAAGAACTCTATCAGGCTCTGCATTTGAGCATTATTCATGATAAGGGAAGTAACTTCTCTTGCATCAAAGGGCCAAACAATGGTGTGTGGCGGGACGCCGTACGTTTGTATGGACAGAAGTACTAAGTCAGTGGCTAATGTGATCCAAGCCCTTGTAAATGGGCAGATTTTTGGGAGTTTACTTTTTGATGTGTGTAGAAAAAGAAGAGGACCATCTTGCCATAGGAGACCCGTTGGGGTGACTGGTGTTGGCAGAACTAAGGCAAGGATTGGGAGATTGGGAGAGAATCGCTCTAGGCGGCATTGCTGGAGTGCAGCATTTACTTATTGGATGGCTTCTTTGGCAGCTGGGGTGATGGTGATGGGGCGAACAACTGCAGCCGATGGACTGCATTTAGTCTGCGGGAGCTCGAAAAGAGGTTGCATTTGCGCTGTTGTGATGGGGAGTGCTGATCGAAGCCAATTGATCTGTCCGCAAAGCCGTTGGAGCTCAGTCAGCGTCATGTGATCAGAAACATGGATTTGCGGGCTGGTGGGCTGAATATATTGATGAAAATGAAAGCCTAAGAACTGGAAAGGTGGCTGGGGGTTAACTTTGTCAGGTTGCACTGTTAATCCAAGACTTGAGAGGTTCGTCATAACTGCAGAGAGTAGATTATTGAGAAGTGTGTTAGAACTTGCTGCTAAAAGAAGGTCATTCATATAGTGGATGATGTATGTGTGCTCTGGATGGAACTTAGAGCGTAGCGGCTCAATGGCATGATTGACATAGAGCTGACATATAGTTGGACTGTTCCGCATGCCTTGTGGTAGTACTCGCCATTGGAATCGGAGTGCTGCTCCTTGATTGTTGGTACGCGGGACTGTAAACGCAAATCGTGGACAATCTCGCAGGTGAAGGGGAATGGAGAAAAAGCAATCTTTGATGTCAATAGTGGCAGCATAAAAATGCTGGGGGACTGCAGTGGGATGCGGGCAACCAGGCTGGGGTGACCCCATTGGCTTAATATGCTTGTTAATTTCTCGAAGGTTGTGGAGGAGGCGAAACTTGCTTGTGTTCTTTTTGTTGATGACAAAAACTGGCGAGTTATAGGGACTGGTAGACGGCTCATTGTGCCCTGCCTATAGTTGCTCTTCAACGAGGGCAGAGAGAGCTTGTAGTTTGTGAGTTGGCAAGGGCCACTGCTCGACCCAGATGGGCTCCTCTGTGTCCCATTCCAGAGGGATAGGGTCAGGTCTTGAAATGGGAGCAGTGGCCCCTATAAGGGGGGGGGGGCGGCGCAGCTAAGAAGGCTTCTGTAGTGATTCGAGCTTTTAGCTGGCTGAGTACATCTCTTCCCCACAGGATGGTTTGGACTGAGGAGAGGACGAGTGGACGAATTTGGCCTTCGTGACCCTCTCGGTCGCTCCAATACAGAGGCTGAGATGTTTTCCAAGAGGTAGCAGCTCCCGTGGCGCCGATAACTTGAGGGCCAGTTTCGAGGGGCCAGTGATTAAAAGCGGCGATTTCGAAGGGAATACAAGAGATTTCAGCACCCGAGTCCAAGAGTCCGTCAAGCCATTGTCCCTCTATTTTAAGTTCTAGTGAAGGTCTTTGGTGACGTTTGATAGGCATGGTCCACATTAGGGTTTTGGAGCTTTGTGAAGGGCCTCTTGGGGGAGGGGCTGAGGCCTGCCCTGCTGGAAGTTTAAAGGCTGAGAAAAACGTTGCGCTGAGCGGCAGTCGCGGGCCCAGTGATACCCTTTGCCACAGCGCGGGCATGGCGTGGGGGGACCTCTTGTTCTGTGCAGTGCTACGGCAGGGCGGGGAGTTGCCGGTTGAGGGCACTCGCGAACAAAATGACCGGGCTGACCGCATCGAAAACAGGCAGAATTGGAGGCAGATGAGACAGCCATGGCGGAAGCGAAGGCAGCAGTAAGTGCTTTAGTCTGTGGGTCAATATCTCGACAAGCTAGGACCCATTCGTGCATCGGCTTATCGCGGATAGGAAGGATGACAGCTCGGAAGGGTGTGAAGCACCCATCAAGAATAAGTTCTTTTGCTAACGCAAACTGAGCGTCTTCATTAGTAATTTTACGTTGGCATGCTTCGATAACACGGGCAACAAATGCCGGAAAGGTTTCTTGCGAGTCCTGAAGCATTTGCGTGAACTTGGTGGATTGTTTGGTGGAAATCAAAGAAAATGACCGCTGAACGAGAACTTTCACTCGGTGCCAAAACCCTGGGTCTATGTCTACATAGGAACGAGGGTCAGCATAGTTGTTAACCCCTGTGTAGGCATCAGCTGGATCTTGGACACCTGCTCGAACATTTTCCACTACTTGTTGATCAACAGCCACTTGATAGTGAGCGCGCCATTCAAGGAACTGGCCTGGCTGAAGGATGGAACGAGCTAGAGAAATCCAATCATAAGGAAGAACAAGCTGAACCCCTAACTCTTCTATTAGTTGTTGAGCATATGGGCTATCAATGCCGTCTTCTTTAATGGCTTTGCAAAGAGTTTTAACTTCTTCTGCTGTGAAGGGAAGCCAAGTCTGAGGGCGTTGCTGCGTGGGCAGCGGGTTGAGCGGGTATAGCTGGGGGGCAGGAGAATGCACTTCGCTAGAAGCAGGTGGGGGGCTGCTGCCATACGGTGGTGGCGAGGGATGAACAGCAGCGGGGAACAGATGAGAGAATGATGGCTTAGCAGCGTCAAGGTGGCAACAAGCTGGTGGCGGGATATTTTTGGGCGCTTGACAAGATGGCGGAGCGGCTACATCACTTCTGGGCGTCCGCCAAGATGGCGGTGTAGTGACGTCGTTTCCGGGCGCCGGCCAAGATGGCAGCGAAGTCGCGTCATTTCCGGGCGCCGGCCAAGATGGCGGCGAAGTCGCGTCATTTCTGGGCGCTGGCCAAGATGGCAGCGAAGTCACGTCATTTCCGGGCGCCGGCCAAGATGGCGGCGAAGTCGCATCATTTCTGGGCGCCGGCTAAGATGGCGACGAAGTCGCGTCATTTCCGGGCGCCGGCCAAGATGGCGACGAAGTCACGTCCGGTGAGGGACAAAATGGCGCAGGAGGCTTTTCCGGTTTAACGGAAGATGGTGTCTGCATCATTTCCGGGGCAGGGCCGGAAGATGACGGGACAGGGAGGGGCGGGTTAACTACGGGGCGGTAGTGGATAGGCGGAGCTGTGCAGGCAGCTATGAGGTAAGCGGTGACTAAGGAAGGGGGCAGATTATGAGTTGGCTAAGTGGGTGGGACTGGCGGGAGGGATAGCAACGGCTGGAAAAGGGAGATAACAGGGGCTAGGAGGAGGGGTGAAGGAAGGCAGTAACACAAATATACAGTTACTTTATATTTAAAAAAAAATTAGCAAACTTTCTGTCACATCTATGTATGCCTATTTCTTGTGGCTTTTAAATTATACATTGTATTATTTGTGTGTTATTATACATAAATGTATATCTACAGTATATATATATTAAGTATTGTATTAGTCAGCCAGAATTACCAGATGTGAAATACTAGACATTGGTTGGTTTCTATAAAGGGCATTTATTTGGGGTACGAGCTTACAGATACCAGGCCATAAAGAATAAGTTACTTCCCTCACCAAAGTCTATTTGGAGCAAGATGGCTGCCAATGTCTGTGAGGGTTCAGGCTTCCTGGGTTCCTATGTTCCTGGGGTTTGCCTTTCTCTGGGTTCAAGGTTCCTTTCTTCCAGGGGATTGCTTCTCTTTCCTTTGTGTGCTGACTTCCCGGGTCTCCAGTTTAAGTCTTCAGCATCAAACTCCAAAATCAAAACTCCAACATCAGAAACCCTCAACTCTGTTCTTTGCCATGCCTTTTATTTGTGAGTCCCCACCCGTAGTCATAACTCAATCATGCCCAGGTACAGGTCAGATTACAAGAATAATCCAATATCTACTTTTGGAAATCATAAACATATCAAACTGCTACAACTATATAAATAGTTATAAACAAAAATGCATATAAGTATGCATACTTAATTTAAATCTCAAAAGACAAGGTAACTATAGTCTACATATTGAAGGTCTTTTTCTTGTTTTCTTTATTTTGTTAATTGAACAAATATATACATACATATATTACCTATGTCCATAAGGAGACAAAAAGGGAAAAAATCTCAAGGCATTAGCTATGGTTTCCTGATTTTTGAAATTCAAATATTGAACTTCATTTCCTGTGACAGATCAATGTCCTCCCCAAGATTTTTACAAACTTCTGAGTGTATATGTTTTAGAATTGACCTCTCTGTTGACTTTCTTCTTCTGTTGAAATCTCATCATCACTCAAAATTCAAATCCTTTTGTTATTTTTCCCTGTTTCCCACTGATCCAAATCTGGAGCTCAGCACTTATTCTTGCTTCCTGTTTTTCTTAACAAGAACAATTCTTACCATTCTGGTGTGTAGTGAACTTTAATAGAGATTTTGTAATCTGGAATGAGTTATGCAAACGTGTAATTAGAAAGTTAGACACGCTTGAATTTAAAATCCTGAGACCCCATTGTTGTTGGCCATCTTCTGCAGGTAACAACTTTCTGCCAATTTGCTCAGGTTCCAACAAGTCCCAATATGTCCTCTTTCTCCTCCTTTTTCATTCTCCCTTCCTTTCTCTTCTTCTTACCCCAAACTACTATTATTTCATAGGTAGGCTAAAAAATTTCAATATAAATTTGAACTACAGTATTCCAATACACATGTGAATTCATGAAAAATACTATAAAATTTCCCTCATCCCACATTCAATATCAAAATATTAGGTTTCATATTTACATGTAATTCATGAGAAGCCATGTGTTTAATTTACAAAAAAAAATGTATTGAGATAACACATTTATTTTAAGTGTACATTTCAATAGATTTTGACAAATTTATACATCAATGAAAACACCATCAGATTTAACATATATAATATCTATATTACTCCAAAATTTCAGCTTTGCCTCTTTTGAATAAATCCTATGCTGTGTTCAGATTTAAGCAGTTACAGATAAGCATTCTGTCACTGTAAATTATATTAGCATTTTCTATGCCATTTAATTGGAAACATATAGTGTGTTGGTTAACTACAATGTACCTCAGAAAAAAATGTGTTCTTAAACTTAATTCATTCCTGTATGTGTGAACCCATCATAGATAGGACCTTTGATGAGGTAACTTCAGTTAAGTTGTTGCCAAACTCAATCAGGATGGTTCTTCATCCTATTACTGGGGTCCTTTATAAGAAGAATAAAATTTAGACAGAGAAAGGGCCATAGGAAGCAAGAAGCTGAAATGCAACAGTGCCCAGAAGAGAAGAGAGAAGACATGACTTATAAAAGCCATGTGCGTTGCTATGTAATAGAGGCTCCAACAGCCAAGGACAGTCATTCCCAGAATGCCAGTTTCAGGAAGAAAGCATTGCCTTACTGATGCTCCAGCTTTGGAATTCTACTAGCCTCAAACCATGAGCCAATAAATCCCATTATTTAGGCCAATCCATTGTGCGGTATTTTCTTGAGCAGCCAAAGAAAGGAAAACATACATTATTTCCCTTTGGTTATCTGACTTCCTTCTGATAACCTAATACTTTTCAGATTTATCCATGTTGCTAAAAGTAACAACAGTTCATGAGTTTTTATTGCTCACTTGTAGCCCACAGTTTGGATATACCAAAATTTGTTCATCCATTCACTCTCTTTAACATTTTTGTTGTTTTCGTTCTTTGGCTATTATAAATTAAGCTGCTATGAAAATATGCATATGTGTGTTTGTGTAGATCTGTTTTCCTTTATTGTGGGTAAGGTTTAGACTTGTGTAGGTCTATATTTAACTTTAAAAAGAAATCTCTAAACCACTTTCTAAAATTTTACTTTTTCAAGAGACTAAAAGTAACTGCTCTATGTCCTCAATAATTTTTGTTATTGTAACTTCATTTTTAGTGAGTATTTTATGTGTATGTGATGGTTTGAAGATTTTGTGAATTCCAGAAGAGATCATGTTCTTAAAGCGAAGCTGTTGTTATGAGTGTGGGAACCTTTGATTGGATTAGATTCATTTGGGGGGATCTTTGATTTTGCTTCGATCAGGCATGACCTAGGGTGGAATATATTCCCTTTCTGGAGTCCTTTACAAACAGAAGGCAGAAAGCTGAAATCCAAAGAGAAAAAGCAGCAGCAACTGAGCAATCTTGAGAGGCTGAGATTGAAGTTCCGGAAGGCAGAGGTTATAATCAGCAGAGCACAGAGGAATGGAATACAGCCCCCAAAAGGCTGAAAAAGAAGAGACCCAGAAAAGAGGGGAGAAAAATGTCATGTGCCTGATTACCCACAGGTAAGCTTGGGGAAAGAGTAAGCCTGAAATAGAAGTCTAGAGTAGAGAACCAGACCAAAGAGCCACCATTATGTCTAGTCACATGTAAGGAGTCCAGGATTGCCTCTGATAATGCCTTAATTGGAACATTGTCGGAGCCTCAGAGCTGTAAGATTTTAACCTAATAAATTTCCATGATAAAAGCCAACGTATTTTTGGTATCTTGATCCCAGCAGCTTCTAGCAAACTAAAACTGTATATATTTACTGTATACATGTTTCTGGTATCCAGTGATATTGAACTTATTTTCTTGTGATTATTGGCTATGCATATATCTTCTTTTGTGATATATTTGTTGAAATCTTTACCCATTTTATGTGGGTTTTTTTTGTCTTCTTACTGTGTTGTAGGAGTCATTTTATTGTTATATATATGTGTTACATACTTTAAGAAAAGTCTTAATTTCTACAACATATTTTGATTGGGATTGCATTGGATATAGAGATCAAGTTGAGATGAAATTACATTTTATCATGGGTGTTCTGATCCATGAACCTAGGATGTATATCCATTTATTTAGGTTTTTCTTAATGTCTTATAACACTGCTTTGCAGTTTCTAGTGTTTGGGGCTTACACATACTTTGCTAAATTTATCCCCAGATATTTCATGATTTTATTGCTACTTTTAAATTGAATCTTTAAACTTTTAATTATCTATTTCTTTTATTGCTGTTTTGCTGAAATACACTTGGATTTTCTATATTGGCCTTGCATCTTATGACCTTGCTAAGTTTACTTATTATTTCTAACAGCATTTTAAAAGAGTCTTGAGAATTTACAAAATACCTAGGCATGTCTTCTGTAATTTAACTAAATTTTGCATCTTCCTTCCCAATTTGTATGCTTTAACTTTTTTTTTCTTATTTCACTGGTTCAGTCAAGCAAAAGATTAACTATATATAGTAACAGTAGTTAACTTGTTTTCTTGCCCTCATCGTGCATATAAAACATTCAGCATTTCACCATTAAGTTTAATACTAAAACATGATTTTTATAACACCACTTATCTGATTGAGACCATCATTTCCAATTTTCTGAGAGATTTCATCATAAATAGGTGTTGAGTTGATTTTCCTCCATCTGTTATTATCATATATTTTTCTCTTTAATTTTCCATATGGGGTGAATTACTTTTAGTTTTGGAAAGTTAATTTAACTTTGCATTCCTGTAACAATGCAGTCCAAATTGAGATGCAGTATGCTTTTGCTATATACTCTCATTTGATTTGCTAATATTCTTAATGAATCTTGCATCTATGTTCATGAGAATTATTAAATTGTGGGTTTTGGTAATATCTTTTACTTTTTAAAATTATGGCAATGAATTGGGCCTGTAGTTTTGTTTGTTGAAGGATATTTTATTAAAAAGAACTGACATTATTAAATAAATATTGGGATACTCATGCTTTCTTTTACTTGGTGAGCCAATTTTTATAATGCATAGCTTTTAAGGAATTTTCCCCTATCATCTATGCTGTTTATCTTATTATATATAAACTGTTTATAATACATACTTACCTATTTTAATGTTTATAGGATATCTAGTGATGTCATCCCTTTAAATTCTGATATTGTTAATTAGTATTTTTGTTTTCTAATTTTTAATTCATCAGTCTACCTAAAGGATTACCATTTTTGTGGGTAATGTGGAAAAGCCAGTTTTTGATTTGATTGATTTTATCTGTCCTTTTTCCTTGATTATACTTAAATTTATACTTTTTCTTTCTACTTATATTGAGCTTAACTTGTTCTTATTAACATAGAAGAAATCTAGATCATTGATTTGAAATGTTTCTTTAATATAAGAAGTTGAAGCTCAAATTTTCTGAATAGTTTTAAATGGTTTTTCCAATTTTTATAAATTATACTTTCATTTTCATTCAATACAAAATATTTTCTAAATTCTTTTTTTTTTATTTCATCTTTAACACATGCAGTATTTATAAATATGATATTTAACTTTATAAGTTTTAGGTCTTTTCTAAAGTCTTTCTGTAAATATTTTCTAATCTAGTTATATTTTGTTTAGGGATGATTCCTTGATAATTTGCATCCTTTTAAATGTATTGAGATATTTCTATTAGAGACTCAAGTTTACTGGATCTTTGTGAATATTTCATGAGTACTTAAATGTCTGTTTTATTATTTCTCAGTAGGGTATTCTATAAATATCAATTACACAGATTGACAAGTAGTGTTACTCAAATCTTCTATATCCTTACAATTTTCACTCTACTCATTCTACCAATTACTAAGAAAATGTGCTGATTCCTCCAAAGATATTTTTGTACATGGCTATTCCTCTGTTCAGGTCACTTAGTTTTGGCTCTATGCATAAACATTTAAGATTGTGATAACCCCTTGATAAATAGACACCCTAATCATAATGGAATAGTCCCATTTATATATCATATATTTCCTTTTTCTGAAATCTTCTTTATCTATTATTGATAATGATATATTATCTCTTTTGTTTCTGTTCTCCCAGGGATAAGATAACAGCTATTCTTGCCATCCAGTGTCTGAATACAATTCTTTCTTATGCCTCAATTATATTCTACTTTTTACTTCAGAAGGGCAAATTCATGAGTAACTAAGTATAACTGGAAAATTTGAAAAAAATTAATGAAAATGTGTATCTTAGTTTAACTTATTTTTTTATATTTTTCTTTTTTTATTATTATTTTAAAAGAAGCTTTAGATTACATAAAAGTTACATAAAAAATATAAGGAATTCCCATATGCCCCTCTCCTTCACCACACACACACTTTCCCACATTAATAAAATCCTTCATTAGTCTAGTACATTTGTTAGAATTGATGAGCACACTTTGGAGCATTGCTACTAACCATGGACTCTAGTTTACATTATAGTTTACACACGGTCCCACACAATTTTGTTGGTTATGACAAAATATATAACAGTCTGTATCATCATTGCAATGGTATGCAGGGCAATTCCAATGTCCTGAAAATGGCCCCATGTTATACCTATTTGTCCCTCTTCCTCCCCTAGAACCTCTGGTGGCCACTGCCTTTATATCAGTTATAAAAGTTCTTCCATTACTAGAATACTAGAATTACTAGAATACCTAGAATTATATAGAATAAGTCTATATAAAATAATAATAGTTCTACTTCAGTTCATTGTTCATTCCCCAATCTTGAGGATTTTAAGATGGTGATGCCCACTCTTTCTAAATGACTGGAATGGGTGTTGTCTGCCATCATCTCCTTGTTAGTTGTCCTGGATGAGTCCAATGAACTGGAGATTAGTTGTTGCAAGCTGCTGAGATTCTGGGCTCAACTGGCACATGGATGGACCAAAGATTTAACTCTCTGGGCCATATATTCCTGAGCATTCTGCCCTGATTATAGTGTCTGGATGTCTCTGGAGTCCTCAGGAACCCCACTATTTAAGACACTGTTTACTGTGGCAGTGAATGAGATCCTTCTGAATAGTGCATAAGTGTAACCTCTGGAATGCTCTACTGACTCATTTTGAAATCTCTTAACCATAGAAACTAATTTGTATTTAACGTTTCACACTTTTTTTTAATTGCCTTTTTTTTGGTCTTTTTTTTTTTTTAATATTACATTAAAAAAATTGAGATCCCCATATACCCCCCACCCCCTCATCTGACTCCTCCCCCCATAACAACAATCTCCTCCATCATCATGAGACATTCATTGCATTTGGTGAATACGTCTCTGAGCACTTCTGCACCTCATGGTAAATTGTCCACATCATAGGCCACACTTTCCCACATTCCACCCAGTGGGCTATAGGAGGACATACAATGTCCAGTAACTGTCTCTGCAGCACCACCCAGGATAACTCCAAACCCCAAAAATGCCCCCACATCTCTTCCTCCCATTCCCTACCCCCAGCAGCCACCATGGCCACTTTCTCCACACCAATGCCACATTTTCTTCAATTACTAATCACAATAGTTCATGAATAGAATATCAGTAAGTCCACTCTAATCCATACTCTATTCCTCCATCCTATAGACCTTGAAATGGTTGTGTCCACTCCACATTTATATCAAGAGGGGACTTAGATTCCACATGGATGCTGGATGCAATCCTCCTGCTTTCAGTTGTAGGCACTCTTGGCTCCCTGGTGTGGTGGTTGACCTTCTTCAACTCCATTTTAGCTGAGAGGGGTAAGTCCAATAAACCAGATGTATTGCTAGTTGGTGCTTGGTGATAATCCCTTGGGGCCAAGAAGGTTCATCCCTGGGAGGCATGTTCTCCACTGGGGGGAAGGTACTGCATTTATATGCTGAGTTTGGTTTTGAGCAACAAGGAAACTTTCAGGAGGTAACTCTTAGGCAACATAGGACTTCTTAATAGTGGAATAGTCCTAACTTCTTAATGGCAAAAACTTGTATAAAACAGAATCTTTGGAAATCTGGATGGATGAGAACCTTTGATGTAACCCCATTTTCCATCACAAATCCCCCAAAAGCTCAAAAGGCATTGTAAACCTCTGCAAATGGGGTCATTATAGGAGGCAAACTGAATAAAGATGACTGAAAGTTGTTTAAGAGCTAAATCATTAGATCCCTTTCCACTCTGTGTAAACTATTAATAGTAAATATCCCTCCCCTATTCCAGCAAAACACTAAAAATTTCCTTTTTGTAGTGAATAAGAGGACACTCCCTGGACTGGAAAATATCAAGCAGAGTTGATGCCATGGGTACTAAATGAAAACATTAATATTAAGTGAATTTAAGTATACTGGATCCTGAACACACAGCTGTTAGCGCACACTCAATGTACAAATCCTTGAAACTAAGTTTTACGTTTCAGAATAGATAATGGAAAATTCTTCTCTAGGTATTCTGATCCTCTCAAAGAAAGACTGAAATATCACCCTACAGTGAAAATCACTGTCAACAAACTCCCAATAAACTTTTAGTATTTCAATTTAAAAAAGAACATACAAAATGTATTACCTATGTTAACAAAGCATTGACATGAATGGAACTGAAAATAGCTATGTCAACAGGCAAAACAAAGCAAACAGCAAATTCTTCATTGTATCTCTGGAGGGATAATTTAGTATGTCCTGAAAACAAGAGCAAGGTGAAATGGAAAAGCATATTCAAAGAGAAGGAAAAAGATATCTTGGAAATTAAAAATATGGACCAGAAATGAAAAGTCTAATAAAACACTTGAAATGTAATTATTAGAAAAGCTCCCAGAAAGTGTGACAAATGGACAAAAAATATGAAAAATAAGTGAGACAAGATAAGCAATTAGATAATATTTGAGGGTGTGCAATATCTGAATAAGAGGGCCTAGTCAATATGAAATATTTTCTTCCATACAATATTCTCAATTATATAAAAAATTAAGTTAAATTGCCAGTGGTTCTTATTTTTGGTTGTGATATGACCTCCTAATTATTTTTTTTTTTCCAAATTCACCATCAAGAAACCAACTCAACTTGGTGGAATGGTTTTTATTTCTTGAACTAAATTTCATAATGATGATGGTGATTAAAATAGCAAATATCTGAAAGCAATTATCATCATCATCTTCATCATCTTAATTGCAAAGAGACATTTAGCACTTTCAATATGCCTGGCAATGTATTATAATTTAGTGTTTTAATTTATATATTATTACAAGAACCCTATGAGGTAGATACACTTATTGTTCCTATGTAATTGATATGGGGACTGAAACAGAGAGTTTATAGCATTTGCTGTGATCACACAGCAAAAAGTGGTGAATCCAGATTCAACATCAAATTATCAGACATCATAATTCATGATATTACCTCAAAGATATATGTGAATCATAGCTTTATGCATGAAAATATGATTTCATATTTTAGAATATTTCTGGCAAGGTTAATTTACAATGACCATGGCTTCATTACACTCTTTCTTGAGATGCTATTTTCTTAAATTAGAGACAATAACATATTAAATTTTTCTAATAATTAAACAGAATTTTCTGATAACTAAACAAATTTAACTGATAAGTGTGAAATTTATTTTGTATATTGTATAAAATAGGTTTTGATTTCATTTTTGATGCTCTCTATATAAATGTATATAGTTATATATACAATTATATATTGATAATATATATTTCATTTACAGCATAACTTCATTACTAAAGTAATGAATCATTACTTCATTTATATTATTACTAGGTCATTACTAAAATTGTTTTGGAATACCTAGTATTCTCTCTTCTTTAAGAAATGTCTTTTGATATTTTTGCTACTTCTTTTAATATATAATATTAGAAGCATTTTTCTAATTTGCAGTGAAATCTTAGTGGTATTTTATTTTAAATTATAATAACTGTAAATTAACTCAAACAAGCTTCTGTATAATATATATATTTTTTTTCATATGCAGGGAATGGTATGTTTATTTTTTATGAATGTATTTTTAACAACCATGCATTTCCTTATCAAATATATAAAACCAATCACTGTAGTGGTTATTATTGCACCCATTTTACAGAGGAAGTAAGAATGGCTTTAAAAGTATCGATAACTGTGTAATGTCATGAAACTATAATATGTGGTTTTTGGCTTTAAATGCATTACTTTTTGACCCCAAATCTTTACATGTTTAGTCACTGTGGTTCCTTTATTACATCTATAATGGTGGCATACATTTTGAGATTATTCTACCTTTTCAAAATGTTGTTACGGCTACTGTGGACATAGAATCTATATATTTTCATTAAAGCATTCCAATTTTCAAGACATAAATAAGCAGAGAGATCAAGGATAATATATGCAAATTTGAGTAGAAAAATTTAAAGAGCAGCTATTAATATTTATATTTTCTGAAATACTATTAAGTGTTGGAATTTTGATATTTAACAGCATAGAAGAGTCTTGATTGGGTCACAATTGAAATGAGATCATTTAAATTAGTTCAGACAGATTTCTAAGACACTTCTCTTTTTTTAGCCTTGCAAAAATAAGATTGAATTGCCCATCAAATTACTGCTGTCTTATATGAAATTAGTAATATCCAGTCTAAGTAGAATGATTTATGTAAGTAAGGTCGCTTAAAAGAGAATAAAATATGAAGAGTGAGACACATTGAAAGTTTAAAATTTTGCACATGTTTTGCAAAGATATAAAATGTCATAGGACTGTTCCTAGAAAGGATATTAAAATTGCTAAAATCCATAAACTATACTTTCATAACAATGTCATAATAAAATATAATATGACTTGTTAATAAGAAGAGAATTTTTGGAATTAAAGCACTCAAAAATTCAAAAGGATTTTTTTAAAGTGAGATATCAAATGGACAGTTATTTTTGATTCATAATTATCAGTGCAGTCAAAGAAGGGATACACAGCCATTTTCTTATTAAATTGAGATGAAAATGCAAAAAAAACCACCAATGTTTTAAGATTAGACAACACATACAGCTAAAAAAGTACTTACAAGGCATGTTTCATGCCACATCATCAAAGAACTATAACATGAACAAGAATCACTTTTGTTCTTATTTTTCACACTTCAACTCAAATTATATTGTTATGTAATAAATATTTTTGGTTAAATCAAGACTTAACATCCAATAATTATTGATCTAATCACATACTATGTGCTCTATAACATACCTGTTAAGAACAGAAAATTACAATTTGAGGTGTATGAAGGTAGTAAGTGAGAAAACAGAAGGCAATACAAGTAATATTATATGTAGTACTGAGCATCTCCTCTGTGTCAGATAGCATTTTACAACAACCTATTTTAGTTCCTATTATGTTGACAACGAGGAAAAATTAGAGGCAAAAAGCATGCTGCTTAAGAGCAAGTTTTTACTCTGAGAGAGATTTAGTTCACTAAGGATCTATATAATCTTCCTTAAATTGCCAAACATTTCTAAGCTCCTATTTCTTCATCTTTAAAGTGATAGTAATAATAATATCTGTTTGATAAGCTGGTTAAATCCAATAAATGGTATCTTACATGTAAATCTTAGTTTATAAATGCTTGCTAACTATGAAGTGTTCATTTAAAAAAACATTGTTTGGGGCATATTAACAAAATAATCCTAATTACCAGCACTACCAATCTGTAGAGGATGCATATGAATAATGTACAAAATGAAAAAAAAATCATTAAACTCTAATGATTTTAGTCCAGACTGAATATACTAGTAGCTACGTATTTATTGAAGAACTTTGTTCAAATGTGCTCCTTGGATTCAAGGCTTTGAGGCTGATTCAAAACATAAAATTTATGACCTTGTAAAAATTTTGTCACACAGGATTCTTTGAACAGTTTGGTATGTTTAGACTAATTTTTTTTCCATATTTTTAGATTGGAGTAGTTGTGGGCTTACAGTAGAACCATGCAGAAAATACATAGTGTCCATAAACACCCAACACACAGTTTTTCCTATTATTAACATTTTGCATTGTTGTGTTACCTTTATTATAATTGAAAAAATAATATTATTATAATTATACTATTAACTATACTTCTTAGTTTACATGAGTGTTCACTTCTTGTGTTGTACGGTTCTGAAGGCTTTTAAAAATATTTTAATCCGGTAACATATATACAACCTAAAATTTCCCCTTTTAACTGCTTTCAAATATACAATTCAGTGGTTCTAATTATATCCACAATTTTGTGCTATTATCACCAACATCCACTACCAAAACTTTTCCATCCCCTCAAATGGAAACTCTATACTGATTAAGCATTAGTTTCCCATTCCATACCTGACCCTGGCCAATGGTAGGTAACCTGAAGTCTAGGTTCTGACTGTGAATTTGTATATTCTATTTGATTCCTATAAATGATATTAAACAATATTTTCCCTTTTGTGCCAGACTTATTTCACGTAACATGACATCTTCAAAGTTTATCCTTGTTGTAGCATGTAACAGAAACTTCATTCCTTTTTTTGGCTGAATATTACCCCATTGCATGTATGCACTACAGTTGGTTTATCCATTCATCAGTTGATGGGTACTGGTATTGTTTCCATCTTTTGGCAATTGCGATTGATGTAGCTATGAGTATCAGTGTTTAAATATTTCTTTGAATTTCTATTTCTAATTTTTTGTGCATGTACCTAGTAGGATTGCCAAGTATGGTAATTCATACTTAACTTTCTGAGGCACCACCAAATTGTTCCCCACAGTGGTTGCACGATTTTACATTCCCATGTACAGTGAATAAGTGTTCCTAATTTTCCACAGCTGCCCCTTTTTAAAATAGAAACCTTTCACCCAGGCTGAAATGGTTTTAATTGTGGCTTAAACTCAATTTTAATTATAAAAATCATAAGCCAAATAATTTTGGAGGAAATATTAGGTTTCAAATTGAAGAGGATCTCATTCTTCTCATGGTTTGATAAGGATCTTCCTTGAATCTTTCATAATAATCTGAGGATAAAATGTAGGCCACCTGATGGCATTAATGATATCTGACTCTAGATAATTGAATCAAATTTTATAATTGTAAAATTATATTGACAGTCCAACCCTTTCCTTCATTTTTCCTTTCTGCATCACAAAGTCAATGATATAGAATTCAAATAATCTGCATTTTATTTTTTGTCTGGGAAATAATTAGCTAGATAAATATATATTATTATGCTAATGTCAAGCATTCCAAAAAATATATATTATGTGATGAAATCTAATTGGAGAAAAATAACATTAGTTTAACATCTGAAGTAGTATAGAGTTTTATGCTATTTGAAAGTTTACTTGGGAAATTGGGTAAAGATTCTAAACAACAAATCCATATATAACATAAAAAGAGAGGTAGAGTTTTTGGTAGTTTAGGTTATTTAAATTGGGATTCCAAAAGATCTCTAGGCGTTTGAGTAAGCAACTCAGTCAAACACAGTGATAATAATTATAGGTTCCATTTTATAATAATTTCTAGTTAAAAGCACCTTTAAATATAATATTGAATTGTATATTACAGCTATTACAACACACATATTTAGTCATCTTAAACATATATAGAGTATTAAAGTCCAACTTCTAATTTGTCAAAAAAAATTATTTAAACAATTTTAGCATAATATACAGTACATTTTTTTCTCTGTAAAACTCAAGGAATGTGTTCAGTTACGTTTTAAAATATATACTGGCAAAATGAAACACTTCCAGGATAAAGTGACTGAATCACCTGTATTAGCATTCTTCAGGGAAATAGAACTGAAATGTAAATATGAGAATTATTATAGAAATTAACTCACATGACTGGGAGATGGGCAAATTTGAAGTCTGTAGCATAGACTACTGGGAACTCTGTGATGATTTCAATGTATTCCCCAGGGGATGCTGGCTTGCTGAGGTAGTGACAGATATTCTTCTTTCTGACTCATGAAATAATCAGTTTTCCCCTTAAAGCTTTCAACTGATTGGGTTAGGCTTCTCTCATTGCTAAGGCAATCGAGTCTTTGTTTATTGTAAATATAATCAACCATAGATGCAACTAATTGACTAATGATTTAAATCCACAAAATACACTCAAAGTAACAATCAGGTCTGTTCTCGCTTGACCAAACAAGTGGACACCATAGCCTACCAAATTTGACACATGCAATTAATTATCACAGTAACTGAAATGTCAAAGGAAGTGTGGCATACCTTTTAGGAATATAGGCTTCAAACAGAACAAGAGAGGGGTTAGAAAATACATACTTGTCTTCAGATGTATGAAAGGATTCCCCATGGAAAAACAATGCGTCTGCAAGTATGTGATCCCTTTGAAAGAATTAAGATCTAAAGAGTAGAAATTATGAGAGGCTAGAGTTTTGGATCAATATAAAAATTTGTATTCTCCTGGAATTATCCAGCTATGAATAGCTACATGACCTATCACTCATGTCTTATATTTATGTGACTATTGCACAGATATAGAGAGTGTGTTTTTGTCTTAAATGGATGAAATTGTCAACTAAATGACCTCTTGGAATTTATAGCACATTCCTTGTAAGGTGTTCTCTTGTACTTTCTTATAGTCACTTGTCCTTAGTTTATAGATATAAAGAGGATAATATAAAGTTTGAGTAATATAAGCATATACATACAATAAACAATACAACTATGTCCAGATCAGCACTAATGACATTTCTAAAGTAATGTTTCTTCATGGAAATGAAATGCATTTCAAAGTTATTATCCACTTTTTCATCCTATGCTAATTTAATTCACCATACAATATACTGATTTCATTCTTACTTGAGTAGCCATATTCTCCAATACAGAATTTTTTAAAAAACTGGATATCTGTTACATGATTTTCCTTTTTAATTTATTATCTATGGCTTATTTCAAACAGAAGGAGGAAAAATGGCACTATTCAAATACTTTAGCTTTTACCTAATGATACCATACATTAGTGCTTGTTTGATGGCTGTATATACTATTTTTCAATACTCAATAGGAAGTTGCCAGTACTTTTACAGAGAGGCAATATTTTCTCTTCTTCTGAAATCCTCAAGGGTTCTGCAGTTAATATAATATTTTCCGTAACAAATTAAAATGCTAGAGATTTGTTTTCCCATATGTTCAACTTTTGTAATTAATTAATGCTTTAAAGGACCATTTTAATAAGATAAGTGCACTACCTGCATGAGCCAGACTTCACTTGTTAAATGATGAGTGGATTCCTGCCTTTATATTTCCATAAAAAATGATGGTTATATAAGCCTTATGCCATAATGCAAACATGTTCATATTTGTAGGCCAGTCCTTAAGTTCAAACAACAAAAGAATGTTGTTTGCATTTTTATATAGAAAAATATAAAAATATAGATAATAAATAGATGTATTACCAATAGAAAATAAAATAAAAACATTTATGAAACTAAAGGTTGAGTAGAAGATATTTAATCTTTCTGAATAAATGTTTATCTAACCAGCCCTGAGAAAGTGTATACAATAAGGAGTGTGCCCGTGAGGAAAGCCGCCAAGCGTGAAAAGAAAGTGCAGCCTGCCCAGGAATGGCGCTGCCCACACTTCCCGTACCGCTGACGACAACAGAAGCGGACAAAGAAACAAGACGCAGCAAATAGACACGAAGAACAGACAACCAGACAACCAGGGGAGGGGGGGAAATTAAATAAATAAATAAATCTTTAAAAAAAAAAAAAAAGAAATCTTTATAGCTCAGTACAGGGAATGAACATGGCAAATATTATGTATAAATAAAACGTATGCAATTTGACCTCTGAATGTAAGTAATTGTGAGCTAAGAAAGGAGACATGTTATGCTCATTACCAACTGCAGAGTAAGAAGTATCAGATGAGATGGCAAGAAACCTAGCCACTGTAGGAGAACATGCTAGCAATAGTATCTCGATCAATAAATGGTGGTGACAGAAATTTATTGATATTTGGGGTGGACCTTGAGTGAACATGAGAATTTAAGTTGGGAAAATAAAGATTTCAAGGAGGAAGAACAATATGAACCCACCAATGGCAGGAAGTCACAATATTTTTTAAGAAAGATGACACTGGGAAAACTGTAGGGTTTGTGTTGGGGAATAGCTGTGGATCTGTCTGAATGGTAGACAAAGGAGAGAATGTGCTAAGTATTTGAACATTAAATAAAAGAGCTGAAGACTTCATTTTTAGAGATTTTTATTCCTTGTTTGATTGTTAGTGTGATTGTAGTGCTTTTGCTTAAGTAGTAAAGAGAATTGATCAAAAGCTTTCAGTTGTTTATTTTCTATTTATTTTAGAGTAATTTGTTAACACTGTGATGGATGAACTGACAGAATGGGAATATGGTTAAAAACCGGAGACAAGATAGCTAGTTAGAATGCTGCTAAAGTGATTTAAGTAAGATATAAAAGCCTGCACTAAGTTATAGCATAATTTAGCATAAGTAAACTAGCAGAGAACTGGAAGACATACATCCAAAATATTTATATAGTTCTTCTTTCAACAGTAAGAACAATATGTTCCCTTTGGCTTTTCTTACTGGTCTCAACTGTTTGAAATCTCTGAGTCATGGTAAAATACCATTTATTGCCTATAAGTCACAACTCAGTACGGTCTTTGACTCCCCTGGGAAATAAGTACTGCTATAGTAGAAGAATGCTGTCAACAAAAGGGATCGTTTGATAGACTATAAAGTGTAGCATTGTTCCTGTTACCAAAATTCTGATTCAAATAAGGAAGTAGTAAGGGAAAGGTTATTTAGGGAACGAATTATCCAAATCAGATAACCACTGACCCAGAACTAATGAGAAAACAGTCCACATGCTACTTCTTTTTTCTTAAAGATTTTGAGCATGTGGGAAATAGTGAGAAAGAAGTAAATAAACCAAAATTGAATTGAAATCAGAAATGTAGTGAAACAATGAAGCACCTTTAAATTATTAATTGAGGGTTTTGTAAAACTATTCAATAACACTTCATTATATTTAACCTATTTGGAAACATCCTTAAATTTAACGTAATTGAAACATGTAAAAGACTATCATATTATGAAGAAATTTTGAAAATCTGTTGTTTCCATATAAGAATTAGATGATTTAGAATCACTTAAGTTAAAAATTATAAAAAGTGAAGTGTATTTAATCAACGTATTTTTCATCCTAAACAAAGCACAAAATATTGAAAGTATTTGAAAGCTAACGTCCATAGGATTTAAACAGTTCGTTAAAGTATCTCTCTATTTGTATTAGTCAGACAAAGGGGTGCTGATGCAAAATAACAGAAATTGTTTTGTTTTTTATTTAGTGTAGAAATTTACAGTCACAAGGCCCACCCCAAAGAGTCCAACTGAAGGTACCATAAGAGGTACTTTCTCACCCAAGTCATTAGCCACCTGTTGGAGCAAGATGGTGGGTAATATATGTAAGGGTCCAACCTTCTTGGGTTTCTCTCTTCCTGGAGCTTGTTAATCTCCAGACTCAGCAGCCCTTCTCTCGACACAAGGCCAGTTGTAGATCATCAGGCGACCGACTCTGTTTCTCTCCCAGGAGCTTGATTCTCTCCAGGCTCAGCTGCTCTGCACCTCTGTGTCCTTACTTCCCAGACTGCAGCTTAAAACTCCAACATCCCTTCTCTGCGGTGCAGTTACTCTCTGTTCTACTGATACAGACCATTCAAGTAAAGGTGAAACCTCTGAATCCAGTATAATCTAATAGGTCCAGAGGAAAAGACCTGTTCACAAACATAATTCAATATCTATTTTTGGAATTCATAAATAAGTATCTATCTATCTATCTGTCATCTATTATCTATCATCAATCCTTTGTCTTGTATATGGATGTATAATACTTGATAAGCAATAATAATTAATGTAACTCCTATGTTTAACTAAACTTAAACAGAGAAATTGAAAAAAAAGCAAGAAAAAAATTGAAGAGTAATGGTTTCCAAATCAAAGAATCTAAGTACTTTTTTCATAAAGGCTAACAAGGTACTAATTATGAGTGTTTCAAAGAGATTATTTTGACTTTCTTCTGACTTTAACGTAAATAGAAAAGTATAATTTACATATAACATCCCTTATTCTTAACAATATAATCCTAAGTAAAAAGCCAATACACAAAATACAAAATTCTATGTGCACTTTTTTCATAATTAAAAGTATCTTCCTAATTAACATATAAAACAAGTTATACATGAAATGTCATAATTTATCACATATCTTTATAGGATAGAACTAAACATTAGCTGGTTAATTACTTAGTGTATATTACCTTAACCATGGATTGTGTAAAAATTAAGCATAATGTTATATTTCAAAAATTAATTTAATAATTATTTAGATTTTAAAATCAAACATAGAAAATAGCCAATTTTTTAATTACGTCAACTTTTAAAATTTACTTCAGAATAGAATGGATAGTGGGGATAGCACCTACATATCTTAAAACTCTGTGACATTAATTTTGTTCTAAATTATCCTCTAAACATTTACATTTGTAAATTTTTCTATGAAATATTAATTTCTGGGTTTTAGTCCAAAAATTGTCTTATCTCTAATATTAGAAATTCAAATCAAACTAAAAGTAAATACATTGGAAAAATATTTGGATAGCCTCAGAATCTTACATTTATGAATAATACAACTGGAAATACAGTGACTCTAGATCCTCTAATCCCCACTTTTTCTGTGAGTCTGCTTAGTTTTATCAGTGAATTTTCTCTTTAATAATATAGAGTACCTGACAGTTTGAGGATGATATTCTTACAGCATTATAACAATGTTAATTGTGCAAAGGATTGGACTCTCTGTGGTTTCTGATTTGAAAAACTCTAGGGAATTATTCTAGCTGATCTGATTAGGATAATGGGTATATCATCAATAAATCAATCTCTTTGACCAGAAGACCGAAGATGGTGGTGGCAAGTCTCATGTAAGAAGACTATTACTTCCTTTTGGACAGCTCAGCTAGATCACAGTAAGGACTCATTTTCCAAATAATGAGGTGTTATTTTAATTAATGCTCATTTAAAAGTTCAAACTAAATTTCCTGTATAAATTAACGATGCATTTGAACTGTATTACTGTTGCTTTTTAATTCCTGAGGATTTCATTAAGCAAATTCTTAAAGCAATATATATGATTTTTATGAAATAATGGACTAAAACAAATGTATACAAGTGTAGTGAATTAAAATAAAATAGGGTCTTTTTGCACTGTCAGGATGCCTCAGCATCTTAGATCACGTCATTAGGTCCCTCAGTGACCAGCACTTATGCAAGATAAATAGCTTCTCCCTTTCTTCCCCACTCCTGCCCACATTCACTCTCACTTGACCTACTGCTACTGCTCCACTCCAGAACACTGTAGAACAGTCTGCAGGTGACCGTAATTTTTGCTCCCCACCAGCTTGGTTGAGCACTTGCCCCTGCAGTATTCTCCATGTGGCTCTGAAAGATGTGATGCTGTTCCTCTCTAAGTCCTATGAGCACTTGTAAACTTTTTCTTTCATGTATCTGTGGTGTCATTTGTCCTTGCCAAGTCTGACTATCATAAAAAAAATACAACTCAACAAGTTCCAATGAACTGAAATTGTACTTCAGAATAACTAAAGGACCATTAATTGAGATTAATAAAAGCATTTGCCTTCTATCACCCCAAAACATTGACAGCATTCTAGGATATAACCTTACATATATTGACATGCATGTTTATTGATTTCAAATAAATATCATCCAATATATAGCATACAATTATTTGTTTGCTATACTTAATATAACAAGGAAATCATTCAATACCAATAAAGAGATAATTTCATTTAAAGCCTACAGAATATTACATATATGGCAGTACTGAAATTATTTATATAATGTAGTAATATTGAATGTGTCTTATTATCCAAATAAATCTTAAACTATGTTCTAATGAACATGTGTGTAGTGTATATGGTTATATCAGTAATAATGTCTATATTGCATATTTCTAAGATTGAAATTGTGTATTCATTGAGTATAGAGCTTTTAGAGACATTTGAAAGTCATTTCCAAATTTCCTTCTAGAAACTATTAAATCTATTTACACTCATACCTACACTGTGAGCAACCAAGTATTGCTGTCAAATAGGAAAGATAGGTGCACTATAATTTCAAAACCATCAGCATCAAATTAGTCTCCGTACTGAACAGCAATGTTGTCATGTTTGTTTGACACATCCACTCTCTCAATCTATGCAAAGACTATTTCATTCTATTCAAATCACTGACCTGCCTTCTTCTCCATCAGTCTCAACAAATAAATGGAAATATTACCCATAATAAACAGCAAAAAGCTGGTTAGTCTGTGAGACAGAGTAGAATTCCTTGGTCAGTGAATGTTGGTTTATAGTGAGTGGAAGCAGCGTACTCTCTTGTGTGACTTTCTTGGTGGCGTTGCATTCTCAGACCTTGACTGCTCTGGTGCAGGCACAGAGAAAGTATGTAAATGGACTCATCCAGTGTTTGAGCTTTTCAAAAAGACTTAGGGGTTTTGTTTCTTTCACTGTGATAAGATATATATATAAAATATATACATGTGTGTATATATATATATAAAAAACATAAAATTCTCTATTTCAACCATTTCAAAGTGTACACTTCAGTGACATTTTAAAAATTTACAATGCTGTACAACTATCACTATTTATCTAGTTCTAGAACATTTTCATCACCGCAAAAGGAAAGCCCAAACCCATTAAGCAATCATTCTCATTTTTCCCTCCCCCAGCCCTTGGCAACCAATAATCTGCTTTCTTTCTCTGTGGGTTTTTCTATTCTTGGTATTTCACATAAATACAATCATAAATATGAGACATTTTGTGTCAATCTTCTTTCACTTAGCATAATGTTTTCAAGGTTCATTCATGTTGTAGCATGTATCAATACTTAGTTACTTTTCATGGCTCAGTAATATCCCACTGTATGGAAACACCAGGCTTTGTTTATCCATTCTTCAGTTGATGGACATTTGGGTTATTTCCTTCCACAGACTGGTCATTGTGAATAGTGCTTCTATGAACATTAAAATATAGAATGCTTTAGATAAAGCAAACAGAAGTCCCTCAAATTCCTGCTTGTCCCACTATAAATCTAAAAATATTGGAAAACATTGCCTATTGTTTCCATAGGGTTCTAGCAAATGGTATTTTTCTCCTACTATCTAAGGCTAATCTCATCATGTGCAATTTAGATCCACCCAGTGTTCTCAGTAAATCTGAGCTATTGACCATCTCCCTCTTGCTTATTTATTTAGCTATTTTCTCTCAATTGATTTTTATCTTGTTTCTTAAACACTTTAAATTACTTCCTATTAAGAACCAACTTAAGATGCACTTGACTAGTGTAGCCCTTTCCAGCTACAACCCCCAACTCTTTTCTTGCCTTTACGTAGAAGCATTTTGTATTATCCACAGTGACTTTTTTTTCCCCAACTTCTAGATTTCAGTAAGTCTAGACTGGTTTAGTTCACTTCGTTCCACAGAAACAGCATTAAGCAGAGGTAATTATAGATCTAATAAATCCAGAGTTCATGACTCCTACATCACCTTATGTTTAAATTTCAGCGGGGTTTACATGTCTTTCTATTTTGAAAGCTCTTTTTCCTTGACTTCTATGACATTGCAGGCTCATATTTTTCCTCCTATTTATCTGGCCACCCCACAGTCTCCATAACCAGGCTATTAAATGTTGGGATTACTGATGGCTCAGTTCTATGTCCATATCACATTATACTTTATTCTTTCTTTCTAATTGTTTTCATTTTCTCTTAGAACATCAGTTAATACCTATCTACTGAAGATTTACATAATAGCTGATCTTATAGTACCATAGATATTTTATTCAGAGTAGTCACTATAAGAAACTTTGCAAGAATTTACATGATTAGTTATTAATGCTCAACCCTTCCACAATACCTTAAGATTTTGAAAGAAGGGAGCATATCTCTCTTGACCACTGATGTTTCCCCAGCAATCTGACACCATGCCTGGGATGTATTAGACACTCAATAAAAAGATACTGAATAAACACATAAAAGACTGAATGAATATAAATGCTCAGTGCCCCTTCTCCTCATGACTCATATTTATAACGTCCTATCTATTTATATACTATAAAATATCCATTTATGTAAAGTGAAATCATCTCAGTTTCAAAATAAACTATTTTCATTATTATTCCCACTCTCTGTACACCTGGTTATTTTTCAGTATATGTCTCATGAATTTAAGCCAACACTTAGTAACCTAATTTGATTCCCCCCCCCCTTTCTAGAACTTGTACCTAAATTTAGCATCAAGATCTATCTAATTTTTCTCCTGAATGGCTTCTTTTAACTTTCACCCAAAACATCTAGTCCCAAACACTACCTTCTATCTCTAGGACTATTAATATAGTACCACACTAGTCTTCTCTTCTCTCCTCTTTAATCCAGTGTCCGTATTTCAGTCAAGGCTATATTTTAAAAATTGAAATTTCGTCATCCCCTCTTAAAATATTTTGATGGTTTTCTTCACACTTAGGGAAAAGATAAACGACTAATATGGGCATTTATAAAAATCAGTTGCGAGAGAATAGTTAAATAAATAAGCAGTAATAGTTAATATTTCTACTTAATCTACTTCACTTTGTAGATTTTTCTTTTGTCCCTTGCTTTATCTTCCTGTCACCATTCCAGAAACACTGGCATTCTTTCAATTTCTTGACTGTGCTATCTCTCCTCCTGCCTCAGAGTCTGAGCAATTTGATTCTTTTGCCTTGATCAATTGTAACTCCATTCTCTGACTTTGATCACCACTTAAGCCTTCATCTCTAAGTAAAGGCATGGCCTATCATGAGTCTTCAATTAATGTTTGTCGAATGGAAGAAAGTATGTATGAAAAAAGATGAAATAAGAGTACCTAGATCTTAAGCATGGCTTCAGGTATTACCAAACATGGAATACAATTATCCTATAAGGGTGGTGATAGATATAAATCGGGGGGAGAAACAGAAGGCTTTCGAATAACAAAAGAAAGACTAACAAAACAGTAAATTTATTGAAAAATTAAAATTAAGATTCCTAGGCAAAGTTATAGTTTGGAGTCCAGGAAAAAGTGCTTGACTGGGAATTGGAAAACTAGGACAAAAATATGGGGACTTTGCTGCTGATTAATTTCATATAATCTTCTCTTGGAATTTACAGTGCTCTCCTCTGTAACGTGACAATTTAAAAGGCACTTAGTGAATACAACTGTGTGATGTGCAAACCACTTGATAACTGTCAGGGCTTTTTTTTAATCTCATTGCTCCACTCCTATTTTTCAATATTAGGTTTCCAAAAATCTAGAAATAGCTATTTCTATGAGTAGGTTCTTTGATTTTGGCAAGAGTTCCATCATCCAGTTTTCCCCAGTGTTATTGGTTGTTTATGCCTGGGGGCAGCTTGGCTTTGTCCAAAAGTCAGAGAAAGATTCTTTCCTAACTTCTGTACGGCACTTCAGCACTGGACCCAAATCTAGTTTAGTATTTCTCTATTCTTTTAGCTTCTTAGCTCTGACCCTTCTTCTGTTTCACTGAGGATACAATCCAGATGGGAAATGAATACTCTACCATCACCTCCATCGTTTGCCACCTCAAAACCCGGAAGTTTCTGACTACAATTAAAGTCCTTGATAGTAATAATAATAGCAATAATGACAAATATTATATTTCATGTAAATATTTATAGCATTGGATTTCATGAAGTACAAGTGATGACTGATGGGGAGTTAAATGAAAAATATGATATTGAAATCTCATCTTGAGCTTCTAAAATTCCCTGTTTCAATGAGATGATACTACCCACATCACACATTATTGTATCAAGCAAACACTCTGATTTTGTCCTCTACCTCCCACTGAAAACTGTCACCCAGTGTTTTTCAGTTTCTCTCCTCCATCATTAGCTTTTGCCTTTTGCTAGAATTGTCTGAAAACATACAAGCATATACCAATTTCTTCATTTTTGAAGAAGCAACTGTCCAGACATTGAATACTCTCTAGTTACTGCTTGATTTTTCTACCTTCATTAGAGCAAAATGCCCCAGAAGAGTTGTCTATTATCTTTGCCTCCAATTCTACTCCTCTAATTATTTCTTGAACTTACTCCTTTCTCTTTCTCACTCTGTCATCCCACTGAACAGCTCTATAAGGACCAAAAAAGGATTTCCAAGTTGTTGAATTTAATAATTTCATGTCTTGTGTTTTAACGATCAATAGTATTTGACACATATGATCTCTCATATATTATTTCTTCACTTGATTTTCAATAAAACTTTCTTTACCTCTTAACTCTTTGGATGTTCTTTCATAGCCAAATTGGCTTATCCTTCTGAACTCCCAATCTTTAAATGTGGTGTGGCCCAAGTTCCAATCTTAGGCCCCTTTGCTCCCTTTTCACACTTCCTACATTTTTGAAGGTCTTATTCATTTCCATCCCTGTAAATAACCTCTAAATATCTAAATATTATTATTTCTTGCATACTATTTCCCTTGCAGATCTCTCCTCTGAATTCCAGGCTTGGGTATCCAACTGTTTAGATGATAGTTAAAATTATCTAACCATCTAACCAGAGGGTTCCATTTCTGCTGTTGTCCTCCTGCATTTACTTCTCAAAACAGTAACTAAAATTATCCTTTTGAAACTTAAGTAGTATCATTTCTTCAGCTGGAAAATAATTAACGGTTTAGCATCTCATTCAGAATAAAGAAAGGACACCTCCCTCGGTTCAGTTGTTACTTTTGTCTCAACTCCTACTATATTCCTCCTCCATGCAGTGCTGATGCTTGAACATGTATCCTCATCTTAAGGTCATTACACATTTAATTCCCTCTGACTGAAAATTCCTTTCTTCAGGCAAATATGTGGCTAGCTTTTCACCTTTTAAAAAAAGTTACATCAATACTACCTTTGTAGAAGGACCTTCCTTGATCTAGAGAAATAACTGACCTTCTAGACAAGCCTTACTACACTTAATTTAGTTCATTTTTCTCCGTGGCACTTCATACCATCTGACACTCTAGGTATTGACTTTAGTTTTGCTTATTTTATTATTCTAATTAGAATGCTAGATTTGAGTATCAAGGATTTCTCCTCTCTTTTTTTTTTAACTGCAATAATTCTAGGGCTCAGAGCAGTGCCTGGTACGTAATATGGGTTTAATAAATACTCTTTGAATTAGTTAAATGAAATAAAGTATGCAAAATTGCAACTTAAAATTAATGACTTCTTAAGTGACATTATTTTTGTAGCATTAATGGGGTAAGAAATTACTATTCTAATTCCTCATCTTTCAAGTGTTGGGGATCAGCTATATAATGTTTAAACCTGTCTTTCTTTAACATTCTATTAATTTCTGTCATATCTATTAATTTCATTCTATTAATTTCTGGTATATTCAGTGATTTCCAGTAAACATAACTTTCTGGTAACTTTCTTTGCCCATTGTTGCTTTGAAGTTACTTCACTCCCAAAATCCAGGAGAATTTAATGTTTTACAGTTATAACTCTGATTTGATATGAAAATAAAGATAAGAAATCTAAATCCATTTTATAAAAATTGACTTTAAATGCATTTTGATAAAACATATCTAAATTGTCACACAAAGGAGTCCCAAGAGTTTCATTCATATCATATCAATTGTGTCTTTTTGCAATATTTCAAAAGTGCTAATTTTAATGAAATTTTTATCATTTTTTTTCTAAATTTATGAAAGCAAAGCTAACATACATTTCCTATCTAAATGTGTACCATCTTTAAGTTTCTGATCTTGTGACTTTTGAGTGATAAGGATTACCTTCAAAATGAAAATAGCAATCAATACTTAATAAACGTATAAATACAAAATAATTGTATCTCTATAAACAATGCTTCTAACAGGTGTTTACAAAGGAAAATTATGAATAAGAAGATGGCATTATTAGATTTTTGATAGTGTGACCCAATGCTCTTTTCAAAAAATAGATTATAGCAAAATAATAAAATATTTATTCTGTAAAAATTACATTTTGAGTGCATCAGTTTCAATAAGTCATATAATCTTATCATGTCAACATGCTTATGTTGTTTAAATAATAAATAATTTAACACATACGAGCAATACGAAGAATGTTAAATAGCTACACTATTTCTCTTCTCTCAAATTTATTGATTCTGCTGCTTAACTAAGTATGCTTAGTTAAAAAATAATAAAGTGTTACATATTGGCCATCATTCTTACACTAAACTTTTCATAACAGCACAGATGCACTAAATAACAAAATGGAAGGTAGAAAAAAATCTATATATTCCCCCCTGTTCTTAGTTTCTTTAGAATTGCTCAAATAATTCAAAACCTCATGATCTCCCTGTTTGAGTAAATTTGAAGAAAATAGAACCAAATTTTTTGTATGAATAAATGTAATTCACACTTTTGAGGAATAGTATGCATTTCAAATTGTATAAATTATCTCCAGTATGATTTACATTTTAAGGTTTCCATTCTTTCCATCACCATGACAAAATATTTCAGATAAATTCTATTTTTCCTTTGTTCTTGCTTCTTATGATCAATCACCAAATGAATTTTTTCTCCATCATGCTTTTTCTTTACTTTAGCCCTTCCAATAGCTTTTGTAAGGCCTTGTTACCTTATTCATAAATAATAAAAACAATCTCCAAACTGTTTTATTTTCTTTAGTTTCTCTTTACTCCTTCATATCTTGCTAATTTTTGTCAGATAAAGTTTCCTACAATACCCCTTTATTCATTTAATAAGTCAGAATCAGTAAAGACATTTCAAAATATGACCATAATAATTTTTTAAATTCTTTTGTGGTCGCTCTAATAAGAATATTTGTTTAAATAATAATAATAGTCATAATAAGAATAATATTAAGCGACTGGTTTCTGTTTGGTTTATGACACCCTTCCCTTTCTATCCTTTCCACAAAATTCTAATAATTAATGTTCATTTTCAACCTTTTCATTTATCAATAAAAATAATGTATTTAAGAATATCTTCCTATAGTATACTAACTATAAGTTAAATGAGTTAAGGTTTTGTGTGTTTGTGTGCATGTAACTTTTATCTTTTTAGTAAATAGTATAATATCTGGCAAAAATATAACATGATTATTTCAAATATGTATGTCAATGCATTTCAACCATTAGCTTCAAATTGCATGACTACCCTAGAAATTCAGCTTCCTTAGTTTGCTTGACTTCTGTGACAACCACCACATAATTGATTGTGGCTCAACAGCAATTTGTTGACTCACTCTTTTTGAGGTTAGAAGTCCAAAATCAAGATATCAGAAAGGTTTGCTTTCCCACAGAATTTGTGGCAGTCTGGTGGGTTTCTTCGACTCGGATGTTTGCCTCCCATCACATAGAGATTTCCTCTCTTTTCTTCCCTTCCAATTGTCTTTGACTCTGGATCCCGTTTTTTTCTCTTTATTTGGTCTCTAGTTTTACGAAATAAGAATGCCCCTGATTCAGTTGACCACACCTTAACTAAAAATAACCTCCTCAAATGGTCCTATTTATTAATGGGCTCACTCCAGAGGAATGGGATTAAGATTAAGAAAATATTTTCTGTGTTACATAACTCAATCTGCCACACACTTTAATAAACTCACTCAAAAGAAATAATTGAAGATGGTCCAAATATTCAGAAAGGAGAATGTCCTTCATATCATTTTTTTTAAAAGGAAAAAAGTTTTGAAAGCAAATTCAAGTTCACCAGTGGTAACTAGAAAAATAAATTTGATCTAGCCATATAATGGAATTATTTGTTAAAAATATCATTAGAGACTGTGGACTACTTATTTTAAAACTCTATCTATAATCTATTATCTATCATCTATCTATCTATCCATCATCTATCATCTACTTTCTTCTATCCACCCATCCATATTCTATAATAAATATAAACCAAATATAAGCATTCAATTTTCCTTTAAATTTTTATATTTTCTAAAATTTGAATGACATTGACAGGGAAATTACAATATAATCATTTTTAAATAGTAAGATATAAACAACACAAATTGCACTTTACTAAATGTATATTTCAAGTGTTCCTCAGAGAATATCCTTTATCCTTAAAGGAGACAAAAATTTAAATTACATTGGGAATGTTATGTTTTGCTCCTCTGAAATCCCAACAATGATATTATGCATTTGACCTAAATACTGTTTACATATGCATACACTCAGCAAATTTGAGGATTTGTAGTGATGGAAAGCAGGATTTCCCAATGGTGGTAATAGATTTAGAGTGAGAAAGTTTCCTGTCATTGCATTTGTTAGTAAAGTTAAAATTTTACAGTGTCTAATCTTTATAATTAATTTATCAACAGTAATTGAAATCTGAAAATGGTGTGGAAGGGATAATTCAGCCTTTGTAATAAATCAATCCATGAAAAAATGCTTTGTACCTAATGGAAGAGAGGTGGGGAGGTATCTTATTTATATTACACTCTTCCCTCAACAAGTCAAATCTAATTTTCATTTGGTACCTTGTATTTTAAGTCAATATTTAAATGAACTAATGTTTTCACAAGTGGGGAGAGAGATTTAAATACTTGTGATGTGGTGATTTGATTAAAATGATTTCATTTATGATTTGCAGTTAGCCATATAGGAGGTATTTTTGAAACACTACTATTCCAACTTAATTCTTTACCAACCTGCCCCAGGGCCACTTTTTAATTATTTTTCTGTCATACTCATGAGTTCAAGGTTCCTGGTTAAAATGCAAATGTGTTACCTGAGAGAAGTACACATTTTAATTCATTAGTATTTTAACTTGAATTGGTTTGTCAGCTTAATCAATATTTGTATTGATTATATATTCAATATTTATATATGAAAATCTTCTATGTGCATGACATGAAAATTTTAGAATGATGTGGACAAAGTTGATCTAAAAAATGTAAAGATGATTCTGTCCTTGAAATTTTTCAATAAGCCTTTATTAGTGCTCTATTTTTTCCCCGTTTACTATTAGTAGCTATCTAAGATATTCAAAGAAAATAAACAACTATTGCATATTTAATATTTAGATGTATCACGAACTGTACTAGATGCTTTTCTAAAATTGAATTCACTAATTTACAAAGAAACCGTGAGAAGTATTGTAGTTTTCATTTTACAGAGAAATTACAAGCAAAAGTAAGTAAATTTAATTTAGCAAAGAAAAATAAAGTATAAGTTTAAACCAGTTATCTCTAAAATTCAAAACATATTTTAAAAATTCTGTGATGTTAATTTGGAAAATTTTTATTTCTCAACTCTTCTACCTTTTAATAATATAAAACTACAAAAGAATGCAAAATAATATGAATATAATACATTTATGGTACAGTGCTTACCATTAGGCAATATTTATAAAATAATATTCTTTCACACATCCTCAATTTAAGGAAAAATATTGCTATTAAACATCGTAAATGCCTAAAACATATTCGCTGAATGGGCTAAGGTGATAAGCCCTTGAAAAGATCATACTGTGATTCTTCTGCAAAGATAAAGTGAAAGTAAATATGATTATCTACAACAACTTTAAACAATGATGAGTGCATGCTGATACACTGTCTTAACATAACTACAAGATAACCTAAAAATAAGTTAAGATTAAGCGATTAGGAAACGACAGAGCTATACAAATATAGAGAGAATTATATATATACTTGTTTTGTAGAATACGTCTCAGTTTTTCACGTTGAAATAAATATTGGACAATTTTTGTCTTAAGTTTTTTCCTTATAAAAATTTCTTACACATTTTTGAATATGTTTTTTCTTGTTTTTCAATATGTTTTAATGTAACAGTTATGGAGCTAAAGTTAGAAGGCTATTAGAGATTATCTAATTTGATCTAATAGTTGTCTACTATTATATATTATGTCATATGTATTTTGAATATATGTGGAATTAGCTCACATATTTAATACATTTTGATGTACTTCTTGGAAGTAAAGAAACTCTCAAGCTTGGAACCTGTAAATAGATAGATAGATAGATAGATAGATAGATAGATAGAT
Organism: Dasypus novemcinctus; assembly: GCF_030445035.2. NCBI lineage: Eukaryota > Metazoa > Chordata > Mammalia > Cingulata > Dasypodidae > Dasypus > Dasypus novemcinctus. Next base: position 125,469,977 of record NC_080676.1, read on the forward strand.
AGATAGATAGATAAATAGATAAGTGCATTTATACATTTTCACATTATATATATATATACATATATATACACACAGGTAAGAAAAAACTTGGCAAGTTAATATTTTTGTTTGTGCTATCATAAGATATGGCATATTTATAGCAAAATAAACCTGGAGCTATTTCACGAGATCAGTTCATATTATAAACATTGTGAATATATAGAATTATATGGCAATTGTCGAGAAGACAATGGATTTATTTTTAATATTTACTTAAAGTAAAACCTTAAAAATATTATTTACTTTTAAGAATGGCTGGAGACCTCAGCTGGACAAGATAAAGTAACAGGGACCAAATTTACCCTCCTGCTTTAAATACCTATAAATAGGTAAAATATATATGAAACAACATGTTGTTAAGATATTAGACACAAGAAAATATAGGAAAAATGATTTTTAGGAGATGAGATGCAAATAAGTTGAACTGTATTATTGCCTCAGCTTCTAGCCTGAGAGTTTCTAGGTTGCAGTGCAGGGAAACTGGACCCAGGTAGTTGAGAAATAAACACTGCAATCTGGTGAGACGTGTGGATAAATTTTGCAGAGATCTACCTGAAAGGATGAGAAAATTCACATAGAATTGGTAGGGGTTCTGTTCCCTGCATCTAGAAGGGAAATCTCAATATTCATGGAGCTTTGGATAGAGATTAAAGTCTTACCTCAGCAATTGGGCATAATGGTTGGCATTGACATCAACCAAGCATAAATTAGAAATACAAGCTTTCAGGCCCTACCCAGATTTACTGAATCAGATTACGCATTTTAAAAACATCTTTAGGTGTTTGGTATAAATATTAAAATATGGTAAGTATGGAATTATGTGATGTTTCCTCAAATTCAGTGGGCCATGAAGTCCAATATGGTAACATACTTAGATTATTCACTTTTATATTTATATATTAATTAATTAAAAAAACAAATCACCTAAAGTTAGTATTACTTCCATTACATGCTGCAAAAGGAGGTGGGACAGAGTTTGATAGGAAAGAAAAGGTAGTGGGAACTTGTTTGACAATAATGAGTCAACTGAAGGATGAAGGGATGAATTTTTTTGTAATAAGAAATATCAACAGAGATTTGATTTAGAGATTAGAATATGAAATCAATCCTACTTAATGGCCCAAAACTGTTTTCTCAGTTTTATGGTAGATTGCATCATCTTGGAGACTTGGTTCCATTTTTATATTCAGCGTCTAACTCACCAGCAAGATTTTTACATCACAGGAGTTATTAAGTAAATATTTTCTAGGTGAAAGTCAACCAAGTTTAATACCTTTAATACTTCAGACCTATTTTTGTATGCATCATACTATATCTTAATTAAATATCACACTTTAATTAAGATTTTAAAAATAAGACATATTTCATTCAGTAAGACAACTTGTCATGAACAGATATATGCACATCAATGTTCATAGTAGCATTATTCACTATTGCCAAAAGTTGAGTGTAACCAAAAGCCCATCAACAGATGAATGGATAAGCAAATTTGGTATATATGTATATATATTTATATATATACACAATGGACTACTAGCTATAAGAAGGAATGAAGTATTGACACAAGCGACAACAGGGATGAATCTCGAAGACCTTATGTTAAGCTAGGTAAGCCAGTTACTAACGGACAAATATTGCATGACCTCACTGATATGACCTAAACATATTAAGCAGATCTGCAGAAATAGAGTCTGAAGATAGGTTATCAGGAGATAGAAATGGAGTAGAGTATGGACAGTTGATGCTCAATATGGCAAAACTCATAATAAGATGAAATGGGGTGGTTTGGCAATGGGCAGGGATGATGGTGGTGCAGGCATGCAAGTGGGGTTGATGGTGCTGGAATGTGAAGAGAGCATGATGGCAGGGTTGGGTTGGACTATCTATGGAACTGGAGAGCAGGCCTGGATGAAGGAACAGTTAAACTGGAGATTTGCAGGTCTGTGGTTGAAACTGTGGTGGGATGTTCTCTTGGTAAATATGGCAGCAAGGGTCACTGGTGTAGGGTGACCATGGTGTAGGGAAACATGTGGGAAAGGGAGCACCTGGGGTACACTTCTATGGAATATGAGTGTATTTATCTTGTCATAGGGTTTTATCTCACTGGATGGAGACACATTCAATAAAGAAGAAAATATTAAACTCCCATCCTGGAAAGTCCTGCTATATTTTCAAATAGAAGGGCAAGAATCTCTCAAGTACAAAGGCAGTGTCTAATAAAAGAAAAGAGACCAGTGTGTTAAGCCCTCAATATTAATGCATATTATGAAATTTAACCTCATAAATTTGGTAAAACTGAGACAAGGTGTGCTTGTACTTTCTTTTGCTAAGATATGAAATAAACATATCACTTTAGAATATATTGCACAGTTAGCATCTATAAAAATGAGACAAATTTCTCATTCTCATTCAAATTTCTCATGTGTTAGGGAAAAATACAGAAACAAAATCATTAAATTCTGCTAATGGGTTGGTAAGATTTTTATATGGATAATTTTAGACAATGGTATATTTCAGAAATGATCATTTCCATTTGTCATTTATTTGATACAGATTTGCATCAGTATATCAGATATGATTGCAAAATGTACTATATATACCAAGCTACACAGATAATTTTAAAACAATTTCTTAGGAAGTTTTTGACAAATCATTGGCCGGCAGATTTTTATCTCAATGAAATTTTATCCCTCCTTTTATACAGTAAGGTCCAATTTTCCCAACAATAACTAAGATGCTTTATGGTTTATAGTCTTTAAATAATCAACAAATCAATGAAATCTCTCATAGACTCATTCTTAGTATGTGGTAGATAATGCATAATCCATAATTAGAATGTGGAAAAACATTATTATAATATATATTACTGAAAAAAATTGTTTTATTTACTGAAATATCTCAAGGTCAATTTGTGATGACTGATATGAATATGGTTAGGTATTAGTGATGGTATAATGTACATATAGAGATTCACATATATAAACTTCTAAAGGTCATAGAATATTTAATTTATTAACTACAGAGACTTTAAAAATGACATATTCCAGTGGGTGGTGAAGAATGTCCTTTATTTAGTATTTTACCAATAAAGATTTCCATTTAGATCAATAGAGCCTCCTTCAAAGGCATTATTTTCTTCAGGTAAACTCATACAATTTTATTTATGTTTATTTGCTTTTTGTTTTCTCCAGAATTATACTATCATAAATAGCTAAGTAAAATGTTGCCACCTACTAAAACTAGATGGTTTTCTTTTCTTTTTTCAATTTCAGCTTGTATAAGTTTTATATGGTTCTCTCTTTTTTTAAATTACTTTGTGTGTTCTATTCCTATTCTATTACATTTATGATGGTTAATAGTCAAATTTCCTGAGTATGGCTAGTGAATAACAAATCTCTAAGATATCCAATACCTAAAAGAAGAAATAGTCCTTCAAGTTATTGCCTAACAGTTTATTGGCTCAAAATCACCATTACATACATAAATATCTTAAACAAGTCTTGTTCTGCAGTAGGCCTACCTGAGGTGCATCATCTAAATTGACAAAGCATGTGGGGTGGCAAGGTAAGAATTTTTGAACATGACTGTGTGCTCAACAGTCTGGTATATATATTTACCATATACTATCAATCTTGTCCTTGTAACAACTATTTGTGAGATATATTTATGTATTGAAAACCTTCAGTGAATAACTCATACAAGACATTAGCAGACTGAAAATGGGGCAAACAAAGCCAATAGTTGATTATTCCAGTAAAAACTGAAAAAAATATATAGAATTATAGAAGCTAAAGTAAGTTCTGCAGGAGGAATTACATCCACAGAGGAGCTGTGTTGGGTAAGTATGTTGGGCTGAATGTAAATGAAACTTAAAATAAAGAGTAGTTATGCAACCACTTCATTTTGTAAGTACTTACAGAGTGCTAAGAACTAGGCACATTTTAAGTACTTACAAATATTAACTTGTTCAATCATCATAACAACCTTCTGAGGTAGGCAGTTATATTAACATGGTGGTTTTACAGGAGAGGAAATGTAGGTGCACATAATATAAACAATGTTTATAAGTTACATAGGTAGCAAGCGGAGAAAGCACGATTAAAATTGTTCTAGGCTAAAACCAGAATTTTCAATATAATCGGAGATTATAGCATATGTGCAGAATTGAGGCAGCATATTTAAATTTCAGCATTTGAACTGTTCACAATTGACAAGTAGTGCATTTCTTCAATTGGGGGAGGGAGAGGGATTAGATTCCAAAAGAAAGTTTGAGCGTTAGATGGATTGATAAAGCAAACAGGAACTTAAATTCTGCAGACCCAAGATATAGGAAAGAGGGTAAAAAGCATGAACCTTATTATGAAAACCTAATATACCAAGATAAGAGAAGGGTTTGCTATATCTCTGACTTAGATCTAGCTATTAATCTAGTGACAATGAGTCTATTATTAAATACAAACTTTGTCCAGAATGCAGTGGAACCTTTTGCTTTGGGATATAAAGAGCATGTCGTTCATTCACAGGTTGACAAAATGTTAACCACATGATATACCATAGTATGTTAGGCCAGGTGCATCTTATCATGTTTTCTCACAGTCATAACAGTCTCATATATATCTGTGGTAGAATGAATTATGCACCCCAAAAAAACACAGGATTTTAAGATTAACCTAAGTCCCTGGACATGTGAAACCAGTGAAAATAGGATCTTTTGAAGATGTTATTTTAGTTAAGATGTGATCAACTAATTTAGACTGGATCTTAATCCATATTACTGGAGGCCATATAAAGAAAAGAAACTGGAAACCAGAGTCAGAGAAAGTTATAGGGAGGAGGCAGAGCATGGAAGTCAGCAGAAATCTGCAGAGCTGAAAGAAGAGGATATTATTACATGTTGGGAGGCAGAAACACGAGTCAAGGAATCCCAAGAACTTTCAGCAGTCAGCAACAGAATTCTACAGACTCTGGAAGAGAGTAAGCCTTGCAGATGTATTGGTTTTGAAATTCTACTATCCTCAAAACTGTGAGTCAATAAATTCCTGTTACCTTAAGTCAATTCATTGTGTCATATTTGTCATAGAAACCTGGTCAACTAAGACAATAACTGACCTGATTTTTAAAACTGAGATATTATAAAATTGTATATTTACTATGAAATTCCCTGCATAGAGAAATTAGATATCAATCTGTGCCTTCAATTCAAATGTGTGCAGATCTGTGAGAGCTGTTTTACAAAAAAGACAAATCCCCAGAAAATCCTCCCAGGATTTTAATGAACATCTTTCAGTTCAATGTAAAACTCCTCAGATGATTTTGATCCTGGATAAGATTATAAGTCAGAAGCTACTGCACAAATTAGATATCACTAGAGATTCCAAACGGTTTTATTATTTTCAAGTGTGTGTATGACTTCTCACATGCATTGCTGAGAATATTAATCAAAATGTCAGTGTAATACAGTTGAGGCCAAATAAACAAATTGTAGATTCAGTTCATACTTCATTGATCAATGAATGATATCAATTTTCCATAGCCCAGTTAACTTTCCTATTGAGTGAGTAGCTTAAATTTTAAATGACCAAGGGCTTAAAACAAAGAGAATTGCTAAAAAACTCTTCTCAATGCTTTAAAAATATTATGAATCTCTGATCCACATAATGGAAGACACTTTTAATACAATTCTCAGGAGCTACCAAAAATAAATAGAAATATGCTTCTTTGCCTTTAAATCTTGTAACTTCCAAATAAGTGTTATGGTAATATGGGTAACAGGAAATAATATTTTCCCTAGTCAAGTACTTACACAGTTTGAAATTCTATTAAATGCTGGTTCAGTTAAAATTAAAATAGCTGAAAACTCCAATTACTCCAAATTATTATTTTGCCCTCTTATTATGAATTTAAGGGTAGAGTTAAGGTACCCCCATAAAAATAGGAATGACTTTTACCATTCCATATGTTTAAGAACATTTGGAGCACCAAACTGGTGACCACTGCCTAGAAATATGCTGTTTCAATGTAGGTCATTGTCATGATGCTATCAGAAACCAGTTTTCATGTGCCCTCCCTACTCCTAACACAAAGGAGCATGAGACAATTGCTTGTGTCTTACTGCAAGCCACTGCTTCATTACCTGTAGCTTCCACCCCTAAGGAAGTACGAGGAATATCCAGAACCACTTTACAACTATAGGGAATCCTTTACTGGCAAGCAGAATAATCTGATCCCTCTTTGAGTCAGTGGGTATCTTCATTTCCCATGGTTACCACAATAAAGAACCACAAACTGGATGGCTTTAACAGTAGAAATGTATTGCCCTGCAATTCTGGATGCTAGAAAGGAGTAGGCAGTGGGTATGCTTCTTATTAAGTCTGCAGAGAAGAATCAGTTCTCTTCCTCTTTCTGGACTCTGGTGATTTGTTAGCAATCTGTGGAGTTCTTTGACTTGTGGCAGAACTCAATCACTGCCTCTGTCACATGGCTGTTGTCTCTCTTTGTGTCCAAATTTCCTCTCTATATATAAGGACACCAGTCATATTGGATTAGGGCTCACCCTAATACACTTTGTATTCAACTAAAAACACCTTCAAATATCCTATTTTTAAAAACAGGGCCACTTTCACTAGACTGGAAGATAGCACTTGAACATATCTTTTGGAGGGACAATCTATAACACCAGTCATATTGGATTAAAGGGGCCCATGTTCTAAAATCTGGTCTCCAAATAGGACCTCATTTTAATTTGTCTAATTTCATCTTTAACAGCCATATTTCCTAATAACCTCACATTCTGAGGTGCTGGAGGTTAGGACTTCAACATTACTCTTTGGGGGGCACAATTCAATCCCCAGTAGTGGGGGTAGCATTTTCTGTGCCTCTCAACCCTGCTTTTCCTGTTATCTGTTAAAAGTAGAAGCCATTTTCCTGTACCTTCCAAAAGTAAACGTCTCTTTCCCTTTTGTCATACATTTAATTCTTTTTTCTTCCTCTCCTCTAATTAAAAAATCTCTCCTTTATTTTCTGAACTCTTATACTGAGCACTCTGGAACTCCTACTCCAACCTCTCTACATAGGAACCTCCTCTATATGAATAAAGTCTTTTTGTTTTGTTTTTGCAGGGTTTTTGTTTTTTGTTTTTTAATTTTTTTAAAAAAAAAGCTATTTAGATTACATAAATGTTACATAAACAATATAGGGGATTCCCATATGCCCTGCTGTCCACACTGTCCACATTTATCCACATTAATAACATCTTTCATTGGTGTGGTACATTCATTGCCATTGATGAACACATTTTGGAGCATTGCCACTAAGTATGGATAATAGTTTGCATTGTAGTTTACCCTCTCTCCCACACAATTCTGTAGGTTATATAGCAAGATATATAGTGGTATACATCTGTATTTGCAATGTCATTCAGGATAATTCCCAAGCCTGAAAATGTCCCCATATAATACCTGTTTTTCCTCTCCCTGAACCCAGAACCTCCACTGGCCACTGACTTCACATCGAAGGTATAAGTTTGATGTATCATAAATATATAGTAGAATACTATGAAGTCCACTCTGGTCCATAGTTCCATTCCCAATCCTGAGGATTCTAGGATGGTGATGCCCACTCCACCTCTAATTGAGAGGGGGCTTCAGTTCCATATGGCTGATAAATGGGATTTTCTTCCTTGCAGTTGTAGACTCTCTCAGTTCCTTCAAATGGTGGTTGTCTATCATCACCTCCTTGTTAGTTGTCTTGGATGAGTCCAATGAACTGGAAAGTAGGTATTATAACTCTGTTGAGGGTCAGGGAAAAATTGGCACATGGATAGCCCAAAGATTCAAGTCTCTTAGATGTACACCTACCAACTCCAGCACCAAGTATAGGTTCAACTAGAAGGGACCAAAGAGCCATGTGTCAGGAAACCACACCTACTTCCAATTCTGTCACACTGGGGAACACAATCCCAAAGTAGGGCCTGCTTTCAAGGCACCAAACTCATGAGCTGTTTATCCTCACCATAGTGCCTATGTGTCTCCAGAGTCCCCTGAAGCCCTGCTATTTGGACTAGTGTCTAATTTGGCAGTCAATGAGATTCGCTGGGACGTGCATAAGTTAACCTCTGGAATGACCTCCTGACTCACTTTAAAGTCTCTTAGCCATGTAAACTCATTTGTCTTTACATTTTCTCCCTTTTGATCAAGGTCTTTTCCAGTTGCATACTTGGTAGTAATCCTTCAGTGCCAGGGAGGTTCATACCTGGGAGTCTTGTCCCATGCTGGGGGGAAGTTATTATGTTTATATGCTGCATTTGGCTTAAAGTGAAGTCATATTTGAGCAACAAGGAGGTTCTCAGAGGGTAACACATAGGCACCCTATAATACTATGCTAAGTTTCCATTTCAAGAGTAAAGGTTCATAAGCACAGTCGTCTATTTCAAGGGCCCATCAATGAACCATCCTCCTTCACTAGCCATTGTCTCTGTACTTGGGGAACTCTTCATAAAGTCTTTTAATAATTCTTCCATGAGTGGCTTTCTATATATTCCTAGAAGGTGAGTTCCTTTATTCTCTTATCCTGTACATATAACATTTAGAAGATAGGACTGTTAACTTCTTTTATTCCTAAACAACACTTTCTGACCATTATATCTCTACCACATTTTAAAAACTACTACTGTTTTAAGGCTCATAAAAGTCAAATAGAAGACTTCCACCATTTAATATGATTCTGTCACCCTCACAGATTCTCACAGGTTCTCACCCCACAAACTGACATTTCTGTTCTTTGATAAGCCTTTTTATTTTCTCCTTTTGACTATTTTCTTTGCTGTTTATTTTTTTCCTAATAAAAGTCCTATATTTTCATATTGGACTTAATAACAGCTGAGGTGCATCAATCTCTGAAATTATATTAAAATGAACTTCACTGCAATAAGACAGTTCTCTTTGTACATCTACCACCACCACAATTTTACTGATTTTATCAGGAATTATATTTTGATTTGTTACTTACTTTTATTAAGTTATTTTTCTACCAATTCCAGCCTTTTTATTTTCTTTCTTAAGCCAGCATTTATTTCATGTTCCATCATTTCTATTATTCTCTTCCCAATATCCTTTTCTTCTTTGGAGATTTCTGTATCAGTAGAACACAATGCCATCTTCCCTGTCATTAAAACTTGTGCTGGTTTAAGATTGTAGGCACTAACTTCTCATTCCCCTTCAAATCCTGTGAATCACCAAATCCTATTGATTCTATCTTAGAAATATACTATTAATTGGTGTACTTCTCCCTTTTTACACTCTCATTCCAATGATCTGAGCCATTATCACCTCTCAGGTTAACAACAGGAGCCATTTATTATAGATAAAATTTATAAAATGAATAAAATATAGTTCAAAATCCATGGAAATACTGGATAATTTTTACTCTCCAATTTGTAAATATTCTAATGTATAGTTATATTTTTATTCTCTCACTAATGTGGGACACAAGGGAAAACTATTTATTTTATTAATGTTAAATACACTTGGTGGAAAAGGCCTTATATTATTTTCTTGATTTGATATTGGTAAATAATTCCAGGGTAAATTTAGTTTCTCAACTGCATCATTTTAAATTTAATCTACGACATTGCTGCAAAAATGTTGTTTTATAAAATAAATGTCACTACTCTGCTTAGAATACTTTGTTGTTGTCCCATTATTCTAAAAGAGAATCTAAAATCCTTAATGAAGTCTAAAACCCTATTGCTCAAAGCCCCACCCTATCTAATTTCTTGAAAGATTCTAAGGTAACTTGGCCACACATTGATATTAGAAAGAACTGGTCTTAAAAGCCCTACATGATCTTCATGCTACATCTTCTCTTTAGCCTTATTGTAGAACACCTTCTCATTCTGTAGTTGCTGGAAAAAAAAAAAAAAGAATTCTAGTTTGTTAAAAATAAAAACCCATATTTTTATCCAGATAAATAAAATGATATGATCAGTTGTCTAATGATAATGATGACATTAAACAATACTAATAATAAATATAAGTTCTATTTTTACAGTCATATGAATTTTTTCATTGGCAAATTTTATTTTGCATTTTATTATTTAAAGAAGTTAAGTATTTTTAATAATTTAATTTTATAATAATACTCCATGCAAACTATATGAGCTTTTTAAGAGACATTTCAAAATGAATTTGTAGAGACATTTAGTCCTGCACTATTTATAGTGTATACTTTGTTTATACTTATTCTGCATAAGTGTAATTAAGTATATGGAAAGCCATATATGTTACAAAAAGAAAAGAAAGGCATAATAACTTAACCACATCAGACCATACCTGGCTAACTTCTACTCACCTACCATATGAAAATAAAAATAATTTTCTGAGGATATCAGTTGCCAAAGTCAGATACTTTCAGTATATCCTTTATTGCACCTTAGTATAATTTGTAATGTAATAACTTTTCTTTTGGTCTATATTTTTACAAGATTATAAATTCCATCAGGGTCTTAGCACAGAGAAAATGCTTGCCATTTTCTATAGTAACTCAGGGTCTATGGAAATTTTAAAATCACAGATGATATAATCAATAAATATATTCTGGGTAAATGTATGCATAATATCTGCTTGGTGACTAATGTCAGTGTTGGGTATATTGAATTATGTCCACAACCAAAGGAATATTCAGGTTCTATATTAGTCAGCCAAAGGGGTAGTGATGTAAAATACCAGAAATTGTTGGCTTTTATATAGTGTGTTTATTTGGCATAAAAACTTATAGTTAAAAGGCTCTAAAGAGTCTAACTCAAGGTTACTTCATCACCAAAGTCAGTTTCCACATGTTGAAGCAATATGATCACTGATCTCTGCAAGGGTTCAGGCTCCCCCTCTGGGCTTGTCTTTTAGGGCTTCCTATATCAGTCTCGCTGTCTTCCCAAGGTGAGCTGGAAGGTATCAGGCAAATAGCTCATCCCTCCTCCTGTGGCTCTGGGTTCAAAATCAACAAAATTCTCTCCTCTTCCAAGACATGACAAAGCTCTCTCCTCTGGTATCTATGGAGCTCTCTCTCTTTCTGTGTGCCTTCTTAAGTGTTTATATCAGCCCACAAAGGGGTCAGGGACTCAACCCTGAGTTACAACCTACTAACATGGTAAAATCAAAACTCTAATCTTTTATCAAGTAGACTTAAAACTTTTTAATTTAATACAATCATAGGGTATCACACCCAGAAGAACAGACCAGTTTACATACATGATTTTTCTCTTTTTTGGGGGATTCATAAATAATATCAAATTGTCACAGGTTCCAACCACTGATCCAGTGGCTGTGAATCCATTTGTAAATAGGAAATTTTTCAATGTTACTTTACTTAAGGTGTGGCCTAAGGCCTAACTGAATCTGGTTGAGTTTTAATCCATATTACTGGAGTCCATTATAAGCAGAATGGAATTCAGGAAATAGGAGAGATAAAAGCATGGAGAACCCAAAGCTGGGAATCAATGGGACTCAGAAGAGAAAGAAGAAGATGCTACCATGTGCATTGCCATGTGACTTAAAAGCCAAGAACCCCCAAAGATTCCTGGTCAGTCAGAAGATAATATCTCTAGGAAGAAGAAAGCATTCTATCCTCTAAATTATTATCCAAATATATTCCTGTTGTTAAGCCAAACCATTGTGTAGTATTTTTTTTAGCAGCCAGAAAATCAATACATTTTTGTTACCAGAAAAATGGGTACTGTGATGACAAATAACTAACAGGAGCTTTGTAATTGGGTAAAGGCTGGAAGAATTGTGAGATACTTGATAGAAAAAGCCTAGATTACTTCAAAGATAAACTTGGCATAAATATTGGCATTAAAGGTACTTCCAGTAAGGTCTTAGAAGGAAATGATTAGTTATTGGACACCAGAAGAAAGGTGATCCTTGTTATAAAGTGGCAGAGAATTTGATGAAATTGTGTTTTGATTTTGGAATAGTCAGAACTTAAAAGCAATTAATTTGAATACTTATCCAAGATTTTCAAGCTAAGTGTGGAAGGTGTAGCCAGATTAAAGCTAGTAATTAATAGTAAAATACAAGAGGAGAGGGATTAAATGAGAATTAAAGGCTTAAGCACAAAGGAACCAGCAATTGATCATATTGAATATTCTCAGCCTATCTAGTTAGTGTGCTCTGAGGCTAGGGACAAAATTGGCTCTATTAGGGATCTCCCTGAGCATTTAGGAAGTGATTCCTCAGAGAAAGGGGCTCCATAGGAGGGTTTAACTAAACTATCCTTTGGAAAAGAGGTTGTAGTTGACCCTGTAGCCAGTCAGCCCTTTCATTGGAAGTCAGGATTAGGAAAAGTTCTTACCCAGGAAGGAACTATGGAAAGTTCTATTATCTGATGATTTTGATATGCATTAACTGCAAACAAAGCCAACAAAGTTTTCTGTAAAATTTGTATGAGCAGAATCAATAACTGAAGGGACAGGAAAGGAATGAATTGAATGAAGAATTACTTCAAGGGCAGAATCATGGAATGCAAGTTGTAGACTGAAAAGATATTGGGGTCAAGACAGAGGACCCAACCATGTGCATGGAAAGGGCAGGTCTGCCCCAGCACTTGTAGGGTGCATTCTGCCCCCAGATGTTCAGGGTGAGTTCTGCTACCTCAATTCTCAGAGAGTGAGCCCTGTGTGTGTTCACCATTCCAAAGTTCAGAGATGCTGGGGTGTATATTACAGTGTCTTAAGAAAACATGGCTATTATGCAAGTATTTGGAAAGAGTGGGTTTGCTGGTCCATTTGGCCTGGAGCACAAGGCAGTGATCCATAGATGACTCTTAGGCCTTGAAATCTAATAGAATTTGCCCCCCTCGGTTGCTGACTTGCTTGGGAGTCATGACCCTTTTGTCTTCCAATTTTTCATTTCTGGAATGGGAAAATTATCTACATTTGTCCTGCCATTGTATATTGGAAGTAAATAACTTGTTTTCTAGGGTTTACAGGTCCATGGACAGAGAGAAATTTTGCCCTGGGACAGACTACACCCGTAACTGATTTTTTTCACTTTTTTTGTAGAGAAATTTTAGGTATACATTTACAGAAAAATTTCATCAAAAATATAGGGAATTCCAATATTAACCTTCCCACACCAACACATACAGTTACCTTATTACTGACCTCTTAGATTAGTGTGGTACATTTGTTACAAATTTGAACCAATATTGAAGCATTGCTACTAACCAAAGAATGTAGTTTACGTTATTGTTTACACTTTGTGTCAAACAGATCCTTAGGCCTTGACAAATATGTAATGTCATATGTTCACCATTGCAGATATTATACAAAAAATCTCACCTCCCCAAATATGCCCTATTCCACCCATTCATTTCCACCATCCCTCTGAACCCCTTGCAACCTTTGTCTTTATAACAAATATTACAAGTTCTTCTGCCAATACAATAATAAGTAATCTATTTTGGTCTGCAGCCACCCACCCACCCCCATGATTGTTTATTCCCCAATCTTGAGGGACCTGGGATGATGTTTGTTCTGACAGCCCCAGTCTGAGAGGGAACCCAGATATGATATGGCAGATGGAAAGAATTATTCTGTCTCCACTGCATGCACTCTCCATTTGGGGGTATGGGACTTGTCCATTAACATTGTTTTGTTAGTTGTCCTGGGCAAGTGTGAAGAACTGGAGAGTATGTGTTGTCCACAACTCTGCTGATATTCAGAGCTCAATGGACATATGAACAGAATGAAGATTTAAGTCTCTGAGACATATAGTTAATGGATATAATGATAATTATAATTTCAGATAAAAGGAGTAGAAAAACCATGATTAGTGAACATATAAATGAGTATAGCTATATTATATTGAGGAAATAGATTATCATATATCCCATGGGGCCAACTGAGGGGGGGGGTGTTGCTTTCATGGTGCTGTTTGACTTGCCTCTATTGTCCAGGTGTCTCCAGGGATCCCAGAAGCAGCCTTGTTTGAGGATTTGTTTACTGTGCTAGTTCATGGTACCTGCTGAGACCTGCATAAGCATAACCTCCAGAATGACTACTTGACTTACTATGAAATTTCTTGGACATTGTGGCAGTTTGAGGTTATTTATGAATTCCAAAAAAATGAACGATCATGTTCATTAACTAATCTATTCTCCTTGGTGTGATACTCTGATTGCATTAAATTCAGCTGAGATGACTTTGACCAGATTATCTGGTTAGGGATTAGGGATTTTGACTACCTTGAAGGGTATGACTTAGTTTGAATCTCCATGCCCTTGCTTGGTCTGATATACATGGATAGAACACTCACTCCAGAAGATACACTGAAGAGAGAGTTCTATCACTTTTTGATCCTGCCATGTGACAGAAAGGAGAAAGCTCAAACAGCTAAAGCACTATGGAAAGATGAACCATTTTTCCTGATAGTTTACAGCTGAGATTTGGAAGAGAGCTGTCTGATATAAACCATATGTCAGGAGAGAAAGGACTTCACTTAGACATGAAGCCTCAAGAGCCTAGGCCCACTGAGCCTCAAGAGGAAGAGGAAGTCCAGAGAAGAAGACAGAGAACAGCCAGATATTGGTGACCATCTTGCTTCAACACATGGCCACTTACTTTGGTGAGCTGATCTTGTAACTATAACCTTTTATCCCAAATAAATACCCTTCATAAAAGCCAAAAGATTTCTGGTATTTTGCATTGTTACCCCTTTGTCAGATTAATATACCTATAAAAATTCTTACCCTTTTGGTCAAGGTCTTTTTCCAAATGATTAATGCTTGGTAATAATTCCTCAGTGACAGGGAGGCTCATCCCAGCAGTCATGCCCCATGATAGAGGGAAGGTAGTGAGTTTATTTGCTGAGTTTGGCTTAGAGAGAGGCCGTAGATTTTGAGTAACAAAAAGGTTTTCAGCAGGTAACTCTTAATTATAATTAGGCAAACTTTCATTTTACAGGAATACATTTCATACATTCAAACATTAAGATCAGGGACTTGTCATATAGGACTGTTTTGTTTTCTTAGGCATGGCTTATATATTCCAGAGATTTTTGTCATTTTATGGGAGAAAGTAGTACAGCTTCCCCATGATGGAAGTTTACTATATAAACTAGCTTTTCTTCTAGTTTCATGGATAGGCCAAAACTTCCCCTTTCAATTGTATACTAATTCACACTTCAGCAGTATTAATTACACACACCTAATTGTGTACCCATCACCTCCTTCTATTTCCAAACTATTACAATCAACCAAATTATAAATTCTGCACAGTTTAAGCATTGGCTCAATAATCACTACTCCCCTACCAACTTCTAACATTCTATCTTCCAGACTCTACCTTCATAAATCTGCTCACTCACTATCCTTAGTTCATGTCAATGAGATCATTCAATATTTGTCCTTTTGTGTCTGGCTTATTTCACTCAACAAAGGATCCTTGAGGTTAATCCATGTTGCTACATGTGTCAAAACTTCGTTCTTACAGGTAAATAATATCTAATTGTATGAGTATTCCACATTTTGTTTATTCACTCATCTGTTGGTGGACACTTGGTAGAGCAGTTTGAAATTATTGATGAATTCCAAAAAGAAATATTGGATTATGTTTGTGAACTGATCTTTTCCTCTGGGCATATTAGAGTATATTGGATTCAGAGGTTTACTTTAACTTGATTAAATAATGAGCAAGGCTTTATTGGGCCACATCAGTAGGACCTTGAGTCCCCACCCCATTTGTGGGCAGCGATTCACAGAAAAACTGTGCCATAGAGAAGGGAGGATAGAGTTTTTGAGCTGTAGCCAGGGAAGTGAATACACAGTAGAAGAACACAGAGGAATAGAGATGGCTCCTTAGATACAGCAGAAGCCCTGGGAAGAAAGACAGAGACATCTGACATTCTACAGCTGACTTTGGAGCGAAAACACAGCAGCTGAGCCCAGAAAGAAATGAAGCCCCAGGAAGAGAGGGACCCAGGAAACCTCTTGGCAGATGTAGGCAGCCATCTTGCTCTCACATGTGGAAATAGCCTTTCTTGAGGGAAGTAATTTATGCTTTATGGCCTGATAACTGTAAGCTCCTACCCCAAATAAATTCTCTTTATGAAAGTCAATAGATTTCTGGTATTTTGCATCAGCACCCCTTTGGCTGACTAATACACCTGGGTTGCTTCCATCTTCTGGCAATTAAGAATAATGCTACTATGGACATTTGTGTGCATATTATATGTTCATTCCCATACTTTCTATTCTTCTGGGTATATACCTGGTAGCGCTATTGCCAGATCATATGGTAATTCTATACTTAGCTTCCAGGAACCGCCAAACTGTCCTCCACAGTGACTACACCATTTTACATTTCCATCAGCAGTGAATGAGTGTTCCTATTTCTTCACATACTCTGCAGCAATCATAGTTTTCTCTCTTTTTTTAATACCAGTCAGTTTAGGAGGTGTGAAATGATAAAAGCCATGACTATAAAGCTCCTAGAAGATAATGTAGCGAAACATCAATTAAATCTTGTGGTAGGCAATGATTTCATGAGCTTTTCAACTAAAGCACAAGCAAATAAAGAAAAAAAAAATGGATAAATGAGGCCTCCTCCCAATAAAAACTTTCATGTTTCAAAGGAGTTTGTTAAGAAAGTGAAAATGCAGCTTTCGCAATGGTAAAAAAATATTTGGAAACCATTAAGGGCCTAATATCCACAATATATAAAGAAATCCTACAACTCAATACTAAAAAGACAAACAACCCTTTTAAAAAATGTGTAAGAGACTTCAATAAAAGCTCTTTCAAAGAGGAATTATGGACAACTAAAAAGCACATGAAAAGATGCTCAGTATCACTAACTATTAGGGAAATGCAAACTAACTCATTTTGATGAAATGTACTTAGCATTGCAACTGAAATGACTGAAGGCAATGAGATGTTGTGCTAGAATGAGTATAATTGGAAAGTAGGAAGAACATGTCATTTGGGGGTTCAAGGATAGACTGTTAGGGATGGAATCATGTCTCCCGCAAAAGGCAAGTTCAGGGTTCAGGTCCAACCCAGGTCCTGTGGTGTGAACTTGTTTTAAATAGGATCTTTGAAGATGTTATCAGTTAAGGTTTGACCAAACTGAATGAGGGAAAATCTTAATCCAATATTGTGGAAGTATTTATCAGCAAAGGAAATTGGATACTGTAGAGAAGCCATGGGGAGCAGTCAGAAACTGCAGGATTCCAAGAAATCCTGGAAGAAAAAAGAAAAGATATCATGTGATGAAAAAGCCAAGGCACCCCAAAGATTGCCAAACACTGGAAGGAAGCAAGCCTTCTAGCCTCTAGAACTGTGAGCCAATAAATTATCATAGTTAAGTCAACCCATATTATGCTATTTTTTTTTAGCAGTAGGGAAACTGAAAAATCTGTGAGCATTCTTACTCAAATCCTTTGATTTTAACATTTACAACCACTGCCTTTTGTAAAGGAAATTGATGTTCTTAGTTAAATATTTTCAATAACTTTAAAGAAAGAGTCAAAAAATGTATAGGTGCAATTTTTTTTCTTCCTTGTTTGTAGCATAAAATTTAAATATCCCTACCTTTACTTAAATTCAATATAATCCACATGTTTTTTTTTTTGTTTCATTTACAAAGCAAGTATGTTCTTAGCAGTGATATATATAATTTTCTGTCTTTGCCTTTAGATATAATGTCTTTGGGACAATGAACCAATTTTTTTAATTTGTTTTGTTTGTTCATTTGCCATTTTATATCAGGGATTCAGCATTTGCTCAATAAAAGTTCATTTCATTATCCCTAAATATCTCAAAGTTCACTTTAGAATTTATTTTATAAGCCTTATAACAGCTCCTGTTTCTAAAGAAATTTCTGCTCTTTGTATTTGTTTATTGTTCTGTGTTTAATATATAATTAAATGCTGTTAATTATGTTCACAATGTTGTGCTACCAATAAAACCATCCATTACCAATTTTTTTCATTATCCCACGTAGAAATTCTCAACCTTTTAAGCTTTAACTCTTTTTCTCCTATGTGAGCCTGCATGAGTGAAATGGAAAGTTCAATATCACCCAGCGAAACAAAGGTAAAATAAAATTTAGGTCTCTGTAATCCAGACTCGCTATTCCCATCACAACACTGAACTTTTTCATGGAATAATAATGTGAAATTGTATTCTGAGTTGCAAGCCAACAATAACCAAGTTCATAATAGGGTGCACAGCTCCAAAGAAAAATGTCTGGCACATCAGCAATAAACATAGGATGGATCCCTGAAATACTGCTTTCTTTGGGGCTCAGAATTTATATTCAAAACATTGCAGTGGCAGTAAGACACCACAATAACAACTCTACAGCACCAGTTTCAAAGGTCTAATAAATTAGATTCTTCCTTGGCTCAGACAAAAATCCTGTGTTCAGCAGTTTCAACAATGGAAGCCTCATCTAATTAAATTAAGTGCTTTAGCGGCTCATGCCAGCAACACTACCTACAGTCGATAGACTCAGCTTTGCAATATTGCTAATCTGGCATGCAGCCACAGGATGATCATAGACACTGAGCCAAAATTTGATCTCAGGTAACT
The DNA here is from genome assembly GCF_030445035.2 of Dasypus novemcinctus. Lineage (NCBI taxonomy): Eukaryota > Metazoa > Chordata > Mammalia > Cingulata > Dasypodidae > Dasypus > Dasypus novemcinctus. The sequence goes on from NC_080676.1 coordinate 125,488,601, forward strand.
GAAAGACAAGAAAGGGGCAATATTCCTTTTAATAGTGCAGCAATCAGAATATTAAAACTTATATTTCTCTTCTACATATATCTAGAACATTTTCAGAAGGCCCACTTGTTATTAAATTAGACATTTAATTCTAAAAGAAACTATGAGCTAATGAGTGTTTTAATCTAATAGCTATTTTTCTACCAAAAATCTCCTCCATTAAAAGTGGCAAATTTTGCTTGAAGATACGGTTTGTCATACTGATAGCTATCATAGTATATGGAAGATTTAGGACTTTTTATTGTAAGTATTTTTTATTTACTTGTTACTGGGATTATTTTGATAGTTTAATGAAATTCAAATAAACATTACAACTAAGAAAAATTAGAAAATAGATTTATTTTTATATTATTCAGAAAATAGATTTAATTTTTATATTATTTAGAAATTTTTTTCTGAAGAAACAAGATCTTTACAATTATGGGTACTGAATTATTTTCTCAGTTAGCATATATTTATACAATTTTATTATTAGAACTCATGCTATAAAATGCTATAGGCATATTATCTGGTTATTAGTTTCATTCATAATTTAATTAAGACTTAGTATAGAATAATTTGGAAATCATAACTATATTATTATATTCATACAGTTCAGTAGGATCTCATAAATTGTCAGAGAACATAGATAAAAGTAAACAGAAGGCATAGTGTAGCATGCTTTGTCTAGGAAACACTAAATTGGAATACTTAAACTGTAAATATATCAAAACAGAAAATAGAGGAAGATGCAGTTATCACTACAGAAGAATTATTCTCCAAACAAAAAAGAAAATAAAAATTTTGAGGTGGAATCAGAAGGGAACACAACATCTGAGAAACACGTTATGAAAAATATTTGTCAACCATCTAGAGGACTTTAAATGGCAGGGCTAAAGCTTAAATATAGAGTTTTCTCAAATTTTGAGATCCAGGGAAATATACGTAAATTAGATTTTGATTTTGGTATAGAGTAACAATTATAATGGTAGAAAAATAGATGATTTAGAATAGTATTTTAATAATGACCGAAAAGCAGTTCAGGCAAAGATGTCAAATAATAATCAATTTCAGAGACAAAAGCAGCTAGCGTGCTAAAATCTTAAAAATATTGACACAACATTCCCATTCAGCAATCATAAATTGTTACATGATGAGCATATGTGTGTACACATAAATACATATTTACATGTATGTGTATATATAAAAACATATACATATATATGCTATTTAGCAATAGATTTTGAACTTTCATATCCAGAATACATTCTGTCTAGTGAAATTACTTGCCTAAAAATATTATAGGAAAGACACAAAAAGTTCTTACTTTTAATCTATTCCTGTGGATATAAATCCATTGTAATTATAAGCACCCTGTAAAATGAAGAAAAGTACATGAGTTCTAAATATCAGTGAAACCTTCAGTGCCTTCCTTTTTATCTCCTTTGGTTTGAAAATAAAAATCAATTTTAATGTTAATTTAATACTAATTTTAAACCCTTTAAAAATAAAATGAGTATATAGTTTCCTGTAGCTATTCCTTAAATGCTGTATCTGTTGTCATTAAAAAAAAAATCTTTGTGAAATTTTGCTTACATCCTTTCATTTTCCAAGTGTATGGCACTATATGGACTATACTAAATGACTGTTTATAATTATTACTGTAGGAATCATGGAATTTCAGGGTTAAAAAAGGCCTCAAATGTCTCATGCTGGATGGAGAACTTGGCTTAGTATGACTGTCAAGTTCTCATCAACACCATTCATGATAATATTGATTTACACCCCAAAGTAAACATTTTCATATTTAACAATATGTAACTTTAAAAAAAAAAGGTTTCTGTAACTTTCTACCAATCAATTTAATTTCAACTCCAAATACTAATTTTAAACATTATTTCAAGACAATTATTACATCTTATTTATGCAGGTCAACAATAACCAGTCTTTTTACCAATTCTTTATATGAGATATTTTGTTGCCCCATCATCATTTGGAAAATTGTTCTTGAATATATGTTGATGTTCAATAGCTATATTTATCTTTTTCTCTCTCTTGCTTTCCTTCTCTCTCTCTCTCTGTCTCTTTCCTCCTCTCTCTGTCTCTTGGTGTGGAATCATTAGCCAATTTCAGAATTCGATGGATATCAACTAACTCTTTCTAGATATTAGAAATATACAGTTCTAGATATAGAATTTCTTATATATTAAATATAACTAATTTTTATTGCTTCTATTGTCTAGGCACTCTTCAAAGAACTCAACAGGTAGTAATTATAATGTAGTAATTTTTGTCAAGTAATACTTTGTGCTAAGGACTATTATTGTCCATTTTTACTTTACTAATGAAGAAACCAATACAAAGAGAAATTAATCAGTTACTCCAGATTCATGTAACTGGTATATATTGGCACCGATCTTAGAAACCTGGTTCAAGAATCTGAACTTATATTCAATATCCTATCATGCTGCTTCTTATTCATGCTTAATTAACTGTCAACATACACTCATGTCTCTTTAATAAGCCTTGCTCTTTTAAACTACATATAAATTGAATACATTTTTCCTTGTAATCTTTGAAAATATGTTATCATTTTTTTACTCTTTAAACAAATGAAGTTTACTCAAGAGTAAACGTAAGAAGCTGACTTGGCCCAGGAGTTAGGGTGTCCATCTACCACATGGGAGGTCCACGGTTCAAACCCCGGGCCTCCTTGACCTGTGTGCAGCTGGCCCACATGCAGCGCTGATGCGCACAAGGAGTGCCGTGCCACGCAGGGAGCCCCACGCGCAAGGAGTGAGCCCCGTAAGGAGAGCCACCTAGCGCGAAAGAAATTGCAGCCTGCCCAGGAATGGCACCACACACATGGAGAGCTGACACAACAAGATGGCGCAACAAAAAGAAACACAGATTCCCATGTCGCTGACAACAACAGAAGCAGACGAAGAAGAACATGCAGGAAATAGACACAGAGAACAGAAAACAGACAACTGGGGGGCAGAGGGGATAAAATAAAGAAATAATTAATTAAAAAAAAAGAGTAAATGTATTTCAACATATTTAACATTAATTCACAGTTCCTCTTATGTACTACATCTTTCGTATAGCCCCTAGTATTTATTTTGTCATTATTTGCAATTATTTCTTTTTATTTTAACTTTGAATTCCCAGTGCATAATGCACAGTAGGTGCTTGGTGCAAGAATTCAAAAATTGATGTGAGGCCATGAATGTACAGGTGTTTAAATAAATATATGTATCAACTGAGAAAACATTAACAATATTTGATAACAGAAGGATGATATTTCTTTTGAAATATATATGGATCTGTTCATTTATTCCTGAATCAAAACTTTAAATATTTTGAGAAGTCTGAAAGGACTGAACTGCAAGTATCTGAGAAAATATTGAACAAGCATTAATGAAAAAAAGAAAATTAAATATAGAGAAAATAATAATGGGCCTGAAATATACCATAAACAGACATTAATGACAAAATTGAAAGTGGAGCATACATAAAAAAGAGTGAAAAAGTAAGATTATTAAGAGTAGACAATCAAGTTGGAAGTTATAATAGACAACATCAAAATTTTTAACCATTGCAATTAATTAGTTTTCATATCACGTGTATCACTCATTAGGTACTCTAAAATATGCTTTTCACATTCAAAAGAAATGATTTCCTAAAGTTTTAACCTTTACTAAAACCTTTTAACAAGTTTTTGTGTAGAAAAGACCTTTCACAATTTTTTTTTCAGCCACCAAAATCTGCATTTTGACTTAGAAAAACCTATACTCTGTCATTGACCTACCTGAGTACTATATCTTGGAAGAATAATATTGCTTGGCATTTTTACAATGCTTAGAAAGTACACAACTAAAATCATGTCAATGCTGTCTCTGTTACTGTTAACAGTTGAGAGAATGGCATCTATTATAATGTCAAGTTATTTCTTAATATTCCATCAGGTTTTATAAGTTGAAAATGGAGTCCAAGGCAGTATTACCACTTAGGCACCCCAGATTTCAAGAAAGTATCTACTCACTAATACTTTTTCTGAATTTAAAATATCATTAGGTGACTAGATTAAAGAATTTAATAAGGGTACAGTATAAAATATTTTAATTTTTTTCATATCACCTACACATTAGTGTGAAGAGGAAACTTCAAGTTATCAATATCAATAACCACTAAGCCCTGTATTTAATATAGTACTACACTGTTATCTAAAACTTAGATTATCACTTATAAAATGCTTTGGCTCCAATTCTTAATCCAGCCACTGTTGCATCAAGCCAGTGTCAAGCAGGCTTCCACTAGCTTAATGCAGAGGCAGCAGAAGAGCTCCTTTCCAAAGCAGAGTAAACTTCAGTTCCTGTTCCAGTGCTCCTGTGACTGCTGAATGGGACACCGAGGGTAACCGCTTTCACATTCTTGCCTGTACGACCCCAAGTGCAAGGGAATTAAGTTCAAGGCCCACTTTTATTCAATTGGGGGGATTGAAGCCAAGAGATAAATGAATTCCCATTTTGTCTCCATGTCAGTTTTTCTGAAATACATTTTACAAATCTCCTTAGATCATCTGATTGCATCAAGCGCCAATAACCTGCCGTCGCAAAATAGATAGCATATCCTCCTTTTTCTTTCTACTTCTGCATGTTTATCACTCGTGTGCCCCTGGATCACTTCTGAAATAACCACATATACACAGCTCTTTGTTCTGGACTTTACTTGTAGTGAATATGAAAAAAAAAAATATGTCCAACCATTCCCTTCTTAGAAGTTTCTCTCTCTTTCACAAATACTTGCTTTTATATGGAAAAATTGAAAAACCATCTTACCCAAAACGCCCTCAGTTCCCCATTAAGGATTATAAAATTCCTAGAGCTATGTCTCTGGAGTTTACCGGCTGTCATGTGTTTCTCGGGTGCTGAGTTTTCCTGGATGTGACCCACTTTTGACAGCCCATCAGATAAACCCTCAAAAAAATCCTGTGGATGTCATGAAAGATCTTTCTTTTCATTACCAAATTTAAACCTTCTCACTTTCAAACCTATTTATATATAGTAGAAAGCTGGGACTGAAATCAATAAACCCTTCAATCAAGCTATGGAATAACACCATATCATCAGACAGATGTAATGGAGTTGAGAAGGGTCAGAAAAGGGCAGCTGCAATGATGAGGGGATGAAGTGGCTTTTATACGAGTTTAAACTAAATCATCTGATCATAATGTGACCTCGCTTTAACTTTTTGTAAAGTGCAAAGTCTTTATAAAGACAAAAAGTGTTTTAAAGAGGACAACGCAATTTCCAACATTCACAATGTTGGAACTATGGTGCATGTTTCAACTAAAGAAAGAACTATTTTGAAGACACATTCAAAGTACCTCTTAAACCTATTAGTTGTGTAGTTATTATTATCCTGATAGAAGTGATCTATAGAAAATGTAAACATGATCATACGAAATTGTGACTGATATATTCTTAATTAGATGGTATCTCTAAAAATATATCTGTTAAATTTGTTTTTGTTCATTATGGTTGTCTTCATGATAGTCAGAGTATCTATATATAAAATGTACTTCCATGCCACTGGCATGGAAAAATTTTGTGAATACTGCATGGATCTGGGTAGGCTATGTTCTGAGAGCATAAAGCATATATTACATGTCTACTTTATAGCCTCATTCAGGGCAACGCCAATTATTTATAAAATTTATCTGTTTAAATTTCATTTACCCTTCTTTTCAGCATTCTGATTTACCCTTCAGAATCAGTACTATTTTACTCTGAGAAAAGTACAGTCACAAAGTAATCTTACCCTTAAATTTAAATTCCGTAAACAAGTTGGAAGTTTAAATTTATGGAGCATAATGAGCTATAAAGAGAGAAAGAGACAAGTTTATTTGTTCTGTAATGTTTTACCTACTGCTTATTATTTGTTAGATCTAATTATCACTTGCTGAAAACCAGCTATATTTCTTTAAAAAATATCTCTTTGTCTTTACTTCACTGATATTTCCAAGGTTTTTTTAGGAAGGAAAACTAAAATTTAAGAGGCACTCTAATAGCCAATGCAGACAATTTCTTAAGTAGAAAGTGCACCTTTTATTGAGATGAACTGTACTATTTTGTAAATTTAATTTTTATTTATCATTTGTACATTTAATATATTCATATCTTTCTTTCCCTGGAGACAACCAATGTTAACATTCTCCTGTATCTCTTTCAGATACATTCTATGCATATATGACAAGTTATCTTTGTTTGAGGGTGTTTCCCTTAGTAATATTTTAAATCTAGTTGTATGTTATTTTTCTATTTTAATATAATATTGCTCTATAAATAGTTTGTTATATAGTTTAGCTAGCTCTTCTTTCTCTCTTTCCTTTTTTATTGATTTGTTTATTATAATGTTGGCATTTGGTGCTAGGATAATTAGTTCTAGTTTCTTCAAAAACATCTCAGCTGGTTAGTGTAATGCAGGTTCATTTCTCACACACATAGAGATTGATGGGAATTAGGAAGCCTCCTTCCATCTGTCAGATACACCATCTGGAACATGTGGCCTCCAAGGACACCATGGCAGAAGAAGAAAGAGAGGGAAGAAGACACTAACTCTTGAGAGCCTCAACCCAGAAATGACACGTGCCACTTCTGCTCACTGTCCTTCCTGTTTACATGTCTCAAAACTAACAGCAGGCTGGTAAAAGTAGAGGAGAGCAGGGAGTAGTTAGTGAGCACAAACTGTCTCTGCAACATGTTTATCCTGTTAAATATAAACTGTGTTGTTTAATGGATCAGTGTTAAACATCATTTGATCTCAAGCTAAGATACACAAAACGTAAACCCAATGATAAATAAATCATCATAAATCAACCACAAATATAACTACCACAGTTCAAAAGAGAGAACATTGTTCTCTCTCCAGACCTCCCTTCATGTCCATTATCAAACCCTATTTCCTTTCTCCTCCCTAAAGGCACAAATATTTTAGTATCAAATGCTATAATTTACCTTTGCTTATTTTGAGACTTACATAAACAGAATCATCTAGTGTGTGTATGTTTATGAGTGACTTCTTTTGCTCAACTCTGTGCAAATGAGAGTTATCTAAGTTATTATATCAGGCAAGTGGATAACAGATACAAAACTCTAGTCACATACGGTACAGATTTTACTTAGGTTTCATGAGGGGCATTTATAAGAAGAGATGTGGTAGGGCACATGCAGTCTCATAAATTCACATTTTTCTATAGCAAAGGAGGGCATATGTCAGTGTGCACAGTAGCCAAGATTCAAGCTGGGAGGGTCTGTGTTTGGCCAGCAGGTTGTACATGCAGCCAAAGCACTCCAGGAGAAAAAGAGAACAGGCTCTGCCCTCACATCCATTTGCATTTTTATAGGCTAGACTGAAATGCGGGTGGGAACACATAGCTTCTCTAAGTAACAAGGAATATATCAAGGGGTCCTCAGACCCAGGAAAAACATCAGGTACTATGTACACCGAGGGGAAAGGCCTACATATGAAGGACCTTTTGCACATAACAGCCACCAATGCCAGGAATGCTAACCTCAGACTTGCTGTCTTCCTACAGACATCCATCCAACTGAGCCAGCTTAACTGCCAAAGTGGGAAGGAAAGGAGACTTCAGAGCCACCAGATTTGTCCATCATCATGTCGTGCATGGATGAGTTTACCTACTTTTATTATTGTATGGTATTCTATTTTATGAATATTCTATACTTGATTCTACTTTTAGTGGGCATTTGGGTAGCTTCCAGATTTTAACTATTATGAATACAGCTACTCTGAGAATTTGTGTACAAGTCTCTGTGTGCAAATGTGTACATTACTCTAGTTCTAAATATATGAAGGGAATTCCTAAGTCATGAGAGGTGTATATGTTCACCTTCCGTAAATAATGCCAAGCTCTTTTCTATTGTGGTTTTAGCAAATTACACTTGCCCTGCAGTGTCAGTGTTTTTATTGTACTGCATCCTCACTAATATTGGTATTGTGAGACTTTAATTAACCATTCTTGTAGGGACATTGAGATGTCTTACTGTGGTTTTAATTTTCATTTTCCTAATTAGCAATAAGATTGAGTAATCTTTCATACTTAACTTCTTTAGTGAGTCTTCTTTGTGACTAGTTAGGCAAATCTCCTCCCCCACTCCTTCTTATTGGATTGCCAGCCTTTTTATTACTGGTTTATAGTAATTATTTAAATACAGAATTCTGGATAAGAGTCTTTGTTGAGTGTATGTGCTGCAAATATTTTTTTCCATAGTGTGGTTTGCTGTTTGACTATCTTAATCAGTTTTTTTCTGGGTATGCACTTATCCCTTAGATCTATCATTTCTGTGGTCAAGGAATTGGTGTCAGCATTCTGCCACTTAGTAATCATAATCAATACCATATAAAATCTGAGACTGGATAATACCCATCAGATAAACCTATGGTCCCAGGTATAGGCATTGGGGACAGATTTAGGTCTAAACTCCCTTTAAAACCTGACTTAAATAAGTTAAACTTTGCTGAAAATCCTTGTGATTTTTCAGGTCACTGTGAATTACTGTCAGTCAAAGCCAGTATATTAGTCAGCCAAAGAAGTACTAATGCAAAATACCAGAAATTGGCTGGTTTTTATAAAGGGTATTTATTTGGGGTAGAAGCTTACAGTTGCCAGGGCGTAAAGCATAAGTTTCTTCCCTCACCAAAATCTATTACCACGTGTTGGAAAAAGATGACTGCCAACCTTTGCCAGGATTCAGGTTTCCTGGGTTCCTCTCTTGCCAGGGCTTGTTTCTCTCCTGGTTCAGATGCCCTGCTCTTTCCATAAGGCCAGTCATAGACTATCAGGTGACCGGCTCTGTCTGTCTGCCTGGGACTCGATTCCCTCCGGGCTCAGCTGCTCTGCTGCTTTGTATGCTTACTTCCCAGGCTCCAGCTCAAAAACTCCAAGCTCCCGTCTCTGTGATGCAGTTTCTCTGTGTATCCCCTGCCCGCCAAGAGGGCAGGGACTCAACATCCTACTGACATTGCCCAATTAAAGCCTTAATCATTATTTAACCAAGGAAAGTGAAACCTCTGAATCCAATATACTCTAATATGCCTGGAGGGAAGGGGCAGTTTACAAACATAATCCAATATCTATTTTTGGAATTCATAAGCAATATCAAACTGCCACAGCCAGTATTAAAAGCTCAAAATTTTTAATTATTTCCTGTCTTTATGCAAAATTACTTCTTTGGTAAGTGGTTCCAAGTCCCATTTAAAAAACTTAGGATATGATTCATGGTATACCACTCTAGCTGAATTCTCAAAAGAATTGTGAACTGTCTGCGAACTGTCATATGTCTGGAAAATGAGCAAAAGTGTATGAATATGTTTCTGTGTGTTTGTTTGTCTGTGTTTTGCCCTGCAAATCTAGAAATGTTTTGCCTAAATATAGCAAGTTACATTTTAGGATTTTGCTGTTCAATTGTTTCCAAGGACCCTTTGATTAATGAGACATACCATATATCAATGTGCATTTTAAAAATTAAACCTTTTAAGTTGATATAACTGTAGAGTGACATGTGGTTGTAAGAAATAACTCAAAAATACCTTCTCTGTGTACAGGTCACCCATATTCCCTCAATGATAACATCTATCTTGTGAAACTGTTGTACAATATCACAACAAGGATATTGACATCAACACAATAAAGATAGAGAACATTTTCCTTACCACAAAGTTTCTTCCTATTGCCCTTTTATTCCACCTCTTTTTTAAATTTTAAAATTTTTATTTTTTTAATTGTCTTTTTTTAAAGGTGCATAGATCACAAAAAATATGTTACATTAAAAAATATAAGAGATTCCCACATATCCCACACCTCACCATGCCCCCACTCCTCCCACATCAACAACCTCTTTCATCAGTGTGGCACATTTCATTGCATTTGGTGAGTACATTTTGGAGCACTGCTGCATCACATGGATTATTATTTACATTGTAGTTTATACTCTCCTCCAATCCATTCAGTGGGTTATGGCAGGATATAGAATGTCCAATATCTGTCCCTGAAATATCATTTAGGACAATTCCGAGTCCCAAAAATGCCCCCACATCTCATCTCTTCTTCCCTCTCCCTGCCCTCAGCAACTACCATGGCCACTTTCTCCAGATCAATGCTACAGTTGCTTCTATCACAATAGTTCTATGATAGAATACCAGTAAGTTCCTTCTAATCCATATTTTATTCCCCCATCCTGTGGATCCTGGGTTGGTGATGTCCATTCCAAAAATCATGCATAAAATATGGGGTTTCCATATACTGCCCTGATATTAACACCATGCATTGGTGTGGGAATTTTGTTAAGATTGATAATAGCACATTTTTATAATTGTGTTATTAACTGTAGTCCTTGATTTAACTGTTTATGTAGTGCAGGTCCATAGATTTTCTTAAAAATTTCTATTCTTCCATATATATAATCTAACATTTCCTCTTTTAATCATTAAAATACAAATTTCAGCATTGATAACTATGCTTCTGATATTGTGCTGCCACAATTATCTTATGTTATCTGAGCGATTTATACAATTGCTATAACCAGATACTTCCTTGCCTCTGCTTTGCAGCCAGATTGTGACACCCTAGCTAACTTTAATCAGTTCTTAAAGACTTCCTCGTTGACACTTGTATATTCCCTACTAATAATGACCAAGAGTAACTGCATAACATAAAGTGTTCTGAAAGTGGAATCAAAATAACCTGGAACAACAGGAATGAAAGAGCATTGGACCTTAATAAAGAGCAAGAGGTTCAATTGATAAAAGTTCTTGATATGTCACAGCCCAATCATCAGAAAAAGTAACTAATTAGTTGTAAATATATCCTAGCTAGAGATCCTCTCACAGCAGAGCTTATCCTATATCAGTATTAAAACCTCAGAATATGTCCAATTCTGTGAGACAGATCTGAATTTGTTGCTCTTGTCTCCTATTAGATGCCTAGTAATTAACTTTCTTTCTCTGAAATCCCATGTGTATCAGGCAATGAGCCCAGCTCAGCAACACTATCATCACCAACATCCACTATCAAAACAATTTCAACATTTCATATAGGAACACTGTAAATTTTAATCCTTAACTTGCCATTTCCTATCCTAATCCCATCCCCTGGTAACCTATGTTCTAGATTCCCCAATTATAGGTTTGCTTATTCTGATTATTTCAAATCAGTGAGCTCAAACAATATTTGCCCTTTTGTGTTGGCTTATTTTAGATGCTTTCCAGGTTCATCCATGTTGTTTCATGTATCAGGACTTCATTCCTTTTTACAGCTGAAAAATCCATTGCATGCATATAACACATTTTATTTATATATTCAGTGACTTATGGACACTTAGGTTGCTTCCATCTTTTCACAATTATGAATAAAGCCACTCATGACCATTAGTGTGAAAATATCTGTTTGAGTCCCTGCTTTCAGTTCTTTTGGGTAAGTAGTGGGATTGTCAGATCACATGGTAGCCCTATACTTTTCTGAGGAACAGCCAAACTGTCTTCCACAGTGGCTGTCTCATTTTACCTTGCCACCAGCAAAATAAGTGTTCCTATTTTCTGTTTTTTAATACAGGCCATTCTGATGGGTAGGAAATGATGTATCTTTATGGTTTTTATTTGTATTTCTCTGATGGCTAATGATGTTAAACATCTTTTAATGTGCTTTCTGGCAATTTGTATCTTCTTTGGAGAGATGACTATTCAAGTCTCTTTTTTTTTCCATTTTTTATTGGTTTGTTTGTCCTTTTGTTGTTAAGTTGAGGGATTTCTATATTCTGGATATTAAACCTTTATTACACACATAGTTTCCAAATATTTTCTCCCATTATGGTGGTTGTCTTTTTACTTTCAAGATAAAGTCCTTTGAGGACCAAAAGTTTTTTATTTTAATGAAGTTCAATTTATGATTTTTTTTCTTTTGTTGCTTGTGTATGAGAGTAAATTCTAAGAAATCATTGCCGACCACAAGTCCTGAAGATGCTACCCCACGTTTTCTTCCAGGAGTTTGGAGGATTCTTTTTATATTCTAGATAGTAGGCCTTGTTGGAAATTTAGCTTTCAAATATTTCTACCGCTTGGTAGTTTCCCTTTTCATATTCTTAATAGGGTCTGAGAGGAGCAAAATGTTTATATTTTATCAAAGTCCAATTTATCAATTTTTCCTTCCATAGGTTGTATTGTTGGTTTCAATTCTAATAACACTTTTACTTGTCCTAAATCCTAAAGGTTTTCTTCTATATTTTTCTCTAATAGGTATAGATTTAGGTGTGTTTTTCTATTTTTCTATTTTCTATTTTATGTCAATTTTTGTATAAGGTGCTAAACTTGAATCAATATTCTTTTTTTATCCATATGGATGGAGAGGTGGTCTAGCAGAATTTGTTGACACAATTTCTATCCTCAATTGAATTGGTTTTATCCTTTATAAAAACAAATAGTTGGGTGCATTTGTTTGCCTTTTTTTATGCTTTTTGCTAAACCAAACTATATTTTCTTGATTATGATAGGTCGTGTAGTAGACACACTGATTTTATTTAATTTTTCAAAATTGTTTTATCTATTCTCATTCGTTTGCATTTCCATATAGATTTTGAATAATCTCACTTATATCTAGAAAAATATTACTTTGACTTTTACATGAATTGAGTTTAGCCAGTATGTCAATGTGGGGAAAATTGATACCTTTAATATTGAGTCTTCCATGAACTTAGTCTATCTCTCCATTTATTTTGATCTTTTTACATTTCTTTTGCGAGTGTTGCATAGTTTTCAACATAAAAGTCTTAACATGTTCTGTTAAATTTACACCTAAGCGTTTCATTTTTTGATCAACTCTAAATATATTTTTTATGTTTATCTTGTATCTTGAAATGTTACTGAACTCATTTGTCAATTTTAAGAAGTTTTTTTGTAGATTGCTTAGGGTTTTATACATAGTTAATCACATCATCTGCAAAGATAGGTAGTTTTATTTCTTCCCTTCTGATCTGTATGCTTTTTTATATCCTTTCTTATTGTATTTCACTAGCTAAAAAAATCCAGTATTATGTTGAATAAATGTGGTGGGAGCAGACATCTTGTCTTGTTAATCAATTGGCATAATAATTCTATTAGTTTGCATGATGAATAGAAATCTTACCTTCCTTAGTATATCATTACCTTCCCACATTTTTAATATACTATCTAAAATATTTCCTCTCTGTGTATTTGAATCATACATAAGTCATTGCTATACTTTGCTTTAGACAACATCAAAAGAATTTAGACCACTCAAAGTGAAGGAGTATCATTTTTATTTAACCATATTTTTCCTTACCGTGTTCTTTCATTCTTCCTGATGTTCCAAAGTTCCTTATTTTATCACCTCCATTCTTTTTAGTGATCTTCCTTTAGCCTTTCTTTTAGGATAGGTCTGCTGGGGAAAGATTCTCTTAGTTTCCCTTCATTTAAAATGTCTTGATTTCCTCTTGATTCCAGAAGGATATTTTCACTGGGTATAGGATTCTTGGTTGAAAGTTCTTTTCTTTTAGAACCTGAAAAAAATGTACCATTTCATTCATTCTTACCTTCTTAGTTTCTGATGACAAATCCACTGTCATTCAAATTGCTTTTTCTCTATAGGCAAAGTATCATTTTTCTCTGGTTATTACCATCATTATTTCATTTCCTTTATTTTTCAGTTTATTACTCAGTATTTTTTTACTTTTATGGGTGATTTTACCCACTTTGTGTATTTCCATTCATGTGCCACTGCCCAGCTTCTAACAATCCAAAATTACCTTATTCTTATTACTATACAAAAACCCAATCCCAATGCATCATCCCACATCTATGCTCTGTAGACACTATCATAGATTTTTACTAAATTCTGCTGCTTTATTCATTAATGCCCTCATCTTGTTGGTGGGTGTGTTCTCTGAGCTTCTTTGAGAATTAGAGTTGAGGTTGTCTAAGAAGGAGAGTAAAAGGTTACTAGACTGTGATTTATGTCTTAGTGCATTCATAATTTTAGGTAACTATCTACTCTAATTAAGGATAAAATGGTTTCTTCACTCCAAAGGTAAACCCATATCAATTAAGCAGTCACTCCTCATCAACCCTCCTCCTAGCCTATGGCCAACACTAATTTGTTTTCTGCCCCTATGGATACCTATTCTGGATAATTCATGTCAATGATACCAAATGATATGTGAACTTTTGTGTGTATGGCTTCTTTTATTTAGCATATTGTTTTCAAGGTTCATCCACACCGTAGCAAGTATCAATGTTTCATTGACCTTATGGCTGAATAGCATTCCATTCTATGGAAATACACATTTTGTTTATTCATTAATCAGTGAATGGACATTTGGATTGTTGCTACCTTTTGGGTATTATGAAAATTGCTGCCAAGAACATGCTTTTATAAGTTTTTTTTTTGAATATTTGCTTTTTTAGTTTCCTTGTCTGCTCAAGCAAATACCATGAAATGAGTTTTTGTAAACAATGGGAATTTATTTGCTCATGACTTTGAAACTAGCCAAATTTCCAAATCAAGGGATCACCAAAGTGATGCTTTTTTACCCAAAGACTGTGGAATTCTGTATCTGGCTGCTGGCAGTTCTTAGTCCTTAGCTCCTCTCGTACATGGCAATTAACATGGCAATTTCTCATGGCCTTTTTGTTTTCTTCTGTGTCCCGCTGGGGTTTTCTCTCTCTGTCTGAATTTTATTCTACCTGTTAAGTACTGCAGTAATAGGATTAAGGCTCATCCTGATTAAGCTGGACCACACATAAACTGAATTAAGCTCATCTAAAGGTCCTACTTACAAAAAGTTCACACCCAAAGGAATGGATTACATTTAAATACATGTTTTTCTGGGATACATACAGCTATAAACAATCAAACCTGTTTTCACTTCTTTTGGGTATACACCTGAGAGTGGAATTGCTGTGTCACATGATAATCCTGTATTTAAACTTTGGAGAAAATGCCTGTCTTTTTTCCATGTGAATGTGCCATTTACAATCCCAACATCAATATTTGAGTGTTCAAAATTCTCCACAAACTCCAACATGCTATTTTCCATTTTTAAAGATATATATTTATTTATTTTCAATTTATTCACTTCCCCCCAAAGATGGTTCCCTTGTCTGTTTATTGTCTCCTTGTCTTCTTTACGAGGCACCAGGAACAGAACCCAGGACCTCCCATGTGAGAGATGGGCATCAGCTCCTTCTTTTCTTTTTTTTTTTTTGCTTGGCATGTTACCCATTCTAGTGTGTGTGAAGTGATATTATAGTTGTGATTATGCTTTATACTCCCATAATGTCTAATGATATTGAGTGTCTTTGTATATGTTTATTGACCAATTGCATAAATTTGTAGATATCTTTATTCAAGTCCTTTGCCCTTTTTTTTAAGATTTATTTATTTATTTCTCTCCCCTCCCCCCACCCTAGTTGTCTGTTCTCTGTGTCTATTCGCTTCGTGTTCTTCTTTGTCCACTTCTGTTGTCAGCGGAACCGGAATCTGTGTTTCTTTTTGTTGCGTCATCTTGTTGTGTCAGCTCTCCATGTGTGCAGCACCATTCCTGGGCAGGCTACACTTTCTTTCGTGCTGGGCGGCTCTCCTTTTGGGGCGCACTCTTTGCGCGTGGGGCTCTCCTACGCTGGGGGCACCCCTGTGTGGCGCGGCACTCCTTGCGTGCATCAGCACTGCGCATTGGCCAGCTCCACACGGGTCAAGGAGGCCTGGGGTTTGAACCGCGGGACCTCCCATGTGGTAGAAGGATGCCCTAACCACTGGGCCAAGTATACTTCCCTCCATTGCCCATTTTTAATTGAGTTTATTTTTTTTAAATCAATTTTATTTATATAACTAGCAAAGCATATAATTTATCCAAAGTATGCCATCAAAGGTATTTTGTATAATCACATAGTTGTGTATTTATCACTTCAGTCATTATTAGTGTATTTTCATTATTTCAATAATAATAATAATAAACAAAAAAACCCCAATAATTTTTGAAACAATCTATCTGAAGTGTATAATCTAATCAATGGCTATCAGTATAATCACAATGTTGTGCATTCATCACCACAAAAAATTTTAGAACAATTTCATTATTCCAAAAATAAAATCCCCACACCACTTATCAGTCCTTTCCTAGCCCCATATAACCACTAATCTAATCTCATTCTTATAAATTGATTTATATTTACATTTTATATAAATGCAATCATAAAATATGTAATCCTTTGTGTCTGATTTCTTTTATTAGCATATTTTTTGTCTGATATAAACACCTTGTAGTATTAATATACATTTGCTCAATTTAAAAGAAAGTCTTATATATGCAATTTTACCCATATTCATATTTCACATGTAGTTTTACTATACTATATGGTCCCATGTTACATTTTTTAGCTTTCCTTTTAGTGATGTATGTACTTTCCCTTTAAGCTAGTTTCATACCCACATAATAGTACTGCTAGTTACTAACATTATGTTGGGCTTTTACCATTTTTATTCATTTCACAAGATTAACACACATCTTTTTGATGAATTCTGCACAAGTTAACAAATTAAATTCATTTTTAATTGTTGAGTTTTAATATTTAATTATAGATTTTGGACACTAGAATCTTACTATATTATGGTTTGCAAACTTTTTCTTCCATTCTACATAATTTCTTTTTACTTTCTTGATCATGTCCTTTGAAGTATAAAAGGTTTTAATTTTGTTGAAGTCTCAGGTATCCTTTTGCTTTTGATCTTGTATTAATATTTCATTGTCAAAGATTTTATGAAGATTTTCTTCCAAATGTTTTGAGGCCTTTGATACATTTTTAGTGATTTTTTTACTTGGCATGAAGTAAGAGTCCAAATTCATTCTTTTGCATGTTGATAATCAATATCCCAACACCATTTGTTGGAGAATTTTTTTGTTCATTTAATGGATTTCAGATCCTTATTGAAAATAAATTGTCATAGATACATGGATTTATTTCTAGAATTTCAATTATATACCATTGTTCTATAAGTCTATCCTTATGCCAACACCACATGTTTTGCTTATTTTAGCTTTATAGTTATGTGCAAGTGTGATTCCTCCAATTTTATTTTTCTTTCTCAAGATTGCTTTGTCTATTATGTGTCCCTTGACCTTCCATATAATTTTAAGATCACCTTTACTATTTCTGCAAAATGGCTATTGGGATTTTGATATGGTTTTCATTAAATCTGTAGATCACTTTGGGAAGTGTTGCCAACTTAACAATTTTGAATCTGATACATAACCACAAGATGCCTTTACATTTTTTTTGTTCTTCATTAACCTATTTAGCAATGATTTGTAGCTTTTAGCGTGTAAATCTTGAACTTCCTTGGTTAAATTTATTCCTAAGTATTTTATTCTTTTTGATACTGTTGTAGATGGAATCATTTACTTAATTTCATTTTCAGATTGTTACTAATATAGACAATTCATTTTATGAGCTTGTCTTGTATCCAGTAACTTTGCCAAATTCATTTCTAGCTCTATTAGATTTTTTTTTTGGTCACATTCTTTAGGATATTATGTGCAAATAGAGATAGTTTTATTTATTTATTTCTAATTAGCAAGATTTTTATTCCTTTTCTTGCCTACTTGTTCTGGCTAGAACTTGCAGTATGGTGTCGAAAGTGGTGAAAGTGAACATTCTTGATTTGTTCTTTTATTACAGAGAAAGTTTTTAGTCTTTCACCATTAAGAATAATATTATATGGGCATTTTTAATATATGGACTTTATCATGTTGATTAAGTTCAATTCTATACCTAATTTTCTGAGTGTTTTATCATAAAAGTGCTATATTTTGTTACATTTGCTTCTGCATCCATTGAGGTAGTTTGGGGTCTACATCGCAGTGTTCTGAAACAGCAGTGCCACTGTGAAAACACTTGGAAGGAGGGGCCTACCATTCTATCTCACCTGAAAGACAAAACATCAATCCATAGATGAACTCTCAGACCTTGAAATCTAATGAAGTTTGCTCTACTGGTCTTTCGAATGTTTGGAACCCATGGCACCTGTTTTCTTTCCAATTTCTCCCTATTAGAATTAGAATGTGTGCCTTTTGTCTGTCCTTCCATTGTATATTAGAAGTAGAAAATTTATTCTACAGGTTTCACGGGTTCACAGGCAGAGGATTATGCGGCAGGACAGACAATGCCCATTATCCATTTCAATGGACTTTAGCATTGTTGCTGAAATAATTTAAGACTTTTGGAATATTTTGATGGGATAAATGTATTTGACACAAAGAAAGAAAATGCTTTTGAGGGTCCAGAGGGTGAACTATGAATATTTAGAGGTAGGTACTCCAGAAAAACATGTTCTTAAATTTAACCTATTTCTGCAGGTGTGAACCCATTGTAAGAAGGACCTTTCAATGAGGTTACTTCAGTTAAGGTGTGGCCCAACTCCATTGAGTTTTGGTCTTAATCTTATTAATGGAGTTCTTTATAAGCAGAATGAAATTCAGATACACAGAGAGAATGCCATGGTAAACAAGAAGGGGAAGGTCACCAGAACTCAAAAGAGAAGAGAAAGATCAGAAAAGACCATCATGTGCATTACCATGTGACCAAGAAACCAAAATCCAAAGATCACTGATAGCCAGCCTCAGAACTCCAGTCTCCAGAGAGAAAGCATCATCTTGATGACACTTTGATTTAATTTTCCTAGCATTAAAACCATGATCAAATAAATTCCCACTGTTGGAGTCAACCCACTGCATGGTATTTTCTTGAAAATGTAACTAATGAAATCTCTGTTCTTTTAGCTTAGTGGTGAGATATTGTTTTGATGCTATTTCCTTAATGGCCTAGATCCAAGAAATGAAAAAAAAAATGAAACAATACCCATCCAAACGTAACAGATTAGCTCTGTGTCTAAGGCACTTATTCAATGATTAGCTGGGCAATTTACTAATGTACATTAGCATTCATTTCTGGCTTTTGTGGCACCTGGAAGTAAGACAGAGGTGAAAAACTTAGGGTTGTCCTAGGTTTTTTCTAAGCATATGTTCAGACTTGTGTAGGCACATAGCTTTTTCAGTTCCCTAGTATATGCGGTAACTTTTTAAAGCCCCTTGTCCCTGATAATCCCTTCTTCCAACTTCTTCCTTCCAGACATTTTGATCTATTTCTTGTCCCAACTATTTTCCCCATCCCAATTGCTTCAGTTTGTTGCAGCCAATAATTTTACTTTTAAATTCATTTGGCAAAAGCCGCTTTGGAAGCTACCTCGGCACTAGGAATGCTCTAAGTTGGGCAAAATAAAGGTAAGCCTTTATGTTTGCTCTAAAGAAACCTACAAACATTTAGAGACACGCAGCCATATTTCCTCAAGAATAAGAATTGTTCTCTATGCCATTTGCAACTTAGACTAGGAAGATGGGCTGCCACTTTCCTGGCTTTCTACTATTTGGAAGATGAAGTAACCATAAGGCAGAAAAATTAAAACGCTCTGACTAACAAGTCAAGCTTATAGGTTGTTTTTGTAGTCATGAAATTCTGTGCTTTGTCATTTTTTATGACATTGCTCTAAACCCTCACTTATATATTCTAATTTCTGCATAGAATAGTGATATTTTTGGTCCTCAAGAAACACTATTTTTTCCATATTATAATATTAACATATTTTCTATTTTAATTGACTTCATGTAATTCATAGTTACCATCCCTTTTGAGAAGTAAAAATGTGGATAATTACAGTGGAAGTTTGTATTTTCACCTCAGCTGCCAGCAAATAATGGTAATAATAATCATCATATAAGCAGGATCAATAAATCAAAATAAGATAAAGTGAAAGTAAAATGCTCTTGGTAACTTCATCAGCAAAATATAATTCAAAGTTTGCATTTATTGTGCATTTAGCTATTATAGATTCAGACATTCCCTGTACTTAGTTCTTGAATTTTGTCAACTGACATGGTTTTTCCATGAAGTAACTTCATCATAGAATACATATTAAAAATTAGTACTGATTTTTCTCTGGAGGGTTTATATTTCTTTGTGTAGAAATTATATGACCTACAAATTGTATTTCACTTAAATATTGCTTTCTCTGATATAGTAAGGAAATTAAAAGGAAAAGGTTATGAAAGGAGGCTTAACATTTAATTAGTCACCCTTCTAATAACCCTTATTATTAATTGCTTCCGTGGCATCAGCTCTTCTATGAATGCTAAATATGCATTGCAGAAAATGTAAAAGTTTTTAAAAATCCAATTAGTTTTTGTAAAATGAAAACTATATGGTAAACTTTCATAATTAGAAGTCAACACTGAAATTTCTTTTGTTATCATTTTTATGTCCTTCTTGGAAAGGGACATGTTACTGTGAGATAATATTTTTAATATGTTAGGTATCTATGATATTGGAATAATAAGCTAAAGTAAAAGTGTCTTATTTCTTGGTGACCTCAATTAAAAATAAATACAGACCTTCTTCTTACTATATCAATATATATGAGAACAGAATAGCTATTTGTGACAATTAAAAATTTGTTCAAAAGATATGTTACATTTATTCCACTGTGCAACATTATTTATATCAGTCTCATGATATTTCTTTTTTTTCTGAATAAATAAAAGTAAATTAACTGTGTTTAACATTTTGGTTAACTCTTCCCTTGGTAGCTTAAAAAGAGAGCACTGTTTCATGATATTGACTATCAAACTGTAAAGACATTAATTCAACATAGTAAAAGTTTCTCTAAATTTCTCTAAGGAATTATATTTATTTCTTTCCATCTTAGTTAGCATTCAATTATTTCAGTATGCCTCCTCCCCACTCCACACTCCAGGATGCTTGTTTCTGATTGAAGCCATCATGTTGTTAAGGAAGCCAAGGGCACATGAAAAGGCCACAAATAGGGGTTTAAGCCAACAGCAAATATCCTAGTATCAACTAACAGAAGTTTGACAGAAAGAAGTTTCAGAGGACCTCAGCTTCCAGACTTTAATCCACCCCAGTTGGCTCCAACTGGAGCAGGGATGAGCTTTCTCCATTAACCACTGACCAAATTGAAGATAAGTGATCAAAGTTAATGTTATTGTTATAAGCAACTAAATTTGGGGATGGTGTTTTAGTTTGCTAAGTTGCTCAAAGCAGATACTGTAAAATGGGTTGGCATTAACAATAGGAATTTATTAGCTTCCAAGCTCATACTTTCGAGGCCATGAAAATGTCCAAATCAAGGCATCATCAAGACAATGTTTTCTTCTTGAAGGCTGGCTGCTGGCAATCCTGGATCCCTCTCTCACATGGCAAAGCATGTGGCAGTGTCTGCTGGTCTCTCTTTTCTCTTCTGGGGTTCTTTGCTTTCAGTTTGTTTCCATGGCTTTCTCACTCTCTGTCTGAATTTCATTCTCTTATAAAGAGGGCCAATAAGAGGATTAAGACCTACGTTGGCCACAGCTTAACCTTATTTAAAGGTTCTACTTACAATAGGTATATACCCACAGAAATGGATTAGCTTAAAGAACATGATTTTCTGGTGATGCATACCATTCCAAACCACAACAGATAGTTTATACACAGTAATAGACAAAATACTTAGGGAGAAAATGTACTTGGTGGCTACAGAATTCAAAAATACATAATTTACCAGAAAAATATAAAGCAGTATAACCTCATTTAAATAATATATTTTCAAAATATGTGAAAAAATTAATGAAATTAAAATATTATGTCTCAATCCACAGTTTTAGTGAGAACTTTTAACACATTACATTCATAAGTTGATGAACAAAGAAGATAAATATTAATAGTACAGACATAAGAGATTTGATATATAGATTAGCAAAATTAGGAAGAATATAGAAAATTTGATCTATAAACTTAAAGATCATGGATTACATAGTGTCTTATAGTTTTTCATACAAAATATAAAGTATCATTTATTCTCAAGCATACAAAAATATTAAAATTGATCATATACTGGTCTGTAAAATTAAAGTCAACAAGTTTAAATGACTAATATGATACATACCACAATCTCTAGCCTTAATGTTATAATTTATAAAACATATATAAAAGAAATTTGAATAAATTCCATTTTTTAAGTTTAAAAGCAGAAAACACAATTGAAATGTCATGAATAAAGATAAAACCATTTCTGAAATTAGACCACATTTAGAACTGAACCATAACAAGAACTTTATGTTGCAAAACTTATGGGTCAATAGGCACGTAAAGGGAAATGTAAAACCTCAAATGCTAATTTAGGAAGCTACATATTTCAGTTTGCCTGAAATGCTATGACAAATTTCACACATTAAGTTTTGTTTAAACAAAGGGAATTTATTGGCTGTAAGTTTTGAAGGTAGAAGTCCCAAATCAAGGGATTTGCAATGTTTGCTTTCTTACTGAAGACTATAGCACTTGGTGTTTGGCTGTTGGCCGTCCTTTAAGTACCGTGGCTTGCATATCTGCCTTCTAGCACATGGAGATATCCTCTCCTTTTTGGCTCTTGTGACTTTCTGGTTCTCTTTTTAAAGCCTCCAGGAATCTAGATTGAGATGACCTCATTCAGTTGTGTCACACTTTAAATAAAAATAACATCTGCAAGAAGTCCTATATAAAATGGGTTTATGCTCACAGGGACATGGGCTAAGATTAAGAACAAGTGTTTGTTGATGGTACATAAATCAACGTACCACAAGATAATTCTAACAAAAATTATTTTAAATACTATATATCAGTTCCAAATACATAGAAGAAAGGAATTAATAAAAATAATGGCAGATTACCTGGGGACTTCCGGCAAGATGGTGGCTGAGTGAGCTTGCCTTGCCGTCTCTCCTGGGAAGAGGTAGCTGGGCACCGCTGGAGGTTCTCCGGGACCAGGCTTTTTCAGGATTTTTTCAGGGCAGGAAGTGTCTGGACATCGATTTGGTGGGAAGGTAACGGAAAGGACTGGTCTATAAGATATAATTTGGGACTTTTCAGGAGGGGGAGGCAAGATGGCGGCTGAGTGAACTTCCCGGTTACTAGCTCCTGGGGGGAATCGGCTGGGAGGCGTTGGAGACTCTTTGGGACCGGCTGTTTCGGGATTTTTCCTGGTCCGGAGGTGTCTGGACATCGATTTGGAGGGAAGGTAACAGAGAGGATCCATCTGTGAAATATACACAGAGATCCCAGCTACTTGTGGAGGACTCCCTCCTTGGGTAGGCGGAGCCGAGGCAGCTAGCACCGCGGCGGGTGGCGGGCGGGAGAGCCGAGCCGCGCTGTGCCGCGGCGGGCGGCAGGCGAAGGAGACAAGTCCAGCCGAGCCTAGCCATGCCGCGGCGGGCGGCGGGCGGGAGAGCCGAGCCGCGCTGCGCCGCGGCGGTGGGCGGGGAAGCCGAGTCCGGCCGAGCCCGGCTGAGCCGCAGCGGGCGGGGGGGCCGAGCCCAGCCACGCCGCGCCGGGCGGCGGGCGGGAAAGCCAAGCTCAGCCGAGCCCAGCCGAGCCGCGGCGGGCGGCGGGCGGGGGACCGGAGCCCAGCTGAGCCCAGCCGAGCCTGGCGGCGGGGTTTCTGTTCTTTGTGTTTTTTTTTTTTATTTTTTTTATTTTTTTTTTTTTTGTTGTTGTTGTTGTTGTTGTTCTTTTTTTTTTTTTTGAATCCTCTCTTTCTTGTCCCCAATATTCTTCTTATACTATTTTACCTTAACAATACAATAGGTCCTACAGGAAATACCTCACATTTGCTGGGTTTCCACACCCTCCACTGCCTCATTTCTCTGTGAATAGATTTAGCCTATCTACACTATCCCCTTTCCCCTACAACTTGATATCCTCCACCATCTGCTATCTCTCCTATATTCCATCTCCCTTTCTTTGATCCACAAAGTGTCTAACTCTTAATTTCTATTACCTTTGTTTAGTTTTCCATCTGGTATTCGTCCCTGAAACTATTACCTTTCTTTTCTCTTTCCCTCTCTCACGAAAACAATAGCCTCTTAGTACGTACCACATTCCTCCCATATTCAGTCGTCTACCTCATTATAGGTACTTTCCTACTACTATAACTCTACACAATTTACATGATCTAACCTCCATCCTCCCAGAACTCATATTGTTGCTTTGTAAACATATATCACCAATACTACTTCACACTTTTTCCTTCCTTACACAATTGACTTTCCCCAGCACTAATACTTTCCTTTAAAGTGAGCTTAACTAGCAATAAGAAATTGGAATAAGAAGAACAAAGTGACAAAGAGAAGATATAACACTTACGCAAAAACAACAGCTAATTAATCTCCAAGACTAGACAAAGAAGCTAAGGAACTGATTAAACCCGTCAAGAAAAAATGTTGACAAGACAGCAACAAAAATCTACAAACCAAACCAGTAATCAGGAAAACATGGCTGAATCCAATCAACAAACTGAAAATCAGGAAGGGGGGCAGGACTTCGCACAAGCAATGAAAGATCTCAGAACATTTATCACCGACAAATTTGATGAAGTAATGAAAGAGGTTAACAGCGTGAAGACAACACTCGGAGGGGAAATTGCAGACATGCGCAAAAAAATAACAGATATGATGGAAATGAACACCACAATTCAAGAAATCAAAAATACACTTGCAGCAAATATCAGCAGACTAGAAGAGGCAGAGCAGAGAATTAGTGATGTGGAAGACAGTGCATTGGAAATCAAACAGATAGTAGAAGTGGTCAATAAAAAGGTAGAAAAAAATCCAGATAGGACTTAGGGACCTGAATGATAACGCAAAACGCTCAAACATACGTATTATAGGCATTCCAGAAGGAGAAGAGAAGGGAAAGGGGTCAGAAGGAGTGTTGCAGGAAATAATGAATGAAAACTTCCCAAATCTACTGAAAGAGACAGATGTACATATCCAAGAAGCACACCGCACTCCACTGGTCATAAACCCCAACAGGCCCACCCCAAGACATATACTTGTCAAATTATCCAATGCTCAAGACAAAGAAAAAATTCTAAAAGCAGCAAGAGAAAAGAAAACCATCACATACAAGGGAAACTCCATAAGATTAAGTGCTGATTTCTCATCTGAAACGATGGAGGCAAGAAGGCAGTGGTATGATATAGTCAAGGTACTAAAGGAAAAAAATCTCCAACCAAGAATACTCTATCCAGCTAAACTAGCATTCAAAAATGATGGAGAGTTCAAAATATTCACAGATAAACAGAAACTGAAAGAGTATATCAATAAGAAACCTCCCCTTCAAGAAATTCTTAAGGGAATTCTGCAGGAAGAAAGGAAAAAACAGGACAGTCAGAGATGGAGGAGAGTGTAAAAGCAACAAGAAAGACAAAAATAGAAGGGGAAAATAAAATAATACAAACAAAATATAACAAACACAAATCCAACCAAAATATGGCTACCATAAATAACTCTCTAAACGTAATAACACTGAATGTCAACGGATTAAACTCACCTATCAAAAGATTCAGACTGGGACACTGGATAAGGAAATACGACCCATCTATATGCTGCCTACAAGAGACACATCTTAGACCCAGAGACTCATGGAGGTTGAAAGTGAATGGCTGGAAAACAATCATACAAGCAAACAACAACCAAAAAAAGGCAGGAGTAGCTATATTAATATCAGACAAAATAGACTTTAAATGCAAAACAATTGTGAGAGACAAAGAAGGATACTATATTTTAGTGAAAGGGACAATTTGTCAAGAAGATCGAACAATCATAAATATTTATGCTCCTAACAAGGGCGCCTCTAAATATGTGAGGCAAACGCTGGAAAAACTAAGTGAAAGAATAGATGCATCTACAATTATAGTGGGGGATTTTAATACACCACTATCAACTCTGGACAGAACATCTCAAAAGAGAATCACTAAAGAAACAAAACATTTGAACAGTATATTAGAAGAGCTGGATCTAATAGACATATATAGATCATTACACCCAAACACAGCAGGATATACATTTTTCTCAAGCGCACATGGAACATTCTCCAAGATTGACCATATGCTAGGCCACAAAGAAAGGCTTAATGAATTCAGAAAGATCGAAATCATACAAAACAATATCTCTGACCACAGTGGAGTCAAGCTGGAAATTTGCAAGGGACAGAGACCCAGACTTCACACGACAATTTGGAAATTAAACAGCACACTCTTAGAAAAACAGTGGGTCAAAGAGGAAATCTCAAAAGAAATCAATGACTACCTTGAAACAAATGATAATGATAACACAACATACCAAAATTTATGGGATGCAGCAAAAGCGGTACTGAGAGGGAAATTTATAGCCATAAATTCATATATCAAAAAAGAAGAAAGAGCAGAAATTGAAGAATTAACTGCACATTTGAAGGAATTAGAAAAACAGCAACAAAGTAACCCAACAGGAAGAAGAAGGAAGGAAATAACAAAGATAAGAGCAGAACTAAATGAAATAGAAAATAAGAAAGCACTTGAAAAAATAAACAAGACCAAGAGCTGGTTTTTTGAGAAGATCAGCAAAATTGACAAACCTTTAGTGAGACTAACAAAGAAAAAAAGAGAAAAGATGCAAATACACAAAATAAGAAATGAGAAAGGTGATATCACCACTGACCCCACAGAAATAAAGACTATCATAAGAGGATACTTTGAAAAACTATATTCCAACAAAAATGACAATTTAGAGGAAATGGACAAATTCCTAGAAATACATAAGCAGCCCATACTGACGAAAGAAGAAATTGATTATCTTAACAAACCAATCACAAGCAAAGAGATAGAATCAGTCATTAAAAATCTCCCAACTAAGAAGAGCCCAGGGCCAGACGGCTTCACAGGTGAATTCTACAAAACATTCCAGAAAGAACTAACACCAATCCTGTTGAAACTATTCCAAAAAATCGAAACAGAAGGAACACTGCCTAATTCCTTCTATGATGCCAACATTACCCTAGTACCAAAGCCAAACAAAGACACCACAAGAAAGGAAAATTACAGACCAATTTCTCTAATGAACCTAGACACAAAAATACTTAACAAAATACTTGCTAATCGTATTCAACAACACATTAAACGAATTATACACCATACCAAGTGGGATTTATCCCAGGTATGCAAGGATGGTTCAACATAAGAAAATCAATCAACGTAATACACCATATAAACAGATTGAAGGAAAAAAACCACATGATTATATCTATAGATGCAGAAAAGGCATTTGACAAAATATAGCACCCCTTCCTGATAAAAACACTCCAAAAGATCGGAATACAAGGAAACTTTTTGAACATGATAAAGAGTATATATGAAAAACCTAAAGCCAACATTGTTTACAATGGCGAAGTCCTGAAATCCTTCCCTCTAAAATCAGGAACAAGACAAGGATGCCCATTGTCTCCGCTCCTATTTAACATTGTCTTGGAAGTACTGGCTCGAGCACTGAGACAAGAACCAGATATAAAAGGCATTCAAATTGGAAGGGAAGAAGTCAAAATTTCATTATTTGCAGATGACATGATCCTATATATAGAAAACCCTGAGAGATCTTCAACAAAGCTCCTAGAACTCATAAATGAGTTTAGCAAAGTCGCAGGTTATAAGATCAATGCGCAAAAATCAGTAGCATTTCTATACACCAATAATGAGCAAGATCAGGAGGAAATCAAGAAACAAATACCATTCACAATAGTAAATAAAAAAATCAAATACTTAGGAATAAATTTAACTAAAGAGGTAAAAAACTTATACATCGAGAACTATACAAGATTGTTCAAGGAAATCAAAGAAGACCTAAATAAATGGAAGAATATTCCCTGTTCATGGATAGGAAGACTGAATATTATTAAGATGTCTATCCTACCAAAACTGATCTACACATTCAATGCAATCCCAATAAAAATCAACACAGCCTTCTTTAAGGAACTAGAAAAACTAACTATGAAATTTATTTGGAATAAAAAGAGGCCCCGAATAGCCAAAGACATATTGAAAAAGAAAAACGAAATAGGAGGAATCACACTTCCTGACTTCAAAACATACTACAAAGCTACAGTAGTGAAAACAGCATGGTACTGGCATAAGGAGAGACACACAGACCAATGGAATCGAATTGAAAGTTCAGATATAGAACCTCATGTATATAGCCATATAATATTCGATAAAGCCACCAAACCCTCTCAACTGGGAGAGAATGGCCTATTCAACAAATGGTGCCTGGAGAACTGGATAGCCATATGTAGAAGAATGAAAGAGGATTACCATCTCACACCTTATACAAAGATCAACTCTAGATGGATCAAAGACCTAAATATAAGAGCCAAGACCATAAAGACCTTAGAAAGCAGTGTAGGGAAACATCTACAGGACCTTGTAATAGGAAATGGCTTCATGAATATCACACCAAAAGCACGAGCAGCAAAAGAACAAATAGATAAATGGGACTACCTCAAAATTAAAGCCTTCTGCACCTCAAAGGAGTTTGTCAAGAAAGTAAAAAGGGAACCCACACAATGGGAGAAAATATTTGGCAACCATATATCTGATAAGAGACTTATAACTTGCATATATAAAGAACTCATATATCTCGAAAACAAAAAGATAAACGACCCATTTAAAAAATGGGAAAAAGATTTAAACAGACACTTCTCCAAAGAAGAAATACAAATGGCTAAAAAGCACATGAAAAAATGCTCCAAATCCCTAGCTATCAGGGAAATGCAAATCAAAACTACAATGAGATACCATCTTACTCCCATAAGATTGGCAGCCATGAAAAAAACAGTAGAATACAAGTGCTGGAGAGGATGTGAAGAAAGGGGAACACTCATCCATTGCTGGTGGGAATGCAGAAGGATCCAACCATTCTGGAGGACAGTTTGGCAGTTTCTCAAAAAATTATCCATAGATTTGCCATATGACCCAGCAATACCACTGCTGGGTATATACCCATCAGATCTGAAAACAAGGACACAAACCGATATATGTACACCAATGTTCATAGCAGCATTGTTCACCATCGCCAAAAGTTGGAATCAATCCAAAAGTCCATCAACAGATGAGTGGATCAATAAAATGTGGTATATACACACAATGGAATACTGCTCAGCTGTAAGAACCAATACACTACAATCGCACGTGATAACATGGATGAACCTTGAGAATCTTATGTTGAGTGAAGCAACCCAGGCATTGAAGGACAAATACTATATGACCTCAATGATATGAAATAAGTTAACTGCCTCAGAGAGCTAGAGTCTGGAAAAGTGGCTTACTGGAAATCGGGGGGTGGAGGAAGGATGTGAGTTAATGTCTGTAGGGGTGGAATCTGTGATGAGCTGGGGGTAAGTATGAGCACAAAGAAGGGACAAAATGGGGGCAAGGGGTTACCTTCGGGTGGGGTTTTCTGGGTTTGAGGGGGGCTGGGGATGGGAAGATGGGTAATATGGTCCAAGAAATAGGTGGGAGGGAGGGGAAACATACAAACATGGGAGAGTGCCAGAAGTTCGTTGAGAACTAAATGTTGAGTAAAACGTATCAAAGTATAAATAGGAGGGTCACCTGGTTAGGACGCTCAGGGGGTATGGTCTGATGCGGGACGGACTCCGGAGGGAATAGCTGAAGGCTCATTTTGCCAAGGTGGGTTCTACCATTGGGTGGGGTGGACCCATATCCTGGGGAAGACTAATGCCGTCAAATAGAGAGAACTGTATCTCTCGTGAGAAAGGACGGCTCCCAGGGCATTAGATTGGCAGGCGTTGTGGGCCCTAAGGGGAGGGGAAAATGGACGTGCAATGGATAGAACAAAGGTAAATAAGGGGGCAAAAGAGGAGTTATGTGAGAGTACACGAGGATGAATATAAAACAGCTAATATTACACCAAAAACATATAGGGGACGACAGACTAATAATGAAAACCATAAGACAAAACATAGGATAACTAAAAAATTTAGAAAACTGTACAACCTAAAGTATGGACCACATAGTAAGCACAAATGTTACCTTGTTTGAAAACTATAGTTTCGGAATCTGTACATCAGTTTCAGGAAATATGATATGAATAAGTTAAAAGATTATTGCTGTGGAAGGGAAAAGGTTTTATGGTGGATCTGGGGAAATACTGTATATTGTATATATGAATTTTGGTGATCTAAGACTCTTCTGAAACTGACATTATGTTGGGATTCACTTTACGGGAAGTTTAGGATCACAGAGTGGTTCAACAATGGCAGCGGAGGAATACTGATATGGGATGTTATTGACAGGATATATATGGTTGACAGGGAGTTATACAGGGCATATGCCCAGGGTATATGGCAATGTCTATATATACTCATAGTGGAAACAATTAAAAACAACAGCTGGGGGGGTACTGGGCTCCTGGCCGGGGGTCACTGTTGTGGGCCCTGGGAGAGCAGCGGCAATCCTCCAGGTGCAACAGCAAGAACCAGGAAGGAAGGAGGGCCCAACAGTGGGCCCTTGATACTAATGGCTACACTTTTGAGCCTATGCACCTGCAATAAGAACAAGGCCTAGAGTAGCATTGTGCCTGGGGGTTTCCTCCTGACAGCCTTCGTGTTACTCAAATGTGGCCACTCTCACAGCCAAACTCAGCGTGTAGATGTGATGCATTCCCCCCAGCGTGGGACACGACACCCGGGGATGAGCCTCCCTGGCACCGAGGGATCACTACCACATACCAGCTGAAGAAGCAACTAGAAAATGACCTTGAATTAAAGATTCAATGCGGAACAGCAGAATATACCTGTCTACATATAATAATATGACTTCGGGAAGCGGTTTGACCTAATGTAAGGGGGAAATGGAAAGGAGAAATGAGATTATAAGGCTGTGAGTCTCTAAAAAAGAGTCTGGAGGTTGTCAGAAGGAATACCCCTATGTACAACTGAACAGAGTCTAAGAGACAGATAAGGTAGATACAACCCCAGGTATTGGTTCTTTTGAGGGATAAAGAGACCCACGGGTTCTATGGTCATGGCAGAAGGGGTTCACTGCCATGACAGATGGCCCTTCTTTGGAGCTGGTGTTTCTGCGTGATGGAAATGGACTCAGAAGGGATCTCTTTTCACAAGACTTGCATGCTACTTTATTGGAATTGTAGTTGGTGCTGAGTTTAAGATATATGTAGGGGATTTGAATCTCTGGACTGATAATATGACACCCAGGCCCAGAGCCTCAACAGACTTCAGCTCCTACACTTTGACTTATTGGACTTACTCCACTCAGCTAACATGGAGTTGAAGAAGGTCAACCACCACAACATGGAGCCTAGAGTGTCTACAACTAGAAGCGGGAAGAGTGCATCCAGTACCCATGTGGAATCTAAGCTCTCACTTGACATAGGTGTGCAATGGACACAACCAATCCAATGTCCACAGAGGAAATGTGAAATGGGTGTGGAACGGTAGCCATGGGGGCTGCTGGGTGTGGGGAACAGGAGGAAGAGATGAGATGTGGAGGCATTTTTGGGACGTGGAGTTGTCCTGGATAGTGCTTCACGGACAATTACGGGACACTGCAGATCCCCCCAGGGCCCACTGGATGGAATGTGAGAGAGTCTGGGCTATGATGTGGACCATTGACTATGGGGTGCAGTGATGCTCAGAGATGAACTTACCAGGTGTAATGGATGTATCACGATGATGGGAGAGAGTGTTGCTGTGGGGGGAGTGGGGGGCGGGGGCGGTGGGGTTGAATGGGACCTCATATATTTTTTTTAATGTAATTAAAAAAAAATAATAATAAATAAATATTTTAAAAAAACATTAAAAAAAATGGCAAAGATTAATGAAATATAAGGAATACTATGAAGGACCAGCATTGTTCAATGCTGCACCTTTGAAAACAGTACTAAAATAGATGAAATGCAGTTTAGATTTATTAAGAATAAAATAGGTAAGGTAAAAAAATAGCTGGCAGTGTGATAAGAATTTAAAAAGTGGAGATTAATGGCAAGAGAGTGGAACATTAAAAAATAGGAGTAAGATTGACGTATTTTTGCGAATAATTTGAAAACTTAAATGAAATAGAAATTTTTAGGAAAAGATAAGATGAAAAAACATAAATATATCTTCAACTTTAGAAATATTTCAATAAGTAATTGAGTATTGAATCTACTCACACTTCCACAAACAAAATCAGACACAGAACAAGTAATATACAAGTTCTACCAAAGAAATAAGAAATTAATTGAAATTAAATGAAATTAATTGTAGTAATGATAATTAAAATTGTATGAACATCTGTGGAAATTATAATGCAAAACAAAACAATATAGAAAATATTTGAATATTTTATTGATTTTTAAATTATGTTTTAGATTCCCTTAAATGGTCTTACTTCAAAAAATCATAATTAGAACATATTTTAATTCTCACATCAGTTTTCAAAAATATGCAGGCTTCCATGATCATTTAAAGTTGAATATATTAAGGTTGCATATTATCACAAACTATTTTTCTTTAACAAATGAATTTTTGATACATATTAATAAAGCATTCAATCCAACCAGAGTGTACAGTCAATGGTATTTGGAATAATCACATAGTTGTGCATTCATCACTTCAATCATTATTAGAGCATTTTCATTATTTCAGTAATAATATTAATAAACAAAAATAGACAAACAAACAAACAAATAAGAAAACTCTTCACCTCTCAATCTCACTTTGCTTCCCCTGCTGTACATAGTTGCTACTCCTGGCTAATCTTGATTATTTATTTATTTTAAGGTTTTTTTATTGGCATGTAATCACATACCATATGATATGGCCAAACTGTATGACCAATGGGTTTTATATAATCAGAATATTGTGCATTCATCGACACAAAAAATTTTAGAGCAATTTCATTATTCCAAAAAGAAAAATCCACATCCCTTCACAGTCACCTCTCAATCCCTCTATCCTTCCCCAGCCCTCTGTAACTATTAATCTAATTTCGCCTTTATAAATTGATTTATATTTACATATTATATAAATGAAGTCATTCGATATGCAGGACTTTGTGTCTGGTTTCTTTCACTTACCATGATATATTTTTGTCTGATATTAACATCTTGTAACATTAACATATATTTGTTAAGTTTAAAAGAAAAACAGTATCATATATACAATATTACCTATATTCATATTTCACATAAGGTTTTACTGTGCTTTATAGTCTCATGTCACATTTTTTAGCTTTCCTTTTATTAGTTTACATGACCTTAGACTTTTCCTTTCAACCACTGTCAATCCCAAATATGCTGTGGTTTTACCTTTTCATTTCATTACCAAAGATTGTCACAAATCTTTTAAAATAATTCTGCACTAGTTACCACTAAGTTTCCATTCTCTAACATGATTCTATTTTCTGATGACCCATATTCAAGTTAGAAACTCCATAAGCTGACACAATAATAGTGCAATCATACTGTATTTGCACTTTTGTGCCTGACTTGCTTCACACAACCTAATATCCTCTAGGTTCATCCATGTTATCATATGAGTCCCAATATTATTTTTCTTACAAATGAATAGTATTCCATCATGTGTATATATCACAGTTTCTTTATGCATTCATCAACTGTTGGACATCTGGGTTGTTTCCATCTTTGGCAATTGTGAATAGCATCACTATAAACACCTGTGTACAGATGTCTGTTCATGTCCCTGCTCTGTTTTGCTGGGTATGTACCCAGTAGTGGTATTGCCAGGTCATATGACAAATCTATATTCAACTCCTTTAGGGACTTCCAAACTGTGATCCACAGTGGCTTTACCCATTCTACATTCCCACCAACAGTGATTAAGTGTTCCTATCTCTCCATATCCTCTGCAATACTTTCAGTTCTCTTTCTTTTAATAGTGACCATTCCAATAGGTGTGAAATAATATTTCTTTGTAGCTTTGTGTGCTTTTCCCTAATCCCTAATGATTTTGACATGTTTTCATGTATTTTTCTACCATTTGTGTTTCTTCTTTGGACAAATGTCTATTCAAGTCTTTTGTCCATTTTTTAATTGGGTCATTTGCCTTTTTATTGTTGAATTGTAACATCTGTTTATATATCATAGATAAGTGATTTACAAGTATTTTCTTATTGAGTCAGCTGTCTTTTTGCCCTTTTGACAAAGTCCTTTGAAGTGCAAAAGTTTGTAATTTTAAGGAGGTCCCATTTCTCAAACTTTAAGAAAAGGAAATAACTGGCAACAGAGCAAAGCATTAAAAAATAGGAACTTTAAGATGCTTCCCTACATTTTCATTTAGTAGTTTTATGATACTTGCTTTTATATTTAGTTCTTTGATCTATTTTGAGTTGATTTTTGTACAAGGAGTGAGATAGGGGTTCTCTTTCATTCCTTTAGTTATGAATGTCCAGTTCTCCCAGCACCATTTGTTGAAAAGACTGTTTTGTTCCTTTAGCATGGACTTGGTAGGTTTGTTAAAAACCAATTGGTCATATAGGTAAAGGTTTATCTGGACTCTCAATTCTATTCCAGTGATCAATGTTTCTATCTTTATGCCAATACTATGCTATTTTGGTCACTGCACCTTTGTAATTTTTCCAGATCAGGCAGTGAAATTCCTTCCATATCACTCTTCTTATTTAGAATGCTTTTGGCTATTCAGGTGTGCACTTTCCCTTCAATATAAATTTGGTAATTGCCTTTTCTATTTTTGTAATCTAAGCTGTTGGAATTTTGATTGGTATTGCATTGACTCTATAAATCAGTTTGGGTAAAATTGACATCTTCATGATATTTAGTCTTCCAATCTATGAACACAGAATATCTTTCCATTTGTTTAGATCTTCATTGATTTCTTTTAGCATTGTTTTGTAGCTTTCTGGATAGGTCCTGTACTTCTTAGGTTAAATTGATTCCTAGGTATTTGAGTCTTTTTATTGCTATTGTAAATTGAATTATTCCTCTAATTTCCTTCTTAGAATTTCCAGTGCTATTGTACAGAGACATTATTGATTTTTGAATTTTGAACTTGTCTCACCTCTTTTCTGAACTTGTTCAGGTAACTTTGTCATAGACATTTCAGAATTTTCTAAATTTAAGATTATGTCATCTATGTATAGTAAGAGCTTTACTTCCTCTTTTCCTATATGGATACCTTTTATTTTCTTATCTAATTGCTCTAGCTAGAACTTCTAGCACAATGTTGATTAACAATGGTGACTATGGACATCCTTGTCTTGTTCCTGTTCTTACAGGGAGTACTATCAAGCTTTCCCCATTGAGTGTGATGCTGCCTGTGGGTTTTTCATACATGCCCTTTATCATCCTGAGGGATTTTCCTTCTATTCCTATCTTTCAAAGTGTTTTATCAAGATAGAACTCTGGTTTTTGTTGAATGCCTTTTCTACATTGATTGAGATGATCATGTGTTTTTGTTTTGTTTTATTTTTAAATTTACTTCTCTTTCCTTTCCTTGGCCCCCCAGTTGTCTGCTCTCTGTGTCCATTCACTGTGTGTTCTTCTGTGTCCACTTGTATTCTTGTCAGTGACACTGGGAATCTGTGTCTCTTTCTTGCTGCATCAGCTCTCCATGTGTATAGTGCCACTCCTAGGCAGGCTGTACTTTTTTCATGTGGGGTGGCTCTCCTTATGTGGAACACTCCTTGTGCATGGGGCTCCCCTACGTGAGAACACACCTGCATAGCATGGCACTCCTTGTACACATCAGCACTGTGCATGGACCAGCTCACCACATGGGTCAGGAAGCTCATGGGTTTGAACCCTGGACCATCCATATGGTAGGAGGGCGCTCTATCAGTTGGGTCAAATCCGCTTGCCAATCATGCGTTGTTGTTGTTTTTTCCTTCAATTTGTTAATGTGGAGAATTACATTAACTGGTTTTCTTATGTTGAACCATCCTTGCATACCAGGAATAAATCCCATTTGTCATGGTGTATAATTCTTTTGATATGCTCTTCAATTCATTTGCAAGTATTTTGTTGGGAATTTTTGCATGTATATTCATTAGAGATATTGGTCTGTAATTTTCTTTTCTTGTAGTATCTTTATATGGCCTTGGTATTAGGGTGATGTTGGCTTCACTAAATGTGTTGGGTAATTTTTCATCCTCTTTAATATTTTGCAAGAGTTAAAGAAAAGATGCTGTTAATTCTTCTCAAAATATTTGTAGAATTCACCTTTGTAGTCATGTTGTCCTGGAGTTTTCTTTGTTGGAAGATATTTGATGACTGATTTAATCTCTTTAAATGAGATTGGTTTAAGTTTTTTATTTCTTGTTGTGTCAGTGTAGGTTGTTTGTGTGTTTATAGGAATGTGTCCCTTTTACCTAGGCTTCTAGACAAACCAAATATTTTTACTTATAGAGCACATTCTAATACTCTGTCTAGCTTTCTGATACCTTTTTCAAGAATTACACATTATATTTTATATAACAGAAAAACTCATTTTTAAAGAGTAAAGTTTTTCTACCATTTTCACAGAAGTCCAAGTTGTAGACAAACTAGCATATCCCTTCAACCTGCAAGATGGTTAGACCTAGCATCTCAAGGAAGGAAAACCATTTGCCAGAGAGAAAATGTCTAAATCTTTTCAATGTGGTGATTAGGTATTGTTGGTCTGAGCTTTTTCCCAGATGGAAACAAAGGTGTATATTTAGATATGTACTTAATGAGAATGTGATTTTGGAAATTAATTCAAGATGGTCACTCACTATTAAAACATTTTGTTTTAATTTGGATTAGTTTGTTACAGAACCAGATGAGTTTTTTTTTTTAAAGAAATAATATATGGGAATATATCATCCTTTTAATGTTTTCATGGGAGTGAAGTAAACTACAAACTTATATATTCACCTATGTTAGTAATATATGAAATAATATACATGCTGAATGACTAGAAGGAGACTTCCACTGACCAGGAAAACAAGGAAAATTACTGACCAGTGTTTGAGGAGATAAGTGCACTAATACATTTTTTTATGCCATTTTCCTGCAAGTAAAATGATGGTACATTTTCATTATTGCTGATATACTGGTCTTGCTATAAGAAGAGGGAAATGTAGACACAGAGATACACAGACCTAGGGGAAAAAGCTGTGTGATGGAGGGACAAAAATGAAAATTTTGAAGCTGCAGGCAAAGGAATAACAAGGATTTCCAGCAAACCAACAGAAACTAGAATAAGCAAGAGAATATTCTCCTCTACAGGTTTCAGAGGGAAGACGGCTCTGTTAACTCCTTTATTTTATTTATTTTAGATGTCTAGCCTTCAGATCTAGGAGGCAATAGATTCCAGTTGTTTTAGCCCATGTGGTTTGTGATTGTTTGTTATGTCAGCCCTAGAAAAACAATACAATTTTGTTATAGGTATACTCAAACATTTCTGTTATATAGAATTATCTGACCATCCATAAGAAGAAAGAACTTGTACTTTGAAGAAGTAAAGCAGGAATTCCTCAGACTTGAAAATTCTATCATGATGAAAAAGAGAAGTTTTTATTTATTATTTTTTCCAAATTATGTGACTACATAAAGGGAAGGTGGATTGGAAGCAATTGCACAACTTTTGAATAAATAGCTTTCAAATAAAAATAACTTTATTTAAAGTGCATTTATTCTGGGCTTGAATTTTATTCAAGGTTATGCTTTGCAGTGAGAAATCAGCTTTTTAAAAAATTTTCAACAATTGTGGATAGTATATAAAAGTTTGATTCAAAATGTTTATCAATAATTTAAAAATATGAAGTTAAATTGACTTAAAAGATGCAGAACAATTGGAACCCTCACACAGTTTTGGTTTTATTATAAACTAATACAACCACTGTTAAAAATTTAAAAAATAATATTGTTTTACATTTACAAAACATCTGTGCATTTAACTTATACTACTTCAATTTTACAACATCTCCAGTTATCAGAAATTGAAGAGAAACACCAAGGAGAAAAAACATGGACTGGGCTCTACATCTAGAAGGAAACAGTGAGGAAAGAAAATTGTCTCCTGTGAGGTAATATGGAAGAACATTTTGACATGAATAGTAAAGCAACCTGAGCTATGGTTAAAGTTGGAGCCTGAGAAGGTATTGGAAGATTGCTGAGAAAACAAAGTACCTGAGAATAGAATTATGAAATGCCCCCAAGGCAGAAGCACACACTGGTAATAACAAGAACTGAAAGAAGGGCTTGGTGACTTCATAGTTGCATAAGCAATATTCAAATGCTGATGCGCGCAAGGATGTTCGTGCCACGTGGGGTGTCCCCCACCTAAGGGAGCCCCACACGCAAGGAGTGCACCCCATAAGGAGAGCTGCCCAATGTGAAAGAAAGTGTAGCCCACCCAAGATTGGCCGCACACACGGAGACCTGACACAGCAAGGTGATGCAACAAGAAGAAACACAGATTCCTGGGGCTGCTGATAAGGATAGAAGCAGTCACAGAAGAATACACAGTGAATGGACACAGAGAGCAGACAGCTGGGGGCGGGGGGAAAGGGAGAGAATAAATGAAAAATAAATCTTTAAAACAAATCAGGCTGGGAAGTGTAGTCTATTCTTTTTATTGTTTTTATTTTTCCTACCCATGCACATTTTTATCAAAATAGGTACAACTATTGCAGTGTCTGCCATGCATATGAAGCTTATTATGGCCAAACACTATTGTAGGTGCATAGTGAATATTAACTAGCTTAATCCTATGAGATAGAGTTTATACACATGGGCCCTTGAATGAAGTTGAGCTTCATAGGTCCTGGACTCACACATTCACTTAAAAATTGCTTTTTTGCTTACTTTTGTAAACAATTAAAAATGCATATTTTAAAAAAATATATAAATGATAAGTTTTGTCCTTTCAAACCTAATATACAACACATAATCTATCTAGTTGTACTTAGGATCTAGCTGTTGCAGAACTCGTGGACACACAAATTTTCCACATAATGCTGGTGTGAAGAAGACATTTATTAGTGTTGAAAAAGGAAGAAAAAAAGATTTTAAAAATGTTTATGCTTTTAGATATTTAAATTTGTACCTATGTGTATATTTGTGTGCATGATGTGTGTGTGTGCATATGGATAGCAACCTGAGAGGAAAGATGGCAGACACAGGACAACAAAGGGAAGGCTATTTCTGCCACTTTTTGCACTGTGGCATTTTTAAGCCTCATTACAGAGACTTGAGGTGGGGCAGCTGGTTTAATATGTACATTTATGGATCTAAGGTGAAACCATATGAAACAAGGGGCAGGAGTTGTGTTGATTTGGGTGCTAATGACACTAGTTGGGAAAAGGTTATTCCATTCTACTGTCCAGCTCTGGCAAGCCATGGGCTCAGGTAGTGCTTGGGGAATGCTGAAGTTCCCAGTCAGCAGAAAAGAGTAGTCATGGCCATCACAGGACTAACATCTTTTTCATAGGATACTAGAAACTGTGGAAATCAATACGGATCAATCAAGTGGGAAGTGAACCTCAGGTGAGACGTTTGAAAGTAAATAATATGACATCCCTAGGTTAAACCCAGAGATAATTGGTGAAAGTTTCAAAAGGAAGTTAGTTTCTCAGGTCTAGGATGTGGAAAGAGCAATATGGGAACATAATTGGATTATAAAATTCAGGTTGACTCTTAGACAAGAGATTGAAAAATAGTGAGTCTGCTGACATTTGGATTATCATTCTAATACTTTGCACTTGCAATAACAAAAAATAATAATTATGGCACTCTATATGCATAATTATAACATGTGTCATGTTAAATTATTTATATTTAGAGTACAAGTTTAGATTTATAATACAAAGTTTTACTACTAAAATTATATTTTTATTAACAAGCAGAAATAGCATAGCAGCATTAAGAAATTCAACATCAGCTTCCTGAATACCTGAATATCTTTCCTTCAGGCCACTAAGTGATTTTCTCCTCATTCTTGCATAGATTGCAAAAAAATCTATTGTCTGTCCAAGTGTGAGGAGGAGGAACTCTATGCACTTATAACTAATAATTAAATTGCAATTTTGAATTTTCACTGTTTCATAAGGGTTTGCAAAGTGGTGCCTTTGTCAAAGAGTAGTTCCAATAAAATTAAGAGTTTTGTTTTCTTTTTTTAGATTTTTTTCTCTCTTTACTTATTTATTTTTAAAAATGTTACATTCAAAAAAATATAAGAGGTTCTCATATACCTCCCACCCCACCCCCCCCCCACCCACATCAACAATCTCTTTTATCATCATGGCACATTCATTGCATTTGGTGAATACATTTTGGAGCACTGCTTCACCACATGGATAATGGTTTACACTCTCCCCCAGTCCACCCAGTGGGCCATGGCAGGACATACAATGTCCAGCATCTGTCCCCGCAGTACTACCTAGGACAACTCCAAGTCCTGAAAAGGCCCCCATATCATATCTCTTCTTCCCTCTCCCTACCCTCAGCAGCTACCATGGCTACTTTCTCCAAATCAGTGCTACAATTTCTTCCATTACTAATCACAAAGTTCCACAGAAGAATATCAGCAAGTCCACTCTAATCCATACTCTATTCCTCCATCATGTGGACCCTGGGATGGTTATGTCTACTCCACCTCTATATTGAGAGGGGGTTTAGATTCCATAGATGATGGATGCAATTCCCCTGTTTGCAGTTGTAGGCATTCTTAGCTCCCTGGTGTGGTGGTTGACTTTCTTCACCTCCCTGTTAGCTGGCTGGGGTAAGTCCAATAAGTCAGAAGGTAGGAGTTACAAGTATGCTGAGGCTCATGGCCTGGCTGTCACATGGATAGCCTGGAGATTCAGGTCTCCTGAGTATAAACCAATCCCAGTGCCAACCACAGGTTCAGTAAAAGTGGCAAAAGAGGCATGTGTAGAAAGGTCACATCTGAGTACAACTCCATCACACTCAGGAACACAAACTCCAAAGTAGGGCCAACTGACATGACACTGAACTCCAGAGCCATCTGCCATGACCACAGAACCTACGGATCTCTGTAGCCCTCAGGAGAACCAGTAACTGGGGTGTATCTCCTTTGGTTGTTTCTGGCATCCTGATGAAGCATGCATAAGCACGACCCCTCTGATGACCTGTTGACTCTTTTTTGGAGACTCATAGCCATAGAAACTCATTTGTCCTTTCCATTTCCCCCTTTTATTCAAGATCAAAACACAGTTTTTAACACCTAATGTTACATGTAGGCTGAGATATTCTGTTGGTCTGATGTGACCCTTTCATTCAAGGTCTTTTTCTAGTTGTTGTTACTGTTTCAGAGGGTTAATGTTCAGTATAATTTGTTTTATCTTTACCAATGAATCACAATGCAGCAGACAATAACTTAGCAATTAATCTTTCATCTCTGTAAATCATTGTAGTTCTCAGAAAGAAAAGCAAATGGCATGCATATGTAGGTAGACTATACTAAAACTCCTCTCCACTTACCTGTTCTTTTTATAACATTACTTAAATGTAAGTGAATAAATATGGAAGAGAAATATGGCAGGAATTTTAATAGTTAATGTCAAAAGATTTGTATAGTTTATTCTCTTAGTTTGTGAGAAATGGGTTGTATTAGTAAGGGTTCTCTAGAGAAACATAATCAACTAGAGAGATCTGTTAATAGTATTCACACAGCCGTTGGGATGCACAAGTCCAGGTTCCACAGGCAGGCTGCAACAAGGGGCTGCATTGAAAGTTCAATGAAGGTTCTTGATGAGTTCTAGGAGATTTCGGTTGTCCAAAGACAAGCCGGGAAATTCTCTCTCAATGTTGGAATCACTTCCCCTTTTAAGGCATTTGACTGATTGGGTTAAGCGCCACTCATTGCTGATGGCAATCTTCCTGATGGATGTAATTATAACCAGCTATCTAAGATTTACCACTGCAGTAAAGTCAATGGTGACTAAAGTCCATAAATGCCCTTGTATTACAGTAGCCCAGTGCCTGCTTGACCAAACACCTGGGTACAATTACCTGGCCGAGTTAACACAATAGCCTAACGATCACATAGGTCCTTATATACATTTTCATTATGGATATTTGTGTGTATATACATGTATAACCACACATTCTAGAATTTCCTAAGTTTTTTCTTTGTTTGCTTTTGTTCCTTAGTAAGTTTGAAATTCATTTTGATATTATGTAGGAAGCAATATAAAACAGAATGAATTTAACACCATCTTTTCTTCAGGAATACTATATAGCAATGAAAAGAGAAACTTAAGAGATATTGGCAAAAAGCATTCCACACCTTAAAATTGTCTTCTTTCATTCATTCATCAATTATTTCTTTAGTTCTCTGAATACAGAGTACTGTGCTAAGCACAAAGGGATTACAAAGATAAATTAGACTTTATTCCAAACCTCATAATGTGATGAGTAAAATGTTATGAAACACATAGGAAAGAGTAATTCTTAATGATGTGGAGAAGATGGAAAGAGTTTAGTGAAGAACAATACTGAGATGGAACTTGTAGCATGAGTATGAGACCACGGCCAGTGAAGGGGGCATCCTGGAACGCAGACTTAAAGGTCAAAGACACAGGTGTCTGATCATGAGTCATGTATTGGGAGCCACTATTGGTGCTGGTGCACAAGTGAGTGGGGTGAGTAGTAGGAATTAAATCTACAAAGAATGTTTGAGCAGAGATCATCATTGTCCTTGCCAGCTAAGCCATATCACTGGGAATTTTAACTGTCAAAACACATTATTCATGTTTATCTTTCCTCTGTCCTCATTGGAGTCTGTTTTCATAAACCCTTTAACTTTCAAGACTCCTCAAACTTTATAAACCATGTGACAATTGGTCCCCTCCAAAAACTACAAACATTTCCTCCTTTATACCAGCTCTGCCAATGTCTTTATCACATGACTTTTAATTTTATAATTTATGTAACTAGCAATCTCATTATATAGATTGAGGAAAATAAGCCAGTGCATTGAACATAAGAGGCACTCAAGAAATATCTGTAAAAAGAGGTGATTCCCACTAATTCAAATACTACCATCACTCAAATGATCTTTCAGATCACAAATTGTAATGCCTAAGCCTTGATACTCTCACTCAGGCTTTGCTTCCCAGAGTCACTGGCTCAGAATTTGCCCCAGCCTTATTTTCAGCTGCTTTCCTTAAATCCAGCCTTACCTCTTTCAGCTCTCCTTTGCTCCACTGGGTCTCCATCCTTTTTGGATTCTTGTATGCCTATTTCCACCACTGCTATAATTATCATTTTGCTAATGAAGCTTAACATTCCCAGTGAATTGTACAGGTCATTTTAAAGGCAGAGAGGAGCTCCAGTAATGCACCACATGGCCACATGTTTCTGTAAAGTTCTCAAAAGCACGAGATTATCATTGTAATCAGTTTAAGACTGCTGTTTCTTCCTACTCTAATTTCCCCCTCTGTCACAATTTTTGAGTTAGGAATTAATTTAGGTTGAATTTTGCTTAACATATTTATGTAGTTCAAAACTACTCCTTTGTTAAATTATGTTATTGCTAAACATTCAAGACTAGGATTGCGAACCATTGTCCCAATTCCCCTAGATGTAATAAAAAGAAGGTGCATAGCAGATCACATAGAACAATGAATATGTCCTACAGGGCTAAGCATAAGTATGTGGTTAGTGAGTACTGACAGCTATTCAAAAGGATATTTAAGATCAATCACTATGAAAGAAAACTTGAAAGGCTTCAAAATCTAACAAATATGTAAATTTTATCTAACAAGAGATAAAGGCATTGTATGACAAATAGAGGGGTGTTTTAGACCTGTGGAGATCATGGTAAGGGGTTGGTCTTTGAAAAATACATGATTCATTATTATAATAAAGCAAGAACAAATGTCTCAAGAAGTTTTTTGAATATATTTGAAATTTTGT
Source organism: Dasypus novemcinctus (assembly GCF_030445035.2). NCBI lineage: Eukaryota > Metazoa > Chordata > Mammalia > Cingulata > Dasypodidae > Dasypus > Dasypus novemcinctus. The sequence continues at coordinate 125,532,505 of NC_080676.1, forward strand.
CATTGATTATAATGTATTCCACTTCAAGCATATATTATAGTAGAGAAAATTAAGATAAATGGAATATTCTCTGGAATTTAAAAACTGGGAAAAAAAGTTCTATTTCTTCTTTGTTTCTGAAAACTTGAAGCTCCCTATATACTAAAATAATTCTTTTTTAATCTTTTCATTACACTTAAACAAAGACTTAATGAAGTTATTATATTCATGATACTTTAATACAGTATACAGTAATGACCCATCTTCCTAGACTCTTGATTCTCTCCTCTTCCTAATGTACCACATTTTCAACCACTCAAGAGGCCCTAAATCTTCTCTTGGCATTTCAGATATTATTTGATAATTTTGTCATTGATTTAAATATTTTGATTGAATATAAAAATATAAAACCATTGTGAGAAGCACCAAAAACATAGGGAAAATACAATGATAAGTAAAGCACGTTCTTGACACAATATGATGAGCCCTAAAACATAAGTTAGAAGTATGTTAAATGTGGAAGCAAACATCGTTGTACATACAAAAAATTTTACAATGTTTTACTAAGACCACATGGATTATTTTGACAGAATGCACAGATTTCTATACTGATGAACATTTTTAGTAATGGATATAATATTATTATTTCAGGAAATTCTGAATAATGAATTATGAAGAAGAAAACTGGAATTGAAGATGAGACTGGGAAGACATCTCTTAGGACAACCCTGGAGGTTCTTGAACACCATCTTAAAGATTTTATTTTATGTGCATATATATATATATATATATACACACACTTTTATAATCACTAATGAATATGTTATCAGCATTGAAGCTGCATACATGTTTTATTATGACATTATATTTGGTTAATTGTAAGTAAATTTGGAATCCCTGGCCTAGTAATTTTCTCTCTCCTGCATATACATTTACACACATGCATGCATTGCATTCAATGTTATTCAAAGACACTACTGAATTTCTCATTGATTGTAGAAAAAATTGTTGTAGTCAACAACTTGATCATATAAAATATGATATAACTTCTCTCTGAATATCCAAAAGCTATATGTGATGGTTAGGCTATTGTGTCAACTTGGCCAGGTAATTGTGCCCAGTTGTTTGGTCAAGCAAGCACTGGGCTAACTGTAATACAAGGGCATTTATGGACTTTAGTCACCATTGACTTTACTGCAGTGGTAAATCATAGATAGCTGGTTATAATTACATCCATCAGGGAGATTGCCATCAGCAGTGAGTGGCACTTAACCCAATCAGTTGAATGTCTTAAAAGGGGAAGTAATTCCAGCAATGAGAGAGAATTTTCCAGCTCATCTTTGGACAGACAGCATCTCCCAGAACTCATCAAGAACCTTCATTGGACTTTCATTTCAGCCCCTTGTTGCAGCCTGCCTGCAGAACCTGGACTTGTGCATCTCTGCGGCTGCATGAGAGACTCTTACAGAATTGATACTATTGACAGATAATTCTTGTTAATTCTGTTTCCCTAGAGAACCCTGACTTATACACACTGTAATTAAATCTATTTAATAAAATAATGCACAGAAAGTAGCAGCATTGCTTCCATCTCATTTCATTTAATTCAATGCATAATGTTAATGGCATTATATAAATTTAAAAGGTCATACTTTGCTTTCTCTTCTGTTTGATGTTTTCATGTTTTTCTCTCTATAATGACATTCACTGAAGAACTCATTTAATGTAAAATGCCCTAATTTATATTCCCTTCAAATGTGATATAAGACAAAGTAGAAGGCAACTTGGATATCCTTGTTTTAATGACTTAAACAATTCTGACCAAAAAGAGTCAAATAAAAATAAAACTTATTGAACATTCATTTCCTAATTATTTATTTACATAACTATAAAGTATATATATGATATCATTAAATAATACCATTATATATAATAGATTAATTAATAAATAGACATACAACATATGTTTAGTATTAATTGGCATTAGTTTCCCAGAAGGACAGTATTCTATCCCTTGCAGTATATATGTATAAGATTAAGGTAGCATTTGTATGGCTTTTTTAAAATCTTTTTTTAAAGACACATAGATAACATTAAATGTTACATTAAATGTTATATTAAGAGGCTCCCATATACCCCACTCCTCACACCTCCCACTCCTCCCACATTAACAACTTCGTTTATCAGTGTGGTACATTCATTGCATTTGATGAATACATGTTGGAACATTGCTACACAGCATGGATTATGGTTTATGTTGTATTTTACACTCTTTCCCAGTCCATTTAGTGGGTTATGGCAAGATATATAATGTCCTGCATCTGTCCCTGCAATAACATTCAGGACAACTCCAAGTCCCGAAAATGCCCCAATATCACACCTCTTCTTCCTTCTCCCTGTCCTCAGCAACTCCTGTGGCCACTGTCTCCACATCAGTGATGTAAATTCCTCCATTGCTAGTCACAATAACTCTATAGTAGAATACTAATAAGTCCACTTTAATCCATATTTTATTCCTCTATCCTGAGGACCCTAGGATGGCAAATATCCATTCCACTTATAAATCAAGAAGGGGCTTAGATTCCACATGGCTGAAGGATGCAATTCTCCTGCTTGCAGCTGTAGAATTTCTTGGTTCCCTGGTGTGGTGATTGACCATCCTCACCTCCCTGTTAACTACCAGGATAAGTCCAATGAACCAGAGAGTAGGTGATTCAACTCTGCTGATGCTCAGGGCCTAGCTGGCACATAGACAGTCCAGAGATTCACGTCTCCTGAGCATACACCAACCCCAGCACCAACCACAGGTTCAGTAAAAGTGACAGAAGAGGCATGTGTAGAGAGGTCACAACTGAATCCAACTCTATCATACTTAAGAGCACAAATTCCAAAGTAGGGCTCACTGGCAAGGCAGTGAACTCCAGAGTCATCTGTCATGACCATAGGCACTGGATGTCTCCGTAGCTTCAGGAGCACCACTACCTGGGTTGTATCTACTTTGGCTGTCTCTGAGATCCTACTGAGATGTGCATAAACACGACCCCTCTGATGACCTCCCGACTCATTTTGAAGTCTCTTAGCCATATAAACTCATTTGTCTTTACCGTTTTCCCCTTTTATTCAAGGTCTTTTTCTAGTCGCATCACCAGCTGGTGCTTGGTAGTAATCCCTCATCATCAGGGGGGCTCATTCCCGGAGTCATGCCCCATGCTGGGGGGAAGGTAATGCCTCTATGTGCTGAGTTTGTGACCTCTAAGTTAAATCATGGACTATAACTAAAAGTATAATTATAAAAATATGATATCATCATTTAAAACAAATATTGCACACTAGTTTAAGATGTTATTAATAGGGCGATATGGCAGTTTGTTATTATTTATGAATTCCAAAAATAGATATTGGATTGTGTTTGTAAACTTATCTGGTCCTCTGGGCATATTATATTATGTTAGACTCAGAGGTTTCACTTTTAATTTATTACATCAAGATTAGAGTACCTACAATCTGATTTATTGGACTTACCACACTCAGCTAAGATGGAGGTGAAGAAGGACAACCACCACACCATGGAGCCTAGAGTGATTACAACTGAAAATGGGAGGATTGCATCCAGCATCCAGGTGGAATCTGAGCCTCCTCTTGACATAAAGGTGCAATGGACACAACCAATCCAGTGTCCACATAGAAGAGGTGGCATTGGATTGGGAAAAGTGGACATAATGGACAAAGGGTATGGGGAAAGGCAGGAAGAGATGAGAGGTGGAGGCGTCTTCGGGACATGGAGCTGCCCTGGATGGTGCTTCAGAGGTAATCACCGGACATTGTAAATCCTCACAGGGCCTACATGATGGAATAGAGGAGAGTATGGGCCATGATGTGGACCATTGACTATGAGGTGCAGAGGTGCCCAAAGATGTACTTACCAAATCCAATGGATGTGTCATGATGATGGGAACGAGTGTTGTTGGGGGGGGGGGAGAGGGGGGGTGGGGGGGTGGGGTTGAATGGGACCTCACATATATATTTTTAATGTAATATTATTACAAAGTCAATAAAAAATAAAAAAATTAATAAAAAAAAAAAAAAAAAAAGATTAGAGTTTTTTATTTTATTTGACCATGACATTGGGGTGACTTGGTTTGAGTCCCCACCTACAGCTAGCCTACAGCTGTGGGCTTTATAAATGGATGCTCAATCAAAGAGAGGGAAGAAAACATGCAGAGAATGAGAACATAGAGAATTGAGTTTTCGATGCTGGAGCCCTAAGAAGAGAGCCAAGTTGTTCTCCTGGTAGTTCAAACCTGGCCTTATGGAGAGAGCAGAACCACCTATCCCAAAGGAATGAGCCCTGGAAGAGAAATGAACTTTTCACCAGCCTATAGCTGAGACTGGAAAAAGCTGGGACCATGGAGCCTTAAGAGGAAAGAGGAAGGCTGAACCCTCACAGACATGGTCTGCCCTCTTGCATCAATACGTGGCAATGGACTGGTGAGAAAGTACTTCTTATGATACCTTGAGTTGTACTCTTTAGGCCCTAGTAATTGTAAGCTTCTACCCCAAATAAATACCCTCTATAAAAGCCAGCAAATTTCTGGTATTTTTCATCAGCACTCCTTTGGCTGACTAATACAGGTGGTATATGAGAATCATGCACACTTTTATGCACTATTGTTCTGTAAATCTACAACTTTTCTAATAAAGAGAAAAAGCAATGAGAAAAAAAAAAAACTTTAGCAATGGAAGGTTCTTACCTCTGTCCAAATGAATGTTAAATAGTATTTTCCTTATGGAAAATGCCTGTTGTAATATGTGGAAAATGGAAAGCTCTTTGTTGGAATTCTATAGTGTGAATTGCTTCTCATTGTGAAGTTACCAGTTCAATTGCTGTCTTATTTTTTACTGGCTTTATATTCAATCCCTCTCTCCTCCTTTGTCTACTTCAATGCCTCCAGTTTCCAATTCAAGATTTCCTCATTTCAATGTATTTTTATTTTTTAAAATCATGTTTAGTTATAGTTTTATTAATAATTACTCAGAAAAATAAAATGGTACATATAAGAGAAGGATAACTCATTTCTGTATGCAGTGCACACACATGCAGGCTAATATCTTGTATTAATAAAATCTAAAATTAAAGCCAAATTATTCCTTAACATCATTTCTTCTTAAGACATTTCCCCTTAGTGAAAGAAACCATTATATTTCTACTGCTACATTTTATTTTAATTATATTTATTATTAGTTGTTGAGAAAATAGCAAATGAAATTAATGTTGAGTCTGATTAAGGAAGTAACAACTGTCAGCAATTCTAGTTCTCCATGCAGTTACTTGATGGACAGGATAAGGTAATTAAAACTTGGTATGCAATTAAACAAAATGAAAAATTACCTTAGATTGGTATGTGGAGAGTTGAGGAATGCCCTGAGTAACAAATAAATGAGCAGTTAATTGTATATCCATTCCCTTAGGTTACAGTCACTTGTTTAAAAAAAGTATAACAAAGATACATTGTAAAGAAATTATAATTAATATTCAAAAATTTTCTGTTAAAATTAAAATAATTGATAGCATACCACCATTCTTGCTTTACATTTGAATAAAGACTATCTATTTGTAAAATTACCATTATATATAAACATTCTTATTCAAATAAGAAGTAGACTACATAATGCATGATCTAATATCATTTTGTTGCCAATTTTATGGGGCTTTTTTACTATTGAAAAATTATAAAATTCTCAGTATCTAAGATTTTATTCAAATTATTAAATTGGAAAAATATGTAAAATTTTAAAAATCTTTTGCACTGAAAATCTCCATGATATGCTAGGTCACATTTCTCTTCAGTGTATTTAGATATTTGTTTTTCTATAGTAAGCAATTCTAATTTCAAAACAAAGGAAAATTCTACTTTCTTCCATAAATTACTGTCCTATTTCTCTGCCTATAGTCTAAATATGCTGCTTGTGTGTTCTCATTTTTAATTTATCCCTTTTGTTCTTAAGTTCTAAAATCTTCTTTTAGCAATTTTTACTTAGATTGTTCCCAGCTCTGCCTTATTGGTTCAATTTTGCTCAGAATGAACAAATTTACATATATATAGCACAATACAGATCATATGCTACACCTGCTCAAATGTAAAAATAAAGTGCTATTTTTCATTACATAAGAAGAACCACTTAAGTCAGTGTACATTCCTACCAATTGGTCACTTTGGTTTAATTTAGGAGACTGTTCTCGCTCCATTCCTCACTATGTGTAATGGAATTTTTCTCTTCTTTTCCTAAAAGCAATTTTTTGAAACTATTATGGTCCTTATTATTGTTCTTATAGTACTTGCACATAAAATCTTAGGAACAAATAGCATTAAATTATTTTCAGAAATAAGCTTATTTTTTAGTTTACTTTTATCCTATTATCAGAAGGTATATTTTTTCAACACCCACTCAATATTAACTATTCATTTGGTAATGCAGCATTGACAACAAAAAATTGAATACTTATTTTGGATAAATATTATGCTTATTCTCAAGATTAAGAAAGACAAAATACTGACCCACTACTAAAAAGCTCACCATCTAATAAGGCAGTTAGCTAATTATATAATTATATACATAATGATCCATGCTGTAATAAAATACATAAAAGATATTTTAGTCACATAAAACTGGAAGGCACCAACTTTGTAGGAATTTACATATTTCCCCTACCAAAAGAATGTGTACCGAGCAGGTTTACAGAATGAGTGTGACCTCACCAGACACATCAGAGTGGGGTATGATATTAGGGGAAGAAAAAAAAACCTGACATGAGTAGTAAAATTGGAACAGAAAACTACCTAGCTATAAAAATTTTCTTTAATAAACAAGAAATCCAAATGATTAATTTGCAAATAAAAGTATAAATAAAACATGGTGAATGAGATTATATTCAGAAAGTTTCTTGATACATTTAAAATTATTTTTTAAGTGTGTTGTTTGTTGAATTATTCACATTTGCTTTTGCCTATGAACTGAATTTTCAAGTCTTTTGGCATTAACACTTTCTCCCCAGAGAAGCACTGAGGTCAGAATTGCCAAATTTCAGAGCTCCTCACATCCCCTTCTTTATCATGAACTAACCAGATCACCTCATCAGGTTCCTCCAGCACAAAGAATAAAATACTATTATAATCTTATAATCTATGCTTGCCTTTTAAAAGTTGTATCCTAATGAACAATTGCTGCATCTTTATGGTCTGGAAATGGCATAGGCTCTCCTGGTTCATTCTTCTACTTCTATTGAATTTATTGCAATAGTGATGGTAAAAGATAGAGCTTGGGATATAAGAAAGAAAACCATAGATAAAATTGTCTTTAACTAAACCATTACGGTCGCCCCACTACTATTTTATTATTGAGTGATCAAATAAATAATTTTTGTGTAGGTTTGTCTTCAAAACACCCAGATAGATAAGCACCTGAATTTTTATAAGTTAAAAAAGGTACAATATCTTTCCTCAAAGATGCAAAGAAAACATTGCCTCCATAAATTTCACACCATTAATAGATGCATCATAGTCCAAAAGTTAGTTTTTTTCCTTCAAATGTCAAAATATGTATTTACCATTTATTTTTTAAAATGTGTTTTGAAGATGGTGGCTGCGTGAGCTTGCCTGGTAATGTCTCTGCAGGGGTCGGCTGGGCAGCGTTGAAGGCTCTTTGGGACCGCGCTGTTTCGGGGATTTTTGCTGGTTGGAAGGTGTCTGGACGTCAATTCAGTGGGAAGGTAACAGATAGGATACGTCTATAATATATAAACGGAGGTCCCAGCTGGGCGCGGGAAGTTCCCTCCTTGGGTGGGTGGAGCCGCGGTAGCGGGCGCTCTTGCAGCTCCGGAGCCGCGGCAGCCAGGGGTTTTTGTTTTTTTTTTTTCCTCTTTCTGGAGGCTTTGCGGTGCTGAGAAATTCGCGGATACTGGGCTGGCTGGTGAGGGATTGTTGGGACAAGACTCCTTAGCAGATTGATTTGGGGAGACAGACGGTGTTTTCTTGTGAAGTGGGGGACGTTTTGGTCGCCGGACAGTGGGGGAAGCGCTTCCGCCTGGAGCCCCATCCCCACAGGTCCGGCTGCAGATCTGCAATGGAATTGGATTTTGAGCAATAAGGGGACACAATTGGGAGACTGTTGTAGGGTGCAGTGAGGGAGGAGGACACGTCTGGAAGCTGATTGGGTAATATTTTGCGAAGTTTGGGATTTCGGATCTTAGAGTCTGTTTTCCGCGTTTCCAGCTGAAGCCCACCCCACCCGGTGGGGCTTGGGATCTGGGTCATTGAACTGGCCGTGGTGTAGAGGTGCCCTCAAGTGGCCGTTGCGTGGGAGCACAGGGAGCGAGCTGTCCAAAGGCTGATACCCTGAGGTGTAGGTGAATTTCAGGGATCAGACAGTCAATATAGAATTCACGGATCTGGCTTCCCCCATGGGGCTGGCACCCAGATACGGGGATCCCTGAGGGCTGTGTTGCACTGCAGGGCTCCTAAGCTTTCCGTGGACCAGATTTGAGGTTGCCAGGTCTGGGTCCCCTGGACTCTGGCGGTCCACACCCCAGACTCACACCTCTTGAGTCTTCAGTGTCTCAGACTTTCCACCCCTGAATCCATCACGCTCTGGGGTCTACCTGGGATCCTTGAGTGCTCTGGACCTTAACCTTTGTGTTTTATCTATATTGGTTCATATTGTTTTGTTTTTATTTTCACTTTATCTTATTTTTTACTCTGTTTGACGCCCTGATTGCCAATATTGCATTATCCCCTAGTCTTTTCTCCTAGCGTGTCCCCCAAAGTCCTTTTTTTTTTTTTTATACAGTTATTTAGGGTTTTTTTTGGTTGTTGTTTTAGATAGTGTTGCAATTGTGACACGTGTATACCTGTATCACTCTTCCCCCTATCTGTTCCCCACCGTTTGCTTATCCTCTTTTTCTTTCTTCCTTTCTTCTTGTCTTTCTTTTTTCCTTTATTATAATTAGTTTTTTTTTCGGTTTTCTCTTTCCCTCTTGTCCCTCATTTTCCACTTATTTTATTTTAATTCAAGTACACAATAGGTGCTACAGGGAACACCTCACATTTGCTGGGTTTACCCATCCTCCACTGCCTCATTTTTGTGTCAACTGATTTAGGTTACCTACACTATCCCCCTTCCCCTGCATCTTGATATCCACTATCATCTACTGTCTCTACTATATTCCACCCCCCACCTCCCATTCTTTGATCCACAAAGTGTCTAACTCTTAATTTCTAATACCTTTGTTCTGTTTTCTGTCTGTTATCCACTCTTTTTTTTTTTTTTTTAATTTTTTTATTTTTTATTGACTTTGTAATATTACATTAAAAATATATATGTGAGGTCCCATTCAACCCCACCCCCCCACCCCCCCTCTCTCCCCCCCAACAACACTCGTTCCCATCATCATGACACATCCATTGGATTTGGTAAGTACATCTTTGGGCACCTCTGCACCTCATATACATTGGTTCACATCATGGCCCATACTCTCCTCTCTTGAAACTATTACCTTTCTTTTCTTTTTCCCTCTCTCATGAAAACAATAGCTTTGTAGTTCATACCATATTCCGCCCATATTCAGTCATCTACTTCATAAAAGGTACTCTACCTACAGCTATAACTCTATACAATCTACATGAATCTAACCTCCATCCTCCCAGATCTCATATTCTTGCTTTGTTAACATACATTACTAATACTACTTTACACTTTTCCCTTGCTGACACAATTGCCTTTCCCCAACACTAATACTTTCTTCTAAAGTGAACTTAACCAACAACAAGTAACTTGAATAAGAAGAAAAAAGTGACAAAAAGAAGATATAACACCTATGCAAAAATAACAACTAATTAACCTCCAAAAGCAGACAAAGAAGCTAAGGAACTGATTAAATTCGTCAAAATAAAGAGATGACCAGAAAGCAACAAAAATCTACAAACCAAACCAATAATCGGGAAAACATGACTGAATCCAATCAACAAAACAATAATCACAAAGGGGAGCAAAACTTGGCACAAGCAATGAAAGAACTCAGAACATTTATCACCGACAAATTTGATGCAGTAATGAAAGAGGTTAACAACATGAAGACATCACTTGGAGGGGAAATTGCAGACATACGCAAAAACATAACAGATATGATGGGAATGAACACCACAGTTCAAGAAATCAAAAATACACTTGCAGCAAATATCAGCAGACTAGAAGAGACAGAGCAGAGAATTAGTGATGTGGAAGACAGTACATCAGAAATCAAACAGATAGTAGAAGGGGTCAATAAGAAGATAGAAAAAATCCAATTAGGATTTAGGGACCTGAATGACAATGCAAAACGCTCAAACATACGTATTATAGGCATTCCAGAAGGTGAAGAGAAGGGAAAGGGGTCAGAAGGAGTGTTGCAGGAAATAATGGCTGAAAACTTCCCAAATCTACTGAAAGAGACAGATGTACATATCCAAGAAGCACAGCGCACTCCACAAGTCATAAACCCCAACAGGCCCACCCCAAGACATATACTTATCAAATTATCCAAAGCTCAAGACAAAGAGAAAATCCTAAAAGCAGCAAGAGAAAAGAAAACCATCACATACAAGGGAAGCTCAATTAGATTAAGTGCTGATTTCTCTTCTGAAACCATGGAGGCAAGAAGACAGTGGTATGATATAGTCAAGGTACTAAAGGAAAAAAACTTCCAACCAAGAATACTCTATCCAGCTAAACTAGCATTCAAACATGAAGGAGTGTTCAAAATAGTCACAGACAAACAGAAACTGAAAGAGTATACCAACAAGAAACCTCCCCTTCAAGAAATTCTAAAGGGAGTTCTGCAGGAAGAAAGGAAAAAACAGGAAAGGCAAAGTTGGAGGAGAGTATAAGACCAACAACAACAACAAAAAAGACAAAAAAAATATATACAAACAAAATATGACAAACACAAATCCAATCAAAATATGGCTAACACAAATAATTCCTTGATAGTAATAACACTGAATGTCAACGGATTAAACTCACCTATCAAAAGATTCAGACTGGGACATTGGATAAGGAAATATGACCCATCCATATGCTGTCTACAAGAGACACATCTTAGACCCAGAGACGCATGGAGATTGAAAGTGAATGGCTGGAAAACAATCATACAAGCTAACAATAACCAAAAAAAGGCAGGAGTAGCTATATTAATATTAGACAAAATAGACTTTAAATGTGAAACAATTGTGAGAGACAAAGAAGGATACTACATTTTAGTGAAAGGGAAAATCTGTCAAGAAGATCGAACAATCATAAATATCTATGCCCCTAACAAGGGTGCCTCTAAATACGTCAGGCAAACGCTGGAAAAACTAAGTGAAAGAATAGATACATCTACACTTATAGTGGGGGATTTTAATACACCACTATCAACTCTGGACAGAACATCTCAAAAGAGAATCACCAAAGAAACAAAACATCTGAATAGTATATTAGAGGAGCTCGATCTAATAGACATATATAGATCGCTACACCCAAACACAGCAGGATATACATTTTTCTCAAGCGCACATGGATCATTCTCCAAGATAGATCATATGCTAGGCCACAAAGAAAGGCTGAACGAATTCAGAAAGATTGAAATCATACAAAACATTATCTCTGACCACAGCGGAGTCAAGCTGGAGATTTGCAAGGGACAGAAGCCCAGATTTCACACCACGATTTGGAAATTAAACAGCACACTCTTAGAAAAACAGTGGGTCAAAGAGGAAATCTCAAAAGAAATCAATGACTACCTTGAAACAAATGATAATGATAACACAACATACCAAAATTTATGTGATGCAGCAAAAGCAGTACTGAGAGGGAAGTTTATAGCCATAAATTCATATATCAAAAAAGAAGAAAGAGCAAAAATTGAAGAACTAACTGCACATTTGAAGGAATTAGAAAAACAACAACAAAGTAGCCCAACAGGAAGAAGAAGGAAGGAAATAACAAAGATAAGAGCAGAACTAAATGAAATAGAAAATAAGAAAGCACTTGAACAGATAAACAAGACCAAGAGCTGGTTTTTTGAGAAGATTAACAAAATTGACAAACCTTTAGCAACACTAACAAAGAAAAAAAGAGAGAAGATGCAAATACACAAAATAAGAAATGAGAAAGGCGATATCACCACTGACCCCACAGAAATAAAGACTATCATAAGAGGATATTTTGAAAAACTATATTCCAACAAAAATGACAATCTAGAGGAAATGGACAAATTCCTAGAAACACATAAGCAGCCCATATTGACGAAAGAAGAAATTGATGATCTTAACAAACCAATCACAAGCAGAGAGATAGAATTGGTTATCAAAAATCTCCCAACTAAGAAGAGCCCAGGGCCAGATGGCTTCACAGGTGAATTCTACAAAACATTCCGGAAAGAACTGACACCAATCCTGCTGAAACTATTCCAAAACATCGAAACGGAAAGAACATTACCCAACTCCTTCTATGATGCCAACATTACCCTAGTACCAAAGCCAAACAAAGACATCACAAGAAAGGAAAATTACAGACCAATTTCTCTAATGAACCTAGACGCAAAAATACTTAACAAAATACTTGCTAATCGTATTCAACAACACATTAAACGTATTATACACCATGACCAAGTGGGATTCATCCCAGGTATGCAAGGATGGTTCAACATAAGAAAATCAATCAACGTAATACACCATATAAACAGATTGAAGGAAAAAAATCACATGATTATATCTATTGATGCAGAAAAAGCATTTGACAAAATACAGCACCCTTTCTTGATAAAAACACTCCAAAAGATTGGAATACAAGGGAATTTTTTGAACATGATAAAGAGTATATATGAAAAACCTAAAGCCAATATTGTTTACAATGGAGAAATCCTAGACTCCTTCCCTCTAAACTCAGGAACAAGACAAGGATGCCCACTGTCTCCGCTCCTATTTAATATTGTCTTAGAAGTACTTGCACGAGCACTGAGGCAAGAACCAGAAATAAAAGGCATTCAAATTGGAAAGGAAGAAGTCAAAATTTCATTATTTGCAGATGACATGATCCTATACATAGAAAACCCTGAGAGATCTACAACGAAGATTCTAGAACTCATAAATGAGTTTAGTAAAGTCGCAGGTTATAAGATCAATGTGCAAAAATCAGTAGCATTTCTGTACACCAATAATGAGCAAGATCAGGAGGAAATCAAGAAACAAATACCATTCACAATAGTAAATTAAAAAATCAAATACTTAGGAATAAATTTAACTAAAGAGGTAAAGAACTTATACAACGAGAATTATACAAGATTGTTCAAGGAAATCAAAGAAGACCTAAATAAATGGAAGACTATTCCTTGTTCATGGATAGGAAGACTGAACATTATTAAGATGTCTATCCTACCAAAACTGATCTACACATTCAATGCAATCCCAATAAAAATCAACGCAGCCTTCTTTAAGGAACTAGAAAAACTAACTATGAAATTTATTTGGAAAGGAAAGAGACCCCAAATAGCCAAAGACATACTGAAAAAGAAAAACGAAATTGGAGGAATCACACTACCTGACTTCAAAACATACTATAAAGCTACGGTGGTGAAAACAGCATGGTATTGGCATAAGGAGAGACACATAGACCAATGGAATCGAATTGAAAGCTCTGATATAGAACCTCACATATACAGCCACATAATATTCGATAAAGCCACCAAACCCTCTCAATTGGGAGAGAGTGGCCTATTTAACAAATGGTGTCTGGAGAACTGGATAGCCATATGTAGAAGAATGAAAGAAGATTACCATCTCACACCTTATACAAAGATCAACTCAAGATGGATCAAAGACCTAAATATAAGAGCCAAGACCATAAAAACCTTAGAAAGCAGTGTAGGGAAACATCTACAGGACCTTGTAATAGGAAATGGATTTATGAATATCTCACCAAAAGCACGAGCAGCAAAAGAACTAATAGATAAATGGGACTTCCTCAAAATTAAAGCCTTCTGCACCTCAAAGGAGTTTGTCAAGAAAGTAAAAAGGGAGCCCACACAGTGGGAGAAAATATTTGGCAATCATATATCTGATAAGAAACTTATAACTTGCATATATAAAGAACTCCTATATCTTGAAAATAAAAAGATAAACAACCCATTTTAAAAATGGGAAAAAGTCTTAAACAGACACTTCTCCAAAGAAGAAATACAAATGGCAAGAAAGCACATGAAAAAATGTTCCAAATCTCTAGCTATCAGGGAAATGCAAATCAAAACTACAATGAGATACCATCTTACACCCATAAGATTGGCAGCTATGAAAAAAACAGAAGAATACAAGTGCTGGAGAGGATGTGAAGGAAGGGGAACACTCATCCACTGCTGGTGGGAATGCAGAAGGATCCAACCATTCTGGAGGACAGTATGGCGGTTTCTCAAAAAACTAGCCATAGATTTGCCATATGACCCAGCAATACCACTGCTGGGTATATACCCAGCAGAACTGAAAACAAGGACACAAACCGATATATGTACACCAATGTTCATAGCAGCATTGTTCACTATTGCCAAAAGTTGGAATCAACCCAAATGCCCATCAACAGATGAGTGGATCAATAAAATGTGGTATATACACACAATGGAATACTACTCGGCTGTAAGAACAAACACACTACAAACACATGTGATAACATGGATGAATCTTGAGAACCTTATGTTGAGTGAAGCAACCCAGACATTGAAGGACAAATACTACATGACCTCAATGATATGAAGTAAACAAGCTGCCCTAGATAGCAAGAGACTGAACGATAGGCTTACAGGAAATCGGAGGGTGGAGGAAGGATATGAGCCGATGTCTGCAGGGGTGGAATTTAAGACGAGATGGTGGTAAGTATGAACACAAAGAAGAGATAAAATGGGGGCAAGGGGTTGCCTTTGGTTGGGGCTTTACGGGTTTGAGGGTGGCTGGGGAGGGATGGTTGGGTAACGTTGCCCAAAAGTGGGGGGAGGGAGGGGTAGCATATGAACACAGGAGAGGGTCAGGAGGTGGTGGAGAGTAAAATGCCGAGAAAATCATATCAAAATATAATAAAGAGGGTTACCTGTTTA
This sequence comes from Dasypus novemcinctus, assembly GCF_030445035.2. NCBI lineage: Eukaryota > Metazoa > Chordata > Mammalia > Cingulata > Dasypodidae > Dasypus > Dasypus novemcinctus. The sequence goes on from NC_080676.1 coordinate 125,547,635, forward strand.
GAATGCTCGGAGGGGAGGCTCTGATGCAGGACGGGCTCCTGGGGAATGTCTAAATGCTCATTCTGCCAGAGTGGGTGACACCATGGGGTAGAAACCCAAGTAGTGAGAGTGGGGGTGGACCCACATCCTGGGGAGGACTAATGCCACCAAATAGAGGGAACTGTATCCCTCGAGAGACAGGGTGGCTCCCAGGGCATTGGGGCAGTTGAGCAAGTTAGGCCCTGAACACTATTCCATCTATTTCTGGAAGTGGCTCCTCAGGAAACGGAGGTTGGCTGTCACTGTGGGCACCAAGGTGGAAGGGAGAATGGACGTTAAATGTGTGGAACCAAAGTAAAAGGGGGGCAAGAGAGGAGTTTTTTGAGAGTACACAAGGATGGATATAAAACATGTAATATTACACCATAACATATAGGAGATGACAGACTGATAATGTAAACCATAATGTAAAACATAGGATAACTAAAAATGTAAAGAACTGTGTATCCTAAAGTATGCACCATAATGTAAGCACAGATATTACCTTGTTAGAAAGCTAATATCTCAGACTCTGTACATCACCTTAAGTAAATATGATGTGAATAGGGTGTAAGAGTATCGCTGTGGAAGGAAAAAGGTTTTGTGGTGGATGTATGGGAGTGCTGTATATTATATATATGGATTGCTGTGGTCTAGGACTCCTGTGAAGAAATGCTGAATAAATAGGGGGGGAAAAAAAAAAAAAAAGGATAGGATGTGGAAGTTTTTCAAGTCAACATTCTTTATCTAAGTTCTTTATCTAACTTTATCCAAGTTCTTTATCTATCCTTTAAACCCATCACTATATGCCATTCCCTAGTAAGGGACCATGACATTATATTGGGCTTCAAATTTTGGGGAGCTCTGGACCACAGAGTGTCTCAACAATGGCAATGGAGGGATACTGGTATGGGATACCAATGACAGGTGATATATGGCTGACAGGGAGCTGTACAGAACATATATCCAGGGGGCATCGTAATGATTGGATATACTCATAGTGGCAACAATTAAAAACCACAGCAGGGGGGGTACTGGGTTCCTGGCCAGTGGTGCTCTGTCGCGGTCCCTAGGGGAGCAGCGACAGTCTCCCAGGTACAGCAGCGGGGACCTGGAGGGAGTGAGGGTTCAACAGTGAGCCCCTGATGCTAATGACTATGCTTGTGAGCTGATAAACGTAAAATAAGAACAAGGCCTAGAGCAACATTGTGCCTGGGAATTTCCTCCTGTCAGCCTTCATGTTACTCAAATGTGGCCAGTCTCGAAGCCAAACTCAGCATGTAAATGCAATGCCTTCCCTCCAGCGTGGGACATGACACCCGGGGACGAGCCTCCCTGGCAACGAGGGACCACTATCAAATACTAACTGATGATGCAACTGGAAAAGGACCTTATATGGAAGGTTCAATGCGGATCAGCAGAATATCCAGGTCTACATAAAATAACATGACTTTAAAATGCTGTTTGACCTAAAGTAAGGGGGAAATGGAAAGGAGAAATGAGTTTTTATGGCTACGAGTTTCTAAAAAAGAATCTGGAGGCTGGCAGAAGGATTGCCCTCATGCACAACTGAGCAGAGTCAGAGAGACAGATAAAGCAGATACAACCCCCAGATATTGGTTCCTTTGAAGGCTAAAGAGACCCATGAGAGTTATGGCCATGGCCGATGGGGTTAACTACCAGGGCAGATGGCCCCTCATTGGAAATGGTGTTTATGTGTGATGAATCTGGACTCAGATGGGATCTCCCTTCATAAGACTTTCATGCTAATGTGCTGGAGGTGCAGTTAACGTTGGGATTTAAGATATATTTAGGGGATTTGAATCTCTGGACTGACAATGTGATAGCCAGGTCCTGAGCCTCAACAGACTCCAGCACCTACAATCTGATTTATTGGACTTACCACACTCAGCTAAGATGGAGTTGAAGAAGGACAATCACCACACCATGGAGCCTAGAGTGATTACAACTGAAAATGGGAGGATTGCATCCAGCATCCATGTGGAATTTGAACCTCCTCTTGACATAGAGGTGCAATGGACACAACCAATCCAATGTCCACATAGAAGAGGTGGTATTGGATTGAGAAAAGTGGACATGGTGGACGATGGGTATGGGGAAAGGCAGGAAGAGATGAGAGGTGGAGGTGTCTTTGGGACATGGAGCTGCCCTGGATGGTGCTTCAGAGGCAATCACTGGACATTGTAAATCCTCACAGGGCCCACTGGATGGAATGGAGGAGAGTATGGGCCATGATGTGGACCATTGACTATGAGGTGCAGAGGTGCCCAAAGATGTACTTACCAAATCCAATGGATGTGCCATGATGATGGGAATGAGTGTTTTGGGGGGGAGAGGGGGGGGTGGGGGAGTGGGGTTGAATGGGACCTCACATATATATTTTTGATGTAATATTATTACAAAGTCAATAAAAAAAATGTGTTTTATTCCATTTGGCTTTATTTACAATAGTGGTTTAATATAACTGAATAACTTATGAAACACACAGTTCCTAAGCAAAATCCCTTCTGTGTCTCATCTGAATCTTGACTGTTCTCTGTGTTTCAACTCTTTGGTGTCATTAAAAGTGAGACAATCTGCTTTTCTTCTACATTTTCATGTAATGGCTAATTTTTCTAGCAGTCTAAATACTTTAAAAGTACTTGAAATCATATCTTTTAACTGGAAATAGATACCATTAAATGAAGTTAACATTGGATCAAATTGGTTATTGGCAAATAATGCCATGGAAATATAAATACTTTTCAATTTCAACATTTATTTCTTACCAATTAATACATTAGGATGGATGTGTATTGTTTACATTAGAATCCTAAGAATATTTGTTAATGACACTATATCTGTCAATAAATCTTTTCCATGCAGTTAGTCAAATAGTCATGACACTGACATTAAATTTATGTTAATAAAATATTAAACTGCAGTATGAATAATTATCACCATCAACTAGCATGGAGCACATTTATTTTAGACCAAGATGTTTTAAAATTGAAAGAATCTTATAAGTAGTAGCAAGAAATATTCATGTGAATAAATGAATCACATCAAAAATGGAGAGCATAGAGTGGGACAAATAGACACAATTTGCACAATGCCCTTGACCACTTTATTTAAGTCAAGCCTTTTATTAGCAAACATTTCAAGCAACAGCCTATGCAAAGAAATGCCCTGTCATACTTACTTAGCCTTAAATGATCCTTGTATTTCCAAATTACATGAATTTAGAAAAGCATTCATCTTTATATTACACAATTTCTTTTTACAAGAATAATATTAGGATTCCTTAAAAAGTGAATGTAAAGGAATGTGCAAATATTATATAATCATGTATTATTATGTACTTTGTCTAAATGATATATCCAAGTAATTTTATGAATGATTCTTTTTAAAAATCTGATATAAATTTTCCTTTGAAACAGTATTGAAGCTTTCTATTTTTCTAATTGAAAATCAGTGACATACAAAATAATGTTAAATTATTTGCCAAATAAAAAATTGATAATATATAGTAGTGTATTTTTTCATGGTAATATCTAATGTACAGTATTTCTCATTTACACTATTATAGTAGTAACAGGAAACCTGTCAATGTTTTGATTTAGATACCCCAAAATTTTAAAAGCAAACATTATAAGACCAAGAAACATTCTACATATCTGACAAAACTACAGGTTGGTTTAAAAATAGTAGTTATTTATTTCTAGGTTCAAAAATAAAACTGGTTATATAAATTTTCTTGTTTGTTTTTTTAATTTTTTGGTTGTCTTTTTTTAAAGATACATAGATCACAAAAAATGTTATTTTAAAAATTTAAGAGATTCCCATATAAACCACACCCCAACCCCCCCACTCCTCCCATATTATCAATCACTCATTATTGTGGCACATTCATCGCATTTGGTGAATACATTTTGGAGCAGTGTTGCACCGCATGGATTATAGTTTACATTGTAGTTTATACTCTCCTCCAGTCCATTTAGTGGGTTATGGCAGGATATATAATGTCCAGCATCTGTCCCTGCAATATCATTTAGGACTACTCCAAGTTCCAAAAATGCCTCCACATCTCATTCTTTTGAGACTTAAAGAATCAAAAGAAAAATATGACTTTCTCGTTTATTTTTTTAAGTTTGAGAATCATTTATATAAGTTGTGCTTGGAACAAATGTCTTATTGAATTTTCCAGTCAAATAAACTCATCTTCCACTAGAATTCAGAAGTAATTACAAAACAGCCTATCTTGGCTACTGTGCTAGTCACCTTGTAGCTTTTTGCCTACCCAATGATTTGGTTCATCATGCTCAAGAATAATCTCTAGCAAGTTGGTGTGTCTGCAATAGTAAGAGAGTTGATTAATACCATTGTAACTAATAGTTTAGAATGACAAATGGTAAGAAGCTCTCTAAAGTCATGTTTCAAAAGAAGGAATTTGTTTTAAAGATATATTTTGGAGAAAATACGGCACTTACTGGGACATGGAGACTGATATGACTATAGACAAAGAAAGAATTTATTGAGAAGCTCTCCCAGTGGAGGGGTCTGAAGAACAGACTTCAGCCCCCCACCAGCATGGTGGGAGTCTGAAGAGAGACTTCAGCCCACTCCTGCAAGGGGGGATTTGAATTTATACAGAACTTTTCTAGGTGGGGAAATGATAGTTGGTGGGAGGGGGTTCAGGGTCCAAGAGGTGCAGGGGCTAATAGGAAGCCCTAGAGTTGAAAACTTTCCCTGATAGTGACTAGAAGATAGTGGGTTAAGGAGTTATGGTTTCTTGGAAAGCTGCAGGAGCAGATGTTTCTTTGTTCTGTAGGAATTTTATCTCCCTCTGATATGCAGGTAGGGAAGGTTCCATTTCCCTTTACTCTTGTCTCTATGTCTTTCTTTGTTTAACCTGTGGGGAAGTGTCTTGCCCTTAAAGACGTAGGCTTATGGGGGATAGGGTTAGCCTTTCCCCAATGTGTATTAGGGAAAACTGAACTACAGCCTTGTTAATTATTACAAGCTTCTAAAAATATATGTGAAAAATTTTACAAAAACTTCCTCTTCCATGTTAGTCTTCCTTGGCAATCAAACTTTATAATGCATGTTTCTTCTGTGGAAAACAGTTGACTATTTTGTATAGCTTCTTGGCTTTGTCTGTCTTCCTTTCACACTGAATATCAGAGTCCCTAATTTACATGCATCTTGTCTTCTGTTTGTTTTTTTTAAACAAATCAATTTTACTGATGCATATTAATAAAGCATAAATCCAACAAAGTATAAAATCAATGTCATTTGGTATAATCACATATTTATGCATATCACTTCAATCATTCTTAGAGCACTTTCATTATTCCAATAATAATAAACAAAACATGAACAAACAAATAAAACTCTTCACCTCTCAGTCTCTCTATGCTCCCCCTGCCATACATGGCTGCTATTCTTTTTCCTTCTCTCTAGTATATTTGTATTTATATTTTGTAAAAATAGTCTTACACATGCAATATCACCCATATTCATGCTTTACATGTGGTTTTACTATCATATACAGTCCCATGTTACCATTTTTAGCTTTCTTTCTAGTATTCTTCATGACCTTAGACTTTCCCTTTCAACCACTGCCATATCCATACAAAAGCACTGCTAGTTACAAACACCATGATATGATTTAACCATTTCTATTCATTTCCAAAGATTTACAAACATACTTTTTACCAATTCTACACAGATACACCTTCAGCTTTCCATTCTCTACCCTCCTCTTTTCTGGTGACCTATATTCTAATTTTTAACTCCATGAGTTTACACAATATTTTTAGTTCCTAATAGGGCAATCATACAATATTTGTCTTTTTGTGTCTGACTTGCTTTACTCAACATAATGTCCTCCGGGTTCATCTATGTCATCATATGCTTTATGATTTCATTTCTTACCACTGCATAATATTCCATTGTGTGTACACACCACAGTTTGTTCATTCATTCATCAATTGATGGACACCTGGATTGTTTCCAACTTTTAGCAATCGTGAATAACGTTGCTTTGAACATCAGTTGGCAGATGTCTCTGTGTCTCTGCTCTCAGTTCTTCTGGTAACATACCTAGTAACAGTATTGCCAGGTCATGTGGCAAGTCTATACCTAACTTCCTTAGGAACTGCCAAACACTCCTTCACAGTGACTCTACCATTCTACATTCCCACTAACAGTGAATAAGTGCTCCTGTCTCTCCACATCCTCTCCAACATTTACAGTTTCCTGACTGTAATAGTGGCTAGTCTAATAGTTGTGAAATGATATCTCATTGTATTTTTGATTTGCATTTCCCTAATTGCTAGTGATCTTGAACATTTTTTATTTGTTTTTCATCATTTGTATTTCTTCTTTGGACAAGAAGAAAAAGACTTTTCAAGTCTTTTGCCCATTTTGTAATTGTATAGTTTGTCTTTTACTGTTGAGTTGTATTATCTCTTTTATATCATGAATTGTGACAAAGTCCATTGAGGTGCAAAAGTGTTTAACTTTGAGGCAGTCCCATTCATCTATATTTTCTTTCGTTGCTCATGCTTTGGGTGTAAGGTTTAAGAAACTACCACCTACCACAAGATCTTGAAGACATTTTCCTACATTTTCCTCTAGGAGTTTTATGGTCATTGCTTTTATACTTAGGTCTTTGATCCATTTTGAGTTAATTTTATAATATACTTTTTATTTTTTTAAAGATTCTTAGATTACATAAATGTTACATAAGAGCTAATTTTTGTATAAGGTGTGAGATACAAGACTTCTTTCTTTCTTTTGGATATAGTTATCAAGTTCTTCCAGCACCATTTGTTGAATAGACTGTCCTGAGCCAGCTGGGAGGACTTGATTGCTTTGCAAAAATCACTTGACTGAAGATGTAAGGCACTATTTTTGAATTCTCAGTTAGGTTCCATTGGTCAATGTGTCTGTCTTTATGCCAGTATCATGCTCTTTTTATCACTGTAGTTAAGTAATATGCTTTAAAGTCTGGAAGTGAGAGTCCTCCAAGTTCATTCTTCTTGTTTAAGATGTCTTTGGACCCCTTACCTTTCCAAATAAATTTGATAATTTGTTTTTCCACTTCAGCAAAAAAGGCCATTAGAAATTTTATTGGGTTTGCATTGGATCTGTAAATCAGTTTTGGTAGAAATGACATCTTAATAATGATATTTAGTTTTCCAGTCCATGAACACAGAATATTTATTTATTTAAATCTTCAGTTTCTTTTAGCAATGTTTAGTAGTTTTCTGAATACAGATCCTTGGTTAAGTTTATTCCTAAATATTTTATTGTTTTAGTTGCTATTATAAATGGAACTTTTTTTTCCTGATTTCCTCCTCACATTGCACGTAAGTATTGTATAGAAATGCTATTGATTTTTGGGTATTAATCTTGTATCTCACCACTTTCATGAACTCATCTATTATGTCAGTAGCCTTGTTGTGGATTTTTCAGGAGATTCTAGATATAGGATCATATCATCATATCATCAGCAAATAGTTGTCAGTGTTGTCACTGTCTATAGACCCTTTTCGTTGGTTGCAAGCATTTGAAATGTGAGCCTGTAGTGCAGGCACTGGGGATCAAAATGCCTCTCCATATTGCCTCTTCTTATTTCTAGCAGGTTAGGGCCTAACTATGTATTGTTGTATATTATATTTTCCTTTCAGTCCTTTTTTTCCATTTTGGTGAATAGTCAATTTTAGCTCATCTTAACTAATAACATCTTCAAAGATCCTATTTACAAATAACTTCATGCTCACAAGACTGAGGTACTTGAACATGTCTTTTTGGTGGACACAATCCACCACCATTAACTATGGACCATTTCTCACAAGAACATATTTTTCTTCCCCAAATCGTACATAAAAGCTTGCACATTTGTGAGTACTTGATATATGAATAAATACATAAATGCATTCTCCTTAAAAGAATGACTTTCAGTTCCCAGCTCTTCCTGAATTTTTATTTTCACCTCACAAAAGTACCATAGGGTTTAAAAATAGTGATTTATGAACTAGTAATTGAAGTATAATAAGCAAAATGAAGGGATAACACTAAATATTTTAACTCTGCGACACATTTATGTAATTTATAACTTATGTATTATTGCAGAACTGACACTTTGTTGGGATCTTGGTAACCAGTGTGGTGAACTAAACAAAATCCTTTACCTCAGGAAGCTTATAATCTGTTGGGGAAGGCAAACCAGAGACAAGTGAACACAAGCTATTATGAAATGGGAAGCCCAATAAGGGCAACAAATGGTGAATTGAAATAAGGAATCACGGAGTTGAGTTTATTTAGGTTCAATGACTGGAGATGATCTCATTAATGAGCTTGCTTTTAAGCTAATCCCTTGTAACTCTGTACCAGTTTCTTCCTTTACATTGTTTAAGCATTTACACATACACAAACACAATCTCACATACATACATATAGTCACTTAAATTATGGTAAAACTATTACACATTTGTTATTTTGTTAGCTAGGAATTAGTGCTTAACTGCATTTCTCCAATATTGAATTATTTCCTCTCATGAGAGACCATTTTCTTTACTTCTTTTGATTCTTTCCTGGCATTTGGAAAATGATATTTATTAAATTATATAGTTCTGTTTGTTTAAAAATGAATGAAAATGGTATGAAGAAGGATTCTGAGGCTGAGGACATGACCAATTTGGAAAAATATATTATGCCCTCTTGTTATAGCTGAATAGATTATTCTGTACACATACTTTGTGTGTGTCCTTTCTCCTTTGCTTTTTTATTAATATGCCTGAAGTCTAGTGTTTTTTCCTTCCAAGGCTGCATTGACTTTAAGAAGATGTTTAACAGAATTCCAGGGGCAGGAAGATTAGAAGCAATAATTTAGACTGTTTAATATCTTCAAAAATTAGATTAGACTAAAAATTAGGAAGATGGGATGAAAAATGAAGGGGCCACTTAACCAGAAAAGAAAAAGAGGAAGGATTATAGCTGTCAAGGTGGAAGATGAAAGAAGGGCTTCTTATTAAGAAAAGCAGAAGAGAGAAGAGATTCACAATTTTTTATCTGTATTTGCAATTCTCAGTTTTGAACAATTTCATTTGACAAGTCTAGAAACTTAAGCCTCCTGCGGATATGTGGGCAGGTGGGGGAAGAAGAGATCAGATAACTGTAGTGGACATAAATCCATGAAAGGAAAGACTAATTGGCTGAACAAAGTTGAGCAGAGAATAATCAGTTGGACAATTGCCCATGGACTAGGACAGTAACTCAACAATAATTCAATTGTTACTCTGTAATTTACTAGAAATGTTCACTGTGTTTCGGTAAAGGTGTAACAATCCTGATATCCAATATGTAAAATTATTACTCTTAAGGTCATGGTTCTGCTAGGGATGTCACTGTTCAGTTGTTTTAGCAGAGGTTATATATAAATCTCTTTCTACCTGCTTGGAGATCTGACCTTAAACAAAGTATTCCTTAGGTTACTTTGGCCTTGTGGACTTCACACTTGCAGCTTCCTTTACTCAGAATACATGCAGGGCTTCTCAGAAGTCTAGCTGAATAAAAAATGTATGCATGTTACTAAATTCCCATGTTTTCATCACCTAGGAGGTGTTCACAGTTAAATGAGTTAAATGTTGATCAGAAGTCATTGTGGCATATACACTTGGAATGGAATTTCTTCTTTACAAAGATAAGTTCATGAAGGTAATGGGTTCTATTCCATTTCCTTATGACATATTTCATCTATGGCTTGTTATTCATGACTATTAAATAACTGAAAAGAATGAAGAAATGATTTCAGAATGTCTCCTAAGTGCCGCATTGATAACATCACATTTCTTATTGAGTCAGGTATATAAATAAAGATTATCACACATATTTAGAAAGCTTTTATCCAAAGATGTCAGTAAGGCCCCTATAAGCACAGGGCCTGTCATTTAATTAAAAATACAAACCAGATTAGCCTGATTTAATCCATTCTCCCCAAAATATATTATCCAGCAACTCTTTTTTTTACATGAGTATATTAGACTATAATTTAAGATAATAGTTCATCCGCTTTATAAAAATTGACAATTTTTATGACTTCATTCAAGCCACATGTAGTTCAGAAATCATATTAAGTTATTTGTTGATAAACTAACAACAAGCCCTCTAGGAAATCCTGAAGTAAAATTCTATATTTTTTGGAGGACAATTTTTCAAGTATTACTAATAATGATGAATGAGAAAAATGGAAGGAAATAAGATAACATACTCATTTTTTACCTTTCTCTCTTCTTTTCTACTTGTATTCACTTTATAATGCTGCCCACATATATTATAAATGAATATAATATTTTGGACCATCTTGACAGTATTTGTAATGCAAAAAAAAAAAAAATTCAAGTTACCCAAAATAGATTTCCAAATGATTAAATTTTGAAGAGAAATTTGGGGGAAATGACATTTCTTTTTCTACTTCGCTAATTCATATTATGCACATTTCCATTTTCTGCAACTCCCAACTAGTGTGTCAGGAGAGTGAACAAAAAAAAGCTAACTTTGTACTATATCCTGTTCCCAGAATTAGCCAAACTGCAAAGTTAAGGGCAGAGTTTTTCACACTATCAAATTTACCTAAGGATTTTGACACCAACTGCAAGTTTCAGAGTTGTCCAAAAGTACTCTGAGATTCAATAGTTCATTCAAAATACCCAAAGGACTGAAAGCTTATACTCATGGAATGTTGTTGTTGTTGTTGTTTTTTAACAGGAAAAGGATTTAAACTAGAGTCAGCCAAAGAAAGAACTGCATAGAGCAAAGTCTGAAAGAGATCCTCTCCCCATGGGGTTATGGGCAACATAATCTCCACTTGGTCACAATGTGTGACAATCCTCAGAGAATATTGCCCCTCAAGGGAACTCACTTGAAATTTGGTGTCCAGAGTTTTATTTAGATTTCTTTACATAGGCATGATTGATTATTAATTGCTCACTTACTGAATTCAATCTCTATCACACCCCCACCATTCCCTGGAAGTTTCATTGATATCATATATTCCAAAGTGCCCACATTAAATCATATGATTGATGTTTTTGTGTAGGCAGTCCCCATCCTAAGACTAACAGATGTGGCCAGGTCTATCATGAACCTCCCCTTCTTTCACATTAGCTAATGTTTGTGGTCTAACGGGTCCACCATGAAGAGCAAGGATATTCTTATCCCTCAGGAAATTCCAAGATTACTCCCCAGAAGCCAAGGAAAAAGGCTAGACCTCTCTTTGTGAAAGTCTAAATTCTGTGCTTCACACACTGCAAATACTTTTCATTTATTTATCATTATTTAACATTATTTATAATTTATGATTTTTTATCCCCTGTATACAATGTAGTAGAAAGGCTCTGAGGACACAGAAAAACTATACTGTGTTCTCACAAAACTTATACATACCCTGAATCTCTCATTCATCCTCAAATAATCTCTCAGAGGTATACATACACATGTCATTTTTCTTCTTTATTTTCCTTCAGAGCTTCATAAATGTATACTTAAGTCATAAATATAAAGTGAGGAAGTCAGGAGTTTCAGGTTGGCCTCTTGGATTACAAAGCCCAAACTCCAGTACACCATATTTCCTTTCACTCTACTGTACCATACTTACTGTAATATCTGAGAAAGATTTCAGAACTGAATTGTTAAATTGCCAAATGTGATTATTGATTTCACATATGCTTTCAAGCTTGGCCAACAACAAAAAAAATCCCTCTTAAAAATAATCTGTGAACTTCCTATTTCCTAACCTATTTTGTTAATTAAAGGAAAACTTTTTACTAATCTGTACAAATGCTTATTAAGTATGCACAGGATATAAGTCTGTTGTAATTTAATTCAAATAAAAAGTAAATTTTTTACTTTACAAGCAGTCCTTTCTTCAGAACTCTGAAATTCCATCAAAAAATTTTCCATGTCAGCACAAGAAATATTTTAAATATCTAAATTCTTACAATCAATCACAAATGAGATGTTTCTTAGAAATCCTAAATCTAGAGGAAAGACCCTAGAAGGAGAAAAAGGTATATAATAAGAGAGATGTTAGGAAGTATATAAATGAAATTCTTTGACTACTTTTAATGGAACTCTGAACAGAAATATCGCAAAAATATAGGCAAGAAAACAGCCATCCTGATAATCTAGCACATTCCTTGTATGATGAGGATAAGACGTATGATGTCCCAAGAGATAAACTGATTTGTGCTGGATTGTAGAACTCTTGTAGAAGAGTTGCTACTGAAACTCATTCCTTCTCTAAGAAGGTAAACAGGATCTCAAGAGGTAGAGGGCTCAAGAGTTAGAAAGAAGGGCTCTGGCTTGGCTGGTTGGTTGGTGGAGTTTTAGTGGGTCTGCTCCATATTATTTGGAAGGAGCAGCCAGTACCAGCACTTCACCTGCTGGAGTATTCCCTGATGAGTCAGTGGCTGGGCTTCTTGGGGAAGACTTCAGACTAGTTTAGTAAAAATCCTGTCTTACTGAGAGAATAAAGGAAGAAAAGGAACAAGCCACATAGGCTTTCAAACAATTCCTAAAATCATAAAGACCCAAGGTCAGGAGGATGGTTAGGTAGCTGGAAGCAGACATTACAGGGGGGGAGGAAGGAAGGAAGGAAGGAAGGAAGGGAGGAAGGGAGGAAGGGAGGAAGGGAGGAAGGGAGGGGAGGGAGGGAGGGAGGGAGAGAATAAAGAAAAACAAAAGATTTTTAGCAGATTATTTTAGCTGCAGTTTCTAAAAAAAGCAAAAGATTTTTTTTTTAAGTGAAATGCATGGAAAATAGGGAATGGAAAATGACAGGTGTGGCAGTTTGAGATTACTTTATGTATCCCAAAAATAGAAATATTATGTTTGTAAACTAATCTATTCTTCTGGGTGTGACTCCCTTTTGATTACACTGGATTCAGTTGAGGGGCCCTCAACTGATTAAATTATCTGTTAAGATTAGGGCTTTGACTCAACCATATTAATAAGGCTTAACTCAGGTTGAGTCTTTACCCCATCAGTGGGCTGATATAAATGGACACTTACTTACTCAAGAAGACTCACAGAGGGTAGAACTTTGTCATTTTGCTCCTGCCATGTGATAGAGAGGAGAAGACTCAAACAGCTGAAGCTCCAAAAAGAGATGGACCATTTGCCTGATAGTTTGCAGCTGACCTTGGGAAGAGAGTTGAGACTGAGCTAGGAAGCCCTGAGAGACAAGCCCTATGCCAGCCTACAGTTGAGACTGGAAAGGAGTTGAGCCCATGTAGCCTCAAAAGGAAGGGGAAGTTCAATAAGGAGAAACCAGGCAGAAATTAATGGCCATCTTCCTTCACATGGCAACTGACTATAGTGTTGAGTTAGACTTTTTAGGGTCTTGTTACTGTAAGCTTTTACTCCAAATGAATGTTCTTTAGAAAAGCCAACAGATTTCTGGTATTTTGCATAGGCATCCCTTTGGCAAACTAATACAACATGTTTTAGAAACAGAAAGATATTTGTTGTAATATCAACTTGGCCCCTAACCAGCTTTGTAACCAAAGACTATTTATTTATTTTCCCTGAGCCACAAGTGACTTAATAAATTCTATTTTGACAGATTTATATAAGGAATAGAATAGATTTATATAAGAAAGAATAAAGCAGAGCATCCATACATTTGCCATGGGTTACATATTTAATTTCTATTTTCTAATATAAAGACTCAATTAGAGCAGAAACCAACTGTCACAGTCTTAAGCACATGGGAAAACAAACTGGTAGCCATTTTGCCATCAAGTTGATAATGAGGTAAAGCATGGATTGTGATAAAAAACTCCCATCATACTACCTCATGTCTCCTGAGACAATCTTGTCTAAGATTATGCAGCGCTCATCCAAACCAAGTTTAATAGGTCATAGTTTTGAGTAACTGGCTACCAATTGCATGTAAATTGGTAGGAATGACAGTAAGAATACATGTAATCCAGTATTCCCTCCTTAACTACTTAAGTAGGATTTTTTAATATAAGAACTTTTTTCTGGGCTCAGCTCTTCTGCTGTCCTCACAAGGCCAGCTGTAGACTATCAGGTGAACAGTTGTTTCTCTTCCCAGGGCTTTTTCTCTTTCCTCACAACCAAGCTCCTCTGTGTGTTTACTTCTCAAGCTCCAGGATCAAAATTCCCAACATTGTCCTTTGCCGTATCTTTTCTCTGTGAGTCCCCACCTCCCAGGGGGCAGGGACTCAACACCCTACTGACTTGGCACAATCAATGTCCTAATCATAATTTAATCAATTAAAAGTGATACATCTGACAAACCAGTTTGCAAACATAATCTAATGTTTCTTTTTGGAATTCATCAATATCAAACTGCTACTGCAAGCTTATCTCATGCCTCTTCCACCATTGTATATTGGAAGCAAATAACCTGTTTTCTTTGTTTCACAGGACAATGGCAGAAAGGGATTTTGCCCCAGGATGCATCATACCCAAACTGATTTAGAAGAAACTTTGTACTTCACATTTTTATTGAAATGATTATGTTAGAATGTATATATTTTGCATGTGAGAAGATCATGCCTTCTTGGCATCCCAAGAGTGGAGTGATGGGGATTGAATCATATACTCCACAAAAGGCATGTTAAGGTCCCCTACTCACTTGTAATTATGACTTTTTACAATGTTAGTTGTTAAGTTGTGTCCAAAGTGAGTGAGGATGGCCTTAATCCAAATGACTGAACTGCTTATAACCATAGAAAATTGGAAAAAGAAAGATAAACCAAGAGGAACAGTCAGAAGCTAGAAACAATAGAAACCCAGAAAAGAAAGGTGCATTGCTATCTAATGGAAAAACCAAGGTACCCCAAAAGATTTCTGGCCATCTAGAACATACTGATCCTGGGAGGAAGCAAGCCTTCCAGCCTCTGAAACCATGAGTCAATAAAATTCCTATTGCTAGGTCAGCCTATTGTATGGTATTTGTTTTAGCAGCTAGGAAACTAAAACAGTGTGATACCAATCGTCACTTTAATCCTCACTTCTTCTGTTGATGAAAAGGTCCTCAGAGAAATGAAATGGCAGGGCCATGAGCAGAACACAATGATTCTTATATCATTTTCAGTGTTTGCTGAGTTGGCTCATTACTGCCTCCAAGTCATTTTATCAAGGCATTTCTTATGCCCATTTCTATGAATATTAGAAATGTTTCAGAAATGAACATTTATTTAAAGTCAAAAAATTTAAGTAAACAATCTTTGGTAGGCCCACCAACTAAACCACCTAAGAGCCCTTGAAAAAATGTATTCTTAAATCAAGTTGTTTTTTTTTTACTACTTGCTATTATGATTATTATATATTATTGTCTTTTCATATCTGAAATATAAATCCAAATGCTATCAAGTTAGAATTTACATTGATGAACATAAATATTTTTAAGGAAAATTGATAAAATTATTTACAGAGCAAATGTGGAACTCAAAGTTGAATCTTATTAAATTGTTAAAGCTTGTAAAAACAGATTTCTGCTATTGTAGCTTCTTGGGTAAAACATACATTTTCTGAAAATATATTATTTTAACAGAGTTAAAAGAATAAAAGCAGTTAAAAGGTTAGAAAATTTTTGAAATGTAATTTTGTATTTACCTTAGAAAAAATGAGCAGTCATCAAGATGCAAATTATCAGTTATGCTAAAATGGAATGTATAAATAAGTAAAACTGCCTCCTGAACATGACTGGCATGAACATGAATGCATCTGCCTACCAACAAAGAAACATTGGGTCCTGCGAATTTTAACTGATGTGAGGTTTTCTTTATAACTCATATATATGATTTTTAAATATAATAGAAGCCTTCAAAAACATGAATGAAAATCCATGATTTTCCATTTTTATAGCTTTAATATTCCAGCATTCCTTGGACCATACAGTTGTTTTATAACTGCTTCTTTGCCACAAGGTGTTTTGGCCTCATTTAAGTGATTTTCTGATTGACAGAGTTATCTGTGGATTGGAAAACACTGCACAGACCTAGAGCAAAGGGGATTGAGTAAGCAGGTGTAAATCCTATTGCAGGGAATATTTCTCTTTATCGGCCTCTAATCTTCCAACTTCATAATTTGTAGGCAGCTGTTTTAAACAGATTTTCTCCATCCTTCATGTTTCCATGGGGTTATCGCTCACCTGCTTAATTGCATCTTTGCCAAATAAAGGAAATAAAAGGAATATGAAGACTATATTCTAACTTCCCCTATGAGAAGAATTTTTAATTTTGAATTTACATGTTTACTCATTTTTCTTTGTAGTGTGGAGGGTTAGTAATATAATTGAAATAACCTCCCCTACTGGATTTTAAGACGCTTGAAAATATGTATTTTCCATCACCCTAACAAATTTGGCATTTCTTCAGCATTAACAGAATTCTCTGAAAATCACAGCTCTTCAACAGATATCTTTCATTTATCCAGTCTGGCAATTATAAGGTTTATTGGAGGTTCAATTGTGGCAATAGGAAGGATAAAAGAAGAGTTAAGTATGAATATAGGGATGATGAAAGCCTGGTTTGAGCAGTTGGATTCCTACGAAAAGAGCAAAGCAATGAAATACTCAGGACAAGTGGAACTATATTATAATACATGTATATCTGAGGTCTCAGTTTGATATCACATAGGTCACATTTCCATGAATTATGAATGCCTGGCACATTGTGGGGGGAGGATGAGACTTGCCAGGATTATATAATATATATAAATATACAATATAGATTTGGGCAATGAAAGTCCTATCTTGGGCAACCACTCAGTCCCTGGCAAATAAAGATAGTTGGCTATGCTAGGTGCAGGGCATGGATTTTAGAATTCGACAGTCATCTGAGTTCCATTTCTACATTGCCTTGAGCCTGCAGAAAGGTGAAACTATGAATCAATTTCCTGAGAACCCCTAAAATTCAAATCCACTGTGCAGTGCGAGTACAGATTCTCTTTGTCCCAAGGTCTGTGTTTCCCAGGCCCACTCCTGGAAGCAGTCTCAGGCTCTCATCTCTGTTGAGGAAGTCAGGCTCTACCCATGGGGGGGGGATGTATATATATATAAACTTTGAAGATTCTCCTGGATCAGTTATTGCAAGGTAAGAAGTAAGCAAATATAATTAGTTAGAAGTCAGTAGGAAAGCCTTAGATATAGAAATGAGGTAGTGATACTGAATGAAGCATAGTATCATCATTAATTTACATTCTTGCCTAACCACAAGGTAACAGGGTCTTATGTTTCACTACTGTACTCCAGCAAGAGAGTTCTGTGGGGAAAAAAAAATCTCTTCAATGAGCCAAATAATATGAATAAATGTATTTCTTTGAGACTTCTTTCCTGTAAAGCTTTGTTATTATAAAGGTTTTTATGCATGGGTACCACCACAGGCTGGAAAGAAACAGCACCAAAAGAGAGGAATTGGACTATTGAGGAAAACTAGAAGTGCCCAGTTGGAGTTCTTATGAAATACATGTTGGTGATCCTGTAGATAGTTAGAAAACCTGAAGTTATAATTGAGATTGAGGGCTATTTTTACTTAAATTGCCATAGATTGTCTTGCTTAATTTCAATTTTAAACTTTTCTAGAATCTCTTCTTCAATGGGCAACCTGGAAAGCTAAACACCACCTTTCCTGGATACTTTTATAACTGAACTGTAGATGAGATTTCAATTTTGCAATCAAACACAGTGACATTAAAAAAAAGATGCAGGAAGCAGACTTGGCCCAGTGGTTAGGGCTTCCGTCTACCACAGGGGAGGTCCACGGTTCAAACCCCAGGCCTCCTTGACCCATGTGGAGCTGGCCCATGCACAGTGCTGATGCTCGCAAGGAGTGCCCTGCCACACAAGGGTGCCCCCTGTGTAGGGGAGCCCCACGTGCAAGGAGTGCACCCTGTAAGGAGAGTCGCCTAGCATGAAAGAAAGGGCAGCCTGCCCAGGAATGGCACTGCCCACACCAATAGCTGAAGCAGCAAGATGATGCAACAAAAAGAAACACAGATTTCCGTGCCCCTGAAAACAACAGAAGTGGACAAAGAACACAGCAAATAGACACAGAGAACAGATAACGGGGGGGGGGGGGGGGGGGAGAAGAGGAGAGAAATAAAATAAATAAATACATCTTTAAAAGACAAAACAAAAAGATGCTAGGCATCTATTCTGCTGGTACAGTTTGTAGCTGTATTTGCTTAGGAAGCCAACCACAATGGTCTTGGTTTCTCAGATGGATTGAAGATTTGTGATTGTGACAGAAACAGAAGTTCTACTTCTGTCTAGTTTTGTAATGTGGCTTTGGGTGTATCCTCATCCTCGTATTTGTGTCTTCAATGTTCTCAAGGAACCTCTAATTCAGTTAGCACCCTGAAAAGATTCACTTCTTCAGTGATTACAGTAGTTAAAATAATTACAGAGGTCACTATTCTTTGAAAATGAACTCTGGTCAATCTATACAGTAAATGTGACTCCATCATTACCTGTAAACTGGCAAGGAATAAGGGAAAATATAAAATACATGGCACAGGCATACCAAAGTGTGTAGAGCTGGCACACTGAAAAGAGCCTACACATAAATAGGAGAAATCAAGTTGAGCAGGACACAAGTCACAAAGGAGAGTTGCTTACACACCAAAGGTCTCACCAAAGTGTTCTGAGTGGAATTTAAGACATGAGGGATCTACAAATATTCTTCTCATCCTGACTGGTGGGCATTGAAATTCCCAGAATCCATCCTTGTGGCACTGGGAATGTCAATAAATACCAAATGCCGTCCACAATATGTGTAACTCCTCACTCTCCTTAACTGTAGTAACCGGTCTCCATTCTGTGTAAGTAAATAGCATAGGCCACAAACAGTTCTCATCACATACCAGCAACACTTCAGTTCAAAACCTAACATTTTTACTCTTCTCTTTTTTTCACAACTGTCTCTTTTACCCCTATGATGCCTTGTCTTTGACAACAATGCTAATTTTTAGTTTTGTTTCTTACCACTAGAGTAATATTTTATATTCTTTCCAGACTTATGCCTCTTGTTTTTTTGTGTATATCTGACACTCAATTATTTTGACTGTGCCTTTCCTATAAGGGAGGGTATATTCAATTTGTTCAAGACAAAATGGCCTATAAAATGTGAAAGGAGCCCTCAATGAATCTTGGTAATAATTTCATTAATCTACATTTGACTTTAAAATGCACTTCACTGATTTATTTTACTCTTGCAATCAACAAAAATGTACTGAGCTACTCTTCAGTCCTAAGGGATCATTTGTCTTTCTATTTCTCTAAAAAGTTTAATAACGTCTTAAGTAAGCTTCCCCTCTTCCTTTCTGAAAGTCAATATTGCCACACACTAACTCCTGCCTAAAGCTAATTTTCCATAAGATGACAGAATCTTTTATCCTTCTTTTTCCTCTTTTTCTATCAATTATCACCTTTCTCATTTATGTTTTCAATTGCTGTAATATTAATGGTTTTTCCCTTTAATACATGTAAATAAGTGCCAGCCTTCCTTTTCTTGAAAAACTAATGAACAAAGTGAGAAAACAAAAGAACATTTGTTTTCTCAGTGTTTAATCAGAAATGTGACAATCCAGAAAGACTACTCTGTAAGCACCAAGTAGAGTAGATGAAATCTGGTGTTATTATAGAGGCAAAGTGGTACTCTAATAAAATGGTATCAGAATAGTGGCAAGGGCATGATTGTTTGGTGCAAATTTTTGAGGCAGAAAAAGATAAAGAAGATTTTTACAACTTTTGCTATTTTTATGTGAAATCACTTCCTTATGACCAAACACTTACATAAAACAACAGCAAATACCTCCAGTATTTTTTTTTCCATCTGGACATGACATATATTTCAAACTTATAAAAAGTTCTGCTATTTTTGATTTTCAAGTACATTGTGTTTAATATAAGCCCAGGGATTTTTGTTTAATTATGGTTTAGGGAGACTAGATTGGTAGAGTCTTAGAAATTAGCCTCAGTCTAACTTAATTAAAAGCAATTGTTCAAAGAAAGCTAGAGAATGATCTAGGGGCTGAATAATATAGTGAACCCAGAGGTGGATGAGGATTGTGGTTAGTAATACAAATACAAGAATATTTTTCTAGGAACTAGAACAAATGTATATCACTATTACAAAGTGTTAAGAACATAGTGATGCATGGGAAAATACAATTAACATAATTTATGAACTATAGTTAACAACAATATTGTAATATTCTTGCATCAGTATCAAAGAAGGTACTATAACAATGCTATTGGTGAAAATAAGGATTTTTTTCTTTTGGACTAAAGAAAACACTTAAAAGTTTCCTGGGGCAATGAATGCACAACTCTATGATGAAAGTAAGATCCACTGAATGTATACTTTGTATAGAATGTACAAGTCATGTGACTTTAACACAGTGAATCATGTGGTGGAAGATGGACTGTGGTTAATTTTACAATAAGAGAGTGTTTTCTCATAAAATATAACAAATGTACAGTACTAATACATAGTGTTAATAATAGGAAGTATATGGAAAAATATGTAAGTATACATTATGGACCATATTTAATGGTAATAGATCATGTTCTCTCATAATCTGCAACAATGTTCCACAACAATATAAGGTATTGGTAGAGGGGTGATGTATGGGAAATCCACGTATTATGCAGGATTGTTTTGTAAGCTCACAACTTCTAAAAAAAAGAATTTCTTTTTAATTCTATGGCATATAAGTATATTCAATTTATCATATTTATGTTTTGTGGATATATAGGTGCCCACACAGTAGCTATCAAATATTAAACTTCCTTCCTGGGAAAGTCCTGCTACTTTCTCTAATATGGTGGCAAAAATCTCTGGAATATGTAAGAGTTGCCTAATAAAATAAAATAGACCAATATGTCAATCCCTCAATCTTAATACTTGCACTTATGAGCCTTATTCCAGAAGTAACAAAACTATACCTAATTATAACTAATGCCTAAGAGCTGCCTCCTGAAAACCTTCTTACTTAAATTTGGTCTCTTTCTAAGCCAAACTCTGCCAACTCACTACCGTCCCCACAATCTAGAGCATGACTTCAGGAATGAGCCTCCCTTGTACCAAGATATTATTGAATGTTAATCAGTAATGCATTTGGATGTAAACCTTGATAAAAAGGGTTAAATATTAAATAAAACAGAGTTTTTTATGCCTAAGAGATTTCAAAGTGAGACAGAAGGTTTTTCCTGAGGTTATGCTTATGAGGATCTCAGGAAGGTTTCAAAAACTGCCACAGAAAACAAAACCTTGAACAAAAGTGCTCCTAAGGGTGCTAGGGATGTCTGGACATGTTAGGCAAGTCACACAGCCTCATAAAATCAATACCCCCTTTGTAGACTCTATTTGGGAATATATGATAATGTATTTCACCAATACAACATAGTTATATTCATTTATAATTGTCATGGTTCTACTACGACTTTTATTTGAAACTATAATTTTCAATGTACCTGTTAATTATATTTCTGAAAGTCTTAAATCTTTGGATTTTTCATAAGCTGGTTGAGTCCTGAAACCCAAAAGAATTGTGGCCACCTCCTACTCTCCAGTTCTTTGGGCTTGTCCTGGACAACTAATAAAAAGATGATGATGGAAAAGTCCCAGTCCAAAAAGAAAGGAGTATCTTCAACTGCAAGCAAAAAATTTATTTCCTCTGCCCCACAATATCTAAGTCCCCTCTCAGCCTGATGCAGTAGAAGTGGACATTATCCCAAATCCCTAAATACTGGGGAATGAACAAAAATAAGGATGAGTGTAACCACTAACCAAAGCAGATTTATTATTATTGTAGTTATTCTCTTGTGATAATGGAGTTGCTTGTAACAGTGATATAAAAATAGAATTTAAAGAGCCATTGCTTTAATGATTAAATAAAGAATACATTCCTCTCAAAATTAAACAATTAAAACATATTTGGATTGTGAGAAGAGGGAATTGAACTAACAAGAGGAGCTCAATTCTCTCATAAAAACAATGGAGAAAGAGCCAAGAGAAGTTTGAAGGACCTGCTTTGGGGGTCAGCAGACCAGGACAATGCTACACAAATACCAAGAGGGTGAGAGAAAGAAAGAGGAAGAAGTAGAAAAAACAAATGTGAGTTACCAACCCCCACAGCAGACATCCAAGAAAGACTCCCCTCCCACATCCCAAAGATATTAAGCTGGGGTAAAACCTCTGGCCTACTGTAGCAAAATGAGCAAGGAACAACATCTTCCTCCCTATCAGCTGCTTCAAAGGAAAAGGGAGAGGGATTTGGTGTGTGGGGGTGTGTGTTTCTGCAGTGAATTTGGCCAGCAGAGACACTCTACTCTGGAGATTCAGTACAGGAACACAGGGAAAACTGAGACTGAAACACTCCATGGAAAGGTACACTGATGAGTGCCATTTTTTGGCTAGTCTGGAAATTAAATGAGCAAAAACTTCAGTTTTCTCTCTACCCTAACCTCTGGGAAAAAATCTGTGCCCCACTAGTGAGTCTCTGGCCTAATTTTGATAACTTAAGTTGGGCAATTTTAAAGACTTAGAATAAACTGAACCAAATAAAAAGGATTTAAGACAATTAATTTGTGATAATCACACAAATCTCCTAAATCACTTTAGTGAATTTAAGGAATATACAACTAAAGAAATAAACGATATTAAGAAGAGACTGCATGAGCATAAAGAACAATTTGAAAGCTTGAAAGAAAGTAACAGACATTATAGTAATGAAAAACATGACGGATTAGATTAAAAATACATTAGAGGCATTTTAGAGCAGATTTGAATTGCTTGAAGACAACATTAGTAATTTCAAAGACAGAATTTCTGAACTGGAAAAGACAGGAGAACAGAAATAACAGAGTATGGAAAAATGGAATAGAGACTCAGGGAATTAAAAGACAAACTGATATGCAAAAACATTCACATTATCAGACTCCAGAAGGAGATAAGAATGGAAAAGAGTCAAAATAATATTTGAGGAAATAATGACCAAAAACTTCCCAACCTTATTAAAGATTTAAACATTAATATCAAAGAAGGAGAACATACACCAAACAGAATAAATCTAAATAGACATAACTCAAGACACCTACTATTCAGAATGACAAATACCAGATATAAAGAGAGGATTCTGAGAACAGCAAGAAAAAAGAAAAAGTATCACATGCAAGGGAAACTTGATAAGATTAAGTGCTGACCTCTCATCAGAAATCATCATGGCAAGAAGAAAGTGGTATGGTGTATTTAAGGTACTGAAAGAGAAAAATTGCCAGTCAAGAATTCTGTATCTGGCATTTGCCCTTCAAAAATGAGGGCAAGTTTAAAGTCTTTACAGACAAACAAATTCTGATAGAATATAGTAACAAAAGACCAGATTTACCAGAGTTACTAAAGGGAGTACTGCAGCCTAAAAGGAAAAAACAAGGGTGAGAGATTTGGAATGGAGTGTAGAAATGAAGATTATTAGGAAGGGTAAAATAAAGGGTAAGAAGTCAGACAATAGATGATATGACAACAGAGAGTCAAAGGACAAAATAAATGAAGTATTACCTTTATAATAATAACATTGAATGTTAATGGCTTGAACACCCCAATCAAAAGGTATAGACTGATAATATGGGGAAAAAATGAGCTATCTATATTTTGTCTACAAGAGACCCACATCAGATGTAATTGACACAACTAGTTTAAAAGTGAAAATCTGGAAAAAAAAATTCCATGCAAATAGTAACAAAAAAGAACTGGAAAAGTGATACTAATGTTGTACAAAATAGATTTCAAATGCTAACTGTTGTAAGGAATGAAGAAGGTCATTATATATTAATAAAAAGGGCAAGAAGTAATAACCATACTAAATATTTATGCACCTAACCTGAGTGTGCCAAGATACTTGAAGCACACGCTAGTGAACCGAAGAGAGAAATAGGAGTTTCTACAATAATAGTTGGAGATATTAATACACCACTCTCAGTATTGGATAGAACATTGGGACAGAGGATAAAGAAAGAAAGAAAGAATTTGAATAATATGATAAATCTACTAGACCTAACAGACATGTATAGAGCATTTCACCACAAAACAGCAGGATATATTTCTTTTCAAGTGCTCATGGACCCTTCTCCAAAGTAGAGCAAACGCTGGGTCACAAGACAATCCTTGATAAATTTAAAAGATTGAAATTTTACAGAAAACTTTTCTGATCAAAATGGAATGAACCTGGAAATCAATAATGGGCAGAAAAAGAGAAAAATCATAAATATACAGACATTAAAAAGCACTTTTAAATAATCAGTGGGTCAAAAAAGAAATTGCAAGAGAATTCAGGAAATATCTTGAGATGAATGAAAATGAGAACACAAGAGATCAAAACTTGTGGGGCACAGCAAAGGCAGTGTTGAAATGAAAATATATAGCCCTCAATGCTTGCATTAAACAAGAAGAAAGAGCTAAAATTGAAGATCTAACTACACACCTGGAGGAACTAGAAAAAGAACAGCAAACTATTCCCAAACCAAGCTAAGGAAAGGAAAGTAAAAACCAGGGAAGAAATAAATGACATCACAAACAACAACAACAACAAAAACACAATAGGATGAATCAACAAAACCAAAAGTTGGTTCTTTGAGAAGATCAACAAAACTGACAAACTCTTAGCTAGACTGACCAAAAAAAACAGAAATGAGAGGGGGCACATTATCACCAACCCCACAGAAATAAAAGAGATCATAGTAGAATTCTATGATCAACTGTATACCAAAAAACTAGACAATGTAGAGGAGATGGGCAAATTCCTAGAAACACATGGACCACCTGCACTGACCCAAGCAGAAATAGAAAACCTCAACAAATCAATCACAAGTGAAGAGCTTGAAAAAGCCATCAAAAACTTCCCAAAGATGAAAAGCCAAGGACCAGATGACTTCAAAGGTGAATTTTACCAGTCATTGAAAGATGATTTAATACCAGTCTTGCTCAAGCACTTCCAAAAAAAAAAAAATAAACAGAAAAGAATGCTATGAAAATCATTCTATTAAGCCAATACCACCCTAATACCAAAGCCAGATAAAGATACTACAAAAAAGAACATTACAAGGAACCAGCAAGGTGGCAGTGGAGTAAGGAGCTCCTAGACACAGGTCCTGCTAAAGGGCAGTTATCAAACACCCATAACTCTCAGGAACTAGCTGAAGCACCTGTTTGGGGGCTCCAGGAGACCAGAAGAGCATCCAGCAATGTCCTTGGGGGAGTGGAAGGAGGAGACAGCTCATCTGCGGAGAAGACTCCTAAGTAGAGGCTCCACACCACAGAGGCCAGTGCGCATCCACCACTGGAGGCAAAAGCCAGTTCCGGAGCTGTTTCGTGGCTGGAAGTGAAAGCTCCACTTCCCCAAAATGGAGGAAGAGACAGTTGGGCACCAACTTCAGCTATGATGAGGAAATTCGGTGGGCTACAATATGATCCTGAGAACAGCCAAGATTTAAGCCTCTCCAGGTCATTAAGAGACTGGGAGTCACCATCTTAACTCCTGGCATGAGGAGAAATGAGGCAGACTGAAAATCCCAGTGCTGGTGGGGACTGCTTTCTTGTCATCCAGATCATATTGCAGGTCTAGCCTAGGCCCTAGTGCCACCTCCAACAGGGAAGAATCTGCAGCGAGCTGCACCAGCCTCTCTGGGAAAATACCAGCCGAGCCGCAGAGGCCAATAATTGTCCTACTCTGGCGGCACAAGCTGCCCCAGGAGCGGTTCTGTGATGGGAATTGGAAGCTCCATTTCCCAGAAACAGGGAAAGAGGAGATGGTTGGTGGCCAATTTCAGCTACTGATTGGGAGACTTGGCTGGCTAAGAGATAACCTCGGGAACAGCTAGGGTGAGAAACAGTCCGAGTCAGAAAGAGGTCAGTAGCTGCCATTCTGACTCTGTCCCCAGTCTGAGGGGAAGCTAGGTTGACAGTTTCTTTCACGCAGATCAGCCTGCAGCCCACCTAGGCTTCAGGCCCACCTCTGGCAGGGAGGAGGCTGAAGAGCCCTGCACCAGCCTATGCAGGTAACTGCAGGGAATTTTGGCTGGCACAGACTGAAAATCAGAAGTCTACCAGGGCAACTGTGGTCATCTTAGGACCCACTCTGCATAGATTGCTGCCCGAACCTGCAGCTCCATCCCTGCCTCAGGTAGGGGAGTAAGGGATGTGAAGCTTCATCAGTCTTTCTGGGCAACTACAGTCTGGGCATGCACAAGGATTATTCCACATAGCTGTGACTCTGTCCCTACCCCTGGCAAAGGAGAAAGTTGGAAGAAGCTTCTTGGTCCCTGGTACAATGAGTGCAGCTTGAATCTCCACAGCTTACAGCATCAACTACATGCTTGGCTCCTACTGCATAACCAGCAAGGCAGAAATGATAGGAAACTCTAAACTATAGAGAAAAACTGCAACCAGAAAAAATACTCTAGTATTCCACATGCAAAGATACCAACAAAATATTACAATCCACATCAAAAAACAGGAAGCTATGGCCCAGTTAAAGGAACAAGATAAGCCTCCAGATGACATAAAGAAGTTGAGACAACTAATTATAGATGTTCAAACAAATTTCCCCAATAAATTCAATGAGATGGCTAAAGAGATTAAGGATATTAAGAAGACACTGGATGGATACAAAGAAAACTTTGAAAGCATACATAGAAAAACAGCAGATCTTATGGGAATGAAAGGTGTAATCAATGAAATTTTAAAAACTTCGGGATCTTATAATAGCAGATTTGAGGAAGTAGATCAAAGGATTGGTGAGCTTGAAGAAATGGCCTCTGAAAGGGAACATATAAAAGAAAAGATGAAGAAAAGAATGGAAAAAAAAAAAATGAACAAGGACTCAGGAAACTAAATGACAGCAAAAGGCATGCAAACAAACATGTCATGGGTATCCCAGAAAGAGAAGAGAATAGAAAAGGGGCAGAAGGAATAATTAAATAAATAATGGTAGAAAATTTCCCAACCCTATTGAAAGATATAGATATCCATGTCCAAGAAGCACAATGTATTCCCATCCAAAAAAATCCAAATAGGCCAGATCTGAGACACATACTCATCAGAATATCAAAGGCCAAAGACAGAGAATTCTGAGAACAGCAAGAGAAAATCAATGCATAACCTATAAGGGGTATCCAATAAGATTAAGTGCTGATTTCTCACCAGAAATCATGGAGGCAAGAAGACAGTGGTTTGATATATTTAAGATACTACAAGAGAAAAACTTCCAGCCAAGAATCTTATATCCAGCAAGACTGTCTTTCAAAAATGAAGGCAAAATTAGAATATTCACAGATAAACAGAAACTGAGAAATTTCTAAGCAAGAGACCAGAATTTCAGGAAATACTACAGAGTGTGCTAGAGCTTGTAAAGAGAAGATAGGAGAGAAAGAACTGAAAGAGAATCTAAAAATGAAGATTATATCAATAAAAGTAACTAAAATTGTCAAAAGAGTGGTGAAAATAAAATATGACAAATAAAACTTAGGAATAAACTTAACAAATGATGTACAGCACTTGTATTCAGAAAACTGCAATTCAATGTTAAAAGATTTTTAAAAAGGCCTCAATAACTGGAAGAACATTCCATGCTCATGGATTGGAAGACTAAATATCATTAAGATGCCAATTCTACTCAAACTGATATACAGATTGAATGCAGTTCCAATAAAAATTTTACCAGCATTAAAGAAAAAATTGAAAACACTATCATTACATTTATTTGGAAGGGTAAGGGATCCTGAATAGCCAGAAACATCATAAAAAGGGAACATGAACCCTCATCTCCAGACTTTAAATCATAATACCTACCTATAGTGGGTAAAAACAGCATGGTATTGGCCTAAAGGCAGACACAATAGACCAATGGAACCAAATTTATGGTTCAGAAAGAGACCCAAAAAGGTATGGTGAAGTGATTTTGACTAGCCTGTCAAACTCACACAGCTTGGGCAGAACAATCCATTCAATAAATGATGCTGAAAGGACTGGACATCCTTAGCTGAAAGAAGGACAGAGGACCCCTATCTCATACCTTATCCAAAATTAACTCAAAATGGATCAAAAAACTAAGACTAAAAGTAAGAACCATAAAACTTCTAAAAGAAATTATTGGAAAATATCTTCAAGACCTGGTGGGAGGTGGTGGATTCTTAAAGGACATAAGAAAAGGACTGAGTGGACTACTGATGTTTAATGTATGTAGAAGTTTTAATTAGCTTTACTGTAAGATTGTGGAAATGTATAGTGTGGATGGTAACACACAGTGAGTAACAGCAGCTAGTTTATAAATGGGGATGTGGGACGGCGGACTTGGCCCAGTGGTTAGGGCGTCCGTCTACCACATGGGAGGTCCGCGGTTCAAACCCTGGGCCTCCTTGACCTGTGTGGAGCTGGCCCATGCACAGTGCTGATGCGCGCAAGGAGTGTCATGCCACACAGGGGTGTCCCGCGCGTAGGGAAGCCCCATGTGCAAGGAATGAGCCCTGTAAAGAGAGCTGCCCAGCATGAAAGAAAGTGTAGCCTGCCCAGGAATGGTACTGCCCACATGGAGAAGTGACACAAGATGATGCAACAAAAAGAAACACAGATTCCCTGCCGCTGACAACAACAGAAGCAGACAAAGAAGATGCAGCAAATAGACACAGAGAACAGACAACTGGGGTGGTGGGGGGGGGGGAAGGGGAGAAAAATAAATAAAATAAATAAAACTTAAAAAAATAAATAAATAAATGGGGATGTGACTGAAAATGGTAGTCTAGTTATGTAAGTTCCATTTGACAGAATGCTTGAGAATAATCTAGGAACTGGATAGCACAGTAAACCAAGAGGTGGGTGAGAAATGTGGTTGATGGTACAGGTGCAAGAGTGTCCTTTGTTAGCTAGAACAAATGTATATCATTACTGCAGGGTGTTGGGAATGTGGAGAAGTATCAGAAAAATTCAGCTGGAGTGACCTATAGACTGTGGTTAGAAGTAATAATATAATATTCTTGCATCTATGCAAAAGATATACTGTGTTGATCCTGAGGCAGTATGGAAAATGTGAGCCAAATGTACACTATGGACATGATAATAATGAGATGATATTTTTTCTGTTGCAAATGACACACCACATTGTGGTTTGTTGATGGAGGGTTGTTGTTTGGGAATTCTGCACATGTGCATGATTGTTTTATAAGTTTACAACTTCTGTCATAAAAAAATATTAAAAAAAATAATAGGGTGAGTTGGGGGTAAAACACACCAAATGTAAGATAAGAACTGTGATTAGTAGTAAGATTTTGACAGTGTTCTTTCATAGTTTGTAACAAATGTCTGATGACAATGCAAGGTGTTGGTGGAGGGTTGATGTGTGGGGCCCCTGTATGATGTTACGCATGTTTGCTCTGTAAGTTCACAACTTTTACTATATAGTTAATTGTTTATGTATGTTCATATATAAATGATGTAAAGATAATAATCGGATTGATTAGGGGAAAATACTTTGTTTAGTAGTAATATTTTGACAATGCTCTTTAATCATTAGTTAAAAAGTTTAAAAACAATGGAGGTTATTGGTGGTAGGGTGAGATGTTATATATGTTTGTTTGATGTTATATATGTTTGTTTTGTAAGTTCACAACTATTATACATTTATTTTTATGTATGTTTACGTATGAGTGATATATTTCAATAAATTTAAAAATAAAGAACATTACAGACAAATATCTCTAAAGAATATGCACAAAGCCTCATCAAAATACTTGCGAACAGAATTCAAAAGCATATTAAAAGAATTACACACCACAATCAAGTGGGTTAATCCTAGGTATTGCAAGGGTGGTTCACCGCAAGAAGATCTATTATTGTCATAAACAACATTGATAAATTGAAGAAGAAAAATCACAATTCTCTCAATTGATGCAGAAAAGGCATTTGACAAAATATAGCTCCCTTTCTTGATAAAAAAACACTGAAAAAATAGGAATAGAAGGAAGCTTTCTCAATATGGTCAAGTGCACATATGAAAACCTACAGCTAACATGGTACTCAATGATGAAAAATGGAGAGCTTTCCCACTGAGATCAGAAACAAGACAAGGATGCTCACTGTCAGCATTGTTTTTCAATATTGTGCTAAATGTTCTACCTATAGCAATTAGTCTAGATAAAGAAATAAAAATGTGCCCAAATAGGAAAGGAAGAAATAAAACGTTTACTCCTCACTAATGATATGATCCTATATGGAGAATCTCCTGAAAAATCCACAGCAAAGCTGAAAGAAGTAACAAATGAGTCCAGCAAAGTAGCAGGATACAATATTAATACATAAAAATCAATAATGTTTCTATGCACTACTGATAAGCCATCTGAGGAGGAAATCAGAAAAAAATTACGTTTATAATAACAACTTAAATAATCAAATATTTAGGAAGAAACTTAACCAAGGACATAAAGGACCACTATTCAGAAAACTACAAAACTTTGCTAAAAGAAACTGAATAAGAGTTAAATAAATGGATAGACATTCCATGTTCATGTACTGGAAAACTAAATATCATTTAAGATGTCAATTCTACCCAAACTGCTTTACAGATTCAATTCATTCACAGTAAAAAAAAAAAAAACAAAAAAAAAAAAAACAAACAAACAAAAAAAAGAAACTCAATTATCAAAACTTTTTTGGAAAGGTAAGGGGACCAAAACAGTCAAAAAAGATCTTTAAAAAGAACAAAGTTGTAATACTCTCACTTCCATTCTTTAAAGCATATTACTTAGCTCAGTGGTAAAACAATATGGTACTGGATAAAGAAAGACACATTGACCAATGGAACCAAATCAAGAATTCAGAAATAGACCCTCACATCTACAGTCAATGTGGGAGGAGGGGCACCCGGCTTGCCTCAGTGGCAAACAGTGCGGCAAGACGTGACACCGCCTCTGCCCACTGGGCCTAGATAAGGTGACCACGCCTGACTAGGCCTTTGCTGCTAACGGCTAGCTGGCACCGCCCTCCCCCTTCCTATCTCCCGCCTAGCCCAGCTCTCACTTCCCCTCCCCCCTCCCTTAAACCTAATCTCTTAGTACGCTGTTTGCCCAGCAACAGCTTACAACCACCTATCAGCTTAGTAACAGTGTCAGCCTATCAAGAGTTAGCACATACTCTACTGGCCAATCACTAGCCCAATGCCAGAACATTGCCTTATATGGAAACAGCATTTGCCCTAGCCAATCAGAACCCGCCACACCACTCCCCAATCCTATAAATCTGCATCCCCTTCCGCAATAAACCAGACTTGTGCCATCAGCCTGTCTCCGCGACTTCTTCCTGGGTCGTGCACACTCCACGCCTTCGGAGCCCCCGAGGGAAGCCTCAGCAGCCGTACGAGGCTTTCTTCCCCACGCCAGGGACCCCTCTCGTCCCACAACGGGACCCCAGTCATCCCGTAACAGGGACCCCGCTCGTCCCATAACAGGGACCCCGTTTCATCCCTCACCCTCACATCTACAGTCAAATGATTTTTGAACAGGGCTGTGAAGTCCTCCCAGCTGGGCTAGAACAGTCTGTTCAACAAATAGTGCTGGAAGAAATGGATAGCCATAACCAAAAGAAAGAAAGAAGTTTCCTTTCTCAAACTTACATAAAAATTAACTCAAAATGGATTAAGAACCTAAATGGAAAAGTGACAACCATAAAACTCCCAGAAGAAAATATAAGAAAGCATCTTCAAGATCTTGTGGTAGATGATAGTTTCTTAAACTTTACACCCAAAGCATGAGCAACAAAATAAAAAATATATATATAGATAAATGGGACCACCTCAAAATTAAATACTTTTCCACCTCAAAGACATTGTCAAAAGGGTGAAAAGTTAGCTGGCTCTATGAGAGAAAATATTTGGCAATCACATATCCTATAAGGGTTTAATATTCATGATATACAAAGAGATCATACGACTCAACAATAAGAAAATAAACTACCAATTAAAAAATGATCTAAAGACTTTAAAAGACAATTGTCCAAATAAGAAATAGAAATGGTGAGGAAACACATGAAAAAAAGTTCAAATCACTAGCAGTTAGGGAAATGCAAATCAAAAGTACAGTGAGATATCATTTCATGCCAATTAGCCTGGCAACAATTAAAATGTTGGAAAACTGTAAATGTTGGAGAGGATGTACACTGTTGGTGGGAATGTAGAATGGTACAGTCACTTGTAAGGACTGTTTGGCATTTCATAAGGAAGTTGACTACAGACTTGCCATGTAAGCCAGCAATACCATTGTTAGGTTCATGTCTGAGAGCGCAGACATAAACAGACATCTGCAACACTGATGTTCATAGAGGCATTATTCACTATTGTCAAAGTTGGAAACAACCCAGGTGTCCCTTGACTGATGAATGAATAAAGCAATTATGGTGTATACACATGATAGAATATTATGCATTGTAAGAAAAAAGTGAAGTCATGAAGCATATGACAAAATGGATGAACCTGAAGACATTATGTTGAGTGAAGCAAGTCAAACACAAAAGACAAATACAATATGATTGCACTATCATGAGCTAAATATATTGTGTAAACTCATTGAGTTAATCATTAGAATATGGGTCACCAGAAAATAGAAAGAGAGTAGAGAATGGAAAGCTGAGGGTTAATCTGTGCAGAACTGTTAAAAATGTTGTGTGTAAATCGTGGGACATGAATAGAAATGGTGAAAGCATATAATGTTTGTAACTAGCAGCTGAGCTATTAGATGGGTATGACAGTAGCTGAAAGGGAAAGTCTAAGTTCATGTATATTACTAGAAGAAAAGCTAAAAACTGGCATGTATATGCTAATGAAACTTCATGTAAAACACAAATATGTGATATTGCATACATAAGACTGTTTTTACAAAATATACTAGAGAGAAGGAAAAAGAATAGCAGCTATGTATGGCAAGTGAAGGACAGAGTTTGAGAGTTGAGTTTTATTTACTTGTTTGTTTTTTGTTTGTTATTATATTGCAATAATGAAAGTGCTCTAAGAATGATTGAAGTGATGAATGCACAAATGTGTGATTACTCTGAATACCATTGATTGTATACTTTTGATAGATTTGTGCTTTATTAATAGGTATCAGTAAAACTGGTTTGTTAAAGAAAAGACATTTGTAAGGTAAAAATCCCATAAAATAGATGAGGAAAAGCAGAAAAAAGACAGAATCCTCTTATCTATACTATTTGATTATAAAATAGTGTGCATCTCTATTTTCTTAGGGCCCTTTGCACAGAGCTGCTGCCTTAATATGACTGCTTTCTGTCCTAATTTATCAGTTATATGGTTTAGAAGTAAACACAAGAAACTAATGCCAGAAGAATTACTGATAAAGTTTAACAATTCAAAAAACAGAATAATTTAGGTCATGAAATGGGACTACATATACAATTATAATTGAAGAGATGGTTTACATAGACAAAGAGTAATCATGTAAATTGGAATTTAGTCTAGCCATTAAGGTCAACTGAACTCAAAGTGAAAAGTGACTTGTTTTTTTCTGAATCCCCAAAATATCATGTGCAAGATCACATTTTGAATTAATGTGTAAGAAAATGAAAATTAGCCTAATTATATTTCTTGGATATGCTACTTATTTAAATATTACATAACATTTCCTTTGAGAACTGCACTGTCAATTAGAAAAACAAACCTTGGTCAAAGGGATTGTTATTACGTCACTTTGATGACCTGAGATACTGTGGAAAAGGAATAGTAGAAGATACAAAATTGGCTATTTTGCCGAGCAATTAAAAGTATTCTTCCTCTGCAATAAAGGAGTTCCTAAGGTAATGTCTTAAAATATTTGTTACCAAGTAACATCTCAAAAGACTTAAATGTTTTATTTACATATCTTGCTTTGGAACAACATGGGTATCAATAAATATAAAATGATTTCACCTATCAGTGTGGGGTAAGCTTAAGAATGGTTAATGATGGCTAGAATTGCGAACCTCAGATCTAATTTCATGTAAGTAAATTAAGATTTTTCTTTATTGAAAGCCTTTTTAGGCTAGAATAATGAGTATAGCCATAGTGGTAGGTTATGAATGAAAATGTAATCAGTTGGCAGCTGTATTTAGGATGTAAATATTTTACTTGCATAAATATGCTGTGGTGGTCCTATGTAAACCAGGCTCTGACAAGATAGGTAGTATATCCAAAAGGAAATCCAGGGTTTAAATGTCAGAACAGTTACCCACTATCCAAAGCCTATTTTAAGCTCTAGTCACCAGCCTATTGGTACTAACATGAATTAGAGGTCAAAATATATTGTAGGAAAACTGACACTTTTTTTAAATTGCAAAGGAACATTTTTCTAGAGTATTACTTGAACTAAGAATTGATTTTGAGACTAAGAGTTTGTTAACTTATTAAACTGTAAATGGAGTATATTCTATAAAATGCAACTCAATCAATGGTCAAAAGAAATAGATTCTTACCATTTCAATTTTCTGGCTATCTGGATCTCCTTGAGACTAGCCTTGATAATAACAATCTGATTTAACTACACTATTTATTTAGTAAATACCATGCTGAAAACATTCAAATTAGCATGTGAATTCTTGTGAGGAAAGAAGTAAAAAATCAAAAGATAAAAAATGTGGATAAAATAAGCAAATATAGTCAATTCTTGTTATTCAGACTCTTATGTTCTATTAAGTTGCCACAAACACTGAATTAGTGAGTACTGAACTATTGCTATTGGGGGAAATACAGGGTTAGGTTCCTATTAGCCTCTATTCACAGCATTTGAATCAGCCAATCAGTATATGATCTTGTCTCTGCATGTTTCTGTTTAAAAACAGTTTTTACCATATATATTGTTGATCCATTAACTTCAAACTCATGGCCATCAGCACTGTAACTCATATATAAACAAAGCTTACCTAACACACATATTTTTTTTTTTTTTTTAAGATTTATTTTTATTTATTTAATTCCCCTCCCCTCCCCCGGTTGTCTGTTTTCTGTGTCTTTTTGCTGCGTCTTGTTTCTTTGTCCGCTTCTGTTGTCGTCAGCGGCACGGGAAGTGTGGGCGGCGCCATTCCTCGGCAGGCTGCTCCCTCCTTCGTGCTGGGTGGCTCTCCTTATGGGTGCACTCCTTGCGCGACCTAACACACATATTTTATCTGTATTTTATACATCAGAACCAAGTAGAGCTTAGGAACATTTGACAGCACTTCAGCATTATGCTTAAAAGGTCATTAATAATAAAATCACCAATAAAAAGTATAAAAATGGCATGATAAGTGTTATCTGAAAAGGACATTTCTTTTGTTATGAGAGCTGAAACAAAGAGGCAGAGCTTCACTTTCTTCAATGTTTGTTCTGGTGACTCAAAATTTTCACCACTCTGTGCAAGTTTGTGAATAACTATGGAAATGCTATAAATATTGATTTTTTAGTAACAAATTTTAGCTAGTGGGCAAATTCACAAATATGGAATCCATGAATCATGAGGGCAGATTGTATCACTTATTGATTTATTGATATTGAATTTAATAAGATATTAAAATAAATGTATAAAAACATAATATAACACACAAAAAGTTGCATCAAATGTATAATTTGAAAAATGATTTGAAAAGCATGAAGCCAAAAGAATGGACAGAAATGTACTTATTCTTCATTTCTGCTCTTGGACTTTTAAATGTGCTGATGCAATACCTGAACCATCTACACATGTCTCTCCCAGAGCCTGAAACATAATTCCCAGCAAGTATGTTGCTAAAGACCATAATCTCATCATAGCACAAATGGACAATTTATCTCAACAGTGTTGCTTTTGAGGTCTGAGATATTAAAGTTGATATTTTTTTCTGATATATTTCAGGCATAGATAGAAATTTCTAGAAATAGAAAAGTGGAAAAATGTTATCAAATATTATTTAACATTTCCACTATTTCTTAAATTATTAACCAATATTTTTAAATAATTCAAGCAGCCTTTAGGAATATGTCTCCAGGTGGCATTTTTAAAATATTTAATCTCAAAGCAGAAACACAGTATAATTTAAAGGAATAAATACCAAATGAAAAATGCTACCTCGAGATTACAATATCCGTAATGGTATCATGCCTGTTTTCCAATCACATCCTCTACTTTGATCAAATCATGCTTATTTAACATTGTTGCTGGGTGCATACAATAAAATTGTAATTGTTGTTCTTTGGTAGTCACATGAAATGTTTTATGTGTGTTTCCATATTTATAACATCGGTCACTTCTTTTTGGAAATTTGAACTCAGTTACTTGGAATAAATTGTTTTAGTGGGAGCTTAGTTGTATGGCTCACAACATGTTTTAAAAATGTAATATTTCATTAAATCTTTTAAAAATGTGGAAAATAGTATTCTTAGTGTAAATTTGATAAGTGTATTTTAGAATCTGGTAAGTAGAAATGTTAACTATCCATGGCGGGCAGGAATTCTCAATTGTAAAAAATACATTTGAGCTTATATATATTTTTTATTTCAATGTCAGAGTTCCTTTTTCTGTAAGATATTATTAATTGGTATAATATCAATGAAATCTTGTTCAGTCTTCATTTCCCTTTAATTTACAAATAAAAGTAATCCCATGTATATCATGATTAATGTGTGTCCAAGAAAGAATGCACCTTAATTACTAATAAGAAACCCAATACTTCTGAATTACTACAAACCTGGAGACACTGCTTTTTTGTTTAATTCATATTGGATAAAGGCTAACTGAAACAGCCATGTGAAAGAGAACATATTTGCAGGCATTCTTTTTTGTTGTGATAGAAGAAATTGTTGAATTTCAGGTAAATTCTCTTAGCTATGTGTAGAAAGGTAGTTAAAAGCAAAGTTCATGAAATTCCATAGACAGCCACAAATAAAGATTATTTTATATTTTTATTTTTATTTTTTATTTTATTTTTTTTTTTTAAAGATTTATTTATTTATTTAATTTCCCCCCCTCCCCTGGTTGTCTGTTCTTGGTGTCTATTTGCTGCATCTTGTTTCTTTGTCCGCTTCTGTTGTCATCAGGCGCACGGGAAGTGTGGGCGGCGCCATTCCTCGGCAGTCTGCTCTTTCTTTTCACGCTGGGCAGCTTTCCTCTCCTCACGGGCGCACTCCTTGCACGTGGGGGCCCCACGCGGGGGACACCCTTGCGTGGCGCGGCACTCCTTGCGCGCATCAGCACTGCGCATGGCCAGCTCCACACGGGTCAAGGAGGCCCGGGGTTTGAACTGCGGACCTCCCATATGGTAGACAGGACACCCTAACCACTGGGCCAAAGTCCGTTTCCCTATTTTATATTTTTAATATTTACCTCCAGATGTAATGTTAAGCTTTTAAGATCTAACAATATAAATTGAGAAATATTTCATTCTCTACTTACAGAGCTACTTTCCTTCCCTTTTCCTCTACCAAGTCAGTGCCTATTAGATTTTCTTGAATTTACTTCTCAAATATAACCTTTCTTAAATGTATCTTTTCCTTGCATAGAATTAATAAAATCTGTTATATAACAAAATTATGTAGTGCTCTATGTATTATAAAAGAACGAGGTAAAATATTGATACAAGGAAGTCTGATTACTGCAACATTTAAAAAAATTCCATTATTAATATATAAGGATTTAAGAGCAACACAAAGATAATAGACTAGGTACAAAATTCAGAATCAATTTCTAATGCTTATGCTTTCATTTGTGTACATGAAGAAATGCCCATGTATTTCAGCAGAAAAATAAAATCAATCATATTTAGGATCAAATTACGGTGCAGTTAAAGAAAATTAAAGTGCATAATTCTGGGTAAATGAATTTAATTCAAACATAGCCATGTAATTAGGATATTGAATTATTAGATGGAGATTAGATGAGTTTTTCTTTGGTGAATGAATATTCACTGCATATCCCAAGACACATTCCAATTTTATCAATATTCTGCATGTGCCCGTCTGTGATCACTGTGCTCTTTTGATGTATACCCTTTTCCTTACCCACATGTCCTATATTTTAATGAGCTTTATGGACATAAATAACATATTCAATATAATTAGGTTCAATATTTTTTTCTACTTTAGGCTCTTTAATACCTCTTGCTTCAAAAACTGGAAAGGGATTTGTTATCCAAATAATTTAAATAAATAATATGTGGTAGATCAACTAAAATAATAATGCAAATGTTTCCTTTCAATGTGGTTCAGAAGGTTTCAGGCAAACTGTTCAGAATATTTATACAGCAAAACCAAATGACTTAAATTAAAGTCCACTAAATAATGCCATTAAATAGCAAAGAAAATTCTACGTATTTGACAAATTTACATATTCATGCATGCAATTAACACTTACTTAATATTAGTTAAACAGCTCATGCAATTTTCTAATTTTATTTTGAGTGGTAATATTTATACATTGTAATTTATGAGTACCAAGTTCTTTATTCTTTATGTAATTTAAAAGAGAACATATTATGAGAAAATTAGAATATTTAAGGTGATCAAAATGGAGAGCAGTGTTTGAATTTTCTTTCAAATTAGTAAGAGGACATTAGTCTATTTTTCATAATTATAAATATTATAGTAGATAATTACAGATATCTATGGTAGTGGCAATCTGGCCTAGGTTCAAATCACCACTCTCGTGCTTCATAGTGTAAGGATGGTGGTCATGTTACATAATTCTGGGCCTCAGTTTTCTCACATGTACAACAAGAATGATACTACTACATCAGAGAGCTCTTGTGAGAAGTCATTGAGAACAAAGCACTAAACACAGCATCTCACACACCAGTACCTATTTAAAGTTAGCTAATATTACACATTTCATGATTTTACTCAAATATTTTCTTTACAATTGTTGCACTATATATTCCAGTTTGAGAAAAACTTTTTTTCATTGCTCTTGTACTGGGAAAATTATAAACATTGGAAACATATTTGGGATTAAAAATAAATTTAATCTCAGGCATAAATTCTGAGTATCTTCAGAGGAGGAGCTTTAGTGAAAAGGACATTGATAGAGTTATGAGTTCAAATTCTTGCTGTGCATCTTTTTCTGTGCACTGCCAGCATACACCCCTTGATTTTTATGCCTCAGTATCTTTACCATAAAATACAGATAATTCCTTCTCCACCTATTTCACAAGGTTGCATAATAAATTAATTAGAATACATGTTTTAAATATAAGATAAACATGTTGAGTATAACTGAAAATAAATAACTAAATATGTTTATTTCAATTGGAATCACTAGTTTCACTCCTTGGTATACTAAAATGTTTTGGGTGAGAAAAGTACACTTACATTTTCCTTAACCAACTGAACTTATTTTTCATATAAAATTCAATCAGTTATCATTCTACTAATAAATCTGTGGAAAATAGACAATCTAAAATGCTTATATAATTTTTTAAAAAGATTTATTTATTTATTTATTTAACTGCCCCCCCCCCCCCCCCGTTGTCTGTTCTTGGTGTCTATTTGCTGCATCTTGTTTCTTTGTCCACTTCTGTTGTCGTCAGCGGCACGGGAAGTGTGGGTGGCGCCATTCCTGGGCAGGCTGCTCTTTCTTTCGTGCTGGGCGGCTCTCCTTATGGGGCGCACTCCTTGCGCACGTGGGGCTCCCCTACGCGGGGGACACCCCTGCGTGGCATGGCACTCCTTGCGCGCATCAGCACTGCACATGGGCCAGCTCCACACCGGTCAAGGAGGCCCGGGCTTTGAACCACGGACCTCCCGTGTGGTAGACGGATGCCCTAACCACTGGGCCAAGTCCGTTTCCCTAATTTTTAATCATTATATAAATAGATATAGTATCAGGAAGGGAATTTGGCTGTAAGTATGGAACAAAGCATTGCATATTTCTATGTATTGATCTATTTCTCTATGTTCTTGGGTATCTAGGATAGGAAAATAATCACAACCTGTACTTAATATGGTTATTTATGAGTTAAAAAGTTGACATTTGAGTTCCATTTCTTATAATGAACATGCATCACTTTTTGTAAACATATGCATATTTATACAAATAATACAGATATGTTCATATGCATATATATATTCAATTGGTTGTTTTATAACTTACTTAAATTAGATAGAATCTACCCTTTTGTTTTCCATAGTACCAATGATAAAATTATTAAGCTGATTTGGAGGATTCACACAATTTTTTAAATGAAGCAATTTCAAGAGCAACAATAATGACATTATTTCAAAGCTATAACCATAAGCATATCTAAATAAAAAGTTCAAACATATCAGAGATTCTCTAGAAAGCAATATTCAGGCACATCATAGTGGTCATATTGCATTCATTTTCTAAATTATATAATTATCAATAGAGATAAAATATTCTTTAAATAATATTGAAATTAATATAATAATTTTCATATATGGTAGTTTTTAATGAATTTATAAGGTTATGGAAAATGGCAGAGAGTTGTTGTAAACCTTCATTTATACCATTGAAGAAATAAATGCCACCACTTCACCAAAAAATGAAATACCATGAAATTGAAGAAATACAGGGGAGTAAACATTAACACAGCTATCCACTGCACAAATGAAAAACAGTGTTACAAAATTCCCATAAAAACAGTATTCTGAAATGTTTACTAGCTGGATAAATGCTTTAGAAAAAAACAGGGAATATTAATGAAAGCAAAAGAATCCAGAGCTAGATGTGACTTTAAAAAATATATTGAGATACCCACCCTACATTGAGTTACATTTAAGATCATAGATATTTATTTTAAGCATCTCCATATCTTATTTGCCTCAACTATAAAATAATATTATGGGGTCAAATAGGATGGCATTGTAAGAAACGTCAGTGTTCCTTTCCACACAGAACCTTTGAGTAACTATCAAATGTTGGGAAAGCCAACTTTCTCAAAGCTCCAGAAAAACAGCTAAGGGTTTCAGTAACTGGGAGAAGGCTGAATTAGGACAACACAACTTTTTAAAAAAATTGGTAGGAAAGCCCCTGGCACCTTTATTGGTTCCTTCCCACCCTGTCTCTGACAGGGAGTGTCACTGGTCTGAGTTCTTATTGTGGGCCCCTGACCCTTTCTGCAGGAAGGATATTAACTCTTATGTGTATATTGGGTTCCAGTCTATCTGGTGATGTCCTGAAAAATAGAACTGGAGTACTAGTCTCTGGCTAATCATCCTGGAACTTGATGTGAAGGTAGAAAAAGCTTGTAGACTTCTAAAGCAATGCAAGAAAAAAATAAACCAATGTGGGGGGTAAAAGTTTCCTGCCTTTAGACATATGGTAGAGTACCTACAGGGGACTACTTTGTATGGAGTAGAGGGGGCATTTGAAATCCTGTAAAGAGGAGATTCCTTGGTCATGAGCAAACTTCAAGTGCAAGCACAGGAACAAGATCCAGGCTCAGGGAAGATGGAGAGGACCTCACATTTCACTTTAGGCTAATCTTGTGATAGGAGGGCTATACACTGAAGAAGAACAATAAAAATGAGGGAGACATTAGGACATTCTCAGATAAATAAAAGTTGGGGGAGTTAATCACCATTAGACCTGTCCTACAAAGAATGCTATAGGGAGTTCTTCAAATGGAAAGGAAAGGACACTAGACAGTGGATAAGCACTTCACCCAATGGCAATAGTGCACATAGATCATTCTCTAGGTTAGACTATATGTTAGGTCACAAAATGATTCTCAGATTTTAAAAATATTGAAATCATGCAATGTATCTTTTCCAACCACAATGGAATAAATCTAAAAATAATAGAAAAACTTGAAAATTCACACATTTGTAGAAACTAATAGACACAATATTATAAGCAATTGGTCAAAGAAGAAACCACAGGTGAAAACAGGAAATAAATTGAGGCAAATGACAACGAAAATACAAAATACAAAAACTTATGGGATATAGTAAAGAGTGCTGAGAGGGAAATTTATAACTGTAAATGCTTACATTAATAAAGAAGATAGTTCTCAAGTCAGAGACCAAACCTCAAAACTGGAGGAGGTAAAATATAAAGAGAAAACAAAACCAAAAGGAAGAAAATAAGAAAGATTAGAGTAAGAAAAATGAAACTGATAATAATAATAATAGAACTAATTAAAAAACACAAAAGTTCATACTTTTAAGCTAAAAAACTTTTAGCTAGACTGAAAAGAGGAGAGTTTGAAAATAACAGATCAGAAATGAAAGACAGAACTTTAATAACAATCCCACAGAAATTTAAAAAAGGATTATAAGAGTATATTATGAAAAATTGTATGCCAACAAATTAGAGAACCTAAATGAAATGGGCAAATTCCTAGGCACACAAGCTACCTACACTAACTCAAGAAGTGAAAGAAGTTATCAACAGACCAATGACAAGTAATGAGATTAAATCAGTAATTGAAAACCTTGAACAAGGAAAACTCTGGGGCTAAATGGTTTCACTGGTTAATTTTACCAAATATTCCAAGAAGAATAACATCAATTCTTCTCAAATTCTTCCAAAAAAGTGAAGAGGAGGAAACACTACCTAACAAATTCTATAAGGCCAACATCCCCCTAATACCAAAGCCAGAAAAAGATATTGCAAGAAAAGAAAATTATAGACCAATATCCCTTATAAATGTAGTTGCTAAAATCCTCAACAAAATACTAGCAAATTGAATCAAAAAGCATATTAAAAAGAATTATTCACCAAGATCAAGTGAGGTTTACCCAAGGCATGCAAATTTGGCTCAACTAAAGAAAAAAAATAATGTAATTTACTATATTAATAGAATGAAGGAGAAAAAAAATGATCATCTCAATTGGTGAAGAAAAAGCATTTGACAATATCCAACACTAGGAATAGAAGGGAGCTTCCTCAATATGATAAAGAGTATATATATGAAAAGCTCACACCACTAACCTCATACTCAATGGTTAAAAATGGTTGTCACTGTTATCCAACATTGTATTAGAAGTTATAGCCAAACAGTTAGTCAAGTAAATGAAATAAAAAGAATCCATGTTAGAAAGGAAGAAAAAAACTTCCCTTATTTGCAGATGACATAGTCTCCTATAGAGCATATCATAAAAAATCAACAACTACAATTAGTGGGTTACAATATAAATGTGCAAAATCAGTAGTGTTTCTATGATATGACAAGAAAATCTACTATCTGACTAAGAAATCAAGAAAAAAAATCTATTTACAATGACAACTAAAATTGTCATCTATCTAAGAATGAATGTAGCCATGGATGTAAAGGACTTGTATATGGAAAACTATAAAACATTTCTGAAAAAAATCAGTTCTAAATAAATGGAAAAGTATTCTTCATTTATAGTTCACAAGACTAAATATTGTTAAGATGTCAGTTCTTCTCATAATGATTTACACATCCAATGCAATCCCAATGAACATTCCAAAAGCCTTCTTTTCAAGAATTGAAAAGCTAATCATCAAATTTATATGAAAGGATAAGGTGCTCCCAATAGTCAAAACCATCTTGAAAAAGACCAAAGTTGGAGTATTCACCATTCCTGATTTTAAAACCTATCATTTATTCCCCCAGTGTCTTTTTTTTTTCTTGCCTCTATTTTCAAAGAAGCTTTAGGTTACAGAAAAGTCACACAAAAATTACAGAGGATTCTCATATATCCATACCTCTCCCACTCTCCTCCTCTCCCCTATTAACAACATTTTACATATGTATATTACATTTTTACAATTGATGTTCAAATACTGAAGCATTACTACTAACCATGGACAATGGTTTACATTATGGTTTACATTTTGCCTGTATACTTTTATAGGTTTTGACAAAATTTAAAATGGCCTGTACCCATCTTTGCAAAATCATGCGGAACAATTCCAATGCAATGAAAATGCACTATGATCCATCTATTCTATCCTCTTCCCACTCTCCCATCAGGACCTATGGTAAGCCTTAAGTTTCAATTATTGAATTACAACATTCCTAGTTACATGCAATAATATTAAGGGCTTAACATATTAGTCTGTTTTCTTTTATGAAGCACTGCCTATGTTCTCAAAAGACCCTTGTCCCTCTAATTGAGAACATTAGGAAGACTCCACAGGATGGGGATTTAATATTTTGTTCATTGTGTGGGTCTCCACCCACTGAGGTAACACACTATGACAAAATGAACAATTTCATATTCTAAAGAGTCATGCCCCAGGTGCACCCAATCCCACATATCTAACACCCAATTCCCTACACCAGTAATCCATTCCTGCCATATTTGCCAAAAGAACATTCCCAACATTGTAGTTTTAATCACAGACTTGCAAATTCCCAGAGTTCACCAGCTCCTCTCTCTAACCCTCCCCACAGTTCCATGGATAGTCCAATCCAAGCCCCACCCTACTTCCACTCACATTCCTGCTTCCTCGAACCCATTCACATCACTGCACCACTCTCACTCCTATCCACTGCCCAAGGACCCGCTTCCACCTTATCATAGATTTCGCCATATTGAGTCTCAATTCACCATGCTCTACTCTCTTTCTGTCTCCTGATAGTCTATCTTCCTAACTCTAGCTCTGTGATTCTGCTCAATTTGGTAAAGTCATATCAGTGAGTTCATGTAATATTGTCCTTCAGTGACTTGCTTACTTCACTCAACATAAGGTCTTTAAGATTCATCCATATTGTCCTATGTGTTAATATGCATTCCTTCTTACAGCTGAGTAATATGTATATAACACAATTTGCATGTTTGTAACATAATTTGCTTATCCAAAAGTTGCTTCCAACTTTTGGCAATAGTGAATAATGCCACTATGAACATTGACATGCATATATCTGTTTGCGTCCTTGCTTTGCAGTGGGATTGCTGTATCATATGGCAGTTCTATAGTTAGCTTCCTGAGGAACTG
The DNA here is from genome assembly GCF_030445035.2 of Dasypus novemcinctus. Lineage (NCBI taxonomy): Eukaryota > Metazoa > Chordata > Mammalia > Cingulata > Dasypodidae > Dasypus > Dasypus novemcinctus. Next base: position 125,592,600 of record NC_080676.1, read on the forward strand.
TCAAATTGTCCTCCACAATGGCTGCACCATGCTACATTCCCACCAGCAATGGATGAGTGTTCTCTTTCTTCCACATCCACTCCAACACTTGTAGTCCTCTCTTCTTTTAATAGCCACTAGTCCAACCGGTGTGAGATGTTATCTCATTGTAGTTTTGATTTGCACTTTCTTAATAGCTGGTGATGTTGAACTCTTTTTATATGTTTCTTAACCATTTGCATTTCTAATTGGAGAAGTGGTTAATCAAATCTTTTGCCCATTTTTAAATAGATTGTTTGTCTTTTTATTTTTGAGATGCAGAATTTCTTCGTAAATACTGGATATTAGGCCCTTGTTGGTACCAAATATTTTCTCCCATTAGTAAGCTGCCTTTTCACTTTCTTGACAAATTCCTTTGAAATGCAAAAGTTTTCTTAATTTTGAGGAGGTCCCATTTATCTATTCGATCTTTCATTGCTCATGCTTTGTGTGTAAAGTTTATGAAACTATTTCCTACTACAAGATCTCATAGATGCTTGCCTACAATATCTTTTAGGAGATCCATCATCTTGAATCTTATCTTTAAGTCTTTTTGATCCATCATGAGTTAATTTTTGTATAGCGTATACAGCATGAGATGGTGATCCTCTCTCATACTTTTGGATATGGATATCCAGGTCTCCAAACACCATTTGTTGAAGAGGCCATTCTGTCCCAGTTGAGTGGGCTTAGAGGCTTGGTTGAATAACAGTTACCTGTATATGTAAGGATCTATATCAGAACTCTCAATTCTGTTCCATTGGTCATATGTCTATCCCTGTGCCAATGCCATTCAGTTTTGACTACTGTACCTTTGTATTATGCTTTAGAGTCAGGTAATATGATTCCTCTAATTTCATTTTTCTTGTTTAATATGTTTTTGACTATTTGTGGCCCCTTGCTTTTCCAAATAAAGTTCATAATTAGCTTTTCAAATTCAGTAAAAAATTCTGTTGTAATTTTTATTGGGATTGCATTAAATCTTAAATCAATTTGGGTAGTACATACAGCTTAATGGAATTTAGTCTTCCAGTCCATGAACATGGAATATTCTTCCATTTATTTAGGTCTTCTTTGATTTCCTTTAACAATGTTGTATAGTTTTCAGAATATAAGTCTTTCACATCTTTAGTTAAATTTATTCCTAGGTATTCCATTTTTTAGTTGCCACTGTAAATGGAATTGTTTTCTTGATTTCCTCCTCAGATTGCTCATTATTGGTGTACAGAAGTGCTACTGATTTTTGCACATTGATCTTATATCCTTCACCATTGAACTCATTTATCAGCCCTAGAAAGTTTGCTCTAGATTTCTCAGGGCTTTCTATGTAAAGGATCATGTGATCTGAAAATAGTGAAAATTTTTCTTCTTCCTTTCCATTTTGAAGGCCTTTTATATTTTTTCTTACCTAAGGGCTTGAGCAAGTGCTTCTATCACAATGCTAAAGAAGAGTGGTGAGAGTGGGCATCCTTGTCTTGTTCCAGATCTTAAAGGAAAAACCTTTAGCATTTCATCATTGAATATGCTGTTAGTTTTGAGTTTTTCATATATACCCTTTATCATGTTGAGGAAGTTTCTTGAAGAAAGATAGGAATAAAAGAAAGAATGTTATTATTTTGTCAACTGCTTATTCCACATAGAGGTGATCATGTGAGTTTTTACATTTAATCTGTCAATATGGTGTATTATTTTGATTGATTTTCTTATGTTGAACCAACCTTGGATACTAGGGATAAAATCCACTTGGTCATAGTTTATAATTCATTTGATATGTTGTTGAATACAATTAGCTGGTATTTTGTTGAGGATTTTAGCATCTAATTTCATTAGAGAGATTGGTGTGTAGTTTTTCTTTCTTGTGGCCTCTTTATGTAGCTTTGGTATTAGGATGAGATTGACATCATAAAATGAGTTAGGCAATGTTTCCTACACGTCTATGTTTTGGAAGAGTTTATGCAGGATTTCTGCTAGTTCTTTCAGGAATGATTGGTAGAATTCACCTGTGAAGCCCTCCTGACCTTGGCTGTTCTTAGTTGGGAGTTTTTCAATGACTAATTCAATCTCATTATTTGTGATTGGTCTGTTGATGTCATCAATTTCTTCTTTCATCAATGTAGTCTGCTTGTGTGTTTCTAGAAATTTGTCCGTTTTATCTAAGTTATCCATCTTGTTGGCATACAATTTTCAAAGTATCCCCATATGATACTCTTTATTTCTGTGGGATCAGTGGTGCTATCTCTACTCTCATTTTTTATTTTGTATATCTGCTTCTTTTCTCTTTATATCTTTGTTAGTCTACCTAAGGATTTGCCAATTTTATTAATCTCAAAGAACCAACTTTTGCTTTTGTTAATTTTTTCTAGTGTTTTTTTAAACTGTAATTGTACATAAAAGAAAATAGATCTTACAGTGAAAAAGACACAATAAAAAGTTTCATTTTATTTGTTCTTTTAAATTATTTTATTTTATTTTATTATTACTTGGGGTTTTTTTTTCTTTGTTTTGGTAGAGATTTTGGATTGCAGAAGGGTCACAACTGTGGCAGGGAAGGAGCACTGATATGGGGTGTCAGTGATAGGGCAATTTGGGAATGTGTGGGGAGGGATACACATGGGGCATGTCTCTATTGCTTATGAATATGTTTAAGTGGCATGGGGTATTTCCCCAGTGGGTAAAGTCTCACACAGTAACTTAAAGAGGATTGAATTTCCATCCTGGGGAGACCTCCTGCAATCAAAATAGTGCAACAAGAATCACCTGAGTACATGGGCAGTGCCTAGCAAAGGCATACAAACCATTATTCCAGGCCCTTGGTATTGATGGTTATCTTTTGTAGTGAAATTGAAACTTTCATAATATTATACATTGACTAGTAGTTACCTCCTGAAAGTTTCTTTGTTGCTCAAATGTGGCTTCTCTTTAAGCCAACTCAACATATAAATGCAATACCTTCCCCACCAGCATGGGACATGACTCCCCATGAATCTCCCAGGCACCAAGGGATTATTACCAAGCACTGACTAACAATGAATCTGGAAAAAAACCTTGACCAAAAGGGCGAATTATTAAATACAAATGAGTTTTTATGGCTAAGAGACTTAAAAATAAGTTGGGAGGCTATTCCCTGAGGTTATACGTAGGCATGTCTCAGCAGGATCTCATTGACTGCCACAGTAATCAGTGCCTCAAACAGCAGGGCTCCTGAGGGCTCTAAAGATATCTAGACACTATAGGCAGGGCAGATAATCTCAGCAACTCAGCACCCTTGTCAATAGGCTTTTCTTTAGACTATATGCTCCCCAGTGTAATTGAGTAACATTTATAATTTCCCTACACATGGCTCTTTTGTCCCTTTTATTTGAATTTATAATTAGCACTATACCCATTAAACATATATAACAGAAACTTAAATCTTTGGTCTGTTCATATACAGGTTGAGCCCTGAATCTCAGCAGAGTTGCAACACCTATTCACCAGTTCATTGGACTCACCCAGGACAACTGATAAAAGGATGATGATGGACCATACCTATTCCCGAAATGGAGAGTGTCTGAAACCTGCAAGGAATATAGTTCCATCCATCTGCCCCATTGCATCTAAGCCCTCTCTCATTTGGAGACAAAGTGGGCATCACCTTCCCCAAATCTTTAAGATTGAGTAATGAACAAACACAAGGGGGGAAAGCAACTGTGGGCTAAAGTAGACGTATGATTATTCTAGCAATGGAAGAACTTTTATCATTGATATAAAGACAGAGACCAATGGAGTTTCTGAGGGGAGGGAGAGGTAAGAATGTGTGCAACATGGGGGCATTTTTAGGGCATTGAAATTGTTCTGTATGACATTGCAATAATAGGTACAGGCCATTATACATTTTGTCAAAACCACAAAATGATGCAAGGCAAAGTGTAAACTATAATGTAAATTATAGTCTTTGGGCTAGTACAATGCTTCAATATGTTTTCATCAACTGTAGCAAATGTACTCTACTAATGAAATATGCTGTTAATGTGGAAGTGTGTGAGAGGGAGTGGGTGTGGTATATGGGAATTCCTCTATTTTTGATGTAACATTTGTATAATCTAAAGCTTCTTTAAAAATGAAAAAAAAAAACATTACAAAGCTACAATATAAACAATAAACTACTGGCACAAGGACAGACATATAGACCAATGGAACTGAATTAAGAGTTCAGAAATAAACCCTTACACCTAGGGCCAATTGAATTTTGACAAGGGTGCCAAATCCACTCAATGATGAATAATAGTCTATTCAACAAATGGTGGGGGAAAACTGGTTATCCATTTACAAAAGAATGAGGGTGGACCCCTTCCTCATACTAAAATGGAACAAAGACCTAAATATAGGTAAGTAAACTCTAAAACTCCTAGAAGAAAACATTTGAAAACTATTTTAGGACATTGTGTTAGGCAATGATTTTTAAGATTTCATGTCAAGGCATGAGCAACAAAGATAAAATAAATAAATGGAACCTCATCCAAAAGAAAACATTTAAGCATCATAGGACTTTATCATGAGAGCAAAAAGAAAATCTACAGGAAGGAAGAAAATATATGGAAATTACATATCAGCTTAGAGTTTAATACACAGTATATAAAGAAATGTTATGACTCAACAAAAAACAAAAAAAGATAAACAACCTAATTTAAAAATGGGCAATAGACGTGAATAGATATTTCTCTAAAGAAGATATACCTATTGTCCACAAGCACATGTAAACATGCTCAACATTACTGTAAGGAGCTCCTAGACTCAACTCCTGCTACTGGAGTCCCCAAACAGGTGCTTCAGCATTATTAATCTTTAGGGAAATGCAAATCAAAATAAAAAAGATATACCATTTCAAACCCAATAGAATGACTACTATTCAAAAACCAGAAACTAATGTGTGTTGGAAAGGATGTGGATAAATAGGAATACTCATTCATTGTTAGTGGGAATTTAAAATGGTGCAGTTGCTGTAGAAAATAGTTTGATGGTTCCTTGGTTAAGTATAGAATTACCGTATGACCTAGGAATTCCACTTCTAGGTATATTCAAAAGAATAAAAGCAAGGACTCACGTAGATATTTGCAATATGATGTTCAAGTGTCCATTAACGTGAATAAATAAATAAAATGTAATATGTACATACAATGGAATATTATTAAGACATAAAAATGAATGAACTTTTGATAACTTGAAGACAACATGTTGAATGAAATAAGCCAGACACAAAAGGGCAAATATTGTACAATCTCACTGAGAGAAAATAATTAGAATACGCTAATTCATAGAGTAAGAAACTAGAATACTGATTACCAGGGAATGGAATGGATTAATGGTAGGAATGCAGAATTAATGCTTAATTGGTATAGTCCTTCTGTTTGGAATGATGGAAAAGTTTGGATAATGGATGGTGGTGAAGGTAGCAAAATATTGTGAATGTAATCAAAACCAGTAAATTGAATATTTTAATGTATTTAAAGGGGACTCTTGAATATATTTATATATATATGCTATAATAAAATTTTTAAAACAGCTGTAGATCTGTATACCACAAACATCAAACCCTACTGTCAGCTATGGACTATAGTTAATTGAATAATTGTAATAATATTCTTTCATCACTTGTTATAAAGGTAGCATATTATTGCAAATGATCAAAATAGGGAAAACAGCATGAGTAAGGGAGACTATAGGGAACTCTATACTTTCTGCCTAAATTTTCTGTAAATCTATAGGAATCAAAGAGGAGCACCTTAGATATCTATAATGGGTAATAAAAGAATTACGACCTATGAAAACATGTGTAACATTCATAGCATTATGCAAAGATAAATTAATATAAATCACTCATTTTCTTAGTGGAAAGCAAATAAGTTATTGTCTACTATCATTATTATTAATACTGAGAATATAGTATATCGTAAATATACTGTAACAGTTTGGTATGGTTTATGAATTCCAAAAAATAGATATTGAACTATGTTTGTAAACTGGTGTGTACTTCTGGGTATATTAGATTGTATTGGATTCAGAGGTTTCACTTTTACTTGATTAAATAATGATTAAGTCTTTGATTGGGCCAAGTCGTTTAAACATTGAGTCAGGACTCACAGCAAAAATGACATGGCAGAAGAAAAAGATAGAGTTTTGACCCTGGACCCCTGGAAGTAAGAATACAGAGAAGTAGATTCATGAGGAAAGAGAGAAGGCTCCAAAAGACATGGGGGAGGCCCCAAGAGAAGAGAGAAACATTCACCTGATGTTTACAGCTGACCTTGTGGAGAGAAAAAAGCAGCTGAGCCTGGAGAGAAACAAGCCTTGGAAGAACGATAAGAATTATCTCAGCCTAAAGCTGATATTGGAAGAAGTTGGGAACACAGAACCTTAAGAAGAAGACAAGTCTGGACCTTTGTAGACTTCAGCAGTCATCTTCCTCCAACATGTGGCAATTGACTTTGGTGAGGGAAGTAACTTGCACTTTATGGCCTGGTAACTGTAAGCTTCTACTCCAATTAAATACCCTTTATAAAAGCTGAAGGTTTCTGGTATTTTGCATCAGCACCCCTTTGGCTGACTAATGCAACACTTTTCATAGAACTGTTCAAATATATGGTCTAAAGAATAAGAAATGTCAGCATTTCTTCCTCATTTCATCTTGCATTGCATTTTACACATTAATTTAGATCTTAAATAATGAATCACAGGATATGTAGGCAATTATAGTAAAATATTAACCCTGCTCTTGGTATTATGGAGATGTACTGCAGTGAATATTGTCTAGTCAGTAAAAGGGCAATGGAAAGGTGTTTCAACTGCATCTTACTACACACTAAACCGACCTAACTGACAGTAACGCATTTGTCTTTAACAAATGATGACAAAGGTCTGTTCATGACTGTAGGCATGCCACAATAGCATTTCAAAACTAATTTCATTTTGCAACTGGTAGTTATTTTATAATTTATGAAGCATTGAATCTCATTATTTTCTGACAAAGTGGGGGAAGGAACCAAATATACTGAATCCATTCTGTTGTTAGAATAAAAGTTTTATTTCCTAGTGCATATCTTGACCTGCTAATTGCTTGAAAATCTGAATTCATGGTTATTACCATATTTTTCTGTACAGGCTATCTTTTTTCTTTCTAATATCTCCATTATATGAAGTGATATATGAGGTACTCTTAAGGTAAACAAATTTTGACATGATATTATTCAATAGAATGAACACCTCTATATAAATTATTTATTGTATATTTTTGAAGGTTTATTGAGAATAAAGAAGAAAGTATATAAAGAATAACAGGAAAGGAAATAAGGCAACATTTTAGAAGCATAATGCAATCATGAAGTTGCATAAAATAACAAATTGACTACTGGGAGTCATATTTCTTGGCTTTGAAATTTGATATTCCAGTATAGTACAGTGAGTAAGTACACAGACACTCAACCTCAACTAGCCATGTGATCTTGACCTAAAAATTGAACTCTTTTTCCTTTGTTTATTGATCTGTGAAATGCTGAGGAAAATGGTAACTACCTCAGTTAGGAAGATGGAGTGAGCTATGATATGTGCCTAGAAGAGCACTAAGCATATATTAAGTACTGGTTAAGATTTTAAAATTATTACAGGTCATAAATTAGTTTGAAAAGTGACTAAATAATCATGTTGAAGGAAATCCTCAAAAGACTAAAATGTGTTATGACTCTCTTCCAGGCAAGTGGAACTGTGAACAGATCCTGGTATTAAAACAGAAGATATTCCGGTTTGGGGAATACAGCATGGAAACTTTGGGGGTTCTTTGTTTAAGAAAACTAATACAACAATAAAAATACAAAATTCAGTATACAAAGGAATTCTTATTTTAGAATGAGAAAATAACTTCAAAGTGAATTCGAAATATTTAAAAACAGAAACACCATAAAATCTAGCAAAATAAAATGCTATTTTTTATTGACTACCTACTATATTTCTAAAATAATTTTCAACAGACTATCTTCTGGTTCCAGGTGATATAAACTTTATTTCACTATTTACGTATTTATGATGGCGGATGGTACTACACAATTAAATAAGAATCATCATAGGAGACACTCTTTTACTGGGATGACTTGTAATAGGCTATAAATTCCCTAAGTAAACCCACACTAAATGTATACCTGAATCATATTCTCCTTAGCCAAATCCTAAAATGTCCAGTCACTCAAACACTACCTCACATGAGGGGAATGCTTTTTCTGAGGGAAGAGCAATCTTAACTGACTGTTGTTAAACTACACATTTGAAAATTTTACACTAATGACCCACCAGTTATGGTGGGTCTGTTTTTGAAAGGGAATGGCTGATATCTCAGCATGAGAGAAAATTTGAGATGTGAAAGAAGAAAGGGGACACAAGAATATAACATCTTTTATTTATACCTGTTATTTCCAAAAGTTCATGGTCCTGGCAGATTTCAGAAGGATTCAAAAGGGTAACACATGGCAGACGTTACTGTGACACTATATCAATTAATGGGATTTCGAAGTGTTGAGAGGTGATATTCCTCCACAGAAGCCCCATATTCTAGTTCATGAATTGAAAAACCTGAGAAGAAATAAAAAGAGTGGTATATGTGGAGAATAATAATTTTTGGTGAGACTTTGATGGACCAGGATGTACCATTTCACCTCAGATTTTAGGATATAAAGAAGATATTTTGATCTTGTTATTTTTAGAATCATATTAAAATAATCCAGGTGTGAAATCCTACCTGAATTTGATGTGGAAACCTTAAAGTCCCCATGCGTGGTGTAATGAAACTCTTCTATATCTTGAGGGTGGTGATGGTTACAGTTCTATATGAGTTTATCAAAATATACATAATTGCATAATATAAAGGTTGGTTTAAATGTATATAAATGAAACCTTTATAAAATATGAAAAATAAACCCTTTGGCAATAATAATAATAATAACAATAATAAAGTAAAAATTGGAAAACAGACTAATTTTTGCATCTTCAATCACACACGTTATTAATATAACAGCATTAATATAAAGAGCTTCTAAAAGTTGAAAAGGAAAAAAATAAAAGGCCTGATAATAATTGAACAAAAACTACAAAGAGACATTTCATAGAAAACAGAAATTTGAACTTCTGTCATCCTCTAAAAAGTTGTTCAACATTACTCATAAAAGAAATGCAACTCACATATATATTTTTAATGTAATATTATTACAAAGTCAATTAAAAAAATAAAAAATAAAAAAATAAAAAATAAAAAAATAAAAAAAAAAAAAAAGAAATGCAACTTAAAATTAAACTGGTCATGACCCAATATCCTATCAATTATATCTTTAAAAATCTAATGTGTAAGATGTTTTTTACAGGCAAAATTTTAAGGAAATAGACATGATCATAAATTGATGGGGCATAGGCAAAATTATAAAATATTTATGAAGAAATTGTGGGTGGCACACACTAGAAATGCCTGTCACAAAATATCATGAGGTCATATTCACCAGACAGGATTCACAATCAATCCAATACTGAAATGTCAACATTGGAGAGGTCAAGGGGCACATATAAAGTTTTAATTTATAGAATGGGTTACTAGGGTTTTCAGCATAAACATTTCTGTATTTTAAAAATTTCTAAATTTTCTATTTTCTTGGTAAAAGACATTCTGAACAGACATTTCCCGGGCCCAAGTTGTAGCATATTTCTTGTCCCGAAGATAACGCTTTGCTGAGAGGTTTTTTTTTTTCCAAAGAAGTTTAAATTCACAGGTTAGGTCATGGATTCCAGACAAATGCTACAGAATGTTTGGTATCCTGGTGAAACTCCAACTGAAGTTAGAACTGGCTTATGAAAATATAATTTTCTCTGATCTAGAAGCTAGAAAATGGTGTGCTTTCTAAAAGTGGTAGGTGTATATCAAGAAGTTAATAACTTTATGTGGGGAAGGGAACTTGTCCCAATGGATAAGGCATCCTGCCTACCACATGGGAGGTCCGCGGTTCAAACCCAAGGCCTACTGATCCATGTGGAGCTGGCCCACGTGCAGTGCTAATGCACTCAAGGAGTGCCCTGCCACTCAGGGGTGTCCCCCGCGTAGGGGAGCCCCACGTGCAGAAGTGTGCCCCATAAGGAGAGCCGCCCAGTGTGAAAGAAAGTGTAGCCTGCTCAAGAATGGTGCCACACACAGAGAGAGCTAACGCAACAAGACGATGCAACAAAAAAAGAAACACAGATTCTTGGTGCCACTGATAAGGATAGAAGTGGTCACAGAAGAACACACAGCGAATGGACACAGAGAGCAGACAACTGGGGGGAAAGGGAGAGAAATAAATAAAAAATATATATTAAAAAAATAAAATAACAACTTTATGTGTTTGATTATCTCCTTAGCATCTTTAAACATGAGACTCTCTAGAGATTTGATATTGGAATAAAACCATTTTTAAGTACCCCCAAAAAATGATTGCTATTTTTTATTACAGAGTTCAGTCTGCAATTGCTGAAAGACCCTAGTCTATCTATAGATCAAGAACTACTCAAGCTGAGATTCAAAAGAATAAGTGAGCTGGTGAGGATGAATTCCATAATCTAATTTATTTGGAATGCAACTGACAAGAGTCAAATATTTTAATTTTGTACTTGAATTCCTCCTCAAATAAATATCATTGTACTTGTATTTGTAAGAAAATTTGATATTTTATGTTTAATTCCTTCTTAAATATTTGATAAAAAGAGAACATTTATATTGAGTCAATGAACAAGCGAATGAAACTCAGCCTTAGATACAATGAGGACTTGGACTAGTTTAATCAATGCACTGTTTTGAATTTATGAATGTGGGAGCAAAATTGTCCTGATAGATAGCTGATCGTCCCTCACGGTGGTAACCCCATTCCTATTTGACATAAAGTAGTGTTTCCAAAGGAAAATAACTGAGTAATGTGAAGGGGATCTCTTCTCATTCCTGATTTTTCCTTTCATGTTAAGCGAGTTCAAATAGTTTGGTTTGTAAATTCTGTCCTCTTTCTACCTGGTGAATTTTGAATGACTTCTCTGGTAATATGGAAATATTTTACTTAGTTTCTTCAGTTTTCCTAAAGGGAGTAACTAACTTGTGGGAACAAGAGTTCTTCTCTGTTCTGTCATACCATAAATCTTAGTAGAACACTTAAATTTATTTAAGTCAGAGAGTACCTGTGTGTGTGTATATGAGGGATCCGTGTTCCTCAGTCAGTAAAGGTAAATATGCATAATCAATGCAGGCATTACTCAATGGAGTCAAACTACCAGAAGTCTCTTGGTCAATATACTAACTCAATTGCATTTCTATATGCTAGCAGCAAATACTTAGAAAAATAAATCTATAAAAATTTCATTTACACTATTATTAAAAGAATGGCTGAAATGCTTAGGAAAAATTTAATAAACGTTATTATAGTTCTCTCTAAAGTTAGGTTTTGGTTCTCTCATTGCATTTGCAATTTTCTCTTTACAGTGTATATCCATTTATTTCATAATAGATGAAAAGAGAAATGAATAAATAGAAAGTAACATATATTTATTACTATATTGTAATTCAAGGCTGGTTGCTCCTTAACATTCAAATCTAAGCTTAATCGTTACTTCTGGTTGAAGCCTTCCATGATTACCTCAGTTGGTGGAATCCTCACCTCCTACATGCATACACACAAGCACATATATGCACACATGCATACCAGGGACTCTCTATGGTAGATTGTCACATTAATGGTCCTTAATGAACACATCTCCTAATATCCATGTCTATGAGTCATCCCCTTCCATACTGACTGTGACATTGGCTATATGATTTCTGTAGACAAAGGGGACATCAGAAAAACTGATGCAAGTGACTTAATAAGTACATTGGGGTTTTCTTTGTTTTCCTTTGTGACCACCATATAAAGAAGCCCTGGAAAACCTAATGGAGAGGCCCATCCTATAGCTAAAACCAACTTCTGGACATGCGGAGGCTATCTTGAATCTCCAGCCCCAGTCAAGTCACCAGATAATTATAACTGTGTAGGTGGCTGCAGTTTAGACCAGAAGAACAACAACCTAATACAAATTGCCAAGCTATTCAATCATGAGCCAATAAATAAGAGTAATTCTAAACCCTAAATTTGAAATATCATATATGTACAGAGATATAACTGATGTATTCTCTATCACATCACCTAATTTTTGTTTTCTTCATGGCAGCAATTACTATCTGGAACTCCCAATTTAATCTATTTATTTTTACTTTTTTCATTGAAAGTGTCTCCTCAGTATAATATGAATTCCATAATAAGGGAAGCCTTATCTATTAGTTTAATATTGAATCCCTATGGCCTAGAATATTTTTGGCATGCATTGGACAGTAGAGAAATATTTGAACTTACCTTGAATAAATGTTACTTTCAATTTATTATTTCTTTCAATTTATTACAAAATAATTGAGAGACACTGAAAAGTAAAGAGAAAATATAAAGCACACTGACAGTCTACAGCCTGACTTAAGATATAAATATAATAAACCCTTGCTAACTTTATTCCTAAGCCTTTCTTTTGATAATAGTAGAAATGAATTTTTATAGATCTATTTTTCTAAGTACTTGCTGCTAATATACAGAAATGCAATTGAATTATAATATTAACCTAGTCTCCTGAAATTTTGCTGAATTGGTTTTAGTCTAATTGCTTTGTAAATTCCCTTGATTTTCAAAATAAATATTCATGTCTTCTGCAAATAAGACAGTTGTATTATGTTCTTTCCAATCTGTACGTTACATATTTTCTTTTCATGCCTTATTTGAGTGATGACAAAAATCATGGAAACACTTGCTATATTTGAACCTCATTTACTTGTGTATTTAGCTTGCATTAATGGTTGAGAGTTGTCTTGTGGAAATGATTTTTCAGGGTACATTTTTTTTTCATCTACCTGGGGTCAAGGAAAGAAAGGCAAGTTTTCTTGTTGTCTTCTTGCATGCAAGAGATTAATATCTCATTTTTCCTTACATTAAATGTATATCCTCTGGAATCCCAGTAATATGTGTGATGTCTTATTGGTTTTCCCCAGCATTGGAATTATTTGACTTTATTTCCTTTTGCAATCCAGTCATCTAACCGAGGCTGAGTATATCCAAGTTTCAATGAAAATCCTGAAACGGAGCTTTGCATGTGTTTGCCTTGTAGTATTGTCAGTTTCATTTCATTGGAGAAGGGTTTTGGTACATTATTTAATTCCAGGCCAATGATGCATCTATAAAGATGTATTAAAATTCCTTTATCCATTATTTTACTCTATACATTCATAATGGTTTCTTAAAGCTTAGGTTGCTGGAAACAGAAAATCTATCTAGCTCTTTGAAGGAGCTGAGACTCTTCCGACCTCACAGTGTTTGGAGGGATAATTAAATAGGTCAGCATGCATAAAGCATGTAGTACAGTACCTTATACTTAAAATGTGTTATATAGTTAACAGATATTTTATTATTACATAATTTAAATGAAACATGAACCAAATGATATTTCTGTCTAGGAAAAGAAAGAAATACCATGCATTAACAGAAAAGGCCCAATGTATTAATTTGTTATAAAAATAAAACAATCTTATATGAATGTGTTTGGGGAATAATTTTCTTCAGTGACACTATCAGAAATATGGTACATAGAGAGTATAAATTTCGATATGGAGTAGAAATGAGAAAGAAATTGGAAGAGCTGAACACTGCCTGGGGAAAGGAGGCCTGTGCTGCTGAGCAAATGCCTTGGCTAATAGGATGAAGAGGGAACCAACATTTGATGAATGTTTAATATGTGCCAGGCACTGCGCTATGTACTCTAAATACATTATGTCATGTAATTTGAATGTTGCAACTCTGAAATGTGGGTATTAATATTAACAGTGTTAGATGAGGGAATTGAAAATAAGAACAATTAATTTTTCGGCCCACCCTAAAAGAGCTTTTAGGAAGTGAAGCTATTTTCTCAGTCAAGGTCCTCTTTTTAAATGAAAGAACACAGTGCTTATTACTGGTTGGCACTTAATAATTTATCTATTGTATATAATGTGGAACTTTTCACATTGTTTATCACAAAACATAAGTGATTATAATTGTATGAAACCAGTCACACCTGCTCATGTACTCACCTAGGAATAGGCACTGGTTTTATAGTTAATATAAAGAAAGTTGCCATCCTTTGGTAACTCTTATAAAAGTTACCATTTTTAAACTCCTTCTGTAATATACTAATAATCCTCATCAAAATCTTTAGTTACTGAATAAACATTTAAAGTTGATGCACTTGAGGCACAGCAAATTTAAACTAGAAAATAGATTAAATCCACATACATAACTTTGTTTCCAGATACTTTCTGTTTAAGTTATAATGTGCAGCTTTAACTAAAGAGATAAAATCAATATGTGATATGAAATTTAATTGCTCAAGTATATATTAAATAAGATATAAATTTATTTAGAATTGACTAGAGAGCATATCTTGGACTATATGTAGATGATGGCAGTAGTAAACTTAATATGACTATAGGAATAATATAGGTAAATAGGTATAGATATAGATAGATAAAGAGTTATAGACATTATATATACAGATATAGAAATAGACATAGATATAGATATAGATGCAGACATAGACATGGATAAAGATGCATAGACTAAATGAAACAGTGGTCCTCTATGTTCTGTTTTAACTGGACTTTGTATCAGCAATATTCACAAGCTCATACAGAGGGATAGTGAAGTATATGACATGAATGTTAGCCACTAAAAATGGTGCTGAGTGATTTTATGGCAGGCTAACTGAAGAACAAAACCTCAATGGATTAATACAATGCAGACTTATGTGTTTATACTAGGTTTATACCTATTGGCAGGGAGTTTTATTTCATACATTCCCTGTGGACTCCATTTTTGGCTCATAGAGTGGTGTTGCCATGTCCTTGGTCCTTAGCACTCCCACTGATAGTCTGCATTTGGACAAGGAGATGAGGAGAGAGTGAGCATGGAGGATTCCACAGCAAATTATAGGGGCTAAGTTGGAGAGATACCCATCAAACTTACTTCTGTACATTTATTCTTGGCCAGGATTCAGTCACATGGCTATACATAACTACAGGAGGGAGTTATATTTTAATGGTGTTTCCAAAGAGAGTAAGAAGATTTTATTAATGCTCTAGTCTGAATACTGTGATATTTTAAAAATAGAGGAAATGAAATAATTTATTCCAAATGTTTCTCTTCAAGTTGCTCATATATCAGAGGAACTCGAGGAGCAAAGAACATAATTTTGATGAAATTAGAATCAGAAACCATGAATTTAAGCCCAGTTTATCTGTAAAACTGGGATAATTGTACCTAATTCACAAGTTGCACTGAAGATTCAATTGGATGAAATATGATAAATTTTAAAGCACTATAAATTCATTATGTCTATAATGGTGGTTTAAACAAATTCTGTGCACACAAAAAGAAGAATGGTTTAATTCTGGTGTCATTTGAGGAGTTATAGAAGGCCGCAGTGAAATGGTGGTTAGAATTTATTTTTCCTCATGAAACAGGATATGGAACTTTAGATTCTGGGTGCAGAATGAAAAAAAAAACACGGTGGAAAAAACTGCTTGATGTAAAATTTAGTGATGAGGGTAAAGTATGTATCTAAAAATGTCAGGAAGGAAATGTAGTTTGAGAACATAGTTTAAGTCTGACTGAGAGTGGGTTTTACAAACTGAGAGTGGTTTTAACATGATAGAGTAAATGGTCATGGGTAGATATTATGAAGATAATTTGCAGTTTGGGGAAAAATTAGAGAAACAAAGATGCTAAAGTAAGGAAATCAATGAGAAATGTACCCCCAGAAGATTAACTCAGAAATCTAAGAGCCTGAAACTTAATGGTTAAGAGATGGAGAAAAACAGACAAATTGGAGATATTTCAGAAATGGAGTAGAGAGGATGAAACAAATTATTGAATAAAGTAAAGAAGAGTTATGGTCCCGAATGTAAATTTTGAAAATAAAAATGTCTACATTTAAATGCAGTCACCAGTGAAATGTACCTAGTTGCACCTGGAATTATTTCCCAAGTTCCAAGAAAATATATCAAAAGTAACATTATAATAGCACATGTATAAAAGGAAAGAGTAACTTAATAGCTAATGACTACCTGTAAGTTCTTGAAAGAAAGTACATTTTCCCATACTTTTAGTTAATGAAAAAATAGCTGAGCATAGCACCATAGTATTAATCTGGGAAACATGACTATGAGTTCAACACGTCCTATAGAATCTGATCAGTTTAAAATCTTGAGAATGAACTACCATATAACTAAGACATGTAGAATTAGATACTATTTAGAGAGAATTATATGTTTGTGCTGTGGAAACGGCTATGAAGATTGCTGAAGTTTGTTTAGTTGGTTTGCGCAATGTATTTTAAGGTACAGTTTCATGGTATAGGTCATTTTCTTCAAGTTTTGCAATATTAATTTCAGGAAATCACTAATTTATAACAAACAGTAAGAATTTAAAAGTTAGAGTCTCAAATGTATAACTGACTTTCTAGAATTATATGTAATTTCATTTTATAAAATATAGTTTATAAAAATGTATTTCCTTTATGAATGGATGTTCTAACATTTCTATCAGTCAATGGATGTACAACCCTTCCCTTATTCACACAGAACTTTATTTCAAAGGACAGGATTTTCAAATGTCTTTAAAATATTTCTTTCTCTCAAATGCACATTTCTACCAAACAACAGACGGTTCCAACCAGTTAGTTTTGTTTGTTTGTTATTTTGCTGACAAAGTAACTGCATACTTTCAGTGATTTTGTATGCCTTTTCAAAGTACACAAGAACACAGGTCGGTAATCCCTCTACAGGCCACTGTATGCTTATAGAGGAAATTTCTGGAAATTCATAGCACGTTTGCATTTTATAACAAATTAACTTGACTTAGCAAAAAACAAGAAGGAAGACGCATTTTCGAAAAAAAATTTTTATGCTTTAGAATCACAAGAAAATCACTAGAATATAGTAAAGAACTTTATTTTCTTTTCAAAATTTTAAACAATGTTTCTTCAGGGTAAGAAAAAATTCTACATATATTTTAAGGACAGGTTTTAAGCAGTGTAATGAGTTTTAGTGCCTGCCTGATTAAAATGAGTTATGTGTACCTTACTTACTGGGATTATAATGAAATTGTGATAGATGTGAGGTATAATGGTCATTAAAAGCAAGTTCAAAATATAGTTGCTTTTTTTAATAGAGTGTTATTTTCCCCATTTAATTTGTGATAGCACTGTGAATATTTGTTGTAAATGGACTCTCAGGTTTTATGGCAATATGATTAATATTTGAGGGGATTCTCCTATAGTTTGTACTTAGTTATTGAAAACCTTAATGCCAGTATTTAAAAGAATTAAGAAGAATGAGAAAAATATATATAATGTTCTAAGAACATGACACTGATAATTGATTTTTATCTTATGTGCCAGGCCACTATGACAATACCATACATAGGCTGGCTTAAACAACAGGGATATATTGTCTCACTGTTTTGAGGGTAGAAGTCCAAAATCAAGATACCAGCAAGTGGGAAACGGACTTGGCCCAGTGGTTAGGGCATCCGTCTACCACATGGGAGGTCCGTGGTTCAAACCCCGGGCCTCCTTGACCCGTGTGGAGCTGGCCCATGCGCAGTGCTGATGTGCGCAAGGAGTGCCCTGCCACGCAGGGCCACACTCAAGGAGTGAGCCCGTAAGGAGAGCTGCCCAGCGTGAAAGAAAGTGCAGCCTGCCCAGGAATAAGGAAACAAGATGCAGCAAAGAGACACAGAGAACAGACAACCGGGGGAGGGGGAGAATTAAATAAATAAATAAGTCTTAAAAAAAAAAAATACCAGCAAGGTTGCTTTCTCCCTGGGGTCTATAAATTCTGGTTCTGACTGCCATCAGTCCTTTTTGTTCTTTAGCTTTTATATCTGCCTCCCATCTCAAGGCAATGTTCTCTCCTTTCTTGCTTCAGTGACTTCAGAGATCTTTGTATAAGGTCTCCAGTAATCTAGATTAAAGCCCGCCTGCATCATTTAACTAAAAATAACATCTTTGATAGGCCCTCTAATGGGTTCACACCTACAAGGATGCAGATTAAGATTAAGAACATAATTCAACCTCCTGTAATCATCAATAGGACAGGTAATAAAGAGATCTTTTTAATTTTTTCCCTTTGCCTTTGTCTTTCTTGATGCTGAATAAATGAAAAAGGATTTCTGAAATAACCTCCAATGGTTTCAATTCAGGTAACAAAAACATAGACTAAGTAATAGGTGTGTGCTGTTATTTTCTATATGATCTTTAAAGACATTTCTGGCTCGTGTTCAAAGGAGAATTTAAATGGTTCTATATTGGTTATTTCTCTGAAGAAGTAAATATAATATTTGAGACTTCCACAATGTATGCATTCATACACATGCACACATACACACACCCATATATATATATATACCAAAACTAGTAATAAGGATAGATACAAAACAATTATTTTCTCCTTTACTCAATACGGACATATGTGCAGTTACCAAAGAGAAGAACCAAAGACCTAGGAGCTGTCCTGAGCAACCTATCTTGTTTTTAAGGTTTGAAAACTATGGACCAGAAATGTAGAATGACATTGAAAAGCCATACAGCTAGTCTGCTATCAAGTGTCCATGGCACACCACAGGAAAGAATGTCCAGTTTGAATTATTTTCCATTAATGTATGAAAGAATTATGGCAAGAATTCATACAATTTTCTATGTAAAACCTCATTAAAATTAATATTTTTTCCATCTAATAAAGACAGCCAAAAAGCAGTGGAAGTGAGAAATCAGTAGAAATAAGTATCACATTGAATGGGTGACTACTAGGCATTGAGAATGAGATTTTGTTGAAGCCATTGTGAGAGGCTAATGACAAAGGAATTCAGAATAGACTGTGTGAGATGAATCCTGGTTTTATGCTTTATTGGCTCTTTGACTTGGGGGATTATAAACTTGTTGCAATAGCAGTATTTTTACCTATAAAATGAATAGTCTAGCTAAAAACATATAATTAGAAGTCAATGAAATAATCCTTGTAAAACATTTAGCCACGTTTAGCAGATATTTAATAAATGTTAATCATATATACTTTATTACCATTTTACATATGTGAAACATATTAGTGTCAAAAATTATAAAATACAAAGGAGAAAAAACCATTCATATCCCTACTACACAGAAATAAATTTACTGCAGACTTTCATCAAAATGGGGTCATAATGGTCATAATTGCTTAATGTGAAAAAAAAAAAGGACTTGAAATTTTGTTTTCATTCTCTAAAGATTTTGAATAAAATAAATCAATGTTATAACAATTCTAAATATGTTAGCCATAATTAAAGTAGTACATTACTTTTACATTCAGTCTATTATATTTAATAGAGCTAGCATTGGTCCCATTTTATAGATGAAAAAAATAGAGACATAGAGAGTAGGCAGTTTGTAATAAGAAAGAGAGCTCTTGGTATTCAGATTAAAAAACAGGAAAATATTTTAAGATCAGATTATAGAATGCCTATTTCAATATGTGTGACCTGGAAAAATATTGCTACATAAAAGAAAATATTCTGAGATGGAATCAACATTTGGTGAAACAAAAGCTATAAAAGAAAATGGAAATATGCTTAGAATAATTTATTGAAGAGGCTTTCATGTATACAATATAAAAGCAACATAAAAATTAAAATAAATTATGAAATTTTGTTCTGTAATTACAAAGCAGCATATATTCCAAAACCCTGGCAAAAGTAATATAAGTATTCAAAAGAAAATAACCAATAACCTCATCCATCAGAAATTGTCATTGATAACAATTTTTTTCCACATATACACATTCATTTGTTTTCACTTAGCAAGATATTCTAAACATTTGTAGGAAATTAATTTCCTTTTTAACTGAATAAATTATAAGGAAAATATACTCATTAATTATAAATCATGTAAAAATCAATGAATTAACAATCACATAACAGAGTATTACATTTATTATATTTTTGCCAATTTGGTTGGTTAAAATGGTACTTATGGTAATTTAATATAATTTTGTGCTTCCTAGATTACTAAGGAGACTGAACAATTTTCTTATTTATTGGCCATTTGTATCCCTTATCTTGTGAATGATCTGTTTCAACGTTGTAGGCCTAATCAAACTCAAATGATTACCACTGACACTTTCAATTTCCAAGGAAATAAATACAAATGAAGCTATATATTTGAGCAAATTTAATTTAATATGTTCTGCATTTCTCTAGTAAAAGGTAACTTATATACAGTATAGAAAAATAAAGAAACATAAAACAGGGTAAAAGAGAAAGTTAAAAAAAACTCCATTGAGGAGTGACACAGTTATCTGCATACCACTGTTCATTGTGACATTATTCACAATTGCTAAGAGGTAGAAACAACCCAGGTGTCTATCAATTACAAAAGGATGAACAAACTGCAGTGTATAGATACGATGGAATATTTTTCAGTTGTAAGAAGAATTGAAGTTGTGGAGCATATGACAATGTGGATGAACCTGGAGGACATTATGTTGAGTGAAGCAAGCCAGGCACAAAAGGACAAATATTGTATGAGTTCACTAGTATTAATCAAATATAATGAGCAAATTCTTGGATTTAATAGCTAGAACATAAGTCACCAGAGAAAAGTATGTGGTTAGAGAATAGAAAGCTGAGGTTTAATCTGTGTTTGTTTTGTAAATTTACAACTTTTAGTATATATTATTATTCATGTATGTTCATGTATGAATGATATACTTCAATAAATTATTTTAAAATGAAAAAAGTAGTTGTGAAAAAGAAAATCACATTAATATATATCTTTAAAATTATTACTTATACATGTGTCAATATTGCTAACACAATTCCTCACTTTCTTTTCTCCCTGCTTCCTTCCCTATAACCTTGGTTCAAAGTTCTTCTTTCTCTCCTCCTCCTTCTCTCTCCCTTTCCTTCTGCAGCTTCTTCATCATCAAAAAGAATCTAAATATTCAAAATATGAGATATTGCACTGAGTGCTCAATAAAATACTGATTTGTAATTTGAAAAAAAATCGCCATTACTTTATATCATTCTAACATTCAGATAACCAGCAAAATAATGGTTGACATGAGATTGTATGTCTTTGTCAGTGTTTTTCCTATACATGAATAATTGTATATCCCTCTTTCTCTAAGCAAAAATAGTTTTTACTTATATGTATCTGTGAAACACATATTCTTCAAAACACACTCACAATGTTTTAAAAATATATGTCACTTTAGTTATCTATTTAAACTCCTCTAAAATTCATGTTAGAAAACTTTCCCTATATGGACATACCACATTTTGTTTATCCATTCACTTTATATTGGTGAATTGGTCATGCCTTTTTAAATCTGTAATTCCATATTTTTAAATTTAACTTAAGAAAAGAGACAGATATAAAGTTTTATAAATAAATATTTTAACGTACTTATTTTTCACATATTTATTGACTACCTCAAGCAGTGTGTACTGCATTAGGCATCAGAATTACAATGGTGAATAGCATTGACGAAATCTCTAATAACTCTACTGAGTTTACAATCTAGTAGGAATAATAGATAATAAGAATAGAAAAGTTTAACTGTACTATCTACCTATATGTAGATACATTGTCATGTAAAATATTACTTAAGTGTTTACACATAAAATAGACAAATATATAAATATATACAAGAAAAAATAAGCAAAATATGAATAGATTTCAAAATTATTATGCAGCGTAAAATATGTCACACAATCAAAGGGAACATATTGCCTGAAACTACAAATAAAATTATAGACAATTCAAATTAATTAATAAAGATAAGAACCAGATCAGACATTTCTATTGTTTGGAAGTGAAGGAAGAGATGGACAGCCAAGGTATGCAAAGAAACTTTTAGTTTGCCTATTTCAGAAACCCTATCTGAAATCTTGCATATATATTGCACTTTCTATTTTTTTTTCTTTTGGTTATAAGTGGTAATGATTTTTTTTTGGTCATTTGTACAGAGGCCACAAATTATTATTGTCAATAGTATTTGGTTTTTTCTTCATTGAATAATAGAAATTTTTTATTAGTTTGCATGACCTTCACATATTAAAAAAGTCATAATACATACTGCAAATAATTTATAAAATTATCTTATTTTAAAAATCTTGACATAAAATGTTTCATATATATATAGATAATCCACTCAGTAAATATTAGAGAAGTAACTATGTTGGGGCTGAACAGATATATCATTACCTTTTTCCAAGAATCTGAGTTCAAACTGAGATTACGTTGCTTTTAGCTGGAAAAAACATGGGTTCTAATTAAAAAGTGTGCTTGTTTTTATTTTTATTTTTATTTTTAAAATCAAAACCATAGTTAATAAATCCTTCCAAAGGTTTAAATTAAATTTCAAATTAAATAATGATTTGTTAATTTCACATGTTAGAAGTTTGTCTGAAAACCAGGTTCATTTGATACTATTGTTTTAAATGAAACTAATAAGTTTTCAATGTTATGAAGAAGTGATTTTTGAAATTATGGTTTAATATTCTATTCAGCAAGTGGTTAAAAATATATGTCATGTTTATGATACATCTCAAGCATTGGAGTAATACACAGTAGTTATCAAGCCTTTAAAAATTTAAATATGTATATTTATTATTGTAAGTTTTTAAAATAACAGTCTTTATTTTCTGTTTATTCTGTCTAGAAATTCTTAATGTTGATCTTTTAAATCTCACAGAGACTTTTACAAAAATGAAAGGTAAATAATTGGATCGTTCCAGGGGCAGAGTTCCATTTTGAATTATATCAGAAATTCTAGAAGGTACACAGAATTGTGAGAAATTTTATTGACTTTGGAATGCTCACTTGCCTAAGAATGATGAGATCTGTAAGTAAAGGAACAATCTTCTCTTCCTTAATTACGATTCTGTTCCTCCAGCTGAGGGATCAAGCAGGATCAATCTGTAGCTGAGCGATTGTTCTTGGTTTCTCTGCAAACAAAGATGGAAATGCTTGAACAAATTCACCAAATTATAAAGAGAACTTGTTATAATTTGTCTCCACTTTTCAGTCAAAACAACAATATACTGCACTCATTCAAATTTCAAAATTCATCTTTTTTATGGGGATGCTAGAATAGAAAAAATAAATTACATGTTTAAGGAGTTAACAGCAAAGGCTTGAAGAACGGGATCAAACTTGCATTAGCATCAAATTTGATGCCTTTGCAAACAGGGAATAGTTTCACGAGTAATATGAACTCAATAATCAATAATGACAAAGTCTAAAATAACTGAAGTGGTTTAGTTGTGCCTCCTAGATTAACTCCCCTCATTTTTAAGATGAGAGTTTAAAAATGTTTAAAAAATGTGTTTAAAAAATGTGTTCACTCTTCCATGTACATAAGTTATTATAGCATTTATTTTAGAAATAGATATTCCTTAATTTGAATTTTTTATTCAAATGTAAAAGGATATTTTCTTGTGCAGCTTAACACAGCGGCAATATTATCATCCAGTTCAGCTTTCCTTTTAGGGGACCCTTCCAGAACACACACTCACACACAGAAACAAACATGGAAAATGTTCAATCTACCAAAAAATTATAATGCGTTGCTTGGGGGCAGATTAAGATACATAATCATCATCAAAGTAGTTTCACATGTATACATTAGTGAAGCAAAGAGACCTTGAGTCTGAATAAAAAAGTTGAAGTGAATCCCTCTTCTCTGGAAAATTTTGGTATAAACAACATACACGGAAGGACACAATTTTTCTGTAGAAAAATTGAGTTATAAGTGACAGATATCTCTTAAAAAATCATGTAATCATGACTTCGTTAAGCATATACTTTTTTTTAATAACATCCTCTTTCCTGTTGCTGAGATCTCTATTAATACCATAAGTCTTCACACTGCAGTACAATATCCACTAGACAATTATTGGAGCACTTGATATAAGTCTAGTAAAACTGAAGAACTGAATTATATTTAATGTTAATTAACTTAATTTAACCTTAAATACCAATATTTGATTCAGTTGTTAGAAAATATTTATGTATGTATGGAACACCTTGTGTATGTAAATTTATTTTTTTCAAGTGTAAATTTTACAAAGGCTAAATATTGATTAAATATTGAAAGAGTAATTTCTATATATTTTTAAAAGATATTCTCAAAACTAATTTCACTTGTTTTCTTTTTATATTTTTTAAATGGCTGCCAGGAAATTTAAAATTACATCTTTAGCTCATATTGTATTTCTTTAGGGCAGCACTTGTAAAATTAATAATTCTATGATTAAAAAACAAACAACTTTTCATGCAATTTAGGAACTCATAGCTTCATCGAGCAATTCATGAATTGCTCTGCATCCCAATAAGAAAGTAGAAAGAAACTCACTGAGGGAGTGGGAAGGGGAAGATCATATAGGGCAAATCAGGAAGCAAATGAGATGTTCTGATTGGCTGCCATTAAGTTCTTATTTTACATAGTGGGGAACAGATATACACTGAGGAGAGTGGTATGCTTGTCCTTTCTGATAAGCTGTCTCAACTAAACTGAAACTGGTTTTATCACCAAGCTTTGCGAAACAACAACCCGGTAGGGTGTGTTCTCTATTTTCTTGGGAGACCCCTGTAAGTCAATTGTTTTTGTCTTCTGGAAAAGCCTTTTTTGGAAATGGGCCTTTTAGCAGCAATGCCCACAAAGTAGCAGATGTTTTATTTTACTTAACATCTGACAAGATTATTTTTGGAGAATTTGTAAATTAAAGTTGATAATCCTCAAAACAACTTTATTCATAGAGTTATGAGGATTAAAAGAGCTAATTTGAGCAAAGTACTTAATCTTATTGTATAGTTAGTTCATTAACACTAATAACTTTCTCCTCTATAATCTTATACTTTAAGCAACAGAGTCATTTTCCTTTATAATTTGAGGTTTACCAGTGACAGACCTGCTCAAGAGTGTTACCTTATTCTAGATAAACATGGTGGCTAGGTATTATTTTTCTCTAATGCCTTTTTTTCCTTTTTTTTTGATTTACTGAAATGTATCATTCATTCATAAACTTACATAAACAATAAGTGTATATAGTTGTGAACTTACAAAACAAAAATATATAACATCAAACAAACATATATAACATCTCGCCCTACCACCAATAACTAGCATTGTTTTTAAATCTTTTTAACTAATGGTTAAAGAGCATTGTCAAAATATTACTACTAAACAATGTATTTTCCCCCAACCAATCCAATTATTATTATCCTTGCATCATTTATATATGAACATACATAAACAATTAAGTGTATAGTTGTGAACTTATGAAGCAAACACGTATAACATCATACAGGGGTCCCATACATCAACCCTCCACGAACACCTTGCCTTGTCATGAGACATTTGTTACAAAATATGAAAGAACACTGTCAAAATCTTACTACTAATCACAGTTCTTATCTTACATTTGGCGTGTTTTTCCCCCAACCCATCCTATTTTTTTAAAATATTTTTTTAATGACAGAAGTTGTAAATTTGTAAAACAATCATGCACGTGTGCAGAATTCCCAAACAACACCAACTATCAACACACCACAATGTGGTGTGTCATTTGCTACAGGTAAAATAATATCATCTGATTATTGCCATGTCCATAGTGTACATTTGGCTCACATTTTCCATTGTGCCTCAGTATTAACACAGTACATCTTTTGGATAGATGCAAGAATATTATATTATTACTATAACCACAATCTATAGGTCACGCCATGCTTCTCCACTTTACCATACCCTGCAGTCGTGATATACACTTATTCTAGCTAACAAAGGACACTTTGCATCTGTACCATCAACCACACTTCTCACCCATCTCTTGATTTACTGTTATCCAGTTCCTAGATTATTCTAAAACATCTGTCAATTGGCATTTACATAACTAGATTACCATTTTCAGTCACATTCCCATTTATAAACTAGCTGTTACTCACTGTGTGTTACCATCCACTCTATACACTTCCACAATTTTACATTAAAGCTAATTAAAACTTCTACATACATTAAACATAAGTAGTTCATCTCAGTCCTCCTCTTATCTCCTTTAAGAATCCACCACCTACCACCAGGTCTTGAAGATATTTTCCAATAATTTCTTCTGGAAGTTTTATGGTTCTTGCTTTTATTTTTAGTTTTGTTTTTTTTTTTATCCATTTTGAGTTAATTTTTGGATAAGGTGTGAGATAGGGGTCCTCTTTCCTTCTTTCAGCACCATTCGTTGAATGGAAAGTTCTGCCCGGGCTGTGTGAGTTTGATAGGTTAGTCAAAATTCAGTTGACCATACCTGTGAGGGTCTGTTTCTGAACCATAAATTTGATTCCATTGGTCTGTTGTGTCTGTCTGTAGGCCAGTACCATGCTGTTTTTACCACTATAGGTAGGTATTATGATTTAAAGTCTGGAGATGAGGGTTCACCTTCCCTTTTGTGATGTTTCTGACTATTCAGGATCCCTAACCCTTCCAAATAAATTTAATGATCATGTTTTCAATTTTTTTCTTTGATGCTTGTGGAATTTTTATTGGGATTGCATTCAATCTGTATATCAATTTGAGAAGAATTGACATCTTATTGATATTTAGTCTTCCAATCCATGAGCATGGAATGTTCTTCCAGTTATTTAGGCTTTTTAAAAAATTTCTTTTAACATTGAATTGCAGTTTTCTGAATACAAGTGCTTTACATCATTGGTTACGTTTATTCCTGACTATTTCAGTTTTATCTGTCATATTTTCTTTTCACCACTCTTTTGACACTTTTAGTTACTTTTATTGATATAATCTTCATTTCTAGACTCTCTTCCAGGTCTCTATCTGTTGTCTTTTCTTCTCAGGCTCTAGCATACCCCTTAGTATTTCCTGAAATTCTGGTCTCTTGCTTAGAAATTCTCTCAGTTTCTGTTTTTCTGTGAATATTCTAATTTTGCAGTCATTTTTGAAAAGATAGTCTTGCTGGATATAAGATTCTTGACTGGCAGTATTTCTCTTAAATATATCAGACCACTCTCTTCTTGCCTCCATGGTTTCTGGTGAGAAATCAGCACTTAATCTTATTGGATATCCCTTATAGGTTATGCATTGCTTTTCTCTTGCTGCTCTCAGAATTCTTTCTTTGTCTTTGGCCTTTGACATTCTGATGAGTGTGTGTCTTGGAGTTGGTCTATTTGGGTTTTTTCAGACATGGATATCTTTTTCTTGGACATGGATATCTATGTCTCTCAAAAGGGTTGGGAAATTTTCTACCATTATTTCTTTAAACATTCCTTCTGCCCCTTTTCCCATCTCTTCTTCTGGAACTCACATGACACATATGTTTGCATGCCTTTTGCTGTCATTTAGTTCTCTGAGACCTTGTTCAATTTTTTTCCATTCTTTTCTTCATCTCTTCTTTTGTATGCTCGTTTTCAGAGGCCATATCTTCAAGCTCACCAATCCTTTCTTCTGCCTCCTCAAATCTACTATTACATGATTCCAATGTTTTTTAAATTTCATTGATTGCATCTTTCATTCCCATAAGATCTGCTATTTTCCTATGTATGCTTTCAAATTCTTCTTTGTGCTTATCCAATGTCGTCTTAATGTCCTTAATCTCTTTAGCCATCTCATTGAATTTATTAAGGAGATTTGTTTGAACATCTATAATTAGTTGTCTCAACTCCTTTATGTCATCTGGAGGCTTATCTTGTTCCTTTAACTGGACCATAGCTTCCTGTTTCTTGGTGCAGATTGTAATTTTTTTTGGTGTCTTCACATCTGGTTTACTAGAGTATTTATTCTGGTTGCAGTTTTTCTCTTTAGTTTAGGGCTTCCTATCATTTTTCCCTTGCTGATTATGCAGTAGGAGCCAAGTATGTAGTGGGTGCTATAAACTGTGGGGGCTCAAGCTGTGCTCATTGTACCAGGGACCAATGAAGTTCTTCCAACTTTCTCCTTTACCAGAGGTAGGGACAGAGTCACAGCTATGTTGAATAATCCACGTGCAGGCCTAAACTCTATATGCCCAAAGAGACTGATGAAGTTTCACATCTCTTTCTCCCCTGCCTGGGGCCAGGATGGAGCTGCAGGTATGGGCAGCAATCTATGCAGTGTGGGTCCAAAATGACCACAGTTGCCCTGGCAGACTTCTGATTTTCAGTCTATGCCAGCCAAAGTTCCCTGCAGTGACCTGTATAGACTGGTGCAGGGTTCCTCAGCCTCCTCCCTGCCATAGGCAGGGCTGAAGCCTAGGCTGGCTGCAGGCTGATCTGCATGAAACAAACTGGTTCCTGCAGACACTGAGAGTGTCAGTCAGCCCGGCTTCCCCTCAGGCTGGAGACAGACTTAGAATTGTGGCTACTGGCCTCTTTCTGACTTGGGCTGGTAGTCAAAATCGGCAGCCAACCATCTCCTCCTCCCCTGTTTCTGGGAAATGGAGCTTCCAATTCCCATCACAGAACAGCTCCTGTGGTAGCTCGTGCCACCAGAGCAGGACAATCACTGGCCTCTGTGACTTGGCCGGTAATTTCCTGGAGAGGCTGGTGCAGGTCCCTGCAGCTTCCTCCATGCTGGAGGTGGCACTGGGGCCTAGGCTAGACCTGCAATATGATCTGGATGAGAAGAAGCTGGTCCCCACCAGCACTGGGATTCTCAGTCCTGCTTCACCTTGTGCCAGGCGCAGAGTTAAGATGGCAGCTCCTGGCCTCTTTATGACCTGGACAGGCTCAAACCTTAGCTGTTCTCAGGATTATACTGTAGCCCACTGAATTTCCTCATCATAGATGAAATTGGTATCCAGCTGTCTCTTCTTCCCCCATTTTGGGGAAGTGGAGCTTTCAGTTCCAGCCACAGAACAGCTCCGGTGGTGGCTTGTGCCTCCAGTGGAGCATGGGCATTGGCCTCCGTGGCGTGGAGCGCTCTACTTAGGAGTCTTCTCTGCAGATGGGCAGTCTCCTCCTTCCACTCCCCAAGGATGTTACAGAATGCTCTTCTGGCCTCCTGAAGCCCCCAAACATGTGCTTCAGCTAGCTCCAGAGAGGTCTGGGTGTTTACTAACTGCCCTTTAGCTGGAGAGGACCTGCTCTAGGAGCTCCTTACTCCACTGCCATCTTGCTTTTTATTCTAATGCCTTTTGATAACAGCAAGATTTTTATGAATGCCTTCAGAAAAGACCAAGAATATCCTATCAAAATATCCATCAACTAATTAATGTATCATGTTGATTTCAAACTCAGCTGAGAGAACAATACCACTTTTCTTGTACCATCTTACTTAATTTTCACCACTCAATGAGTTACGTGTCATTATCTAATTCATTTATATGCCCAACAACATGTATTCAAAAAATGTCTTCTGAGCATCTCCCTTGTGCCATGGCTGTTCTAGTCACAAATAGTATTAATTATCAAAAGCAACAAGATGCTTGTCCTCATGGAGTTTATTTTCTAGCTAATAAACAGACTGCTAAGCTCTGTGTGCTTTATTATAATTCTCTACTTGCACTACAACTATACTACTCACATTATTTGGAGGATTTGGGATGGCTATCAAACCTCTGGTGATTGTTAATTTTATTACTAATAAGGGGCTAATAACAAAATGATAAAATATATACTGCCAATCAAATTTGGCATTAATAAATGTTATATGTGAACATTGATTATATTTCTTATTTATTTAATTTCCAAAATGTTTCCATTATTCTAAAACTATTTTCCATATATCATAGCATATTTGATGATACACTGAACACTTGACATATCTGAACTTTATATTTTGGTACTAAGTATATTATCTGATATTATAAAATCAGTGTTATAATTTTATTTTAATAAATTATTATTTGTAGCTTTAACTTTAAATATTACTGTTTCTAATCTATACTTAGTTGTACCTGCTTAAGACCCAAAGTTCATGAGGGCTTTTGATTAAATCCAAATAATTTATCCTAGAAAAAAAATGTTAAATATTTTATAGTGTTCTGGGATGTCTGAGAATTAGACTATATGAACTTCATAAAAATATATGCTACATAGTTATATTCATTCTATTTGAACCCTTTGAAATGGTAATTCAGCACCTTAATTCAAAATATTGCTTTGATTTTCTACCAGAAATATTTAAATATTTTCTAAGAAATACTTATCACAGTATACAAGTATTGTCACATCATGACAGATGTATTTTTAAGGAAATTTTAATAAAATAAGCCCTCAAGTTTTGAATCAGCAAAGTGTAGCAATAAAGAAGTAAATATCACAAATATTTTTACTTAAGAAATGTAATAGAGAGGGTATTATAAATTGTAATGATTTAATGTAATAAAAATTCCATCAAAAATTCAAAGATTCAATTTTCATTTGTGAAGCATAAACTGCTTTAATTGATCCCCTCCATATATAATCTAAGAAAATATTTTTATTTCTACTAAATGAGACATCAAACAAAGATATGTTGATATCTTCAAGGAAGAAGAGCAGTAAGACAGCCTTATTCAATTTTCGTATCTACTTTATTTTCCTAAATATATATTTGTCCTATCAAAATACAGGTATATTCAAAGGAATAAAATAGTTTTTGTTTCCTGCAGCCTTTATTTTCAGTGTAAATATATTCATGATAATCAAGTATAAAATTCTTAAGTTACTTTATATTAGCATAAGTGACGGTAACATTTAAACAAAATTATTGTTTTATTCAAAGGAACTTTATATTTTAATTTTTGGTTAGCTGACAGAGGATTTACAAATATGTATCAAATAACTCTTATAAAGTACAAAAGTGGAAATAATGATTTTTGAATTTTGAAGATCAACTTACCATTTAAAAACAAATATAGAACTTGCCAACATAATTTGAACGTGGACTGAAGCTTTTATATATGAAAGCTTTATACTACTTAATGACCAAATTATTGCATGATAGTCAAGATTCAGTTATTCTACTGCTTCAAAAATATACTTGGCACCCAAAAGACTCACACATCTTGCAGGAATGACACAGAAGAAATAACCAAAAAGGCAAGATATATAATTTTGTTTATTAATTGCATTTTTGACTGATTTATTCTGATCTTATTTGCCCAAAAAGAAGCAAATGAAGAGTCTGTCTGTTGTGGAATATGAAAGTGAGTATGACTATAAAGAAAAATTTTAACACTTTAGCCAGTGACTTGTGATAATTTGCTAAATACAAAAAAAATGAGTAGAAAAAAGTTGCTCTAAGGGCTTTGAAACTTTTATTGAAACTGATGGTTTTTCTTAAGAAAGAAATTTTTCATGACAATGTGGCATTAAAATAGTCATATATTATTTCTAGTTTACTTTTATTTATTAGTATACAATTATGTACCTGAATCAGACAATATTTTTAATATCTTTTGTTTTTTTTTCATCAAAACCTCAATAGAAATGATGTGCTCACAAACACCATCCTCTATCTGCTGTGAGTTGTATGGTGGGTATTAATACAGTTCGTTATGTGTGCTCAACCTCAGCATATCAGCTCTCATAGGATACTCAAAATATTGTAAAGACTAAAGAAAAAAATGGAAGAATACAAAGAAAACTCTCTTCTGTTCTACAGAGTATATGTTGCTCACATTCAAACAAGATCAGAAACCACCACCACCAAAAACTGATGATTATGCTACAAATGAAAGCTCATCTTTTATAAACAAGACTTTAAAGAACTATTGAAATCATTGTATCCCTCTGATAAATTCCTGTTGAATGCCGGCAATTAGGCATGTGCTCTTTAGGGATGTTCAGAGGATTTCCCCAACCTCTATATTAGCTTACACAAAGTAATATTGTTTGTTTTAAGTGTACCCTGATATCAAAGATAAAAGAACAGGGTAGGTATACATTTGACCAGATTTATGTTAATTTAATTAGAAACTAGTCAAAAGTCTCTGAGAGTTGATGATTAAATTGTCCTTTTTTAAGTGAAAAATAAATATTTAATAGAGCACAACGAATTACAGAGAAATTTTACAGATTGAGTTCTGAATTACTCTCAATTCCATACATGGAAATTATGGAAATAACTGTGGCATGATTCTGCTTTTATCCTGGATAGATGTTCTAAATTATTCTAAGACATGCATTAACAGGAAAATTAAAATCAACAAATCATAATATCTTTTAGCATTTGGACCAGAATGGGAAGAAGAGAAATGTGAACAAAAAGAAAAAAAAAATAAAAAATTTAAAGAATTATAAATTATAAGCAGAAAAAAGTATGTTTCTTAGCAGTGGAAAATTAATTAACAGGTTGTGATATTTATAAAGCCTCTTTATTATGTAGGAAAAGTGAGGAAATCATTAGTATAATGGTTATTTCTAGGTGAAGTAATAAGAGGGGGAAGTTGAATTACTTGTCACACATACATGCCCATTGGTGGTGGAGCAAGGACAGAAGAAGGGGTATTGTGACCCTAATGTTTTCTTTTCATTACATCATCCCCATTGGCACACAAGTCATTAATGGTGCTCAGGAGGCCTTTGAAGGATTTTGAGCTTCACTTCCCTGGTGAGAGAATGGAAAATGTGATTTAAATTACAGACCTCTTTGGAAAGGTTTGTTTAGAGAACCAGATACAACGTTATAGTCTTGAAATAGCCCCATTTATGTCATTCTCATTATTTTAGCAATGAAGTAATATTATAGATTTACAACATATATACTCAGGCTATATGTGAATGAGGCAAGAATGAGGCAAACAAGTTAACTGATCAGTTATCAGATTTTTTCACTTTTTTAACTAGAAGAAAATATTGTTTTATATTTTTGGGTCCCTCCCCCTCCATGAATTAGAGTTTTTCTTAATGAATATAAGTAGTAGAAACATTATTGTCCTATTTATATCCAATCTACAACTTACTTTAGACTTAAGGAAAGAAAAAAATAAAGAAAACTTGAGTGTGATAAATCATTATTTGTTATTCTAGATACATTTCAAATCTTTGTAATTTAATAACAAAAACAAGGTAAAAGTGAAGTCAGAATAAAAGAAAGAACTAAAATTGCTGAAAATATTTGGAAATATACTCATGAGCTTATCAATTAAATTAATATTTTAGTTTTCTGTTCACTGTGTTAATAAAAGGAAAACAATGATTTTAAGATAGCCAAGGAAAGAAAAAGACAATCTTCCTCTATATCTCTTATTCCATTTTTTCTATTTTTAAAAATTAATTTATTTTTTATATCAGTGTTACAAGTTATTTTGTAAATACGAGATAATAACTACAATAACAATAAATCTGCATTTGTCCATGGTTACACTCCCCCTTATTTTTATTCTTCCTCCATCTTGAGGATTGAGATGATTTCCACTCTGACTGCTTCTGGCAGAGAAGGGACTTAGATATTATGCAAAAGAGGAAAGGAATGGTTTTGCTTGCAAAACATGGGGCATGTCCATCAACCTCATTTCATTAGTTGTCCAAGGTAAACCTGAAGAAATGGAGAGTAGGAGTTGGCTGCAACTATCTTGACAAATTATAGTTAGATATAAAAGGAGTAGAAGAATTATGATTATGGATTACAAATGTTTAAAATTATGCTAAATTGGAAAAATACGTTCTCTTGTATTCCCAAATAGAACCCTCCAAAGGGCTGTTGATTTCATGACTCTGTGTAGCTTGCCTATGGAGTCTGGATTTCCCTAGAGTCCTTGGGGGCTCTTCTGTTCGAGGCATTGTTTACTGTGATGGTTTGTGAAATCTGCCTGAGACCTGCATAAGTATAACCTCAGGAATGACTTCTCAACTCACATTGAAATCTCTTAGCAATAAAAGTTCTGTTTTATTTAACATTTCCCCCTTTTCATCAAGGTCTTTTTCCAAATGGCTCCCCTGATTAACACTTGGTAATAACCTCTTGGTGCCAGGGAGACTCTACCCTGGGAGTCATGACCCATATTGGTGGGAAGGTAGTGAGTTTATTGGTAGAACTTGGCTTAGAGACAGGCCACATTTGAGAAGCAAGGAGGTTTTGGGGAGGTAACTTATAGGCATTAATTATAATTAGGCTTAGTTTCATTATTACAGAAATAAAGTTCATAAGTACAAGCATTAAACCTGAGGACTTGGCATATTGGCTTGTTTTCTTCCATTGGGCAAGGTTTATATATTCCAGAGATTTTTCTGTCTTATTTGAGAAAGAAGCAGGGTAGAAGTTTAATATTTTGAAACTTCTATGTCAGTCTCTATCTACCTAGAAAAGGCACCTATGACAAGAATACATTTATATTCCATTTAAGTATGCTTTAAGTACATTTTCCTCCATATACCATCCCACTATTAACACCATGTACTAGTGACATAACTTTGTTATAGGTTCTGAACAAACTTTCTTATATTTGTATTATCAAGCACAATCTTAATCCACCTCTGTATTATACACTGTATTTATACAATCCCCCATTTTATCCTCTAGACTTCCTTCTAGTAACATGTGTGTCCAGCTACTTCCACTTTCTACCACCTTCACATACACAGATCAGTGCTCTTAATTATACTCACATTGCTGTGTCACCATGAATTAAATGAAAATTTCCCCTTATAAAGTGTTTTATAAATGAATATGAGAAGTAGAAACATTATTGTCCTATTTATATTCAATTTCTAATTTACCTTAGCATTAAGGAATGAAAAATACAAAGAAATCTTTGGTGTTGTAAATCATTATTTATTGTTCTAGATACATCTCAAATCTTTGTAATTTAATAATAAAAACAAAGTGAAAGTTAAAACTAAATGAAAGTTCCATAAAAGTGTTGAAATTATTTATAAATAAACTCATCAGCTTTTCCACTAAATTTCTTTCAGTTTTCAATTCTTTGCTTTAATAAAAGGAAAACAGGCAGCGGACTTGGCCCAGTGGTTAGGGCGTCTGTCTACCACATGGGAGGTCCGCGGTTCAAACCCCGGGCCACCTTGACCCGTGTGCAGTTGGCCCATGTGCAGTGCTGATGCGCGCAAGGAGTGCCCTGCCTCGCAGGGGTGTCCCCCGCGTAGGGGAGTCCCACACACAAGAAGTGCGCCCCATAAGGAGAACCACCCAGTGCGAAAGAAAGTGCAGCCTGCCCAGGAATGGCACCACCCACACAGAGAGCTGACACAACAAGATGACACAACAAAAAGAAACACAGATTCCCGGGCCGCTGACAACAACAGAAGCCGACAAAGAAGACGCAGCAAATAGACACAGAGAACAGACAACTGGGGTGGGGGGCAGGGGGAAGGGGAGAGAAATAAATAAATAAATAAATCTTAAAAAAGGAAAATAATGATTTAAAAATAGACCAGGATAAAAAAAAAACAATCATCCTCTATATCTCTCTTATTTTATTTTTAAAAACATATCTCTGATTTACAGTTATCACAGTATGCAGTAATCTGTGCTTTGCATATCTTTTTATTCAGTAGGAAATGTCTTGAGGAAATTGAATGTGTTTTTATCCTTTATTCATAGCATCTAGCATAGTACATCAGAGATAAGTAAATCCTCAATAATTTTTAGTGGAGAAAAAGATTGAAAGTATTTCAGGAATTATGCAGCTAAGAAATTGATAATAATCAAGGTCATAAAGCATACTATGACAATGAGTATTTTTTAAGATGTTAAAATACTGGATATGAATATTTGTGTAAGATAAGTCACTGTTAAAATCCATTAAGGAGATTGTTCTGAAAAACAGTAAAGATGACTGACTTGTAGTTAAAATTTTAACAATAAATGATTCTCTCTTCAAAGTTTCTTAACACCCCCTTCCAATTTCAACACTGATGTATTTTGATGTCAGTAAGCATTTCTTTATAGCCTGAGTTACTTATAGAAAAACATTCGAATATACTATAACCAGAACCTTGAGCCATTGAGAATTACAGTCTCTATCATGCAATATTCGGTCTGCACTTTCAGGGTGTATT
Source organism: Dasypus novemcinctus (assembly GCF_030445035.2). NCBI lineage: Eukaryota > Metazoa > Chordata > Mammalia > Cingulata > Dasypodidae > Dasypus > Dasypus novemcinctus. Next base: position 125,628,711 of record NC_080676.1, read on the forward strand.
TTTTCTTTGTTTATTTGGATCTCTTTTGGGGCATATTTATGAACTTGCTCTTCAGTTTATGGAATATCTCATTTTATTTTATCACCAATATTTTGCCATCCTACTTGTCAGAAAAAGGCAAACGGGCTTTATGATAATGATGAAAATTAAAAACTTGGGATCAACTATTGGTTGAAGAACCAATGTGATTCTATAAAATTATATGACCATTTACACTAGTGCTAAAACAAAGTAACTCATCAATATAAATGGAGATATTTAGAGATGTCTTTTAATTATGCCTAATTTTTTTGGTATCTGGCTGTTAAGTACATTTGACTGCTAAGGTAAAGATTACTACATGTAGGAGGAGTTGCATTTCTTTTTACCCTTTATAATCACTAGTTTTGAAAACAATATCATTTAGCATCTAAAAATCAACACTTGTTGAACTGCCACATGACAAATGGATTTTAACTGCTTACCTTTGATTACTGTAGCTTTTGTCACTTCTAAAACAGTATTTACCTGTTAGTTTGCATCTAGAATGCATTAGAATTCATGTTGGCATTTGAGATGCTCTTGTAGCATTCATTGTTATCTCCCTGCACTCTCTTTGTTTTTACAGCTAAGAGGTTTATAGATTCAGAAGCACTTTGGATCTAACGAAGTGTGTTATGAATTTCCCGTTCACTGTTATTGACTCAAATTACTTTATGCAGCTTGGATATTTAAAATAGATTTTTCAGAATAAAAACTCTCACATATTCAAAGAACCGAATTGTAAACTTAAAGGGAAGAATAACAATGATAAAATGCCCTGTTAAATCTTGAGTGAATGCCTCTAATTCATTTTTATTTTTTCAGTTTTCTTTGAATGCCAACTATATACCATGCTCTGTTATGCCACTGAAAATATAGCATCAAAGAATACTGGCTCTGTCTAAAAAGAACTTATTGTGTCAGAGATGCATTTGTAAAAAAATTATCACATAATGTGATAAATTCTATTTTGGAGCTACTCCATTTAATGGATAATGGGAAATTCAAAGAAATAGTGCCTAATTTGATCTAAAAGGTTAGAAAAGACTTCACAAAGGCAGGTGACACCCGAGCCTTTGAAAAAAGGGAATGTGTTTGACCAGAATATAGTATACTAAGGTTTAGATATTCCGAGAAGATTCAGTAGCCACTGTCAGGTTTAAGAGGAATAAAAACGTAGTGTGTTTGTTGAATACAAATAATTCTACCCAACTCGATTTTCAACTCTTTTGTGAAGCCTTCGCTGCTCAGCTCAGTTTGAAGAAATCTTTTTCTGTGTGTCCCACCTTTCATATATATATATAAACAAATCAGTTTTATTGATACATACTAATAAAGCATAAATCCATCCAAAATGTACAATCAATGGAACTTGGTGTAATCACACAGTTGGGAACTCATTGCTTCAATCATTTTTAGAGCATTTCCATTATTCAAAGAATGACAATAACAATAACAACCAAACAAAACTCATCACCTCTAAATCTCTCTATACCTCCCCTGCTATACATACCTGCTATTCTGTTTCCTTCCCTCTAGTATATTTAAATTTATATTTTGTAAAAACAGTTTAATATATGCAATATCATCAATGTTCGTGTTTTACATGAGGTTTTATTATCTTCTACAGTCCCATGTTACAGTTTTTAGCTTTCCTTCTAGTAATAAACATGACCTTAGACTTTCCCTTTCAACCATTGTGGTGTGCATATGATAGTTCTGCTAGTTACAAATATTATGATGTACTTTTAAAGTTTCCTTTCATTTCCAAAATTTGGTATATTTTTATTTCTGCCTTATTGCTTTTATGGAATCTGTTGAAGACATAGATCGCAAACCTGTGTTCAAAATATCTAATTTCACAAAATAGTTACTTAGAATTGAAAAAAAAGGGAAAAACAATGGCTCCTTTTAGGCCTATTAAAATGAAGTTGTTCTTTGACATTTTTTATATAAATGATGATCAACTAATTTAGAATTTTTATATTGTCTTAAATCACACAAAATTTTTCATGCTGTTAATGTTTCTGATGTTATGATGCTAATGCTTATCATATGTAAGAGTTTCCATTTATGTATGCATTTTCTGTCATTTTAAATATCATCTCTACTTTTCCAGTATAAAATTCTTTTGTTGTAAAAGAAATAGAATTATCTGCCAATCAATGCTCTAAAATATTGAAAAGGTCACAAATGTTCTATGAAAACGTTCAGTCAGTGTGTTCTTTGTTCCTCAGATTCTTCTGAGCAACAATTAATTCAATTAAACTGACTCTGAAGCTGTGGATTGTCATAGATCATAACCTTTCAAAGTGTCTTTGTGCTCTTCCTCAAATTTACCTTAGTTAGCATATTTTAATGGTACCACACAAAGGAATAATATTAACTATTCCTGTTACATTTCTGTCAATTGCATTATAAGGAGATTGAGAGTAGAGGTATTTCAAGACAGAGACACCTGCCCAATGAATCACATCCACAAAGATGAAGAATTATAGGAATAAACACTTCAACTGACATAGCAACATCAAGCATTTATCATGTTGCCATCATATCTCTTATACTTTTATCTCTTCAGAATGAATCAGAATGAAAGGAAAATCACTGAGTGTGAAAAATCTAAGTGTCATTTAATAAGAAGATGAGGAGAACTAATATTGAGATTTTTAACATCAAACTGATAAATTTCCATTATTGGATTGTTTTCAACTGATGTATGCCATTTCTTTCACTCTTTCTATTAAGAGAAACAAATAGAAAGATCATCTTTATCCAGAAGCCAATGTTTTATTATATATACTGTTTGCATATCCTAAAATAACTAGAGTTCCAAACAAGATTGAAATACTGTAAACATATCATTTCTCTTATCTGAACTTATTGTGTGCTGTATTTATAATGCATGATAAATATGTTTATAGAGAAAAATATTTTTGAAATTTTGTGTTATTATGTTTATATGACTTAAATTTGTAATTGAATTAATTTTTTTAAATTATGTAAGTGATAATCTAATGCTATAGACATATTGGAAGACTGAAAAGAAATAAGGTATCCATGGTCTTTCCAGAAGAATTCAACAATTGTAATTCTGTGCTTTACTTCCACATTTTACATAAATTTCCATATATTTTCTTCCTCATAATATTAGACCAAGTAAGTGTGCCATATTTATATAATCATATCTTTCCTTAGATTGTTCATTATGTTAAATAACTAGCAATAATCATATTTATGCGTGTATATTTACCACATACTGAATTATTTACTTGAATTGATTCAGAAAAGTAAGATGTAATGGGAGTTGTTATGAATACCTGCAGCATTAGAAAAGGGACTGTTAGTTCTTTTCCCTTTGATCATGATAATTTCTATTGATATATCTGTGATGACACGATTTATTTTATTTTTACAGTATGTCATATTTATCTTGCTTAGAAGACTATAAGCTAGTAAGAGATTATGTCTTTCTATTAAACAAAGTGGCTAACATACAGCAGACCCTCAATAATTGTTTAATAAATGAAAGTTAATGTCAAACAATGTAGCATAGAAATCAAACATTCTTTATAGTTTTGAGTTAGCAAATCAGAAATGTCCACTTCTGCTTATAAAAGTAAGTATTGTTGAGAAATCCCTTAAAAATGTTTATTTATTTGAATAAAAGGTATGTCAATTTAATATTCAAATATATTTTAGCTCCTTTGCATTTATGGTGGTGTAAATAGGCAAAGCCTGGATTGTTTATAACAAAGATGCTTCCTTCTTAATGCTTGATATCAAATAACTATCACACTCTATTTCTATAAGAAGTAACTCTATAAATAAGGTATCGTGTTTCAGCAAATAAAAAAATTACAGGATGCTCATTTAAATTTTAATTTCAAATAAGCAATGAATACATTTTTACTATGAGCAATTTTTATCAGTATCTGGTAACCCTATTTACAAAGCATTCCAAGACTTAAAATTACAAAAGTCTGAACCCAGTGTGTTAAGATTTTATGGGGAATATTAATGCGTGATAGATCAATAATGTAAAAATGTGTTTTCTTATCCATCTCCAAGTATCTCCAAGCATCTTTTTAAGTATTAATAAAATGGTAGCCCAGATTCTCTTATTCTCTTTTGGCATATAATAAAGCACCTATCAGGTAAGACAGGGAGTAATCATCTCCAAAAAGATGCTCTTAAGAACATTGGACTGAATGAAAAAAGAGGATGATTTATAGGTAAAATAGAATAATTATAAACAACAGATTCGCTTCTTTAGAATATAATTAATTTGAAGGTATAGGAATATTGAGTCTCTGTTCATTTAGGTCCCTTGAAAATGGGAAACTTATATGGTCACTCTCAAACTGGCATAGATAAAGTAAAAGAGATAAGTTCCCCTAATCTCAGGGATATTTGATTTTGTTTTTAAGTCTTTCTCTCTTCATTGTAAGTGTTTACTCTCTTAGACAAATACTCAAAGTTCATCTATTTTGACCATAATTTTCATGGTAAATACATGTTAATTTCCCAAGTTATTACCGTAATTCAAAAGATATCTTAATTTGGAAATATTATTTTATGCATTTGAGCCCTTTCACCCATGGTTTCCCTTATGAAAAAAAGCTACTTTATTTCTACACAATGTCTATTATAATCTAACCATTATATTTATATGATCAGTTATATTGCTTGTATAGAAAACTATTTGGCTAGCCCAGCATATAATATAATTATCCACCAAATCAAGTATTCTATTTACAAAGCCATTATACTAATCAAAACTGCTTTTTTACTGTAATGAAAATTTCCAAGAGACATCCATAAAATATTTATTTTATAAATATAAAAAATATTCTTATGTTTAGTTAATAAAGTCACTGATAAATACAAACAAAATGTGCTTTTATGGAAAAAAACCAGTTCTAAAATCTAAATTTTTTATGTGATAGATATCCTAATATGAATAGTATATAAATGAGCAGGGAGATGAAAATAGTAAATCTCCAATTACCCCATATACCTTGAAAGCTAATAGAAAGCAGTTTCAGTTTCAATAATAACCATTATATTTCCTCCTTGCCCAAGAAAAATTACTACTGATATGGATATTCATCATTTTGTAAATGTGCTCTGTAAACATATATGCAAGTCAGATGTAAGAGAATAAGAACTCAGTTTGACCCTTTTTTAACATTGCTTTTGTGACTTAGAGTTCTTAAAATAAAAAATGCTTTAATTCAAGGTATGACCAGATAACAGTTTAAACATCTTGAAATTACATTTTGATAGTCCAACAGATATTCTGCTTGGTGATTGGACTTATAAAAGTACACTTCATGCAACATTCTTGGTAATATGTATAAAGTAAACTGTCAGGAAGAAAGAAGCCTATGTAATGACAAGTTGAAACAGATCATTTAGCATGGTGACAGTATTTGTAAATGCAGAGCCTTGAGTGTGATACTTTTGTCATGCGTATGTTTGATGATATTCTGGAACACTTGAACATGATTGGTGAGCTAGCCATGTCCCCTGTGTTTGAAGACCAGTGGAGCAAGACAATCCATGTGCTATTGTAGCCTTTCTCTGTTATCCCTGATGACAGTATCTGATAACATCTTGTCTCAACCATTCCCCTGAAATATGGCTGAATGGTTGTGATGCATTTCCAATTTCCCACCAAGCTCTTCTTTGGGAACTTGACTTTACTTTTATTAACCCCAAAGGTCTTTCCATTTGTTTAGTTCTTCCAAAATGTATCCAACTTTCAGAATTCAGGAAAATTGATGGAGCACAGTCCTATGCAATACAATTCTTTGTAAGATCCCCTTAAAAGCTTCAGCACTTAAAGAAAATCAATAGTGCTTGATGTGGTTTTGTAGCTTTCAGTCTCAAACACTAACTTCAACTTGATCCATTGCTGTTAGTAGCTTAGAGTTGCATTTCAACCATCTAGTAACATGACTGTTTTCAGTCGATCATCTGTCATAGAATCACCCACAAGACAAAATTTTAAATTTAAATCTTTCTTTTAAAAATAAATGAATATCGGTGTAATGTTTTATTTTGTGTATCCACAAAATAATTAGGTGGTAAGCTGGTTTTGATGTATTATTAAAACATTTATTAACCTTGCTCCAGTTTTAACATAAGTGGCATTTAAACTAGCCTAGACATGCATGGTAAATTTGTGTCATGGGTCTGATCATTAGTATACCTGTATGGAAAATGAGACGTTCCTCAAAGGGAAGCCAAGCTGTATCTTGTGGAACTAACATTACAGAATTCAATGGGCATGGGAATGAGAAGTTGTCTATTATAAAAACCATTTATTCTTAGGAAAGAAATATCCAGGAATCATATCACGATTTACAAATCCCTTAGTTTTTTGGGGTGGGGTAGGGTGGGGAGCTAATTGCTCTGAATATAATGGGAAGGAAATGTATCTAGACTCTATTAAGAGAAAGGTTTATTTTCAAGGAATTGTGGCACAAAAATTTAATATCACTTCATGTTCTCAGTGTTATAAAAGAAACTGAAGCAAGAAATTTATATCTCAATAACATTGTTATGGATATATATGGCTTTGAAATATCCCACAAAATATTTTAGGTGTACATTTCTTTAGAAAGGAAACACATTATTTTCTAAGTTAAACTTGTTGAAACAGCCATAAATTTCACACGTTTACTGAAAACATCAATGCTTTGAGCTCCTTTTAGCTGATGCTCATGTAAAGGGTAACATTCTCCCTAAGTTTTCACCGACTCTCTGAGTTCCTTGAAAGTCTCAGTATGCGGGTATCCGTACTTAGCAGAAGAGATGGAGAGGCAGTGCCTGAAAGAACAGAAGTAGGACTTGGCAGGAAAATGTTGATTCCTCAACACCAGCACAAAATAGAAGTGAGCTAATTAATGGTCACATAATATTATTGGGGTTCCTTACACAAATATTACAAAATCTGATTTATATGAACATATGAGAAAGAACTATAAGTTTAATGGTTTATTCATGTAATGGAATATTTACAACCACTAACAAGCACTAAGGTAGAGCTAAATGTACTGAAAGGTAAACATATCCAAGATGCACTGGTGACTTGAGGAAAGCAATTCCACTTAAGTGGAAACTGAAATGTCAATTTCGGTGTAATCCCCAATTGTATCCAAAGACTTTTTTTAAATTAATTTATTGAAGTATATCACTCATACATAAACATCCATAAACAAGAAGTATATAATTATAGTTGTGAACTTACAAAATAAACATATGTAACATCATACAGGACTCTCATAAGTCACCCTACCACCAATAACTGGGGACCTCATATTTTTTTAATGTAACATTAAAAAAAAAAATAAAGACAAAAAAAAAAAAGATTTAACAGTAGTCCAAAGGCTTTTGAAATATTGGGAAATTCAAGATTAAAAATATTTTACTTTATTTGATTCTTGATTTTTATGGGAATATATTATGTTTGGCAAAAAATGCATACACCAAAAATTATTTATAATTAACGATGTATGTTTTGTCTTGATAAACCATGTAAAATTATTAGATATTATTCCCATAAACATTGAAATGTTAAAGTAATAAGAAAACATCTATCTAGATAATTTTACTATTGAAACAATTGATAAGAAAAGCAATTTTGACATTGACAGATACATAAACAGTGTCATATGATTTAGGCTTGAAAGCCAGATATCAAAATATTTGACAAATTTAAGGGACTGTTAATTAATTCATTTGCTGGACAATATTTTAACAAAATAAAAAGTAATTAGGTCTTACTTGAATAGTCCCAGAACATTTACTTCATAAATGTATGTCTAAAAGATTTAGAAGTGTAATTTTTAAGAGCTTAATTAAGTATAAAAATGAAAAATAAAAACTTTTAATTGGTTAAGACTTTTATGATTGAATAGATTTCCTGGACAAAAATTTTGTTCAAATTTATAGACTCAAGGAATGACAAACCAAAAAAATAATAACATTACATATCATGTAATACAGCCCAATAATTTACATTGTGATTTGTATTGATTTTCAGATATGGATAATCTATTATTAATCTTCACAATGGAAATAATGTTCAAAAAACTAAAAAATCTGAAGTCTGGATTGTCAAACTTTTCTGTTTCTTAGAAAGTATGCCTTTGTATTTTGCTTAATAATATAATCTTTTTTTAAAAATGTGAAAAATATTGTCAGTCATGTTTACTCAGGATTTTTGTGAGGATCTTAAGTGATAAAAGTGAAAAGGTTTTGAAAGTTTGTAAAGATAATAGCAATTAAAGTGCTTATCTTTGGTAAGAAGAGACTAAAATTTTCTGTACTCTGTGATATATATTGCATATCATACTATTTTATATCTTCATAGACAAATAAAAATATTTACAGAATGCTCATTATGTGCCAAAAATTACTTTAAGCTCCTTAGACATATTAATATATTTAAACCTCACAACAATCCAATGTCATAAGAACAATTTATTCCTTCAGTTTTTAAAGATGAGTAAACTAAGTCGCAAAGAAGTTGCAGAATAAAACGTTTACCACTCCTTGTTTTCAAGAAACTCAGGCACCAAGATCTTATCCTAACTCATGCTGTTAATCATTATGAAAGTCATGGAAACAGGAACTGATTTTATCCTTATAGATATGACTGAAATACCTTAAATATTTTAGAAGTTCACCCCATTAAAAATAACTCTAACTTTTTGCCTAAGCTACCTTTGTCTAAGAATCTACAATTTTCAAAAATTATCTACCTAATATCTACTAATAAAGCATTAGACTAGGTATTGGAGGATAAAAAAGCAAACTCTGTTCTCACGAGGATTAAAATCTCATTATAATTATTGTTTTACTCAGGAGAATTTCTTCGTTTTTCAGGGAGTATTACAATGATGCTATATAATGGTTTATATTATTATTTCTTAAAGTTTTTGAAGTTTAATTAGAAAAGTACTCTTCTAATCTTTTTTTTTCTATCTTATTTTACTTTTTCCAGTAATTTCTAATATCCTCCAAGAAATTTACATAAAAATTTTATTGAACAGAATGCTCAACATAAAATAATTGACTCTTTTCTCAACTATTTGAAATGATTTCTCTATAAAACAATAATAAATATGACAATTATTAAACCAATATTATTTTTGAAAAAAATAACTGGGCAATAAATTTTTTTAAAAATTAAAAATATAAGAAAGAAATATTTTCATCTTTGCCTTTTTAATGGTTAACTACCACAATGAATATCATATCAGTTATAGTCTATTAGTAAGAAACTAAAATAAGAGAAAACTATATAAAAAGTAATTAAGTAATGGGTATCCAATTTATGAGGATGATTCATAACCTTTGGGAAATTGATTAATGTTAGGCAATATATTCTTAATGTAGGCACACAAGGCATCACAAAGTCAGGGAAATTCTTTGACCTCTGCATATTTGTTTTTCTTGTTTAAACTAGCTAAAAATATGGCCTGTTGTTTCATAAACAGTTTTCAGATTTATCTATTCTCTTAGTCTTAATGTTATTATTTTGCTTGCTATTATTAATAAATAACATAAAAATGGTACTGTTCAAGGAAATAAAGAAATTGATAAAATATTATTAATCATGTGCTTCAATGTACTTCCTTTATTACTGCAGAAATCTTACTATGTTACAGAACTTTATACACACATAATTTTTCTTGTGTTTTTCGTTCTTTTATTTTTTGACATACCTTCTTTATATCTGCTTATTCAAATGTATGCTGTGTATTTGCTTTGAGTATCTTCAGATATATCATATAAAACAACCTATACATTGCCAGTTTGTGCTAGGTAGTAATCCCTCAGTCCCAAAAGGCTCATCCCTGGGAGTCATGTCCCATTTTGGGGGAAGTTAATGCATTAATATGCTGAGTTCGGCTTAAAGACAGGCCACATTTGAGCAAAAAGGAGATGCTCAGGAGCTTAACTTTTAGGCACCCAATAACACTAGGCTAAGTTTTAATTTCAAGACTAAAGGTTCATAAGTACAGTCATCAATATTAAGGGCCCATCAATGGATCATCCTCCTTCATTAGTCATTGGCCCTGTTACTCAGGGGATTCTTGCTGTTCCATTAGAAAGGGTGGCAGAGTTCCCCAGGATGAAAATCCAATATTCTTTCATTTTTTTGTGAATCTCTACCCATCATGAACATGATCTCTACCCATCACGCCCCCCATGAACAACTATGCCTTGAATGTATGCCCAGGTGGTCCTTCTCTCATACATCACCCATCACTGACACTCCACACAAATGATCCTCTGTCATCCAGAACTTCTTCAAAAGTGAAGCTAACAAAATAGTCTAATACAATTAATAAGAAAATGAAATAATAATGGTAGTTTTAAAAATAGGAAATAAAATACAAAAAACATTAAATAAAAAAATTTTAAAAATATTTGGAATAATACAAAATAATGTTAGCAATGCAACTGGAAAAGAGCTTGATCAAAAGGAGAAAAATGTAAAGACAAATGAGTTTATATGACTAAGAGACTTCAAAGTGTGTCAGGTCATAATTCTAGAGTTTACACTTCTGCATGTTTTAGCAGGATCTCATTGACTGCCAAAGTAAATACTATTTCAAATAGTGGGGCTCATGAAGGCTGTGGAAACATCCAGACACTATGGTCAAGGTAGATAGTTCAGGGGTTTGATGCCTTGCCAGTGGGCCCTACTTTGGAATGTATGCTCTCCCACATGACAGAGTTGGACTCATCTATGGTTTTCCAGTACATGGCTCTTCTGACCCTTCTATTTAAACATATAATTAGTACTAGGGGTGATAGGTGTATGTCCAAGAGACTAAAATGTTTGGGGTGTCCATGTGCCATCTGGGCTCTGAATCTCAACAGAGATGCAGCACCTACTCTCCAGTTCATTGGACTTACCGACAACTAACAAAGAGAAGAAGATGGACAACAACCATCCCAAGAAACTGAGGGTGTCTACAACAGTAAGCAAGAGATTGCCATCCATCTACACCATGGTATCAAAGCCCCCTCTCAATTAGGAGTGGAATGGGCATCACCATCCTAGAATCCTCAGGACTGGGGAATGAACTAGGGGCTAAAGTGGACTTACTGGTATTCTACTATAGACTTACTGTGATTCTAGCAATGGAAGAAATTATACCATTGATGTAGAGGCAATGGCAGCCACTGGAGGTTCTGAGAGAACGGAGAGGGAAAAACAGGTGAAATATGGGGCATTTTCAGCAGTTGGGGATTGTCCTGAATGACATTATGACAGATACAGGTCATTACATAGCTTGCCATAGAAAATAGAGAAGAAGAGAGTGTAAACTACAATGTAAACTGTTATCTACACTTAGTGGCAATGCTCCAAAATGTTTTCATCAATTGTAATGAGTGTACCACACAAATGAAGGATGTTGTTATTGTGGGGAAATATGGGAGCTGTAGGGAGCAGGGCTTATGTGAATTCCCTATATTTTTATGTAACACTTATGTAATCTAAATGTCTATTAAGAAGTTTTAAAAATATATTTAAAAATAAAATAAAACAGAGGACTCACACACAAAAAATAGCCTATACAAATTTAAAGTGAGAAAACAAGCACGTATTTTATTACTAAAATGTAAATCTGAATTACCCTCTCTTTACCAGCATAATATTTCTAATCCTATTCTTTATACATACACCATGTTTTTGGTTTATGATAATTTAAAAGGCACAATATCCATGTGTTCAAATAAATCTTGTTACATGCTCACACATTTTAGCAATTTTTCTCCACCTACAGGACCATAAGCAAGACCTTTGACCTAGATATTAAGCACTTCCATATTAGAGAAATGTGAATTTTCTTATTGAGTCTCACACAATAATAGAGAACAACTAAAATATTTTTCCTTATCTTTTTATGGACCAATATACCCTAGGAGGAACTTAGACTGAAAATAATTACAAAACATGATGAAACGTCTCTTTTGATTTCAGCTCACTTTTTTCCTTATATAAATGTCCAAAACCATTGTGATGACAATCATTTGTTGGACTTTTCAACAATAACTTTTCTGTGAGAAAATGACAATGTTTTTCATCCAGCCCCTAATCTTGAAAAGAAAATTAAATCAAATATTCATGTGTCAACTTCAAAGCAAATTTTCCATGGTAACTGTACCTGAAAAACCAGTGGTTGCAGATTTTTGCCAATTAGCAACTCCAAAGGGTGCTATTAGTTCCTTTAAAAACATAAGGGACATGGTTTTCATCTGTGAATGTTATACCTCTTTTACAGCATGATTTGATAAAAGATGAGTTACAAAATGGCATACGATTTAGTCCTTAATCATAATCTTATTACTGGTTCATAAAGAGAACAATTCATATTATAGCAATACATTTCAATAAAGAATAATTGCTCTTGCTAAATCATCAGCACTAACCCAAAACTCATTTAAGCAGATTGTGCCATACCAACAGCAAAAATCTAAACCACAGTTAACATCCAGACTAGGCAGTCTTCTTATATTGTCTATTATCTAGGCTGTGAGCTAGAGAAAAGATGACATGTTCATAATGAGAAGCTTTACTATGACAGATATAGCAACTAAGGACAGTCTAAGAATTATTCTTCATAATTAAACACTGACTGCATATTTAGCATGCAATTAAAAGAATATTCAAATTACAATGAGTTCTTTATTTCTATTAGTTTTTCTGAAATTGCATGAAATATTCTTGCCTACTAAAGATGTTTATTTTCAAGAAAGCCAACCAGAATTATAAAATTATTATTCTCTTGACGCATTAATGGAGTAGATTTTAGAGAGCTGCAATATGAAAATGACCAAGCCAACATCCAGAAAATTAAAAGCATTTTGCTTCTTTATTGTTGCCCAAAATTTTAACCACTAAATAAATAAAAGAAAAAAATATATATATATAAGACACTGTAATTGGTAATTGGTACAGCATTATTTATTTGGGATATACTTTCAGTGGTTTGAAAAAAATCTGTCACAATAGCCAAGTATGCATTTTGAATATTAATGTTTATTAAAATGATGGCTGACTAATATGCACTTCTGAAATTGAGAAAGAAAACAATGGTCATGTAATATGCTACACATATTTGAGGGAAAAAAAACCAAATTAGGTATTTAAAATCTCCTTTGTAAAACAATCTCTATTCCTTATCCAAATTTGTTTATCTACTTAGATGCTCTGTACAATAATATAGATAACCTGGACTATCAATCCAAAAAAACTGCTAGTCCAAAAAAGCTGAAATATTTGAAAAAGTCATATTAGTTTTAAAATTCTTCCTTAATTAATGCAAAAGCAGTTTTGGATAACATTCTAGATTTTAAAATTCAGAAGTGGCATTTTATATTGGCTACTTTTATCCTTGCACTTATATATTACAATACATAAGCATAAAGCTCTTACCATCTCCATTTTTTAAAAAGACTGTAATGATATAACACATACTTAAAATTATTCCACATAATCAGAGTTCCATTTATGTGTAACAGAAAGTACATACATACTTCTGAATGAAAAATAAAAGAAAAAATGCCAACAGGAATGAGAAAAGAAATCTGCAAAATATAAAATTCCCAATAAATGATCAAGGGTAGAAAGGGAATTTACTGGTACAGTTAGGAATTTTATTATTCTCAAATAGCTATTAATGGAGGTAACCTTAAAAATACAAACTACTGTTTTAGTAAAAAACTAAATTTTATATTTAAAATATTTTAATACTTTGAAAATATTCTTTGTTGTGCCTATCAAAATTTTACCAAAGAGCATAGTGTTAGAAGAGTGCCTCCACCTAAACATGGCAAAACATTATATAAATGGAAAATTCTTAAGAGTCTACCACCTGGAGACCCATAACTATTTCGCTCAAATAAGACAAGGAAAAGTATTTATTTCCCCTATAAACAAGAATAGACTTTTCAGTGGTGGACCTCCTCCTGTAACCCATCAAACTGATTTTTTAAAAATCTTCTTGATTTTATTTTTACCTTGAATGACTCTAAGGAAAGGTAAAAGTTATATTATAGTAAAGATTTATTTTTAGGGCGAGCTTGTAACACACTGAAACAATTCAGATTTGTTGAAGAAAAGATATAGGGACAACATAGATATAATATCAGGATGTCTGTTATGTAATTTAATTCTTGAAGAATTGGTTGTTGTTATAAAAAACATTGGGAGAAATAGTAGTGGCAGATTTTAGAAGAAATAAAATTTGTTCTGTACATTTAAAAATAGGACTTAAATTATAAACTTTATTTTAAAATTTATTGAATAAATAAGTAATCAAACCTTTTATTTTCAGAAGCCAACAAACTGTTTTACAAATTTATTTTACTCCTGTGTCTTTTAACCTGAGCTTTGAAATGCACCCTCAAAAATATGTTTTCCTTAGTTTATTCAGCCTTCCTGGTCATCTAAGCACTATGACAGGAGCATTTAAGATGAATTTCTTTCCTTGATTTGTCCCAGAATACTCTGCCTCATCCTACTCAAAAATGTTTAAGAACATTCAGAACCAGCAAGATGGCAGCAAAGTAAGGAGCTCCTAGAGTCAGCTCCTGATATGGGGCAGTTAGTAAAAACCCTTAGCTCTCTGGAGCTAGCTGAAGCACCTGTTTGTGGGCTCCAGGAGACCAGAAGAGCATCCTGTAACATCCCTGAAGGAATGGAAGGAGGGAACTTCCTATCTGCAGAGACGATTCAGCCATGGAGGCTAGTGATCATCCTCCACTGGAAATACAAGCCACCTCGGGGGTTGTTCCATGGCTGAAATTGAAAGTTCCACTTTCCAAAAATGGGGGAGGAAGAGACGGTTAGACACCAAATTCAACAACTGATGAATAAATTCAGTGGGCTTAAGTATAATCCTGAAAAGAGCTGAAGTTTGAGCCTGGTCAAGTCAGAAAGAGACCAGAAGCCACCATCTTAACACCACACCTGGCACGAGAGTAAGTGGGGTGGACTGAAAATCACAGTGCAGGTGAGGACTGGCTTCTTTCCATCCAGGTCAGATTGCAGGTCTAGCATAAACCCCAGCCTCACATCTTGGAAGGAGGAAGCTGGGAGGACCTGCACCAGCCTCTCTGGGAAATTACCAGCCAAGTTGTGAAGGCCAGAGATTATCATACTCTGGCAGTGCAAGCCACCCCAGGAGCTATTTTTTTGACTGGAATTGGAAGCTCATTTCCCAAAATCGGGGGAGGAGGGGTCAGCTAGCTACTAATTTTGGCTACTCATTAGTAGACATGGCTGGCTAAGGTATAGCCCTAGGAACAGCTAGGGTATGAATCTGTTGAAGTCAGAAAGAGGCCAGTGGGCTCCACTTTGGGCTCTGCCCCAGCCTGAGGGGAAGCCAGGAATGAAAATCACAGTAATGGTATCCAGTTCATTTCACCCAGATTGGCCTGCAGCCCTAGCCTAGACTTCAGCCCCATATCTGGCAGGGAGGATGCTGGCAGGCCCTGCAGCAGCCTTTCCAGGTAATTACAGGTACCTTTGGCTGGCACAGACTGAATAATCAGAAGTCTACTGGGCAACTTCAGTCATCTTGGATCCCCACTGCGTAGATTGCACCCACACCTGCAGCTCAGTCTCTGCCCCAGGCAGGGGAGAAAAGGGCATGAAGCCTCATCAATGTCTCTGGGCAACTGTAGTCTAGGACTGTACAACTTGGATTATTCCACACAGCTGTAGGACTCTGTCCTACCCCTGACAAAGGAAAAAGTTGGGAGAAGCTTCACTGGTCCCTGGCACAATAAGGGCAGCTTGAGCCTTCACAGCTTATAGCACCAGCTACATCTTTGGCTCCTACTGCACAACCAACAAGGAAGAAAGGATAGGAAGCCCTAAACTGAAGAGAAAAATTGCATCCAGAATAAATACTCTAGTAAGCCAGATGTCAAGACACCAATAAAAAAATTGCAATCCACACCAAGCAACAGGAAGTTAGGGTCCACTTAAAGGAACAAGACAAGCTCCCAGATGACATAAAGGAGTTGAGACCAGTAAACATAGTTGTTCAAACAAAACTCCTTAATAAATTCAATGAGATGACTAAAGAGATTAAGGATATTAAGAAGACATTGGATAAGCACAAAAAAGTATTTGAAAGCATACATAGAACAATAGCAGATCTTATGGGAATGAAAGGCACAATAAATGAAATTTTAAAAAAAAATTGGAATCATATAATAGACTTGAGGAGGCAGAAGAAAGGATTGCTGAGCTTGAAGACATGGCCTCTGAAAGTGAATATATAAAAGAACAGATGAAGAAAGAATGGAAAATTTGAACAAGGTCTCAGGGAACTTAAAGACAACAAAAGACGTGCAAACATACGTGTCATAGATGTGCCAAAAGCAGAAGAGAAGGGAAAAGAGGCAATAAGAATATTTGAAGAAATAATGGTAGAAAATTTTCCAACCCTATTGAAGGACATAGATATACATGCCCAGGAAGCACAACATACTACCATCTGAAAAAATCCAAATAGACCAATTCTGAGACACATACTAATCAGAATGTGAAATGCCAAAGACAAAGAGAGAATTCTGAGACCAGCAAGAGAAAAGCAATGTATAACATATAAGGGCTATCCAATAAGATTAAGGGCTGATTTCTCACCAGAAACCATGGAGGCAAGAAGACAGCAGTCTGATATATTTAAGATACAACAAGAGAAAAACTGCCAGCCAAGAATCTTATATCCAGCAAGACTGTCTTTCAAAAATGAGGATATTAGAATATTCACAGATAAACAGACTGAGAGAATTTCTAAGCAAGAGATCAGATTTTCAGGAAATAATAAAGGGTGTGAATACTAGAGCCTGGAAAGAAAAGACAGGAGAGAGAGACCTAGAAGACAGTCTAGAAATTAATATTATATCAATTAAAGTAACTAAAAGTATCAAAAGAGTGGTGAAAATAAAATTTGACAGATAAAACTCAAATAGGAATAAACTAACCAATGATGTAAAACACTTATATTAAAAAAACTGCAACTCGATGTTAAAAATCCTAAATAATTGGAAGAACATTCCATGCTCATGGATTGAAAGACTAAATATCATAAAAACATCAATCAACTCAAATTGATATACAGATTCAAAGCAATTCCAATAAAAATTCCACAAGGATTTTTTTCAATTGAAAGCATGATTATCGAATTTATTTGAAAGGATAAGGGGTCCTGAATAGCCAGAAACATCTTAAAAAGGAAAATGAACTCTCATCTCCAGACTTCAAATTATATTAACTAACTATAGTGGTAAAAATAGCATGGTATGGCATAAAGAAAGACACATAGACCAATGTGACCAAAATTTTGGTTCAGAAACAGAGCCTCACATGTGTGGTCAAGTAATTTTTTTACTATCCTGTCAAACCCACACAGCTCAGGGAGAACAGTTTATTCAACAAACAGTGCCTAAAGAACTCACTATCCATAGCTGAAAGATTGAAAGAGGGCCCTGCCTCACACCTTGTCCAAAGATTAACTCAATATGGATTAAAAAAAAAAAAAAGACTAAATATAAAAGCAAAACCATAAAGCTTCTAGAAGAAATTGTAGGAAAATATCTTCAAGCCGTGGTGGTAGGTGGTGGATTCTTAAAAGAGGTAAGAGGAGGACTGAGATGACCTATTTATGTTTAATGTATATAGATATTTTAATTAGCTTTAATGTAGAAGTGTGGAAATGTATAGTGTGGATGGTAACAAATAGTGAGTAACAGCTAATTTATAAATGGGAAAGTAATTGAAAATGATAGTCTAGGGAAGTAAATGTCAAATGACAGAATGCTAGAAAATAATCTAGGAAATGAATAGCACAGCAAATGAAAAGGTGGATTAGAATTGTGGTTAATGATACAGATGCAAGAGTGTCCTTTGTGAGCTAGATGAAATATACATCACTACTGCAGGGTGCTGGGAATGTGGAGAAGCATGTGTAAAATACAACTGGAGTGACCTGTAGACTGTCATTAGCAGTAACAATGTAATATGCTTGCAGCTATGCCAAAGATGTACTGTGCTGATAATGGGGCAATGTGGAGAATGTGTGCCAAATATATGCTATGGACATGGTTACAATCATATGATATTATTTTACCTGTAACAAATGTTCCATCACAGTGTGGTGTGCTGATAGATGGATGTTGTTTGGGAATTCTGTACATGTGCATGATTGTTTTATAAGTTTACTACTTCTGTCCTAAAACTATATTTAAAAAATAATAATAGGGCGGGTTGGGAAAAAAAAAATACACCAAATGTAAGATAAGGACTATAATTAGTAGTAAGATTTTGAGAATATTCTTTCATAATCTCTAACAAATGTCTCATGACAATGGAAGGTGTTGGTGGAGGGTTGATGTATGGGACCCCTGTATAATTTAATGCATGTTTGCTTTGTAAGTCCACAACTTTTACTATACACTTATTGTTTATGTATGTTCATATATAAATGATATAGAAATAATAATATTAATAGGGTGGGTTGGGGGAAAATACTTTGGTTAGTAGTAACATTTTGACAATGCTCTTTAATCATTAGTTTAATATGTTTAGCAACAATGCAAGGTATTGGTGGTAGGGTGAGTTATGAGAGTCCTGTATCATGCTATGTTCATTTGTTTTGTAAGTTCACAACTATTACTATACACTTATTGTTTATGTATGTTTATGTGTGAGTGATATACTTAAATAATTTTCTTTAAAAACTGAAAAAATGTTTAAGAACATCGCATTTTGTAAATAGAATCTTAGGAATCCTAAGTTTGAAAAAGGATGTGAATAAACTCCAAGGAAAGATCCACTGGTAATTCTGTAGCTATTTTAGGATTTTACCTTCTTCCTTTTGACTATGACTAGCTGGTTGTTTTTTTTTTTTTTTTTATTGACTTTGTAATAATATTACATTAAAAATATATATGTGAGGTCCCATTCAACCCCACCCCCACCCAACAACACTCGTTCCCATCATCATGACACATCCATTGGATTTGGTAAGTACATCTTTGGGCACCTCTGCACCTCATAGACAATGGTTCACATCATGGCCCATACTCTCCTCCATTCCATCCAGTGGGCCCTGTGAGGATTTACAATGTCCGGTGATTACCTCTGAAGCACCATCCAGGGCAGCTCCATGTCCCAAAGACACCTCCACCTCTCATCTCTTCCTGCCTTTCCCCATACCCATCGTCCACCATGTCCACTTTTCCCAATCCAATGTCACCTCTTCTATGTGGACATTGGATTGGTTGTGTCCATTGCACCTCTATGTCAAGAGGGTGATAGGCCTAGCTGGTTGTTTTTGAGATTAGCAATGATTGTTCTTGCTGGTATGGAACTGAATCTAATCACAAGTTTTATTTATGCACTCTACAGATCATAATTTGTGCACAGAGTTTTCCAGATAGTATGATAGAGGCTTGAGACATTGCTAGAAAAATATTAGACATGACACTTTTCTTCATTGAGCATATCATCTAATGTAGAGGAGAAGATACAAACATAAAAGTACAAGAATATGAAGGGAGAAGTAAATATACACTCATAGTTTCCTATAATTAAAAACATAGCCATTGGTGTTGCCATTTCCAAAGATAGCCATTTATAGAGATGAGGAGCATAAAAATGTTATTTTGAATTTGTACCTGTTTAATTATAGTATTATTATTTATCCGAATGGAGATATGGCAAACGGATATGGCTCAACAAATTGGGCTCCTGTCTACCATATAGGAAGTCTAGGGTTTGATGCCCAGGGCCTCCTGGTGAGGGCAAACTGGCCCACATGGCAAGCTGGCCCACACAGAGTACCAGCCCATGCGGAAATGCCGCCCTGTGCAGGAGTTCCTGCTCTGCATGGAAATGCCACCCCGTCCTGGAAAGCTGCCCCACACAGGAGTGCTGGCCAACATGGAGAGCTGGTACACCAAGATGATACAACAAGAGATAGAGTGAAAAGGAAATAAGACTAGTAGAACAGGGATTTGAGGTGGCACGAGAGAGTAATCACCTCTCTCCCACTCCAGAAGGTCCCAGGATCTGTTCCCAGAGCTGCCTAATGAGAATACAAGCAGGCACAGAATAACACATAGCGAATGGACACAAAGAGCAGACAATGGGGGAAAAGGGGGGGGGGGGGGGATAAAGAAAATAAATCATAAATCCTTTTAAAAATACAAAAAAAACACTATTAATCTGTAGGTTCTGCTTTTCTTTAAAACAAAACAAAACAAAACAAATGGAGATATTATGCACATGGATGAAAACACAAATATAGAGTTTGGGAGTGAACTTGGTCCTCCAAAGAAGTAAAATAGAAAACATTATGGACCATTTTTTGAGTAGGGAATCAAAGGACAGAATGAAGTAGGTTGAGAAATGAGAGAATAACAAGAAGAAAATGAATACATTAACAGAGCTCAAAAGGAACATGGAATAGATGGATATTTAGTCTTTGATTTTGTTTCTGGCATTTTTAGATGTGGTGTGTGTGGTTTTTTTTTTCTTTTTCTTTCTTATTTTTTTTTAATGTGGGGAACACATGTAATTACTTAAATGGGAAGAAGCTGATAGGAAAATTAAGTGTGTAAAACATCATTATTCTTCAATAAGCAATGTGATCAAGAAAACAGACAGATGCAAGATGGTTTAAAGTTTGGGTGGCAGATGTTGAAGTGCTCCCATCAAATGCATTTCAGTTTTTTTATGAGAAATCAAAAGCATAGTCCTCTTCTAAGAATGAGAAGAGATGCAAAAAGTTTGGTGTTTTGAGAAGAATGGAGAATACTTCAAGTAGCCACAAAGAGGTTTTATATATATTATATACATATATACGAATATTGTTATATGACTGAAATTGAATTTTTACTTTGGGTCATCATTCTATTGAGTGGAATAAACTTAATCTTAGCTGATTCTACACTCTATTTCTTCCTCCTAAATCCTTGATTGAGTATAAATTTGTGAGGCAACACTCAGTCCAGCTTGTCATTGCTGCATCCTCTTCATCCCACCTTTGGACCTCAAGAAGGAAAGTACACTCATCCAGGATTGCAACCATTTTGCAAAACCCCAGGGAACACCATTTTCATTGTGGACTCTGTAAGTGAAGCCTTATGGAGTGAAATAGAACACAGGACATGCATCTATTAAATAACCTGGCTTCATCAAATCCACAAACCTTTTGGGTAAATCGAATCTTTAAATCATTTCATGATGCTCTTAGAAACACAATAAAACATAACACTGATTTAGTGCATTAGCAGCCTCTGAGACTTTCAGACCTTCTGCATAGACAACCCATGTGAAATAATGGGGTCATGCATTTTCTTAGTATACTACGCTGCTCAAGCAAATACCATGCAATGGGCCAACTTAAACAACTGGAATTAATTAGGCCATGATTTTAAGGTTAAAAGAAAATCCAAATCAAGGAATCATCACGGTGATGTATTCTTCCTGAAGGCTGGCTATCTGGGACTGGCTAACAGCAATCCTTGATCTGTGGACCCTCTCTCACATGGCAATGCACATGGTGGCCTCTCTCGGCATCTCTGTTCTCTTCCAGGTTCTGTTGATTTACATCTTACTTTTTTCTGTGGCTTTCTTTTTCTAAGTCTGAATTTCATTCTGCTTGTAAAGAACTCCAATAATTGGATTAAGACCCATCCAGACTGGGCAACACCTTAACTGAAATAACCTCACCAAAGGTACTATGTACATTGAGTTCATACCCACAGGAATGGATTAAGTTTAAGAACATGTTTTTCTGGGGTACATACAGTTAAAACCATCACTTGCAATTTTACCAGATCATACCCAGAAAAGTGTGCTAAAGTCCTTATAACATTAGCTATGTGCTTTAATACCCACTTTCATTGAAGATGTCATGGGTGACTGAATGTAACTCATATCTCTCAAAGAGCATTCTTCCTTGACTCTCATTCCTCCAATAAGAGCAAAGTCATTTAAATTCTAAAATGGGAAAATAATAGCCAAGAAAACCCAAGGATTGCCAGCAGCCTGCATCATAATATTATAATCCTTGGGGTGAAAGCAAGACTTGCCAATATCTAGATTTTCAACTTCTTCTAGACTCAAAACCCTGAGCCGATAAAAATGTGAGCCTATATGTATGTGTATATATACCTCATCCCGATGGCTATTTAATATATCTTTTCTGGAATTTGGGGTTTTCTTGATGGGTATTGCTAATTTCAAACTCTTTTTGCTAATATCCATCAAGTAAGAAAATACTTCCTGTGCTCTTAACTCTTCATTGGCATCATGTTATCTTTAATGTGTAGACCCATACAATATGTTTCATGACTTTAGGATTTTTTGCCCTCATGGTCAAGTGAAAAATGAAAGAGTCATCATCAAAAATTAAGAATTTCAAGTTAACAATGGCAGAGTATTAAACCAAACACAGGAACCTGTGTGACTGCACAGGCTGTGCAACCATACAGTGAGCCTTCAGTGTCCACCTTAGGATTGGTTTTCTAAAGGCAAAACCTGATATGAGAATTCACATTCCAATGAATCAATGGAGGAATGTTTTTAGGAAAAAGGGAATTGCTTGAAATAAAATGAGATAGGGGAAAGCTAAGTAAGAATGTAGCCTCATCTGAATACCAAGTTCTGTCTGATCTCATGGGAAAAGCAAAATTCTGAGGAAGAAAAATTTCTCAAGGGAGTTAATCAAACTTTGGGGCAAGAGGCCTGAAGTTTTATAGCCTTCTGTACTTGATCACAGGTAATTCTCCACAGAAGGAAGTCATAATCATACCAATTGAAGATTTGGGTGCAAAGGTCAATACAGTAGATCTGGGTAGGGCAACATCTTCATGTATTTTATCCCTCTAATTCACTAGTACTCCACAGACCAATGTATCTATTGAATACCAAGGAGTGAGGAGCATACCAAGAAATGTAATAGTTTGGGATTGTATGGATTGCTCTGCCTTGGTTATTAGATCTGGGTCTAAGAGCATAACCCTGCTTGAAAAGTATAGATTCCTAAAAAATTCAGTTTTTTATATAATGGTTGGTTTTTTAAAAATATATTTTTATTACAGAAGTTGTGAACTTACAAAACAGTCATGCACATGTGTAGAATTCCCATACAACAACCCTTCACTAACACACTACACCAGTGACGAATATTTGTTAGAGATTATGAGCTAATATCACCTGACTATTATCACTAACTATGGTCCATACTGTACATTTGGCATATTTTTTCCATACCTCTCTATTATTAACACAATACATCTTTGGCATTAATGCAGGGATATTACAGTATTGTTGTTAACTATAGTTCTTAGATTACTTTAATTGTATTTTTGCCATGTTTCTCTACATTTCCACCACCGTGTAATATTGATATACATTGTTGTTCCCAAAACATTCTTGCATTTATATTATTAAGCACAATTCTCATCCACCTCGGGGTTTCATTACCTTGTTCAGTCCCTAGACTACTCTCTAGCTTTCTTTCAATTGATATTTACATCCCTCGACTAGACTTTTCAACCACAATCCCATTTATAAACCAGCTGCTACTAACTGTAATGTGTTATCATCAGCTCTATTTCCACACAAATTATAGTCAAGTTAATTAAAACTTCTACATACATTAAGTATCTATACTCTTTCACAGCTCTCCTTTTATCTCCTAATCTCCTAAAACCTATACTCTAGTTTTTAATAATATGGGTTTATTCTTCATATTTAGGTCATATTAATGAGACCATGCTTATATAGTGGTTTTAAAAATCCCCTATCTTTCTCCTTCCTGTTCTTTCCTGAGAGATCTTCCTAGGATGCAAAAGATTTAAAGAACTCAATAACCTAACGAGATTGCATTTGACTTCTTTCTCCTTTTTTAAAACCCCTACATCTACAAGATAGTTTAAAGTTCAATCAAGCTTAGTGTCATCACAGTCAACTAGTATTCTTGAAATTATACATAACTTGAGAGTGTACCTCATCTTTTCACATCACATTCCTAACAAGAGTATAGACCGTGTTTCAAGGTGAACTGCCTCTAATTCAAGTACTGCATATTTAAACCGTGACTGTTGGTGTTATGTGCTATAAGATGATTCTTTGAAACTTCAGAAGAACCCAAACATATTCAGTGGATAGGACTGTCAATCCATCATATTACTTCATCTTTAAAAGATTAACTTTGCTTCTATTTGCAGCTTAAGTTCCAATGAGTGGACAAAAACTAAATTCAGTAGTTGGAGGTAATCTCTGTTAAAGCAACCTGCCTTCCACTAACATCTTTCACAGATGGACAGGAGAAAAAAATTGTTGTTTGTTTAGATTCTGTCTAATTATATCCCATTGCTTTGAGCTAGCCATGGTAGTCCATTACAAGGAGGTTAGTGTTTTAACCACCTCTCTCCAAACTCAAGACTTCCTTTCGGTAACTTCTACATGACATTTGTCAGGCTTCATAAAATGCCAAAATATGCCAAATCCATATTTTAGCAGATGTGCCCATAACAAATTCCTTCATGCCAATTTTTCTGTGTTACAAAAATAACTGTGCACTCTGCCAACTTCCATTCCAAACTCCTGCTACATAACTTCCTTTCTTTCCCTGCCTTTCTCTATTACACTGTCTTGGGCTTTTTCAAAAGCCTTGAGCTTGCACAACCTGAGAGAGAGAGAGAGGTTACTGAATTCCCCAGGAGTAAGACTCAAAACATGGGGAAGAGGAATCAGTGTATAAATGCTACAGCCACTCACCTATCAAAAGGGCAATTCTTAGGTACATTCTATGAATTTCCTCAGGGGATTTATAGAGGAGTTGTGACTCAACTGCCAAGATCTGTAATCAAATCAATAATGTGGCCTTTATTGGCTTTTCCTTCAAAGTCCTCTCATTCTCTCCATGACCTCACTCTTGTTTCGTGGAATCTACTTGTACTTAAGCCCTAGTCCCAGAACCTGTTCTAGGGGAACACAAACTAAGAGAGTTTGTTGCGGTTAATACTGACCTAGAAAACAAATATTCTGAATAAATTCTGGGACTGGTTAACTTGCATTTTAAGGCAAGAAGGACTTCTTTGCTGAGAATTAGGAAGAAAAGTAGTGAGACCCTAGGATCTGGATATTGCATCCTCCAGACTGTTGAAAACATCCCCATAACT
Source organism: Dasypus novemcinctus (assembly GCF_030445035.2). Lineage (NCBI taxonomy): Eukaryota > Metazoa > Chordata > Mammalia > Cingulata > Dasypodidae > Dasypus > Dasypus novemcinctus. The sequence goes on from NC_080676.1 coordinate 125,653,974, forward strand.
CATCTAAAGAATATAAGGTTCTCATTACCTGAAGTCAGTATAAGACTTCAATTGGGTCATATTCTTTGCAAGATAAAATATGTTCTCACACTCACCCATGTATCCCCTCAATACATCCAAAAATAACTTAGGTAGGTCTCGCATAGGATATGCAGGTACTTATAGCCCTTGTTATTGGAGGAAATGCTTTATTCACTTAAAAATTGAGTAATGTAGGTGGAAACTGGGAAGACATAACTGTGAGTAGATCTTGACGATGTGGGACCATATTGGGGGGAAAAATGTAAAAGCAGTTATTGACTTAAAAGCACCATTCTACAAGTCAGCATTTAATATCCCAGCAAGGCCACTTAGCAAGGCATTTAAAGCGGATGCCCTTCAGATAATGGGATAATCCTTGAAGCTTGGACATAACAACTGTTGTTCATACAAGTCCATACAGAAGGCTGGGGGCAAAGCCAATGAGAATCAGGGGAACATGGCTAAAAAGGGAAGTTTTAGTCATCTGATATTTCTGTCTCATTCTGGCCATCAAATGCACAGGATTCCTAAGTAATGAGTCATGCCAAAGTTGGCATAAATACTGTATAGGTACATTTAATTAACGTTAATATGAAATTTACTCTATATTGAGGTTGATGATTGAATGATATTCAGAAACAAAAGGACTTTAATTTAAATTGTATTTGTCAGTGTTCTCTAGAGAACCAATTGGATAGAGAGAGAGAGGGAGAGGGAGAGATTAAGAGATTGACTACAGGAATTAGCTCATGACACCATTTTTAATGCTGGTAAGTCTGAATTCACAGGGCAGGCCACAAGCTGGAAATTCCAATAAATATGAAGTTGAATTTCTTTAAGTCAACAACGGTAGAGTATTAAACCAAGTATGAGAACCTGTGTGATTGCTCAAGGAAATCTTTACTGTCTGAAGTAAAGGCAGAAACTCTTCTGTTTCTGAAATTCTCAGTTCTGTCTTTTAAGGCCTCCTACTGATTGAATGAGGAGACTCCCCACCTTGCTGAGGGCAATCTCCTTTGTTGACTATAAACACAATCAGCCTTAGCTCTAATCAACTAATTATATTTGCAAATCTATACACAAATTACCTTCATAGTAACACTCAGGCTGGGACTTGCTTGATCGAACAACTGGACACCATATCATAGTCAAGTCCAAATTGGCAATTATCAATCCCTGTCTAGCCCTTATCAACTTGGCACCTATTAAAGCATACTTAATCTCTAATAAATATAATTAAAAAATCATATTTCCTTATAACATGATACAATCATCCTGAATACAACCAAAAACTTACTGATATTTTTCCCAGATGAAGAAGCAAGTCATTGAGTGATAATCACTCTTATCCTTAATATCCTATAACTTAAATACTAAGACATAAAGCTAACACAACTTATGCTATATGACAAGGGCATACGAAAGAGAAGAAAACAAAGATTTTTATATGCAGTGAATACAAATTCAAATCCATAGTAAGTGTCTATTCCAATAAGAAAAAAAAAGGCTGCTGGTTCCATGATGGAAATGGTCCAAAACAATCAACCCATCACCAAGTAGCAGACGGATCACTTCAGGAAATGGTGCCATATTGGGAAATAAGTGTTCATCTCTGTTGCTGGCAAATTGGGCATGCAGCAGTGTCAGTAACTAGTTTAGCCTTGCTGAGTAGAAGCCCATATTGATGACTCCATGTATAAGGTTCATCATTATCGCAAGAGCTACTTTGTTTATAAACCCATTAGGCAATGTCAGGACTGACTGGGAAAAAGAACTGACTGGTATACACATAATCGGTCATCTCATCCACTATATTATTAAAATCCTTCTCTGCTGAGATCACCCTTTATTGAGCATTCCCCATGAAGTACAAATACTTTCATGTTTCTCACCCATTCAGAAAGTGTTACCAGACATCTTTATCACTAATTTTCCAACCATGCTTCTTCCAAGACCATGGCCATCCAGCCAAACATTGGCCACAACCCATGAATTAGAATACAAAATCACCTCCGGCCATTTCTTTTTCAAAGCAAAATGAACAACCAGGTGCTCTGCTCAATGCTCTGCCCATTGAGAGACTTTTCCTTCATCACTGTCCTTCAGAGATATCCCAGTATAGTGCTGCAGCTCTCCACTTTCAGGTGGTGCCTGTATATCACAAAGAATCATCTTCAGTACAAGTCCACATTTTCTCTTCCTCAGTCAATTGATCATAAAGACCTCCTTACAAGGCCTTACAAGGCCATAGCTATGGTCTGGAAGAGAGAACATAATGTGACAGGAATAGAGGCCATGGGTATTTTGGCCACCTTCTAATATAACTTAATTGTGCCTTCAGGATGCAATCAAGTCTATTTTCACATATATATATATCTTCCATGTAATGATGGCGTAATGGTGAGCATATACAACTTTATGGCTTTTTGGTCAGACGGCAACTCAGTTTTTCATGGGAAGCTTATGTCTCCTGTTAACTTAGTGGCCTATTGTTAAGTGTTTGGTGTACATCCAGACCCAGTAGCTGATCAAATGTTGTTCTTCCAAAGGAGAGTAGTTATTTGTAGATGATAGCATGGCTTTAGCCCAGAATCCTAAAGGTCTTCACTGTGAATCTTCCAAAAGGTTCTGCCAAAGGCTCCAAACAGGATCTCTAAATGCCACTGATATTTTAAGTACCATTAGATCTGCTGGATCATATTGCCCATCAAAACCTGGACATGTTGCAAAGCCTTCTCTTGCTTTGATTCCTAGTCATAACTATCTACTCAGCAATTGGGTTGGAGTTGTACCCTTAAATGAGGAATAAGTTGCTTGCAAAATCCAAAGATGCCAACTATACTTTGTAACTTTTTAAAATCACTGTAATGGATACAGACACAACAACTTATCCTTCAACTTAGAAGGACATCTCTGGCCTTTAGTGGTTTTTTCTCTTAACTCCTCTCATTCTCCCCATTCTGCCAGACTCCTAGAAATTTCACTGAGTTGAAAGTCCCACCCTCTTACATGCAAATGCCTTATTAACAGTTTAAAGTGATTGCTATTACTTGTTCACTAGGTCTGGTCACCATAATGTCATCAATATAATGGACCATCAATAAAATAGAAAGCAAAGTGTTTCTGGTAGTCTTTATCAATAGGTATCAAGAAATAAGTATGTGTCAGGTAAATAGCTGCATACCAGATACTGGAGGATGCCTCAATTTGTTCAAGAATTGATACTACATCTCAATAGCATCCTCCAAGTTCCATTCATTTTCTGCCCAGCCCAAAATAGGAGAATTGAATGCAGATGTGTTGGGAATTATCCCCACCCTACATCCTCATAGATTTAATGGTGACACTAATCTCTGCAATTGCCTCACATATGTAGTATTGTTTTTTGTATACCATGTTGCTAAGTGGAGATCATTCTAGTGGTCTCCTACCTAATAGTCTTTTCCTACCTAATAGTCTTCATTCCACATATGGAAACAAAATGTTTGGATTCTACAAGTTGTTTAATATGTGTATTTCAAATATTCTTTCTTCAACTGGGGAAGTTACCACAGATGGGTTCAAGAACACGCTAGTCTCACTGAAAGGTGAACCCAAGCTAAAACCCGATTGATCCTCTGACTTCCATATGCTCCTACTCTGACTGGTGGACAATAGTGATGATTTTGGTCTCCTGTAATTAGTGTCATTTCAGCACCAGTGTCCAGCAACTCTCAAAATGTCTGATAATTTCCTTTTCTCCAATGCAATCACCCTAGTATAAGGCCATAGCAGGGTCATTCTCCATGGGCACCCAGTCTTCTCTTTTTCAAGGGTTTCTGGGTCTATTAAGGGCCTCAAGTCTTGAAATTGACTAAAAGGCTGTGACACTGTTTTTGTGATTCAAGTTAGACTTTTGTTCAGTTGACTTAGAACTCTTTTACTTATACACAGAAGATAAGAGTTTAAAAACTTCCCTTGATCACCTAGCCAACACCATAGATATCTGCAAGTCAGAATATTCTAATTCCTCTTTTAAATCTGCTATCCATTACAATAAACATGCCCACCTTGCCTTTGATGATTAAGCACTGCCACTTGCTTCCTGCCAACCTAAGATCTGATCATCCCCATTGCATTTTAGGATCCCAATTTAGTGGCAGCAGTTCCTGGAGTAATATTTGACTTACAGAGAAGAGAGACCACAGAGCTCTTCATGGTTGATTGCTCCTCTCTCAAATTTAATCTATAATCTTGGTAAAATCTGAGTCCTCTGACACTCCTGGAGTGGTTGAGCAGGTCTTACATGATAAACCCACTCTAACATTCCCGTGTTTCCAAGCCTTTTCCTATATTCTTCTACTTTATACCAGGGTAGTTTGGGCATTTCAATTTCATTAAGCATAGACCAACTTTTTGTCCATGTTTTAACCAAACAAACAAACATCTAGAACCCTTTCTAACACCTGTAGTTATAAAACTGAATCCAGAATCATTGCTTGGCTTGCCCATATCAATAAATTCAACCTGATGCAACTCTATGTCCCATCCACCATCATCCCACCCTCTAATATTCATCCCTACACATATTTACTTGATTTTTATCTGTATAATTTAGAAGAATTTTTTGGAGTCTAGCACATTTATTCATGGGTCACACTTTTACCTCACATTTTGGGGCCTGCTGGGATTTCAGTCTGGTTATAGATCTGGAAGCAAATACAGGTCGTGGTAGTGGGTCATAAGAGTACTTAACAGTGTCTTGCAAGTAAAATATCCATTACATATTAATCTGACAAAATTGGGTTGATGTCCTCAGAAGGGGATGAGAGGGCTGATTTCTCAGCAGAGGTTGATACAGGTTTGTCTAGCAAAGTAGGCTCAGCAGAACTAAGGGTTCCATGTTCCCTCCATTATTATGATCAGTCCATATTTCCCATTCCAATTTTCACAATCCCATTTCTTCTTAATTCCTTCACTTCAACAGCAGATAGTCTGTAAGGTTGGGAATTCAAATTGCATTGTAATTTAGCTACTAGTAAACTGAGACCAGGTGTTTAATTTTCAGAAATCTCAGCTCTGTGGCTACAAGAAATAAGAGTTTCTTTCAGGGCATACACACACAGAAATTTATTACATAAAGAATTGTTTCACAGGACCATGGGGGCTGGCAAATCTGCATTCCACAGGGAAGACTGCAAGCTGGAAATTCCAATAAAGATAATTATAAAGTCTGGCAATTCCAGAGTTTGTAGGGTAGGTATCAAGCTGGAAATTCCAATAATGTGAAGTTTAATTTCTCACAGGAAGCTGGCTGATGCTGAATTAGAGGCAGATATTCTTCTTTTCTAAGTTCTGAAATGCTTAGTTCTGGCTTTTCAGTCTTACAACTGGTTGGATGAGGAGACTCACCACTTTGCTGAGGGCAATCTCCTTTGTTGATTGTAGAAGAAATCAGTTGTAGGTGAAACCATCTTTTATAGATACAAGTCCATCTGCAAACTATCCTGACAGTAATAATCAGGCCAGGGCTTGCTTGAACATACAATGGGATACCATATCCTAGTCAAGTTGACACGTAGAATTAACCATCACATTAATCAAAACAATTTTTCCTCTTGGGGATAGGTAACTCCCCACCCCACCCCCCCATAAATATTGTTTCCTTATATTACTTAGGTTTGAAATAAATCACTTTACTGTGTATGCCATTATGTAAATATCATAGGGTAATTAACATTAGCTGCTTTTGACAAACTCAGTGACTTTATACAATAAAAGTTTATTTTTCATTCACACAGAGTTCAAAGGGAATGTACTGTTCATGCTAAGAGGCTGTAACTGAAAAAAATGTCTCAGGAGTCTAGACTGCTTGGAATCCATTCTCAACACAGGTTTTCTTGGTATAGTGCTGCTAACATAAGGAGAAGATAACATAGAATGCTTAAACCATCAAGACCGGAAGTAAAACTAACTCTACAGTGCAAATTCTGTTGGTCTGAACTTAAACACAGAGCCCACCTAACAGGAGAGGAGGCATGAAAATATAGGCGAATTGTATACTCAGGATGAAAATAAAGCATTTAGAAATGTCTCTGCCTTAGCCCATTAACTTTATTATTTTTTTAATTTTTAAAGAAGTTTTACACTACGTAAATGTTACATAAAAATATAGGACTTACCATATGTCCCACCCCCGGCCCCTCCCACACTTTCCCATATTAACATCTTTCTTTTTTTTTTTTTTTAATATTTATTTATTATTATTTTTTAATTACATTAAAAAAAAATATGAGGTCCCATTCAACCCCACCGCCCCCGCCCCCCACTCCCCCCACAGCAACACTTTCTCCCATCATCGTGATACATCCATTGCACCTGGTAAGTTCATCTCTGAGCATCACTGCACCCCATAGTCAATGGTCCACATCATAGCCCAGACTCTCTCACGTTCCATCCAGTGGGCCCTGGGGGGATCTACAGTGTCCCGTAATTGTCCGTGAAGCACTATCCAGGACAACTCCACATCCCGAAAACGCCTCCACATCTCATCTCTTCCTCCCGTTCCCCACACCCAGCAGCCCCCATGGCTACCGTTCCCACACCCATTCCACATTTTCTCTGTGGACATTGGATTGGTTGTGTCCATTGCACACCTATGTCAAGTGAGGGCTTAGGTTCCACATGGGTACTGGATGCACTCTTCCCGCTTCTAGTTGTAGACACTCTAGGCTCCATGTTGTGGTGGTTGACCTTCTTCAACTCCATGTTAGCTGAGTGGAGTAAGTCCAATAAGTCAAAGTGTAGGAGCTGAAGTCTGTTGAGGCTCTGGGCCTGGGTGTCATATTATCAGTCCAGAGATTCAAATCCCCTACATATATCTTAAACTCAGATTAACATCTTTCATTAGTGTGGTATGTTCATTACAATTGATGAACACATACTGAAGCCCATGCTAGTAACCTTGGACTATAGTTTATGTTATAGTTTACATTCTGGCCCACATAATTTTGTAGGGTATGACAAATGTATAATGGCCTGTATTCATCATTGTAGTGTCATGCAGGTCAATTCCAATGTCCTGAAAATGTCTCATATTACTCCTATTCTTCCCTCTCCCTCCCCTCAGAACCTCTCATGACCAAAGCCTTTATATCAATGATAAAAGTTCTTCCATTGCCAGAAAAGCAATGTCTTTAATAGAATAATAATTCCACTCCAGTCCATTGTTCATTCAACAATCTCGACGATTTGGGAATGGTGATATCCACTTTGTTTCTAACGAGAGGGGGCTTAGCTCCCATGGGGTAGCTGGATGAAGCTATCTTGCTTGCAGTTGCAGACACGCTTTGTTGAGGTGGGTGTTGTCCATCATCAGCTTCTTATTAGTTGTCCAGGATGAGTCCAATGAACCAGAAAGTAGGTATTGCAACTCTGCTGAGATGCAGGGCTCAACTGACCCATAAATGGACCAAAGATTTAAATCTCTGGGACCTATATTTAACAAGTATATTGCTAAGCCCATTAACTTTTGCAGTGAATTCTGTGATCTACTCTCCCATTCAGAGAAATTTCCAGGGGAAAATATTAAGAGTATGTGTTCAGAAGAGGATGGCACACTCTTCCCCAAAGCCCAGGTCTTTGGACAAAATTATTCATGGACTCTATTTTTGAAGTCCTTAGAGTTGGCTTGAATCTACAACAACCCTCTGTAATTTTTCTATAATGTTCCTTTCATTAGAAATTTCCTAGATATTAATTTTGTTTTGTGCCTTTATAGAAAAACCATACAACCTGACATAAAATAAATGAGACTATATTCCTTGTTAGTAGAATATCTTATTACAGCTTTCACACCCATCCTCAACCTTTCCTCAGGATCTTTCAAGTGAAATTAATATGAGGACTCTAAAATCAAAACATCCTCTTTTTCATCTAGCCTAACTCATTCCCTACTTTTAGATTTTTGAAGTGGCAACATCTTCTAAGGCCCCAGAATCTGAAACCAAGACAAATGACTTAACTTTCCCTTGACAATTATGCACACCTATTCTTCTTTACCTGTTGCTCACTGCTGATCTTTTTCCTCCATTTCCTAAGCTAGCCCTCTATTCTGGTGCTTACTTTATATGTGGAAATCATCCTTTATATAAACTCTTTGCAAAACAATTTTGCACACTGCTTATCAACTAATTTTGTTACCACCAATTAAAAATATATAAATCACTATCCAGTGCCCACCAAAAAGTGACCAAAATAATTGGTTTAGAATTAAGAATTCCTCATAATAAAGCTATGATCTATCTTTTCTAAGTATTTTCTTCTTTCTGCTAAATTAATTATATGTTTCCCCATAAATTTCTGTATGTTTTTGTTCTTTGGTATTCTACTTTATGTCCAAATTATATATTACTGATTCTATTTAAAGATGACTTCCTTTATGCAACTTGAGCCAAATTTAATATCTTGCTCCTTTCAAAATCCTCATGTACATTCTTATTTTGTAATTATTTGTATACTATCTTCACTTTCTTTTCATTAAAAAATTCTGACAGTATTTTATAGTATTAAATCTCAACAAATGCTGAAAAAATAGGAGTATGCTACTTAATATGACTGAATGAATGAATGCATTCACTTTATTAATGAAACAAATTATTTCAGAAAAAAAATCTAGCATTTTCAATTAATGTTTGCTTGAAATAATTCTCCTCTATGTATACATTAATTAATTTCAACTGATAATATACAGTTTTTCTCTTCTTAAGATATTGTATTAATTAGCAAAAAGGGTGCTGATGCAAAATACCAGACGTTGGTTGGCTTTTACAAAGGGTATTTATTTGGGGTAAGAGCTTACAGATGCCAGACCATAAAGCATAAGTTACTTCCCTTACCGAAGTCTATTTTCACATGTTGGAGCAAGATGACTGCTGATGTCTTCGAAGGTTCAGGCTTCCTGGTTCCTCTGTTTTCTCCACAAGGTCAGCTGTAGATTATCAGGTGAATGACTCTGGGTCTCTCCCTGGGGCTCCAACTTAAGACTTCAGCATCAAACTCCAACATCAAAACCTAACATTTAAAGCCTTCAGCTCTGTCCTTTGAAATGCCTTTATTTTTTAGTCCCCACCCACAAAATGGCAGGCACTCAGTGCCCTAATGATGTGACCCAGTCAAAGTCCCAATCATAACTCAATGACACACAGGTACAGACCAGATTATAAACATAATCCAATATCTATTTTTGGATTCATAACCATATCAAACTGCTACAGGTATACACATACATCATCTTAACATCTACCATTCATTCCTCTCTTCTATTTTTCTCAATACAATCATTCCTTCTCTAACTTTGCATTTGCAACTAAAATGATGCTAATTGTGGTTTGCATATTATAGAAATAATCCAATGTATTGCATGAAATACAAAATTTTAAATACAAAGTGAAATGAGATATATTAAAATCCAAGTCTTTGAATTATCTACATCATTTGAAAGTATTTAAGAACTCTTTTCAGAATCTCCATCAAACTGTTAATCAGTTATCCTAGTTATACTCTTTCTTTAGAATATCAAAATCCATTTATTATTTATATTATTCTTTGTATTGAATTGTATTAGTTTTGCTTTGTTACTTGGTTTATAAGAGTATTTTCCATCTATGTTTTATTGCAATTATGAATCATGTTAGAATCATTATACTTTGATAGATGAACTTTCATTAGTCTTTGATAGATGAACCTGTGTAACTCTTCTTCATTTTTGATAAATATTTTATTATAGAAAAATGCATTATAAAATCCAAATAATTCACTTACAAATAAACTTTGGAAATATAGGATTCTTGTGAGTGAAAATTTCCTGAATTTTCTCCAATTTTTAGGTACATACTGCAAATATTACTGTTTTTAAATGGTATCCTTTTTTATTTATCAGAAGAAGCATAAGAATGTATCACATTTCTTTGCTGCATTGTTGAGTGTTCTGGGCACTATGAAAATAATGATTGAATAAATGTGAAAAAATGTTAATAGAAAGAAAGTTTATTCTTCCATATTTATCACATGGTAATTTGAACTATCCAAATTTTCAACAAACATAACTAAACAAATACAGATAAATTTACTTTATAGTACTACATGCTCACTCTTTGAATAAGTCTTGAGTGAAATAACGGATCATTGGTTACTTCTTAAAAGTAAATAGAAGAGTGCTTCAAATGATATCAGAAACAGATGAAACATTACATTCAATCTTTTAATTATCTTTGTACTCATAATGCCTTTAAAGGGTCATTAATAAATGTCTTCATTTTGTTAATGTCCTATAATTATGTAAGATGCCACCATTGGGGAAAACTGGATGGTAGGTGCATGGGATCACCCTGCACTCTTGTTGCAACTTCCTTTAAGATTATAGTTATTTCAAAATTAAAAAGTTTAAAAAGGTCATTCATGAAAAAATTGTAGTTAGTTGTTATTAAATCACTTTCTATATGTACACCACATACATCATGCTATGGGGGTATTCAAATATGAGAGAAACAGATGCATAGATAAAAGAGAAAGAAATGATCAGTTTATAATTACTCTTTTTCAGTTGACTTAATTTTCTGCCATAGTCTTCCTCCTTTAAAAAGCTGCATGTGCTGGTGCCTATTTTGACAGAGCTGTGGAGCTGTTGGAGAAGCATGACAGTTTTTAAAGGTAGAAATGACATTTTCATTCATCCTATCCTTCCTATTCACACTGCATATAATTCACCTTTCTCCTGTAAAAGCAGAGGTTACACGTTGTGCCAGTGACAGGAGATAGAAACCTTAAGGTGAATTACACCATGTGTCTCAGATGTCTTAGTACTGAGCTAAGAAAACACTTATCCAGGTAGTGTTTTCTGTTGCACCTCAAATGCTACTAATGCTTCTTGACATCACTTTTCACATTTTAGTATATAAAGATAGAGAAACAGGAGTGCTGTAGGTAGGTGTGATAGGCTAATGTGTCAACTCGGCCAGGTAATTGTGCCCAGTTGTTTGGTCAACTAAGCCCTAGGCTAACTGTAACACAAGGGCATTTATGGACTTTAGACACCATTGACTTTATTGCAGAGGTAAATCATAGATAGGTGGTTATAATTACATCAATCAGGAAGATTGCCATCAGCAATGAGTGATACTTTATCCAATCAGTTGAATGCCTTAAAAGGGGAAGTGATTTCAGCATTGAGTAAGCATTTCCTAGCTCATCTTTGGACAACTAACATCTCCCAAAACTCATCAAGAATCTTCATTGGACTTTCCGCCCCTGGTTGCAGCCTGCCTGTGGAACCTAGACTTGTGCATCCTCACGGTCATGTGAGAGACTCTAATGAATCTCTTACTATAGACAGATATCTTTGGTTGATTCTGTTCCTTAGAGAACCCTGACTAATATATCCCGGTACCAGTAGTGGGGTGTTTCTTGAGGAACAGAGTTTTAAACACGGGGTGTCTGAGGTTTTCTGGGAGATTTGCAATTGGCTATCTACTGTAATTGGACTCCAGGGTCCTGACAAATCCCTTTCCAATAACGAAGAGGCTGCTAACAGTCCATGGTATGAGCTGGCAATCAAGATATTCAAAATATCATCACTGGATTCCCTTACTTTCACACTTATAAGAAACAAGGATCTAGGTGAGAGTGTGTTCAACACCTTAACAGTTTTGTGGAGTCAAACAGTATAATGATGTTGACTGGTTCCTCCTAGATACTTTGGATACTGCTACAAAGGAAAAGATGAGTTAAAGGCTTCAAATTTTAAATTTAAACACCACATCAATGATGTGAAAGTTTCTATGTGTGCTCTGAAAGATATTCTTGTCTCCTGAAGCCACAGGTTCAAAATATCTGAGAACCAAACTCAAACTCTCATTGTATGAGTAGTGGAATTTCAAAGGAAACTAAAATTTCAACCCCACAGGGTTTCTGCAGTTAAAGTGAAGGTATTGAATGGAAAAAAGTGGAATCTGGAGAATTGGAATGGAGACATATGGGATGATGATATTAGTGGAGTCATTGGAACCCTGAAATCTGCTGAGACTTTACCAGATAAGCCTGAGTTGGCCTGCCTTGTCCAGACCACACCTTGTCAATTTTGTATCATCCAGCTTTCAGCCTTCCCCAGGGAGTCTGAAACAACTTCCAGCCCTGAGGTGGGTACCAGCCAATCTGAAGCTTGCCCTGCCCATACTCCAGCCTGCCTCAGGGAGTCTGGACCTCCTCCCAGCCCTGATGTGCATATAAGCCAAACTCCAGTCTGCACTGCTGAGCCTCCAGTCTGCCCTGAGGAAACTGCCTTCCAACCCCTGCCTGAAGAGATTAATCCTGTCTCACCAGAAGAAATTACAAGGGAATGCCCTGAGGGCAGTAGCTTGCAAGACATTTCTAATCCTTTTCCTTACCCACCCCCACCACCTCTTGTCTTCCAGAACTATTACTAGACTAAAATCACAACAAATCCCCAAAGGTGAAATACAAAGTATGACCCATGAGGAGGTAAGCTATAATCAGAAAGAACTGCCCGAGTTTTCCAATTTATATATAGAGAAATGAGGGGAGCATGTGTGGGAATAGATATTAAGGGTATGGGATAATGGTGGAAGGAATATAAAGTTGGATCAGGCTGAATTTACCGATATGGGTCAACTAAATAGAAATTCGGGATTCAACACTGTAGCTCAAGGGGTTAGAAAGGACTCTAACATGGGAAGTGGATTTGGCTCAATGGATAGAACATCTGCCTGCCACATGGGAGGTTCAGGGTACAAACCCAGGGCCTCCTGACCCATATGATGAGCTGGCCCACGTGCAGTGCTGATGCACCATGCCACTCAGTGGTGTCCCCTGTGTAGGGGAGTCCCTTCCTCAAGGAGTGTGCACCATACAGAGAGCTGCCCAGTGTGAAAAAAGTTCAACCTTCCCAGGAGTGGTGCTGCACACACGGGAGTGGCACCACACACATGGGAGTGGTGCCACACACACACAGAGCGATGCAGCAAAATGACACAACAAAAAGAGACACAGATTCCTGGTGCTGCTGACAAGAATCCAAGCAGACACAGAAGAACACACAGCAAATGGACACAGAGAGCAGACAACTGGGTGGTGTAAGGGGTGAAGGGGAGAGAAAGGGAAAAAAAAAAAAGAAAGGGCTCTAATAGTTTGTTTGGGGGGCTGACTGAAGCATGGACTAACAGATGGCCTAGCACGTCTGAAGTTGAGAAGCCTGATTTGCTCTGGTATACAGTAGAAGAGGGAATCCAAAGGCTTAGGGAGATTGGAATGCTAGAATGGATTTACCATTTGAGAGCTGCCCACCCAAACCAAGAATGTCCAGAGGACATACCTTTAACCAGGACTGTGAGGAATAAATTTGTAAGACTAACACACCTTGAAGAGTTCTGTGGTTGCTCTTCTCTGTAGTCCAGATATTATGTTAGGGTAGGCTGTGATAGAATTAGAATCCTTAAACATTATGGGGATGAATGTATGTCGGCCTGGTAAGTCAAGTATCAGCAGTTAATCACCCATTTCAAGGTGGGCATGGCTACTGCAAGGAAAGGCAGATTCAAAAAAGCACTTAAAATAACTTGTGTCATATAGAGTTCTGGCATTGGCTTATTAGCCATCACGGAGTAACTAGAAGTGAAATAGATGGATAGTCTACTAAATTTCTCCTGGAAATGTATAAATGGAAGAGTTCTAGGTCGAATGAACAAAATCCTAACTCAAATTACAGATGCAGAGAATCATGGCCCCTTAATCAATTCCCAGGCTTAGAGAGTTTACAGATGCAGAGCCCTTTGAACGAGGAGAAGAGAAGTTCTCCTTGGGGAAGGATCCTGTTAAACTGACCAACATTTTTGCTGTTAATCTTCCTCCCACCTTTCCCCAAGGAGATCTATAGCCTTTTACCAGAGTAACTGCATTGGGGAAAATTAAAGGATGAGACATTCCAGGGATTATTAGACACTGACTCAGAGGTGACATTTATTCCAGGAGACCCAAAACTTCACTATGGTTCACCAGTCAGGGTAAGGGCTTTTGGAGGTCAGGTGATCAATGGAGTTTTAGCTCAGGCCCATCTCACAGTTGGCCCAGTGTGTCACTGGATCCATTCTGTGGTTATTTTCCCAGTTTCAGAATGCATCATTAGAATCAGACATACACAATAACTGGCAGAATCCCCACATTGGATTCCTGACTTGTGGAAAGAGGGCTATTAAGGTTAGAAAGGCTAAGTGGAAGTCATTAGAACTGCCCCTACCTAACAAAAAAGTAAACCAAAAGCAATACTGGATTCCTGAAGGAATTGCAGAAATTAGTGCCACTGTCAAGGATTTGAAGAATGCAGTGGTGGTGATTCCCAACACATTCTCATTCAACCCTCCTATTTGACCTGTACAGAAAACAGATGGATCTTGGAGGATGACAGTAAATTATCATAAACTTAACCAGGTGGTGACTCCAATTGCAAGTGCTGTTCCAGATGTGGTATCATTGCTTGAACAAACCAACATGTCACCTGTACCTGGTATGCAGCTACTGATTTGGTGAATGCTTTTTTCTCACTTGCTATTACAAGGACCACAATTTGCTTTCAGCTAGCAAGGTCAGCAGTATACCTTCAGGTGTATATCAACTCTCAATGTCATAATATTGTCTGCAGGGATCTTGATTATCTTTCCTCCCAGAAGACATACAGTGGTCCATTATATTGATGATATCATGTTGATAGAACCTAGTGAGCAAGAAGTAGCAATGACTCTAGAATTATTAGTAAGGTATTTGCATGAGAGAGAATGAGAAATAAATCCAAATAAAATACAAGGTCCTTCCACCTCAGCAAAATATTTAGGTGTCCAGTGGTGGGGGACATGTTGAGAAATCTGTTCTAAAGTGAAGGATAAGCTGTTGCTCCCATCTCTCCTATGACCAAAAATGAGGCACAACACTTAGATGGTCTCTTTGGATTTTGGAGAAAACACATTCCTCACTTGGGCATGCTACTCTGGTCCATTTATCAGGTGACCAGAAAAGCTGTTAGTTTTGACTGGGGACTGGATCAAGAATAGGCTCTGCATCAGGTCCAGGGTGCTCTGCAAGCTGCACTACCACTTGGGTCATATGATCCAGTAGATCCAATGGTGCTTGAAGTTTCAGTGGCAAATAAAGATGCTGTCTGTAACTTTTGGCAGGACACTATAGGCGAATCACAATGCAGACCATTCGGATTTTGGAGTAAAGCCCTGCCATCCTCTGCAGATAAGTACTCCCCTTTTGAGAAATAGCTCTTGTTCTGCTACTGGGCCTTAGTGGAGACAGAATGCTTAATCATGCCCCATCAAGTTACTATGAGACCTGAGTTGCCTATGATGAGCTGGGTATTGTCTGACCCACCAAACTATAAAGTTTGGTATGCACAGCAGCACTCCATAATAAAGTGGAAGTGGTATATGCGAGATAGGGCTTGAGTGGTCCTGAAGGCACAAGTAAGTTACATGAGGATGTTGCCCAAATGCCCATGGTCACCACCCCTGCAATATTATCATCTCTTTCCCAGACACAGCTTTGGCCTCTCAGGAAGTCCCTTACAATCAGTTGACTAAGGAACAGAAAACTCAGGCCTGGGTTACAGATGGTTCTGCACAATATGCAGATGCCACCTGGAAGTGGACAGCTTTAGCACTCCGTCCCCTTTCTGGGACATCTCTGAAGGACAGTGGTGAGGGCAAATCCTCCCAGTGGGCAGAACTTCAAGCAGTCTACATGGTTGCTCATTTTGCTTAGATGAAGAAATGGTCAGAGGTGTGTACACTGATTTATGGGCTGTTGCCAATGGTCTGGTTGGATGGTCAGGGAATTAGAAGGGATGATTGGAAAATTGGTGACAAAGAGATCTGGGGAAAAGATATGTGAATAGAACTTTTTGAGTGGGCAAAAAACATGGAAATATTTGTGTCCCCTGTGTATCCTCACTAGAGTGTGACTTTAGCAGAGGAAGACTTTAATAATCAAGAGGATAAGATTATTCACTCTGTAGCTAATGCTCAGCCTCTTTTCCCAGCCACTCCTGTCATTGCCCAATGTGCTCATGAACAAAGTGGCCATTGAGGTAGGGATGGAGGTTATGCATATGCTCAGCAACATGGACTTCCCCTTACCAAGGCTGACTTGGCTATAGCCACTGCTGAGTGCCTAATCTGCCAGCATTAGAGACCCACACTCAGCCCCTTTAGCAGTTTGATATTATTGATGAATTCCAAGAAGAAATATTGCATTATGTTTGTATACTGACCTTTTC
This sequence comes from Dasypus novemcinctus, assembly GCF_030445035.2. Taxonomy (NCBI): domain Eukaryota; kingdom Metazoa; phylum Chordata; class Mammalia; order Cingulata; family Dasypodidae; genus Dasypus; species Dasypus novemcinctus. The sequence goes on from NC_080676.1 coordinate 125,670,319, forward strand.
CCCTGGGTATATTAGATTATATTATATACATAGGTTTAGTTGATTATGTAATTATGTAAACCTCTTGTGCCAGTAGGACATTGAGTCCCCACACTTTGTGGGTGAAGACTCACAGATAAAAGGCATGGCATAGGACAGTTCAGTGTTCATGATGTTAGAGTTTTGATGAAGTTTGATGCTGAAGCCTTAAGCTGGAGCCCTGGAAAGTAAGCTCATAGATGAAGCAGAAGCAAGTGCCAGGCAGAAAGAAATGATGAAAGCCAGGAAGAAGCAAGCCCTGGGAAGAGAGGACTCCTGAACTCAGAGAGAAGGAAGACCTTATAAGAGAGGAACCCAGGAAGCCTGAACCCTCACAGACATTGGCAGCCATCTTGCTCCAACATGTGAAAATAGACTTTGATGAGGGAAGTAACTTATGTGTATGGCCTGGTATCTGTATACTCCTACCCCAAATAAATACCCTTTATAAAATCTAAACAATTTCTGGTATTTTGCATCAGCCCCCCTTGGCCTTACTAATAAAGCCCCCTTTATGGCACCATTCCTTGAGGTGACCAACCTGCTATGTGGTGGCAGGTTGACTATATCGGACCACTTCCATCATGGAAGGGGCAGTGATTTGTTTTAACTGGAATAGACATATACCCTGGATATTGGTTTGCATTTCCTGCATGCAATACTTCTTCCAAAACTACCATCCATGGACTTACTGAATGTCTTATCTACTGCCATGGCATTCTCACAGCATTGCTTCTGATCAAGGAACCCATTTCACAGCAAATGATGTGTGGGAAAGGGCACATGCCCATGGAATTCACTGGTCTCACCATGTTCCCCATCATCCTGAAGCAGCAGGATTGTTAGAACCATGGAATGGCCTTTTGAAGACTCAGTTATGGCACCAACTAGGTGCCAATACCTTTAAGTGGTTGGGCATTGTTTCCCAGGAGGCTGTGTGTGCTCTAAATCAGTGTCCACTCTATGGTGCTGTTTCTCCCATAACCAGGATCCTTAGATCCAGGAATCAAGGGGTGGAAAAAGGAGTGGTACCACTTACTATTACCCCTATTGACTCACCATGAAAATTTTTGCTTCCTGTTCCTGCAACCTCAAACTCTGCTGGTCTACAGGTTTTAGTCTCAAAAGGAAGAGTGCCATCACCAGGGAACACAACAATAATTCCATTGCACTGGAAGTTAAAACTGTCACCTGGCCACTTTGGGCTCCTCTTACCTCTGAATCAACAGTCAAAGAAGGGAATTACTGTACTGGCTGGGGTGACTGATTCTGACAATCAATGGGAAATAGAGTTACATCTACAAGATAGGGGTAAAGAAGAGTTTGCCTAGAATACAGGAGATCCTCTAGGGCATCCCCTAGTACTGCCACATCCTATGATTACAGTCAATGGAAAATCACAACAACCTAATACAAGCAGGAATAATAATGGCCCAGAATCTTCAGTAATGAGAGTTTGGGTGACTGCACCAGGCAAAGAACTACTGCCAGCTGAGATATATGCTGAGGGTAATGGGAGCATGGCATGGGTAGTGGAAGAAGGTAGTAACAAATATGAACGTTGACCACATGACCAGTTACAGAAACAAGGACTATAGTGGTCATGAATCTTTCTTCCTTGTTTCATTATGATGATGATTATATGTGTACACAAAATGAATTTCTTTGTCTCTTCTACAAACTTTTCCCTTATCTTATAACAAGTTGTATCAGTTTCATGTCATAATATATGAGAATGTCAAGTTTAAGAGTAAATATTACCCAAGAACTTGCACCCTATTCTGTATGGAATTAATGCATTTCCAGTTGTACACAGAAGAGTTGAACATAGTTAGGTGGAAATATATATATACATTTCCACCTAACTATGTATATATATATGCATATCTTTTATTGTTTTTACTTAGAGACTAAGCATGGTTTAAGGTAACGTGTATGGTTGCCGTGTTGACAAGGGGTGAACTCTAATAGTTAGGCTATTGTGTCAATTCGGCCAGGTAACTGTGCCCAGTTGTTTGGCCAAGCAAGCAGTGGGCTAACTGTAATAGAGGGCCTTTATGGACTTTAGTCATCATTGACTTTACTGCAGTGGTAAATCATAGATAGTGATTACAGTTACATCAATCAGGGAGATTGCCATCAGCAATGAATGATGCTTTATCCAATCAGCTGAATGCCTTCAAAGGGGAAGTGATTTCAGCATTGGGTGAGAATTTCCCAGCTCATTTTTGGATAGCAAATGTCTCCCAAAATCCATCAAGAGCCTTAATTGGATTTTCATGGGATTCCCTGGTTGCAGCCTGCTGTGGAACCTGGACTTGTGCAACCCCATGGTCACATGAGACACTCTTATAAAATCACATACTCTTGATAGATATCTCTTGTTTATTCTGTTTTCCTAGAGAACCCTGACTAGTACAGCTGGTATTAAAACATGTACATAAACATTGTTGAATTACATTAAATATAAAATTGAGTTAACTAATGTAAAACTCATTGTTGGTCTTAGCAGCTTTAATCATGCATGTCTTTCACAAGCCTCCTGGCAACACACCTGGCTTCATACTGCCATTGCTTCTAATTGAGTCTCAAAGATTCAAATCTTCACACTGTACAGCAAAAATTTTATAATAACTTTATAAAAATACGAAAAATATATTTTCCTATAGTTATAGGAATGAAAACTTGATTTTGATCATTTTGGTCCTAATTAGGAGAAAGAAATCAGGGTTCATTTTTTACTGCAATTGTTTCTATTGGTGCCTATCAGTAAGAACCAATAATAGTTATAAATCAGACAACATTTTTTATATCTCAGAAAAGAACATTCTATTTGTTATGCACCTTAAAAGTCTCACAAATAATTGATATTTGAAGTGGAGGTCATCTCTCAAAGTAAACAAGTGGTCAAATTAATCAACACACTACTATAGTAGTAGAAAATAGCAGTTAAATATTTAATATTGAGCCTTAAGACATTTATTCTTAGAGTGTACTTTTTACTACTCAGGGACTGCAATGACTGATAGTTTTGCTGACTTTCTAGCAACCACCCAAATAAATTTTACTCACTGATAATGCTAAATAAGAGCAGCTGTGTTAGGAAGCTTTACCACTAAACCCAAGTGTAGAGTAATACTTGAGAAAATCATGGCAGTATATGTAAGCTATTAAACTATCTATAAATGGAAAGATTCTGTTTTGTTTGTTCACTGCTTTTTATTTATTTTATTTTATTTGTTTACTGTTTTAGCCATCAGGAATTACTGAGTCTTATTCTTTTGCTCTAACAATATTAGAGCATTTTTGTGTACCAAATCCACCTTCCTTCCAGAAAGAGAAAGATCAAATTAAAGTCACTGATTGGTACTACTTAATGACTTTACTTATTGTGGTTGTGTATTATTGCCAATTGACATACTTGGGAAATTGTCAAGAAGTCATCAGTTTAAATTTCCTATTTGAGAAGTTGAGTAAATATGGACCAGCTGCCTTCAAAACAGTAGTAGTTAACTCACTATCTGCAGAAAATCCATATATAGGCAACAATATAATCATAGAATTTGTGTGTATGTGTTTGTGTGTGTTTGTGTGTGTGAGTGAGACAGAGAGAGAGAGAGAGAATGTCTACTCTATAGGCATCATTCTGGGGAACCATGTTTTGGTTGATATTCTGTGAGGGTTAAATCCATATTTTCTTTTAATCCAAATTATAAAGAAATATTAATAGATTGTCTGCATGATGATTATGTTTTAAAAGTTTAAAGGTTATTTAGCATAAAGGAGTTACCCATGAAATAATGCATACTTTTTGTCATTATTGTTTAGTTCAAATTAATAATGTTGAAATGTCTTTGAAGCAGAGAATGGTAGTGAATTATGCTATACCCTACATTAGGTTATTGATTTTTAAAATTTACTTCAGGTATCAGCATAAAAGCTAAATATCATTTACTGTCTGTTTTTTTGGCAGGTAGTAATCTAAGCATTTTGTATGCATATTTCTCATGGCAACTTAATGTGAAGTTGGTATATTATGCTCCTCATCTTTTTTTCATTAGTGCATGCAGGATTGAATCCCCATCCCCATGGTGGGCTACATAAACAAGTGCTCAATCAAGAACACAGAAGCAGATACACAAGAAAAGAGAGAGAGCTCTATAGACACAGAAGAGAACTTTGACCTTGCAGCCCCAAGGACAGATGAGCCATTCACCTGATAGTTCTCAATAGGTGATGCTACCATATTATCAGGTCTGTTGCTTTTGGTTCATGGGGTCATGGTAAAAGCAAAAATTTTATGGATCGTATTTTCTCTGATGATTTTATTATAAAATAAATTCTTAAGAAGAAATGTAGTTTCCCCTACATGTTCATGGATAAAAAATGTAAGTAATATAGTGAGGATAAGGATGAAGAAATATTACATATATGGAAAGCAAATTCATATCCTGTATTCCTATTTATTATACTGAGAGTCCTCTAATGCTTCCTCTATGATGGAAATATTCCATTGTTATCAGCCTATCAGTAAGTGTCTGTTTTTACAGGTAATGACACCATATTAACGTGCTTGGTGATAGCATGTGCTGTTGGTGGTTTGGGCCCTCAACACTCTGTAACCAAATCAGACAAGGAGCTGTTTTTATCCCTGCTATTTTGACTAAATTTGTATGAACACATTTTCCAGAAATAATGGTGTTTGAAGGAAGAGGCTGGGTATTAAGTGGATAAGATGTCTACATAATTATTGAAAATATCTGTAATGGATTCATTTGATAAGCATTCACATGGGACAAAAAAAACCCCTCAAAATCAGTACTCATTTACAGAAATCCTGTAACATTCATCATTGAACATGTTTGTCTTTGATCTTCCAGTCTTTTTTTTCCCCTTATTCTTGAATATCTGGCAAAATATTTGACTCTTTACCATAAATCAATATATATCTATTGCTTTGATTAGTTCTACATGATAAAGTGGATAGTCATACCCACTACTCAAAATTTTATAAACTGGGATAATTTTTATTCTCTACTATATTCTTTCAGGGTCAATAGAATAGGAATATATTGCTGCACCACATTCACTTTTGGTTAGTGCTAAAATATTGTGCATATCTATAAATCAGGCCCCAGTGTTTTCTTCTTCAGTCAACTGATTAAATGGACTTTCCCCAAAGCTGTTGATTCAGTTGAAAGAGTATGGCAAAGAAGTAGGAATATGACGATTGCAACAGGAGACTGTGTCACTGACAATTGCAAAGCACTCATGCATATAATTCTGAGTCTGATCTTGATATCCTTCTACTGAAGGATAAGCTGTTTAAGGATATTCTCCTAAAGCTCGGCAGATCAGGTCCCTAGATCAATTAGTCATATGCTGGGTCTCTTAAAATTTCTATAGCTAGTAAAGATCTCTTTCTCAAAAGGAAAGTAATTATTTGCAGAAGACAGAATAAATTTTCACCAGAAACACGGGACTCCTCTGAATCCCTTTTTGGGGTTGGCCAGCGATGAATAGAATATCCTTATATGCCTCTGTCACTTTAAGAACCATGACATTTGAAAATCATAAGGCTTACATGGCAGAACAGCTTGTTCTGCTGTCTGGATATGTTACAGAGCCATTTTTCCTCTAAGTCCCCCAAATTTCTTTAAGACCATGTAACAGTTTGATATCATTTATGAACTCAAAAAAGAGGTATTGTTTGTAAACTGGTCTGTTCCTCTGGACGTGATCCCCTTCGATTATATTAGATTCAGCTGAGATGTCTTTGATAAAATTATATTAGGCTTTGCTTCGACCACATCAGTAGTGTAACTCTATTTAAATCTCCATCCCCTTGGTGGGCTGTATACAGGGACACTCACTCAAGAAGACACACAGAAGATATATGGGAAGAGAAAGCTCCATAGATGCCAGAAGAAAGAACTTTTTTATTATGACACAGAAGGGGAGAACTTTGATCTTGCAAACCCAGGAAGAGAGACACATCCTATGCCAGCCTGCAACCCAGAGAGAGGAAGGCTGAACCCTCACAGAGATTGGCAACCATCTTGTTTCAACACATGGCAACAGATTTTGGTGAGAAAACCTTGAGTTGGACTCTTTAGGGCCTTGTAACTGTAAGCTGTTAAAACAAATAAATACCCTTTATAAAAGTCAACAGATTTCTGGTACTTTGCATCAGCACCCCTTTGGCTGACTAATACAGACAGTATTACTATAGTAGATTCAGAAACAAAATATAGGTGCTACTACTTATAACTCAGAGTTCTTTCACACCACATTATTTCTCTAAGTTTCTGAATTTTGTCCATTACTTCAATTATGATACAACAAAATAATATAGTTAAGCATTTTTATCAGTACCTCTTAGGTATTCCATTTTCTTCAATAATTTATTGAGGGTAAAATATTTAAGGAACTATCCTAGAAGCACTAAATTTTCAAAGGAGTATAATATAGAATAGTAAAAATCAATCCAATATAATAGATAAATCAAGTATATTAATTAATATAAAATAGAATGTGCTAAGTATAAAACAAAAAAATATTTTAATATTGTGAAGTTTCATTAAAGGGAGAAAGATAACTCTGAGAAGGGAGAGAGATGGCTTTATGAAGGAAACTAATACTAACTGTTCATGAAAATTTTATCTTTTCCTGTCCCTTAAATAACAGTTGAAAAAAATGAAATTGTATTCCTTCTAGCAATCCTAGTGTTAACACCACAAGTCTTACTACCCTATTCTGTTCATCTTATATATTGTTAGATATAACTAAATTGAAGATTTTTTAAAAAAAGATATAATGATTCTAGACTCTAAATGTCTAGATGTTCAATGACAGGTAACATAGCCCTTATTACATATTTTATTGCTTGCTCACTAAACCACATAGATAAGTAGGTAAAAAAAAACTTTACCATCTGAATGTTAAGGTATGACTCTGTTTACTTTTAATCCACAGAGAATTTTCATTAATAATAATTAATGTGAGAGAAAATTTCCATTGATTAAACAACCATTCAGTGTTTAGTATGGATACCTCTTTCAAGTTGTTTTAGTGTTAAAAGACTTTTTTTATTTTCTGTACATAAGTTTGTATATGGATTGTTAAAAACAATGCAGTTGAGACAATGTATTAAATGTGTTAGATTTAGATATATATGTCAGGAACTAAGATCACCATAAGATTTTTATTTGTTGTTTCCAAAGTTTTTTGTTGTTTTTGTTACCTTTGCTTTGCTTTTACTTTGTTATTATTACTTTGTATTTTATTGCATATCAAATTCTAAAGTAGATGTTTTACATTTAACATTTTAAAAGATTATATATTGCCCCATCCAATATGAAAATTTTAAATTACTGTTATATATTCTAGAAAATACAAAAATGCATATAAATTTTAGTCAAATTTAATTAGTCCAAGTTTCCTCTGCTAGATTTACTTATATAACTAAATGTGAATTAGACATTTACCCAATTAATATTTAGATGATTTACTTAAGTAATATAATAAATTTAGATAATTAGTGCTTGCAAGTAAATTATGGTTATGTTAATATGATATCTTTAGTCCTTACATTATTAAATTTAATAAATGTATATTTCCTTTGGAGCTAGTATATATAATTTACAAATACATATGCAAATATACATGCTAAAGTTTGAATATAAATTTAAAACTTATAAATTTTCCCCACTACATGGAATCTGACAGTTTAATTTGTGTTGCTAAATGATGGTTTCTCAGTTTTTACTTGACTAATTACCTGGTTATAACTGGCTTTAAAATTATTCCTAGGAGTGACAATGAACAGTGATTAAGAATAGAGATATTTTTCATTTAAATAATTCTCTGGTGGACAAAATATGAATGATGATACTTAATTGTCTCTCATTCTTTGTGAATTTAAAACCTATAGCATTTTAGGTTTTACCTGGAGTCTGATCCAGAGAAAATGTTATATATATATATATATATATATATATATAATAGGTGTTTTTATTTTATAAAATAGCATGCAGAATCTAAGGGATTTATGTTAAATATTATTAACTTCACCTTTGCTGAACAGTATTTAAATCAGGGCAATTATTCTAGCTAATATTATTCAGTTAAAGTAATCGAGTGCATTGATATATATTAATTGACTTTAGAAATTAATTCCTTTTGTTAAATGTATACATGATGTTTCAGTTTGCATAAAAGCTGCTGAGAGCGATATATCAGAAATTAGTTGGCTTTTACAATAGGGATTTATTAACTTACAAGCTTGCAGTTCTGAAGCCATGAAAGTGTCCAAATGGAGGCATTATCAGGAGATCCTTTCTCCTCAAGTTGCAGCTATGAGCAACAGGCATATGGCAGCCTCTGCTCATCTCTTGCCTCTCCTCTGGGCTTTGTTGCTTTCAGTTTAGGCCTGCTCCATCTGTGAGTTTTCTCTCTCCCTGGTTCATTGATTTCAACTTCTGAAGGTCTCACTCTGTCTCTGCTGCCTTTTTTTGTGTCTGTGACATTTTATTCCTCCATTTATAAAAGACTTCAGTAAGAGGATTAAGACCCACCCTGGGTCACATAATCTAATCAGTGACCATTAACTGAAGTGATTTAATCAAAAGATTCTACTTAAAATAGATTTTACTCCCACAGGAATGGATTAGCTTAAGAATATAATTTTCTGGTACCTGAAAGACTCAAACTGACACACAGAGCTTGCATTAAATAGAAAGAAAGGTATTCAGTAGTTGGCTTATATTTTACATTAACTCTGATACCAAAATGATATCTTTTTTAATCTATCTCTAATTTCTTCTATCAAGTCATCCATTCTTCCATCTATCCATTTGTGCATTTAGCTGTTAAAACATTTGAATACCTAATAAGTCCATAGAATTTAGCCTCTTCTTTCAAATAATTTGCAGGTTAATCATACTTAAAATGACAATAAGGGACTGAATACTAATTTCATGGGACTAAAAGCTAGAATTTCTGATTTTTCCTATTCAGTTTGCCTTACCTGTAAGACTATTCTTACTGGTTTAGCATATTTTGTCAATTTCAAGTTGTACATCACTGTTAAATCCAGAAGTAAAGATTTTGAATGAGTAGTAGACTAAGAAAAAGTTCATTCTGCTTCATACTAAAATAGTACTTACCTTCAATTTCCAATGTGAAATACCTTGCATTTACTTTTTTCATGTCCCCATAACTTATTTTATTTTTTGAAATTAATATTTTACTTCTTAGATATAGTAATGCCATGGAAGAAGTAAAAAAAAAATACAATAAGCATGGATTTATGTTCTTATTATTTCTTTCTTTAAAAGTATTTCTTCCAGAAGTAGTAACTTCAAAAAATAAAATCATACCAATAGAAAACTTTAAAAGGAGTAAAAAGTATCCAGATTACATTTTTCTTTAGATACACGTAGGTTCAGAGAATTAATTGATTTGTCCTGGATTAGTGGGATAGTGCAAGGCAGAATTAGAAGTGGAACTCCTGGGATTAGAGTAATGCCTCCCAAACAATGTGTGGGAAAAAATATTTATAAAATACATAAGGGAGGAAGGGAAGATGGTATGTAAAGCATAGGAAAAAAGGTGACTTTTTAGAGTTACCATCTTTTCAGTTCTTATAATAGTTCATGTAGTCTTCAAATAAGTGGTCTTGAAATTGATAAACCACAACTCCTTATGGTGATAAAGCCTGTAGTTGTTTGCTAATATGGCATAGTGAGAAATGTAAAATTAATAAATTCTGGGTAGAGGAGATTTGTTTCAAGTAACATTCAAACTAAACTTTTTTTTTTTCTTTCTACTATAAGCTTTACCACAAATAGAGAAATAATTCTAATGTACTGGTTATAAGTATTTTTTAAAGTTCATGTTGAACAAGAGAAGAGATTTCACATTTTTTAAGTCACTAATATCGTCGAGCTGAGAGTCTTACATATTTTATTTCATAGGTCAACCTTCTAAATGTTCAACATTTCCTTAAACTACATTTCTATTCTTTGCTTGTCCTTCATATTCCAGCATCTCGAGGAATCATTCACTTACATAGCCTAAAATTCTTCATGTCTTATTAACTTTTCAATCAACTTTAGTCTGCCTTCTCTTTACATTTATTGCATTGATATTAGTTATCTACTTCCAATTTTTGCTCTGGCCAATGATACTAATTCATAGCTCTTGTCATTGTTACAAACATCATTCATAAAACCAAACAAAATGTCTGTTGTCTGTCCTCATGTCCTGCAGTAGCCACAAGTGGATTTTATTTTCTGTTAAGAAATATTCCCTTTCTTGGCTTCTATGACTTTGCGTTCTCTTGGTTTTCTTCTTCCATACTCACTGGCTAATGTTATTCATATTCCATTGCTATACACACTAGATTAAGAACTTTGACATTAGGATTCTAGTTCTGCTTCTATACATACATGTTTCTGTAGGTGGCAGTAACTTTTATCATGGATTTAAATATAATATGGATAGATATTCTAAGACCCAGATATACATATTCAATTAATTTTTTTTAAATTTATTGAAATATATCACTCATACATAAACATACATAAACAATAAGTGTATAATAGTTGATTTTTAATTAAACTGTGCCACAATCCCTACTCAGTTCCAATCCATATTTTCTTCCTAAAAACATATTTTGGCTCATTCACCTCACCTCTATTCCCTGTGAATACAGTGATGTAAGCCTGAAAAATCTTTTGCCTAAAGTAATGCAATAACCTCCTAATTGGTCATTCTATTTCCACTGTTCCAACTGTTCCTCATTTAGCTGCCAGAGTAAGATTATTGGATAGTAAATCAGATTGTCTCTTTCCCCTAACCATAACATCCTGGTAAATAAACCTAGTAGACCTAACATGAAGGCATAAATCAGCAAAAGCAAAAACCTAAGCAAGTTTATATTCCATGAATGCTATGCTCTCCCAGAAAAAAAAATTAAGTTCAGCCGATCAGTTGTTGCCAACTCCTTATGCTCATGCCAGCTAACTTCCTCATTTCTAAGCACCTGCCTGCACAAACCAAATCAGGACTGATTCTGCACTAATCAATAAAAATTATTGATTATGTACTTATTTATTCTAGCTATTAAAAAAAATCCATGGTTTTCTTTGTTCAGCAAAACTTTTTATCTCTTGGTAACTTGAGTTTACCAATTAATGAATTTAATTAATAAAACTCTAAGAACTACCAAATTTTGCTCAAATTTGTGTGTGTGCATGTGTGTGTTTTTATTTTCTTTATTTTTATTTTTATTTTTTTTAAAGATTTATTTATTTATTTAATTCCCCTCCCCCGGTTGTCTGTTCTCTGTGTCTTTTTGCTGTGTCTTGTTTCTTTGTCCGATTCTGTTGTCGTCAGCAGCATGGGAAGTGTGGGCGGCGCCATTCCTGGGCAGACTGCACTTTCTTTCGTGCTGGGCAGCTCTCCTTATGGGGTGCACTCCTTGTGCGTGGGGCTCCCCTACGCGGGGACACCCCTGTGTGTCAGGGCATTCCTTGCACGCATCAGCACTGCGCATGGGCCAGCTCCACACGGGTCAAGGAGGCCCAGGGTTTGAACCGCAGACCTCCCATGTGGTAGACGGATGCCCTAACCACTGGGCCAATTCTGTTTCCCTGTGTGTGTTTTTAATCGATACATGGGGATTGAACGCAGGACCTCCTACATGCGAGGCAGGTGCTCAACCACTAAGCTACACCCACTCCTCAAGTTTTTATTTTAACAAACCATTGCTCTTAAAATAAAAATGTAAAAACTCCTTTCTTGACTAAAAACCCATGAATGGTAAATAGACTATACATATCCCTTTCTTTATTTCACTGTTCTTTGCCACATATGTCTTATTGCAGCTTCTCAAGCAAATCACATTTTCCCCTACTTCTAAGATCATTCGAAGATTATTCTAAAACCAAACGTATTTTTTTAAAATTTACAATTTAGAGTATATATATATATATATATATATATATGATCTGTTTAGTGAATTGTGAGCAACCTCCACAAAGGAGGGTTCGAGCAATCCATTCTTTTATATGGTTGTTCTATCCATTGACTTTAAGCTTAGATTGGGAGAATATGAATTGGTCTCCATTGTAGAATATCAATATATTTTTACGTAATTTTTAAAATCTTATCATTAAAACTAATTTGAATATCAGAAAGAAAATTTGCACACCTTTCTGCTGACATTTGCTACCAAATAAATATTTTGGGGATATCATATAATTGTCAATTAACTAAAAATAAGTGACATTTGAAGTGATAGCATACATTTGGCAGTTAATTTAAAACAAAGTGACAAAATTTATAAGTTACCTATGAGAACCTGAAATTTGATCTTCTTATTATTATACAGTGACATTGTTTCCAGGTACAATGAACTTTGGCTTCTCCAAAGAAACTATAGTTTTAATGTCTGTGTGAATTATTTTAAGTTTGATTTTGAAGAAAACATAGATTCTTAAAAGTTATGGCATAATATTTTCCTAATAAATGTTATTATTCTTAACTCAAAAGGAAGATTTTTTAAGAGTCACTAAAAAATAAAAGTCAATATATTAAATAGTTACTTGATCAATTTGTTTTCACTTTACAACATTCCAAAATTGTGTATACCTTAAATAAGTAGTCAATTAAAAAACTGAATACAAATTATATTTTCAAAGAATATTCCAGGAAAGAACTATGCAAACAGATTATTGAGAGCTGTAAACTGACCATCTGTATTCGATGGAGTTAACATTTCTCTCTACAAAGTTAACTGCTCTTAGATCAGAAAAGTCAGAATGAAGAGCAAATTGTCAAATTGGCACTTAGGGCTCAGCACAGCAGCAATCAAGAGGTACAAAGCGAAACGGAGAAGTAGAACGAATGAGGGACAGTACCTATTGATCTCAGAGAGCGTATTATATTGGATGCTTTAGCTTTGAAATTCCTCTCAAAATTCATTGCATTCCTCATATTGTGGTCAAATAGCGCAAGATGGCTAAAAGACTAAAAAAAATATCAATTAAATATTTCTTCTGTCTTACATGTATAAAATTCAATCTGAATAAAAAAGAAACTCCAAAAGGAAACTTTAACCATAAAAAGAGAAAAGCTGCATATTTGTAAACAATTTTCAAGAGACTTAAGAATATAACATAAAAGACATTTGCTATTGTATTAATATCATTGCTGTCAGTAATATGGAAACAAAAGTGATTTTAAGTTAGGCTTTTCCTGTTAACCCTCCACCAAACATATATATATGTACACACACACACATACATATATAGACATCTATATAAACAAATATATGCACATATATTATGTTGGTGTCATGAGAAAATTCATAAAAATCTGAAATATAAAATTTCTATTACTGGACTTTCCAGGTCCTATTTTAAATGCTACTTCCTCCATGAATCTTCATGATGACCATACTCTTCTATTACTTTCTAATGTCTGCAAAATATTCCTAGTGATTGCTTTAAATACAAATGTGGGTGGGAATTCAACATATAGAATACTGCTATAATTCATAAAAAGGAGTGCATTAAAGAAGTGACTGTCAGTTGACTTTAACAATGAAGCAGTCTCTGACATTTTAGGACTCTGTGAAGTAAATTTTGAATAACAATATTGCACCAAGTGCCAAATGGAAACATAAAGCTGATTAAATAAATTCTTGGCCTTTCTCAAAGGCCCATGGTCCACAACCACTACTTACGTTACATTAGCTTTTCGGACAAATCTTTCAATGTATAGTTCACCTTTCCCATTCCTTGACCTAATATTAGATGATCCTGTTTCAAATTTTTACCTATATTTACAATTATTAATTGGCCATAGAGGCATTACTTTAAGGAAAAATTCATTAGGATAACTTCAGATATTTGAGAAGATTATATCTGATGATTTCACAGATGCATAAGTGGTATTGTACAGTCCAAAAAATGAACATTCCTTTTTCTACCTTCGCAAGCTGAGAGTTCTGTTCTTGAATATGTTTGGAAAGCTATCCATGTAAGTGTTCTTTCCTGACTTTATCAATACTGAAAGAAAGTTATGTATATATGTAGGTTTCTTTTGCTGTTGTGGTCCTCTCTTCAATTTACAAATATGGTTTACTAAACACTGTTGATTTCTTACTGCTCATCCTTAATGCAGTAATTCTCAAATATGTTTGCATTGCAATATTACTGGGAGAGCTTAAAAATTTTGATGACAGAGCCACGCTCCAGAGCTATTAAATCAGAAGTTCTTGGGTGTGCCCAGGCATCAGGATATTTTCAAATTTCTTCTTGTGATTCCTAAGTACACTTAGAGCAGCCAAGAACCACTAACATAAAAGGAATCTATATTTGTTCCTTAAAGTACCCACATGTGCTGGCAGAGTTGTAGGATTCAGGGAAGCCTGACACCAACCCTGACCCTAATGAGGAATCTTTAGTGGTTTACCCAATCATGGTAATTCCAACAGTGGATTTACTAAGAGGCATGTAAATCCACTTCTGGTTGATGAAGTTAATACTTTTAACTCTTCCCCCCACTCCCAAAGCACATTCACAATTAAAAAAAAAAAGTGATCACCCCATTTTGCCTCAGGATATAGCTGTGAGCATATTAGATGACTGCAGGGACTTCAGCAATCTAGAAACAATGCATGAATCATGTGGGCATGTTGAAAAGAGGGAACACAGAGAGACAGTGGATCCTTATTATTAAGAACAAATTAACCGTCATCCTCTCTCAAATTCAATAAGAACCAATGTTATTTTCCTTGCATTTTTTTAAAAATTTTCTGAATTAGAGATTTCTGTTTTATGGAGATTGATTTGATGTTAAAGGTATCATAATCTAACCAGTAGAGTTTATAAAAGCCGACTGGACACAAACATAAATATTTCTCATCAGATAAAGAAACGCCTTTAGATATTTTAACACTAACAAGTCTTAAATTCTTTAGTTTGTCCTATGACTATTTCTGTAATATGAAAGATGTATTATTTTGAACCGATGAAACATAAAACAAATTAAAATATCTCAAAGTAACCATATTTATTTTAAGGATACTGGGTACCATATTGAATCTAAGGAGAAGTTGACAAATCAGTCTCAGGAAGAGTAGGATCACAGATAATTCCAGGGATTTTCACATAAAGCCTTAAAGAACATCTATCTTTATATTTACTGTTGCTCTGACTCAGGTATCCACCACAAATCATTAAGAACCTGAGTTCAAATGCTACATGAGAGAGAATCCAATTCATCCACATTGAGTTGGCTTTTCTTCTCTGCTCCAATCAGCGTGGACAAGATTTCATGGCCAAACAGCTTTACTTGGATTTCACAATGATTTATGACAATGATAATTTACTTCTCTTAAAAGAAAGTTAAAACATCCAAGGTTAAATGATTAAAGCTTTCCTCCTGGGATTCCCTCAGCCAACAAATACAGCACGAAACACAATAAAGATAAATACTTTGGTGAAAGGAAAGGAGGAAAAAATGTTATAGAAAAGTGTAACAGGGAAACACATAACATGTAAAATACTCTGCTGCATTAAATTTTATGAGTTTTCATTTATAGCCATTATTAGTTTAAATGAAACTGTGAAGTTGCAACAGTGTATTTAATAATATAATGAAGCAATAACAATGTAATTGATTTTTCTTTGACCAATCCATTTTCTACACAGCAATGAGACTGGTCTTTCTGAAGTCTTAGAAATCTAAATCTAAATGATGGTATGGCTTCTTGCTTAAAATACTTTAATGTTTGTCTCTTGTTCTAAAAGTGTGAAGGACAAACTCTTCTCCAGAGATTGGAGACACTTCAGGCTTTGAAATTTGCTTTCTTCTCGAGTCTCATTTCTCATTCCCATGACCTTTGCACTTCACATCGCAGACATAGTAAATGACTTCCAGTATTTTTTATTTCAACTTTCATTTTTTCACTATCCTGTGTGTGTTTTTGCCATGATCTCCTCCCATGTACTCCCATAGCACCTTGTAATTCTGCCAACATAATCATATACATGCTTTGTAGCCTCACATTTTATTGTCTGTCTCCATCACTGGGCTATATGCTAAAGGTCAGACAATTTATTTCCTTTAAACAATAGCAGAGCCCCTGTCATGCAACAGTCCTCAACAAATATTTCTGAATGAAGGAAAAACATGAAAATTTAATAACAAACCAATTATTAAAAAATGTTTCAAAAGATATAATAATCTTTATGTGAAATCTCCTCTCAGTTGAATACAAATATAAGCTCTGGCACATTTTCAGGGAATCTTAATTGTTGGTGCTTATCAATCGTATTATTGACATAACTGAAAGGATTTGGGAAGGGAATATTGTCATAATACCTTATACATGCATACATACCTATACATCACTATGAAGTAACATTATTTTAAGGGAAATAATATAAAGATATTAAAGATTTGTAGTTAAAATGAAATTAGCAACTGAATGATGTCTAATCTAGAAACTTATTATTGAGTGATTTCTAATGGAGATAAAGCAATTATATTATGCTATTATGATAATATAATTTGTTCTTTGATGGTTTATTAAGTGCAAATTAGTACAAATTAACCTTGGTAACCTTAGCCTTTCCCAGTACTTTATTTGAAATATCAGTCATTACTAATCTACATTGTAGTGTCTCTTCTTTCCAAATAGCCTATATAGTTAGAAGAATGTTAATCAGTGCTAATCAAAAAAGAAACAGCTACTGATTATTCCAAATAGCTCATTATTCAGTTAAAATAGTCTCCAAATGACATGACCAGGATTTTTTTACAAACATAGAAAATGAGAAATATAATTGAATGTTATTCTTTCAGATAACTAGAATAAGTGCTTGCAATGTTCTGGAAAGTACCACACAACTAACAGTTATCTTGATCCAAATGCCAATTGAAAAATCATGGAGAAATAGGGTATTCCATAAATTGAGGGACCAAGAAATCTACAATGAAAACATATTACTGTTGAAGTAGGATTAGAATTGTCCCCTGACTTTACTCCAGTGATTTTCTTGTTGTGAATAATCTCAATGTAGTAAAAAATATATAAGAATATGATTACATTCAGAGAAGATTTGTATATTTCTATCCAATTAATCAGAGAGGTATTAGATACCTATTAGGTACCACATAATAGGAATTAAAATACATTAGTCACTATATTTGCCCCTCAGGAGTCTACAGTTTAGAGTAGAAAGTTGATACATAAAGAAATCATAGTAACACAACTATATATGTATAATAATTAAATATGGGTAAAAATCTTTGAAACACATTTGAAAATGCAATTGATTTTGGCTGGAAGAGCCTAGAAAAACTTTAGAAAAATGCTCTTTACAGAGTCTCCAGATGTGAATTCACTTTCATAAATCAAATTAGAAAAGAATCTTCTAGAGGCTAAATGACCATGAAAATGGCAAGAGAATGAGAAGGTACATGATTACTCTTTCAGGAACAAGTATAATAAAGCAGTGAGAGCTTAAGGTTTATGAGTAAGTAGGAAATGTCTAGAGATTAGTTTGCATGGATAAAATGAAGACAATTTCAGAAGATCCTTTATCATCTTTATCATCATACTAAAAATTGCAGACTTTATTTAGAAAATATGTAACCCCACCCCCCACCCCCTTAAATTAGTCACATGTTCATAACAGATTGCTAAAGAGAGAATAAAAGGCTTGGGAGCCAGATCAAGAAATACGTGGAATAATGGATTGTGATACTCTAGATTAGAAGATTAGTAGCGGGGATAGAGAAAAGGGAATGATGCTGAATTTTCTAGCCGGGATGATGTCAATTATCTGGTCATTTATTAAAACAGAGGAAGTTTGAAATAGAGACACATTTGGAAGTGAAAATCAAATGTTTGTTTTTTGACACAGTAAGTTTGAGGTCTGTCACATTCAGATTAAAGTTTGATGGTATGCTAAATCTGATTAAATCTGCTATTAATCAGTAGTATTCTCTTTATATGGATGGTACTATATTATACTCAAATATAACAAATATTTCATATCCGTCTCAGAAACAAACACAGTAGGAAAAATCTGATATATCATATTTGTCCAATTATTTAGCTAATACTCCTATACCTCAATAATTGTCATTTTCATATCATATTTAGTATATGGGAATGCTCAAAAACAAAAGTGTATATGGTAATTATAAAAAGTGATGTCTTAGGGAAGCAGCTGTGGCTAAATCAGTTGGGCTCCATCTACCATTTGGGAGGCTCTGAGTTCGTGTCCCAGGGCCTCCTTGTGAAGGCAGGCTCACCCACATGCCACATAGTGCCACCCAGCCTCAAGCACCGCAGAGTGCCGGCCAACCCACGAGCACTGAGGAGAGCCGACTCAGCAAGGTGATGCAATAAAAAAGGGAGACAAGTAAAAAAAAGCATAGAAGAGTATGCAGTGAATGGACACAGAGAGCAAAAAACCAACATGCAAGCCACAAAGGGAGGAATAAATAAAAATAAATACAGACACACAGAAGAACGCACAGCGAATAGACACTGAGAGCAGAGAGCAAGCAAAAAGCTGTGGGGCAGGGGGGATAAAAAAAGTGATGCCTTAGTGTCCCGGGTTCTAAAACAAATACCATACAGTTATTTGGCTTAAGCAAGGGAATCCATCAGCTCAGTTATGAGCCTAGGAAAGGGCAATAATTGAGGTGTCAGCAAGAAGATGCTTTGTCTTCAATGACTTTGGCAATCTGGACTTGCTGTCAGAGATCCATGGGTCTTTGGCTTTTCAGTAACATGGCAATGCATGTGGTTATGTTTTCTCATTTCTCTTTGGGGTTCTCCTGACTTCCAGCTTCTTGCTTCTTCCTGTGGCTTTTTTCTATAACTCTTTCAGGAATAGGATTATGACACATCCTGATTTAGTTGGTCACACCTTAACTAAAAATAATATCTTCAAAATGCCTATTTAGGATGGTTTCACACCCACTTAAATAGCTTAAGAACATGTTTTTCTTGGGTGCAAAATTCAATCTACCATATTTTTGGTATGAAATTAATGCACTATAAAAGCTGAGGATAAACTCAAATTAACTGGGTGATTTTTTTTAACAGACTTCTAAAATATAAAATAGTTATAGATTTACAAAAATGTTGGGAGAATTCTCATATATCCCACATCCAGCTTCTCTTAGAGCTAATATCTAATGTTAGTACATTTGTCACAACTATTGAATGCATGTGGCTCAACTGATAGAGCATCTGCCTACCCTATGGAGGGTCCAGGGTTCTATACCCAGGGCCTCCTGACCCATGAGATGAGCTGGCCCTTAGGGAGTGCTGCTGCATGCAAGGAGTGCCAAGCCAAGCAGGGGTGACCTCATGTAGGGATGCCCCATGTGCAAGAAGTGCACCCTGCAAGGAGAGCCGCCCCACATAAAAAAAGTGCAGCCTGCCCAGGAGTGGCACCACACACACAGAGAGCTGATGCAGCAAGATGATGCAACAAAAAAGCAACACAATTTCCTGGTGCCACATGGTAAGAATGCAAGTGGACATAGAAGAACACACTGTGAATGGACACAGAGAGCAAACAACAGGGGAGAAGGGGAGAGAAATAAATAAAATAAATCTTTAAAAAAATTAACTAGATCCATATTCAAATTTCCTCACTTTTCACAGAGTATTCATTTTCTGTTTCAGTGTCCATTCCAGGTTACCACATTATATTTAGCCTCCATTAGGCACCCCTAGGCTCTACCAGTTTCTCATATGTTCCTTATATTTGATCTTGACAGTTTTGAAGAGTATTTATAAATTGAGAGACTCATCAATTGTCTGATTTCTTTTTCATGATTAGCCTGGGGTCATTGATTTAGGGGGTATATTTTAAGGAGGAAGAACATAAATTTAAGTGCCATATCATCACATCATTTCAGTGGCATTTGCTGTCAACATTGATGTTAATCTTGGTACCCAGCCGAAGTAGTGTTTATTAGGTTTCTCTACTGTAAATTTACTCTTTTCCCCTCCTATCCTGACTGTTCTTTTTGGGAGAAAGTCACTGTGTGCAGATCATACTTACAGAGTGGAGAGTTATACTTCATTTCTTTGAGGGAGATGTATTTACATAAATTATATGGAATATTTTTTCTTGGGAAATTTTTTCTGCACCCAATTTACTTATTTAATCAATAATTTATATCAATATACACTCATGGATTTTTATTTTATACTTTACATTATAATGCATTGCTACTTGATTTTCTTCCTCAAATAATTCCAGCTTTGGCCATTGGGAGCTCTTTCAGTTGGTTTCCATGTCCCTTTTATATACCCTCATCAGTATTTTCTCTTTTATTTTGTTTTGTTATGAGGGCTTCCTTATTGGTGACACTATATGATGCCCCAGGCTAATTTTGTACATTTTCTGCCTCAACCTTAGATTCTGACATTTTTTCAAGGAACCCCATTTTCTAAAATTGGAGGATGGTATTAGACACCAAGATCTTGGTGTTTGGTATGCCTGTTGCTATTCAGTGTCATTGTAAGCCCTAAGCTGACAATTAAATATATTTGTGTATATTAATCTATGTATATACACATAACTATAAATATTTCTACATATCTATATTTGACTAAACATGAGTTCATAGTAATGTCTTCAACTTTAATCTGCTAACATCTGGATAACTTTATCTGCCCTTTGCATGTCTGTAACCAACCACTCCAACAGTGAAAAACTTCCTCACATCATACTCCATCCATTTACTTAAATGTTCAATTCCAGTACACATACATAGTAGATTCAGAATCATACACCAATCTCCCTGTGGAAAACTATTTTGTCAATGAGGGTACAATAATTATGCACAGCTTAGTCTTACCATCACCTCTCATTTCCAAAATTAAATATATGGCAACATTTCCAACCCACCTATTTCAGTGAGGTTATTCCGTACATTTGAAAAGCAGTTAGATTATTTTTTCCATCATGGGATCCCTAGGCATCATTAATCTTTTTTTTTTTTAATACTCTAAGTTTCATTTTTTTGTTTTGAAAAGTTACATGGGTTTTGAAAGACGCATTGTGGTATGTATCTTCTACAAGAGTTTTCAACACACTAAAATTTTCCTGTGATTTACCTGTTCAATCATTCCAAAGTGGGAATTTTAAGCTATATGTACCCTAGAAAAGCATGTTCTTAAAATTCCTGTGGGTATGAACCTTTTGTAAGTAGGACTTTTTGATGAACTAACTTCAGTTAAGGCATGAACCACCTCAATCAGGATGGATTGTAAGTCTATAAATAGAGTTGTATATAAGCATAGTGAAATTCAGACAGACAGTGAGAAAGCCACATGAACATGAGTCTGAAATTCATTGGATCCCTGAAGAGAACAGAAAGGCTAGAAGTCACCATGTGCCTTGCCATATGACTAGTTAAGGACCAAAGATTACCAGCAGCCAGGTCCAGAATTCCATATTGTTTGGGAAGAAAGCATCACCTTGATGACACCTTAATTTGGACTTTTGTTTAGATGTAATATCATAAGCAAATAAACTTGGCCCATAGCAAGGTGTTTGCTTGAGCATCCTAGGAAGCTGAAACATCCTCTCCTTTGGAACCACTGATCTGTTTACCTTCTCTTTCTTGGTTTTTCAGGATCATATAAATGGAATCATAAAATATGTTTCACACTGGCTTCTTTCACTTAACAATCTGCATTTAATATCCATCTTTGTTGGTGCATAGCTTGATTGCTTTTTTCCTTTTTATTGTTGAATGATATGGCCTTGCATGGAACTATCACAGCTTGTTTAATTGCTCATCAAATAAAAAGCATTTGGTTGTTTCCAGTTTTTAGCAATTATGAATACAGCAGCTATAAACATTCATGGTCAGGTTTTCATGTGTGTATAAATTTTCAAATAATTTGAGTAAATATCTAAAAGCATGATTACCGAATGTTGTGATAAGACTATGTTCAGTTTTTTAGGAAACTGATGGTTAGGCTAATGTGTCAACTCAGCCAGGTGATGGTGCCCAGTTGTTTGGGCAAATAGTACTGGGCTAATTGCAATACAGGAGCACTTTCTGGACTTTAATCATTAGTGAGTTGATGCCATAAGATGGCTGGTCACATCTACAATCAACTAAGGAGATTGCTGTCAGCAATGAATGACTTCTCACCGAGGTTGAAGGCCCTAAAAGGGGAAATGATTTCAGCATTCAGATAGAGATTTCCCAGCTCTTCTTCAGACAGACAGCATCTCCTGGGAAGTCATCAATGACCATTCATTGCAGCCTGCCCTGCCCTGTGGAATTTGCATTCCCATGGACACGTGAGAGAATTTTATAAAATATCATACTGTTTATGGATATTCCTGTAGGTTCTGTTCCCCTAGAGAACCCTGACTAACATACCAACAAACTTACTTCCAAAATGGCTTTACTATTTTTCATTCCATTAGCAAAGAATCATAGTTCATTTTGCTCGTCATTCTCATCAGCTTTTGGTATTGTCAGGTTTTACTTTGTATATTTTGGATATAACATTATCAGGTATGTATTGCAAATATTTTCTCCCAGTCTGAAACTTCCTTTTCATTTCCTTAACTGTGTCTACTACAGATCAAAAGTTGTTTTCATTGATTTTTAAGCTAATAGTATAAAACTTGTCTACTATTTTTTCAAGTATTATGTCTTTTACCTTTTATCTAAAAACTTTTCAACAAATCCAGGGTCACATAGATTTTTCCTTTGTTTTCTTTTAGAAAATTCATAGTTTACATTTTATATTTAGTAAGTTCTATTATCTATTTTTATTTCATTTTTGTGTAAGGGGTAAAGTCTTTGTATAACTTCATTTGTCACATATGGATGTTCAATTGTTCCAGCATCTTTATTTACAAATATGCCATTAAATTGAAAATGTTATTCTTTGTACATTGGAATGTCTCTGAACCTTTTTCAAATATTAGTTGACTATATATGTGTGGGTCTATCCTGGGGTTACAATGTTGTTCTGTCATCTGTGTGTCTATTCTTTTAAGAAAGCTGCATTGCTCTGATTAGTATAGCATTATGGTAATTTTCAAAATTGTGAAAGGTGAATTCCCCAAATTTCTTATTGTTAAAATATTGTGTTGGCTATTATGGTCTTTTGTCTTTCCTTATAAACTTTAGCATCCATTTGTTGATACTTACAAAATAGCTTGTAGGCATTTTTATTGGCATTGCAATAGAACAAAATTGAGACGAATTGATGTCCAAATAATATTGAGTTTTCCAATTCAGAAAAATAGAATATCTACATATTTAGTTAAATCATCTTTGTTTTCTTTCATCAGAATTTTTTATTTTGCCATATATAGATCTTGCACATATTTTGTTAGATTTATTCCTATGCATTTCATGTTTTCATGTTATTATAGATGCTATTATTTATTTTAATTACAAATTCCAATAGTTTCTTGCTGGTATATAAGAAAGAAGATGAATTTTATTGGAGACTTTGCTATACTCAGTTCACAAATTTTTTGAAGATTCATTGTGGTTATCTATATAGATAATTGTGTCATGTGTGAATAAAGGCAGTTTTATTTCTTCCCGTCCAATGTGCATATATTGTTTTATTCATTTTTCTTTTACTCTAACCCTAGCTGGTTCCTTGTGATCTATTAATTTTAAAAAAATTAATAAAAATAAATAAAAAGAAAAAAAAAGTGGCTTACTTTGGAATTGTAAATTAGTATATGTATATTTATAATATCTATTTCATTCTGTGAACTATTTTTTCCAGATGAACATTACTTGATGTTATAACATTATGTATATGGAAAACACATTCATATTGCTAAATAGATAATGTATGTAACATTATTATTAAACCATTTACATGTGCAAAAAAAAAAACAAAAACCCTAGCTAGGATATCTAGCACAATGTTGAAATAGAGTGGTGAGAGAGGACATATTTGCCTTGTTGAAGATCTGATAGGGAAGTGTCTCATCCCTCAGCATTTAGTAGGTGCTAGCTATCCTTTCTTTTGTTTTGTTTTGTATCAGCTGATACGGCTATAGGATTTTCTTCTTTCACTTTCTGATATTATGAATCACATTGATTCGGAAATAGTGAACTGGCCTCGCATGTGTAAAATAAATTTGACTTTGTCATGGGGTGTGTATTTATTTTTTACATGTTGTTGGATATATTTATTAATACTTTGAAAGAGATTTTAGCATATATATTCATGAAAGATATTGATTTGTGTTTTTTATTTTCCGTCTGTAATATCTTTATCTAAAGTATTAAGGGAACATTTTTTGTTTTTTACTTCAGTATGGTTTATCTCTTCTCTAAAATTATTATTTCTTTTCTTCTCCTTGCATGGTTTAGGTTTGAATTGCTTTTTTTCCATAGTTTCCAAAGGTAAAGACTTGGATTTTTGATTTTTGATATATATTCTTTTCTAATGTATCCATTTAGGGCTATAAATTTTCTTCTAAGCACTGTTTACTGCACTTTACTAATTTGTATAAGTTGTATTTTCATTTATATTTAGCTCAAAGTGTATCTTTTAATTTCATGTGACACTTTTCTTTGACTCATGTTATTTAGACGTATGGCATTTAGTTTAAATATTTCGAGATTTTCCATCCATCTTTCTCTTCTTGATTTCTAGTTTAATCTACTGTTGTCTTAGAATATAATCTCTATTATTTCTATTTTTTTATTTTAATAAACTGTGTGATCCAACTATATATAGTCTACAAAATCATTTCAAATGTAATGATATATGTAAGTGAAAAGTAAAAGCAAATGATAAAATATACAATGCTAATAATCAAAAGAAAGCACACATGACTATATTAATAAAACTACAGTAGTTTCAAGAGAGAATAAAGAAAATTACCAGCGATAGAGCCATTTCGTAGTAATAAAAGGTTCAAGAAGAAGAAATTATAGCATCAAATATGTATGTACCTGGCAGTGGAATTGGCCCAGTGGTTAGGGCATCTGTCTACCACATGGGAGGTCCGGGGTTCAAACCCCAGGCCTCCTTGACCCGTGTGGAGCTGGCCCATGCAGTGTTGATGAGCGCAAAGACTGCCAGCCACGTAGGGATGTCCCCCGCGTAGGCGAGTCCCACGTGCAAGGAGTGCACCCTGTAAAGAGAGCTACCCAGCATGAAAAAATGTGCAGCCTGCCCAGGAATGGTGCCACACACAGAAAACTGACACAACAAGATGATGCAACAAAAAGAAACACAGATTCCAGTGCCGCTGACAACAACAGAAGTGGACAAAGAAGACACAGCAAATAGACACAGAGAACAGACAACCGGGGTTGGAGGGGGCGGAATGGGAGAGAAATAAATAAATAAATAAACCTTTAAAAAAATATATGTATGTACCTAAACTGAGAGTTTCTTGAATGTAAAATCATGCAACCTCTGTGGAAGACAATTTGGTGGTACATCAAGAAGCTGAGAATATGATCAACCAATCCCATTACTAGGAATATATTCAGAAGAACTGAAAGCAAGGCACAAACTGACATTTGCACACTTATGTTCATTATTCACAACTGCTAAAATATGGAAACAGCCCAACTGTCCCTGAACTGATGAATGACTAAACAAAATTTGACATGTACATACAATGAAATACTCTTCAGCTGAAAGAGGAAATGAAATCAGGATGCATATAACATGTATCAACCTTGAGTTACTATGCTGAGTGAAATAAGTCAAACACAAAAGAAAAAAAATATTTTATGGTCTAAATAATACGAACTACAATGAGTAAACTTATAGTGGTAAACTCTAGAGTATAGGTTACTAGAAAAGGCAATGTGGGTTGGGAAAGGTAGCTGATGCTCAACAGATGTAGAATTTTTAATAAGGTTTATTGTAAAAGTGTGGAAATGGATAGAGTTGATCGTAATACATTACAGTGAGTATAACTAACTGTGGCAGTTTGATATTGTTTATGAATTCCAAAAATAGATATTGAATTATGTTTGTAAACTGATCTGTCCCTCTAGGCATATTAGATTATTTGGATCCAGAAGTTTCACTTTTACTTGATTAAATAATGATTAAGACTTTGATTGGGCCACATCAATAGGATGATGCATCCCTGCCCTGTTGGTGGGTGGGGACACACAGAGAAACCACACCTCAGAGAAAGAGGTCAGAGTTATGAGCTGAAGTCCTGGAAGTAAGCACATGGAGGAGCAGAGCAGATGACCCCAGGGAGAATCAAGCCGTGGGGAGAGACAGAGCCAGTCTCCTGATAATCTACAGCTGGCCTCATGAAGAGAGCAGGGCAGCTGAGCCTGGAGAGAAACAAGCCCCAGGAAAAGAGGTGTTGCCGCCTTTCTCCACCCCTCCTCCCCTTCCAGCCCCCGCCGTCCTTCCCGCCAGTCCCGCCCATATTGCCAACCCACAATCTGCCCTCTTCCCCAGTAACTGCTTACCTCAGGTCTATCCATCAGCTTCAGCCTGTCCACAGCCGCCCCTTAGCCAACCCTCCCTTCATCACGCCCCTCCCTCTACCCAACCCTATATAGCTAAGTGTACTTCCGTAATAAAGCAGACCTGTTCTTGAGCTCAAGCGGTCTCCGTGGTTTTTCCCCAACCGCGCGTCCCCCATGCCTGGAGAACCGGTGCTCCCTCTTGGGGCACCCCCCGCCGGCTGATCGGCAGGAGCAAGCCCCCCCGACTCTTGGGCCTGAGCGAGGACGAAACCCCCACGCTCAGCTACAAAGAGGAACCCGGGAAGACTGAACCCTGGCAAATGTCAACAGCCATCTTGCTTCAACGCATGGCAACAGACTTTGTGAGGGAAGTAACTTATGCTTTATGGCCTGGTAACTGTGAGCATCTACACCAAATAAATAACCTTTATAAAACCCAACAGATTTCTCATATTTTGCGTCAGAACAACTTTGGCTGACTAATACACTAACATTACTGATGTATAAAAAGGAGAGGAAGTAGACAAAATCTAGCGTATGTATAACACAATTATTTTGGTGGTAGATGAAGATTGTAGTTACTAGAATAAACATAAGAATGTTCTTTTACAAAGTGTTAAGAATACAGTTATGCATGGGAAAATTACAATGAATGAATTTAACTTATGTACAATAGTTAATAGTAATATTGTAATATTTTTGCAGCAATGATAAAGAAGATATATCAATTCAAAGAGTCAACTATAGGGGAGTTTAAGACTGTTTGGGATTTTTCCTTTTGGATTAATTAAAATGTCCTAAAATTGACTGAGATGATGACAGTACAATTATGATGAAAATGGAGGTACTGAGTATATATTTTGAATAGACTGTACAAAACATGGGAATTTATAACACAAGGAATCCTATGGTGGAAGATGAACTGTGGTTAATAGAACAAATTTGAGAACTTTCTCTCATGAACTAACAAATTTATAATACTAATACAGGGTGTTAGTAATTGGGTGAGTTAGGGCAAAATATACCAAATATAGGATATGGGCTCTAGTAGGTAGTAATGTTTTGATGATGATATTTCATATTTTGTAACCAAAATTTCACAACATTACAAGGTGTTGGTGATGGGGTGATGTATGGGAGCCTGTTTGTTTTGACGGTCACAATTTTTACTATATATTTATTGTTTATGTATGTTCATATGGGAATGATATACTTCAAAATTTTAGTTAAAAAGAATTAATTCTTCAAAAACCACAAACAACCACAGCTCACTCAAAATGAAATAGACAACCAGTACTTTATCTAGTAAAGATATCCAATTTGTGTTTACAAACATTTCAAATAAACTGCCAGAGTCCTTGGATTTGGATTGTGACCTCAGAATGTAATCATGCTCCTCCCCCAAGAGTAAGTGGGTTTTTTTGTGCATGTGTTGTTTGTTTTTCCCTGTCTCCCTTACCTTTATCTATCAGCACTGAGTTTTCACCATACTCTAAGGGAAATAATATGTGTTCTCTTTCACCTCAGATTAAGAGTTTTCTTTCTATAGGAAAGACAGGAGAAAGGTCCTGGTGGAATTTCTTGTGTCTGCCTGAGGACTGAGACTCCACTAGTCTGTACCACAGTGCACTCACAGGGCTTTTCTGAGTCCCCAGTAGGGTTCATGGAGAAAGAAACTTCAAGAGGGTATAGACTCTTCCAATTTCCACAGTACCCAGGGTTTTATGCTGCTCTACTGGGCCACACTCAATGTTTCCCAGTTTGTCAACATTTCTAGTTTTGCTCTTACGTGTCCTTTCTCTTTGAAGTTACCATCTCCTTTTAGATTTTAGTCCTCTTGGCTACTTTATAAACTCAAGCATTTGATAGGACTGGGAAACAGTTGTGAATCTGAAGTGAATTTGCCTCTTTTGTTTTCAGGGAGGGAGAGACCCTGCTTCTTACCTTCTATACCCTGAGGAAAAAACCTGAGACTGAATCTCCTTCTATTAATCACATGTTTTGTAGCTCTCTCTAACCCATAATTCTACCTCATTATTACAATGCTGTAGAGTGTTTCTTAATGTGGATGTAGAGTAAATTATATAACCATTTCCTACTTACAAACACAGATTATTCTCATTATCAAATCAGTATTGCTTCTATAGATGCATTTGGATATATATCTATGAGGTTATTTCAAAAAGATAAATATAGAGGAATTGAAGTGTTCTGATAAACAATCTGAATTTTCATTCTAAAATATAAATTAAAGCATGCATCTTCCATATAATAGAACTTTATTCCCTGTAGTTAAATTAAAATATCTTTACTTTTCCATTAACAGTCATCAAACTCCTAACTTTGCCATCTCCTATTCTACCTATAGTTTCACCCTTTCAGTAATATGGAAACCACAATGGTTCTTTTTTAAAACACGTACTTTTCTAATCTAGACAGCAATATAGACTTAAGTCCACAGAAACTTGCTCACAGAAATTTGATTCTGCATTATGCTTATTGCTTTTACTGAGGACAGACATAAGAAACAACTAGATGAAAAATTAGTCTAATACATTGTGACACTGCTTTTGAAGGCTTGCCCATTTAGGTATTCAAAAAAGCATTTACAAAATTAATTTCTCTTTACATTTAGAGCCAAGAAAAGTTTCTCTTCCTTCTCTTTATAAATTTATATACTTCTTTTTATTAGATAATGAGAGTATTATGTTTGACTGCTTTCCTACATTTAATTTGATTTACAGGAAACCTTAGTCAAATTTTGCATTCCAAGTTACAATGACATCCTAGCTTTTATAATTACCTCTTTTTTTTTGTCAATAATCAATGTTAGTATGCAAAACACTTTAAATTATAGCACACATATGAGATTATATCCCAAGTCTATTCTTGCAGTGCTTAGTCTCCACAAGACTGAGGGAAAATGACTAAAAGTTCCAAGGAATGGAATATGGCATAAATAAATAAATTTTCAAGCAAATGAATTGCAATGAATGGAGAAGGTCTAGAAAATGTCAGTAAATTTTTTCATAGTGGATAAATTAAGGACGGATTTCAGGTTGTTAAGAATGAGAAACATGAAGCTATGAGTACTTGCAAGGCAAGTTTGAAAGACAGTGAAAGAATTTTCATCCTTATAAATAGAAAATTTAAGAATAAAATATGATTTGGCTTTGGTTAAAATTAATAGAAATTATTGGTCTTAATGATATGACTGCAAGGAAAAGAATCTTATCTTACAAAGCCAAATGCTTTGAATTATCAAAGACTGGGCTGGAAATTTTCAGTAAGCTAATGTAGATAGAACATTAACATTCTAGTGACAATAAGATACCAAGGGAAAAATAAATATGAACTAAAGATTTTAGTTTAAATGTATAAACTTCTGTTTGTTATCATCCTCTAAATGGAGAAACAAGAGTCTTCCTTCTTCCTAAGGGCCTTCCTTAATTATTCACTGTAAATTCTTATGTTGAATAATTTTTCAAGTATTAAATACAAAGTTCTCATTTAATATGAGGCCTCTAGCAACACATAGAAACATATAAAATGTATTTTTGTCCTTTTTATTTATGTGCTTTATGTGGGAAAGGTAATTTTTGTTCCAAATTGTGAATGTGTTAAATCAGACCTTCACATAATCAGCTATGTAGGCTATTAATTTAATTAGAAACCTCAAGTTCCTTAAGTCTCCATGCAGGCTGCATTTAAAAGAATGCTTTAGCAGATTCAAACAAAAAGACAATACAATCCTCTTACTTTAGTTAAGTTTAGTTCATACATTTATTTATATATTTATTGCTGCAAAAAATGAAGAAATATGAAAAAAAATGTATAAATAAATGTGAATTAGTTCATTGGTGGTGACCTAAAAATATCAGGATAGAACATTCTGGAGTTTTTCTCATAGGCAATAGAGAGTCAAGAATGTTCAACAGACATGATATTTTATACTAAAGAACTTTGCATCCTTAGTATCTGAGTATAAACATCTAAAAGGGTCATTGAGTTTAGATGTGAAGTAATGATGTCTAAAATTCAAAGGTTGTACAAGAAAAATAAAGAAAGAGAGGTCATTAAGGGAGAATTGTCATAAACATGACTTGGGCAAGATATTTATTTGACAAACAGAAGAAAGAAAAGAGTCAAGGGAAATTCAAACATTCAAACAGCTATAACATACTTGGGGGTATATTTTACCTGCTCTATCCATGTACCAGATGAGACCCTGGACTTGCTTTGTTGGACCTTACAGTGTTCACCTTCATAGTGCTTTTTAGAAAAATAAGGATTTAATGCAGTTTCTCTTGAACAATTGAAATATCCTGAATCAAAGTATTTTTGCACAACAATTTTCTGAAGGTGTCTAGTAACTGCATCCTTTTGATAGGTTTGTTAGTTTGAATTATATACTCCCCCCAAACACACACACACGCATACACATTCTTGGTCTTTGCCTGGATTCCTTTAAGTGTGAGCCACTGTAAATGGGAATCTCTGGAAGATTTTCTTAGTTTAAGGTTCAACCCAACCAAATGAATGTGATCCTTAACATGGTTACTGGGCTCCTTTTTAAGAAGAATTGCATACAAAGTTAGGAAAGCTGTGAGGAAGGGTCAAAAGCTAGAATTCAACAAGATGAGAATAGGAGAGGACATCATCATGTGATAGAAAGGCCTAGGAACCCAAGGATTGTTGACCAGCCAGACCACTACTGAAGAAACAGGCCTTCTAGATTCTGAAACTATAAACCAACAAATCCCTGTAATTAAGCCAACCCATTGTATGGTAATTGTCTTAGCAACCTGGAAACTAAGACAACTGGCAAAAATAAATGTTATTTGGTAATACATCCCATGGATAACTATTGCATGTCAGACTTGTTCCATTCAGTTATCCTATTCTAGTCAATGATACTACTTTTCTTGCCTGTTTTGGTACATGACTTTTCTACACCTGGTTTAAAGTCCTCAGGATGGATATTAACAAAATCATCTTAGTGTAGCGGCATAGCCTACACAATATATTCAAATTAAAATTTGCATAATGAGGTACTCTAAAACAAGGACACTGTGGAACACAAATTTAGATTTTCTTGAATATAAATGCATATATTGTTCCTTTTTTTTTTAAGATTTATTTATTTATTTCTCTCCCCTCCCCCCCCCCACCCCAGTTTTCTGTTCTCCGTGTCTATTTGCTGCATCTTCTTTGTCCGTTTCTGTTGTCAGCGGCATGGGAATCTGTGTTTCTTTTTGTTGCGTCATCTTGTGTCAGCTCTCCGTGTGTGCGGCACCATTCCTGGGCAGGCTGCACTTTCTTTTGCACTGGGCAGCTCTCCTTACTGGGCGCACTCCTTATGCGTGGGGCTCCCCTACGCGGGGGACACCCCTGCATGGCAGGGCACTCCTTGCGCACATCAACACTGTGCATGGGCCAGCTCCACATGGGTTAAGGAGGCCTGGGGTTTGAACCGTGGACCTCCCATGTGGTAGATGGACGCCCTAACCACTGGGTCAAGTCCGCCGCCCATATACGGTTCCTTAACCTAAATCTTCCATAATAAATTAAAATCTCCAACATTTCTGAAATACTTACTTTGGAATAGGTGTTAGGCTAGATGATAATACGTAGATATATAAAACAAATACCTGGCTTTGATAGTATGAGGGCCTAGCAAAGATAATAACTAATTCAAATGCATTCTAAGGGGTGTAATAGCACAATATTATGGGGTCTCAGGAAAGAAGCAGCTTAACTTGTATGGGTAAATGAGTGATTTTGAAGCAAGTTTGAAGCAGATGGCTCAGAAAGGCTGCAAGGAGCAAGTGAAACCTGACATATCAGGAAGAACTTGTAATTTTAAAGAAGACAAAATTTACAAAAGAAATTTAGAGAAAGAAAACGTGTTCATTAATGCACTGGTGACAAATTCACAATGATGAGATGCTTGTGGTGATATTGCACCTGCCACACATTAAGATTATTGAAAAATAAAATAACCAATTTGCAAACTATTCCATTTACTAAATGGCTGCAATATTTCCAGTACCAATGGTTATTTTCCTTAAACATTACTTTGTTTCCAATTGATTTTCCAGATTATTGTTAAAATTCTTCAAATTAATTTACATAAATAGTCTCAAAAACCAGTAATCAACACTTGTTAAATATAAACCAAATAACTTAACTCTACTTCTAAGTTTCTTAGCAAAAAATAGCACTATCCTAATTCTATTGTCAATTTGTAGAGCTTTAATTTTGTTGCATAAGTAACGTCTTTACATTTTAATGGGATATTTATTTAAATCAGAAGACATGATAGGAGATACAAATAAAATTTTACAAATTATTTAAAATATATTTTACTGTCATTTATCAAAATTATGTGAATATCAGCATAAGCTTCAGTTTTCATAGCCAATACATTTTATAGACTTCCTCCTTCTCACCACTTTCTTAAGGTATGTCAGAGAAGGAAAATATCAAGCTGTCAAACTGAAAGAGTTTTTTTTTTTTTTTAATCAGTTTTATGAACTGCAATTTCTTAGTTTCAGTTTTGCTGAAATTTGTAATGAGTGATTCTACTAGAGAATTTGGCAGAGTTATCGTCAGGCTTAATTCCTCAGGGTAACTTGTGTAAAGAATTTCTCTATTCTTTGGCTTAAGACTGATACTTCACGTATCATTAAAAGTTAATGCAGTTTAGTTTGGAATGGGAATTATTGAACATATTGTGTAAAAACAGATTTATGCCATAAAATATTTTGTTTGTTTGTTTTTTTTTTTTTAATTGACTTTGTAATAATATTACATTAAAAATATATATGTGAGGTCCCATTCAACCCCACCCCCCCACCCCCCCTCTCCCCCCCCAACAACACTCGTTCCCATCATCATGACACATCCATTGGATTTGGTAAGTACATCTTTGGGCACCTCTGCACCTCATAGACAATGGTCCACATCATGGCCCATACTCTCCTCCATTCCATCCAGTGGGCCCTGTGAGGATCCACGATGTCCGGTGATCACCCCCAAGGCGCCATCCAGGGCAGCTCCACGTCCCAAATACGCCCCCACCTCTCATCTCTTCCTGCCCTTCCCCATACCCATCGTCCGCCATGTCCACTTTTCCCAATCCAATGCCACCTCTTCTATGTGGACATTGGATTGGTTGTGTCCATTGCACCTCTATGTCAAGAGGAGGCTCAGATTCCACATGGATGCTGGCTGCCATCCTCCCATTTTCAGTTGTAATCACTCTAGGCTCCATGGTGTGGTGATTGTCCTTCTTCAACTCCATCTTAGCTGAGTGTGGTAAGTCCAATAAATCAGATTGTAGGTGCTGGAGTCTGTTGAGGCTCAGGACCTGGCTATCACATTATCAGTCCAGAGAGTCAAATCCCCTAACTATATCTTAAACCCCAACGTTAACTGCACCTCCAGCAGATTAGTATGAAGGTCTTATGAAGGGAGATCCCATCTGAGTCCAGATTCATCACACATAAACACCATTTCCAGAGAGGGGCCATCTGCCCTGGTAGTAAACCCCATCGGCCATGACCATAACTCTCATGGGTCTCTTTAGCCTTCATAGGAACCAATATCTGGGGGTTGTATCTGCTTTATCTGTCTCTCTGACTCTGCTCAGTTGTGCATGAGGGCAATCCTTCTGCCAGCCTCCAGACTCTTTTTTAGAAACACGTAGCCATATAAACTCATTTCTCCTTTCCATTTCCCCCTTACTTTAGGTCAAACAGCATTTTAAAGTCATGTTATTTTATGTAGACATGGATATTCTGCTGATCCGCATTGAACCTTCCGTATAAGGTCCTTTTCCAGTTGCATCATCAGTTGGTATTTGATAGTGGTCCCTCGTTGCCAGGGAGGCTCATCCCCGGGTGTCATGTCCCACGCTGGAGGGAAGGCATTGCATTTACATGCTGCGTTTGGCTTCGAGACTGGCCACATTTGAGTAACATGAAGGCTGACAGGAGGAAATTCCCAGGCACAATGTTGCTCTAGGCCTTGTTCTTATTTTAGGTTTATCAGCTCACAAGCATAGTCATTAGCATCAGGGGCTCACTGTTGAACCCTCACTCCCTCCCGGTCCCCGCCGCTGTACCTGGGAGACTATCGCTGCTCCCCTAGGGACCACGACAGAGCACCACTGGCCAGGAACCCAGTACCCCCCCTGGTGGGTTTTTAATTGTTGCCACTATGAGTATATCCAATCATTAACATGCACCCTGGACATATGTTCTGTACAGCTCCCTGTCAGCCATATATCACCTGTCATTGGTATCCCATACCAGTATCCCTCCATTGCCATTGTTGAAACACTCTGTGATCCAGAACTCCCCGAAATTTGAAGCCCAATATAATGTCATGGTCCCTTACTAGGGAATGGCATATAGCGATGGGTTTAAAGGATAGATAAAGAACTTGGATAAAGTTAGATAAAGAACTTAGATAAAGAATGTTGACTTGAAAAAATTCCACATCCTATCCTTCCCCCCCCCCCCCCAATTATTCAGCGTTTCTTCATAGGAGTCCTAGACCACAGCAATGCATATATATAATATACAGCACTCCCATACATCCACCACAACACCTTTTTCCTTCCACAGCGATACTCTTACACCCTATTCACATCATATTTACTTAAGGTGATGTACAGAGTCTGAGATATTAGCTTTCTAACATGGTAATATCTGTGCTTACATTATGGTGCATACTTTAGGATACACAGTTCTTTACATTTTTAGTTCTCCTATGTTTTACATTATGGTTTACATTATCAGTCTGTCGTCTCCTATATGTTATGGTGTAATATTACATGTTTTATATCCATCCTTGTGTACTCTCAAGAAACTCCTCCCTTGCCCCCCATTTACTTTGGTTCCACACATTTAACGTCCATTTTCCCTTCCACCTTGGTGCCCACAGTGACAGCCAACCTCCGTTTCCTGAGGAGCCACTTCCAGAGATAGATGGAATAGTGTTTAGGGCCTAACTTGCTCATCTGCCCCAATGCCCTGGGAGCCACCCTTTCTCTCGAGGGATAGAGTTCCCTCTATTTGGTGGCATTAGTCCTCCCCAGGATGTGGGTCCACCCCCACTCTCACTACTTGGGATTCTACCCCATGGTGTCACCCACTCTGGCAGAATGAGCATTTAGACATTCCCCAGGAGCCCGTCCTGCATCAGACCCTCCCCTCCGAGCATTCTAAACAGGTAATCCTCTTTATTATATTTTGATATTATTTTCTTGGCATTTTACTCTCCACCACCTCCTAACCCTCTCCTGTGTTCGTATGCTACCCCTCCCTCCCCCCACTTTTGGGCAACATTACCCAACCGTCCCTCCCCAGCCACCCTCAAACCCGTAAAGCCCCAATCAAAGGCAACCCCTTGCCCCCATTTTATCTCTTCTTTGTGTTCATACTTACCACCATCTCATCTTAAGTTCCACCCCTGCAGACATCGGCTCATAGCCTTCCTCCACCCTCCGATTTCCTGTAAGCCTATCGTTCAGTCTCTTGCTATCTAGGGCAGCTTGTTTATTTCATATCATTGAGGTCATGTAGTATTTGTCCTTCAATGTCTGGGTTGCTTCACTCAACATAAGGTTCTCAAGATTCATCCATGTTATCACATGTGTTTGTAGTGTGTTTGTTCTTACAGCCGAGTAGTATTCCATTGTGTGTATATACCACATTTTATTGATCCACTCATCTGTTGATGGGCATTTGGGTTGATTCCAACTTTTGGCAATAGTGAACAATGCTGCTATGAACATTGGTGTACATATATCGGTTTGTGTCCTTGTTTTCAGTTCTGCTGGGTATATACCCAGCAGTGGTATTGCTGGGTCATATGGCAAATCTATGGCTAGTTTTTTGAGAAACCGCCATACTGTCCTCCAGAATGGTTGGATCCTTCTGCATTCCCACCAGCAGTGGATGAGTGTTCCCCTTCCTTCACATCCTCTCCAGCACTTGTATTCTTCTGTTTTTTTCATAGCTGCCAATCTTATGGGTGTAAGATGGTATCTCATTGTGGTTTTGATTTGCATTTCCCTGATAGCTAGAGATTTGGAACATTTTTTCATGTGCTTTCTTGCCATTTGTATTTCTTCTTCGGAGAAGTGTCTGTTTAAGTCTTTTTCCCATTTTTTAAATGGGTTGTTTATCTTTTTATTTTCAAGATATAGGAGTTCTTTATATATGCAAGTTATAAGTTTCTTATCAGATATATGATTGCCAAATATTTTCTCCCACTGTGTGGGCTCCCTTTTTACTTTCTTGACAAACTCCTTTGAGGTGCAGAAGGCTTTAATTTTGAGGAAGTCCCATTTATCTATTAGTTCTTTTGCTGCTCGTGCTTTTGGTGAGATATTCATAAATCCATTTCCTATTACAAGGTCCTGTAGATGTTTCCCTACACTGCTTTCTAAGGTTTTTATGGTCTTGGCTCTTATATTTAGGTCTTTGATCCATCTTGAGTTGATCTTTGTATAAGGTGTGAGATGGTAATCCTCTTTCATTTTTCTACATATGGCTATCCAGTTCTCCAGACACCATTTGTTGAATAGGCCACTGTCTCCCAATTGAGAGGGTTTGGTGGCTTTATCAAATATTATGTGGCTATATATGTGAGGTTCTATATCAGAGCTTTCAATTCGATTCCATTGGTCTATGTGTCTTTCCTTATGCCAATACCATGCTGTTTTCACCACCGTAGTTTTATAGTATGTTTTGAAGTCAGGTAGTGTGATTCCTCCAATTTCGTTTTTCTTTTCAGTAAGTCTTTGGCTATTCAGGGTCTCTTTCCTTTCCAAATAAATTTCATAGTTAGTTTTTCTAGTTCCTTAAAGAAGGCTGCGTTGATTTTTATTGGGATTGCATTGAATGTGTAGATCAGTTTTGGTAGGATAGACATCTTAATAATGTTCAGTCTTCCTATCCATGAACAAGGAATAGTCTTCCATTTATTTAGGTCTTCTTTGATTTCCTTGAGCAATCTTGTATAATTCTCGTTGTATAAGTTCTTTACCTCTTTAGTTAAATTTATTCCTAAGTATTTGATTTTTTTATTTACTATTGTGAATGGTATTTGTTTCTTGATTTCCTCCTGATCTTGCTCATTATTGGTGTACAGAAATGCTACTGATTTTTGCGCATTGATCTTATAACCTGCGACTTTACTAAACTCATTTATGTGTTCTAGAATCTTCGTTGTAGATCTCTCAGGGTTTTCTATGTATAGGATCATGTCATCTGCAAATAATGAAATTTTGACTTCTTCCTTTCCAATTTGAATGCCTTTTATTTCTGGTTCTTGCCTCAGTGCTCGTGCAAGTACTTCTAAGACAATGTTAAATAGGAGCGGAGACAGTGGGCATCCTTGTCTTTTTCCTGAGTTTAGAGGGAAGGAGTCTAGGATTTCTCCATTGTAAACAATATTGGCTTTAGGTTTTTCATATATACTCTTTATCATGTTCAAAAAATTCCCTTGTATTCCAATCTTTTGGAGTGTTTTTATCAAGAAAGGGTGCTGTATTTTGTCAAATGCTTTTTCTGCATCAATAGATATAATCATGTGATTTTTTTCCTTCAATCTGTTTATATGGTGTATTACGTTGATTGATTTTCTTATGTTGAACCATCCTTGCATACCTGGGATGAATCCCACTTGGTCGTGGTGTATAATACGTTTAATGTATTGTTGAATACGATTAGCAAGTATTTTGTTAAGTATTTTTGCGTCTAGGTTCATCAGAGAAATTGGTCTGTAATTTTCCTTTCTTGTGATGTCTTTGTTTGGCTTTGGTACTAGGGTAATGTTGGCATCATAGAAGGAGTTGGGTAATGTTCTTTCCGTTTCGATGTTTTGGAATAGTTTCAGCAGGATTGGTGTCAGTTCTTTCCGGAATGTTTTGTAGAATTCACCTGTGAAGCCATCTGGCCCTGGGCTCTTCTTAGTTGGGAGATTTTTGATAACTGATTCTATCTCTCTGCTTGTGATTGGTTTGTTAAGATCATCAATTTCTTCTTTCGTCAATATGGGCTGCTTATGTGTTTCTAGGAATTTGTCCATTTCCTCTAGATTGTCATTTTTGTTGGAATATAGTTTTTCAAAATATCCTCTTATGATAGTCTTTATTTCTGTTGGGTCAGTGGTGATATCGCCTTTCTCATTTCTTATTTTGTGTATTTGCATCTTCTCTCTTTTTTTCTTTGTTAGTGTTGCTAAAGGTTTGTCAATTTTGTTAATCTTCTCAAAAAACCAGCTCTTGGTCTTGTTTATCTGTTCAAGTGCTTTCTTATTTTCTATTTCATTTAGTTCTGCTCTTATCTTTGTTATTTCCTTCCTTCTTCTTCCTGTTGGGTTACTTTGTTGTTGTTTTTCTAATTCCTTCAAATGTGCAGTTAGTTCTTCGATTTTTGCTCTTTCTTCTTTTTTGATATATGAATTTATGTTTATAAACTTCCCTCTCAGTACTGCTTTTGCTGCATCCCATAAATTTTGGTATGTTGTGTTATCATTATCATTTGTTTCAAGGTAGTCATTGATTTCTTTTGAGATTTCCTCTTTGACCCACTGTTTTTCTAAGAGTGTGCTGTTTAATTTCCAAATCGTGGTGTGGAATCTGGGCTTCTGTCCCTTGCAAATCTCCAGCTTGACTCCACTGTGGTCAGAGATAATGTTTTGTATGATTTCAATCTTTCTGAATTCGTTCAGCCTTTCTTTGTGGCCTAGCATATGATCTATCTTGGAGAATGATCCATGTGCGCTTGAGAAAAATGTATATCCTGCTGTGTTTGGGTGTAGCGATCTATATATGTCTATTAGATCGAGCTCCTCTAATATACTATTCAGATGTTTTGTTTCTTTGGTGATTCTCTTTTGAGATGTTCTGTCCAGAGTTGATAGTGGTGTATTAAAATCCCCCACTATAATTGTAGATGTATCTATTCTTTCACTTAGTTTTTCCAGCATTTGCCTGACGTATTTAGAGGCACCCTTGTTAGGGGCATAGATATTTATGATTGTTCGATCTTCTTGACAGATTTTCCCTTTCACTAAAATGTAGTATCCTTCTTTGTCTCTCACAATTGTTTCACATTTAAAGTCTATTTTGTCTGATATTAATATAGCTACTCCTGCCTTTTTTTGGTTATTGTTAGCTTGTATGATTGTTTTCCAGCCATTCACTTTCAATCTCCATGCATCTCTGGGTCTAAGATGTGTCTCTTGTAGACAGCATATGGATGGGTTATATTTCCTTATCCAATGTCCCAGTCTGAATCTTTTGATAGGTGAGTTTAATCCGTTGACACTCAGTGTTATTACTATCAAGGAATTATTTGTGTTAGCCATATTTTGATTGGATTTGTGTTTGTCATATTTTGTTTGTATATTTTTTTGGTCTTTTTTGTTGTTGTTGTTGGTTTTATACTCTCCTCCAACTTTGCCTTTCCTGTTTTTTCCTTTCTTCCTGCAGAACTCCCTTTAGAATTTCTTGAAGGGGAGGTTTCTTGTTGGTATACTCTTTCAGTTTCTGTTTGTCTGTGAATATTTTGAACTCTCCATCATGTTTGAATGCTAGTTTAGCTGGATAGATTATTCTTGGTTGGAAGTTTTTTTCCTTTAGTACCTTGACTATATCATACCACTGTCTTCTTGCCTCCATGGTTTCAGAAGAGAAATCAGCACTTAATCTAATTGAGCTTCCCTTGTATGTGATGGTTTTCTTTTCTCTTGCTGCTTTTAGGATTTTCTCTTTGTCTTGAGCCTTGGATAATTTGATAAGTATATGTCTTGGGGTGGGCCTGTTGGGGTTTATGACTTGTGGAGTGCGGTGTGCTTCTTGGATATGTACATCTGTCTCTTTCAGTAGATTTGGGAAGTTTTCAGCCATTATTTCCTGCAACACTCCTTCTGACCCCTTTCCCTTCTCTTCACCTTCTGGAATGCCTATAATACGTATGTTTGAGCGTTTTGCATTGTCATTCAGGTCCCTAAATCCTAATTGGATTTTTTCTATCTTCTTATTGACCCCTTCTACTATCTGTTTGATTTCTGAGGTACTGTCTTCCACATCACTAATTCTCTGCTCTGTCTCTTCTAGTCTGCTGATATTTGCTGCAAGTATATTTTTGATTTCTTGAACTGTGGTGTTCATTCCCATCATATCTGTTATGTTTTTGCGTATGTCTGCAATTTCCCCTCCAAGTGATGTCTTCATGTTGTTAACCTCTTTCATTACTGCATCAAATTTGTCGGTGATAAATGTTCTGAGTTCTTTCATTGCTTGTGCCAAGTTTTGCTCCCCTTCGTGATTATTGGTTTGTTGATTGGATTCAGTCATGTTTTCCTGATTATTGGTTTGGTTTGTAGATTTTTGTTGCTTTCTGGTCATCTCTTTATTTTGACGAATTTAATCAGTTCCTTAGCTTCTTTGTCTGCTTTTGGAGGTTAATTAGTTGTTATTTTTGCATAGGTGTTATATCTTCTCTTTGTCACTTTTTTCTTCTTACTCAAGTTACTTGTTGTTGGTTAAGTTCACTTTAGAAGAAAGTATTAGTGTTGGGAAAAGGCAATTGTGTCAGCAAGGGTAAAGTGTAAAGTGGTATTGGTAATGTATGTTAACAAAGCAAGAATATGAGATCTGGGAGGATGGAGGTTAGATTCATGTAGATTGTATAGAGTTATAGCTGTAGGTAGAGTATCTTTTATGAAGTAGATGACTGAATATAGGCGGAATATGGTATGAACTACAAAGCTATTGTTTTCATGAGAGAAGGAAAAAGAAAAGAAAGGTAATAGTTTCAAGAGTGGATAACAGACAGAAAACAGAACAAAGGTATTAGAAATTAAGAGTTAGACACTTTGTGGATCAAAGAATGGGAGGTGGGGGGTGGAATATAGGAGAGACAGTAGATGATAGTGGTTATCAAGATGCAGGGGAAGAGGGATAGTGTAGGTAGCCTAAATCAGTTCACTCAGAAATGAGGCAGTGGAGGATGGGAAAACCCAGCAAAAAATGTGAGGTGTTCCCTGTAGCACGTATTGTGTACTTGAATTAAAATAAAATAAGTGGAAAATGAGGGACAAGAGGGAAAGAGAGAACCGAAAAAAAAAACAAAACACTAATTATAATAAAGAAAAAAAGAAAGACAAGAAGAAAGGAAGAAATAAAAAGAGGATAGGCAAGCGGTGGGGAACAGATGGGGGGAGAGAGATACAGGTATACACGTGTCACAATTGCAACACTATCTAAAACAACAACCAAAAAAAAACCCCTAAATATCTGTATTAAAAAAAAAAATGACTTTTTGTTCTCTTTCTCTTAGCAGAAAGTTTCTCTTTCTTCTGGCCCTACCCCTTGCCTTTAAACCAGCTCCTCCTTTCTCTCTCTATTCAGTCAACACCTACTGCTTTGTGTCGATCTCTGGAACTTCAGTGTGATTCAGAACCTGGTCCTGGTTTGACCTTATTTCAAATCAGTTCTTCGTATCCTCTGGTCATCATCTTGCCTCATCTTACTACTTAGTCACCATATGAATCTGAGGATTAACTAATGGTTTCGTATTACCAGATTTGAGAAATTAGTCAATGTCAGATAGTATATGCCTCCTTTGCTCAGGAGTTCCATGGGCTGACTTAACCTAGACCTTAGATCCATCTCGGTATTAGTCAACGAGCATAAATAATCTCCTTCTACTACGCTCTTGCTGAAAATCTATTACAGTTCAGACTCTTTTAAAGCATAATTTCATATTACCGATAAAATAATTACAATGTATGCACATTCTCAAAAACAACATATTTAGATTAAAATCTACTGTGTGTAAACTGTTCGGCCAGGACTAAGCCATGACAAATTTATCCATTGTGTAATACATGATACTCTCCCATTCTTTCAATAAACAATTATTCCTTTTTTTCTTTTTCTTTTCTTTTTTTGTAATTGTAGAAAAACTTTTCTTCCTCTAAGAACCTTCTTAACAATCCAGCACCTATTTTGGAATCTTTTTGTGTTTTGTTACTAATTAATCCCTACTGAGATCTTAACTGACAATTCACACAGATATTAATGATGCCTCAGGGTATGACTAATCCAGGAAATATTTGCATTTCGAAATAAAACACTTGATTTTAACATATGAAGACAGGATACTGGGTGTGCACCTGGACAGACAGTGTTTTCTAGGCAGGGGGAAATTTTCTCATTTAATCTTAGCTTTTTTTTTGTTTATTTGTTTCTTTCTTTCTTTTTTCTGTTTCTTGCATATTGGTAGGCTTAAAGTAAAGAGTAAATATTGTGGTTATTGGTACTGATAATGAAGCAAGGCCCAACTTCTTTAAGGATATCTCTATAGGCTATTTAGGAAAATATCTAGTTAGAGCCCAAGGTAATATCCAATATCCGGATGAGGCGATCTCTGAAATGTTAATAGCTTTCGGGTGATAATGATTCATTTATGTTTGTTTCCTTTGGAGGAAAATATATCCATGAATAAGAACTTGAAGTATAGCAATAATTTTGTACTATTATAATAATCTTCCATAAATATAAAATCTGCT
Organism: Dasypus novemcinctus; assembly: GCF_030445035.2. NCBI lineage: Eukaryota > Metazoa > Chordata > Mammalia > Cingulata > Dasypodidae > Dasypus > Dasypus novemcinctus. The sequence goes on from NC_080676.1 coordinate 125,713,450, forward strand.
GACAGAAGGTAGGAATTGAAATCAAGTCTTTTAAACTGTTACCTTACGAGGTTAAACCTTTTTAGCTTAACATAAAACTATGTACCATTTTTTCATGTTCTTCAAAAATGTGTTTTTACGCCAATGTTAATTATATGTCACTATTTAAAATAAAACTCCAGATCACTATAAACTGGTAATTAAACATCATTCATTACTTTCAATAATATAATGAGAATAGATCCAAATTAATTTGTCTTTGTCTAGGATATTTCCTCTTCCTTTCCTTACAGTGTTGTCTGCCTCTTAAGCCCTTCCAAAATCTGTCTTCATAGTGCGTACCCAATCATATTTCACTGTGAGCACCAGATCGTACCAGATTATTGTGAAATCATATCATGTTTATTGTTCACCCTTCAACTTTACATTTTTCACTTGGCCTGCCATGCCCATTGCAGCCCCACAGTTTTGCTTTAGGGTTTAATTGCCGATATTTCCAAACTAGAAGAAACTGAAACAGGTAAAACCTGAATGATATCTGACAAATGAATAAATGAAGACTTCCTTAGCTTCTTCAACTGTAGCTGAATTCCCCATCCTTGACAACTTAAGATATTCTTAATTTTATATCTAATGACATAAATTCTTACAAAAATAGTCTTTCATAACAGTAGACAAATCCTAGGTGTTTTATCTTTAGTTTTTGTTTTTCTTTGATGGAGAGGACATAATTTTACACTTCTTTCATATACTCCACATCACCTTACCACAATGATTAAAAATTTGATAAATTGCTGTTGATTCATCATCTAGAATATGCATATGACTTTAGGGAGTAAAATCCAGTATAATTTTCCACTCTATTCCTAGTCATGTGCAGAACTCTGAGATGAATCTTTAATTTATAAAGTATGACCCCTTGGCTTATGGTAATAAATGTTTCATTAGGAAAAGTTTAAAAAAGAAGAAAAATTAATTAAAGACTGATATAAAGTTATATTTGTAAGACTTTCAATTAACATATAAACACTCTCAGAAATATTGAATTTATTAATAAAACTAGCCCACTAATAGATATCTTTGAAATTTAACTATATAAATTAAGATATTGACTTTTTAAAATTTAGTAACTTTATTAATTTCACAAAGTTTTTTTTTAATTATAGGGAGTTTTACTGTTCTCTAATAGATAAATTATAATCTTATGAGGATTAATATCAACTATACTTTTGCTTCCAGATATGTATAATCTAGAAATGTACATATATATTTTCTTCATTTACCAGAATTAGAATCCTAGAACCCCTTAATAATTTGCTCAAGTAATTAATTACCATCACAGTTAAACACTTTTTTTCTTTGTTTGTGTAATTAACACTAGTGCAAAAACTTATGATGATCTTTTTCCTTTTGACCTTTATAAACTAGAAAAAAATGGTCAACCAGATTCTTGTAATCAACCTTTAATACACCTGAAAACAGATATCAATTATCTCCTTAACCTTCTCTTTCATAATCTAAATATATACCCATGACCATGTCACAGTTTTGCAAAGGACCTTTTTGTTTTTGAGCTTTATAGTTATCTTGATAACTTTCTTACTCTTCTTATGAAGGAGAAAAGATTATTAGCTAAATAGACAATATAGTAGAAAACATTTCATCTTCTTTATATTACAGTTCTTGCTATAATTTATACATTTTATGAAAATGTTTGGAAGCAAACAACCAAAAAACCCTGAGGGATATGCACCAAGTACCCAGTGTGCTAAAAACAGTATCCTAGGAGCCATGAGGCTGCACGTTAATGTTAGATGTACTCTTACTTTCAAAGAAATTATATTTTGGTTGGTGTGACATTGTAGAAAGAAATGAAAGGTAAATAAAACTATAAAAGAAACATGCAAAAGACTGAAAGAAGGCAGAGAAGGAGAAGGAAGGAAAAAAGGAAGAAGGGCCAAAGCCATGAAGGCAGTGTAGTTTTCCTGCCAAATCAGTGACCTGGACAGAGGAGCTGGGTTGTTTTGTTTTCCCCAGGGGTTGTGTTCTTCTAATTATCCAGACCCAACTCTTCCATGAAGTTTTCTTGCCCAAATCCATCTCTGATCTCATTTATCACCACATTCCTTTTCACACCCAGAAAGTTCCACATATATTAGTGTTTTATTCCCATCAGACACACCACTGATCCCTGACTCAGATCTTTGCATGTGCTATCACCCATGCTTACTGCATGCCTGTCCCAGACATAGTTGACCCCTCTTGTCATCCAGGTTTCTGCTAAGATTTCATTTTCTGAGAATACTTCACCTGACCACTCCACTTAACCTTACCCTCTGTACCTACAATGCAGTTATTCTTTCATTATTTTTAATGAATAAAAGAAAGCAATTATTTTATTTTACCTAAAAGTGAACTTAAATTGATGCACTTTTCCTTTTGGTATATATTCTATAGACTTTAAGACATTTACTATAATCAGGAGACCAAACTGTTTCAAAATGCTGAGACATGCCTTCATGCTAGGGAGTCACTTTCACTCTCCCTAGCACAAACCCTATGTATTCATTGATGTGTTCTCCATCGATGGTTTGATCTACAGAAGAATCACATATAAATGAAGCCATATAGTACATAACCTTTTGAAACTGACTTCTTTCACTGAGAGTAATGCTTTTGAAGTTCATCTAATTTCGTATTTGGGTCAATAGGGCCTTTCTGTTTGTATGGATGAGCTGTAAGGATCCCATTACGTGGATATAGCACACCTTGGACGTTATTTACCCAATGAAGGGCATTTGCATTGTTTGCAGCTTTTGGCAATTATGAATAGAAATGTTATAAATATCTGGGTATAGGTTTTTGCATGAACAATATTTTTTATTCTCTAGGCTACATACCCATGAATGAAATAGCTGGGTTATATGGTAAACGTATGTTTAAATGTAGACTAAAGTTCTGCTTTATATAGAGTAGCTGTATCATTTTGCATTCACGCCAGTAATAAATGAGAATTTCAGATATTCCACATCCGTACTGGTACCTTTTATTGACATTTTATTTTATTTATAAAATTCATTTATTTTACTTTCTAATGTATCTTGAAGAATCTTGTGGTTGTAATTTGCATTCCCTTAATAGCTGATGATATTGAGCATCTTTCTTGTGTTTAGTTGCTATCTTTACATCTTCTCTGGTAAAGTGTCTGTTGTAGTCTTCTGTACATTTTTTAATTGGGATGATTATTATCTTACATTTTGAGATAAATCCTTATATATTACAGATATACTTGTTGGATATGTAATTTGAAAATAGTTTCCTTTGGTCTATAGATTTTCCTTTATTCTCTTAATAGTTATTATTTTGTATATTAGTCTGTCTTGATTTCTACTAAATTCTTAATACTTTCTGAAATTATCATATTTCTTTATGGGATTATTAAGTCTATGCTCCAAAAACCTATAAACTCCATGCTTGTAGAGAACTTCTTTGTCTTTACAATGATGGAACAGTGCTAGAACTATTAGCACACAGCTGTTAACAAACATGAAAATGAATTAAGGAATTCATTTTGTATTAGTTTCCTAAGACTGCTGTACCAAATTACTGTAACTGTGGTGGGGTAAAACAAAACACATTTATTCTTTTACAGTTTTGGTGGCGAGAAGTATGAAATCAGTTTCACTGGACCAAAATCAAGGTGTTGGCAGGACTTTGATCCTTCTGGAAGTTCTTGGAAGCTGCCTTTTCTAGTTTCTGGAGGCTCTTCTCATAGCTTGGCTCAGGGCCTCTCCTCACATTGCTTTTTCTTACCTTACTCCCATCATCGCATAACCTTCTTCCTCTTCTATACTCAGATTTCCCTCTAACTTCTTTCAATAAGGACATTAGTAATTACATTTAGAGTCAACTGGAATGATTCACGTTAATCTCCTTATTCCCAAATCTTAACTTAATCATATTTTCAAAATGCATTTTGCCATGTGAAGTAGTATCTTCAGGTGCCAGGGATTGGGACTGGATGCTTTTGGGGGCCATTATCCAGCTTACTGCAAAACCCAAAGGATAACTATTCTTCTTTTGTTTAAATCCCATAAGCACTCTGGTCTGAACCTCATACAAGTGAATATATTATATTTTCCTACTTTACTATATTTCAACGAAGTAAATTTTCATTGAAACCATGCATTTTTAACCAGATAATGGATTAATAATCTGTACATACCAAACACTTGAATCACTGGTAAAGTTAGTCTTCATCTAAGACTTTGAATCTTTTCATGCTCTAAACTGGATGGAATCAAATCTCTTCATTAAATTTGTTTTCATGCCAAGTATAACATCCTAATCTCACCTAGGGTCACCCTAACTTTTGTCTCTCTCTCCCTTTCTTTTTTCTCTTTTTCATTATTTCATTCTCTGTCATCCTTCTTTATGTTTTCCCCTGCTTCTTTCCCTCTTTTCTTTCTTTCTTTCTTTTTTTCTTTCACTTTTTCTCGACAAGAACATAAGCTCTGTCTGATAGAATGCTAGATACTATAATAGCATTTTTTGGTTGGTTAGAATTGACTTGTTTTATTTCAGTGACCATTTTTTTAAAAATCTAAATAGTTTAAGGAAAATGAATATGTTTTATTTCCCCAATATTATATTAATTATGTATGTTATCAAGTATCTTACTGTTTCTATAAAATAAAATGTGATACCTGCAAAATTTTAAAAATGCTCACTTTATGTCTTCATTACTTTAAATATAATTTTTAGATTCACTGAAAGTATATTTAAGAATATTAATTTACATAAATATGCAACTCATTCATCTGTGTCAAATTCTAGAATTTCGTGATATTGGTGGTAAAGATGCTGTTGGAAAACAAAACAATATCCAAAATTCCTAGATCTTTCATATATCATCAATAACTTATGAATCTGTTTTTTGTCTTTTTTTTTTTCCACCTTTACATCAGAGGGTTTATTTGTGGGAAGAAATTTTTTAAAAACGTTAAATAAACTTAAAGTTAGAATTCCATCTTTAAAAATAGTTTTCACATGTTTTTAAATTAATCTTTGAAAATGTTATTTTTGGGCTCTGTTATTGTCAATTTCAGTTAAAGGAATTTTCTATTTTTTTAATTTTTATCTTTAAAGAAGCTTTAAATTACATAACTGTTGTATAAAAAAATAAAAATTTAGGGGATTCCCCTATGCCCCATCCCTTCTCCCTCCCACACTTTCCTATATCAACAACAACCTTAATTAACATGCTACATTTGCTAAAATTGATGAGCACATATTGAAAGATTGCTACTAAATGTGGACTATACTTTGCATTATAGTTTACACTCCTGCACAATTTTGTAGGTTATGATGACATAGTGTATTTGTCATTACAATGTCATGCAGAACAATTCCAATGCCCTGAAAATCCCCCATATTGCACTATTCTTCCCTCTCCCTCCTCTCAGAACCTCTGGTGGCCACTGCCTTTATATCAGTGATAAGACTTCTTCCATTGCTAGAATAATAATGTCTATTTTAGTCAATTCTTCATTTTCCAATCTTGCAAATTTTGGGATGGTGATGTCTACTCTAATTGAGAGGGGGCTTAAGTCCCATGGGACAGATAGATGGAACTATCTTGCTGGCAGTTGTAGACACTCTCTGTTCCTTGGGATGGGGGTTGTCTGTCCTCATCTCCATGTTAGTTGTCCTGGGTGAGTCCAATGAAATGGGTACTATGTGTTACTCATCTATGTATTAAAACTCTGCTGAGATTCAGGACTCAGACATATGAATGGACCAAAGATCTAAGCCTCTGGGACATATATTTAACAAATATAGTGCTAATTATGGGTTCAAATAAAAGGGACAGAAAAGCCACGTGTAGCAAAACTCCTGTGCTGCTGGCAACAACAGAAGCAGACAAAGAACAGGCAGCAAATGGGCACAGAGAACAGACCACTTGGGGGTGGGGGGGAGAAATAAATAAAATCTTTTAAGGAAAAAAAAAAACAAAACTATTAATAAGTCTAATTCTGTTACACTGTGGAGCATAAATTCCAGAGTAAGACCCACTGACAGCCTGCTGAATTTCTGAGCTTATCTGTCCTGCTTACAGTGTCTGGATGTCTCTAGAGTCCTCAGGGGCCCGGCTGGCTATTCGAGGCACTGTTTACAGTGGCAGTTAATGAGATCCTGCTGAGAGGTGGTAAGCATGACCTCTGGAATGACCCCCTGACTCATTTTGAAATCTCTTAGCTATAAAAATTCATTTGTATTTAATATTTCCCCCTTTTTGGTCAAGGTCTTTTCCAGTATGCATTGTTAGATGGCTCTTGGTAATAAAGTCACTGTGCCAAGGAAGCTTATCTCCGGGAATGATGTTCCACGCCTTATGGGGAAATCTACTGCATTTATATGCTGAGTTTGGATTAGAGAGAGGCGGTGTTTGACAACACCGAGTTTTCAGGATATAACACTTAGGCAATATATAATGCTAGGCTAAGTTTCAATTTTATAAGGAAAAGTTCATAAGTACAATCATCAAGATCAAGGTGCCTTCTCTAGGCACTGCCCTTATACTTGGGATTCTTGCCATTCTATTAGAGAATGTAGCAGCACTCCCCAGGATGGAAATTCAGTGTTCTCTTGGTTATTGTGTAGGTCTCCACCCATTGAGACAATGCCCCATGAACACTTGAACACATTCATGTGGCTAGAGGCATGTCCCAGGTGCACCCCTCTCCACACATCCCTCTATCACGAACTCTCTGCATCAGTGACCCTCCTGTGCCACAGCTGTGAGCCTTCTGCAATCCAAAACCCCTGGAAAAATGAAGCCAATAAAATAACCAAGAAAAATTATTAAGAAAATGAAATAATAATAGTTTTAAAAATAACAAAGTACAAAAAATTTTAAATATTTAAGTAATAAAAATTTTTTTAGACATTGTACTTTTCATCATTGTAAGATCTGTTGTCTTTTATGTACAATAACAATCAGAATGGACTTTTTACTGTTTACATATCTTTGATTGAACTTAAAGTACAGTATTTTGATTTTAACACATATTCCTGAATATTTCTATCCCAGATAGAGATATAAGCTCCTGGAATGTTTTATTCTGTAGCCTATGAAAAATAAAAAAAAGAAAATATCAAATAAAAATGCTAAAAAGAAATGAGTGAAGAAATAATTAAATAAAAATGTAGTTATGCTTAATTATTTTGCTCAGCCAAATTGCTATGCCAGTATTTAATTGGGGCAATATCTGCAGCAGTTATTTCTTAAATATTTGAAAATATAGTTTAATTTTAAATTCCTTGATCATATATTCAAAAATAAATAAAATTGAAAAACCACGTTCTTTTTTCATGATTAAACTTTAACTCACAATGATAAATTTACATACTTGAAAGCATTATTTGAATAATTTCTTCCCAGATGTTATACCAAGTTTGAGAAATTGTCCCATTAAAAATTTATAGAACTGACTTCTTGAGTAATGAAGACAACCATCTTAGCAGATGGAAAGGCAAATAAAATTTGACTTTCTCAAAAATTGCTTCATACATGATATCTGACAGCTTTTATTATTCTTTTTTTAAACATTTGGATTTGAAAAATGGATGTGAATACTCATGTTAGAACCATGCTTATGCAATTGATAGTCCCTAAAACACCAGGGAAAATTGAAATTTATGCTAAGGAATTTCCTTAAGAGAAAAGGAATTATTAGTCATTAATTTCATTTAGGATAAAACTGTTTGAGTTTTCCTATGTAGTATATTCATGGTGATGAATTAGGAAATCTTTTTCTTTGCTTATATTCTTTCATTACTATCTTATATCCTGATATATATATATATATATATTTGTGTGTATGTGTATATATATATACATATATATATATAAACAGTGACATTTTAAATAGCTATCAATACTTACACTTTTGTGATCATTATCATTTCAGTTAAATACATGATGGGATGAAGGCTAAATAATTAGAGGCACTTGAGCCTTTGGTGATGCAATGCTTTTATTCAACTACATGTTGTAAAAGAACAGTTTCCTACTTTATACTAAAAGCAGTGTTGTAAAGAATATTATTTAATAAGTGATAAACAACTTGCAAAAACCAGACACATATGGGCAAGGTCAGTATGGGAATTTAGGAAGACCTACCACATCTGAAGTTAGGGAAGGCTGGAGATATGACTACTTTTAGAGTAGTCATGTTAAGATTAACATGTATTTCATTTTCTATAGCAATTAATGTAAGATTTAGAAATTCATTAAATTTAGGATTTTGAAAGGGCAGGTAATTGGAATACTCCAATACAGTTAATAGGGATTGTAGATGTTGGGGGACTAGAACTGTGTCTTTCCGGGTTTGTATCTTCAGTACCTCTTTTAGCAGAAAAACGAATGCATAAAGAAAGCAAAGTGATTAAGAGGACTTAGGGTTTCAAGTGTAGGAATCAATCATTTTAAAGAAACTTAGATCATAGGTTTGAAACTCAACCTCTGAGAGAGTAAGGATTTTAGAAAACAGGAATACAGATATTTCTGTAGGGTATCAATTACTGGAAAATTTGATTGCCACAGTTAAGGTAGGGTTTGCAACAAGGCTGATTCAATGTTAAATCAGTATTTTATAGTTAAAAAGATACTTTATTTTCCCAGTGACTCAAGCCCAAATTGATCACTAAAACTCATAATAAGTCTTAATCTACGGCTGGTAATGCCTTCAATTTTAAGTTAATTTAACAACAGGACAATAGTCAAGAAGATATTAAATAAAATATTACAGGGAGGTAGATAAAAAAAAAAAATTTTTTTTTAAACTTCGTAGTCCAAGAGTCATGGTTTTTGTCAGAGCACACAAATAAAAGCTACTTACATTCTCTCTGAATCATAGTTTCTTCATTTATAAAAGTTGGTTTAAAAAATAGATGTAGAAAAGAATCAGGACAGCCAACAATACTCAATCTGGCTTAAAAATAATACTAATAGATTTGACAACCTTCAGAGGAGAAGTTACAGCTGCTACTTATGGTACTTCTATGGCTGGGTGTCTACTGGCCATGGTGATCTGGCTGGAGAGGAGAAGTCCAATGGTGAAAGAAAGTTACTCTTTTCTTACAAAGTATTATAGTTTAGTAAACGGTCCACAAGCAAATAAAGCTTGTGGGAAGTTTCATTGTCCCATCTAGATCTCAGCTTCATGAGAATCTGAAAGTCATGACATAGAAAAAGTAGAGGCTATAACAAAAGTTAACTTCGGGTAACTCAAGGAGCATTTTTGTATTGCATTATAGTAACCATAAAAATGAGACTTAATTTAAAAATGAAACATTGGTTGTGTCCACTCCACATCTATATCAAGAGGGGCCTTAGATTCCACATGGATGCTGGATGCAATCCTCCTGCTTTCAGCTGTACCATTCCAATGTCCACAGGATGGAGGAATAGAGTATGGATTAGAGTGGACTTACTGATATTCTATTCATGAACTATTGTGATTAGTAATTGAAGAAAATGTGGCATTGGTGTGGAGAAAGTGGCCATGGTGGCTGCTGGGTGTGGGGAATGGGAGGAAGAGATGAGATGTGGGGGTGTTTTCGGGACTTGGAGTTGTCCTGGGTGGTGCTTCAGGGACAGTTACCAGACATTGTATGTCCTTCCATGGCCCACTGGGTGGAATGTGGGAGAGTGTGGGCTATGATGTGGACCATTGACCATGAGGTGCAATGGTGCTCTGAGATGTATTCACCAAATGCAATGAATGTCTCATGATGATGGAGGAGATTGTTATGGGGGGAGGAGCCGGGTGAGGGGGGTGGGGGTATATGGGGACCTCATATTTTTTTAATGTAATATTAAAAAAATAAAGACAAAAAATAAAAATAAAAAATAGAAATAAATTTTAAAAATTTAAAAAACAATAAAAAATAAATAAAATAAAACATTGGGACTTACTGGAAGATGGCATTGATTAGGCAGGCAGGGCACAACTATCACAAAAACAATGGAGGAAGGCCAAAAATCTGTCCAAAGGAGCTGCTTTGGGAATCTGCATACCAGGAGAGTGATGCATATGCCCTAGGAGAGCAAGAGACAGAGAAATGAGGACATGGAAATGAACACCAAGGTACTAGTCTCTGTGACTGGGAACAACACCCATCCCCCACCCTTAAGGCAAACAGTCTGAATAAAACTCATAGCTCACTGCAGCCAACAGAGAGGGAACAGATGCCTTCTTCCTGGGAAGTGGGAGGTTGCAGCAGAGGGTGGAGAGTGTTTTTTTCCTCGTTTAGCTTGGTCAGAGAGCTGACTTCAAATGTTTGCTCTGTCCAGTTCAGAATCACAGGCAAGTGGAGATTGAAAGAGACGCCTCCATGGAAGGATTCGCCAATGAGCACCACTGACCAGCTGGCTGGGATACTGCAAGGAGAAAAAATGCTTCTTTGAGTCTTTTACCCCAGACTCCATAGATTGGATCTGTGCCCTGTTAATGAGTCCCTGGTCCTATTTTCAAATTTATTGTGTAATTACACAAACTGTTTCAATAACAGATGGAAAAAGGAAAAATTCACAAATATATGGAGATTAAACCACACACTGTTAAATACTTATTGGGTCAAAGAAGAAATTGCAAGAGAAATCATTAAATATACTACGATGAATGGAAACAAAAATTCAGCTTATCAAAAACCTATGGGATACAACAAAAGCAATGCTGAGAGGGATATTTATAGCCCCCAATGCTTACATTAACAAAGACAAAATAGCTAAAATTGAAGACTTAACTGCATACCTGGAAGAACAAGGAAAAGAACAGCAAACTAATCACAAACAAAGCCAAAAGAAAGAACTAATAAAGATCAGAGCAGAAATAAATGAAACTGCAAAGAAGAAAACAACAGAAAGAATCAATAAAACTAAAAGTTGTTTCTTCAAGAAAATCAACAAAATTGACAGACCCTTAGTTGGAATAAAAAGAAAAAAGAAATTCAAGAAAGAAGATGAAAATAAAATCAGAAACGAGAGAAAGGTCATTACCACAGACCCTCCAGAAATAAGAGAGAACATGAGAGGATATTGTGAACAACTTTACACCTACAAGCTAGATGATGTAGATGAAATGGACAAATTCCTAGAAACACACAAATGACCTACACTGATCCTAGACAAAATGGAAGACCCCAACAAACCCACCATGAGTAAAGAGATTGAAAGTTATCAAAAAGCACCCAAAAATGAAAAGTCCAGGACCAGATAGTTTCACAGGTGAATTCTAGATATCATTCAAAGATGGTGTAATACCAATCTTGCTTAAGCGCTTCCAAAAATTTGACAGGAAAGAACACTAACAAAGCCAACATCAATCTAATGCCAATTCCAGATAGAAGACAATTACAAGCCAATTTCACTAATGGATGTACACATAAAAATCCTCAACAAAATACTTGCAAAAGCACATTTTAAAAATTACACAATGCAGTCAAGTGGAATTTATCCCAGATATGCAATGGTGGTTCAATGCAAGGAAATCAATTAGTGTAATGAAATCACATTAATATATTGAAGAAGAAAAATCACAAGATCATCTTGATTGAAGCAGAATAGGCATTTGACAAAATACAATATTCTTTGTTTCTAAAACACTCTGAAATATAGGAATAGAAGGGAGTTTTCTCAGCATGGTAAAGAGCATGTATGTAAAACATACAACTAACATTGTACTCAACAGTGAAAGACTGGAAGCTTTCCTGGAAGATCAACAGCAAGACAAGCATGCCCAATGTCATGACTGTTTTCAATACTGTGCTAGAAGTATTAGCTAGAGCAACTAGGCAAGAAAAAGAAATAAAAGTCACACAAATAGGAAAGGAAGAAGAAACACATTTGGTATTCATCAATGTTATGATCCTATATCTAGAAAATATCAAAAAATCCACAATGAAGCTACTAGAACTTATAAGCAAATTCAACAAAGTGATGGGACACAGGATTTATACATAAAAATCAGCAGTGTTTCTATACAGTACTGATGAGCAATCTGAGGAAGAATTCATTTTAAAAATTCCATTTATAATAGTGACTAAAAGAATCAAATATTTAGGAACAAACTTAAATAAGGACCTAAAAGACCTGCATTCAGAAAACTACAAAACACTACTAAAAGAAACCAGAGAAGACCTAAATAAATGGATGGACACTTGTGTTAATGTTTGGAAGACTAAATATCATTTAGTCAACACAATCCCGATAAAAACCCTAACAACCTTTTTTGCAGAAACAGGAAAACCAATTATCAAACTTATTTAGGATGGTAAGGGGCCCCAAACAGCCAAAAAATTCTTTTAAAAAAGAAGAAAGAAATTGAAGAACTCTAACATCCTGATTTTAAATCATATTGCTTAGTTACAGTGTTAAAAACAGTGTGGTACTGACCTCAAGAGAGTCAGATTGATCAATGGAACTGAATTGAGAACTCAGAAATATACCTTCATGTCTATGGTCACATGATTTTTTTACAATGCTGTCAAGCTCACCCAGCTGGGTCAGAACAGTCTGTTCAACAAATGGTGCTGAGAGAACTGTATAGCTATGTCCAAAAGAAAGAAAGATGATGCCAATCTCATACCTTTTATAAAAATTAGTTCAAAATGCATCAAGGACCTAAATATAAAAGGTATAACCATAAAACTCCTAGAAGATAATGTAGGAAAACATATTTGAGATCTTATGGTAGATTGCCATTTCTAAAATCTGAAACCCAAAACACAAGCAACACAATAAAAATTAGATAAATGGGACTTCCTCAAAATTAAACACTTTTATTCTTCAAAAGACCTTGTCAAGAAAGTAAAAAGGCATCCTACTTAGTGGGAGAAAATATTTGGAAATCACATATCCAATATGGGTTTGATATCCATGTACTATAAAGAGATCATGCAATTCAATGACAAAAAGACACCTAGCCCAAATTTTAAAATGGTCAAAAGACTTTAGTAAATATTTTCCAAAGGGCAAATAAAAATGGCCAAAAAAAACCCCACACCATATACACCTGAAAAAATGTTCAACATTACTAGTTATTAGGGAAATGCAGATCAAAACTACAATGAGGTTTCATTTCACACCTTATCAAATGGCCATTATTAAAAAAAAAAAGAAAGAAACAGAAAACTACAAGTATTGGAGAGGATATGGAGAAATAAAAACACTCCTTCACTGTTGGTCAGAATGTAGAATGTGCATCCTCTGTAGAAGACTGTTTGGTGGTATCTCAAAAAGTTGAATACAGAACTGCCATATGATCTGGTTATCCCTTTAATAGGAATATATTCAGAAGAACTGAAAGCAAGGACATGAACTGACATTTGCACTCTGACGTACGTAGCAGCATTATTCACAATTTCTAAAATATGGGAAAAACCCAAGAGTCCATCAACCAATGAATGGATAAACAAAATATGGAATACACATATAATGGAGTACTATACAGCTATAAGAAGAAGTGAAATCAGGATGCATGTGATAACATGGCTGAATCTTGAGGACATTATGTTGAGTAAAATAAGCCAGACACAAAAGGACAAATATTATATGGTCTCACTAAAATGAACTAAATACACTGAATAAACTCATGGAGGTAAACTCTAGAGTATAGGTTACTAGGAGACAGAATGGGAATTGAGAATGGGGGCTGATGCTTAATGCATGTAGAATTTTAAATAAGGTTTATTGTAAAATTATGGAAATGAATAGAGTTGGTAGTAACACAATTAGGGAGTATAACTAACACTGCTCTTTTATAATTATGATTGTGACTGAAAGGACAGCCTGTGGAAGTAAATGTCAATTGAAAGGAAGCTAGAGAATTATCTAGGAACATTATAACAGTGATTTTGGTGGTGGATAAAGATTGTGGTTAATAGTATAAAAATAAAAATATTCTTTTACACAGAGTAATTTTCACATAGTGATAAAATTACAAATAATGTAACTTATGGGTAGAGTTTTAACAGTAATATTGTAATGTTTTTTGCAGCAATGGCAGAGAAGATATTCTTTCAAGTCTAAGGGACAACAAAGATGAGTGTTAGGGGTTTGAGAATTTTTCCTTTTGGAGTGTTGAAAATATTCTAAAATTAACTGTGGTAATAACAGCATAACTGTGATAAAAATGAGAATCACTGAGTGTACACTTTGAATGGATTGTACAAAGATTTGGACTGTAAAAAACTGTGAATCCTGTGGTGGAAGATCAACTGTGATAAACATAACAAATATGAGAACAATCTCCTATGAACTATAAAAAACATATAATATTAATACAGGGTATAATAATTGGATAGGATTGGGGAAAACACACCAAATGTAAGATATTGGCTATAGTTAGTAGTAATATTTTGATGATGCTCTTTAATAGTTTGTAATAATATTTCACAACAATGCAAAGTGTTGGTGGTAGGGTGATTCATGGGAGCCTTGTATAATGTCATGCATGTTTGTTTTGTAAGTTCACAACTTTACTATACACTTATTGCTTATATATGTTCATGTATGAATGATATACTTCAATAAAATATTTAAAAAATAAAACATATGTTTCCTTTGAAACCAAAATAAATAAATAAATAAAGTGGTGGAGGGGTGATGGGATTGAAATAATCTGTTAAACCACTGGGAGGGAGCTTATTTCCTTATGATCAATAAAATGAAATGTTCTAGTGGTATTAATTGATATGATTCTCTTTATCTTCCCTCCTGTGTAAGCATTGAGATTTTAGCAATATATTTAAGTTTAGATATATCACGTCAAAAGCATTAGAGAAAAGCAAGCCTACTAAATTATTCAATTTTCCTGTATTTTCTCTCTCCTTCCGTTATGTGGAAGACTACCTATCTGATATGAATCTGGACTGAAAATACTTTCTGAAATCAAATATTTTAAAATTCAAAGCATAAAAAGGATGAAAATATATTCAATAGGAGTTAAAGAAATTGTACTTCGTATGTCAGAATATATCTCATAAATCCCCTTTCTATTGCTTCAAGGTACAATAAAGTCCAGAAGAAAATTACTTTCATGCATGATAAAATCAAGGAGACTTGCTGGGTGATGTGATTTTTTTCCCCCCTATTTCACCACAATGTAAGAAAAAACAGAGCCCTCCACTTTTTGTTAAAATTTTCCCACAGTATTTTTTAAAGAATACTAATTCCTTATTAGTTATTAGTTTTGTTGTTAAACTTCATGCTGTGTTATAAAATATTCATTGACACTTCACAAGAGTCTAAAAATTACCACTCATCTTTATTTTGCCAAATGATATGTATAGAAATTTATTTGAGAGAGAAAGAGAGAGAGAGAGAGAAAGAGAGAGAGAGTAATGAGAGAAAGAAAGGAAAGAGAGGCAAGGGAGGAAAGAGAAAAATAGAAGGAAAGCAAGCAGGAATGGAAACAGCTTAAGAGAAGTACACTGGGGAAAATGCAAAAATATATGTCATTATAAAGAAATAAGGTAATCAGTTCATACATAAGAAACACGATACTGAAATATTTTAATTAAAATTGTGTGTGACTGTAATTGGGGAATTTAAATAATTGCTTAACATACAAATCCTTAGTAATGACTTTTACTGAATTAATGCACTCCAAGGATATAGAATAACTTCTTTATAAACACATAATTTTCAAATATGTTTAATTGTAAAGCGAGCAATTTTTCTTTTCCTGAAAAGTGAGACATATGCCAAATGAGGGAGGTCAAATCGAAAACTACTCTGTAGGTCCTATTTCTTGGCAAAACACTCATGGACACTTGGAGAAAAAATAATTCTACAATTACAGTAAAAATTTTTACTACAAAAGTTTTGCTTAGTAAAAGCTGATTCCATAAATGTAATAAAATTTTGAGGACCATAATTAAAGTTAAATGGTGATAAATTGGGAGAATTAATTGTGATAAATTGCACAAACCTTGGTACACATGACTTTGTTGCACTTTATATTCTACTTGATCAAAATACTCAAAGACAAAAGAGTTATATTATCCAGACAATGGGACAACCATCATTTTGGATGTCTTCTGTAGTTTTTTTCTGTATTTTATATTACTAGATATAATAGATAATTCTTTAGTATCAACTTATTTTCCCTCTCAGCAACAATTAACACAGTTTATTGTCCTTATTTTCTTAGCTTCCTAGAGAGACTAAAGGTAATGTATCTCAGTCTCTTTTTTTGCCCCTCTTGCATTAATATAATCTCAAAATACTTGAGTGCCCCAGTGTAGGTACTATACTGTATTCTTCTGTTTCCTCTTTACCTGCCTCATCCTACTCTTTGACTCCAACTACTTGTTTTAGTTGGCCAAAAGGTTGCCAATGCAAATACCATAAATGGGTTGGCTTTTAAAAAGAGGATTTATTTGGGGTAAAACTTACAGTTCTAAGGCTGTAAAAAGTCCAAACCAAGGCACCGTCAAAGATGCTTTCTCACCAAATTCAGCTGCCATATGTTGAAGCAAGATGGCTGCCAATATCTTCAAAGTTTTGAGCAAAACTGAGGACAATCAGGCATAGGGCTTGGGTCTTACTGGTCTTCCTCTATCAGTTATGGCTGCTTCACATTCTTCATGAGTTCAGCTGCAAGCAATTGGAAATATGGCTCTATCCCTCCCTTGGTCAGAGCTCTTTAAGCCTCTTTGAGGATTCTCTCATCTTGTGCTGCTCAATGACTCTGCCTCTTGGGGGCTTTCTACTTAACTGATTCTCTAGTCCTCTCTAGAGGCAGGGTAAAAAATGATGACTTCATTTCTCTGTGTCTACGTCTCTGCTTCTATCAGACGCAGCAAGAGGGTGAAGTCTCTACATGAATAATGCCCCACTGACATAGTCCAATCAATCAAAAGCCCTAAAGTGACCTTATGAAGTAATCTAATTGAAGAACCCTTAACTGAATTTAATGCAATCAAAGGCAATTATAACCCTAGGAATAGATTAGTTCAAATATATAATCTTTTTCTTTTTGGGATTCATAAAATAATCTCAAACTTTCACACTACTAATTAAGAGTCAGTTGTTCTCATATTTGCTAGATGCCAATGGCAATAATTCTGCATAAAAAGCAATGCCAACACCCAACAAACATTTATTTCTTCTCCCTTCTCCCTGCGTTAGCTGTAGTTCTATTGGGATCAGTTAGGTTTGAATTTTATTATACAAATGAGAAATAGTCCCCTTTTTATTATGGGTTGTGTGATTAGCTGCATTGAGCTTACAGTAACCTAAAAGTTCAACTGATTTCTAAACATTCAAGAAATTGGGTTTCCAAAAATTTATTTAAATCCTTGAATAGCTAAGTTATGTCTTGCACAAAATAACATGTAAAATTAATCACTAAATATTCTGAAATTTTGTTTTTATTGATGTTGTAGTTATGACAAAGCATCACCAAATTGACTATCAGAATATTTGTGAAACATTCTATTTTAGATAAGGAATCATAATGAAACATTGAATATGTGTGGTCACAAAATCCGTTTAAATTTTTCTAATATTTGAATATTTTTTTACTTGCAATTATTTTATTCTGTTATTACTGCATGGAAACAAGATAGAGATAAGGATTTCTTAAAATAAGTGATCAAATTACAAGTAATAAATTTGCGAATAGCACATTTTATTGTTGTTGTTGAAGCTGCCTCTATTTGCCTCTTCATTCTCTTTGAACTGAAAACTACCCAAGGCATTGTTCTCTGGTAGTAGACAGAAGAATAAGAGAACACGCTCAGCCAGGCAGATATCATCTTATGTATCTTCCCTAATGTTCCATTGGTCACAGCAAGGCATGCTGACCAAATCCAAAGTCATCAGTTAGTGATATTTAATCCACTATTAAATGGGGCACATGGCTGAGAAGAAGTAAAGAATGGGTCAAAATCATTCAATATACCACAACTCCCAAATGTCCTAACCATTTTACTGAGATCTAAATTCAAATATCCAATTGCCCTATGTAACATGAAGAGATATCTGAAATTGTTGTGGGAAACTGGCTTACCTGTTCCCTACTTGTTGCACTTGTCCCCAGTTATTGTAAATGTTGCCCTGCTGATGAGGAACAGCTGCTTTGGAGTTCCTAATAAATATGATGCAGAAACTAGGGTCGAGGCTCATAGTTCCCAAAGCTGTGAGTCTCTGGTCCCATCTTTATCTCCTCTCTTGTGTCTCTCTCTCTATCCTTTTATTTCATAAGTTCTGTGTTGCCTTCCCTTCGAGCCAACCTATCACTGAGCTGATCTCAGCATGAAATAAAATGGCAAAACTGCTGAACTCTTGATTCCACCCCCACTCAATTGTCAACATATTTCTTATTGGTAAATTCGACCACTGTGGACTCAAAGATTATATATATATTTCCTCTTTCCCTCCATTTGAATAATTTTCAAAATATATTTTAAATACTTACAAATCTTTATTTCCTTTTAAGACCGATGTAATATTTTCGTAAAGAAGTGTCTAATCACTCTTAATGCCTTAGCCATGCTGTGTTCTTCTCCTAGTGATATAGTGAATAGGTTAAATTTTTTAAGGCAATCATGCAATTCATTCAATAAATACATATTCAGTACAGTGTTTCATGTGGGTCCTTAGGTCATGGGATACAGAAGTGAACAAAATAAAGTCCCTGATTTTGTAGAGTTTATATTGCATTGAAGGGAGATAT
Source organism: Dasypus novemcinctus (assembly GCF_030445035.2). NCBI lineage: Eukaryota > Metazoa > Chordata > Mammalia > Cingulata > Dasypodidae > Dasypus > Dasypus novemcinctus. Next base: position 125,732,178 of record NC_080676.1, read on the forward strand.
TAAACAGAGAAATGCATATTTTAGGTGACTTAAGAGCTATAAAGAAAAATAAAGCCAAGAAATGGAATAGAACATGTTGGTGAAGGTATGAAAGCTGACCTCAGAAAAAAGGAAAAGGAAATGTTTTGCAGATTCAGTGAACTTTGAACAGAGGAATTACAAGTAGAGAAATGAGCCAAGAAGATACCTGGGCCAGAGGAGGAATTCCTTCCTGGCAGAGAAACAACAGTGGAACACCTTAAGAAAGACATGTGCTTTTACTCTGACTCATTCAGATATTTTTTATAGTTATGAGACAAAATGTCTTACCATAGCCAACATAGTCCTAACTGATGTAGCTTCTCATGCTTCTCTGATTATCACCCCCTAGTCCACCATTCCATCACTCTTTTCCACCACAAAAAAAAATCTGGATAAGTCAGAGTAAAAGCAATATCTGAAAATGATCTACCATAGGATCCAAAATAAAATATAGGAAACACTCTAGCACCCTACAAGAATATATGGCTTATAAGAATTATAAGGCATCCCATTACATCATTTTTTGGAACAGAGATATATAAAGAAATCTGAAGGACAGGCATGAAATAAAATACTAGGCTACATATAAAAATATGTAAGATTTTTCTCAGACTTCTTTGGTTTGACAAATTTAAGAAGAAAAAATATAGCGTAGTGATTAAGAATGTGGTTCCTGGAGCTATATACAATGGATGCAAGTCCCGTCCTTGTCATTTAAAAACTATGTGATGTTGGGCAAATCTATTTTTTGATTCTTTAGTTTTCTCATCTGTACAATGAGGCTCTTAGGGAGCTTATGAAAATGAGTTAACCTACATAAAGTGCTTAGAACAATGTCTAACAGGTAATTAACTGTTATCTATTATTTCCAGTTTGAACCAGCAACAATTCACATTTGAAGGCAATAAAAATGTTTCCAGAAAATTAAAAGCTTTGAAAATATATTTTTGCTATATAAAAATAAATTACCTTAAAGTATTTTGTCATATATAATTGAAGCTAAACTAACAACAAAGGGACATTTATACCATTAAAAATATGATGTGCATCATGAAAGACTTAAGCCTTTAAACAATTATTGTAAATCTGGTGAGGTTTTTATTTTTACTGTTGTTATGGTTTTTTTGTTTGTTAATTTGACTTTCTTGAGCACATAGATGACTAAGACTGTTTAGGCAGGCTCTTGTCTTATCTTAGGATAGATTCTGCACTTCAACTTATCTTCACCCAAAAGAAGTACAACACAAAAAGCAAAATCCTGAATATCAGATGAATTTATGTTTGGTTGTGATAGAAATAAATAAATATATAACAAAGCAGAAGTTTAATTCTCAGTCCCATAAAGGAATTTTGGTGTGTATCAACTTAGGGCTGGTATAGCAATTCTGTGCCTCAATAGAGCTCTGTTATTTCTCTGATATTCTGTTAAAATGTACAGCCATTGAACTAGAGTAAGCTCTAGGCATTACTCTGTAGTAAGGCATTACACTTACCAAGGAAGAAGGGTGGAACAAAAAAGGGTATTCTTTTTAAGTTCACTGCCTGGAAATGCCCATACACTACTTCTAAAAATACTTCAGCCAGAAAGGTAGACAATTGTTAAGCTCAGAAACTATGTTTTCAGATAAAAATCAGCCTTCTGGTACTCAATGAAATGGTGAGAATAGATACCAGGGGGAGACCAGCAATTCTGTAAAATGTCCTAAATAGAGTCCCTTTCTCAAGTGTTGACTACACAAACATCCAATTTCCAAGAAGAAAATCCCATCAGGTGATAAATCCAGAATAAAGGTTCAAATGTCAGGATGGTTTAGGATCCTCTGTTAAGACTCTGTCACAGCTCCATGTGGTTTGGTGACTAATAAATTATGAATATATATACTCTCAGGAGTTTTTAGGACAGTGCCTGCAATATAATAGGAAACAAAAAGTATTTGTTAAATGATTTATTGCTATTGGACATATAAATTAGTACACACTTGTTGGATGAGGATAAAATGGGAATGGATATCAAAACCTAAAATTAAAATCTTTAATCCAAAAATTTTATTTCTGAAATTTATCTCAAGGTAAAAATAGACTTGTGCATGAGCATGAAGATATGGGTTGCATTACTCAGGATTCTCTAGGGAAAAATAACTGACAGGAGATATATATGATACTTATTATAGGACTTGACTCACACAACTGTGGGTATGGACAAGTACAAAATCTATAGGGCAGGCTGCAAGCTGGGAACTCCAGTGAAGGCTTTCAATGAATTCCCCAGGAGAAACTTCCTGGCTGAAGTAGAGATGAAAAATCTCCCTTCTTACTGCTGATATTATCACTTCTTTGATGGTCTTCAACTGATTGAATGAGATGTCTCTCCTTGTTGAAGGAAAACTCTTCAGTTGATGGTAGGTTTAATCTAGGGGTCTTAACCAGGGGTCCACCAATCCCCAAGGGGCCCATGGAAAGATTGCAGGAGTTCCTTGAATTAAAAAAAGACAAAACACCTTATCTTTATTTTCTCTGACCTCTAACTGAAATCCAGCATTTCCTTCATTTATGAATGTATGCAGTAAATTACAGCAGTATTCATTTCATATCATATTACAGTTGGTGCATATGTTGAAAAATCTCTAGCACTCATCCATATTTCTAAATTATGGGCGTTGTTAGAGCCGAGGCTAGTTGAATGTCCTAAAAGTATCTGCCGCTACATTCTGAGAAGTGCTCCATGGTTTTCGCCTGACTGATAAAGGGGTCTATGGAACAAAAAATGTTAAGAACCCCTGGTTTAATCAGCCATAGATGCAATCAATTCACTAATGATTTAAATCCAAAAAAGGCCTCACAGTAATGTTTAAGCCAGTGCTAGCTTAACCAAATAACTGGAAACCATCACCTGGCCAAGTTGAATCATGAGTTTAGGCATCACATTGGTGCAAGGGGTCACTGGAGTGAAATTGATTTTCTTTTAATACCTCTCAAATGCAAACGCTACTTTTTTCCATTTTTACTTTTCATTAAACAGCTTATTGGCTATATTTTCATTGCCTTATAGTAAGCATAGATAGGACATAAAATAAAAATAATCAAGGAGATCTGCAGTAGATCTGCAGTATCCCAAAAGGCCAAAGGTCCTACTGTAACAAATAGACAAAAACAGAAAAATGGGTGGAGAAGCATACATTTTTAAAGATAACAGAGAGTTCTGTAAGCAATAAATACTTAGGAAGAAAAAAAATTATAAAAGAAGATGCGCCCACCTTAGTGGATGACAACCAATGTCATTTTATTAATTAGATGATTGTGGATATGGGTTGAGTTTTGGAATTTGTTATAGGAAAAAGGGCTATATTGGGGGAAAGAGAAATCAGTGGCATTTTTGCATCATTCAGGCAAGAATGAATGATTGAATCTGCGGAAGCAGTAAACACTCAGATGGCTTTCTCCACAGTACAATTTCTGAGTTCTGGGATGACAAAGGACACTGGAGTGGCAGACTAGAAATGTCTAAAATGTAGAATGAAGTTTTCAATAGACCCCCAATTCTCAGGAGACAAGGTTCTACAAGGGGTAAGGTGCCCATCTCAATCACCGTGTTGGAGATTTGGACCCGAAGGGTATCGGGAATGAAAGAAAGAGAAAAGGAAGAAGGAAACAAGGAGAAAGAACGAGAGAGCTGGGATCAGGGGGTCTGTGAGTAATGACTCCTCAGACTCATCAGACGACTTTATTGATTACAAGGGGCTCTTTATATACCACAGTGTATGTGTCTACAAGCAGGACCACTATAGCCTGCGTGCCAATAAGCACAGACCTAGCACAAACAGCGTATGTGACATTAAGAAGCAACACATACTAACTATCAGCATTACCTATAGTCTAAGGAATTTTAGAAAAAAATCTTATCTCAAGGTACAAAGTCTAAGTGTTCTATTCATTACAAAAGGTATGAGCTCATCTTGTCTTTCAGCCTTTAACAGCTTCAGCCCATTTGCCGGGAACTCCCAATCACTGTATTCCTTAGGTTGCAAGCTTAGTCATGGAGACAGCACTAGCATGGAGACAGCACGTCTCTCCTTGAGAGGCCACTGTGCCTCAGTTTCCAACATCACCACATTTTAACCATCCAAATTTTGCCAGACTTTTAAACTTTAGGTGATAGAAAGATAAATGGCTATGTTAAAATCTCAAAAGAACAGAAATCACTTTCTCAGTCTATTGATGAAACTCCTGAGGTGACAGGAGTTTCTATGCCTTTGTTCACAGCTCTAGGGGGCAACCTTTAGGAACAGAGACAAACTGTCAAAGACTGAAGAATCTCAGATTTTATAGTTCTTGCAAACTACAAGTTAGCTTGCGACCGTCATGGAAGCTAGTGGAAGACACAGCACTCCTGGGTGGGAAACAAAGGGCAAAGGGTTTTATTACCCAGAGCAATAGTAGTAACAAAAGTACAACTTTTCCTTTTTTGTTTTTTTGCACCATTTACCTTGTCCCCAATTCCACTCTGGCCATGCAAATTAATATTAGAGATGTGTATTTATTGACAAGAAAATCTTTGCGCAATAGATTTGGGGAAGGAAGTCAGAAAAAGCATATGACCCAAGTATTTTAAATGTAGTTTTAAAAATTATCTCTAAAATAAATAAGAATTAAATATATGTAGCAGTTTGATATTATTGATGAATTCTAAAAAGAAATATTGGATTATGTTTGTAAACTGATCTTTTCCTCTGGGAATATTAGATTATATTGGATTCAAAGGTTTACTTGATTAAGTAATCAGGTAAACCTCTTGTGCCAGTAGGGTATTCAGTCTCCACCCCTTGGTGGATGGGACCTCACAGATAAAAGCATGGCAAAGGACAGAGCTGACAGTTTTTGATGTTGGGATTTTGATGTTGTAGTTTGATGCTGAAGCCCTGGGAAAAGAGGACCCTCAACCTGGAAAGAAGCAAGCCCTGGGAAGAGAGGAACCCAGGAAGCCTGAACTCTCACAGACATTGCTCCATGTTGGCAGCCATTGCTCCAACATGTGAAAATAGACCTTGGTGAAGGAAGTAACTATGCTTTATGGCCTGGTATCTGTAAGCTCCTACCCCAAATAAATACCCTTTATAAAAACTAGCCAATTTATGGTATTTTGCATCAGCACCCCATTAGCTGGCTCATACTATATATACACACATGTGTATATACAGTACACATTCATACATATATATAGTATGTAATATAACATGTTGGTATAAGATTTAATAATAATGAAATCAGACATTATGTTACCCCTGAAAGAAGAACTAGGAGGCACATAAGAACTTACCTTGGAAAAACAACCTGTCTTGAATTTGGTCAAGACTCTAGATGCAGGGAAACGGACTTAGCCCAGTGGTTAGGGCGTCTGTCTACCACATGGGAGGTCCGCGGTTCAAACCCCGGGCCTCCTTGACCTGTGTGGAGCTGGCCCATGCGCAGTGCTGATGCGCCCAAGGAGTGCCGTGCCACGCAAGGGTGTCCCCCGCATAGGGGAGCCCCACGCGCAAGGAGTGCAACCATGAGGAGAGCCGCCCAGCATGAAAAGAAAGTGCAGCCTGCCCAGGAATGGCACCTCCCACACTTCCCGTGCTGCTGAGGACAACAGAAGCCGACAAAGAAACAAGACGCAGCAAATAGACACAGAGAACAGACAACCAGGGGAGGGGGGGAAATAAAATAAATAAATAAATAAATCTTTAAAAAAAAAAAAGACTCTAGATGCAAATAACAAGTTTCAGGAATATAGAGCACAGAAAAATGCCACATCATAAGAAGGAACCAACAAAATATAGACTGTGGGAAACCACAGGAAAACAACCTTGCTTCTTCAACAAATATACACCAAGTAATAAGCAAGGGATACAGAAGAATTCTGTAGATTGTGGCCATACTTGGATCCTGATTTAAAAAAAACAATTACCCATAAAAACAAATATGTAATGTTTATGAGATAATTGCCATTATAACTGTGGAAAATCTTAGAAATTATTAGGACTATTTGGTGTGCAAATAGTATTGAGGTTATTTTTTAAATAAAGTTATTCTCTTTTCAACATATATACTAAAATATTTATGGATGAAATGATGTGCTATGTGGGGTATGCTTCAGTATAACATGGGGTGGATTATGGATGGCTGTGGGTTGCTCATTACTGGATCAAGGTGATGACACAGTTGTAGTGCTATTGCAGGTATTTTGATAATAATGATAACTGTATTCATTTTCTATTGCTTCAAAACAATTATCACACAATTTACCAGTTTAAAACAACATGAATGTAACATGTAACAGTTCACAGGTGAGAAACTTGATTTGGCTTGGCTGGGTTTTCTGCTCAGGGACTGGCAAGGCTGAAATTAACGTGAAGAATTGGCTGCATTCTTTTCTGAAGGCCCCGGAGGAAGAATTGCTTCCAAATTTAATAATGTGTTTGGTGGAAACCAGTTCCTCACAGTTGTGGGACTAAGGCCCCTCTTTTCTTGCTGATTACCAACTGAAGGTCACTCTCAGCTCCTATAGATTGCTCTCAGCTCCTTTCTATTTTCAAAGCCAGTAACGAATCTCTCTCTTACCTCCAATCTTTCTAAAATCCTTTTCTGCTATCAAACTGAGAAAATTCTTTACTTTAAAAGGGCTGATGTGTTAGATTAGGCCCATCTGGTAATCTCCCTTTTGTCATAGAGTGTACTATAATCACAGGACTATCAGCAGGAGATATAAGTCATGGGACCATCTTAAAATTCTGCCTACCAAAATAACCTCTAAAGTGTTGTGAATATATAGTACAATTTTTTTAGTAAATAAGTTGTTTCAAGACTATCCTTAATAAAATGTACCTCAATTCACAATCCAAAGAAAACCTTTTTGACATGATTTTTTTTTAATAGGAAGGGATCAGAGTTGCATGTATTCTGTAGTAAATTATGCTTACTCCAGCGCAGAATCAGAATCTGAACAAAGAAGTGAAATAAAATGAAATAAAATAAGATCTAAAAGAAAAGGAAGGCAAAAAGCTTGGAAGCCACTATTATATTTCACTTTACCAATTTCATTTTACCAACGCAAATCCTCATGGACTTGAGAAGAGTTGTTTATTTTGTAATCCTGTTACGTTAACCAGTAATAAGCAAACTACTGCCAGAAGGGTAAGTGTAGAACAGTTCCTGTTATTGTACAATCTACACTCTAAGAATGATTTTTATATTTTTAAATGACTGTAAATTTTATTTTTTAAAAAAGGACTATGCAACAGAAATCATGTGTGGCCCAGAAAGTAAAAAATATTTGCTATCTGAGCCCTGATAGAAAGAGTTCTCTGACCCCTGCTCTAAACAGTGTAGCATGTATTTCATTCTTAAAAGGTATGGAATTGACAAAGTAGCTTAAAGTAGCTGAGTATGACTTCTGTGAGAATTGCAAATAGACATATTATTGAATATAATTAAGTGATGGCAAACAATGCAACATTTTGACTAGATTCCTCATTTGTTCAATTCAGAATCTATGGCTTTGGCACATATTACTTTATCAATGGCTTCATGTATGCATATGGTAAAATTTCTATCTTACTGTTGGGAAAATTCATATGTGTGAGGGAAAGTCTAGGACCACATCAGGAAAAGATACCTGTTAGACTGTAAACTCAAATTCCTGAAAGTGTATGATTATAAGGAGTAGATTCTTTGCTTCTTCAAGATTTATCAAGCACTGATTTATTAAGTTTATCTGAAAACAATGATGGAGATAGGGAAACATTAGGGAAGAATGCTTGGAGACAATTCTTTTTGCCAGGTTATCATTTGTTTTATATAGACTGGCGTGTTTATACTAAGTGTAAGTACTGCTTATACCCTGAATTTGAAAACAAAAATAAATAACTTCTATTAAACACTGTTCTACACTCTTAAGAAAATACATTTCATAACGAAAATGGAATTATGAAGGAAGCTGTTCAATTGCCATCCATTACTTTGTGTTTGCTTTGAAAAAAAAAAAAGAAATTGTTAAAAGAAAACAAAAGAACTGTAGTGCTTATCCATTTATAGTAGGTGGTATTCTAAAATGACCCCTAAGATATCCATCCCCAGTGATATATCTTGTATGATCTTCTCTGCCGGAAAGAGGGAAGAACTTGTGGCACCAGCCAGCAAGACAATGGGGCTTCAGTCATACAACTGGCAGGAACTGAATTATACCAACAACTACATGAGCTTTAAGTAGCAGCCCAAACTGAAAAGAACATAGCCCAATTGACACCTATATTGCAGCCTTGAGAAACTTTGATTACCCATGTCCAGACTACTGATACATAAACACTGTGGGATAGTAACTTTGTGTTATTTTAAGTTGCTACATTTCTGGTAATTTGTTTTGCAAAAATAAGGAACTAATACACCACTAAAAATGGAAAGGGCTTTTAACTGTAATCTAAAAATATTGCATATCTTTACATTTCCTTAACTCTTTGAGAAATGTTTTGTTGGTAACACATTAAAAGATATGAATGTTAGTGCTTAATGTAATCTTTTCAATTCCCTGAATAAACCCAAATTAGTTTTTTGAGTGTCACATGCATGCTGTTTTTTTTTTTCTTAAATAATGCAAATAATGCATTTTTCTTTTAAAAAATGCATGCCATCTTCACAATTATCCCAGCTATTGGTACTTGAAAGTATCAATTCTCTTTTATTTTATTTATGTTTATGCATTTACACATTGGTTATACAAAATCAAACCTAAGACTTGTGTATTAGTCAGCCAAAGGGGTGATGACACAAAATGTCACAAGCTGGCTGGTTTTTATAAAGGGTATTTATTTGGGGTAGAATCTTACAGTTACCAAGCCATAAAGTATATGTTACTTCCCTCACCAAAGTCTATTGCCACATGTTGGGGCAAGATGGCTGCCAATGCCTGCCAGGTTTCAGTCTTTCTGGGCTCCTCTCTTCCTGGGGCTCATTTCTCTCTACCCTCAGCTCCTCTGTTTTCCACACAAGGTCAGCTCTAGACTATGAGACTCTCTAGACATTGCCTCTCTCCACAAGGCCAATTGTAGACTATCAAGCAACTGATAGCTCTGGCTCTCTCCCCAGGACTTGATTCTTTCCAGACTCAGCTGCTCTGCAACTCTGTGTGCTTACTTCCCAAATTCCAGCATCAAAACTCTAACATCTAAACTCCAATTAACTCCTCTGTTGTTCCATGTACTTTTATCTGTGAGTCCCCAACCCCTTGGTGGGTTGGGACTCAATGTCCTACTGACATGGTCCAGTCAAAGCCTTAATCATTATTTAATCAAGTAAAAGTAAAATCTTGAATCCTATATACTCTAACATGCCTATGGGAAAAGACCAGTTTACAAACATAATCCAATATTTATTGTTGGAATTCATCCATAATATCAAACTGCTATAGCATATCATATTCAAACTGCAAAAAGTATAAAATAAAGAGAAAATACTGAAAGAAGACAAATGGGCAGGTGGCAATGAGCATACACTTTACCTATAGAGGTATACAAGGATAAAGATTATAGTGAATTCTTCATCAGAAACCATGGAAGAAAAAAAATGGAGTTAAATGGAATGTGTAGCTAAACGTAGAATTCTCCATAAATGGAAAGAAAAATACGAACCACTTCAGTCAAACAAAAAGTTAGGAATTTCATCACTAGTGGATAAGCACTGCAAAATATATGTTTAAAGAATTCCTCACGGGAAGTGGATGTGGCTCAACCACTTGGGTGCCACCTACCACATGGGAGGCCCCAGGTTTGTGTCCCAGTGCCTTCTAAAAGTAGATGAGCAGATGTTGCCCTTACCACAGTGAGGTAGATGCTGCCCCTGCCACAACAAGTCATCACAGATGTTGCAGCCTGTGGGAAGCAGATGTGGCTCAGGGCATTCAATGACCTGCCTCTCGGGTGGGAGGCCCAGGTTTGATTCCAGGTAGCTCCTAAAGAAAGTGAACAAACAATGAACAGACAGATGAGAGAACCATTGGGGAAGGAGGGGGATAAAGAAAGAAAAATAATGTAAATAAGTAAATCTTGATTTAAAAATCCAGAAGGGCATAACTGAAAAAAAAAAAATCCTCATAGAAAATAAAATGATATAGGTCAGGAAGAAGAACCTGCTTTATAAAGGAAGAGCATCAGAGAAGGAATAAATAAATATAAAATAAAATCACCTTTTAAAATTTCTTAATTCATCTGAAAGTGAATTGTTATAAAGTATCTGAACTACATATGAAGTGGTATATTGTTATATGAAGTTAGACTTAGATTATTTACTATTTTTTGAAAATACTAGATTTCCACAAATTTTTAAAAGAAGCACAATTGACATAATAGGAAAGGAGGTAAAACTGAAGATATAAAATGCTCAAGAGTCTGAAAAAAGAGAGGCAGAAAGATAGGACACAAATAAATGTAAAAATAGAAAACAGTTTAAAACATGGTAAATATTGATCAAAATTTACCAATAGGCCCTTTAAATGTGAATGGTCTATATACACTAATTAAATGAGGTTGTCAAGATGGATTAAAAGGATCCAACAATATGTTGTCTGTAAGAAACCCACTTTATAATATATTCAGATAGGTTAAAAGTAAAGGGAAGGAAATTTTTAAAAGTAAAGGGAATATTAAAAATAGAGCATGATAACACTATTTTTTTAATGGAGTTCCTGTATTAACTTCAGACAAAGAGGAATTCAGAACAAAAAAAAAAATTATCATGGATTAGAAGATCATTACAACATAATAAAGGTGTCAATATTCCCAGAGTATATAAAACTTCATAATGTGTATGTACATACTAACAAAATATAGAAACACATGAGCCAAAACTGAGAAAACTGACAAAAGTAGGGAAATTAACTATTATAGCTGAAAATTTCAATACCCCACTACAATAATTGATAGATTCTACAGGCAGAAAATTATAAGGGTATATATGACCCAAATCTACTTGATATAATTAGCATTCACAAAATACATTATCCAATAACTACAAGATACACCTTCTTCTCAAGAAATCAAAATCTGAAAAACAGCTGGAAAATACCCAGATATTTGGGGACTTAACAGCATATTTATAAATAGCAGATAGGTTAAAATGTCTCAGTAGAAATTAAAGAGAAATGTACAAACATACACATTCTAGACACTGAGAGAGAAGAAAAGGGAAAGGGGGCAGAAGGAGTGTTGGAAGAAATAATGGATGAAAATTTCCCAACTCTTTTGATGTTAATGTACATGTCTGGAAAGCACAGTGACTCTAAATACTATAAATCCTAACAGGACTATCCCCAACACACATATTTATCAAATCGTCAAACATGAAAGACTAAGAGATAATTCTGAAAGAAGCAAGAGGAAAGAGATCCATCACATACAAGGGAAGCTCAATAAGATTAACTGCTGATTTCTCATCTGAAACCAGGTAGATGAGAAGGCAGTGGTATGGCATAGTTAAGATGCTAAAAGAAAAAAATATGCCAGCCAAGGAATCTGTATCCAACAAAGCTGGCCATGATGGTTAGGCTAATGGGTCAAATCAGCCAGGTAATTGTGCCCAGTTGTTTGGTCAAACAAGCACTGGGCTATGTGTAGTACAGGGTATTTATGAACTTTAGTAACCTTTGACTTTACTGCAGTGGTAAATCATAGATAGCTGATTACAATTACATCAATTAAGGAGATTTCCATCAGCAATGAGTAAAGCTTTATCCAATCAGTTGGATGCCTTAAAAGGGGAAGTGATTCCAGCATTGACTGAGCATTCCCCAGATCATCTTTGGATAGCCAACTCATCAAGAACCTTCACTGGACTTTCATTGGAGCTCCTGGTTGCAGCCTGCCTGTGGAGCCTGTGCATTCCCATGGTCATGTGAGAGACTCTGATAAAATCTCTTACTATTGACAAATATCTCTTGTTGATTCTGTTTCTCTAGAGAACCCTGACTAACACAGCTTGGTACTGGGAGTGGTGGTTCGGGAACAGAGTCTTAAACATGGGGTGTCTGAGGTGGTTCTGGAAGTTTTTCAATTGGCTCTCTACTCTAATTGGACTCAAGGTTCCTGACAACTCCCTTTCCAATAACTAAGAGGCCACCAACAGTCCACAGTGTGAACTGGCAATCAAGATATGCAAAATATCATCACTGGATTCCCCTACTTCCACGGTTATAAGAAGCAAGGATCTGAGTGGGTGTTTTCAAGACCTTAATAGAGCTTTGTGGAGTTAAATGGTATAATGATGTTGACTCCTAGATACTCCTCTTCCATACTCTGGACACTGTTACAAAAGAAAGAAATGAGTTAAAGTTTTCAAAATTGAAACTTAAACACCGAATGATGTGAAAGTTTCTATGTGTGTGCTCTGAAAGAAAATCTTGTCTCCTGTAGCAACAGGCTTGAAATATCTGAGAACCAAACTCAGACTCTCATTGTATGAGTAGCGGAGTTACAAAGGAATCTAAAATCTTAACCTCGCAGGGTTTCTGTAGTTGAAGTGAAAGGACTAATTGGAAAAGAGTGGAATCCAGAGAATTGGGATGGAGATACTTGGGATAATGATAACATTGCTGGCAACATTGGAACCCTGAATTCTGCTGAGACTTTACCAGATAAGCCTGCCTTGGCCTGCCCTGTCCAGACCACACCTTGTCAACCTTTTATCATCTAGCCTCCACCCTGCCTCAGGAAGTTTGAAACAACTTCTAGTCCTGAGGTGAGTACCAGTCAAACTGTAGCCTGCCCTCCCCAGCCTCTGGCCTGTTCCAAGGAATCTGGACCTTCTCCCAGTCCTGAGGTGCATACCAATCAAACTCCAGCATGCACAGCCTACAGTCTGCCCTGAGGAAACTGCCTTCCAACTCCTTCCTGAAGAGATTAATCCTGTTTCCCTAGAAGAAAATGCAATAGGATGTCCTGAGGTCAGTAGCTTGCAAGATATTTCTAATCCTTCTCCTTATCCACCCCACCACCTCTCTTGTCTTCCAGACTTGTTACTAGACTAAAATCACAACAAGCCCCCAAAGGTGAAATACAAAGTGTGACCCATAAGAAAGTAAGGTATACTTGAAAGAACTGCATGAGTTTTTCAACTTATATAGAGAACTCAGGGGAATATGTGTGGGAATGAATACTAAGGGTATGGGATAATGGTGGAAAACATTGGATCAGGCTGAATTTATTGATATGGGCCCACTAAGCAGAAATTCTGGATTCAACACTGTAGCCTGAGGGGTTAGAAAGGACTCTAACAGTTTGTTTGGAAGGCTGACTGAAACATGGACCAAAAGATGGCCTAGCATGTCTGAGGTTGAGATGTCTGATTTGCCCTTGTATACAGTAGAAGAGGGAATTCATGGGCTTAGGGAGATTGGAATACTAGAATGGATTTCTCATTTGAGAGCTTCCCACCCACTCCAGGACTGCTCAAAGAACACACCTTTAACCAAGACTGTGAGGAATAAATTTGTAAGACCAACTCCATCATCCCAGAAGAACTCTGTGGTTGCTCTTCTCTATAGTCCAGATATTACTCTGTGGAGGGCTGTAATGGAATTAGAATCCTTAAACATTATGGGGATGATCAGATGTCAGTCCAGTAAAAGTCAAGTATTGGCAGTTAATCATCAAAGTCAAGGTGGACATGGCTAACGCAATGAAAGGCAGTTTCTAAAAAGCACTCAAAATAGTCTGAGTCGCATAGTTATGGTAGTGGCTAATACATCATGGTACCTGGAAGTGAAATAGATGGGCATTCTACTAAATTTATTCTGGATCCATATAAACAGAAGAGTTCTATGTCAAGTAAACAATATCCTAACTCAGATTATAGACACAGAAAATCATGGGCTCATAATCAATTCCCAGACTCGAGACAGTTTACAGACCCAGAGCCCCTTAAATGAGGAGAAGGCCAGGTCTCCTTGCAGAAGGATCCTATTAAACTACCCAAAATTTATGTTGTTAATCTTCCTCCCAACTTTCCCAAAGGAAATCAATGGCCTTTTACCAGAGTAACTGCATTGGGGAAAAGGAAATGATCAGACATTTTGGGAATTATTAGACACTGGCTCAGAAGTGACATTAATTCCAGGAGACACAAAACATCCCTGTTGTACACCAATTAGAGTAGGGGCTTATGGAGGTCAGGTGATTAATAGAGGTTTAGCTCAGGTATGCCTCACAGTTGGTCTAGTGTATCCCTGGATTCATTCTGTGGTTATTTCCCCAGTTCCAGGATGCATAATTGGAATGAACGTACTCAGAAACTGGCAGAATCCCCACATTGGATCCCTAACTTGTGAAGTGAGGGCAACTATGGTTGGAAAGGCCAAGTGGAAGCCATTGGAACTGCCCCTATCTAAGAAAAATAGTTAACCAAAAGCAATACTGGTTTCCTGAAGAGATTGCAGAAATTAGTGCCACCATCAAGGATTTGAAGGATGCAGAGGTGGTGATTCCCATCATAACCCCATTCAACCCTCCTATTTGGCTTGTACAGAAAACAGATGGATCTTGGAAGGTGACAGTAGATTATCATAAACTTAACCAGGTGGTGACTTCAATTGCAGCTGCTGTCCTAGATATGGTATCATTGCTTGAGTAAATCAACACATCCCCTTGTGCCTGGTTAGCAGCTCTTGATTTGGCATATGTTTTTTCTCAATTATTATTAGTCAGGACCACCAGAAACAGTTTGCTTTCAGCAGGCAGGGCCAGCAGTATACCTTCACAGTCCTACCTCAAGGGTATATCAACTTTCCAACCCTATGTCATAATATTGTCTGCAGAGACCTTGGCTATCTCTCCCTCCCACAAGCCATCACACTGGCCCATTATATTGACGATATCACGTTGATTGGACCTAGTGAGCAAGAAGTAGCAAAGACTCTAGACTTATTAGTAAGGCATTTATATGAGAGAGGATGGGAGATAAATCCTTCTTAAATACAGGGTCTTTCCAGCTCAGTGAAATTTCTAGGTGTCCAGTGGTATAGGGCATATTCAAATATCCCTTCTATGGTGAAGGATAAGTTTTGGATCTGGCCCCTCTTACAACCAAAAAAGAGGCACAACTCTTAGTCTCTTTGGTTTTGGAGACAACACATTCCTCATTTGGGTGTGCTACTCTGGCGCATTTACCAGGTGACCAGAAAAGCTACTAGTTTTGATTGGGGACCAGAACAAGAAGAGGCTCTGCATCAGATCCAGGCTGCTGTGCAAGCTGCACTACCACTTGGGCCATATGATCCAGCAGATCCAATGGTGTTGAAAGTTTCAGTGGCAAATAGAGATACTCTCTTGAGCCTTTGGCAGGCCCTATGGTAGAATCACAACACAGACCCTTAGAATTTTGGAGCAAACCCCTGCCATCCTCTGCAGATAACTACTTCCCTTTTGAGAAACATCTTTTGGCCTGGTACTGGACCTTAGTAGAGACTGAATGCTTAATGATGGACCAAAATTTACCATGAGACCTGAGTTGCGTATCACAAGCTGGGTATTGTCTGACCCACCAAACATGAAGTTGGGTGTGCACAGCAGCACTCCATAATAAATTGTAAGTGGTATGTAAGAGATAGGGCTCAAGAGGGTCCTGAAAGCACAAGTAAGTTACATGAAGATGTTGTCCAAATGCCCATGGTCACCGTCCTGCCATGTTACCTTCTTTTTCCCTGCCCACAACTTTGGCCTCTTGGGGAGGCCCTTACAATCAGTTAACTGAGGAAGAGAAAACCCGGGCCTGGTTTACAGATGGTTCTGCATAATATGCAGGTACCACCTAAAAATGGACAGTTGTAGCATATCATCCCCTTTATGGGACATCCCTGAATGACAGTAGTGGGGGCAATCTTCCCAGTGGGCAGAACTTTGAGCAGTGCACCTGGTTGTTCATTTTGCTTTGAAGAAGAAATGGCCAGAGATGTATTTATACACTTATTCATGGGCTGTTGCCAATGGTTTGGCTGGAGGGTCAGGGAATTGGAAGGAGCATGATTGGAAAATTTGTGACAAAGAAGTCTGGGGTAGAGGTATGTGGATAGACCTTTTTGAGTGGGCAAAAAACATGAAAATATTTGTGTCCCACTTGGTAAGGGGAAGTCTGTGTTGTTGAGCCCATGCATAACCTCCATCCCTACTTCCATGGCCACTTTGTTCATGAGCCCATTGGGCAGTGACAGGAGTGGCTGGGGAGAGACTGAGCATTAGCCACAGAGCAGGTCATCTTATCCACTTGATTATTAGAATTTTCCCCTGCAGAAGTCACCCTCTGGTAAGCATCCAAGTGGTACACAAATATTTTCATGGTTTTTGCCCACTCAAAAAGGTCTATCCACATACTTCTTCCCCAGACTTCTTTTTCTTCTTTCCCAAATTTTCTCCTTATCATATAGCAAGTTGTGTCCATTTCATGTCATAATATTTGAAGATGTCAAGTTTGAGAGTGAATATTACCTAAGAACTTGCACCCTATTCTGTATGCAATTAATGCATTTCCAGTTGTACACAGGAGAGTTGAACAATGTTAGGTGGAAAAATATATATATATATATATATATATATATATATATATATATATATATATATGCATGTCTGCTATTGTTTTTACTGAGAGACTAAATATGGTTTAAGGTAATGTATATGGTTGTCAAGTTGACAAGGGGTGGGCTGGGATGGTTAGGTTAAATTGTCAACTCAGCCAGGTAATTGTGCCCAGTTGTTTGGTCAAGAAAGCACTGGGCTAAGTGTAATATAAAGGCATTTATGGACTTGTTTCACCATTGACTTTACTGCAGGGTAAATTATAGATAGCTGATTACATCAATCAGGGAGATTGCCATTACCAATGAATGATGCTTTATCCAATCAGTTGAATGCCTTAAAAGGGGAAGTGATTCTAGCATTGGGTGAGAATTTCCCAGCTGATCTTTGGACAGTCAACATCTTCCAGAACTCATCAAGAACCTTCACCAGATTTTCACTGGAGTCTCTGGTTGCAGCCTACCTACAGAACCTGGGCTTGTACATCCCCATGGTCATGTGAGAGACTCTAATAAAATCTCTTACTATTGACAGGTATCTCTTGCTAATTCCGTTTCCCTAGAGAAGCCCAAATAATACATTGACATTAAAAAATGAATAAAAGTTCAAAATATTCACAGATAAGCAGAAATTAAGAAAGTGTGGCAACAAGAGACCTGCCCTTCATGAGAGCACTCCATAGACATGGCAGAGGAGAAAACTTGATCCTGAGGCCCCAGAGAGAGATGAGCCACTTGTCTGATAGCTTATTACTGACCTTGTGAAGAGACCAGAGCCCTGAGCAGCTAAGAAAACCCAGAAAGAAATGAGTCCTCCAGCCTACAGCTGAGATCAGAAGAAGCTGTGAGTATGGAGCCTTAAGAGGAAAAAGGAAGCCTGAAAACTTGAAGATGTTGTCCATCATCTTGCTTCAATCCATGGCAATAGACTTTGGTGAGGAACTAAATGTTAGTTGAACTTTTCAGGGCCTTGTAACTGTAAGATTTTATTCCAAATAAATACCTTTATAAAAGCCAACAGATTTCTGATACTTTGCATCTGCACCCCTTTGGCAAACTAATACAATGACCTAGGCATATTGAAAAGATTCACAGAGATAAGAGTCTGGAAGGTAGGCTATCAGAAAACAGAAAACATGTAGAGTGTGGTGAGCCAATACTTAATATGGACAGAAGTTATGATGAGGTGGAAGGGAGTGGTTTTGCAGTGGATGGAGGTGATGGTGGTGCAGAGATGTGAGTGGGATTGGCAGTGCTAGAGTGTGAGTGTGATCAGGGTGGGGAGGTTGGGTAGGATTTCCCATGGAAGTGGGGAGAAGGCTGGAGGGAGGCACAGTTTAACATTGGAGACTTGTAGGTCTGTGGCTGTAACTACAATGGTGGAAATGCTCTTTTGGCATATGTATTAGTCAGCCAAAGGGATGCTGATGCAAAATACAATAACTTGGTTGGCTTTTATAAAGGGTGTTTATTTAGGGTAGAAGCTTATAGTTACCAGACCATAGAGTGTAAGTTATTTCCCTCACCAAAGTCTGTTGTCACATGTTGGAGCAAGATGACTGCTGACATCTACAGGGGTTCAGGCTTCCTCTTCCTTTTAAGGCTCTGTGGTACCAGCATCTTCCAATATCAACTATAGGCTGGAATAAGTCTTGTCTCTCTCCTGGGGTTTGATTCTCTCTGGGCTCAGCTGCTCTGTTCTCTCCACAAGGTCAGCTATAGTCTATCAGGCTCACTCTCTTCCTGGGGCTTCTGCCATGCCTATGGAGCCGTCTCTATTCTTCTGTGTTCTTCTCCTGTGTGTTTACTTCCCAGGATACCAGCCTAAAACTCCAACTGTTTCCTCTGCCTTGTCATTTTCTCTTGTGAGTTTCCACCACCAAAGGGGTGGAGACTTGATGTCATAATACTGTGGCCCAATCAAAGCCCTAGTCATAATTTAATCAAGTAAAAGTAAAACCTCTGAATTCAATATAAAATAAGGGTATCACTAACCCAGAGGAACAGACCAGTTCACAAATATAATCCGTATTTCTTTTTGGAATCCATCAATAATATCAAACTGCCACAGCATATATGGCAGGGCAGTCACTTGGTATCTCAAGTACATATGCAGTGCTAATAAAAAAAAAACAGAGCAGTATGTCAAGCTCTTATTATTAATGCATGCATCTATGGTCCTTATTCTTAAAAAAATTGAATCTCAGTGATTACCCAAGATTCCAGGGGAAGGAGAATGTAAGAATGGGTGTAATGAAGGGCATTTTTAAGGCATTGGAATTGTTCTGCATGATTTTGCAGTGATGGGTACAGGCCATTATATATTTTATAAAAACCTATAAAATTTTACTGTGCAAACTATAAACCATAATATAAACCATTGACCATGGTTAGTAGCAATGCTTCAACATTTGTTCATCAGTTGTAAAAAATACATCATACTCATGTAAGATACTATTAATAAGAGAATATATGAGATGGGGTGGGGGTGTGGTATATGGGAATCCCCTATATTTTAGATATAACTTTTCTGTAACCTAAAGCTTCTTTGAAAATAAAGTGAAAAATAAGACTGGGGTCCATAGAGAAGAAATTGTCAATATACATTAAAGATAACAGATCCTGTGATATAGAGGGGCACAATCCCCCCCCCCAAAAAAAAGACTTATTTTGGGGGGAAGTTTAGGATTAAAGAAAAGTTACAACTGTGGCATGGGAATATCACTTTTACAGTGTGTCAATTTTGTTGGGATTTGTAGGGAAGAATGCACCTGGGGCATGCCTCTATAGAATATGAATGTGTTCATGTGGTCATGGGGTATTACCTTAGTGGGTGGACTGTTGGCCTCCGCTGCGGCACTGCAGGCGGGTCACTGCAGGCGAGTCGCTGCCGGGGATCGGGCCTACGCCACGGCCTGACCGGGGCGGCAGCGGGCGGCTCAAGGCTTGGTGGGGACGCGCGGTTCGATGGAGGAAAAACCACGGAGACGAGGTCTATGCGCAGGTCTGATTTTATTCGGGAAGTACATGGGGTTTTATAGTGTCATGGAGGCGGGGAGGTTGTGGGAGGGGCATGTCCGCGGGGCAGCTGAGGATTGGCTGCAGAGGCAAGGGCGGACCTGCGGTTTATGACATAAGCCATTGATGGCAGAGGGGGTTGTTTCCGAGGTTGTGCCGGGGCGGATCCGGGATGAGGGCGGTTGAAATGAGGCGGGGAGAACAGCGATGGGCTGGGAGGGGGAAGATAACAGTGGCTGGGAGGAGGGGCGGAGGGAGGCAGCAGCACAAACTGCTGCTGAGAAGGGCCATAATACAGGGAGGTTACGAGGAACAGGCGGGCAAAGTATAAGGAAGCGAAAGGCAGGGTGGGAGCAGGGGACAGTGGACACCCACACAATATATAGCAAAATATTAAATTCCCATTCTGGACTGTCCTGCTACATTCTCTAACAGAGTGTCAAGAATCTCTAAGGTACACAGGCAGTTCCTAGCAGAAGAGAACAGATATTAATGTTTGTACTTATGAACCTTATTCTTGTAAAATTGAAAATTAGCCTTACAATACATATTGTCTAAGAGTGGCCTACTGAAAGCTCCTTGTTGCTCAAATGTGACCTCTGTCTCAATCAAACTCAGCACATAAGCTCATTGCCTCCCCTCCAGCATAAGACGTGACTTCCAGAGATGGTCCTCCTTAGCACCATGATATTATTACCAAGCACCAACTAGTGAAGCATTTGAAAAAAGATCTTGACCCAAAGAGGGAAATATTAAATACAAATGAGTTTTTATGGTTAAGAGATCGCAAAGTGAGTTGGGAGAACTTCTGGAATGAAAGTCTTCCAGAAGTTATGCTTATGCCTACCTCAGGACGATCTCACTGACTGCCACAGTAAACAATGCCTGAGACAGGGGTGCTCCTAAGGAGAAGAGAAACATCTGGACACTGTAGGCAGGGCAGACAACCCCAGGGAATTGGAACCCTTTCAGCTGACCTTACCTTGTAATATATGATAACCTACCAACCAAATGTATCAGAGTTAGACTCATTTATAATTTTCCTATACATGTCTGCCCCTCTTGTTTGAAACTATAATTAACACTATACCCATTAAATATAAGTCCCAAAGACATAAATCTTTGGTCTGCTCATATGCTGGTTTAGCCCTGAATCTCATCAAATTTGCAGCCAACACCTACTCTCCAGTTCAGTGGACTCACCTAGAACAACTAACAAAATGATGAGGATGGACAAAGCCATCCCTAAAAGACAGAGAGCATCTATAACTAATAGCAAGAAAGTTCCATCCATCTCCCTTATGGGATATAAGCCCTGTCTCAATAGGAAGCAGAGTGGGCATCATCATCCCAAAATCCTCAAGACTGAGGAATGAGGAATGAACAAATACAAGGGGGCGGGGGGGGGGGGGGGATGTAACTATGGACTAAAGTAGACTTATAATCCTAGTAATGGAAGAACTTGTAACAATAATATAAAGACAGTGGGCATCAGAAGTTCTGAGGGGAAGGAGAGGAAAGTATAGGTATAATGTGGCATACTTGGGACATTGGAATTTTTCTGCATGATATTGCAATGATGAATAGAGGCCATTATACATTTTGTAAAACCTATAAAATTTTGTGGTTCAAAGTGTAAACCATAATGTAAACTATAGACCATGGTTAGAGCAAGGCTTCAATATTTGTTCATCAATTGTAACAAATGTTCCACACTAATGAAAGATGTTAACCAGGAAAGGGGGGTATTGGGTCATGTGCAAGTCCCCTATATAATTGATGTGACTTTTATGTAAGTGAAAGTTTCTTTATAAATAAACTTTTAAAAAGAAATTATGAGAAATAGATAATCTAAATGAGATAATACCAATTTAAAAATTAAATCAGTGGTTAATAACCTTCCATAAAAGAAAACAGAAGGCCCAGATAATTTCATCAATGAATTAAAACAAAATTTAGGAAAGAATTGCTATAACTACTCCACAATGTCTTACAAAATATAGAGGCAGAGGAAACATTTAGCGACTCATTCTGTGCTACTAGCATTCCCCTAACATTTAAAACAAAGACTTCATGGGAAAAAAGTACGGACAAGTATCTCTTATAAACATAAATGCAAATATCTAAAAATATTAGCAAATCAAAATAAATCCAACAATTTTAAAACAAGATTATACAATTTGGCTAGTGGGAATTATTCCAGTATGCAAGGCTGGTTTAACATTTAAAAGATCAAAATCAGCTGATGTAATCTACCACATTAAAAGTCAAAAGAAGGAAAATTCATGAAGCTTGTCTTTAGCGTAGAAAAATCATTTGAAAAAACCCACAGCAAATTCATGATTAAAAAAAAAAAACTCAGCAAACCACAAATAGAGAACTTACTCAAGTTGATAAAAAGAACATATAAAAAATCTTTTTTTTTAAGATTTATTTAGTTAGTTAATTCTTTCCCATCCCCCCTCCCCCCCTAACCCTGGTTGTCTGTTTTCTGTGTCTATTTGCTCCGTCTTCTTCTTTGTCCGCTTCTGTTGCTGTCAGCGACACAGGAATCTGTGTTTCCCTTTGTTGCGTCACCTTGTTATGTCAGTTCTCCGTGTGTGGGGCACCATTCCTGAGCAGGCTGCACTTCCTTTCGCGCTGGGAGGCTCTCCTTATGGGGCTCAGTCCTTGTGCGTGGGGGTCCCCTATACAGGGGGGGCACCCCTGCGTGGCATGGCACTCCTTGCGTGCATCAGCACTGCACATGGGCCAGCTCCACACGGGTCAAGAAGGCCCGGGGTTTGAACCTCGGACCTCCCATGTAATAGATGGACGTCCTAACCACTGCGTCAAGTCTACTTCCCCATATAAAAAATCTTACACTTAATAGTAAGAAACTAGATGCTTTCTACTTCGGATTGGGGAGGATGGTTCCAAAAGCAATGATGTCTGCCTCACTAGTCCCATTGAATATCATACTGGAATTCCTAGCTAGTACAAGAAGACAAACAAAGAAACTAAAAAATGATCAAGATTTGGAAGAAAATGTTCAAAATTATGTGCTGTGAAGACATGATTGTCTATGCAGAACATAACAAAGAATTGATTTTAAATATCTGTAAGAAAAAAGTGAGTATAGCAAGTCACAGAATAGAAGGCTACATTTATTTTTTTTTAAGATTTATTTTTTATTTATTCCCTCCTACTCCCCCTCCCAGTTGTCTGCTCTCTGTGTCCATTTGCTGTGTGTTCTTCTGTGACTGCTTCTATCCTTATCAGCTGCACCGGGAATGCATGTTTCTTTTTATTGCGTCATCTTTTTGCATCAGCTCTCTGTGTGTGTGGTGCCATTCTTGGGCAGGCTACACTTTCTTTCACACTGGGAGGCTCTCCTTACAGGGTGCACTGCTTGTGCGTGGGGCTCCCCTACACAGGGGAAACCCCTGCGTGGCAGAGCACTCCTTGCGCACATCAGCACTGTGCATGGGCCAGCTCCACACGGGTCAAGGAGGGCCAGGGTTTGAACTGCAGACCTCCCATGTGGTAAGCGGATGCCCTATCCATTGGGCCAAGTCCACTTCCCTAGAAGGCTACATTTAATTGTCATGTCTCCTTAGGCACTTCTTTGATGGGATCCTGGAACAGGAAAAAGGTCTTAGGTTTTAAAAAAAAAGGAAATTTGAATAAACCATAGACTTTATACATCAATAATAATTTATCAGTATTGGTTCATCAATTTTATAAATGTACCATATTTATGTTAAGTTTTTAATAATAGGGGAAATTGGGTGTGGAGTAGATAGAAATCACTGTATTTTCTTCTCAATTTTTCTGTTAATCTAAAACTGTTATAAAATATGACATTTATTTTCAAAACTTAGTGTAAGAGCTTCAAATTTATTACCAGTGTGATAATGTTAGCTTTCAGTCCTATGGTGTTCCTTCTCATTAACACTAATGGAAAGACCTCTGTACCCCTTACTTATGATCAGGATTTTTCTTCCCCTTTTGGTAATTTTTCAATTTCCTCCTAGTTGATATCAATCTTAAAGGAAATAGATGTTTCCCCCTTTTGGTCAAGGTCTTCTTGCAGATGCATCACTGGTTGGTGCTTGGCATTAATCCTTCAGTGCCAGGGAGCCTCATCCCCAGGAATCATTTCAAATGCTCAGGGAAAATAATGCATTTATCTGCTGCGTTTGGCTTAGAGAGAGGCCACGTTTGAGTAACAAAGAGGTTTTCAGGAGGTAACTCCTAAGCAATAGTTATTACTGCGCTGTTTTAATTTTACAAAAATAAGGTTCATAGTTACATGCATTAAGATTGAGGGAATCCCATATGCCCCACCCCCTTCCTTCTCACATTCCCCCCTATTAATAGCATCTTACATGAGAATGGTACGTTTATTACAATTGATGGAAAGAGTTTTGCGTTTTCTCTTCTCTTTTAACTCCTCTCATATAATTCTTTGTAAAAAAAGAAAATAATCTGTTGACTAGGGTAACACAATTTAGCAAAGGCCTCTAAAGACAGTAGAAATAGGACAAAAACAATCTAGCACTATTCTTGATGAATCAGGAAATTTTAAAATATGACCATTGAAAAACATGTATTTTGTATGTGTGTGCCCACTCCTAATCTCAGCACCCTTGAAGACCGAAAAATTATTGGGAAGGTTCTATTTAAAGCTAATCAGGTTCCTAATGAAAATTATGCATTTACCTTGACAAAGAAGAGATATAGCAACTAAATGCTTCATTTTTTCTTGTCTTTGCTTCTCAATAGTAATTATTCCAATAAGTTAACTTGGTAACAGTTATATTTTGCTAATGACAAATTTTAATGGTCAGTTATATGTGTCTGATTAATTAAAGACAAACTGAATATACTTAAAATGTAGGTTCTTGTACTATAGGGTTCATCAGGGAAATAACAGTTCTCTTTCATGGTAGAACAGTTTATAATAAAAGTTAACAGAGCCTAAATTATGGAGATCATCAACACTCTGTTCAACAATTGCTTTTGGCTGTTTTAAGAAACATTGTTTGTGGACAATTATTCTGAAACT
This sequence comes from Dasypus novemcinctus, assembly GCF_030445035.2. NCBI lineage: Eukaryota > Metazoa > Chordata > Mammalia > Cingulata > Dasypodidae > Dasypus > Dasypus novemcinctus. The sequence continues at coordinate 125,756,855 of NC_080676.1, forward strand.
ACCAAATACCTAACAATGTGTTAGGGACTTCAGAGGGTATAAGAATCAGTAAGACAAAATACAGATATTCAAACAGATAAAGCAGATACAACCCCCAGATATTGGTTCCTATGAAGGCTAAAGAGACCCATGAGAGTTATGGTCATGGCCGATGGGGTTTACTACCAGGGCAGATGGCCCCTCTCTGGAAATGGTGTTTATGTGTGATGAATCTGGACTCAGATGGGATCTCCCTTCATAAGACTTTCATACTAATCTGCTGGAGGTGCAGTTAATGTTGGGGTTTAAGATATAGTTAGGGGATTTGAATCTCTGGACTGATAATGTGATAGCCAGGTCCTGAGCCTCAACAGACTCCAGCACCTACAATCTGATTTATTGGACTTACCACACTCAGCTAAGATGGAGTTGAAGAAGGACAATCACCACACCATGGAGCCTAGAGTGATTACAACTGAAAATGGGAGGATGGCAGCCAGCATCCATGTGGAATCTGAGCCTCCTCTTGACATAGAGGTGCAATGGACACAACCAATCCAATGTCCACATAGAAGAGGTGGCATTGGATTGGGAAAAGTGGACATGGTGGACGATGGGTATGGGGAAGGGCAGGAAGAGATGAGAGGTGGGGGCATATTTGGGACGTGGAGCTGCCCTGGATGGCGCCTCGGGGGTGATCACCGGACATTGTGGATCCTCACAGGGCCCACTGGATGGAATGGAGGAGAGTATGGGCCAGGATGTGGACCATTGTCTATGAGGTGCAGAGGTGCCCAAAGATGTACTTACCAAATCCAATGGATGTGTCATGATGATGGGAATGAGTGTTGTTGGGGGGGGGAGAGGGGGGGTGGGGGGGTGGGGTTGAATGGGACCTCACATATATATTTTTAATGTAATATTATTACAAAGTCAATAAAAAAAAACAAATCATCTATTTCAAAAAAAAAAATACAGATATTCAAGGTACTTGCTAGTTTAATGGTGTGGACAGCGAAGTGTGCAGAGGTCAAAATAAGACAAGAACATGTCTAAAATAAAATAAGTACGACAAGTGTCATAAAATGAAGCATTTTGAAGAGGGAAGAGCAGCAAAACCTTAAAAGAGCAAGTGATAACAGTTACAGAATATGGAATATATATAGAAGGTGCAAATGCAAACAGAAGGCATTGTAGTGTGAATCTATGTTTTTAAGGTTCTCATTTTCAAGGAAGAAAATGGGATAAGGGGTAGAGAAATGGCAATAGAGTGCAATAAACCTTGAGAAGCAACAGACAGAGAATAAATCAAACCGCTTTTGGGGGGTTGGAAGCATATTTAATTGAAGAGACAATATTTTTGGTAAGTCCTGAAAGATGAGGTGGAGTTTTTCCAAGAATTGACTATTTCTGGAAAATTGACTATTTCTGACTATTCCCGAGAAAAGAGATAACTTTATGTAAGTTGTGTTAGGGACATGATGGAGATAACCTTGAAAAATAACTGGGTTAAGGTTGCTAATGTCTGTAATTGGGCCAACACAAAGGCTGGACTAGTGTCAAAGGCAGGTGAGAATTGAGAATGGAGTTTCAAGTGTTGTTTTGTTTCTCTCAGTTTGTTTAATAAAAAATAATCAAGCCATGCAAGGTCAAGGGAAAAAGTGAGTCCATGAGGTACCTTTTATTGTTTCCTTCATTTTTCAAGTTGTCTACTAGAATTTGGAAATTATCAATGAAATTTGTATGGACTGAGGAATCTGCCATGTCTGAGGAAACTTAGGCTGGGGTTCTGCCCTGTAAGCAAAAGAATCCTCCTAATTCCCATATATAATTTTGCTTTGTGTACCATAGATATATTTGATTAAGTTTGTTTCTTAATACACTTAATACACTAATATACTTAATGCACTTAATACACTAATATAGACTTAGCCATACCTCCCACTACCTATGATACCAATTTAAGACATAAAGTACTATCTACAATGCCATTGTGTGAATGACATAGTTTAAACAAAAACAGTGGCATGTCCAATTTTGTCTTCTAGGAAAATAAGACAAGCAGAATGATGATGATCTATTAATTGGAAATGGGGTAGAGGAAGAGATTGATGACAGGGATGGGATGTAGTTGTAATAGCCAAAATAAAGGATAAGTTTCAAAATTAAGGCAGTGGAGTTTGGGGCAGAGAAGTCAGATGTGAAAGCCATGCGTGAGTGAGAAGTGATAGAATTTAGTAAATACCAATAATGAAAGAAGAGAAAAATAATCCTTCTAATGTAAAAGAAAATGTGGCTAACTAGCAGAAAACATATTTTCTTGGAAAATATCAGAATTTTTGAGTTTACAAATAACAAATTTGTAGACTTATTTGTGCAGAAGGTATTCCTGTCATAGAGTCACTGAAGTACTATGGTTTAAAATCCTATCTCCACCATTTAGTCACGTGACCTTTAGCAAGTTGCTTAATTTCCCTGTGCCTCTGTTTGATTATTTGAAATTTGGGAATAATAAGAGCACTAGTAGTAGGTTTTGTGAAGATTAAATGAAATAATAGAACTCTAACCTTTAAAACAGTGACAAAATCTCAGGACAGGGAAACCATACTTTTCAGACTCATGAGTTGAAGAATATGGAAATAAGATTACTGAGGAAATAGTATGGAAATTAGAGGAGAAAATGAGTAACAAACAAGTCTTCCAGACTCTTGATGAAAATTTCAAATAAAGAGAAAAAAATATTTCAAATTAGAAAAGGCACATTGATCAGAAGAATTGGTGGAGAATCAGAGAACACAGGTGCAGAGAAGCCAATGGAGGGCATAGGGGCTTTGAAAGTATGAGGAAAAAAATTGTTGACATGGTAAGAGGAAGGAAGCATAATATACGGTGTCTAAATTTTAATTTGTAATGAAAATAGTCAATATTGAAAAATGTAGTGTTAAAAAGGACTCCAACTTAAATTTTGGAAAAGTTTATGCCAAATACATTTTCTCCACATATTGGTGTGCTTAATAGTAAAATGTGACTTTGATATCATAAACAAATTATGAAATACACAATTAACTATAGAAAAAATTAGAAGCGAACAAATGTTTTGCTCTGGCATTGCTTCAAATACAGGAAACGTAGTAGCTTGCATTTCACAGGTTGGGGAATATATAAATACAGGTATTAAATTATATAGGAAAGAGGCAATACAAATTAGGAAATGCAGGTTTCTTGGAGTGATAGTTGAGGAGTATATTAATTGGCGTTTTGTATATTGAAACTAAAAGATTATTTCCTAAAACTTGGATCAATGATTCAGAACCAACACAATGCATTTTGCTTACATAATGCAAATTGACATATACAGCATAATTTTATAGTAAATGTTACTCTTTCTACAGCCATAAATAAATAAAAGTTAATAAAGTTAATATTTAGTTCATTTTCCCCAAATAACCCTTATTAGCCGTGCTTAATTCTGTTCTTTTACTTTTTTCTAGTTTTAAAATAAATGATAGGATTAAAATCTTTCCACTGAAAATCTTTTAAAAAATATAACCACTTCATTAAGAACATTCAGGTATTCATGCAGTTTTGAAATATGGATAATGATGAGCATGTCACTAAAATGATCATCTGTCCCCAATTAATATTGATATATTGCAGTAGGGAGGTCTTTTAATGATCACATTACTGGGAAATTATTGCTCCTCATATAATTTGTCCTTATAATCATCTATTTATCATAAAAACAAAAGAAAAGTCTCCCAAGAGACTTATTAAAATACTTATCTCTTGATTTTTAATTAGTAAAAAAGATTGTTTTTTTCCTTTTTTTTTTCTGAAAGACCAACTGGGTTTTCATCAACAGAAGTATCATTTAAAATTATGCAACTGTCATATACATAAATCTCCATTTTTAAAGGGCAGAAAATAATGTTAAAATGAAGAATCACTTCACAGCATTCTTTCTGCTTCATGAAGTCATAATTAACTAAGCTAAAAATTATTTATTAAATACCTATACATACAAGGCAATCTACTACACAGTGACTTTATTTTATATTTTACTGCTTTTAAGTTTATTTCTGAGTTGCAAAGATTATTTCCCCTTCCCCATTTTAGAATTTCCTGTATTCCTCCATGCAATCCTGACTGCCACAACCAGACAGACAGAAAGCATGAGGACCTTCTTATGCTTGCATCTATAGTGGAAACCTTAGCAGCAGACATCACAGTGACTTTAAATAACATTAAAATGATAAGGTAAATGTACCTGTTACTAGGAAACAAGTTACATTTAGACCCTTCCACTTACATTTGAATTATTTTCATAGATTTTTATATACTTAAGTAACTCTAAAGTATTATTTTAAACCAGATCTTTCTAATTTCATAAATTATGTTCTACTTAAAGAAAAAGTGGAATGCTATGTCTGGAAAGACAGAATCTTAAAATACAGTCATTTTCTAATTTTTTCTCAGGAACCTACTCTTGGTTCTAATAACCTGTTTCATACCTGACTAGGGGCTTCAACTAAACTGACATCACACTCAGATGTATACAAAGTTGGTAGAATAAGTAATTAATTGACTCAATGGATTTGAGACTGTTGTTGTTGGCTTTCATCACCTCACCGAGAGAGTGTTTGTTAGGTTTCCCCACTGAGAAGTTAACCCCCCTTACCCTCCTTACATACTGTACTGTTTGGAAAGAAGTCATTATGTTCAAACCATACCTAAGGAGTTGGTATTGTGTTTCCATCCTTAAGGATAGAGTTTTTAAAAAATTATTTGGAATATTTCTGAATGGGAAATTGGTCTATTCACCCCTACTTATTAGTTTATTCCATAATTTTTATGTCAATGTGATGGTTAGACTAATGTGTCAACTTGGCCAGACAATGGTGCCCAGTTGTTTGGTCAAGCAAGCCCTGCGCTAATTGTAATACAAGGGCATTTCCTGGACTTTAATCATCAGTGAACTGATTGCATAGATGGCTGTTTACATCTACAATCAACTACAGAGCCTGCTGTCAGCAATGAGCAATATTCTCATCTGTATTAGTCAGCCACAGTTGGCCTAATGCAAAGTACCAGAAATCTGTTGGCTTTTAGAAAGGGTATTTATTTGGAGTAGAAACTTAGTTACCAGACTATAAAGCATAAGTTACTTCCCTCACCAAAGCCTCTTGCCACATGTTGGAGTATAATTGTTGCTGACATGTGCAAGAGTTCAGACTTCCTCTTCTTCTTGAGGCTCCATGAGCCCAACTTCTTCCAATATCAGCAGTAGGCAGGGATAAGTTTCATCTCTTTCCCAGGGCCTTCTTTCTTTCCTCACATATCTGCTTCTCTGTGTATTTGCTTCCCAGGGCTCCAGATCAAAACTCCAACTAACTCCTCTACCTTGTCACTTTCTCTGTGAGGCACCACCTACCCAATGGGATAGAAACTGAATGTCCTACTGATGTGGCCCAATCAAAGCCTTAATCATAATTTAATCAAGTAAAAATGAAACCTCTGAAGATAATACCATCTGTTGAGTCACAGCCGCTTCCTGATAACATAATCTAATATGCCCAGAAGAACAGACCAGTATACAAACATAATCCAATATCTCTTTTTGGAATTCATAAACAATATCAAATTGCTATATCATCCAATCAGTTGAAGGTCTTAAAAGGGTAAGTGATTTTAGCATTCAGAGAGAAAATCCACATCCCTACTTCAGACAGACAGCATCTCCTGGGGAACTCATCAAGGACCTTTATTGGAGCCCCTGGTTTGGAGGCTGCCCTAAGGAATTTGGACTTGTGCATCTCCATGGTCATGTGAGAGAATTTTATGAAATCTCATACTATTTACAGAAATTTCCTGTCAATTTACAGATTTCTCCTGTCAGTTCTGTTTCCCTAGAGAACTCTGACTAATAAAGCTTTGTATCAAGAGTGGTTTTGGGAAAAGTAATCTTAAAAATGAGATTTCTGAATTGGTTCTGGGATTTTTGCAAATGGCTCTTTTATTTGATTGGATGGATTCAAGGGCCCCAAAACTTCATTTTCCAATAACAAACAGGCCAATCACAACCCATAACATTAGTAGGCAAAAGAGATATTCAAAATATAACCACTGGATACAAATAATCCGTGCTTACAAGAGGCAAGGATCTTGGTGAGAGTGTTTTTAGCACCTTAGCAGAATTTTGTGGAGTAAAAAGGTACAGTAATATTGGTTTGGCTCATCCTAAGTATTCTGGATATAATTACAGAAGAAAGGGATGAGCTGCAGCTTTCAAATTTGCCACTTGATTACCACATGAATGGTAAGAAAATTGCTATATGTGCCCTGAAAGAAAATACCATTTTGTGCAGCTGCATACTGGAGGTCTCTGAAATCCAGACTCAAAATCTCATTGTATGAGTAGCAGAATTACAACAGAAACTTAAATCTCAAACTTGGAGGGTGCTGCTGTTAAAGTAAGGGTGTTGATTAGAATGGAGTGGAACCCTGATGATTAGGATGGAAACATATGGGTTGATGATGATATTGGTGTGCATATTGATACCCTATATTCTGCTGAGATTTTGCCATATAAATCTGTGATGTCTTGCCCTATAAAGACCACCCAATATCAAGTTTGCATCACCTGGCTGCCAGCCTGCCCCAATCAGTCTCTGCCTCCTACCTGCACTAAAGAAACCATCAACCAAACTCAACCCTACCTTGAGGAGTCTGCCATCCAACCCTGCCTGAAGTGATTAACCTGTCTCACCAGAAGAAACTGCCCTGAGATTACCCTGAGGTAATTAACTTGCAAACACTTCTATTTTTTCTCCTTACTCACTCCCACCAACCCTCTTCTCTTCCTGATCTATAACTAGATTGAAACCACAGTAAAACCCCAAAAGTGAAGTAGAAAGTGAAATCCATGAGGAAGTATGTATAAATTAAAAGAACTGCATGAATTTTCCAATTTATATAAATAGAAATCAGGGGGATATGTGTAGGAGTGGATATTAAGGGTATGGGATAATGGTGGAAGGACTATAAAGTCAGATCAGGCTCAATTTATTGATACGGGTCCATCAAGCAGAGATTATGGATTCAATGTGGTAGCAAAAGTGGTTAGAAAGGGCTCTAATGGCTTGTTCAGGTGACTGGCTAAAATATGGACCAAAAGAAGGTCTACAATGTCTGAGGTCAAGATGCCAAGTTTACCCTGGTATACTATAGATGCTGAGAGAGATTGGAATTCTAGAAAGGATTGTCCCTTTAAAACCTCCCCAGAAATGCCCAGAGGACCCACCTATTACCATGACTGAGGAATAAATATGTGAAACAAACTCCATCTTCCTGGAAGAGCTTTGTGGTTGCTTTTGACTGTAGGTCAGATATTACTGTGGGAACTGCTGTCATGGAACTAGATTCCTTAAACCATATGGAGATGATTGATCAGATCCTGGACTGGCAGCACTTGAGCACAAAAGGCAAGGTGAGTGTATATACCACAATGAAAGGCAGAATCAAAGGACAATCAAAAAAGTCTGAGTCACTGAGACCTATCAAAGTAGATAATAGATCATGGAGTACCTATAAGCAAAATAGCTGGGAGACTACTAACTTCCTACTTTATCTATGTAAACAGAAGTGTTTTAGGTCAAGTGGAAAAAACCCTAATTTAAGTTACAGAAAAAAAGTGTCACAGACTCTTAAACATTCCCAGTTTTGAGATAGTTTACAGCCCAAGAACCCCTTGAATGAAGGGAAGGCCAGGTCCCCTTGGGGAAGGATCTTGTTACACTGTCAAAAATTTACTGTTAATCTTCCTCCCATCTTTCCCCAAAGAGATCGTTGGCTTTTATCAGAGTAACTGTACATTGAGGAAAAGAAAATGATCAGACATTTTGAAAAGTTTTAGACACTGGCTCAGAAGTGACATTAATTTCAGGAGACCCATACCATCTTTGTGGTCTCCAAATCAGAGTCAAGATATATGGAGGTCAGGTGACTGATGGAATTTTAGCTTTGGTCTGTCTCACAGTGGGACCAGTGGTTCCCTAGACACATTTAGTGGCTATTTCCCCAGTTTCAGGATGCATAATTAGAATAGACATATTAGTAACTGGCAGAATTCCCACACTGGATCCCTGACTTGAGAAGTGAGGGCTATTATGGTAGAAAAGGGTCAAGTGGAAGCCACTAGAACTGCTCCTACCCAGCAAAATAGTAAATCAAAATCAATATCAGATTCCTGAAGGGATTGCAGAGATCAGTGTCATCATAAAGGATTTGAAGGATGCAGGGGTGATGAGTCCTAACACATCCCCACTCAACACTACTATTTGGCCTGTTCTGAAAACAGATGAATCTTGGAGCATGACAGAAAATTATCAAAAACAACCAGGTGGTGACTCCAATTGCAGCTTCTGTTACAAATGTGAGAACATTGCTTGAGCAAATCAACACATATCCTGAAACCTGGTAGAAAGCTCTTGATCTGTCACATGCTTGTAGCAATGACTCTAGATTTATTGGTAAGGCATTTGTGTAAGAGAGGATGGGAGATAAATCCAACAGAAATACAGGGTCCTTCCACCTCAGTGAAATTTCTAGGTGTTCAGTGGTATGGGGCATGTTAAGATAGTCCTTTTAAGTGAAGGATAAGCTGTTGCATCTGGCCCCTCCTATGACCAAAAAAATGAGTCTCAATGCTTATTTGGCCTCTTCAGATTTTGGAGACAACATATTCCTCATTTAGTTGTGCTACTCTTGCCCTTTTCCTGAGTGACCAGAAAAGCTGCTGGTTTTGAATGGGAACTGTATGAAAAAAGACTAGACTCTGTGACAGGACCAGGCTGATGTGCAAACTGCATTGTCACTTGGACCATCTGATCCATGAGAACCAATGGTGATGGAAGTCCCAGTGGCAAATAGAGATGCCTTCTGGAGACTTTGGCAGGTTTCCATAGGAGAATCACAATGCACACCCTTAGGAGTTTGAAGCAAGCTGTACCATTCTCTGCAGAAAACTACTCTTCTTTTGAGAAAGAGCTTTGGCTTGTAATTGAGATTTAGTAGAGACTGAATGCTTGACCATGAGCCACCACATTACCATGAGACCTGAGTTGTTTCTCATATCTGACCCACCAAACCATAAAGTTGGGCATACACTGTAGCACTCCCTCATAAAGTGGAAGTAGTATATTTGAGATAGGACTTGAGTGGTCCTGAAGGCACAAGTAAGTTGGATGAGGACATGATCCACCACTCCTGCCACATTACTTTTTCTTTCCTAGCCCACTGTGATGGACTCTTGGGGAGTTCCTTACAATCATTTGACTGAGGAAGAGAAAACTCAGGCCTGGTTTATAGATCATTCTGCATGACATGCAGGTACTACCTGAAAGCGGAGACCTACAGCACTGCAGCTCCTTTCTGGGACATTCCTGAAGGACAGGGGTGAGAGAAAATTCTCCCAGTGGAAAAAACTTCAAGCAGTGCACCTGCTTATTCATTTTGCTTGGATTGAGAAATGGTCAAAGGTGCATTTGTACACTGATTCATGGGGGATTGACAATGGTTTGGCTGGATGGACTGGGACTAGGAGGGTCATAATTGGAAAGTGGTGACAAAGAAGCCTGGGGAAGAACTAAATGGATAGATATTTTTGAGTGGGCAAAAAAAAACCACATGAAAATATTTGCGTCCCATGTCAATGTTCACCAGAGGATGACTTCAGTAGAGGAAAACATTCATAAACAAGTGGAAAAGAGGACCCATTCTGTAGTTAGCACACAGCCTCTTTCCCTAGTCACTACTGTCATTGCCCAATGGGTCCATGAATAAAGTCACCATGGGAGGTTATGCATGGATTCAGCAACATGGACTTCCCCTCACAAAAGCTAATTTGGCTTAAGCGACTGCCAGTAGCAGACTCATGCTCAGACTCCAATATGGCACCATTGCCTGAAGTGATCAGCCTGCTACCTCATGAGAGGTTGATTACATTGAATATCGTCCATCATGGAAAGGAAAGTAATTTGTTCTAATTGGAATAGACACACTCTCTGGATATAAGATTTTCTTGTAGCACATAATGTTTCATAAACTACCATCCATGGATTTACCAATTACATTATTCACTAACATGGTATTCCACACAGCATGGCTTCTGATTAAGGAACTCATTTGACAGCAAATAATGTGTGGGAATGGGCACATGCTCATGGAATTCACTGGTCTTATCATGTTCCCTGTCATCCTGAAGCAGCTGGATTGATAGAACAGTGGAATGACCTCTTAAAGGTTCAATTATGGCACCAACTAGGTGGCAATATTTTGCAGGACAGGGGCAATGTTCTCTAGGAGGTTTTGCATGCTCTAAATCAGTATCCACTCTATGGTGCAGTTTCTCTCAAAGCCAGGGTTCATGGGTCTAGGAATCAAGGGATGGAAATGGAAGTGGCACCACTCACTATTATCCCAGTGATCCAATAAGAAAATATTTGCTTCCTGTCCCAGCAACCCTAAGCTTTTCTAGTCCATGGTCTTAGTTTCAAAAGAAGGAGAGTTTCCATAAGGGAACATAACAAGGATTCCATTAAACTAAAGATTGCCACTTGGCCACTTTGGGCTTTTCATGCATCTGAATCACAAGGAAATTACTATATTGGCTGGGGATGGATCCTGACTATCAAGGTAAAATAGGACTGGCCTACACAATGGAGATAAAGAAGAGTTTGCCTGGAATATAGGAGTTCCCCTAGAGTATCTAATATTATTATCATGCCTTGTGATTAGTCAATGGAAATTTGCAAAAACCCAATCCAGACAGGACTAACAATGGCCCAGAATCTTCAGGAATGAAGCTTTGGGTCACTCCTCCAAGCAAAGAACCATGGCCAGCTGAGGTTCTGCTGAGGGTAAAGGGAACAGGCAATTGATAGTGGAAGAAGGTCATGATAAATATAGTTATTGAAATGAGAACTCTAATCGTCATGAATATTTCTTCCTTGTATTATTATGAAAATGTTTGCATATGTACATAAAATAAATATCTTTGTTTTCTTCCCTAATCTTTTACCTCATCATATGACATAAGTTGTGTTAGCTTCATTTCATAGTATTTAAAGACTTGCACCCTATTCTGGAGGGATTTGGTGTGCTTCTGGTTGTACATAGGATAGTTGAACATTGTTAGGCAGAAATATATATATATATATATATATATATTTATATAATATATATATATATATATAGCTTATATTTGGAGAATAAGTATGGTTTAAGATGATATGTATTGCTGCCAAGTTGGCAATGGGTGTACTGTGATATTAGGGTTATGTGTCAACTCAGCCAGGTAATGGTGCCCAATTTTTGGTCAAGTAAGTACTGAGCTAGTTGTGATAAAAGTACATTTCATGAACTTTAATCATCAATGAATTGATTGCATAGATGGCAGATTACATCTACAATCAACTGAGGAGATTGCTGTCAGCAATGAATGAAGTCTCATACAATCAATTGAGAGGCTTAAAAAGAGATGTGATTTCAACATTTGGTGAGAGAATTCCCATCTCTAGTTTGGACAGGCAGTGACTTCTGGGGAACTCATCAAGAACTTTCTTCAGAGCCCCTGGATTGCAGCCTGCCCTCCAGAATTTGGACACATGCATCCCTGTGGTGGCATAAGACACTTTTATAAAATCTCATACTAGTTACAGATATCTCCTGTTAGGTCTGTTTCTCTAGAGAACCCTGACTAATAACAATCAGTATGGTTTCATGAATATTTATTTTAAACTTTGGGTTATAATCCAATTCTACTTTATTTTGTTGCTTACTTTGCTTCAGATTTGGCCATTAGGTGCTCTTCCAGTTGGCCCCTATGCTACTTGAACATACCTCCCTCCCCTATCAATTTTTTTTGAGAACGTCCTTATTTGTTGGCACTAAGATATGCTACAGGCACATCTCATGTTCCCTACTGTAGAACCCAGAATCAGATATTTCAGTAATTATTCTTGGTTTCTCTTATTGGGGAAGGTATTAGAAAACAAGATCTGGGAGCTAAGCATGCTTATTGTATCAGAGTGTCTTTCTTGTTTTGTTTTGTTGTTTTCTAGGGTCTCTCAGTTAATTGAACAAGATAGGTAGATATATATATGTGTGTGTATTACTACTAATCCATGTATGTACACTAATCTATAAATATTTGTTATATCTGTAACCACATGTATCCATATTAAGTTAAACATGAGTCCATACTGGTATCTCCGACTCTCTAATCTAACTCTTCAGGAATCATTCCAGCTTCCTCTCCTTGCTTACCTATAAATTCCTGCTCCAGCAGTGAGAAACCTGGCTTCCACCATTTGTCATTCATTTACTTAATTGCCCCATTTCAGTACACATGTATGGCAACATCACCCCATTTTTTTTTGTATTTTTTATTGAAGTATATCATTCATAAATGAACACACATAAACAATAAGTGTATAGTAAAGATTGCGAACTTAAAAAATAAACATACATAACATCACACAGGGTCTCATACAACACCCTCCACCAACTCTTTGCATTGGTGTGAAACATTTGTTACAAATTAGGCAAGAGCATTGTCAAAATATTACTACCAACTGTATTCCTTATCTTATATTTGGTGTATTTTTCCCTGAACCCATAACATCTTTTTAATGTATTTTTGTTACAGATATTGTTAATCTGTAAAACAAGCATACAGATGTGTAGATTTCCCACACAACTCCACACCCTGGTGGAATGTTTGTTACAGATTATGAGATAATATCATCAGACTATTACCACCTATCATGGTCCACAGCATACATTTGGCACACTTTTTCCATACACCTCCATTATAAACATCATTTTAATTGTTAGAAAAACACTAGACAAATACTAATTGAGGATCCTTCTACAAAATACTTTATAAGGGCTCTTCAAAATTTTCAAGATCATAAACTGCTAAGGTCAAGAGGTACTTAAAGAGACATGACCACCAAATGTAATATGGTACCCTGGATGAGTTAGCAGAACAGAAATAGGGTATTAGAAAAAAAAAAATCTTGGGAAATAGGAATAATGTATGGACTTTATACATTAATAATAGTGTACCAATATTGGTTCATTAATTGTAATAAATGAATCATATTCATGTAAGACATATCAATAATAGGCACAACTGGCTGTAAGGTAGAGGGAAACTCAGTTTTATCTTCTCAATCTTTCTGTTAAATCTAAAACTGTTCTAAAAAACAAAGTGTATTAGACATACAAAAAATAACAAAAAAAAATTTGTTTCACAGTGGAGTACTGCTTAAATAGACAGCCACAATTAAATCATGGTAAAAAAAAACAACATGAAAATAAAGGGAAAAAACCTAGTAATCATTTAAAAAATGTCATTATATTAGTTTCTTAGGCTGCTTAAGATATCATGAAATGGGTTGATTTAAACAATGAAAATTTGTTAGCTTATATTCTGAGGCCAAGAGAATGCCCAAATCAAGGCATCATCAAGGCTATGATTTCTTCCTGAAGCTAGCTGCCAGCAATCATTGACTCTTCTGCCACATGGGTACAACATGGGAGTTGCCTGTCTCTCCCTTCTCTACCAAGTTCCTTTGCCTTCAGCTTCTTGCTTCCACGACTTTCTCTCTTTGTGTTTGAATTTCATCCTCTTATAAAGGACTATAGTTATAGGATTAAGAACCATTAATTTTAGGTGGGCCATGCACTAATTGAAGTAGCTCCATTAAAAGGTCTTAGAATGGGTTCACACCCACAGGAATGGATTAAAGCCAAGAACATGCTTTTCTGGGGTACATACTGCTTCAAACCACCAGAGATATATAGGATATTTTCCAGCAAAATACAGTTTTTGTGTGTTTTTTTGCCTCCTTCAATAATAAATATGTTGACAACTGAAGTGTGGTTTATGGCAGTTTTTTTTTTAAATTTACAGTTGTGCAATCTAATTAACAGAATGGAAGAATTGTGAAATAAAATTTTTAAATATATAATACAGCATATTTTTGCATAGTACAAAACTTCAAAACTGTAAATGCTAAGTGTATTTCAGTATGGTGATGAATAACATTATAGTGTCAGGATCAGTCAAGTATTTCAGTACCCTGGAGTAGAGATAATATAATAATAATTAAACCAAATATTAATACATATAAGTTTCCCATGCTGCATAATAAATAAATAAAAAATAAATAAATAAAGCAACACAATCTTAGTTACTTAAAACAACATATATATACAATCACACAATTTCTGTTTATCGGGAGCCTAGGCAGAGCTTTACTTAGGTCCTCTGCTCAAAATCTTCCAATACCGCAATCAGGTTTTTGCCTGGCAGTGTTCCTTTGTGGAGGTCAGGCTCATTTTCCAAACTCGTGGTTGTTGGCAGAATTCAGATGATCTTTGTGGTTGTTGCACTAAAGCAGTTACCCATTTTCTTGCTAGGGCTCAGCTAAGGGCCACTCTCATTTCCCAAATACCCCTGCAGGTTTTTGCCACATGACCCTTTAATGACTTCTTTCACATCATGGCAGCTTATGTCTTCAAAGACAGCATAACCATCTTTTCAAAAACGGCCCAGATCATCTTTAAATTTAGGCCAGTTTCACTTAGAATAATCCAGTTCTTTAAATTAACTCAAAACCAATAGATTTGGAACCTTAATTATACCTGTAAAGTCCCTTTACCTTTGTCATATAATGTAAACTATTCAGGGGAATGACAACCCATCATATTCACAGATCCTGCCCAACCACAAGGGGAGGGATTTTGATATTGAAGGTATTCGTGGGGGTGGGACTCTTGGGACCGTCTTAGAATTCTGCCTAACACGTGTGTTTACTGCTCAGTGTGGAAGCCATTGAGGTAAGTGCACTATGCACATTGTCTCATTTTACTTTGCAATATCATGCTTGTAATATTGTGTGGTTCTACGAGATAGGTAATATTAAGATTCACATTTTAACAGTTGAGAATAAAGACATAAATAGGTTTAATAATTTGCTAATGGATACACAGCTAAGAAGTGGTATCGTTACTATTTGTGCTCAGTTCTCTGACCATAGACTCATACAATTAGCCTCTGAGATATCAAATGATTAAAAGGTACCTTTCTAATTGCTTAAATTTATTGTGTCAGCAAGAGATGGAAAGTACATTTGTACAAAAGTTATGAATTTTCTAATAATATGTAGGATTAATCTACATATACAATTGGATGGATTGATTTACTCAACTAGATGTGAAAGAAATCTCATAGGCAGCATTATCAAGATACATAAATACTGCAGCAGAAAAAGTCTTTTTAAATATTTTATTTAAAATCATTTCAAATTTACTAAAAGGTTGCAATAATGGTACTATTCTACTAAGTTATGTGAGGGATAGATTCCCCAAAAAGCATCTTTACTCACTTGCACTTCTTAGAAAAAGAGCATATTCTCATATTACCATACAATTAACATGACCAGTAAATTAGCTTTGACACAGTACTTTAATTCAAGATATAGACCTTATTCAGTTGTTGGAATTTTCTCAGTTCCCTTATATCAGAAGAAAACCTAGATAAGATGTTATATTCAGTTGTCATGTTTCTTTGCTTTTCTTTAATCTGTAGAAACTCCTTGGCCAATTTTTGTCTTTTATGATATTGAAATTTGGGGATGACTATTTCATAAAATATTCATCAGTACTGGTCTGTACTATGAACACTTATGATTTGACAACTATTGCATTTTAATAAGAATAGCCAAGAAGTGATGTTGTTTTATTCCCAAGGCATCCTCTCAAGAAGCATATCATGCTGGTTGATCCCATCACTGTTGCTTTTAACTTTAAGCATTCATGTAAGTTGATGTCCCTCAGGTTTCTCTACTATAAAATTATTTCTTTTCCCACCAGTCAATAAAGCATCTGTGTAATATGCTTTAAGACTATGCAAATATCCACTTACTCCCTAAACTTGCATACACTAATTTTTGCATTTACTGACAATCCTTGCTTTCGTCAATTATTAGTTTTCTTATTGGGAAATGTAATAGTATTCATTTTCTGGTTGGGGAAATGTAATAGCAATTTTTACAATTCTGGTATTCATTCTACATTTATAGTTATCTTTATAGTGTAAGAAAGAGCTTCCTAAGTAGATAAATTGGAACTTGTAAAAATTAAAAATATTTATGGTTCAAAGGAATTTGTCAAGAAAGTGAAAAGGCAGCCTACTCAATGGGAGAAAATATTCGGAAACCACGTACCTGATAAGGGTCTAATATCCAGCATTTCTAAAGAAATCCTACAACTCAATAATAAAAAGACGAACAACTCTTTTTAAAAATGGGCAAGAGACTTGAATAGAAAATTTTCCAAAGTGAAAATACAGATGGCTAAAAAGAGCACATGAAAAGATGCTCAACAGCAAAAGCTATTAGGAAAATGCAAATCAAAACTACAATTAGGTATCATTTCACACCTACTAGGATGACCGCTATTATAAAAAGCAGAAAACGACAAGTGCTGGAGAGGATGTGGAGAAATAAGAACACTCATTCACTGCTGGAGAGAATGTAGAATGGTGTAGCTTCTGTGGAGGACAGTATGATGTCCTAAGTATAGAATTGCCATGAGATCTGCAATCCCACTATTAAGTATATATCCAGTGGAATTGAAAGCAGGACATAAACAGATATATGCACACCAATGTTAATAGCAGCATTATTCACAATTACCAAAAGATAGAAGCAACCCAGATGCCCATCAACAATGAATGAATATATAAAATATGGTGTTATATGTATATTGTTACATATATATATATATGGTAGAAAATAATTCACCTCTAAGAAGAATGAAGTTTTGACACACAGGACCACATGGATTAACCTGGAGAATCTTATATCTAGTGAATTTAGCCAGTCATAAAAGGAAAAATACTATACTATCTTTGGAATCCCTGGTATGAACTAAGAATAGTGAGCAGTTATATGAAGGCAGAGTCTGGAAAATAGGATACTAGGAGAGAAGGGGAGTAGAGATAGGTGAGCTGATGCTTAATCTTTGCAGAATTTTTACTTTGGTTGACTGTAATGGTTTGAAAACAGACAGAGGTGATCTTGCAGGAAAGTGAGTATAATTAACAGTGCTGAAATGTGAATGTGAACCTGGCTGAAAGGGGGCATGTTGGCCTATTCATGAAGCTAGAAGGAAACCTAGAGGACAAAATAGGTAAAAGGCATATCCTTAGTACAGGGTGTTGATGGTGGGTTGATATATGGGGGGAACTGCTCCTAACACATATTTCTATGGGATATGAATGCATTGGTATTGTCATAGGTATCTTTTCCAATACACAGAGGTCCACAGAGCAGCTACTAAAATATTAAACTCACATCCTGGGGAATCCCTGCTACTTTCTCAAATAAAATGACAAAAATTTCTGGAATATAAAAGCTATGCCTTAGGGGAAAAAAAAAAAAAAAAAAAAAAAAAACAAGCCTAAATGCTAAATCCTTAATCTTAAATCTTGTACGTATGAATCTATTTCTTTAAAAATTAAACAGTCTGATAATACCTAATGCTTAAGACTTACATCCTGAAAACCTCCTTGTTACTCAAATGTGGGCTGTCTCTAAGCCAAACTCAGCAAATAAACTTATTACCTCCTCCCCGCCCCCAGTATGGGACCTGACTCCCAGGAATGAGCTTCCCTGTCACCAAGGGATTATTACCAAGCACAAACCAGCAATGCATTGGGAGAAAGACCTTTAACTAAAAGGGGAAAACATTAAATAAAGATGGTTTATGGCTAAGAAATTTCAAAGTGAGTCAAGAGGTCATTCTGAAGGTTATACTTCTGCAGTTCTCAGATAGATTTCATTAACTATTACAGTAAACAAAGCCTCAAACAATGGTGCTCCTAAGGGCTTTATGGATATCTGGACATCTTAGGCAAGTCACACAGCCTTATGAAATCAGCATCCCTTTGGCAGGCCCTATTTGGGAATATATGATAATCTATTTCCCCCAAATAATGTTTATACTTCCCCTAACTATGATTCTTCTACTCCTTTTGTTTGAACCTGTAATTTTCAATGTACTTGTTAAGCATATGTATTAGAGACTTAAATTTTCAAATTTTTCATATGCCTACTCTTCAGTTCTTCGGGCTTACCCTGGACAACCAACAGAATGATGATGATGGACAATTCTTACTCCTGAAAACTAAGAGTACCTACAACTGTAAGCAAAAGACTTCCTTATATCTGGCCTATAATATCTAAGCCCCCTCTTAATCTGAATTAGTCAGTATGGACATCATCCCAAATCCCTCAAAACTGAGGATCATCAATCATAAGGGTGTGTATAACCACAGACCAAAGTAGATTTACAGTTATCATAGTTATTATGTTGTGTTAACAAAAAATTGTAATACTGATATAAAGCAAGCATTTCCAGGGGTTTAAAAGGGAGCATGAGGCATGAATGGATAGAACACGACACATTTGGAATGGTGAGATTCTTCTGTATGATATTGCAATGATGGACACACAACATTATGCATTTGTCAAGACTATGGAACTATACAGCACAAAGTGTAAACCATAACGTAAACCATAAACTTTGGTAAATAGCGATATTTCAATATTGGTTCATCAACTTTAATAAATATACCACATTAATCCAAGATGTCAGTAACAGTAATAGGAAAAACTATATGAGCAGATGTGAGGGGATTATTTGGGAATTCTCTATTCTTTTTGTGTATTTTTTCTGTGAATATAAATTTAAAACTTCTCCAAAAATAAGTAAAAAAGAAAACTACTATCCAAAACAAAATAAAAGAAACAAAATTTTTAAAAAACAGAAAAAGGAAAGCATGCTCATCATTTGTTTATGTATGCATTTATTAATTTATTTATAGTAGTATCGGCTCATGAATTCTTATTTTATAAAATGTGTTCTAATTCTTCACTAACATTGTTTATTTGCTACTCAAACTGTCTCAATTTGCCCATTGTACATTTCAAGTTAACTCCCATATCCTTTTGGAATATCTCCATCATTCTTTAAGTACTTCCAAACATGTTGGCCAAAAATTTGTCCTACACTGATCCTGTACTATTTCTCATTAGCCCTAGCATCAGCCATTTCTCGAAAGAGCTCTAGTTCCTTTGAGTGTAGAATTATATTTAGAACAAAAATCTGGACACTAATTGTGCTCAGTGCTAGGAACAATGGCTTCTAGGCCCTCTCAGAACAGAGTTATGAAATAGATAAATGTATATGTATACATTCACAGAGTCATTAACATGTCTTCTATTTCTATCTAGCTATCTATGATCGATGTATCTGTCTAGATTTAAAACAATGAATTCATACCAATACCTCCAATCCAATCCAATCCAACAGGGTTCATGGTACCCTTCCATATTTCAGTATTTTTAGGTCCTTTCTCTGAGAGTGACAAATCTGGATATCATTATTCATGATATATTTACCTAACTTCTCAGTCATCAGCTATGTAGAAAGTACTTGCAGAAATTCTAACAAATACAACCAGGAACATAAACCCATTAAGTGAAGTAAAGTATTAATTTATAGTTCTCTTGGTATTTAGCTTGAGAGCATACTGTCCAAAAACTTTTGGTTTTTCTTTTCACTTATAAATGTAGCTATAATATTCTTTTTCTTTTTTCCTATCTGGTTGCATCAATGTCTTTTGGTGTGTGGGGGTCCATGCCTCTCTGCACCATGCATGTCTGGGATACCTTTTTAATTTTCTTTTTTTTTTTTTTTTAAACAGGAGGTCCCAGTGTCCTCCATATGGTAAATGGGAGCTCAATTGCTTGAACCTCAGCCACTTCCTATAATATTCTTTTATTTTTTAAGATTTATTTTTATTTTATTTATCCCACCCCTCTTGTAGCTTGCTTGCTGCCTGTTCTCTGTGTCCATTCACTGCACTTCTTTTGTGTCTGCTTGTCTCCCTGCTTGTGTAATCTTGCTGCACCAGCTTTCCACGGGCATGGGCTGTCAGCTCTCTTGCAGGCACAGGCCATCAGCTCTCCACAGGCGTGGGTGAGCCTGCCTTCACCAGGAGGCCCTGGGACACAAACCAGGGCCTCCCATATGGTAGACTGGACCCCAATCAATTGAACCACAACCACTTCCCCCTATAATATTCTTTTAAAATGCATTTGAGTTTGCATGTTTCTGCACATATTTATTTTGGTATGTTTTCTCCATGCTTGTTGATTTATTTCCTTTTTTTTTCTTTTTTGAGTATGTGAAACATTAACATTATTTCAAAAGTCAAAACTGTATAAAAAGATAACTTCACAGAAGTTTGATTCCCAACCCCTATTGCTTCTACCCTTTCCATTCTGGATATACTCATCCTCTTGTAAGTAAACAATCATGTTTGGTTTCTGGGTTTCTGGTTTACCCTTCCTGTTTTTCTTTTATCTTTTTATGCATAAATTAGAAAATGCATTTGTATTTTATTCCCTTTCGCTTTTTTACACATCTCTTTTGAATGTATATATTCTTTTCCACTTTCTTGGAAATCATTCTATATTGGTTCATAGAGATCTTTTACATTTTATTTTATAACTATATAACCCTTTTGTATATATGCCAGTTTATTAACCATTCTTTTAGATATAGGGATGTAGACTGTTTCAACTATTTCTCAACTGCAAACAATAATCAATAAATTTATATATATATATATATATTTTCCTTTTATTTGAGATCTATCATTAGCATAAACTCCTAGAAGTTTGTGGAAGGGGAATTTGGGGGTCTTAAGACAACCACATGTTGTTTTGCTATATATTGCCAAATTCTTCTCCAAAAAGAATTTACTAATTTGCATTTTTATAAGAATTTATGAGAGTACTTGTTTCACTATAGTCATGGTGATAGAATCAAGCATTTCAGAGCTGGCAAATAGCTTGAAGATGATTATTCTAACATTTTTTTTTTTTTGCATATGAGAAAACTGTATATTGCATAGGTCAGGATATTCTTGCTTAATTTTTTAATGTCAAACAATATCTTAATACTTTGCATTGAAGGAAATTGAGGTATGGTACAGAACAAAACTCACTGGACTTTGGGTAATAAACCTAATTCTGTTTCTGCAGAATAGATGTAAATAGTGCAAATTCTATTCCTCCAACATTCTTACTTCTATTATGATGAGTAAGGTGCTCCACTTTGTTAAGCCCTCATTTCAAAAACAGTGAGTAATATCCATCTTCATGTTATAAAATAACCTAACTGATTATGTGTATTAATTTCTAAGTAAATAGATTTTATATATTTAATTAAATCTAAATTTCCTAAAGGCATGTTGATTTTTTTAAAAACTTAATTTTATATTACTTAAAATGTTGTTTTAAAACAAGACTTACAACATACTAAAGAAGAATACAAAGGAAATGCACAGCCATTTTAAATGAGGAAATATAGACATTTTTCCCAAAGGTTTTATGAAAGCTATATATTTTGCAACTTTATTAATTCCAGTAATGTCTATTCAAAGTCTGGTCTTCAATTTTTTCCACATAGATTTATAGTCTCAAAAAGAGATGACACACAATCTCTGAGCATAATCAGTGTATCTTGCTCTGAAAAATAAGCCTTCACATCTGATTTCTTTGCCTGAATGCTTCTGCAAACACATTACAACCTGTCTTATCCTATATATTACTATTAGGAAATGAAATATTGATGTTGTTTGGGTATACTCATTACTATAGCCTACATTCCAGGCATACTGATGATATGCATATAATTCAGTTTAGTAAATAAACAGTCCTGATTTACTTGGCTACTTGGAACCACAAGTCTTCAAAAGGGTTCTTTTTTTTCTTCCAAACACAATATCTTTAGTATCACATTCACATTCCCTCTGTATATGCAATCTATATTTCACCCTTAATTTTACATATCCTTTTAGGTGGGGTTTTGACCTTTACATGATAAAAAGCACAGCTCTCATCTATTTTGTATATTTGGTACTTTATTTTGAATACATGAATATTTCTTCCCCCAAAAATCTACTGTTAACTAGAAATAATTGTTACATTTATTCCCAAATATTTTTATAGCTTAATTAAGATTATGGATATATCATTTACAATACTACACCAGACATTTACAATGCCATTATCATTGCTTAAATATTTTTAAAATTAGGATCACCTCTACATTTTGATGAAAAATGCCAGCATGTAAGTACTTTACTGCTTCTTGTTTATTCTGAGTTCTCTAAGAACACCATTTTTATATGTGTCTAAAAGCTACTAATTTCCTTTAATAATAAATCTGTACATAATAAAAAACTTTTATAAGAATATCAATGTATTACATGCATATTCAAGTAGTATCTGATATAATTACTAATTTAACCTGTTGTGGCAGATTAGGTTATAAACCCCAGAAAAAACATATTATTAATTTTAACCTATATCCCTGTGAGGGTGAACATTTTGTAGACAGGTCCTCTCGAAGATGTCATTTTAGTTAAGGTGTGACCGAATGAATCAGGATGGGTCTAAATCCTATTACTGGAGGCCTTATAAAACAAACAAACAACAACAACAAAAAACGGGAGACCAGAAGCTGGAAGCCAGTGGGAACTTGGAAGAGATAGGAGGAGGACATCTCCCTGTGAAGGAAGCCTAAGGATTCTTTCACATTCAGTCAGAATGCTACCCACCCCAGAAACATTTTTGCCTCTGAAACTGTGAGCCAGTAATTCCTGTTGTTAAAATAACTCATTGTGTGATATCTCTCTTAGCAACCTATCTTTTCTCTCTGATCTACTTTCCTTCTTTCTACTTTTCTCATTTTTGATTTCTTCTCTACAAAATTAATAGAAGCCCACACAAAAAGGAAATAATCATCATTTTAAACTTCTTAAAATCAGGTTTGTTATTCAAAGTATAGTTTTACTCACTTTGAACATTATTTTACCTTTGAATATATTAGGGTAGTTTATGAAATTATAACATAATTGTAGTTCACTAATAATTAAGAAGTTGTATTCTCATATATAAATCATTGTATTAGAAAATAATATATGCCTCCCAATGTTACAAGTAGATAAGTTTTAATAGGAGGAATGGACATTCTAAATATTTTCTCCACCACCCATTTCCTCTTATAGAGAAGGGGAATGCTTAATTGAGAGTTAACTGCATAAAGCTTTAGGATGAGCTTGTGCTGAAGTAATTTACCTTAGACATTGTTTTTCAATTTAATATTTCTTTAAGAGATGTTTCAGTAAGTTTCTGCCTGTGACTGGTATTTCAGATTCTATATAACATTTTAAAATATTTTTCTCAGTAGCATTCAATTTAAAAATAGACTACACATGTAGAAAATATAATATAGTAAGAATAAGTTATCACTAAATTTTTTTTATAAAAACATAAAATCATTTGGGCACAAAAATGAAACTTTTCAAGATGTAAAAAAGTTATTAAACATCAGATCATTAGAAGGAAAGTATTAGCTGCTTTATGTATCATAGTGATACAGAGATTAATATTAGTTTCTTTAATTAAAATCATTATTATTGAGTCATAATACTATTCATTCACTGATTCATTCATTTACTTATGTTCATCTATTTTTAGTACTAGAACTAAAAAGGAAATGATTGATAGCTAGCTAGCTAGATAGACAGACAGACAGACATTCATTTTTTGTTGTTGTATTTTTGCTTTTACTTTGTTCCTACCATCTAACTGACTGGAACCCAATTTGGAAATTCACACTGCATATTTATACAATATTGCATGACAGAACTGATGGATAGTTTAAAATCAAGCAAAAAATGCAGGGAAGAGGACTTGACCCAGTGGTTAGGGCATCTGTTTACCACATGGGAGGTCCGTGGTTCAAACCCCGGGCCTCCTTGACCCGTGTGGAGCTAGCCCATGCACAGTGCTGATGCGTGCAAGGAGTGCTGTGACACACAGGGATGCCCCCCCTGCATAGGGGAGCCCCACACGCAAGGAGTGCACCCCATAAGGAAGGTCGCCCAGTGAAAGAAAGTGCAACCTGCCTAAGAATGGCGCCGCCCACCCAGAGAGCTAACACAACAAGATGACGCAACAAAAAGAAACAAGACGCAGCAAATGGACACAGAGAACAGACAACTAGGGCAGGGGGGGAAAGGGAGATAAAATAAATAAATAAATAAATAAATAAATAAATAAATAAATAAATAAATAAATTAAAAAAATTATAACTTGACCTAATGTATATCTCACAGCATTTCATATTTTAATCTTTGTTTAGCTACTGAAATAAGAGTATATGTGATTGAAAATACTTTTATCAAGCAAGGGCTCACTACCTAGCACTCACAGAAGCCAAAAGTGTTACATCAGTGTTCTGAGAAAAGAGTTTTATTGCAAGGTTGACCAGCAAGGAGACAGATGTTAAAACACAAATATATCTCCCCTCCTTTGTGGTTGGGTGAAATTTATATGGGGTGAGAAGGAGTGAGGGCATCTCAATTTCAATCCTAACCCTAAACATATGTTTACATAGGAAGATTTATATAGGAAGTCATGCATAGCATAACCAAAATTAGCAATCTAAGCATGTTAAAAATGGTAGTTATATTTTGGGTAGGTTACGTTCAGTCACATTAGTAGTTAGCGTGCAAGCATGGACTTAGGGAATCCCTGAGAATTGGTTAGAGCTGTTTAGAGCTGGGATAGACTGACAATAAGAGGCTCATGTTACAGGCAGACCAGAGGGATGTCATTGTCTGGTTAGAAAAATTAGTATGGATTAATGAGTCCTGTGGTAGTGGCTTCACTCTTCCCTTATCTTTGTTCATTCCTCAATCATGAGTGATTTGAAGAATGTCCATTCTGGCTCCTTCAGATTATGAAGGGACATTGATACCATGGGGCAGATGAATGGAATTTTTTTGCTTGGTTGAAGATGTGCAATGCTCCAGGAACTCATCTGATTTATCACAATTATCTTGCTGCTATGGAAGAGTTGGGATGATATATGAAAACAAAGCTTAAAAAAGAGAATACAGGCAATAATTAGAATAAGGATCAATAGTGCTATCTATAATATGATCCTGAACCAAGACCTGATTCTCAAAGAGAGCCAAGTAAACAGGTCAACTGAGGGAGAATTGTTTTTTTTGCTAACAAAAGGGGGCATTTTGTCTCAGGTGACCATAGCCAAGGATCAGCCATATCATCTCAGAGTTGTGTGTGTCCTTCCTTTTCTCTAACAGTCAAGTTTTTATCCTAGGTGATTCTTTTGCCCATTGTGTGACCATTTTGACAGTCACATTTTAGGAAAAATTGACCATATGCTCTGGAGCATTAACATCAGTGGGCCAATCATTTGCATCAATGTTTGTTATATCTAAATATAGCTAAGCATCATAGATTTTGTTGTTCTTCTTCAATCAAATCTCTTAGGGCTATTCAGACTTTTCCCTGGAGGGATGAGATCTACCACTGTAAAAGAGAAGGACTGGAAAGTGAGAGCTAACTACATACCCAATAATTAGATTGATTCATAGAGGTGGTATAGGAATGTGCTCATTGAAGCAAAGCTTTACCATCAGGGGACTATTGAGAATGAGCTGACATAATCATATAGGAGAACAGCAAAAGCAAAAAAGCCTATCACTTAGATTTTGGGTCTTGGTTCTTCTTAAAAGGCAGTTTAAGATCTGTTATGGATTTGCAGGTATTTTGCAAGGTAAAAAAAAATCATTAGAGGGAAGTATGTCCATCCAGTGGATTCTGCTGCCAAACAGAGGGTATCTGCTGTGTGTGAAGGCTATTACCCATTTGGTAATGGTAGATGGGCCTGAGAATATCTTCTTGATCTTGAGGAACTAATTTCACTCAAGAATAACGGACTCATAACTTTATTCCCTGCAGCTTAATAGAAGAATGGGTAGTTAGTAAAACCTCATAAGACCCATTATACTGGTGCCATAGTTGGTCTTCTGTACTTTGATTTTTCCTGGTTTTAAGAAGTACCCAGTCTCCTTGACTTATGCAGTGAAGAGGTGCATCTGTGGGAAACATAAGGTGACTCAAAGCACATTGAATAATAGCAGGTGAAGTAGCACCTAAGGATTGTACATATTCTATATTTTCTAATTTCTTAACAATACTACTATTTGCTAAATCACAGTAAATTATAGTTTTAACTTAAGGTCTCCCTTTTAACATATGCTAAGGATCAATTGGAGCCTGCTTCTGGGGAACACTCTTGCCTTAAGCAGTATGTTTGACAATACTTTGTCCCAAGTTAGGTTAGTTTCTTGATATATCTTTGTCAAGGTCTTCTTTAAGGTATGGATCATCTTTTCTATCTTTATAGCAGATTGTGGCCTCCAGGAGGCATGAAGATTCCAATGTATTCCTAGGGCTCCAGCAGCTTCTTGGCTTACTTTAGCAATGAAAGATCCCCTGTTATTACTCTGCAAATAAAAAGGCGATCCAAACTGAGGAATAATTTCTTTCAGTAAAACTTTTGTTATTTCACAGGTTTTCTCAGTCCTACATGGAAAAACATCAACCCATACTGAGAAAGTGTCTAGAAACACCAAGAGATGTTTATAAATTCCTTTGGCCTTGGCATAACAGTAAAATCTAATTGCCAAAATTTATCTGGTTCTTTACCTTCATTTGAATTCCTTTAATGGGAGGAGGAGGTCCCATCTTTGTATTGATTTTGGCACAAATCAAGCAATTCCTCACTGCCTTTTTAAAAAAATTAATTTATTGAAGTATATCACGCATGCATAAACATACATAAATAATAAGTGTATAATAATAGTTGTGAACTTATAAAACAAACATATATGACATCATACAGGACTCTCATAACACACACTACCACCAATAACTTGCATTGTTCTTAAACCTTTTTAACAAATGATTAAAGAGCATTGTTAAAATATTACTACTAATCAAAGTATTTTTCTGCCAACAATCCTATTATTATTATATTTATATCACTTATATATGACATACATAAATACATAAACAACTGAGTGTATAGTAAAAGTTGTGAACTTACAAAGCAAATATGCATAACATCATAAAGGGATTCTATATTCAACCCTCCACCAACACCTTGCATTTTCGTGAGATGTTTGTTACAAATTAGGAAAGAATATTGTCAAAATCTTACTACTAATTATAGTCCTTATCTTACATTTGGTGTGTTT
Organism: Dasypus novemcinctus; assembly: GCF_030445035.2. Taxonomy (NCBI): domain Eukaryota; kingdom Metazoa; phylum Chordata; class Mammalia; order Cingulata; family Dasypodidae; genus Dasypus; species Dasypus novemcinctus. The sequence goes on from NC_080676.1 coordinate 125,784,117, forward strand.
TCCCCCAACCCATCTTATTATTATTTTTAAATATATATTTTTTTATGACTGAAGTTGTAAACTTATAAAACAATCATGTGCATGTGCAGAATTCCCACACGACATCCCTCCATCAACATACCATATGGTGGTGAAAAATTTGCTACAGATAAGATAATATCATCTGGTTGTTACCGTGGCCATAGTGTACATTTGGCTCACATTTTCCATACTGCTTCATTATCAACAAAGTACATCTTTCACATAGATACAGGAATATTATATTATTACTGCTAACCACAGTCCATAGGTCACTCCAACTGCATTTTTCCCTTGCTTCTCCACATTCCCAGCACCCTGCAGTAATGATATACATTTGCTCTAGCTCACAAAGGACACTCTTGCATCTGTACCATCATACACAATTCTCATCCAACTCTTGTTTTACTGTGCTATTCAGTTCCTAGATTATTCTCTAGCATTCCTTCAATTGGTATTTACATCCCTAGACTACCATTTTCAGCCACATTCCCATTTGTAAACTAGCTGTTACTCACTATGTGTTACCTTCCACTCTATACATTTCCACACTTTTACAGTAAAAATAATTAAAACTTCTATATACATTAAACGTCAGAAGTCCATCTCAGTCTTCCTCTTATCTACTTTAAGAATTCACCACCTACCACCAGGTCTTGAAGATATTTCCCCACAATTTCTTTTAGAAGTTTTATGGTTCTTGCTTTTACTTTTAGGTTTTTTATATATTTTCAGTTAAGTTTTAGATAAGTTGTGAGAAAGGGGTCCTCTTTCCTTCTTTTGGCTATGGATATCCAGTACTTTCAGCACCATTTGTTGAATGGACTATTTTGCTTGAGGTGTGTGGCTTTGACAGGCTAGTTAAAAAGCACTTGATCATACATCTGAGAGTCTGTTTCTGGACCATAAATCTGGTTCCATTGGACTATTGTGTCTGTCTTTATGCCAGTACCATGCTATTTTTACCACTATAGCTAGGCAATATGATTCAAAGTCTGGAGATGAGGGTTTGCTTTTCCTTTTTATGATGTTTCTGGCTATTCAGGACTCCTTACCCTTCCAAATAAATTTGATGATCATGTTTTTAATTTTTTTTAATGCTGGTGAAATTTTTAACTGAATTGCAATGATACTACATATCATTTTGAGTAGAATTGACATCATAATGATATTTAGTCTCCCAATCCATGAGCATGGAATATGCTTCCAGTTATTTAGGTCTTTTTTTATTTCTTTCAACAATGAGTTGCTGTTTTCTGAATACAAATGTCTTACATCATTGGTTAAGTTTATTCCTGACTATTTGAATTTTACCTGTCATATTTTATTTTCACCACTCTTTTAACACTTTTAGTTACTTTTATTGATATAATCTTCACTTCTAGACCCTCTTCCAGGCCTCTTTCTCCTGTCTTTTCTTTACAGGCTTTTGTATTCACACCTTTAGTATTTCCTAAAAATCTGGTCTCTTGCTTAGAAATTCTCTCAGTTTCTGTTTATCTGTGAATATTCTAACCTCACCCTCAGTTTTGAAAGACAGTTGCTGGATATAAGATTCTTGGCTGGAAGTTTTTCTCCTGTAGTATCTTAACTATATCAGACCACTGTCTTCTTGCCTCCATGGTTTCTGGTGAGAAATCAGCACTTAATTTTGTTGGGTATCCCTTATATGTTATGCATTGCTTTCCTCTTGATGTTCTCAGAATTCTCTCTTTGTCTTTGGCATTTGACAGTCCGATAAGTATGTGTCTCGGAGTTGGTCTATTTGGATTTTTTCAAATGGGAGTACATTGTGCTTCTTGGGTATGGATATCTATATCCATATGTATGGTTGGGAGATTTTCTACCATTATTTCTTCAAACATTCCTTTTGCTCTTTTTCCCTTCTCTTCTCCTATTGGGACACCATAGCATGTATGTTTGGATGCATTTTGCTGTCCTTTAGTTCCCTGAGACTGTTCAAGTTTTTCCATTCTTTTCTTCATGTGTTCTTTTGTATGTTCACTTTCAGAGGACATGTCTTCAAGCTCACCAATTCTTTCTTCTGCGTACTCAATTCTGCTATTATATGATTACAACGTTTTTTTAAATTTCATTTATTACACCTTTCATTCGCATAAGATCTGCTGTTTTTCTATGTATGCTTTCAAATTCTTCTTTGTGCTCATCTAGTGTCTTCTTAATATTCTTAATCTCTTTAGCCATCTCATTGAATTTATTAATGAGAGTTGTTTGAAGATCTATGATTAGTTGTCTCAATTCCTTTATGTCATCTGGAGGCTCATCTTGTTCTTTTAACTGATCCATAGCTTCCTGTTTCTTGGTGTGGATTGTAATTTTTTGCTGGCGTCTTGGTGTCTGGCTTATTATTTATTCTGGGTGCAGTTTTCCTCTTTAGTTTAGGGCTTCCTGCCCTTCCTCCCTTGCTAGTTGTGCAGTGGGAGCCAAGGTTGTAATTGATGTTATAAGCTGTGGTTGCTCAAGCTGCCCTCATTGTGCCAAGGACCAATGAAGCTTCTCCCAACTTTCTCCCTTGCCAGGGGTAGGGACAGAGTCACAGCTCTGTGGAATAATCTAAGTCATTCAGGCCTAGACTATAGTTGCCCAGATAGACTGATGAAGCTTCATGTCCCTTTCTCCCCTGCCTGTAGTGGGGATGGAGCTGCAGGTATGGGCAATAATCTATGCAGTGTAGGTCCAAGCGACTGCAGTTGTCCTGGTAGACTTCCAATTTTCAGTCTGTGTGAGTCAAAGTTACCTGCAGTTACCTGGATAGGCTGGTGCAGGTCCTCCCACCTTCCTTCCTGCTGGAGGTGGGGCTGGGGCCTAGGCTGGAGCTGCAATCTGATCTGGATGGAAAGAAGACAGTCCCCACCAGCACTGTTATTTTCAGCCCACCCTGCTTCTCCTCCTTCCAGGTGCAAAGCTAAAGATGGTGACTCCCAGCCTCTTTCTGACTTGGACAGACTCAAAGTTTAGTTGTTCTCAGGATTATACTTTAGAGTGCTGTATTTACTCATCAGTAGCTGAAGTTGATGCCCAGTCATCTCTTTCTCCTCTGTTTTTGGGAAGTGGCACTTTCAATTCCAGCCACAGAACAGCTCCCAAGGTGGCTTGTGCCTCGAGTGGTGGATGGGCACTAGCCTCCATGGCATGGAGTGTTCTACTTAAGAGTCTTCTCTGCAATGGGCAGTCACCTCCTTCCATTCCTTCAAGGATGTGGAAGGATGATTTTCTGGCCTCCTGGAGCCTCCAAACAGGTGCTTCAGCTAGCTCCAGAGAGCTCGGGGTGTTTACTAACATCCGTGTAGGAGGAGCTGACTCTAGGAGCTCCTTACTCTGCTCTGCTCATCTTGCTGGTTGTATCCTCACTGCCTTTTGAATTATTCACTGCATATTTGGGCCAACTATGAATTTTCATAGCCATTGGTACATAGCATCTCTACCATAATGAGGTCCTTGGTGTAAGGGTGCAATGATTTCTTCCATTAAATGTTTGGGTATTAAGACAACCCCTTGTTCATTATAAATCAGTCCTTTGTTTACAGCTCTATAAATTTTTCTTCTGGGTTTCTGGAGTCAATATTGAGACCATCTTCATTAGCTCTATTTAAATCTCCTGCTGAATATTGGGACTTGAACAAGTACAGATCTATTCCAGGTATTGTGATGGCTAAGATGTTATTGTTTGGCTCTTCTATCTTATTGACCTGTTTAGCAATTTAATCAGTGAAATTATCTCCTTTGGCTGCCAAGTTTTCAGTTTTCTGATGTTCCATGCACTAGAACATAGCTATTTCTAATGTCAACATAATGGTCTCTAGTAGAGCTAATATAACCTCTGTGTGTTTAACTTCCTTTTTTACTGAAGTTAATAGTCCTCTTTCTTTCCAAATGGTTCCATGTGCATGGACTACAGAAAACATATACTTAAAATCAGTTTAAATGATGATTCTCTTTCCATTTCCTAAATGTAAGGCCCTGGTAAGGGCTATAAGTTCTGTTCTTTGGGTAGACATACCTGGAGGAAGTGTGTTTGCCTGTAGAATTTCATGGATGGTTATTATAACATACCCTGCCCTATGAATTCCCTGGTTCATAAGCTACTTTCATCTGTGAACATCTTGATATAAGCTTTCTCTAGAGCAAGAGTTCTTAACCAAAGATCCATGGACCCCCCCCCCCCCAAAGGGTTTTTGAAAGATTTCAGGGGGTCCATGAACTTGAATTGAAAAAAAACAATGTATTTCCTTTACTTTTTCTGAATTTGAACTGAAATCTAGGATTTTCTTCACTTATGAATATATGCACTAAGTTACAGTATTATTCATTTCATATCACATTACAGTTGTTGCATATCTTGAAAAATCACTTACTTTCATCCATATTTCAAAATTTCAGTAGTAGTTAGACCTGACACTAGTTGAGTGTCATAAAACTATCTGCCACTACATCCTGAGAAGGGGTCCATGGTTTTCACCAGACTGGCAAGATTGGTCTGTGTGGTCCAGCAAGCTGGAATAGACTTCTTCAATTATCTGTAAACAGTCATAAATGAGTTCCTTTTTTGACTGTGAGATAGAGCAGCAGAGTTCAAGGAAGAAACTGTTGTTAATTTTACATTTGGTTTATCTATTATAAATAATATAGCTTGATGTTTGTCTGGATTTCCAGAGATAAACCAATATCTCCCTTTTTGTTCAGGAAGGGGTATCACATAGTGAGGAATGTATGCTGTATTAGAGTAAACTATTTTGTTTCCTATGTAGTTCATAGATGTTGGCCATGACACAGACATACTGGTCAACTCTGAGTAACAATATCTAATCATTTGGAAAAGTAGCAACAGGCCTTTATGTGCTACCCAAGTTTTGTGTACCCCAAGGCTTATCCTCTGTCTCTGTGAAATTGTAATGATAAATTATTTTACTAACCATCTTGATTTGCTTCAGCTTCAATTTTATCTGGGGAGTTATAAACAGAAGTTAACCGAAGCAAGCTGACATACCAATAATCCTGTGCAATGGTGATAAAAACTCTCCCTCAGCCTGATGGGAAGAACTGTGACAAAGACAGGACTTGCTGATTCCAGGAAGGTCTGCTTGCTGATTAATGAAACTGGGCCTCAAGGATACACTGCTCAAACAGACCCATAGTTTCTTAAAGCAAGAAAATAACATACCAACAATAAAATATATCACCGGTATTAGGGTCTGTAGGGAAACAGAATCAACAGTAGGTATCTGTAAATAGTATGAAATTTTTATGAAGTTCTTTCACATGACCATGGGGATGCACAAGTCCAAATTCTGCAGGCACAGATGCAAACCAGGGGCTTCAATGAAGGTCTTTGATGAGTTCCCAGAAGATGCTCACTGTCCAAAGTCAAGCTGGAAATAATCTCTGAATGCTGAAAACACTTCCTATTTTAGGGCATTCGATGATTGGATAAAATGTCACTCATTGTTGATGGCAATCTCCTTGGTTGGTCATAGATATAATCAGCCATCTATGCAATGAACTCACTGATGACTGAAGTCCATAAATGTCCTTGTATTAACAATTAGCCAGCATGTACTTGACCAAACACCTGGGCACAATTACCTGGCCGAGTTGACATATTAGCCTAACCATTGCAGACCATCCCTGGTCAACTTGACAGCCATACACATCACCTTAAACCATACTTTGTCTCTAAATAATCATAATAGCAAACATATATATATATATATTTCTGCCTAATAATAGTCAATTGCTTTGTTTACAACCAGAAACACATTAATTCCCTAGAGAATAGAGTGCAAGTCCTTGGGTAATATTCACTCTTAAATTTGACTTCCTTAAATATTATGGCATGAAACTAATACAACATATGTCATATGATAAGGGAAAAGGTTAGGGAAGAAAACAAAGATATTTGTTTTATGTACATATACAAGCATACAAAAAAAAAAAACCCACAAGAAATAAATGCCTATGTCTATGACCATTACAGTGCTCATTTCTGTAACTGGTCAGGTGGTTAAAGTTTATATTTATCACTACCATCTCCCACTACCCATTCCATGCTCCCATTACCCTCAGCACACACCTCAGCTGGCCATGTTTCTTATCCTGGTGGGGTGACCAAAACTTTCATTCCTTTAGCTTCTGCATCATTGTTAGTCCTGCTTGGATTGGGTTATTGCAATTTTCCATTAACTCTAATCACAGGGAATGGTAGTACTAAAAGATGCCCTAAAGGGTCTTCTGTATTCCAGACAAACTCTTTTTTACCCCCATTATGGAGGTACCATTATGGAGGTATTTCTCTTGATAGTCAGGATCAATCACCCAAATCAACCCTTCTTTGCCTGTTGATTCAGAAGCATAAGGAGCCCAAAGTGGCCAGATGGCAGTCTTAACTTCCAGTTCAATGGAATCCTTGTGTTCCCTTATGGAAATATTCCTCCTTTTGAAACTAAGACCTGTCAACCAGAAGAACTTAAGGTTGCTGGGACAGGAAGCAAAAATTTTCTTAGTGGATCACTATGACTAATAGTGAGGGGTGCCACTCCCATTTCTACCCCTTTATTACTGGGTCCATGAATTCTGGTTATGGGAGAAACAGCACCATAAAGTGAATGCTGATTTAGAGCACACAAAAATTCCTGGAGAACATTGCCCAAGCCCTGCAAGTTGTTGTCACCTAGTTGGTGTAATGATTGAATCTTTAAAAGGCCATTCCACTGTTCTATCAATCCAGCTGCTTCAGGATGACTGGGATCATGGTAAGACCTGTGAATTCCATTAGCACATGTCCATTCCCACACATCATTCACTGTGAAGTGGATTCCCTGATCAGAAGCAATATTGTGTGAAATGCCATTGTGGTGGATAAAACATTTGGAATCCCTTTACAGTAATTTTGGAAGAAGAATTATATACAGGGAATGCAAACCTATATCCAGCATATGTGTCTATTCCAGTTAAAACAAACTGCTGCCCCTTCCATGATGGAAATGGTAAATGAAATCAACCTGCCACCAGCTAGCAGGCAGATCACCATGGGGAATGGTGCCATGTTGGGGGCTGAGAATGGGTCTCTGCTGCTGGCAGATTGAGCACTCAGCAGTAGCTGTAGCCAAGTTAGCTTTGGTGAAGGAAAACTATGTTGCTGAGCCCATGCATAATCTCCATCCTTACTTCCATGGATACTTTGTTCATGAGCCATTGGGCAATGGCAGGAGTGGCTGGGGAAAGAGGCTGACCATTAGCCACAGAGCAGGTCATCTTATCCACTTGCTTATTTTCAATAAAATTTTCCTCTGCTGAAGTCACCTCTGGTGAACATTCACAAGGAGCACAAATATGTTCATGTTTTTTGCCCATTCAGAAAGTCTATCCACATACCACTTCCCCAGGCCCCAATGTCACCAATTTTCCAATCATGTTCCTTCTAAGTCCCTAACCATACAGCCAAACCATTGGCAATAGCCCATGGTCTTTTCTTCCTCTAATCAAAAATGAATGATCAGATGAACTTGAAGTTCTGCCCACTGGTAGGACTTGCCCTCACCACTGTCCTTCAGGGACACCCCAACAGAGGCTGCAGTCCTGCCACTCTCCGCTTTCATGTGGTACCTGTGTATCATGTAAAACCATCTGTAAACCTAGCCCAAGTTTTCTCTCTCTCTGTCAACTGAATATAAGGAACTACCCAAGAGGCCAAAACTGTGGGATGGTAAATAGAAGGTAACATGGCAGGAATGGTGGCCATGGACATTTGGGCTGCTTTCTCATGTAACTTACTTGTGCCTTCAGGACCTGTTTGAACCCTATCTTGTATATATCACTTCCACTTTATTACGGAGTGCTGTTGTACACACCCAACTTTATGGTTTAGTGGGCCAGATAGCACCCAGCTTATGAAAAGCAACTCAGGTTTTATGGTAACTTGTGGTTCATAGTTAAGCATTTCATCTCCACTAAGGCCCAGTAGCAGGCCAAAAGTCGTTTCTCAAAAGGAAAGTAATTGTCTGCAAGGATGTCAGGGCTTTGCTCCAAAATCCTAAGGGTCTGCATTGCAGATGGCATCTCTATTTGCCATTTACACTTCCTGCATCATAGGAGCTGCTGGATCATAGAGCCCAAGTGGTCAGCTTACAGAGCAGCATGGACATGTTGCAGAACTTCCTCTTGTTCCTATCCCCATTCAAAATTAGCAGCTTTTCTTGTCAATCAGCAAATAAGCTGGAGCAGCATACCTAAATGAGGAATATTTTGTCTCTAAAATCTGAAAAGACCAACTAAAAATTGTACCTCCTTTTTTCTGTTGTAGGAGGGGTCAGATGCAACAGCATACCCTTCACTTTAGAAGGGATATCTTGACATGTCCCATACCACTGGACACCTAGAAATTTCACTGAGTTGGAGGGCCCTTGCTGTATTTTTGTTGACTTTATCTCCCATCCTCTCTTACGCAAATGCCTTACAATAAGTCTACAGACTTTGCTAACTATGTCCTATCAATATGATATCCTCAATATAATGGACCGGTGTGATGTCTCATGTGAAGGAGAGGCAATCAAGTTCTCTGCAGGTAATATTATGACATAGGCCTGGAGAGTTTATATACCCCTGAGTCTGGATAGTGAAGGTAAATTTCTGGCCTTCCAGCTGAATGCAAACTGTTTCTGGTGGTCCTTACTAATGGCAGTTGAGAAAAAAGTACTTGCCAGATCAATAGCTGCATACTATGTAGCAAAGTATGTGTTGATTTTCTTAAGCAATGATCCACATCTGGGACAGCAGCTGTGATCGGAGTCACCAACGGTTAGGTTTATGATAATTTACTGTCATCCTCCAAACTCCGTCTGTTTTCTTCACAGACTAAATAGGAGAGTTGAATGGGGATGTGGTGGAAATTACCACCCTTGCATCCTTCAAATGCTGAATGGTGACATTTATCTCTGCAATCCCCTCAGGCATCTGATATTGCTTTTTTTTTTTCAAACATGCCTTCACATTCTTTGACCCACCTCTCATGAAGAGGGTTTTTTTATCTTCCCCCTTAGAATCTAGGCACTCTGGTGACTTTTTTTTTTTTTAATTTCTCTCCCCTTCTCCTCCCCCCCACCCCAGTTGTCTGCTCTCTGTCTATTCGCTGTGTGTTCTTCTGTGACCACTTCTATCCTTAGCAGTGGTACCAGGAATCTGTTTCTTTTTGTTGCGTCATCTTGTTGTGTCAGCTCTCCGTGTGTGCAGTGCCATTCTTGGGCAGGCTGCACTTTCTTTAGCGCTGGGCGGCTCTCTTTGCGGGGCGTACTCCTTGCGCGTGGGGCTCCCCTATGCAGGGACACCCCTGCGTGGCACAGCACTCCTTGCACGCATCAGCATTGCACATGGGCCAGCTCCACACGGGTCAAAGGAGGCCCGGGGTTTGAACTGCAGACCTCCCATGTGGTAGGCGGATGCTGATATTGCTTTTTATTTACTAATTTGCTAGAGAGGGGCAGTTCTAGTGGCTTCTATTTGGCCATAATAGCCATCAATCCATAAGTCAGGTATCCAACATGAGGATTCTGCCAGTTACTGAGTATGTCTCTTCCAATTTTGCATTCTGGAACTGAGGAAATAACTACAGAATAAGTCCAGGTACACATTGGATGCACTGTGAGAAGACCTGAACTAAAACTCTATCAATCTCCTTACATCCATAATCTCCTTCTCTGACTGGTAGACACAGTGACATTTAGGGTCTCCTGGAATTAATATCACTTCTGAGCCAGTGCCTAATAATCCTTGAAATGTCTGATCATTTCCTTTTCCCCAATGCACAACTACTTTGGTAAAAGTCTGTATGTTTCCTTGGGGAAAGCTAGGAGGAAGATTAACAGTATAAATTTTTCACAATGTAACAGGATCCTTCCCCAAAGGGACCTAGCCTTCTCCTCATGCAAGGGACTCTGCGTCTGTAAACTCTCTCAAGTCTGGGAATTGATTAAAGGATCCTGATTCTCCGTGTCTGTAATTCAAGTTAGGGTTTTGTTCACTCAATCTAGAACTCTTCGGCTTATGCAGATCAAGTAGGAATTTAGTAGCTTGCCCATCTATTTCACTTCTAGGTACCCCATGATCTATTAGTCAAGGCCATAGCTCAATGTGACTCAGATTCTTTTGATAGATGCTTTGAGTCTGCCTTTCATTGCAGTCGCCACATCCACCTTTTCTTTGGTGATTAACAGCTATTTGACTTTTACCAGCCTGAGATTCAATCATTCCCATGTTTATGGATTTGTTCCATTATAGCAGAGCCTACAGTAATATCTGAACTACAGATAAGAGCAGTTACAGAGCTATTGAGGGAAGATGGAGTTAGTTTTACAAATTTATTCCTCACAGTCCTGGTTACAGGTGTGCCCTCCGTACATTCCTGGGGTGGGTGGGCAGTCTTAAAAGGTGAATCCATTTTAGCATTCCAATCCCTCTAAGTCTTTGAATTCCCTTTTCTAGTGTATACCAGGGTAAATTGGGCATCTCAAACTCAGGCATTCTAGGACATCTTTTGGTCTATGTTTCAGTAAGCCACCCAAACAAACTGTTAAGCCTTTCTAACCTCCACAGGTGTTGAATCCAGAATTTCTACTTAGTGAGCCTATATCAATAAATTCAACATGATCCAACTTTATATTCCTTCTACCATTATCCCATATCCTTAGTATCCATTCCTGCACATATTCCTTTGATTTCTGTCAATACAAATTGGAAGTCTCAACCCGTTCTTTTAGAGTATAGAGTACTTCCTCATAGATAATATTTTGTATTTCACCTTTGGAGGTTTGTTGTGATTTTGGTTTAGTAATAGGCCTAGAAGAGAAGAGGTTTGGTAGAGGAAGGTAAAGAGAAGGAATAGAAATCCTTTGCAAGCTATGGACCTCAGTGTATTCCTTTTCATTTTCATTCTGGTGAGATAGATTAATCTCTTCAAGCAGGGGTTTGAAGACAGATTCCTTATATCAGGGTGAAGGCTGGGCAGTGCCTCAGGACTGAGATGAGGTCCAGACTCCCTAAGGCTTGATGTTGTGAGGTCTCTACAAGGCAGGCCATCACAAGTTTATCTGAGAAAGTCTTAGGAGAAGTTAGGTTAGCATTCCAATATCTTCATTAATATCATAATCAACTCCTATGTCCCCATCCCAATCCTTAGGGTTCCACTCCTTTCCTATCAATGGCTTTACGTTAACATATACCATGTGAGGTTGAGATTTCAGTTTCCTTTATAATTCTGCTACTCACACAATAGGACTCTGAATCTTGTTTTCAGAGATCTCAAATCTATGGCTGCATGGAACAAGAATTTTTTTCAGAGTGCACATAGAAACTTTCACATAATTCATGTGGCCTTTAAATTGCAAATTTGAAGCTTATCCCTCTCTTTTGTAACTATATCCAGAGTATCTAGGTGGAACCAGCCAATATCATTGTACCTTTTGACTCCACAAAACTCTGGTAAGGTGTTGAAAACACTCTTACCCAGATCCTTGCCTCTAATGAGCATGGAAGTAGGGGAACCCAGGGTTGATATTTTGTATCTCTCCATTGCCAACTCATGCAATGGACTGTCATTGGCCTCTTGAATAATGGAAATAGAGACATTAGTACCCTTGAGTACAATTAGAGCTAGAGAGCCAATTGCAAGATATCAAAAACCACTTTAGAAATCCCATATTTAATATTCTGTTTCTCAAGAACCACTCCTGGCATCAATCTGTATTAGTCAGAATTCTCTAGGGAAACAGAATCAACAGGAGATATCTATAAATAGTATGAGATTTATAAAGTTATTTCACAAGGCCATGGGGATGCACAAGTCCAAATTCCACAGGCCAGCTGCAAACCAGAGGCTCTGATATAAGTCCTTGATGGTTACCAAGAGACATTGGCTATCTGAAGTTGAGCTGAGAATACTCTCTGAATGTTGAAATCGTTGAAATCACGTCTCTTTTTAAGGCATTCCACTAATTGGATAAAATGTCACTCACTGCTGATGGAAATCTCCTTGGTTGACTGTAGATGTAATCGGCTATCTAGGCAATGAACTCACTTTTGACTCAAGTCCATAAACGTCCTTGTATTACATTTTGCCCAGTGTTTTCTTGACCAAACAACTGGGCACAATTACCTGGCTGAGTTGACACATTAGCCTAACCATCACATCACTCTTATTCCTTCCCATTCCACCCCATACCATCCCTTTCTCTCAAGCAGCCATATAAGCTGCTCCCCAACCCAAAGTTTTGAGCAGAAACCTCTTTTGGTGCTACTTGTGCATTAATGCAATTTTGCCCCCCAAAAACTTGCGCTTCACCTTCCCCATTTTTAAGTCAGTTTGTTTTATTTTCAGCACAATATCTCTAGTGTACAAAAAACTCAAAAGACCAAGGGCTGTGGTTGTTAAGAGTTTCTCTTTGTTTGAAATGCCCTCTGGCATTCAGCAGTCCAGTCTATTGACTCAATATCCTTTCCATTAAGGGCCTCATATAGAGGCCTAACTATAAGTCCAAAATTTGTAATCTAGAACCCAGTCATTCAAACAAATCTCTGAAGATGCTTCTAGTGGTTGCTACTGCCAGTCTGGCTAATGCTTCTTTTCTGTAGCACAGCAAATTTCTTTGACCTTTTGACAGTTGAAACCTTAAATATTTCATGGTGAATTATGAAATTTGGGTCTTTTTTTCAGAAAATTTATATCCTTGATTGGCCAAGAAGTTCAGATTTAGGATAATGTTTTTATCTGAAGCTTTCTTAGTGGTACTAACAATCAGGATATCACCCACATATTGTAGTATTATTCCCTCCTGATGTTGGAGTCCCCTCAGATTCTTGATTAGCATGTCTCCAAATATAATGGGGTCATTTTTAAATCCTTGGGAACCACAGCGCAACAATACTGTTTACTTATATTACTTTTAGGGTCTTCCCATTTGAAAGCCAAATGTTTTTGAGACTCTGAACTCATTGATATAAATTAGAAGTCATCTTTTAAATCTAGTACAATAAACCAAAGAAAGTTCCTAATAGAATCATCCTTAAGGATGAATGTCATCTACTGTTTGGTTAATTGACCTTCAGTCCTGAACAAAGCTGTAATAATTGTTACTGGGTTTTGGGACAGGCAAAATAAGAGTGTTGTATGGGAATTGACAAGGCCAAACCAATTGATTTTGAATAAAAGCATCTATTAATGGTTTAATGGCATCTTTGGCCTGCCTCTTTGGAGGCTACTGTTGTAGACTGGGAATTCTTTCTGTGAGATAGAGCTTTACCTTAACCAGGCCAGCCTTTTCAGCTTTTTCTGCCATTCCATCGGCCCATAATGCTGGTCTTATTTTCTGTAAAATTTCATCAGGAACTTTTATTGGCATTTCCTCATCTAGCTGTAATAATGCAGGTTGGAAGGTTCATGCTTGTTTGGGAAGAAACTCAATATTTATTTTCTCTGTGGAAAAAGTAACTTGTGCACTCAGCTTTATTAGTAAGCCCCAACTCAGTAAATCAGTAAAGATGCAAGGCATTCCAGCATGTAGAGAAAGCTGTCTTAAATTATTTTCATCCAGGTGGCATTCAAAGTGTCATAAAAAGGACATAAGAGACATCCTTCCTGACACTCCAATGACAGTCATGGCTTTTATGAAAATAAGGCCGTTTGTTTGTTTTTTATTTTAAAAGGAGTAGGTTGCTCCAGTATCTATTAAAAAGTCTATAAACTTTTTCCTGCCATCATTATTACCTGGGACTCCTAATAGGAAACATGAATGGGACCAGGTGGATCAAGGGATGCCATAGGGCCTCTTCAGTTTGGGTAATTTTTTTCATTTTCAATTAATTGAGCCATATGTAAGGAGGGTTTAGAAACTTTGGGGTCCCTATCTTTTGGGTACCCTAAGCAATCCTGCTTCCAGGACCCTTCCTCTTTTCAATAGGCACATTGTTGTAATCCCAAGTTTAGGTAACCCTTTCCTTTTGGAACCCTTGGGGTCTTTGGAATTCTGGCATTTCTTCATGAGAGCATTCTTCCATTCTGGTGAATTAGTGTAACCTAGTGGGACTGCTACAAGAGTGGCTTGGCATTACATAGCTTGTTTTCTGTTTTTTTTCCTGACTTTGGTCCTGGTTATTAAAAATCTTAAAGCAATTTCAAGCAGTTGTGACATAAGCATTCCCAGTCCTTTTCCAATTTTTGTAATTTTCTTCTTCTTTCTGGGGCACTATGATTAATGAAGATCATATTAATGTGCTTCATATTATCTAGCTGCCCAGGGTCTAAATCAATGCATTGCCTGTACACATAAAATATCCTCTCAAGAAAGATGGATGGGTTTCCTTTTGGCCCTTGTTTAATTTCTTGAAAATGGTTTTAAGCTTTTTGGTTTTGGAACCCCATTTGCATCCCTTTTATTATGAATTCTTTATATGGTTCAATTTGACTCAGTTCACCGGGTCATTGGTATACCATCTGGGCTCTACTACTGGGATGGTGAAAGCTGCAGATGTACAAATTTGGTTGTTAAGTAGTAATACATGAAGCTTCATGGCTTCTTGGTGGTTTTTCTCTAAGGCTATCCTGTGTTCCTGAGGATGAGGAGGGTGTTCATAAGGGCTTGAGTATATGGCCAGTTGGGGTTGTGGGTAGCAAAAATAGAGTAAAGTTATTTTCCATCTTTTTAGGATCATCTTTATAAAAAGGCTTATTATTTTTCCAATTGCATAAGTCAGATGTAGAAAAAGAGGAATTTATATAAATAAATCCTCTAGGTTCTCCTTGGTCATCTAGTCCTGCTGGCACCTGCCTTAGTAAGAATTGCCTTGCCAAAGGTTGAGTTCCTGGTCCAAATTGGGTTACCCTGTCAGGTATAAGATGGGAGACTGTTCCTTCCTGATTGGAAATTGGAGGGGATTTGGTAATTTCCAAAAGCCTCTACTGTACCTTTCCCATATATGAAGTATGGATTGGGCAGAGAAGCAGCTAGAGACATTAGGTATGGAAGATCTAAATCTTCTGGTTGGGGGTCTAACAGTGCAGACTTTGTCTGATTTGTCTGAGCTTTTTCCCTTTGTGCCATAATTTAGCATCTCTTTTGTGAATCTTTGTTTTGACATGGACACATATGACTGAATATATGCTATCTCATCCCAATTTCTTCTCATTTGCAGAAAAAATCTAGCTGTAGAACGTTATTATAATTTAGGGATCTGTTTGCAGACCAATATTCCCCTGAATCCAACCTACATCATTACCAAGGAAAATTTTATTTTCATTGACTCATAGCTTAATACAGAAAAATTATGTTAAATACATCCCAAAGGACTGCAGTCAGGTATATCATTAACATTGCCATACTTACGATGATATTAACATGATGTTTCAGCCTAGGCAAATTATAGCTACTGCTTATATGTCAAAGAAACAAAAATTCCACAAGGGAATGAATGCAACCCTTAGCCAATCAATAGATACAAAGTTCATGTGAGTACTTTCCATGACTGGTATCCCTTCTTATCCAAATAGATCAAACAAAATCAACAAACATTCAACAGAGTATTTTAACCCCCAACCAATTATTAAATCTGCCTCTCTTAATTTCAACAGATGAGCAAGGGTTTCATCCTTCAACCAATTAACAAATATTTTAGAACAAAAGGAACAAATCCTGGACACAAGATTAGGTACTTATGCAATGTTAATTATATAAAAGAAATTTGTTCCCAGTACTGTTTCTTTCCTTAAACTTGACTAGTGCTGAGGGGTGTGAAATACCAGATCAAAGAGGGAGGGTCCTAATCACCGAGCCTCTAGATAAATTAGTCTGGGCAATGCCATTCAGAAACAACTAGGAGGGCCTGCACCCCAGTGGGGCTCATGCAGGCAGCCCTTGAGACTACTGAGGTCCCTTCATCATGGTCAACGAATTGTTACCAAGTGAGACTCATTGCCAAACACTCACAGAAGCCAAAACTATAATATTGAAATTTTGAGAAGAGGGAGTTTTATTGCAAGGATGACCAGCAAGGAGACAGGAGTTAAAACTGAAATTGGACTCCCCTCCTGTGTGGTCAGGTAAAGTTTATATAGGTTAGGAAGAGTGAGGGAGTCTCAAAGTACAAGTGCTAACCTTAAGCATATGAGGCATGTGCAGAAGCTTTACATAGGAAGTCACAGATCACATGACCAGAAAAGGCGTCTAAGCATGTAAAAATGGGGCTTTTCCTTAAATGGCTTACTTTTGATCAGATAGGAGGGTGTAGAAGTTTGATATGGTTATGAATTCCAAAAATAGATATTGGATTATGTTTGTAATCTAGTCTGTACCTGGGTATGATTAAGTTATGATTAGGGCTTTGATTGAGCCATGTCATTAGGGCATTGAATCACCACCCATTGGTGGGTGGGGACTCACAGATAAAAGGCGTGGCAAAGGACAGAGTTGAGGGTTTTCTGATTTTGGAGCTTTGATGTTGGAGTTTGATGCTGAAGCCTTAAATGGAGCCCCAGGAAGTAAGCTCACAGAATAAAGAGAAAACAGCCCCAGGAAGAGAAGAATGCTGAGCCCAGGAAAAAGCAAGCACTGGGAAGAAAGGAACCTTGAACCCAAAGAGAAACAAGACCCTAGAAGGGAGGAACCCTGGAAGCCTGAACCCTCACTGCCATCAGCAGCCATCTTGCTCCAACACATGAAAATAGACTTTGGTGAGGGAAGTAACTTATGCTTTATGGTCTGGTATCTGTAAGCTCCTATCCCAAATAAATACCCTTTATAAAAACCAACCAATTTCTGGTATTTTGCATCAGCACCCCTTTGGCTGACTTATAAATAAGGAGTGTGCAAGCATGGTATCAGGAAGCCCGGGTAACTGGATAGAGCAAGTTGGGACTGGAATAGACTAACAATAGAGAACTTAGGTTATCTGGAGGCCATAGGGAGGCCAAGGAAGTATCCAGTTACAACAATGTGTAAGGTTTAATGTGCCCTGTTGCAGCAGCTTCAGTACAAGTTATTTATTTTGTGCTCATTTAAAATTACTGTGTATTGCTTTGTAAAGTAAATACATTAGCACTTACAGCACTTGATTTAAAATATTTAAGGATGAATCTTAGAATTATATTAGAAATATATACTAAATGTAAAAGAAATTATGTTATTATTTCTAAACTGAAAAGCTGTTTTGGTGATGCTGTTTTATTCTTGATTTCTATTTTCTGTGTCTGTTTATACATAAACATTTCTAAAACAGCATAAGCATTCATGTATCTTAAATCATTTAACTTTAAATGACCCAAGTTAAAATAAAATTAGTTTTAGAAAGGGAAGTATTCTTAAATATAATTCAACTATAAATGCTTTTAATTTTATAATGCATTTTTCCCATATCCATCAATTAAAGCAATATTTTGGTTTTAGGAAAATATTTTCTGTGAAAAATTTCAAAAACTTGAAAATATGTTCACATTTTTAAAAAATAATTTTATATTTATAAAATATAAATTTAAAGTAAAACCACACTCAGGAATAATATTTGACTTTCTCTGTTAAGGAAGAAAATATACTCTGCTATAACAATATTTTAGGTAATAAATCCTTTCAGTATTTATTAAAGTAATATTTAGACAGCCTTCATTTTTCTTAGGGGTATTGTTAAGTCCTCCTTAGGATTTATCCATAGTCATTGAGATTTACTTTGAGATTTATAATGGAATATTTTCATTATTCAAGTCAAAATGAAGCAATTTGCTTTATCTCAGAAATAAGGTGAGGTAATCAACATGATGACATTGATCGTTTAGGTCACAATTTTATCATCATAATACTATACAAGGGGACTACAATGCAGAACATTTTCTCTATAGCTCTGTAACAAAATTCCTAAAATAATTTTTTCATGGTAAAGTTGGAAGCATATCTTCTATAACACTGTAGGATTTTCCCTGTTAAATTCAAAAGGATACTCATTAATCAATGTTCCATAAGCAAATGCTATATCATGGCATAATTTAAGTGGACCATTTGCAATCTTATTTCAAATAATAATATAATAGGTACATTGTTGACATCTGACACATGCATACACATTTTAAGTTAAATAATTTCATATATATGTATATATCCTTATAAGATTTAACATTTAAATTGCCTTTTTTTAAAAATTGTTGACTTTCAATATGTGTAGTTTGTTTTGTGCCAAGCGTACCTTAATAAAAACTGTTAAAATCATTATGTCAATATCATACACACAGTTTCTTTCTAGATATCTTTGGGGAAAACGAGTGATTAAGCCTTTTATTTTTCTAAGAAGAAGCCTTAATTTGGTCATTTATATATTAAATAATTTTATTTGTCCTTTGGGGATATAAAGAAAGCAGGGATTTTGGAGGATCTTGGGAGAGATATTCTCAAGTGGCAAATGGTTGGCCTGATGACCTGTAAGACACACCTGCCATCTTTGTTCACTGATCTGTGCCTCACTCACCTTTTCCCATGCCAGTCTATGCTGCAGTGCTTGTTACCATACACTGAGTTTTGAAATATCAGTAGTAGAGGATTTCTCAGTTTCTCTGCCTGCAATAGCTCAATGGTTAGATTTTAATAAGAAATTTCTTACCAAACAAATCATTAAAGGTACTTGCTTTTACTTATATTCTGCACAAAATTGTATTTCTGAAAATTCTGACTAGCATTCTTTGTTCTGCTCTGTGTATCTCGACCAATTTGCAGACAGGGTGGAAAGAATATGATAACTTCCGCCATTTGGTCAGAAGAGGAACTAGAAGAATCAGTGGAACATGGCGGGCATTTTTGGGACATTGGAATTGTCCTGCATGACATTACAATGATGGATACAGGCCATTACACATTTTGTCAAAACCTATAAAATTGTGTGAGACAATGTGTAAACTATAATGTAAACTATAGTCCATAGTTGGTAGCAACGCTTCAAATATGTGCTCATTAATTTTAACAAATGTACCACACTAGTGAAGGATGTTGTTAATGTTGGAAAGTGTGGGAGGGGAAGAAGGTAAGGTATATGGGAATCCCCTATATTTTTGATGTAACATTTATCCAAAGCTTCTTTAGAAATAAAAAAATAAAACAACAACAACAAAAAAAGACACAATGACTAAAGTTAGTATAAAACAATGATGAGTGATACTATGGTTTAAGATCTTTCCTGTTCAGAGTGTTAATTCCTGTGACTAACTATAAGCATTAAAAAAAGATTTTGTAATTTGATAAACCTAAATATTATCATTATTTTAATACAGCTTGGATATACAATGACAGGTATATTTCCATGCTTCATTTTTTGAGCGACCATGCCAGTGTCTGAAAAGGAAAAATGGTGGTTACAAGATGGTCAGAGGTGACCTATGGAGAAGCTAGAGGCAACAGCACCATTATTGCTACAGGAGACTGGGAGGTAAAAGTACCCTACTCCATCCTGAACTCTGAGAGAACCAGTCTATCATTGGAAAATTCAGCAGATTTCCTGAAACTAAAAGCTCTATAGTGTGTAAATTAGTTGGGTGGGTTCCAGGTGTTTCCTCTATCTTCCTCCTAGGTCTCACCATGCCAGTGATACACTGCTACAAGTTCAGTTCATTGTGACTAACAAAAAAATAATAAATGTCATGATAAACAGTTTTGTCTGAGGTCAGTAGCCAGACTCTATCAACATATGGTAGCACCAGATGCTAATTTTGAAATCTGAAATGCACAGTGAAATTGTATACATTTCTCTCTCTCTTTCTCTCTCTCTATATATGTATCTCTCTCTCTCTCTCTAAAGTTAAGTTATATAATACTAGTGTCTTATTAAAATATATTAAAATTAAGAAAAAAAATAATTTTCTTATTTTTCTCTACAAAGAGGATCTGAATTTAACCAAAGAAAAAAACAAAAATAAAACAAAACAGATGCTAGAGTTTTTAAAGGCAAAAAAAAATTGTATAAGATATGTGTTACTCATATTGTCTTGCTTACGAAAGTGAGAGTAAGATAATTTTAAGTCAATTGGGTCAAGTGATTAATTGGTCCTAATTATTAGGAATGCTACAGACTTAAGAGATGCTTTTAGGTTTCTTTTGGTCCCCAAACATGAAGGTAATTATTATTTTCCCTTCTAAGGTGTCATATTTGTGTTTTATCAAGTAACTTCATTCAGTGAGGATTTTACTACACAAAAGATTGGCTTAAACAACATGAATTTTTTGACTCATTTTTTTGAGTCTAGCAGAAGTTCAAAACCAAGGAGTCAGCTAGACAAGGCTCCCCACCAAAAGTCTGTACATTACATACTTGAGAGATGCTTTTAGGTCTTCTTTGACCCCCAAACACTATTACTTTACCTTCTGTGGTAGCACATTCGAGTTTTATCATGTTACTTCTTTTGTACTTTACACAAAATAGTCCTTCAGATGATTTTTTTGAACATTATGAGAGACCAAGGGGAGGATGTTTTTAAAGAGAAAGCACTTTTGTACACCCCTCAAACTATACTCTTTAGATGAGTGCTTGTATAATTTAAATTAACACCCCCTAAGTAGGTGTCCAATGTATGAAAAAGGTATGAATATTTGAAAAGACTTTTTAACTAATGCTCTGATTATACATTTATTCTGACATAATTCTAGTAGACCTTAGAATAAAAAGTGAACTAATTCTTGGAAACATTTGACTTGTGGACAGATGAAGGAAAATAGACTCAAGAAGGGCTCAGAAAACCAATCCACATAAATATTCGAATACTTGGCAAAAGGAGGCAGAAATTTAGAGATAATTATCTGAAGGCTTATCTCGCTCACTGATGATTTTGTTCCTTGTTTTAGTTTACTAAACTGCTGTGACTAATACTACAAAAAAGATTGACTTCAACAACAGGAATTTGTTGGCTCATGGTTTTGAGGTTAGCAGATAATCAAAACCTAGACGTCAGCAAGGCAATTGTTTCTCCCCAAAGTATATACAATTGGTGCAATTCCTAATAATAGATAACAAACCAATATGCCAATCCCTCAGCAGTAATGCTGGTACTTATGAAGCATATTCTTGAAAAATCGATACTTAGCTTGAGAATATCTATTGCCTAAGAGTTGCCTCCTGAAAAGCTCCTCATTACTCAAATATGGCCTGTCTCTAAACTAAACTCAGTAAATAAATTCACTATTCCCCATTCCCAAGCATGGCACATGACTCCCAGGAATAAGGCTTCCTGTCACTGAGGGATTAATATCAAGTTCCAAGCAAGTATTATTTGGGGAAAAAACCCTTGAACAAAAGGGGAAAATATTAAATACAAATAAGTTTTTATGGTGAAGAGACTTCAAAGTGAGACAAGAGGACATTGTAGAGGTTATGATATGCATGAATCAGGCAGATCTCCCTAACTCCCAGACCAAACAAAGCCTCAAACAGGGTTGATCCTGAGGGTTTTAGAGTTATCTGGACATTTAGCCAAAGCATACAACCCCTTGAAATCAAGATCCTGTCAGTGGACCTTATCTTGGAATATATGATAACCTATTTCCCCAATAACAGAGTTAGACTATTTTATATTTCCCTACATATGATTCTTCTACCCTCTTTTCTATGAATCCATAATTTGCAGTATACCCATTAAAAATATATCCCAGAGACTTAAATCTTGGGTCTACTTATATGCCAGATAAGCACTAATTCTCAGCAGAGTTGTGGCCAGCACCTTCTCTCCAGTTCATCAGACTCACCCAGGACAACTAACAAAATGATAATGATGGACAATCCCCATACTAAAAAAACACAGAGTATCCACAATGGCAAACAAAATCATTCCTTCCATCTGCTCCATGTCTAAGCCCCCTCTCAATCTGAAGCAGAGCAGGCATCATTATCCCCAAATCCTCAAGACTAAGGAACGAACAAACATAAGTAGGGAAAGTAACTATGGATCAAAGTAGACTTATTATTATTGCATTAAAAGAAGAACTCATAACTTTGATATAAAGATAGTGGTTACCAGAGGTTCTGAAGGGAGGGAAGAATAAATGTAACCTGGGGCTTTTTTAGGGCATTGGAATTGCTCTGCATGATAGTGCAATGATCGATACAGGCCATTATACATTTTGTCAAAACCTATAAAATTCTTCACTGTGAAGTGTAAACCATAATATAAACTATAGACCTTGGTTATTAGTAGTATTTCAATATTTATTCATCAATTGTAAAAAATATGCCACACTAATGTAAGATATTGATAAGGGAAAATGTGAGATTGGGAGGGTGTGGGGTATATAGGAAACCCCTATATATTTTTTTTCCATTTTTTAATTTTTTACTTATTATTTTCCTATATTCATATATTTAATTTTATTGAAGTATATCATTCACACATTCATACCTGAATGTACATAAACAAGTGTATAGTAAAAGTTGTAAACTTTAAAAAGTTACGCAACAATCATGCATACAAACATGTCATAGAGGGGTCTCATAAATCAACCCATCACCAATATCTTGCATTATTGTGAGACATTTCTTACAAATTATGAAAGAATATCATCAAAATCTTAGTCTAGATCTTACATTTGGTGTATTTTTTCCCAACCAACCCTATCATTATTTTTTTAAATATATTTTTATTATAGAAGTTGTGAACTTAAAAAACAATCATGCACACATATAGAATTCCCATACAACACCCCTTCATCAACACAACACACCATGGTAGAATATTTATTACAGATTATGAGATAATAGCATCAGACTATTACTACTAACCATGGTCCATAGCATACATTTAGCACAATTTTTCCTTACTACCCCTTTTCGACACAGTACATCCTTGGTATAGATGCATGAATATTGCAGTATTGCTGTTAACCACAGTCCATAGGTCACTCCAGTTGTATTTTTCCCATGCTTTTCCACATTCCCACCACCCTGCAATAGTGATGTATATCTACTCTACTTGAAAGAAGGATGATGTAGCATCTATATCATCAACCACAATTCTCATCCACCTCTGAGTTCACTGTGTTACTAAGTCCCTAGATTATTCTCTAGCTTTCTTTCAATTGACATTTACATCCCTAGACTACTCTTTCCAGAAACATTTCCATTTATAAACCAGCTGCTACTCACTCTAATGTGTTACCGTCAAGTCTATCAATTTCCACAGTCAAGTTAATTAAAACTTCTATATACTTTAAGCATCAATAGTCCTTCTCAGCCCTCCTCTTATCTCCTAATAACCTATATTCTAGGTTTTAACTCCATGCACTTATTTTTTTTGTATTTATTTCATATTAATGAGACCAAGCAATATTTGTACTTTTATGGCTGTTTCCATCTTTGGCAGGTGTAGATAATGCCATTATGAATATTGGGGTGCAGATGGCTGTTCATGTCACAGTTTTCAGTTGTTCTTGATATATTCCTAGTAGAGGATTTGCTGAGTCATATGGCAGTTCTATATTTAGCTTCCTGAGGAACAACCAAACTGTCTTCCACAGAAGCTGCACCATTTTACACTCCCACTAACAGTGAAAGAATGTTCCTATTTCTTTACATCCTCTTCAGCACTTATTGTTTACTGCTTTGTTTTTTCTCAAATTATGGCCATCATATGAGCTATGCATCTCATTGTCATTTTGTTTTGCATTTCCCTAATAGCTAGTCATATAGAACATTTTTTTTCATGTACCTTTTGGCCATTTGTATTTCTTCTATTTAAATCTTTTGCCCATTTTAAAAATTAGATTGCTTGCTCTTTTGTTGTTGAGTTGTATGATCTCTTTATACAGAATGGAACTCAAACCCTTATCAGATATGAGTTTTCCAAACATTTTCTCCCATTGAGTGAGCTGCCTTTTCACCTTCTTGAATGTGAAAATTCTTTGAATGACAAAAGTCTTAAGTTTGAGGAGGTCTCACTTATCCAGGTTTTCTTTCATGGCTTGTGCTTTTGGTGTAAGGTTTAAGAATCCACCACCTTTTACCAGGTCTTGAAGATGTTTTCTTACATTTTCTTCTAGGAGCTTTATGGTTCTTGCTTTTATTTTTAGGTCATTGATCCATTTAGAGTTAATTTTTTTATAAGGTGAGAGATAGGGGTCTTCTTTCTTTCTTTTGGCTGTGGATATCCAGTTCTCCCTGCACCATTTGTTGAATAGACTGTTCTGCCTGAGTTGGGTGGATTGACAGGCTTGTCAAAAATTGCTTGACATTAGATGTGAGGGTTTATTTTGGAATCATCAGTTCAGTTCCATTGATCTATGTGTCTATCTTGATGCCAGTACCATGGTGTTTTTCCCACTGTATCTAGGTAATATGTTTTGTCATCTAGCTAAGTGTTTGTCAATTTTGATAATCTTCTCGAGGGTATCCTGCTGTTTTGAGGTGCAATATTCTGTATATATCTATTAGGTTCAGTTCGTTTATCATATTATTCACACTCTCTGAGTTTTTTATTTATCCTGTGCCCAGAAGTTAGAGCGGTGTATTGAAGTCTCCAACTATCATTTTAGAGACATCTATTTCACCCTTCAGTTTTGCCAGTGTATGTCTCATATATCTTGAGGTATCCTAGTTAGGTGCATATATATTTATGATTGTTATTACTTCCTGATGAATTGTCCCCTTTTATTAATACATAATGTCTTTCAGTGTCTCTAGTGCCAGTTTTGTTTTAAAGTCTATTTCATCTGAAATAAGTATAGCTACTTAAGCTTTTTTGTTTGTTTGTTTTTGTTTACTGCATGTGTGGAATATCTTTTTCCAGTCTTTCACTTTCAGTCTGTTGGTATCCTTGGGTCTAAGGTGAGTCTTTAGTACACAGCATATAGATGGTTCCTATTTTCTTATCCATTCTGCCAGTCTGTATCTTCTGATTGGGGAGTTTAATCCATTAGCATTCAATGTTCTTATTTTACTCATTTTGACCTTTCATTTTTATCTGTCTTTTTTTATTTTTACCACTCTTTTGACATTTTTAGCTACTTTTACTGATATAATCTTCATTTCTACACTCTCTTCCAAGGCTCTCTCTTCTCTTTCCTTTTTAGGCTGTAGCATATCCTTTAGTATTTCCTGAAAAGCTGGTCTTATAGTTACAGACTATCTCAGTTTCTGTTTATCTGTGAATATTCTAAAGTCAACCAAGATTGAAAGACAATCTTGTTGAGTATAAGATTCTTGCGTGGCAATTTTTCTCTTGCAGTATCCTAAATATATCATGCCACTGCCTTCTTGCCTCCATGGTTTCTGATAACAAATTGGCATTTAATCTTATTGAGTATCCCTTATATGTAATGCATTGCTTTTCTCTTGTTGCTCTCAGAATTCTCTCCTTGTCTTTGACATTTGAAATTCTGATTAGTATGTGTCTCAGTTTGTCTGTTTGATTTTTTCAGATAGGAATATGTTGTGTATCTTGGACACAGAAATTTGTATCTTTCAATAGGGATGGGAAACTTTCTACCATTATTTCTTCAAATAAATATTCCTTCTGCCCCTTTTCCCTTCTCTTCTTCCTCTGGGACACCCATGACACATGCGTTTGCATATCTCTTGCTCTCATTTAGTTTCCTGAGACCTTGTTCAATTTTTTCCATTCTTTTTTCATCTGTTCTTTATGTTCACTTTTGGAGACCATGTCTTCAAACTCATGATCTTTACTTCTGCCTCCTCAAATCAGCTGTTAAATGACTTCACTGTATTTTTAATTGCACTTATTGTGGCTTTCATTCCCATAAGATCTGCTATTTTCCCCTTTTTTATTATTTTTTAAAAGATACATAGATCATACAAAATATTGCTGTAAAAAATATGAGGTTCCCATATACCCCACTCCCCACCCACCCCCACTCCTCCCACATCAAAAACCTCTTTCATCAGTGTGGCACAATCACTGCATTTGATAAATACATTTTGGAACACTGCTACACAGCATGGATTATAGTCTACATTGTAGTTTACACTCTCTCCCAGTCCATTCAGGGGGTTGTGGCAGGATATATAATGTCCTGCATCTGTCCCTGCAATATCACTCAGGACAACTCTAAGTCCCCAAAATGCCTCCATATACACCTCTTCTTCCCTATACCTGCCTTCAGCAACTCCCATGGCCACTATCTCCACATCAATGATACAGTTTCTTCCATTGCTAGAGTCACAATAATTCTATAGTAGAATACCAGTAAATCCACTCTAATCCATATTTTATTCCTCCATCCTGAGGACCCTGGGATAGTGATGTCCACTCCATCTCTAAATCGATTGGGGGCTTAGATCCCACATGGCTGATGGATGTGATTCTCCTGCTTGCATTTGTTGGCACTCTCAGTTTCCTGGTGTGGTGGTTGACCATCCTCACCTCCCTGTTGGCTGATCTGGGTAAGTCCAAGGAACCTAATAATAGGTGTGGCAACTCTGCTGAGGCTCAGGGCCCAGCTGGCACATAGTCAGTCCTGAGATTCAAGTCTCTTGAGCATATACCAACCCCAGTACCAAATGCAAGTTCAGTAAAAGTGACAGAAGAGGCATGTGTAGAGAGGTCATATCGAAGTGCTATTTTTCTATGTATGCTTTCAAATACTTCTTTGTGCTCACACAGTGTCTTCTTAATATCTGTATTAACCAGATTATTGAATTTATTAAGGAGATTCATTTGATTATCTATGATTAGTTGCCTCAACTCCTTTATGTCATCTGGAGGCTTATCTTGTTCCTTTAATTGGGCCATATCTTCCTGTTATTTGGTATGAATTTTAATTTTTTGGTGGTGTTTTGGCATCTGGCTTATTAGATGTATTTATTCTGGGTGCAGTTTCTCTCTTTAGTTTAGGGCTGTCTTGTCCTTTCTGCCTTGCTGGTTGTGTAGTAGGAGCTGAGGACACAGTAAGCTATGGAACTTGAACCTGCCTGTGCTGCCCCAGGATGTATAAAGCTTCTCCCAACTTTCCCCTTTGCCAGGGGTAGGGACAGAGCCAGAGCCATGTGTAATAATCTAAGTCATGCAGGCAAAGACCATCAGTACTTGCCCAGAGAGAGTGATGAACCTTCACATACATTCCTACCCTGCTTGGGGAGTGGGTGGTGCTACAGATGTGTGCAGCAGTCTCTATCAGGTGGGACCAAAATGATCACGGTTGCCTAGGTATACTTATGTAGCACCTCTTCCCTTCTCCTTGCCAGGGGTAGGGATGGACCCTCTGGACTGTCAATAATCTAATACATGTGGGCCAAATTTACCTGCTGTTGCCCTGAAAGGTTGAGGGATTACTGTCACTTCTTCCGTTTAGGTAGTGGGGGAACCACAGATGACCAACAGTCCAGTCTGTGTAGGCTGAATGTGCCTACCATTGCCCAGAGAGACTAAGAAACATCAGCTCCCTCCTATCCTATTGGGTGGTGGGGGTGGATCCACCGGTGCCCAACAGTTCAGTCCCTATAGGCCCAGGGTACCTGTCCTTGTCTGGAGAGGCTGAGTATCTACCAGTCTCTTCCTATGATATTGTGGTGTGAGTTGGGGGTAGATCCACAGGTACCCACCAATCCATGCTGTGCAGGCCATATAGTGCCTGCCATTACCTGGAAAGGCTGAGGAGACACATCTCTCCTACCTTACTTGAATGCAAGGATGGAGCTATAGGTATCTGACTTTTCAGTCTGTGTGGGTTGAAAGCACCTGCAGCATCCCAAAGAGACTAAAGAAACCCAGCCCCCTTCTATCCTATGGGGTTGAAAGGGTGGAGATGGAATTGAAGGCACTCATCAAACTAGTTTGTGTGGGCTGAAAGTGCCTGCAGTTGCCCAGAGAGTCTGAAGAAACAGTCTCTCTCCTATCTTATAGGGGTGCAGGCATGCAGCCACAGGTATCCAACTCTTCAGTCTGTGCAGACCTAATGTACCTGCAGTTATTACTCAGAGAGGCTGGTGTAGATCCACCAGCTTCCTCCCTGACAGAGGTGAGGCTGGAGCCTGGGCTAGTGCTACAGTCTAATCTGGGTGGAAAGAAACCAGTCCTTACTGTCACTGTGATTTTCAATCAGCTAAGCCTCCCCTCATGCCAGGGACAGAGTTAAAATGGTGGCTACTACCCTCTTTCTGACTTCAACAGGTTCAAATTTTAGCTGTTCTTAGCTCAAGGTTATACTTTAACTAGACAAATTTACTAAGTAGTAACTGAAGGTGATGGCCGACTCTCTCTTCTGCCCCTGTTATTGGGAACTGGAGCTTCCAACTCCAGCCCTAGGAGAACTCCTGGGGCGACTTGTGCTGCCAGAGTAAAATAAGCACTGCCTCAGAGGCGTGGCCTGTAGTTCCCAGGAGAGGCTTGTGGAGGTTCTCCCAGTTTCCTTCCTGCTGGAGGTGGGACTGAGCCTTAGGCTACAACTGTAATCTGATCAACCCTTCTTCCGCTCATGCCAAAGGCAAAGTTAAAATGGAGGCAGCTATTAGCATCTTTCTGACTTGGACAGGTACAACTTTATTTGATTTTAGGATTATACTTTAGTCAGGCTAATTTACTCATCAATAGCTGAAGTTGGTGCCCAACCATCTCTTCATTTTTGGAAACAGAGCTTCCCATTACAGCCACAGAATATTTCCGGAGCCTGTTTATGCCACCAGTGAAATATGGGCACTGGCCTCTGCAACGTGGAGTGCTCTACTCACCAATCTTCTATGCAGATGGGCAGTTTCTTTCTTCCATTCTTTAAAGGATGTGCAGGATTCTCTTCTTTATCTTCCAGAGCCCCCAAATAGCTCTGAGTGATTACTAACTGCCTTGTAGCATGAGATGACTCTTGGAGCTTTTTACTCAACCACCATATTGGTTGTCGCTTCTCCCCTATGTTTTTGTTATGACTTTGTTGTAATCTAAAACTTCTTTAAAAATAAAATTTGTTGTATTAAAAATATGCAATTTTACCCATGGATTGATATATACAAAAAGAAATCTTTGTGAGTGTAATATATATGTAAAATATGTAATTTATTTATATGCATAGTACATCTGAGTTAGAATATTTTATGGTAAAATTTTGTTCAAGCATAATGCATTTTTGCCAATGTAGGAGAAAAAATACACTTCAGTTCTTCTATTAACATACTGATCATAAGTAAATATTGCCAAAGATAATATACATATTGGCTATATGAAATTTTTGTATGCGAGCAAAAACGTTTCTAGGAAGCCAGCTCACAGAGAAATGTTAGATATAAACAAAAAATATATATGAATATAATGCCCATTGTTTTTAATTAATAACAGACTAGTTGGAAACAATTTAAATTTCTGTCACTAGGCAAATATTCACATAAATTATGATATATTTATACAATAAAATACAGATATTAAAAACAGGTATGATAATATAATAAATATGTGCATCATCTTTTAGTAAGGGAAAGAAGCAACTAAGGTGGAACATAATATGAATACTTATTTTTTCTAAAATATGTATGTTGTAGGATTTTGCTTCCACTAATTAATTGTGATATTTTGTATTTGATAGGCAGTTATGTAATATTTGCAATTCCATCACAACAGAAAATATATATACATTTAAATATACCCATTGGATCTATGAACTGAACATTTTCAGTTTCTAAAAGTTTTATTAATTTTAATAGAATTATTATAAGAACCACAGATTCTATATCAAAAATACTAATTTATCTTAACAAAAGCAAAATAATTTGGATTTAAAATAATAAATGGAGGGAGGGAAATAAAATAAATATATATTGGTAAAAATACCGCAGTTTATTTATATCATTTGTTAATCTGAAGAAGTTATTATTCATTAGTTTTGTGATTTGTATCTTTCTTGTTTGATAGTGTATTTTAATCAAACTTGATATTAGTGAGGTAAGTAAATTAAGCCAGAAACATGATCAAGCAAATACAAATCATTGAAATTACAGGTAATTTACAGAATCACCAAGTAATTTTAAATTTAATAAATTCCTCTGAAAATAACTGAAATGTATTGAACATATATAACCCTATGAACATAGATGTTATTTATATTTATCTTTCATATGACTCTAGGAAGTACATCAACAAAGAAAATAATATATTTACAAATAGATATGGAACTGCTTTCAAAGAATCAAATTATTTATATTTTTCATCTTATTTACTGGACATCTGTCCTTGTTACCATGTAATATAAATATGAAAATACAGTTTTCATGGTTTGGAATCTCAGAAAGTGTCCATAGCAGCTCTCACAATCTAAATGTGGGATGATTGTGTTTATAAACACTTGAGTTTCCAAGACAACATGATATGCACTCATAGGACTCTATAGAAACCAACGAACTTGTAATTGTCATCCAACCCTTGTGTTAGTTAAACTCTGTTGGGTTCTCAATATAAATGCTAATGGAAGGAAGGTGGGCAGTTTCCCTTCTCCCATGTTGCAAAATCACACAATCTAGCTTCAAATTGCTTTTGAATCCCTAGATGAAAGTTTGAATATAAATATAAATGTATTATAATTTTTCATACTCAAAATATGACTTGATTTTCAAGACCAAAATTATTTTAAATGATTACCAGAAGAAACAATTTTTTATCTATCTCTAATCAAATAATATTTTCATGTACAAAGAGAGGTTACTGGAAAAATTTTAAATTATGCCAAGGGTTTTTAAAGATTCTATTTATTTTGAATTGTCAGACTGGATATTTTAAAACTAATTTTCCCATCATTCCAATTTTTAGTGACTTCATTTAACAAGAGTTTGCTCATACATTAAGTAGATATTGAACATCTTCCATGAAAATGGGCTAAATAAATGGTAAGTTAGTTATCTCTGATTTACTATCTCCTGTTTTGCACTGAAATATTCAAAATTTTGTGATGATCCTTTGCTAATTGTATACATAGAGATATCAAAAGCATGACCACTAGGAAATAGAGGATTCCGTCTTCATATAATATTTTCACATAGATCAGATCCACAAGATTTATACAATTGAAAAGTAGGCAAACATTGTCTTTACTGAATGTGTGCAAATTTGGGGAGAGGGTAGAATTGTTTCTTTCCTCTTATTCTTTAATCAGTGCTCAGTAAGAGGTATGAATTTTATCCTAAGAGAAAACTTCAAAAAGTAGGATTGTAGGAAGAGTGGATAACCCATTCTCATAAATGCAAAGGATATTCTCCCCAAATTAACAATAAAATATACATATTTCCAACCCAAATATATATGCTACTGGATTACTTTGCTGCAGGATGCTGTGAGCGCTGGTGAAAAATGGCATATCAAAACACTGAACTTACTGGCCAAAATGTTTTTTTTTTTTTCACAGTCAAAATAAGCAGTCATCTGAGCCTTTGCTAGCAGATTTTAACAGGACTTATTACTGCTTCTCATCCTTAGTAATTCAGCTGTGGAACATGCTACAAAAGTCCACGTAACAGTGAGGTGACATTTGTTTACTGTGCAGGAACAATCTCCTAGTTGGCCCACAGATCATGTACTCATGATGTATTGAATGAAAGAAAAATTGATTCTATAGAATGAAACTAAGAACAGGTGATGAAAATATCCTTATTGTCTTCAAAGTTTCAATTATTTTTACACTTAATTAGCTTTATTGTCTTCACAACTTTTCTTAAGAATAGGATAAAATTTATCTTTAGTGCTCTGTCTAAATAAATTTAAAATCTATGTATTGCATTTAATGAATTGCAATACAAGATTCAAATATGGTTGATTTCTGGCTAAAATGCCAAATGTCAAGAGCATCCCCCCTTTATTTATAGGACAAAGATGAAGTTTCTTGTGATTACTGAGATATAAACTATTGTCTGAATTATAGAACAATTTCTACTAACAATTTTGAAATTAGAACTGAACTGAATAAAGCAATCATCAGTTTAACTAAGCTTTCTCTATAGTACAGGTATAGATAGGAAGCTGATGCCTCCCTTTTTGTTAGCTAAATCAGAAATCAGAAATTGTTGGTCCATATGAATAAGAAATCCAGGGAGGCATCCTTTTATTTCATCCGAAGGATATTTATCTACTTACTATTCCCATTTTGTAAGCACAAATGTCAGCACATTTTTAAAGAAATGTACTTTGATTCTATTTTATTTTTTTATTTTAAGTTTTTATTTTTGGCTTGTATTATGTTGGTAAATTCAAATCCAAGAGGGACCATCAGGTTTTCCAATGTGGCTGTTCTCAAAAAGTCATAAAATAATTATAGATTTTTCAAATTCCACTTGCATGCTAATTATTTTTGGTTTGTATATTTTGAAGATATGCTGTGAAATGCTTAAAGGTTCATGATTTTTAGAACTTCTTAAGGTATTGTGGACTTAGAACATCTGAAATATCCCTTCAGTACCTTAATTGATTGTCTTATTGGATACAAATGCTGTCTCTCTCTCTCTCGCCCCCCTTCTCTATCTGTCTTCCCTTAAACAGATCTTGCTCTCCTCTTTTAAACAATAAAGATATTAGAATGAGTTGAAAGCCGATTATCTCTTTGAATCTATATGATTTTGATTTCTGTGATCTTATTAAATTTAAAAAGAAAAATGAATATTATATTTCCTGGCAACACTACATAAAGGTTTTCAGAAATACACTAGCTGAAAACTAATTTTGTGGCTTGGAATCAATTTTGGTCTTAAAACTACCATATACTAAAATATATCAAGTATACCTGCCATATTAAAATATAGAAGTGATAAAAGACTTTTATACAAAAGGAAATTTTCTGATTGTATTATTCATTTGAAATTAGTTTGAATAGTTTCTCATGCAAAATATTCACTTGGAGCAATGAAAATTTTGAAAATATGGGATCAGAAAAATACTGTATCCAATAGATTTAATCCAGTAGAATCTGACCTCGTGTATTAACTATGCAGAAAGTACTTTAAGAAATTCTACACTTCAACATTCCATCATTACCTATGAGAAAACCAAAGTGCAACTAGTATACATTTAAATAGTATAATAAATAATAAATAAAACATACTTATGTTTTATGTCTCTATGAAAAAAATTTCATGTTTTCCTTGTACAACTATAATCAGAATGTTGCAAAATAAATTATTTATTATAAAGGAAAGCATTAAAACAGTATTCTTTCATTCCAAGTTTAGTTATAGTTTATTAATCAAAAGAAGTTCTAAGGACCTGTGGCAACGTTATTGTCTTTATAAAGATCAGAGCAAAAAGATTTTTACTAGAGCAATTATATCATCTTCTCAGGAGACCTTTGGCATGTTTTCATCCATTAAACTCAAATATACACAAAGACAAAGAAGGATTCTAATCTGACATAAAATGGTATGGCATAAAAAATCCTAACCAGTTATAACATTCTTTATAAAAGTGGAGCAATATACATGCCAAGCATATATTTGCTAGATTCTTTTGTGTGGTTGTTTGTTGTTTGTTTGTTTTGCTTTGTTTTGTTTTGTTTTTGTTTGTTTTTGCTTTGAGGTTTCTTCATTATTATAGTTTCATGTGTCTTTGAAGAATTGTTAGAGGAAAGTTAGTTTATTTATTTTAGGAAGAATACATATTAGTGCCATAAAATAAAACATACAATGTTCTAATTTTCCTGACATTGGTTTTTATTTTGAGGTTTATATCTTTTCTTACTATTTTAAACCTGTTATAATCCTGATATAAATTAATAATTTCTAAAGAAGACTTATCTGCCCCAACTTTGAGATTCTTTCAGACCTTGATTGAAATTGAAGGTCCTATACTTGATTGATAATGAGAAGTTTGAGGCTGGTTAAAGCATATTATTTAGCTAGAGTGGTAAAAACAGCATGGCACTGGCATAAAGAGAGACAGATTGACCAATGCAATTGAACCAAGACTTCAGAAATAGACCCTCACATCTATGGTCAAGTGACTTTTGACAAGGCTTTGAAACCCACCAGCTGGGTCAGAACAACCTATTCAACAAATGGTGCTGGGAAACCTGGACATCCGTATTTTAAAGAAGAAAGAGGGCCCCTATCTCACACCTTATACAAAAATTATCTCAAAATGAGTCAAGGACCTAAATATAAAAACTGGAACCATAAATCTGCTAGAAGAAAATGTAAGGAAACAGCTTCAAGATCTTGTGGTAGGTCATGGTTTTGGGCACCTTAAATCAAAAGCACAAGCAAAGAAAGAAAATGTAGGTAAATGGGTCTTCATCAAAATTAAACACTTTTGAGTTTCAAATGATTTTGTTGAGAAGGTGAAAAGGCAGCCTACTCAATGGGAGAACATCTTCAGAAACCACATATTCAACAAAGGTTTAATTTCCATGTTATATAAAGAGATCATACAACTCAATGACAAAAAGAAAAGCAACCCAATTTAAAAATGGGCAAAAGATGTGAAAAGACATTTTTTCAAAAAGGAAATACAAGTGGCCAAAACACACATGAAATGATAATAAACATCACTCTCTGTTAGGGAAACGAAGATCGACAGAGTTGTAACACCTTCTCTCCCATTCATTGGGCTCACCCGGGACAACTAACAAGGTGGTGAAGATGGACAACCACCAAACCAAGTAATCAAGACAGTCTACAACTGCAAGCAAGAGAGTCCCATCCATCAGCCATATGAGATCAAGGTACCCTCTCAATTAGAGGTGGAGTGGGCATCACCATCCCAGAATCCTCAGGACTGGGGAATAAAATACTAGAATGGACTTACTGGTATTCTACTATAGAATTATTGTGATTCTAGCAATGGAAGAAATTGTATCATTGATGTGGAAACAGTGGCCACTGGAGTTGCTTAAGGCAGGGAGGGGAAAAAAGAGGTATAATAAGGGGACATTTTTGGGATTGGAATTGCAATGACAGACACAGGCCATTATATACCTTGCGATAACCTACAGAAATGAGTAGAAGAGAGTGTAAAAAATTACAATGTAAACTATATAATTCATGCTTAGTGGCAATGCTCCAAATGTGTTCATCAATTGCAATGAATGTGCCACACTAATGAAAGAAGTTGTTAATGTGGGGAAGTGTAAGTAGTCTGGGGAGTGGGGCATGTGGGAATCCCTTATTTTTTGTGTGTGTAATATTTTGTGTAATCTAAGTATCTTTTTAAAAAATTTAAAAAATTATTTAAAAAAAGAAAGTAAAAAAAAACTACAATGAGATATCATTTCATGCCTTACAGAATTGCCATTATTTTTTAAAAAGAAGCAAAAACTGAAAATGACAAGTGCTGAAGAGGATGTGGAGAAATAAGAACACTCCTTCATTCTTGGTGGGAGTTTAAAATGTTGCATCATATGTGGAAGACAGTTTGATTGTCATTCAGGAAGCTAAGGATAGAAATGTCATATGAACTGGCAATACCATGACTAGGAATAAATTCTGAATAACTGAAAAAAGGATACAAACAGACATTTGTACACCAATATTGATAGCATGGTTATTCGCAATTTTTAAAAGATGGGAACAATCTAAGCGCCCATTAACCAATGAACGGATAAACAGAATGTGGTATATTTGTTGCAGATTATTAGATAATGTCATCAAAATGTTACCACCAACCATGGTCCATAGCGTACACTTGGTACACTTTTTTCACACCCCTTCCCTCAACTATCAACACAGTACTTCTTTGGCATTGATGCAAGAATGGGAATTCTACACATGTGCATGATTGTTCTATAAGTTCACAACCTCTGTAATAAAAGTGTATTTTTAAAAATAGAGTGAATTGAGGAAAAAATACATCAAATGAAGCATATGGACTATAGTTAGTAGTAGTATTTTTGTGATGCTCTTGCATAGTTTGTAACAAATGCATCACAACAATGCAAGGTGTTGATGGAGGGGTGATGTATGGAACACTTGTATTATATTATTCATGTTTACATTAAAAGTTCACAATCTTTACTATACATTTATTGCCTATGTATGTTCATGTACAATGTGGTGTAGACATACAGTGGAATATTAGTAAGCTGTAAGAAGAAATTAACTGGGGAAGCACATAAAAACATGGATGACTGTAGAAGTTTGATATTATTGATGAATGCCAAAAAGAAATATTGGATTATACATGTAAACTGATATTTTCCTCTAGGAATATTAGATTATATTGGATTCAGAGGTTTACATGATTAAGTAATCAGGTAAGCCTCTTGTGCCAGTAGGGTGTTCCATCCACACCCCTTGGTAAGTGGGGACTCACAGTTAAAAGACATGGCAAAAGACAGAGTTGTGGGCTTTTAATGTTGGTGTTTTGATATTGGAGTTTGATGCTGAAGCTGGGGCCCCAGGGAGGGAGACAGAGCTGTTCGCCTGATACTCTGTTGTAGAATTTGAGAGAAGTTCAATTACTTGAGTATAGAGAGGCCAGGACTCAGGAATGATTTTGAGAAGGAAAAATGGTTTATTGACGGCCAGCCGGACTCGGGAAATTTCTGTTTCAATCCCAAGCCCCGAACAAGATTTTTTAGTCCATTTGATACAGAGAGGAAAGGCCAAATGGTCCTTTTGTTTCAGTTCTCAATAGGCTTGAATATTTCCACATCTTAGGTAAGCTTTTAGCATGGACCTCAGGCATTCAATAAGCTTTTAGCATATTTTGTTTGCATTTCCCCTGAATACTTAAAGTTTATAGACCTTGCATTGTTAAACTGTTTCCTGCTCACCAAGGGCAGGACTGCAGCCTTTTATCATCCCACACCCACAAGTCATAGATAGTTTAGGTTATCTCTGAAGAGACAAAGAGCCTCCCACCCATAGCCCACATCAAGACCATAGCTGATCTTGTAGAGAGAGACAAAGCTTAGACAGCCTCATAGTCTACAGCTAATCTTGTGCAGAAAACAGAGGAACTGAGCCCAGAGGAACACAGGAAGCCTGAACCCTCACAGACATCAGCAGCCATCTTGCTCCAACATGTGAAAATAGACTTTGATGAGGGAAGAAACTTATGTTTTATGGCCTGGTATCTATATGCTCTTACCCCAAATAAATACCCTTTATAAAAACCAACCAATTTCTGGTATTTTGCATTAGCACCCCTTTTGGCTGACTAATGCAATGACCTTGAGGACATTATGTTGAGTGAAATAAGCCAGACACAAAAGGAAGAATCTCACTGATATGATAGGGAGTTAATAGAGTAGATGTTAGTAGGAGACAGAATGTGGTTGAGAAGGCCGAGCTGCTAATGAATGCATGTAAAATGTTTTATAAAGTGAATTGTAAATATATGATAATGGATGGTAGCACTTTATAATGACTAAAACAAACATTCCTAATTTAGAATTGTGATTCTGTCTGAAAGAGGTAGTTTAGGGAGGTTAAGGTTAATTAAAGAGGACGATCTAAGTACTGAAGAATATAATGATTTTGGTGGTAGATGAGGATTGTCATTAATATAAATACAAGAATGTTCTACTAAAAGGTATTAAAAATATAGTGATACTTGGGAAAAATACAAATAATGTAATTTATAGAAGATAGGTAATGATAATATCATAATATTTTTGTAGTAAAGGCAAAGAACATACTATATCAGTGCTAAAATTCACAAAAATAATATAGGGTTTAGTTTTATGAAATATGAAAATGATTAAGTATTTTTTTCTTCATTTTCTTTATTCACCAGGAGAACTTGGCCATGTCATTTCACCAATCTGAACTCATTTTCATACCTTTCTAAACACTGGAGAAA
Source organism: Dasypus novemcinctus (assembly GCF_030445035.2). NCBI lineage: Eukaryota > Metazoa > Chordata > Mammalia > Cingulata > Dasypodidae > Dasypus > Dasypus novemcinctus. Next base: position 125,821,858 of record NC_080676.1, read on the forward strand.
TAATTGCATTTATTTTTAGGATTATATGAGAATACTGCCTGGTCTTAATTTGTTATGCCACCTTTTTTCTGTCATTTTAGTTTTTGAAGTTGAAATAAAGTATACTTTAAAAAGAGAAGTTTGAGGCAGACCAACGATTCAAGAATGAGGGAACTGACTTCTCCCAGGGTATTGACATTGATTGGCCTTGTTCTCAGCTAGGCATTTAATTCTGATAGGCATTCAGGGACATTCAGCAGGTCAACTCATTTTCTACTCTTGTAACACTAGTCCTGTTAAGAAATCATGTATTTGTCTGAATTTTACTAGTCAAGACATAATGAAACTTACCAGAACTTTGAGTCATAAAGTCCCCTAAAGTTAGAAAAATAATAACGAAAACACTAAGACCTATGATTTAAGAAATAATATAAATCCATTTTTCTTCCTGAAAATTTCTACATTATAGATGAGTGGTACAGTTTCTGAAAGTAAGTTTAATTTCTGCTCTTTTGAACTCTTTGGTATTTTCAGTATCCAAATCCATAGCTCTAACTAATAAAATGAAATCTATGACTATGTATGAAAATATTCTTGGTCACAATACCTTGAAATCTTTCTTATAGATCATTTCAAACTATGAGCATAAGTTGAAAATGCTGTTATTAGTATAGCAGATGAGAAATTATGTTCTTGGTTAGAGACCCCTGTTGAAATCTGTTGAGTTTTAGCAAAAAAAAAAAGTTAAAGCATTCTCTAAACTAGGCTCTCTATATGGCAAGAAATGGATTGCTTTTGTCTGACAATATAAGATTGTTGTAGAATTTGAGAGAGGTTCAATTATTTGCATATAGAGAGGCCAGGACTCAGGAATGATTTTGAGGAGGAAAAATGGTTTATTGATGGCCAGCTGACTCAGGAGCTTTATGTTTCAATCCGGAGCCCCGAACAAGATTTTTGAATCCCTTTTATACAGAGTGGAAAGGCCAAATGGTCCCTTTGTTTCAGTTCTCAATAGGCTTGAATTAGCATATATATCTTCCACATCCTAGGTAAGCCTTTAGCATGGACTTCATACATTCTAGATAAGCTTTTAGCATATTTTGTTTGCATTTCCCCTAAATACTTAAAAGTTTATAGACCTTGCATTGTTAAACTGTTTCCTGGGACTGGAGTCATTGCCATTGTCACCAAGGGCAGGACTGCAGCCTCTTATGTTTCACACCCACAAGTCAGACAGCTTAGGTTATCTCTGAAGAGACAAAGAGCCTCCCACCCATAGCCCACATCAAGATGAGTAAAGAATTAAAAAAGTGCCTATGTGAACTGTGCCAGCACAGTGATTATAGAATTCCATATGTTTTGTTTCTACTAAATAGAACAGTATCACTAAAATGCTGCCGTACTTACAGATATATTTAATTTTTACTGAGAATTCTTTGTGATTTTTTTCATTTTCTTTTTGAAAAAGTTCATGAAATACTCTATGAAAGATTCTTTTTCTGATTGATGTAAAACCTTCTAGGCCCAATAAAGATACATTTCAGGAAACTAATAAAAAATATTCACCTTTCATCTATATGACATTGGATTCCTTTGTAACAAAACTTACTTAAATCTACTTTCTGTAATATAGTTTAGCTCCTTTAAACATTTGTTGTTATGAATTGATGATCAATTATCCTTTGCCAAAATCTGAATATTAAGACATACACATGTAATTTTTTCTCAGTTTTAATACATCAGAAACAGACTAAGGAAAATTACTTATATATTCATGATGGAGTAATAAAAAAACAAACTTTATGTCACCCTTAAAAAACTACAAAATTGAAAATTGAACAAGATACATAAAATAACCTTTTTCAGATACAGGACAAGAAGCAGAGTATGACTGTTGGAGAAAATATTGCTCTTACTGGGACAAGGAGACTGACTGACCATAAGCAAAGAATTTATTTATTGAGAAGCTCTGCCTATGGAAGGGGTCTGAAGAACAGACTTCAGTCTCCCACCATCATGGTGGGGATCTGAAGAGAAAATCTGGAAGGAGGGGACATGATTTCTTTTTTTTTTTTTTTAGGTAAAGATTTTGCAGAAGGTTTTTTTTTTGGATTTTAATTTTTTTTAATTTTTTAATTTTTTTTGTCTTTATTTGTTTTTTTTTAATGTTGCATTCAAAAAATATGAGGTCCCCATATACCCCCAGCCCCTTCACCCCTCTCCTCCCGCCATAACAACAACCTCCTCCGTCATCACGAGACATTCATTGCCTTTGGTGAGTACATCTCTGAGCGCTGCTGCACTTCATGGTCTGTGGCCCACACCATAGCCTACACTTTCCCACAGTCCACCCCAGTGGGCCATGGGAGGACATACAATGTCCGGTAACTGTCCCTGCAGCACCACCAAGGACAACTCCAACCCCTGAAAATGCCCTCACATCACATCTCTTCCTCCAACTCCCTACCCCCGGCAGCCACCATGGCCACTTTCTCCACACCAATGCCACATTTTCTTTGATTACTAATCACAGTAGTTCATGAATAGAATATCAGTAAGTCCACTCTAATCCTCCATTCTGTGGAGCCTGGAATGGTTGTGTCCACTCCACATCTATATCAAGAGGGGACTTAGATTCCACATGAATGCTGGATGCAATTCTCCTGCTTTCAGTTGTAGGCACTCTTGGCTCCCTGGTGTGGTGGTTGACCTTCTTTACCTCCATGTTAGCTGGAGTGAGTAAGTTAGTGGGGAAAGTCCAATAAACCAGAGTGTAGGAGTTGCAAATCTGTTGAAGCTCAGGGCCTGGCTATCATATGGCCAGTCCAGAGATTCAGGTCCCCTGGGTATACATTAAACCCCAGCACCAACTACGGTTCCAGTAAAAGTAACAGGAGAGGCTTGTGAACAAAGATCACATCTGAGTCCAGCTCCATCACACAGAAACTCAAACTCCAAAGTAGGGCCAACTGACATGGCACTGAACTCCATCTGCCATGACCATAGAAACTGTGGGTCTCTCTAGCCCTCAGAAGAACCAATACCTGGGATTGTATCTACTTTATCTGTCTCTGGGACTCTGCTGAGGTGTGCATAAGGGCGACCTCTCTGATAACCTCCTGGCTCTTTTTGGAGACTCATAGCTATATAAACTCATTTGTCCTTTCCATTTCCCCCTTTTGTTCAGGTCAAAAAGCATTTTTAACTCCTGATATTATATGTAGAGTGAGATATTCTGCTAGTCCGAGTTGATCCTTTTATTCAAGGTCATTTTCTAGTTACATCATCAGCTGGTACTTGATAGTAATCCCTCGGCACCAGGAGGCTCATCCCTGGGAGTCATGTCCCACACTGGGGGGAAGGCAACACATTTACATGCTGAGCTTGGCTTCGAGACTGGCCACATTGGAACAACACAGAGGCTCTCAGGAGGTAACTCTTAGGCACCCTGCAGCTCTAGGCCTTGTTCTTATTTCAGGTGCACAGGCTTACAAGCATAGTCATTAGTATTAAGGGTTTATTGTTGGGCCTTCCTTCTTTGTTGATCTTTGCCATTGCACTTGGGGGATTGTTACTGTTCCTTTAGGGACTGTGATAGAGCTCCCCTGGCTAGGAACTCAGCACTCACTCAGTTGTTGTTTTTAATTGTAACCACTATGAAAATATCCAAACATTTTTATGTACCCTGGATATATGCCCTGGAGAACTCCCTGCCAACATCCCACACAACAGTGTTCCTCCCCTGCCATTGTTGAACTTCTCTGTGATCCAAAACTTCTTCAAAAATGAGGCCCAATATATTGCCAGGTTCCATTAATAGTAAAATGGAATATAGTGATGAGTTTAAAGATTAGATATATAATACATATTAATTTAGAAAAATTAAGGTAAAAATAAATTGGGATATCAAAAAATTTAAAAATGCAAAAGCTTTGTTTTTGATGTTTTGCCTTCCATCACTGCAATAAGTGTTGCCCTGTATGCAAATTGGCAAGGCAACTTCTTCCGTCTTTTCCTCAGTGTCCACATCCTTTCCTTTTTTTTCCCTAATTATTAAGCTTATCTTCACAAAAGTTTTAGATCACAGTAATTCATATATACAATGTATATATGTACTCCCACATATCCAACATAAAACCCTGTTCCCTTCCACAGCAATAATCTTTTTACATATTCATACTGTATTTACTGCAACTGATGTACAGATATTGAGACAATAGCTTTCAAACAAGGTAACATTTGGGTTTACATTGTGGTGTTTATTTTAGACTATACAATTTTCTAAATTTTTAGTTATTTTATATTTTACATTATGCTTCACATTTTAGCCTATCAGCCCCTATATATTTTTTGTTGTAACTTACCATGTCTTATAACCATCCTTGCATAATCTTGTGGAACACTTCTATTGCCCACTAAGTTATATGGATTCTATCTATTCAATACCTCTTTCCCCCTCCCCTTAGGGCCCACAGTGACCGTCAATCTTCATTGCTTGAAGGGCCATGTGCAGAGATACTTGCAACAGTGTTGAAGGCTTGACATGCTCAGCTGCCCTAATGCATTGGGAGCCACCATTTCTCTCGAGAGATACAATTCCCTCTATTTGATGGCATCGGTCCTCCCCAGGATGTGGGTATATCTTCATTCTCATTATATGGGTCTCTATCCAATGATATAACCCACTATGGCAAAATGAGCACTCACACACTCCCTAGGAGCCTGTCCTGAGTCAGATTATCCCCTTTAAGCATAATAAACTGGTTACCTTTGGGTGGGGCTTTGCGGGCTTGAGGGGGCTAGGGATGGGAGAATGGGTAATATTGCCCAAGAAATTGGGGGGAGGGTGGGAGAACAGATGAACATAGGAGATTGTCAGATATTTGGTTGAGAGTATAATGCTGAGAAAACTTTTTAAAAAATATAATAAGGAAGGAAGGTTAAGATGCTTAAAGGGGACTTGAGTTTATACAGAACTTTCCTAGGTGGGAAATGATAGTTAGTGGGAGGGGAATTGAGGGTCCAAGTGACTTAGTGAGACAGGGTTGAGGGAGTCTATGACTTCCTGGAATGCTGCAGGAGCAAATGTTTCTTTTGATCTGTAAGGTTTTAAAGGGTTTGTAAATAGTGAAGATTTCTGTCTGGGTCTCCCTTTCCCTCTGATATACAGGTAGAGGTAGTAAAGATCTCCATTTCCCTCTGATATGCAGATGGTGAAGATCTCTATCTCCCTTTACTCCTGTCTCTATGGGGTTCCTTTGTTTAACCTATGGGAAAGTACAACATGGGGGAGGGGGTTTACCTTTTTCCCATGCATATCAGGGGAAATTTAGGTACAGCTTCTTAATTATTGCAAACCTCTAACAATGACTATGATCTGTGAGAAAAGAGAACAAAGTGAATTCAATTGTCACCTTGATTTTCTATCTGAAGAAAATTTTCTGGACAAAAGAAGTAAGGAAGGAAATTCTTAAAGCTTTGATAAGGAAATTATTAGCCTAGAGGCCTGACAGACTTGAGGGGAGAGAGACTGTGATTTGGGGAGGACAAAATAGCTGGAATTTGTGGAACAGACTTTGAAAAAGTAGAGAAATACAAAAAGAGCTCCAAACCTTTAAACAAGGTCTTCCTTAGTTGAGTACTAGTACACTCACTTGTAGTGAGTTAATGAACAAGGCACAGCAAAGAACTACAGTGAAAGTGCAAGATGAACAATTCCCAAAGCTGACACAGGAAGGAAAGATATTTAAGCTCTGACAAGGCAGAGGAGAGAGCCCTTAATAGTCAAGTTGATGTGGGCTATGGGTGGGAGGCTTTTTGTCTCTTCAGAGATAACCTAAACTATCTGTGACTTGTGGGTGTGGGATGATAAAAGGCTGCAGTCCTGCCCTTGGTGAGCAGAAAACAGTTTAACAATGCAAGGTCTATAAACTTTAAGTATTCAGGGGAAATGCAAACAAAATATGCTAAAAGCTTATCAAATGCCTGAGGTCCATGCTAAAAGCTTACCTAAGATGTGGAAATATATGCTAATTCAAGCCTATTGAGAACTGAAACAAAAGGACCATTTGGCCTTTCCTCTCTGTATCAAAGGGACTAAAAAATCTTGTTCCGGGCTCGGGATTGAAACAGAAAGTTTCCGAGTCCAACCAGCCATCAATAAACCATTTTTCCTTCTCAAATCATTCCTGAGTCCTGGCCTCTCTATACTCAAATAATTGAACTTCTCTCAAATTCTACAACATTTTTGGCAACCACAAAGGGATAACAAATGAAGGCCAGAGACGGTAGCATTTTGCTGCCCCTTCCAAATCCCCGATGAAGCCGGGAGGACTTGGATGAACCCCAAATCTGGGTGCCCCTGGATTAAATTTAATCCAGAAAAGATGTGGGCTCCATCAGCGTCTTCCTGACAAAAATCGAGGGCAAGGGAAGGTCTGAAGAGAAGGATTCTGGGAACGAAAAAGAACTCCGAACATGGAAGAAGGTAAGACTCCCCGGGTGAGCACAGTCTGGAAGGCCCTAGCTTTAATTGCTAGGAAGGGGAGGCTGATCACCTCCCGAGAGAACCCTAGTAGCCCCAGAAAGTTGGGGGGAAGCCATTCTCTCTAGGCTTGGGAAAAGGAGAAATACCGGGGAAAAGCCCTGGTGTTTTGGGTTTGTCTAACTGCATGTTAGAATCTGGTACTGGCCTTATATCCACTAAAGGAGTGGAGTCTTGATTTTAATAAAAAGGGCTGCTTATAGGTTCAAGTCCTAACGTCCTGGAAATTGGTCTAGATTTAAAAAAAACAAAACAAAAAAAACAAAACAAAACTTGGTTATAGGAAAATGGATCGGCTTTTCTGGTGGAGCTTGGTCTGGATGTAAAGTTTAAACAGTGGAAAAAGTCTAGCTGAAATCTTTTGTTATGGTGCTAAATCATGAATGAATTCACTTTATACGAAATGTTAAGTGTTCTGAGGTTTATGATGGCTGTGGGGGCAGCCATGGTGAAAATATATATATAAACTTGTGGATCAGATTAGTGACCTTTGTGCTTCTGTCTGTGTCAGCTCAATGCTAGTGTTGGAGTTGTGTCCTTATGTAAAGTAGAATTACAGCTGAGCTGGAGCCCTCCCTTGCCATTGGCAAGGGGGTGAAATGATTATGGGGCAAAACTGAGGAGTCTGGTGTTTGCGGAGTCTAGATGTTTGTGCATGCTCTGCTGTCTTGTCTCTGGTCTGGCTCTTTGCCAGGGCTTGGAGGCCATCTGTGTCCGTGCCATGCACCCAAGTTTGTTGGGGATGTCCCAGTCAGGGTGGCTGGGTCCCTGGGAGAGTAGCCAAATTTGAGTAGGTTCTGTCTGCCCATTTTGGCTGAAAGCTGGAAAGGGGGGGAGTGTCTTGCCCCTTTCCAGTGAGTCCACACCTTCTATTCATAAGCCCCATTCCTGTTTGATTGTTGTGCACCCGACTGCCTGGAAGGGGGGGAAGTGAAAGGGGTGAAAAGCAGAATCAGAATAAATGCAGTAAAGTTCCCTCCATAGGGTGTCAAAGCCAAAATATGTTTGCATTCTGCCCAGGTTCTTAGAAGGTATTGTAGTAACTTTAAGTAAGAGAATGTGTTCTGTGAAGGTAAAATTTGTCTAAAAGGTAAAAATAATTATAAGAGTTTTACAAAGCATTGTTTAAATTAAGGTATTTAAATGGCTAATTGCAGAAAGTCATTATTAAACAAAAAATGAATTGATAATAATAATAATAAAAGGTAATTTTATAACATTTATTTGGCAGCCAGCCTCCCCTGCCAACTTGCTTCCAAAGAAACTGTTTCTGGTATTACATGCTACTAAGTATTTAAAGTGAAGAAAAGTTCATTATTTTAACAAGCTTGTTTAGTATTAATGGCAATTATATGTTGTAAGAAGTTTGCCTGGTAACTTAGTATGTGGGATATATGGAATGTGTTTTTATTGTTAAGGAAACAGAAGATGATTTTGTCCTAAGATAAAATGATTGATTATTGGAAAGAGTAGAGTGTGGGACAAAACCTGAATGAATACTGAAAGTGTAGAAGAAAAATTTTATGATTAAAATTGAGTAAGATCAGTATACAAAGAAAATCTGTTTTGTCAAAATAGCTTCTTGTGCTTTAACCTCAACATTTCCTCAGGGTTTGAAAAAGAAAGGGTCTTCTCTTTTACATTATATTCTAGAGATCAAATCCTGAAAAAGTAGCTTTTTATTTCAAACTAACTGCAAGAGATTTATTCTTTTACCTTAAAAGAAAAACTAAAGTAATAGTTAAGTTCATTTAATATATTATAAGTAGAATAAAAGGTGTTACAAAATTAAGTTTTTTAAAAAAATAATAAAAACTGTAACTAAGTTAAAATCATTTATAAATGCATTTATATTATAAAACAGTGGAAAGATAATAACTGAAATTATAGCTGGGTGAATTTAGCCTGAAATGATTATTTAAGTGTAAACTCTAAACTTAACCTTTCCTTAGTTTATGGTTACTTCAAGCCTAACCTCACCCCTTGCCTTCGCCAATGTTTATTTCATAATAGCTTTTGGCCCTACAGGCCAGAGAAGAGCTAGGACATCACTGTCTCCTGTTCTGGTATTAGTAATCCTTTCTCTCATGAATTCAAGTGTAAACTAAATAAATTGCTGCCTGATGGAATAAGGTTAAATGACCACTAGAGTTTTATTATCTCCAAAATCAAAAGGGGGGTGGTGGGGGAGAAGTCTCCTGCCTTGATGGTCAGTGTTCCTAAGAGTGGCAATTCATGAGAGAAACCAGTCTGTCTCCCTGAGGCTTCAAATAGCCTCAGTAAATATATATAAAATTAATCTTGTTGCTTATCCAAAATTCTGCTAAATTCAAAGTAAAGTATAAAGTTCTGAAACAAAAAAATAGTGCTAAAGCATTGAGAACATTTTGGTTACAATCCATTAAGAAAGAAAATTCTTGTGTAAAACTACATAGTCATAGTATAAAACTGCACAGTCATAGTGCAAATTAAGAAGAGTTTCAGGAGTCTTTGAAATGTTTTGCAGTCACACTTGTTTTGTAAGAATTAGAAGTTTAAAGTAACTAAAGATATGTTGTTGTGTCAAACTATTCATGTCTGCCTATTTGCTCAAATTGTTGAGGTTAAATATGCAGTTGTAAGTAATATATATTTCGGGACCCCAAATTAAGCTAGACAGTATATAAAATAATGCAAATTATAAATAATATCAATGAGTTTTGTTTCTGTGTCTCTTTGTGTCTGCCCATTTGCTCAGTGTATGTCTTCATACATCAGGATAATATAAAATTAACTAATGAAAATTCTTAAAAGACTCTATTCAAATTAATTAAATATGCAGCTATATATGTAAATAAATATTCTTAAAGCCCAAATTAAACTGAGCAGGATGAAAAAGTCATAGAAATCTGATTATAGAAACAATTGGGAAAGGGCCTCCTCTTTGCAAGAGCTTTAAAGGCAAGACTAGGTGTGGCAAATTAAACCTATCTACTAGGCTAGGGAATTAAGAATCAGTTTGCCCTGTAATTTCCCAGTTTAAACCTTTTGTCAACCATAAAATGTAAAAAAACAAAGATTAGGTTAATTCTCACATAGGAAAAAATAATGTTGATGTAACCTGGTGGCCTGCTGCCTCAGTCTCCCATTCCCGGGTTGGACAGCAGTGGAGGAGACCAGTTTAGGCCAGTCCTATGGGCAGTGGAAGGATGCCGAAGAAGGAGCTAAGTTGATGCCATTTCAGCACTAAATTCTATTCCTTATTTGACAAAGGGGAGCAGGTAAAAACTAAAACGGTTGGAATGTGATAGAGGAAGCAGTTAAATCACAAACTTTTGGTTGGGAAAGTTAGATCTCAGATAAGCGATAACTTCTGAAGTATCCAATCTATGGAAAAACAGAGGAAGAGCTTGCATGCTAGGCTCAAGGGTATAAATTGTGTCATTTTTCTTTGTTCGGGGCACCAGCCATATCTGGCTCTGCACCCCTTCTTGCAAGATTGAGAATAAATTATTTTCTTCTCCACAATCTGGTGAGCCTTATTTTCTTCCAGAAGATTTCTTTCCAACAAAATAAAGGTAATTAGTGGTTCTATTAACAAATTTCAGTAAGTAAAGGAAAGTCCATAAAAACTATAGGGAGATCTTTCCTGGGTTATGATGAAAAAAAGTTAAATAATTGTGTAATGTGTTTTAAAACCTGGCAGTCAGTATGCTTTTAAATTATTAATTTTCATAACTTAAACAAAGAAAAGAAGTTTTTAGCTTCCTGTAATGGAAAAAGAGAACATTCCTTGCATAAACTATAATGGTTTCAATTTTATTTAACTTGAGTGTAATCTCCCATAGTTAATTTATAAACTAAATTAACATTATGTATGAAATCTTTAGAGTAATGAAAATTGTAAGTTCACATTGGTGAAATCAGGCTAAAGGAAAAAGATTGTAGATATGCTCTCTTAAATAAATAGAGTAAACTTCTTTGGTAATTGTAATTTAATAAGTTTATTTAAACATGAGGTGTCTAGTCAATGTGGTTATAGTCAATTATAAGGAGTTTGTAAAACATCTGCCAACCTGAAAATGTTTAAATAGTTCTAGTTCTAGAAGTCATTGTTAACTAAAACTTAGATTGGTATTGGTAGCAGAAATAACTTAATGATAATAAAACCTGTCTGAAGGCCACCGCAAAGTACATATTTAAGTAAATGGTAATAAAAAGTTATCTTGATTCTATTGGAAATCTTCTGTTTTCATTTTAATAATGAAAAATAATATTTTTCCTCTATTACTAAAGTAAAGTACCTACTGTTATCTTCATAGTAAAATTGTGTAAGTAAACAGTCATTTGATATATGTGTTGCATTAAGTTGTTTAAAATATATATAAAAACAAGGAGTAAACTTTAACATTGTCAAACTCTTGTGCATTCAAACCAGGCCTTGAATACATTACAGGTGGCCTCTCCATGTGAGTTATTGGCTAGGCTGGTCACTGACCCCTCAATTAAAAATATTTGCTATATCAGCCTCTGGTTCTGCTCCTGAAGTTGATGGAAACTACGTTGCAGTTTCAAGCTCCTACAGCAGCCAATAATGACTCGGGACAGCCAAGTGGACAATGGATATCGCCTCCAGACTGGCACTGTTCCATAGTGCCAGAGAGCCCTATGCACCAGGCTAGTAGAATACTGGAAAATCTCTCTAAGATCAAGGATGCTGCGACTTGCTCACTGCGTGAAGAACATGCTAAGTGGAGCCATGATACCAGGATACTGTAAGTGAAACTTAAACACAATTGGCATTATGGCCTACTCTAATGGAGAGATAACATGTAAAGTATTACAAACCTGAAACTCAAAACTAATAATTGCAACTCTGAATCGTTATGCATTAAGTAATACATTAATTAATATTAAGTGCTGTACTTTTATCCTGTACTAAATATATGCCTAATAATTATAACGTTATCTTTTCTATATTGGATCAAGTGCAGAAGTATATTAGACATGTTAAATTCCTGGTAAAATCATTTTCTGAACAGTTAATAAATATGTCTATAGAATAAGGTGGCAATCTCAGCCAGTCTCAGTCAACTTCTATATTCTACTGTACTCTGCTGTGTAGCAAAGGTGAGGCTTGCTTGCTGATGGTGAGTCACCTATTGAACAAGTCAAAATTGCTAGAAATTGTGCAATTAAAACCAAGGTGTTAAAAAAAAAACCTTTATTCTGTAGTTCTGATCATTCCCACAGGTGAAAACTAAGAGAATTTCCAACTTAGTGTTCTAATCCTGAGTGAAGCCAGTTGCCCAAGGAGTGCCAGTTCACCAGGAGCATCTGACAGAGTGGATGAGTGCCAATCATTGAACAGCTTAGAATGTGTCTTCAGACAAAGCTAAGTGTCAGTTGCAATTTCTCTCTGAAGATGAATAACTTAAAAAAGAATATATATGCTGTTCCCACCAGCTTTTAAGGAGTGCCATCTTTATAGGCACCTAACCTCTGTAATCCAATGTCCTCTTTTAAAAACGGGTATTCCAAATTTTTATTAAGTTTGTTTCTTTCAGAGTGAACATCTTATTAACCATATGAAAACTTCATCCAACTTTGTACAGAATGCCAGATCCATCTTCCTCCAGTTAAAATAAATTAAGAGTTTTACACCTTATTAGGCAATGACTACAGGCCGTGGCCAGCAGGAAGCCGTTACAGAAAAGGGATTGTCTCCCTTCAGCACCCCTTTTAAATTAAAGGTTTAAACTCTTCAAGGGTAAAATAAAATTAATAGATGGATCTGGAACCTGACTGGAAATCCACGTGAGCGCCGGTGGCCACAGGATGACTGCAGGAGGCCCCACCCCAGGATTCTGCTGTCCAGAATGAAAACTTCTAAACTTTTAAAAACAGTCCTGGATGCTACACTAAAGATTGATAAATAATCAATCAAAACAACAAACAGCCATCCACTCATAGCTCCAACAATAATTATGCCAAAACTTAGCAAGTTAAACTTTGGCAAAGGGGGGAAATGATGTGGGCTATGGGTGGGAGGCTCTTTTTCTCTTCAGAGATAACCTAAACTATCTGTGACTTGTGGGTGTGGGATGATAAAAGACTGCAGTCCTGCCCTTGGTGAGCAGGAAACAGTTTAACAATGCAAGGTCTATAAACTTTAAGTATTCAGGGGAAATGCAAACAAAATATGCTAAAAGCTTATCAAATGCCTGAGGTCCACGCTAAAAGCTTACCTAAGATGTGGAAATATATGCTAATTCAAGCCTATTGAGAACTGAAACAAAAGGACCATTTGGCCTTTCCTCTCTGTATCAAAGGGACTAAAAAATCTTGTTCCGGGCTCGGGATTGAAACAGAAAGTTCCTGAGTCCGGCCGTCCGTCAATAAATCATTTTTCCTTCTTAAAATCATTCCTGAGTCCTGGCCTCTCTATACTCAAATAATGGAATTTCTCTCAAATTCTACAACAAAGTAGGGCATACATTAGTGACCAAACAAGGGTAAAATCTTAGTAGTAGGACTAAAGTGAATCTACTCTCAACCCTTCATAGAAAAACTTAGAAACAGGCCTGAAAGGGAATAAATTGATCAATAAGTAATTTAACTGTTTGTCAAAACAAAGACTATTTCTTCTTAAAGAGAGACAACCAAATCCAGATGATCAACCTCTAGCATGTTCCATGCCCATGATCCAATGGAAAACTCATCAGATGTGCATTGCAGCATGAATTTAAAAGGATTGAGTTAACTAAATCCAAATACAGTTAGAAATCAGTGAAAGAAATATTTCTGTATAATCACTAAATATTTGAAAATTACACAACATTCTTCTAAATAAATGAAAAATTAGCAAAATACATCACAGAGAAGAGAGAAGTTGTTTTTCATTGAAAGAAAATGAAAATACAATATATCCAAATTTATGGAGCAGCATAAAAGCAACCTTGAGGTCAATTTACACTTTTAATTGCATATTTAGAAAGGAGAAATCTCTAAACTGATGATGATGCTTCTCCCTTAAGAAGCAAAAAAATAAAGGAAAATAAACCCAAAATAAGTTAGAAGAAAATAAACAATAAAGGATAGAAATAAGTGAAGTTGTTGTAGAGCTTGAGAGAGGTTCAATTATTTGCATATAGAAAGGATAGCAATCAGTGAAGTAGCAGAGAGACAAGGAATAGAGAAAATCAAAGCAAAAGGGATTTTTTTAAGTTAGTGAAAGTGATAAAACCCTAGCTAGCTTGATCAAGATAAAAATAGAAGAGAAATTACCAATAACTAGAGCAGAATAAGAGTCAACTGTATGTACTAGAAACATTAAAAGAATAAGATAATGTTACACTCAAAAAGAAAACACTAAGACAAAAATTTAAAAATTTGAAATTAAAATATTACTTTTAACCATACAAATTACCAACAGTAACAAAATAATTTGAAAATAAGTGTGTCCTTGTTGTAGAATTTGAGAGAAGTTCAATTATTTGAGTATAGAGAGGTCAGGACTCAGGAATGATTTTGAGAAGGAAAAATGGTTTATTGACGGACGGCCAGACTCAGGAACTTTCTGTTTCAATCCCGAGCCCGGAACAAGATTTTTTAGTCCCTTTTATACAGAGAGGAAATGCCAAATGGTCCTTTTGTTTCAGTTCTCAATAGGCTTGAATTAGCTCTATTTCCACATCTTAGGTAAGCTTTTAGCATGGACCTCAGGCATTTGATAAGCTTTTAGCATATTTTGTTTGCATTTCCCCTGAATACTTAAAGTTTATAGACCTTGCATTGTTAAACTATTTCCTGCTCACCAAGGGCAGGACTGCAGCCTTTTATCATCCCACACCCACAAGTCACAGATAGTTTAGGTTATCTCTGAAGAGACAAAGAGCCTCCCACCCATAGCCCACATCATCCTCATTTCAATTAGATAAACTGAGTTTGTAGTTAATAACCTTCCTACAAAATAAACTCCAAGCCACATTGGCTTTTTTGTTTGTCTGTCATAAAATTACAAAAGAAATTATAACAATCAAAAATACATAGGAGGAGGGAACACAGTCTACTTAATTTTCTTAGGGCAGCTTTACCCTGTTGCCAAAAGCAGACAACTTTTAGGAGAAAAGACAACTACCAACCATATCCTTCATAAATACAGACACCAAAATCCCTGAGAAAATATTAGCAAGTTGAATCTAGTAGTAAATAAACAGAGTAGAATACTCTGACAAAATGTAATTTATTTCGGGAATATAAGGTTTTTAACATTAAAAGATCAAGCAAGAGGGAAACAGCCATGGCTCAATCACTTGAGCTCCTGTCTACCATATGGGAGGTCCTGGGTTCACATCCCCGGGGCCTCCTTGTGAAAGTAGGTTCACCTGCAAGCACTGTGGAGCGCTGCCTGGCTCGCAAGCACCACAGAGAGCCGACTTAGCAAGGTGATGCAACAAAAAGGGAGACAAAGCAAAAACACAGAACGTGCAGTGAATGGACACAGAGAGCAGACAACAAGCAAGCTGCAAGGCAGGGGGGAATAAATAAAAATAAATACAGACACAGAGGGTGCACAGCAAATTGAACAGAAAGCAGACAGCAAGCAAAAAAACTGCAGAGGAGAGAAGATCAAGCAATATAATTCACCATATCAACAGTTCAAAACCAGATCATTTTAAATGCTTAGAAAAGCATTTGACAGTATCCAATACCCATTCGTGGTAAAACTTTCAGCAAACTATGAGTAGAAGTTATTTTTTCAACATAGTATGGGGCATCTATGGAAAATATATAGCTGACACTATACTTAAAGGTTAATAGTAGGGAAGCAGATGCAACTCAAGCATCTGGGCATCATCCTACCACATGGGAAGTCCCGGGTTTAGTTCCCAGTGCCTCCTAAAGACAGCAAGCTGAGCCCACGGACTTGCAAGGTTACCTGATGCAACAAGATGTCAGAGCAAGATGGTACAACAAAGAGACACAGAAAGGAAACAGAATGAAAGACACAACAAGCAGGGAGCAGAGGTGGTTCAAGGGATTGTGCACCTCCCTCCTACATGGGAGGTCCCAAGTTCATTTCCCTGTACCTCCTAAAAAGAAAGTGAATGGAGAGGAGACAGCGAGTGCAAACAACGAAGTGGGAAATAAAGTAAAATCTTTACAAGATAATAATGATACTTTATTTTTTAAAAAGGTTAATAGTAAAATATTTTCTTATAATATTGGGAACAAGGCAGGTTCTATACTTGCACCATTCTTTTTTTCAACACTGCATAAATATGCTAGTAATTACAATAAAGCAAGATAATAAAACTGTCTTTATTAAGAGATTATATGGTTGTATACACATAAAAAATTTTAATTCATTGAAATACTACCAGAAGTAATAATAAATGGGTTGAGTAGGGTTACAGAATATTCAGATCTGATTGCTGGTGTATATTTCAGCAATATACACTCAGAAATTGAAATTTTAATATAGATTAATGTGGGGAGCCGCCCGGAGCTACGTGCATTTGCGGTCTCCAGCAACATGGCGGTTTTCATAAGTACACCTGCTCCACCCCTGTGCTTCCACCTTCTTCTTCCCCTTTCCCCAGTTTCCCAGGCAAAAAGTGTCACGCCTGCACAACAAGATGTTGAAACCATGACCAGCATTGAAGACTCGCAACCTATAGCAAGTGGTGTAACAGCATTTTATTGCCTTATATGGAAGAGCCGCTTCATCAGCCTATCACCCCCTGCTAATACCCTCCCCTTAGTATATATTCTGATACTCTACCCTCAATAAAAGGAGACTTGATCAGAATCCTGTCTTGTCTCCGTTTCTCTCGCCTCTTGTCCCCCAATTCCCACTCCCTCTTTCAGGTGCTGGTTCGTTTGACCTGCGGGCCGGGTCAGATTAATAGATGAAAACTGCAATATTTAAGTATAAATTTAGTGAAATATATGGAAGATCTGTATAATGGAAAGTTCAAACACCAGTGAGGAAAATTTAAAAGATACTAAGTAAAGAAAGCTATTCTATGGTCACAAAACTGAGTCTTCAACATTCTCCCCCAATTATTCTATATATTCAATGCAACTCCAATCAAAACTACAGCTGTATTTTTCTATAGAAACTGATTGTGTGATTCTAAAATTTATATGGTCATGAAAAGAACCTGGAGTAGTCCACATGATTTTGAAAAATATGACAATGTGGGAATATTATTTACTTGATTTCAAGATTTAAAAGTAAGCTATAGTAAGCAAAAACAGTGATATTGGCATAAGGATAGACATGGATAACTGAGTCAAAAGAAGTCCCAAAATAGATGCCTGTACCAATGGTGAACTGATTTTCAGCAAAAGTAGCAAAGCAATTCAATGAAAAAGGATAGTTGTTTCAACAAATAACAGTGGTAGAACAGCTACCCATGTGGGAAAAATGTAACCTTGATCTTAGCACATACTTGAATGTTTCCTCAAATGGGTAGACATAAAACTAAATATATAAAATTGTAGGAGAAAACAAAGATCAAATCTTCACATCTTTAACAAAAATTTCTTACAATTTAAAAAGCTTCAAGCATTTAACAAAATGAAAAATGATACCTTACTGAAATTAAAAGTTTACTATTCAAAATGTACTACAAATTAGAGAAAATTGGAGCCACAGGCTAGGAGAAATTACATATGATACATATATATACAACAAAAGTCTTGAATCCAGAATATACAAAAAAATTTATTAACACAATAATAAGAAAATTGGCAAAGCAGTTTTTTAAAACAGTGCAACTCTCACTCCTAAAACGAAGTTACAGGAATGACCAATTTCCACATGAATATAAGTGCAAAATAATTAGTTTTTAGGTAAATGCAAATTAAAGGCCTAATTGCTTATAACAGCACGTTCATTATTAGAATGTCTGAAATTAAAGGCTAACAATACCAGGTGCTGATAAAGATGTGGAGAAACTGGAACTCTCATTTCTTATTGGTGAGAATGCAAAATGTTCAATCACTTTGGTAAATATTTTGGAAGTAACTGTGGATTTAAGCACACAAAGCATAAAACACAACTATTCCCCTCCTACATGAAATGAACATATGCCCTCAGAAAAATTTGCATACAAATGTTCAGATCAGATTTATTGATAATAGCCATGACTGGAAATAACCTAAATGTCTATCCCATCACCAGATAAGCAGATAAGTAAATGATTACATATTTATACAATGGAATACCTCTCAATAATAAAAAAGGAATGAAATACTGATTCATGGAACAAAATGGACAAATCTTGAGACATTGCACCAAACTGTAAAGAGCCATACACAAAACAAGGTGCTGGAGGTGGAGTGGTATATGGGCCCTGTATGATGATATGCATGTTTGTTTTACAAGTTCACAACTTTTACTACACAATTATTGTTTATGTATGTTCATATATGAATTATAGACAATAAAAATTTCAATGAAAAAAGTGTGTATGAGTATGATACCTTTTGTTTGAACTCAAAACAAACAACAAAAAACAATGGAGGAAGTAGGTCAGTCATTTCCTGAGGTAGAAGCTGGACTGGGAACTTGAAGGAATGGGAAGGGGCATAGGGAACATTTTGGAGTGAGAGAAATCTTCTATCCATTGATTTTTGTGGTTGATTACACGGATATGTAAATTTATAACATCTCACAGGTATGTATATTTAAAATTATTGCATTTGTATTTACAATATACATCAATAGAAGTTATTGAAAATAGGATAAAAGGAAGATAGGAATACCATTCATTGTTTTGATTATAAAAATTACTATTTGGAAAAAATTCAAACAATTGTTTCAAAGGAAATACTAAATCAAAGCAGAAATTAGAAAAAAGCAGTTTGAGATATAGAGCTCAGACTGGCCTTCCAGTTCAGAGATAATGCAAGTAAATATCTCATTTGGAACCTGTAAAGAATAAAGAAACACTCATCAATCTCAGGGACTATAGTGGTTAGGAATTTATTTCTAGTTCATATTTGATTCCACAACTATTTCTAGCAGCAGCCCAAAACTAAGAAAAAGAACTAATTTTCCCAGGTAATTATATTTGTGATGAAAAGGGAATGGATAGCCAAGTAGGTTTCAGGTTTTCATTTTGTTTTGTTTTTATGTCAATCTTTTTCATATTAGCTGCCACATTTTACTCCAGCTTGGTGAGAGAGATGTTGTGGATAAGTTGCTACAAATCTTGAATGTTAAAGAAACTGAAATATATAACATTTCCAAGGCATGGCTTAAAGAGGAAAACAAGTACACAGTCTCTCAAATGTTTGATGAACAATGAAGGAATTTTTACTATAACTTAAAATAGAAATATAAGATCCTGGGGAAATATTGGAGACATAATTGTTGAAATTGTAGAGTGCACAAATCTCCTGAAACTACGTCTAGTATTCCCGATATATTTAGTAGAAGAAAAAGCCTATTCTGGGGCCCCTGAGTTAGCAGCCTGGATCCAGGGTTTTCTTGGGATTGAGCTTGATGTGCTGGACCTTGTCCGGTCTTCTAAACATTATTAAAATTCACTTTCGAAGTGTTGTTATTTTCCATGTGGCTTAACCAAGATGGCTGCAGGGCAGTATGCATTGTGCTTGATTATTTTTGACTAGCACAAAAGGGTTGTCTGTCTTGGTCCTTCACTTTTTTTAAGGATATCTCAGGGGGAAACCATAGGGGTTAGATGAACATTTGTGCTCTGGTCCTAGGCTCTTTTTCTTCCAGAGAGCATAGTGATGGCCAACTCAGAAAGCCTATTTTAACAACAGTGCAATGAATATTTCACAGATTTGGAAGGGTTTTGCAGTTTTAACCATGCTATACAAATTTGGATAGCTATTAAGTTTAAAAATGTGTCAACCATTTAAAATGATCGGATTCTAGGGCTATCCAGCATATGCTATTTATTTTTCAAGGTTTTGGACAGATATTCATAATTGCTGTTAAACATGTTTGTGTTTTATGACCTGTGACTACAATAGCATATTAACCATAAAAATAATGGTTCATTATTTATTGTAGATGAGTCCTAAGAGAGATTCTCTTTGTACTTGGGTGATTTGTTCTCCTAAAACAAAGGACAGTGTCGTGATTTAACTCTTTATTATTTTCACTCTCTTGTCTGCTCCTATCTGAGGTGGCAATAAGAGTGATGTGGAAGGGGTAACAGATAAATAGTTTCATGCCCTACTGGTACAGGAGGTCAGCATCTACTTTATTTTAGTGACTTTAGTTTCAATTTACATAATGTAACTTTTTCTGTAATAAATATTTATTTGTTACTTAGATTTTTTTTTTTAATATTTCCTAAGCAAATTCACATTAATGATTTAGGATTATAAATTTAAATTTTAACTCTATATTCATGGAAAGTTTATAATAATTAAATTATATTTTATCCTTCAACATACTGAATTTGTATGAATCCTTATTTATATTTTGGGTTGTTTTTCCTCTTTTCCCCTCTTCCTCCTTTTCCTCCTCTTCCTTCTCCAGCAACTAGGCTTTTGTCATATGAAGCCCATGTACTCCAACTCACACCACTCATTATTAAATGTAAACTATCACCTATTGATTTATCTGATGCTTGTTTCCTGGGATATCACTTGAATTGTGAGTAGATGTCCACTTATGTTTTATCAAAGTAACTTAGACTTTTCCTCTTTCAGTCACTTTTCAACATCTGTTTTCATTTAAAGAATACTCACCCAATATTTATGGTTTAAGGAATACATATATATTTACATCTGTGCCTATTCTAATGCCTCTTTATATTGGATTACTTTTCAAAACTTGTTAGGTATTCTGATGTAGTCCACAGTTAGTAGTGAGTCCACAGTTAGTAATGAGTATGGAGTAATTTCTCATTCTAGAATGGCATTCTCTCAATTTCTGATAGAGGTACGTTTTAATTAAAAAATTGCAAATGTTAAAGATCTGTATATATCTATATAGAAATTATTATATAAGTAGATAAGACAAAAATGTAGGGGGGATGTCCATATACACATTATTTAGCTTGAGAAATAGAACATTGCAAGCAGCATTAGATTTCCTTATTTATTTCTCCCTATATTCAGCCATTCCTCACACCCAAAGAAAATCATCCTCGATTTTCACTTTACTATTACTTTTCTTAATATCTGTAACTAATATGCATTATGAAGCTTTGTAGGTTTTTGAAAGTTAGATACTTGAAATTATACTGTATGTGACATGCATACATTTTACTGCTACTTCTTTGTGTGAGTATTCCATTACTAATTTTTCTATTCTGAATTGATTGACTTTTGAGTTCTTCCAGTATTTTTTTACTATAAAATCTTGCTATGACTTCTTTGAACAATGTCTCAATGTTTATAGATGTGGGCAAAATTTTCTCTAAGGACATGAGTGAGATTGTTGCTTTTATTTTATGAAATGACTTAAAATCATTTTCCAAATTGATAACATCTACTACACTGCCACCATATATGTTTAAGGCATTCCATGGTCCACATCTTCACTCACATTTAGAATTCTCTATAAATTTAATTTTAGTCAAAGTAGGTTTCAATAGTCTATATTTTTTTATTATCTTATTGTCTTTTTTAAAAAGATACATAGATAACAAAAAATGTTACATTAAAAAATATAAGAGATTCCCAAATACCACATAACCCAACCCCCCCACTCCTCCCACATCAACAACCTCTTTTATCATTGTGGCACATTCATTACATTTGGTGAATACATTTTGGAGCACTGCTGCATTGCATGGATTATAATTAACATTGTTGTTTACACTCTCTCCCAGTCCATTCAGTAGGTTATGGCAGGATATATAATGTTCAACATTTGTCTCTGAAATATCACTTAGGACAAAGTCCCAAAAATGCCCCCACATCACATCTCTTCTTCCCTATACCTGCCCTCATCAACTACTATGGTCACTGTCTCCACATCAGTGATACAATTTCTTCCATTGCTAAAGTCACAATAGCTCTATAGGAGAATACCAGTAAATCCAGTCTAGTCCATATTGTATTCCTTCATCCTGTGGACCCTGGGTAGGTGATATCCACTCCACCTCTAAATTGAGAGGGGACTTAGATCCCACATGGCTGATGGATGTGATTCTCCTGCTTGCAGGTATAGGCACTCTCAGTTCCCTGGTTTGGTGGTTGACCGTATTTACTGATATGGGCTCTGGGTGGGAGACTCTATGTCTCTTCAGAGATAACCTTAATCTAGGCTGTCTGTCCTGACTTGTGGTGGGTGTGGGATGATGGGGGTGGGTTGCAGTCCTGCCCTTGGTGACCATGGCAATGACTCCAGTCCCAGGAAACAGTTTATCAATGCAAACTCTATAGACTTTGAATATTCAAGGGAAATGCAAACCAAATATGCTAAAAGCTTGTCTAGAATGTATGAAGTCCATGCTAAAAGCTTACCTAGGATGTGGAAGATATATACTAATTCAAGCCTATTGAGAACTGAAACAAAAGAACCATTTGGCCTTTCCTCTCTGTATAAAGGGAACTCAAAAATCTTGTTCAGGGCTCAGGATTGAAACAGAAAGCCCCTGAGTCTGGCCAGCTGTCAATAAACCATTTTTCCTTCTCAAAATCATTCCTGAGTCCTGGTCTCTCTATATACAAATAAATGAACCTCTCTCAAATTCTACAACATTACCTCCTTGTTAGCTGACCTGGGTAAGTCCAACGAACCTGATAGTAGGTGTTGTAACTCTGCTGAGGCTCAGGGCCCAGCAGGCACATGGACAGTCCAAAGTGTCAAGTCTCCTGAGCATCCACCAACCCCAGCACCAACCACAGCTTCAATAAAAGTGATAGAAGAGGCATGTGTAGAAAGGCCACATCTGAGTCCAACTCCATCAAACTCAGGAGCGCAAATTCAAAAGCAGGGCCCCCTGACAAGGCACTGAACTCTAGAGTCATCTGCCATGACCACAGAACTTGTGTGTCTCCATAGCCCTCAGTAGCACCAGTTCCTGAGATTGTATCTACTTTGGCTGTCTCTGGGATCCTGCTGAGACGTGCATAAGTGTGACCCTTCTGATGACTTTCTGACTCATTTTGAAGTCTCCGAGCCATATAAACTCATTTGTCTTTACCATTTCTCCCTTTCATTCAAGGTCTTTTTCTAATTGCATCACCAAATGGTGATTGGTAGGAATCCCTTGGTGCCAGGAGGCTCATCCCCAGCAGTCATGTCCACACTGGGGCCAAGGTAATGCATTTACATGCTGAGTTTGACTTAGAGAGTGGTGACATTTGAGCAACATGGAGGCTTTCAGGAGGTAACTCTTAGGTGCCTGCAGCTCTAGGCCTAGTTAAGATTTCAGGCAAACAGACTGATAAGCATAGTCATCAGTATCAAGTGCTCATCATTGGACCTTTCTTCTTCATTGGTCTTGGGGGATTGTTGCTCCATTGGGGAATGTGATAGAAGAAGGGTATCTCTCAAGAGCACTGGTGGCTCCCAATGAGGGAGGACAGTCTAGTGTGTCAAGCCCTAGTGGGAAACTTGGTTGTCACTGTGGACCCTTAGGAGAGGGGGAAGAGGAATAGAATAGATGGAAGTGGGGGTCACTGGGGGGCCATGGAAGTGTTCTACAATATTTGTGCAATGATGGATATAGGACATGTTAAATTTCATCAAAAATTTATAAAAGTGATAGTCTAAAATGTAAACCATAATGTAACTAAAAATTTAGAAAAGTATATAGTCTAAAATATGAACCATAATGTAAACCAAAATGGAACCATGGTTGATAGCTATATTTCAATATCTGTACCTCAACTGTAGCAAATATAACATGAACATGTGAAAAGATCATTGCTGAGTTTGATGTTGGATATATGTGAGTCCCTTATATTGTATAGGTGACTTTACTGTGATCTAAAACTTTTTTGAAGACAAAATTAAAAATTAAAAAAAAAAAAGGATGTAGATACTGAGATAGAAATGAAAGAGATTGCCTTGCCACTGTACATACAGGGCATCACCTATTACAGTGATGAAAGTCAAAACATCAAACACAAAGTTTTATGTTATTTTTCATTTTTTCATATCCCAATTTATTTTTTACTTCATTTTAGTTTTTCTAAGTTAGTATGTTATTCTATTTATAATCTTTAATCCTATCATTACTATTTCATTTTCCTACTAATTGAATTTGGCAACATATTAGACTTCATTTTTGAAGAAATTTTGGCTCACAGAGGGGTTCAACTATGGCAGGGGAGGAACACTAGTGTGGGGTGTTATTGATGGGGGGGCACATGGCTGGGAGGGAGTTCTCCAGGGCATGTATATAGGGTTTATGTAAGTGTTCAGATATCCGTTGGGTATTGTCATAGTAGGTAGAGTTACAAACGACAACTGAGGGAGTGCTGAGTTCCTTTCTTTATGGTTTTAATGTGCAGTTTTCTCTTAGCAATTAGGCCAAGCAAAAATCAATTTCATTTTAACATCATTTTATTTGAGGAAAAAAAAATTACTTTCAGTGTTTATAAATATAACTTTCAATATTTACTATAT
This sequence comes from Dasypus novemcinctus, assembly GCF_030445035.2. NCBI lineage: Eukaryota > Metazoa > Chordata > Mammalia > Cingulata > Dasypodidae > Dasypus > Dasypus novemcinctus. The sequence goes on from NC_080676.1 coordinate 125,845,944, forward strand.
CAGAAAACTTTCATTTTAGTGAAATTGTATATTTCTGTTAAAGAAAATATAAATTTCCACCTTCTTTGAAAAAGATTCATTGGATACCTTAATGATAAATGAAATGCAAAGTGAAAATTTAGCTTATATCTGTATTACTTTTTAAAATGTAGGGAATAATAAACTAAATTTTAAAAATTTAATATAATTAAGAGAGAAAACAAGTTTAAATTTTTTTAAAATTTTATAATTCAAACTGAATACAGAGAAAATAAGTGCTGTTTTTTGAAATTCCATGAAAGTTTCATTGGTAATAACATTGTAAGAAGCTTCCAGTTACCACTATTTTCTATTAGAAAGATGTTATAATTCTTTTTTATTTTTTGGTTGCATTTTAATTTTTTTAAAAATTTCCGTCATTCACTTACCTGTAAATAAACAACTTACCAGTTCATTACACTGAAACAAAGGCATTCATAGAAATTCCATTAAATACTGTTTATTGTTTAATAGGTAAATTTTTTACAATGCCAAGAGTAATAAGATTGCCAATTGATGCAATATACTCTAAATTAAATATGCAAATGAAATGAGAATATAAGTGAAAAATGCCATGGCCGCAGAATCTTTGATTGAAAGAACCTAGTTTTTAAAAATGCAAGTGAATAATTATGCCTGCAAATATAAATAAACCTAGAAGTGCTACATCATATTTGTTAAGTCAAGAAAAGTCTATATTTATGTATATCTTTAGGTAATCTGAGAAGTAATGTCTCAATATGTACAATATTGGTTTTAACAAAAGGATTACTTCATGATATGTGAACAATACTATTAATTTTAAACACTGCTTCTTATTTCTATTAGCTGTCTATGCTGAATATCAAATTTCCCTAAAATTTAGTGGTTTAAAAACTACAATAAGCATAGAATATTCAGTTCCTAAGAGTCAAGAATTCAGGAGCTGTTGAGCAGGATGTTTTACTCCAGGGTGTCTCATGAGTTGCAGTAGGATAACAGCTAGCATTGCAGTTTTTAAGGATTGACTGGGCCTGGAGCACCTGCTTCCAAGTTGGGTCTTTAGGGGTTTTCACTTCCTCACCAGGTGAACCTCTACACAGGGCTGTGTGGAAATCCTTTTAAATGGACAGCTGACTTTACCCAGAGCTAGTGACCCATGAGACAGCAAGCTAGAAGCCCCAACATCTTTTATGACTTTCGCTTCAGAAGTCACACACCTTTGCTTATGCCACATCATATTCAGCACACAGACCAATCCTAATACAATGTGGGAGTAACCTTCATAAAGGCTTATATAGCAGGAGGGGAGAATCGTAAGGAGCTGTCTTAGATCCTGGCTACCGTATTCCTTTTCAAAGTGGCATATTCTTTTTCATTTGACTCTTGCACTCTAGACCTTTTTTAACATAAAAAATAAAATTTATTTTTTTAATTTTATTTTTATCTTTTTTTAAAATTAATAGATCACACAAAATGTTACATTAAAAAACAAAAGAGGTTCCCATATACCCCACTCCCCACCTTCCCCACCCCATCAATTTTTTAAATTGTATTTTTTGAAGATATATAGATCACAAAAAATGTTACATTAAAAAAAATAAGAGGTCCCCATATACTCTGCACATACCCCCCCCCCCCTACATCAACAACCTTTTTCATCATTGTGGCACATTCATTACATTTGGTGAATACATTTTGGAGCACTGCTGCACCACATGGATAATAGTTTACATTGTAGTTTACACTCTCTCCCAGTCCATTCAGTGGGTTATGGCAGGATATATAACGTCCAGCATTTGTCCCTGCAATATCATTTAGTACAACTCCAAGAAAATTTAAAAACTCAGGAGAAGTCTGTGTTACCTAATGATTCTCTACCACAATATAATTAAGAGAGTTTCAAGGATTCAGGAATAATAAACTGTGTTTTTATCAATTCTTTTTACAAAGTAGGAGTTAATAATATGGCCTAAATCTTTGACAAAGAACAAATCATCAAAGAAAATGTTTCTATCTAAAAATTGTGATATGGAAATTAGGAAAAAATAAAGAATAACAGAGAGATAGAACACATTCACTTTACAAATTTGCCAAAGACCACTCATGTAAGTCACATCATTAATTACGTAAAGGGATATACAATGTGGAGAGATGTTACATGTCTCAAGTATATTTTCAGCACCACAAAATGTGATTAATGCACAAGTATCTTTGTGCTTGAATAATACAATTTCACATGACACCAAGTATTTTATAGTTGCACTTAATACAGATGGACATATAAGGATTTTAATATTAAAAAATAACTCCAAATAGAAATTACATTGGAAATGGAACAATGGTGTTTCATGTTGTTGTACCACCTGTCTCTTCTCTGACACACTGTTAAAGTCACTTGATAAGGTTAACTTCAACTTACTTCATATGACTGAGTCTGAGTCTGAGCATGCTAACTATCTGCCTTTATATTGTGATGTAAATTCTAGAAGTCACTTTCATAGAAGATATTTCAATGGATCCTACTTTGAGGAACAAATTGTTATTTCAAGGATGATATTGAGGCCTGGAAGGTTTACCTGACTTGTTCAAAGTCTAGGGGCATAACAGCAGACTTTTAGATTTGAACATTTGTCTTTTGATTACAAAACCTTATCTAATAAATTCTATTGCTTCTTATGTTAATAGGGTATTACAGAACAGCATATCCTAGAACCTAGTCTTTTGGAATAAGAAAATATTTGAAAATACAAATAAAATGGCTAATTTTGTCTATTTGGATAATAATGCCATTATTTTAGGTGCAACAGTATTGTTCTTCTATAGAATATTATTCTACATCTAAAATTAATAGTATACCATGTTATATGCTCATCAAATGAGGCCCTCATGATACATGTTATCATAAATTACAAAACGAGGTGCAAATGGGTAATCTATTATGTTCAACTGTGTATTTATACTGATATTATAATTATTATATTATTATAATATAAGCTATATTCTAGGGTACCTTGGGCATGAACATACACATGTTATAGTTGGAGGCTAATTTCTGTTCTCCAAGAGACTATTCATTTTACTATGACATAATTTAGAACAAGATTTATTTTTATCATCTACTTAGTTTCATATTCATATCTATGAAAATGTGAAATTGATTAGTGTTTTCAAAGTAAGTAGACGAGTTGTGAATATCCATGATGTTTTTGAAGTACTGAGGAAGTATTATGCAATTCACACCCACTTTATTCTCAATTATTCAGAGTAATAGAGAAAAAGTATGGAATGGCATTTCTCACATCATAGTTAGCTGACAGAATATGCAATTAGACTTGATTCATAGCATTTATTAAAATTTCCATTTAATTGCTAATTAGTCTGTATAGATTTGTAAATGTAAGAACTGGCACTTGTATAATTTTTTCCCTACTGCTCAGCACTGCAGAGAGCATTGAAATTTCTGTAGAGAGGAATCACAGTGATTCTTCATTATACACTGTGGTCATCAAGAAAATAATTATAGATTCACTAGTCCATTTATTTCTTAACATTCTGTGTGTCAATGTCTTCCTTTGCTTCCTCCCACCTCTTATATGATATGTGAAGAAAATCCTATAATATTAGATCTGGAAGCGTAATGTAAGTCAACCTCTTCATTTTACGTAAGGAAGAGATCAATATCCAATGAAAATGACTATTGGCCATTCTACACATTCTCACATAGCAAGTCATCAACAAATTCTAACTAAAATGAATCCTGGTTCTATAAGATAGCTATTGTTAATAAATTATGTTTACTTTATTTTCTCTTTGTCTCCATTTAATTGGACAAAAAGCAAAATCTACAGCATTTATAGGTAGGTAGTTCAGACAGACATTCCTTCTTCCCTCCCTTCCTTCCTTCCTTTCTTCCTTCCTTTTAAAAAGTTAAAATTGTGAAAGAATCGAATTCTACCATTGGGGCCTTCCAATGTAAGATCTTTCATTAATTAAAGAATAAGGACAAACCACAAAAAAAATACCTAAATTTTATGAAAAACCTTGACTGTCTAAGAATTAACAAATTTTGTTTTAATATTGCATCGTAAATGTCTCAGATAAACTAGCCATTCTTGTTAGTATAGTTAAGGAATGAAGTATGATTGAGATTCTGTGCTTTGGAAGGCTGAGAGAACAGTATTATGACCTTGGTTCTACCCATGCTTATTTGAGTAAGTTATTTATTCTATTTATGCCTCAGTTTCCTCATCTGTAAAATAAGGTAACTCGAATATGTATTTCTCATAGAACTCTTGTGGTAATTGATTTTGTAAAGTCTTAGCACACTGTATGGAATGTATTAACTACTGTAAAATATTAGTTATTACAGTGTATGAGACTGTGAAGTTATGATGAAATGGGATTTCTTTCTCAAAGATTCATAATTCTCTGAAAGGCAATATTTTAAAATAAGAACACAGAACTTAGGAATATGCAGAAACTTTATATTAAATAATGATGACTAAGATGGTCACCATACTCAAACTTAAAGAGGGTTTACATATGATTTATGTGGCCCTGCTTCTAATGAATAACAGCCTCTACCATTCAGGGCCTTGTAAGAATATTTGCTTACCGGATATTTCATTAACCTACTAAAAACTCAATATGCTTTATTTTGATGTTGACAATAGGGACTTTAGAGGGTACTTGCTTAGTCCTTCATATGTAAAAATTTATACAAGCTCTGCTTTTCCTTTGCCTTCTTTGTGTCCCCAACTATGCTAGGCTGTTGCCAATTTAGTCCAAATAAGGTTCTATAACAAAGTGCAATAAGAATAATTTTCATTATTTCCAGTGCTGGAAGATAGGATGAATATTCATATCATTATGAAATTTAATTGACATTTATTAGTAATAATTATGATGAAGGTAAAAACAATGTTTGTCAACATCTGCTTTTTGCTAATTATGCCAGCCCTTTACATATATTCTTTCATTTAATTCTCACAACAAACATATGAGATAGATATTAAAATTCTCATTTTCAAATCAAAACTGAGATGGAAAATAATTGGCCAAGATCAAACAGATTTTGCATTCTTTAGATGACATTTTGATTGTAGAGTATAATCCATTAACATTCAATAATGTTACCATCTAACCAGTACTTCAACCATTTTATCCTGTAGATTTTATATGTCATATCTTATTTTTTGTTTCTCTTTTTACTCTTTGATTACTCTTACTGATAATATTTTCTACATTCTATTTCAAGTCTCACTCCCCTGTCTTCTCTTTTCAACCTGCAGAAATCTCTTTAGTATTTCTTGTAGGACAGATTTCTTGTTGATTAACACTCTCAGTTTCTGTTCATCTGTGAATATTTAAAATTCTCCCTCATTTTTGAAGGACAGTTTTGTGGAATAAAGAATTTTTGGCTAGCAGTTTTTTCTCTTTCTGTACCTCAAATATATCATACCACTGCCTTCTTGCCTCCATGATTTCTGATAAGAAATCAACATTCAGTCTTTTTTATTTCAGTTTAGTTTATTTAAAGATACTTATATCACATAAGTGTTACATAAAAAATAGAGGGGATTCCCACATGCCCCACTCCCCACATCTTCCACACTTTCCCACATTAACAACATTTCTCATTAATGTGGTATATTCATTGCAATTGAGGAACACATTTTGAGCATTGCCACTAAGTGAGGATAAAAGTTTACATTGTAGTTTACACTCTCTCCCACACTATTCTGTAGGTTGTGGCAAGATAAATAATGACCTGCATCTGTCATTTAATGTCATTCAGGACAATTCCTAAGACTTAAAAATGCCCCCATATTATATCTGTTTTTCCCTCTCTCTGCCATCAGAAATGCCAGTGGCCACTGCCTCCACATCAATGATATAATTTCTTCCTTTACTAAAATCACAATAAGTCTATAGTAGAATACCAGTAAGTCTACTTTAGCCCAGTTAATTCCCCAATCCTGAGGATACTGGGATGGTGAGGTCCACTCTGACTATAATTGAGAGGGACTTGCAATCCTTTAGGGCTGATGGGTGGGACTCTCTTGCTTTCAGTTTTGGTCTTGCTCAGTTCCTTGGTATGGTAGTTGTCACCTTCTTGTTAGTTGTTCTGGGTAAGACCAATGAACTGGCGAGTGGGTGTTGAAACTCTGTTGAGATTCAGGGTTCTGCTGGCAAATGGACAGCCTAAAGATTAAAATCTCTTGGATATACATCTATCAACTCTAATACTAATTATAGGTTCAAATAGAAGAACAGAAGAGCCATGTGTAGGGATACCACAACTAAGTCCAACTCTGTCATACTGGGGAGCATAAATTCCAAAGTAGGGTCCACTGACTGGGCACCAAACTCCTGAGTTTTTGCCCTGACTATAGTGTCTGGATGTCTCCAAAGCCCTCAGAAGTGCCACTATTTGGGGTAGTATCTACTTGGGCAGTCAATGAGACACTGCTCAGACATGCATAAACATAACTTCTGGAATAACCTCCTGACTCACTTTGAAGTCTCTTGGCCATATAAACTCATTTGTCTCTACCTTTTCCTCCTTTTGATCAAGGTCTTTTTCCAGTTGCAGTGCTTGTTGGTGCTTGGTAATAAGCCCTTGGTGCCAGGGAAGATCATCCCTGGGAGTCATGTCCCATTCTGGGGGAAGGTATGTATTTATATGCTGAGTTTGGCTTAGAGAGAACCCACATTTGAGCAACAAGGAGGCTTCCCATAAGTAACTCTCAGGTACCCCACATCATGAGGCTAAGTCTCAATTTCAAGAGCAAAGGCTTATAAGCATAGTTACAATATTAAGGGTCCTTCAATGGACCATCCTCCTTTACAAGTCATTGTCCCTATACTTGGAGGATTCTTGCTGATCTATCTGAGAATGTGGCAAAGCTCCCCAGGATGGAAATTTGATATTCCTTTGTTTATTGTGTGAATCTCCACCCACCATGACAATGCACCATGAAGAGAGAGAAAAGAAATAGAAAGAAAGAAGGCACTCTGAGTTGAAATTACAATAAAGGTAGGAAAGTACACAGTAAAATTTCTCCTTCCATCCACATCCCAACTGTTCCCATACTGGGGACAAAGATTATTTTCCAGGATATCCATTCATGTAAATTTGTTTGAGCACATACTAACAAAGATTGTAGATGATAGATGATAATTAGGAGGTAATATAGATAAATAGATGATAGATATAGATAGATGCATAGATACAAAGAAACAAACATAAATCCACTTCTCCACTTTATATGGTTATGAGTACATTCTGTACCATTGGTCTTCACCATGGTTCCAATATAGTTCATATTATTATATCAGCAAATTTATCATTCTTTATTATAACCACAGAGCATGACATTGTATGGATGTACAATAAGTTATATTTCAAATAATTTGCAATGTTTCAATCATAACATTTTGCATGTAACATTTTATGTGTGTGCGAGTATATCTATAGGAAATTTTTTAGAAATAGCTTTTCTGGCATGTGCAATTGTAAAAGTTATTTGGCAAAATGTCCTTCATAGAATTTATACCAGCATATACACTCTCCAGCAAATTATATAAATGACTGTTTCTTCACATCATTGGCTACAAAACAAAACCCTTCTATTTAACATTTTGACCTTCGCTTGGAGGAAAGTATTATCTTTATAGCTTTCTATTAACAGGAAATATCTGATATGTCATAATATACACTTAAGGTACAAACTTTAATAGGTTTTAATATTTGCATATACTTTTGAAACAATCAATGAAATCAAAATAATAAACATATCTATTACCTCCTTTGCAAACTCTCCTTCAGGTGGCCTCCTCACCAAGTATGCACTAATCTGCATCCTGTCACTATAAATCTGTTTGCATTTTATAGAATTTTATATAAATAAAATCACACTTTTTACACTCTATTTTTCTGACTTTTGAACTTAACATGATTATTTAGCATATTTCCTGGTTTGAGTTTTTTATGGACCCTAGAAAATTATGTTCTTAAGCAAACCCATTCTTGTACCTCTAAACCTATTGTATGTTGTGAGGTCTTTTGTTTAGATTCAATCAAGAGACCCTTTGATTAGATCACTTTTGATTAGATCATTCAGTTTAGGGCCTTTGATTATATTGCAGAACCCAGGGTAGGTTCTAATCATTTTATTAGAGTCTTATATAGATGGAACACAGAGAAAGAGAACTGCCATTTTACCCTGCCATGAGAGAGAGGACTCCAGGATTGCCTAGAGCTGCAGAAAGGCAGAGAAACCCTGAGAGGATGAAAGAGGCTGGAACAGTTCAAAGCTAAAGAGACAAAGCCCAGAGGAGAGGGCCCACATGAGCCATTGTACCTGAGGACCTACAGCTGAGCTCAGGGAGAAAGTGAGCCTGGGGGGAGAAAGCAGAGCAATATCAGCATTTTGCCTTGCCATGTGGCAGGGGTTCAGGATCCAGCAGCTGACCTCTGGAAAGACAGCATCTCTGATGATGCCTTGAATTGGACATTTTTCAAGGCCTCAGAACTGTAAGCTTTTACCGTAATAAAATCCTATTACAAAAGCCAACCCATTTCTGATATATTGTATTGACAGCTTTAAGCAAAATAAATCAGCATGTATCAATAATCTATTGCATGTGTATACCACACGCAATTTGCTTATCCAAAAACCAATGGACATTTGGGCTGTTTCTAGTTTAGATATCTTACAGACAAAGCTGCTATGAATAAGCATGTTCAAGGCTTTATAATGATATATGGTTCTTTATCTTGGATAAACTCCTAGGTGTGCAATGGCTGGATCATATGGTAGATAATTTTTAATCTAGAATGTAAATTACCAGAGGACAGTGTAGGGAAAAGGAATGGGAAGTTAAGGCTGAAAATGGATGGGGTTCCTCGTTGGAATGATGAAAATATTTTGGTAATGGATGGTGGTGATGGTAGCACAGCATTGTAAATGTAATTAACAACACTGAAATATATTTCTGAATGTGGTTAAAAAGGGAAAATTTGGTTGTCCAAAGAGTAATAGAGTAAAAAAAAATTAAATCCATTAAACTGCACTACACAGCAGTAAACCCTAAATTAAGCCATTGGTTATACTTAATAGTACAATTCTAAAAATGTGCTTTTATCAATTCTAAAAAATGTATCACAACAATTCAAGATGTTAGTAATAAGGTAATGTATTACTCAGCCAAAGGGATGCTGATGCAAAACACCAGAAATCTGTTGGCTTTTGGGAAGTGTATTTATTTGGGGTAGAAGCTTACAGTTACCAGGCTAGAATGCATAAGTTACTTCCCTCACTCAAATCTATTTCTACATGTTGGGACAAGATGGCTGCTGACATCTGCCAAGAGTCAGGCTTCTGGGTTCTCTTCCTGGGGCTGCATTTCTCTCCAGGTTCTGCTGCTGTGCTCATGCCACAAGGTCAGTTATAGAGACTATTGGCAAACAGCTCTGCTCCCTGGGGCTTGTGCCATGTGTAAGGATCCATCTCTATTCCTCTATGTTCCTCTCATGTGTGTTCACTTCCTGGGCTCCAGCTCAAAATGCCAGTATCAAAAAACCCAACTCTTTCCTTTGCCATGTCTTTTATCTGTGAGTCCCTACCCACCAAGGGGCAGGGACTGAATGCCCTACTGATATGGCCCAATCAAAGTCCTTATCATAATTTAATCATGGCCAGGTACAGACCAGTTTACAAATATAATCTAATATCTATTTTTAGAATTCATGACAATAACAAACTGCTACATGTAGTATATGGGAACACTGTATATTACACATAATTGTTCTATAAACTCACAATTATATGAATCCCAATAAGATATAGTTTTTGAACTAATCCATTCCTGTGGGTGTGAGACCCTTTTGATTGGACTATGTCATTGAAGTGTAAGCCAGTTTGGGTCTCCACCCTCTTGCTGGGTCTGATATATTGAGAGACACAGAGAGAAAGGAAGTTGCCGTATTTGATTCTGGATGTGAGAGAAAGGACACCAAGTTTGCCCACACTGAGCTCAGGGAGAGAAGCTCCCAGAGGCTCAGAGTGCTGAGCCCCATGAAATGATGAGACATATACATGATAGGTCACAGATAAACTCAGGAAGAAAGCTGAGAGAGAAGGCTGGGAAAAGATAGCTAGCTCCAGGCACTGGGCTCTGAGAGATGGTGAGTCTGGAGGGGAAGGCAGATACCTAGGAAGAGATTAACCACAATCTTGCTTTACCATGTGGCAGCTGACTTTCATAAGAAAGCATCTCTGCTGATGCCTTGATATGGACATTTCAGAGCCTCAGAACTATAAGAATTTACCCTACATAAAATTCCCATTATAAAAGTCAACCCATTTCTGGTACTTTGCGTTGGTCGCTTTTGGCAAACTAAGAGGGCTCTTCTTGGCTCTAATTATTTCTCAGACTTTTCTTGCTTTTAGTGACCTTGATAATTTTGGGATACTCTTATAAGGTATTTTATAGATTGTTTCTCTATTTGGGTTTATGTAATATTATTCTCCAGATTAGACTGGCGTTTTGGTTTCTTGGGAGGAAAACTTCATAAGTAAAGAGCCATGCTCATAATATCATTTGAAAGAGACTTGCCAATAACTTGACTTTTCAATGTTGATGTTAAGTTTGATCTTATGGTTGAAGTAGTGTTTCACAGGTTTCTCTAATGTGAAGTTATTCATTCCACTCCACTTTCCATACTTTACTCTTTGGAGAACAGTCCCTATATATTGCCCATACATAAGAGTAGGGTAATGATGCTTCATTTTTTTGAAGACAGAGTATCTACATCAGTTCTTTGCAATTCTTCTTCATGTGAGATTTTTGGGAAACACATTCTTACTTTTTAGCATTGCAAGATTCTCCAGATTTATTTTTTATGTTTCCTATGCCAGCTATAAAATCAGCCCTTTCTCCAAGAAGCCCTCATCCCTTTTATTAGAGAATGGTATTAAAAGCCTAGTTGTTCTCATGGCTACTAAGCATGTAATCCCTTCTTATTTCCAGAAAAGTCCTGCCATCTGCAAACAGAATCAGTTTTATTTCTTCCTTTTCAATCTGTTTTATTTCCTTTTTCTTGTCTTATTGTCCTAAGTAAGGCTTCAAGTATGGTATTGAATAGGAGTGGTAAAAAGGAAATCCTTGCTTTCTTCCCAATCTTAAGGGAAATCATTTTGTGTGTCACAATTAAGAATGATGATAATTACAATTTTTTTAACTTATTTCCTTTATTGGGTTAAGGAAGGTTTTTTAAATTGTTCCTCATTTTTTTGAAAGTTTTTATTATGACAGGGTGCTGAATTTTTTTCTTCTTATGCTTTTTGTGCATCTATTGATTTGATCATATATTTTTTCTTATTCAGTCTGTTTATTTGGTGGAAATTAATAGATCCCCAGCTCTCTTCTCCTTAAGAATATATTTTAAAATTTCTTTCAGTTTAGGTCTGCTGGTGATGAATTCCCTAAATGCTTATTGTTTGAAAAAGTCTGTTTCTTATTTACTTTGGAAGGATAATTTATCTTCATATGAATTTCCACATCACTGATTCTTTTTCTGTAAGTACTTCAAATATTTTACTGCATTCTCTTCTTGCTTGCATGGTTTCTGATGTGCAATTCACTGTAATTCTTATCTTTTTCCCTCTATACTTGAAGTGTCTTTTTTCCTCTGGATTTTTTTGTCCTTGATTTTCTGCAGTTTGACATGATATGTTTACATGTATTTTGTTTGTTTTCTTCTTTCACTGACCTTTCTTGATCTGTGGTTTAGTGTCTGTCATTAATTTTGAAAAATTCTCAATTTTACTTCAAAAAAATATTTCTTTTTCCCCATTTTGTCTTTCTTCTCCTCCTGGTATTTCTATTATATATATGTTATAACAATAAATATTGCCTCACCACTGTTATATGTTATGTTCTGTATTTGTTTTTTCCCCCACCCCTTTCCCCTGAGATGACTCCCTGTACTGTCTGCTCTCTGTGCCTGTTCTTTGTCTGCTTGCTATGTCTGCTCATCTTCTTTAGGAGGCACCAGGAACAAAACCTGGGACCTCCCATATGGGAGGCAGGTGTGCAACCACTTGAGCCCCACCTGCTCCCTGCTTATTGTGTCTGCTTATTGTGCCTGCTTGTTGTGTTTGCTCATTATGTCAGCTCGTTGTGTCTGCTCATTTTCTTTAGGAGGCACCAGGAATTGAACCCAGCACCTCCATGTTTAAAGCAGGAGCCCATCTATTCTCTTTTTTTTTATCTTTTGCATTATAATCTTAGAACTTTCTGTTAGCCTGTGTTTTGCTAAGGAAAAGGCAGAAACTCTAAATGCTATATAAAAGCAGCTTTATTCAATTAAATGCATTTTAGGTTATATCAAATAATTGTAATAACTGGAATAATCACAACAGAAAATAATTAAGAGATATACAACAAATGAATGTATATACAAACACTCACCAAATTGGGGGAAAACACAATATCTGATCTTTTACAAAGCCAGGAAGTCCCTTTGGTGGCTAATCAGATTCCTAATTGGAAAAATGGTCCCAAGCAGAGCATCCTCCTGGGTGACATTTCAACTGCCAGCCAAAATGGGTCCCACTTTTATAAGAGACCAAATCTGTGATCTCAGGGTATGATAGTCATGCAACTTGTGAATTGTCAGCTTCCCTGGAACAATGTTCATCTCCAGGGGAATGGTCTGTTCCCCCAAGGAGGAACATTGTACTCCAAAGTATGCTATTTCATATAGGAGCATGAAAATTTTCAGCTTTTAGATTTACAGGGGATACAAACAGGACATGCAAATGCCACATCTGGTAACTTGTTCCTTTTAAACATTTGTTTTTGGTTACTAGGTGAGGGGAACAATGGACAAGTTAATCATTCACAATTTTAGGCAAAAACAGTAGACACTATTGATTAGAAAGCTTATGAATTCACAATTCTGATTAACTTTCTTGTAGTACTTCAGCCTGTCTTCAGTTTCATTGTTTTTTCCTTAGCCATTGCAAGTATAGTAATGAGATTGCTATCAAAGCCTTTGCTAAGTTCTGCTAATTTTTAAAAATATATCTTTCTTTTTGATTCTTTCTAGAGTTTCCATCTCTGCTAATACATCCACCTGCTCTTAAATATCTTCTCCTTTTTCCATTAGAACACTTAACATATTAATTATAGCTATTTTCAATTCCAGGTTTGATATTTCTAAAATCTGTCATATCTGTTTTTTTGTTTGTTTGTTTGGTTGGTTGGTTTTTTAAATTGATGAATCTTTGTCTCTTCAGAACATATTTTTCCTGCCTTTTAGAATATCTTGTATGTTTTGGCTATAGGCCAGAAATGCAGTATCTGGCAACAGAAACTGAAGTCAGTGGACTTTAACAAGAGACTTTATATTAAATCTGGCCAAGAGTTGGGTTGTGCCTAATGCTTATTGTAGCTATAGATGCCAGAGGTTTCAAACTCCTCTTAGCATTTTTCTGTTTTTGTCTCTCATCTTGTCTTTGGTGCTTTTGTAGGTATATCTACTTAAAGGGTTTTGTGTCATGCAGCTTTTTCAGCTGCAATCCAGCAGTTTTATGATAGCCCCCCTAAGGTAGTGTTGTTGTAGGAGCAGAAAGATTCATTGATCACATATTGAAGTCCAGGACTCAGGAATATTTTTGAAAATTAAAAAGATTTATTATGACCAGCCAGGCTCGGGGACTCCTGTCCAAAACCCGAGCCCTGAATAGGATTTTTGGGTCCCTTTTATACAGAAGATGTAGGAGTGGGGAGTCAAATGGTGCTTTGTTTGAGTACCAGATAAGCTGGAATTAACATATCCCCTACATTCCAGGTAAGCTTGAATTAACACATCTAGTCTGCATCCTCCCTGAATACCCAAAACCTATAGGTTATAGTTCTTACTGTTCGCATGCACACATGGCTTATGCAGGAATCTCAAGTTTTAGCAACTTTACACACACAGCCAGGTTATTCATGAAGAAACATACAGCCCCTACACATAGCCCATATCAGGGGTAGAGTATGAGTGGAGGCATTCTGTGAACTTTCAATTAATTCTCCACCTTTTAGTGGGCCTTGTATCAGGACTGTTCCATGAACTAGTGTTTCTGACACTTCTCCAGTTGTGTTGTTTTTTTCCCCTGTCTCTTAGTCCCCTCCCCAGCTGCCATCTGCCCTGACTCCTGTTGACTAATTAGCCGCCCTTTTCCCTTCAGGTGATAGGTGGTGCTGGCAAACTGGAGGGGGTTGGAATAGGCAATGATTCCTTTGCCGTAGCTGGGATAGTATTTCAATATTGTGTTCTCTCAAAAACCTGTAGCCTGAAGAGCAGGTATTTGTTATGGGAAAGTCACTGGGTATAGCATATATTCACAGGGGACACTCTTTCTTGCCTCTCTCAGATTCAGAAGGGGATCTTTCTCAAAGCTTACTGTGAGATGTTTATTGGGTTCCTGTAGAAAAAGCCTGCAAAAGTGTGGAGGGCACTAAAACTTGATCTAGGAGTGTCTCACTCTCAAGCAAGTCCACATTCAGCCTCCAGCTTTCCATCATAACAACCACTTCATTGTTCCTACCAGTTTATGGCTCCCATGATTTCTGCTCTCAGGATGTGCCTGTCACTCCAGGTTTTGGGGTGGCAATTTGTCTTGTGACCTCAGTTCTCTGATTGGTGCATACTTCTCTGTTGAGACCATAATCAGAGCACAACTTTATTAAAAGGATGTTTATGATTGTTTTCAATTACATATAATATACATTTTTAAGTTTGTATATAAGTAATTTTATTGGCTATTTCAGGAAATACTAGAAAATAATTATTTGATCTATTGTTGTAGAAGATGAGAGAGGTTCAATTATTTGTATATAGAAAGACCAGGACTCAGGAATGATTTTGAGAAGGAAAAAATGATTTATTGATAGCTGGCTGGACTCAGGAGCTTTCTGTTTCAATCCTGAGCCCCGAACAAGATCTTTGAGTCCCTTTTATACAGAGAGGAAGGACCAAATGTTCCTTTTGTTTCAGTTCTCAATAGGCTTGAATTAACATATATTTTCCACATCCTAGGTAAACTTTTAGCATGGACTTCATACATTCTAGATAAGCTTTTAGCATATTTGGGTTGCATTTTCCCTGAATATTTAAAGTTGATAGAGTTTGCATTGATAAACTGTTTCCAGGGACTGGAGTCATTGCCATGGTCACCAAGGGCAGGACTGCTGCCTCTTACCGTCCCACACCCACAAGTCAGAACACAGACAGGTTACCTATGAAGAGATGAACAGCCTCCCACCCATAGCCCACATCAGTATAAATACTTACACATATATTTCTATTTCAAACCTTTGCGATAAATAGGACAATGTGACTTTGGAGTCAGGAGACAGGTTCAAACCTGAATCAAAACTTTGGGAAGATTTCACATTGTAAAACAGTAATAATAATATATATCTCATAAGATTTTTGTAAAGAATAAAATTGATAATGTATATATATATACCACAATACTTGTTGGAAATGCTCAATAAATTATTATTATTATTAAACCTGCTTTAATGATACGAAACTGAAGATCCATGTGGTTAAGGTCTTGCCCATTATAATTTAATAAATTATTTAGAGAACTTGTATCCAAATACCAGGATATTAAATTATGATGTCTTTTGAAAAAAGATGAGTATATGTCTTCCTTCAAGGTATATAAAATCAAATAGAGAACAAGTAAATAAAACAGAAAAACACAAAGTGTTAAAAGTTTCAAAATTATACAGAAAATTAGTATAGTGTGATAAGTGTAGAATTGTTACATTTTATCAGTATGATATAAAGAAAGATCTACGAATCAGTTGTATTTATTTATTACTCATTTGTAGTCAGACAGCCATGAAGGAATTGAAGAATTTTCACAGATCAACACACAATAGCTGTGTAAAAGGAGGTTTAATCATTGGATTTTATGCAGGAAAACAGCATATAATGCAATGTATATAGAGGATGGCATTAATAGAGAGGGATATAAGAAATATAAATGAAAAGCTCTGAGACAAAGTTTTGGGCTAATTCAGCAGGCTATGTATTTTTTATTAGAAAAGTAACATAATATGATGCAACAGCAAATGTTAAAATACCCATTTAATTTTCTTGCTCAGATTGAAATTCAATATTCACTAGTCCAGAGACACAGGAGAGCAAAAAATCTGTGAAAGAGGTTTAAGGTTGGGGTTACTGAAACCAGTGGGACAAAAGTGGAACAGAAAAGTAATGGAGAAAACAAACAGGTAAGTAAATAGGTAAGGGGCTATGAGAAACCAGATGTACACATCAGCAAAGGAGATAAGAATGAACCTCTTTTCAATCCAGATGATAAGAGTTATCCTGCTGTTAGATGCCTTACTTTAATTTCCCTTGTAAAATAGTTCATGAGTAGGTCTGAAGATGGATGGAATTTTCAGTGCAAGCAATAGCACAAGAGTTTTTTTTTTTTTTTACGGTATTATATAACTCTATATTTCAAAAAATAATGATTAACAATGGTGTCTACTTGGCAAAATAAGAGTTATAACTAGTTTTCAGGTAAAAATTTAAACATTTATTTTTTACTTGATATTCCTATTTTTTATATTAATATTTTGATTTTTGAAAACAAAACACCAGGCACAACACAAAGATGTATTAATGGGAAGCATCCACTGTGGCCATTAGGCCTTTGAGAAGAACTCAAGAAAGGTTTATAAAGGAGATGTAATTTTAAAGATATATTTGACCATTCCTCATCTAACGGTGCATATGGATGATTTTTGTGAACATTAAAATAGTTCTAATAATGCTTGTCATAAGCCTTTATAGTTCAATCCCCATTCAAAATAATAAACTCTAAATAAATACAATTCATTAGTTTCATTAGAATAAAATTATTTTTAAAAATGTAGTAAGGGTGACACGATTATTATTCTAATAAGATCATTATTTCAGCCACATGTACGTTTAATCTCCCCATTAGTGGGAAGGGCAGCATGCCGTGTAAATGGATATTTTTTCACAGTTTGTCAAAGTATCATGATACTTTAGATGGGATATATATTTTAGAAGAACTCCGAAACCAAGAGAGAGCAAATAAACATGTGTTCCTTCTTAAATGCTCAGCTATTAAACTATTTTCATTTACTTGTATGGATAAATATATTCTTAACTAAGGTTTGTGTGAAAGAGAATTTTTAAGTTTTTTTTTTTAAAAACATGCTGATGGCCTAATTTTATTTAAAAGAACAAAAGCATGTTTTGTTTCTTGGTAGTAGACGCAGGGGTTAGAGGAGAATTACCAAATGGATTCATAAAGAGGCTATAGTAACCACAGCTCAGTAAACATGACTGCTGCTGTCTGGGCCAAAGATTCATTTTGTTTTCACTCTGGCTTTCTTTGCCAGTGGGGAAAGCTAAGTAATGCTGCTGTCTTTCCAGTCATCCTTATCATAAACGATCACTCTGTGTGGCATGTGCTAATTATTCCGGTGGTGTCTTTTTCCGTCTATTAGATTAATAGTTGGCAATTATGTATCCTCTCTCATGCCCTGCTATTGTGTACACATTTTCTAATTCTCTTCATTACACCAGTGACTATGTATAATTATGGTTCTAAGTTACTCATCTATCTTTTCAAGGACAGTGAGAAATGAAATTCTATGAGGGTTGTAGTCTGCTAGACACACATGCACACACACACACACACACACACACACAGAGAATATCCTATATTAAATATACCAGTGGAAAAGTTACATATAAAATTTGCTACAAGAACGTATAATTTACTTACTTTTTTTAAAAAGAGAGAAAGTAGAACAAATAGGCAAAAGTAAATAAATAAAGAGCTGGTCTGTTTGTAAGCATTTAATCTCTCCTCTGAGAAAGCCCATCACCTACAAATATCTCAAGTATCTCCCACAATCTGCTGGTAGATAAAAGCCTTTATCTTACTTAGATGTTGGATTTATTTGAATAATAGTTTTCATAATTGGTGTCAAGGCTAAAACTGCAAAGATATGTCATCAACAAAACTACACAATATGTTGCAGAATTCACAGAGTATTTTTTTTTCAACTGAGTCAAGGTGGGGTGGTGAAGAGAAAGATCAGGGACACTGTAAGACAAAGGGTCTAGTTACTCACTATAGGAATAGTGACAGAGAGCAGAAGTGATGGGTTCTGAATATTCCTATTTCTGTCCCCTCCCCTCCAATTTTTTTTTTTTTTTTGTAGTTAAGACTGACAAAGGGGAATTAGGGGGGTGAAGGGAAGTTAAAGAAGCAAGAAAAGATATTCTGTAATGTTTGTATTTCTTCTCTGAAACATTGAAGACATTTTTGAAAAAACTGGACAAAGTCCCATATTTTCAGAAGCAAAACCTTGTGCATCTGGAGGAGTCGGGATTGTTGCTGGTGAATCCTTCACCTTCTCTTCCTCTGATATATGAGAAAAGCACCAGTGAACTCCCAGGCCAAACAGTGATGGCACGCAGAGTAGATTTGTCAGGGCCTTTGCCACTGCGGTTCTGACCTTTGTCTTTTGGAAAAGTGAAGAGATAAAGATCTTCAATAACAGGCTTTTCAAACTGTGAACTCCTGCCTTCATTTAAATCATCCTTTGTACAAAGAATTACATGACCCCACTAGCCAGAAAAATGCCTCATTCATTTTTCTTTCTTAACCTTTTGTATATTTAATAGCACTTAGCATGTTGTAGGTGCTAACTTATGTATATCTGATTCTATCCCTAGATCCCTGGACAGCACCTGCTGGAAGTTAGAGTCCTATCGAAAATTATTTGTAGTTTCAGTTTATGTCATTAGGCCTGAAATATAGTTGTTGTTCATTAAGTGTTTACTGATTAAATTGTATAAATGCATTTTTAAACAAGGCAGTCATTTAGAAAATATTTTAAAGTATCTACTAGCTACCAATAATGTACTTCCAGCTGCTGTAACAAAAAAAAAAAATTGAGTCATTACTAATTGCCTTCAGGCAGCATAAAATCTGGCAGCAAAGAAGAATTGAAAAAAAAAAAACAAAATTAATACACATACACATATATACATACTAAGTGGATTAATGCTATGATAGCTTATATATGTTTGTGTGTGTGCATATATATATAATTATGTCACAATATTTTAAATCTAGTTCTGAAATTAAATCATCTTGGGGCTTCAGAATAGTCTTGTTAAAGGTATAAATTTTCTTTTAGCAAGTATGCAATGATATATTAGCATTTGTTTCAGTTTTTAAAAATTAATTTATTTGTGCATGAAGCGGTTTGAAACAAGTTAAAGAAAACTTTATCATATGTATAAAAAAATGCAGATATTTATTGATTGTGTATTGTGTCTGGCATTGGACAAAAGAATATTTATCCTCCCAACACCATGGATTCATCTTCTATTCCTGCATAACACATTAACACAGACTCCATGACATAAAATAACATACATTATTATTTCACAGTTATGGCATTTCAGGATTCTCATCTGAAGATATGACTGAGAGAGTCCACTTCCAAGGTCACTCAGTTTGTTGGCAGGTTTCTTCTCCATATCGTTGTAGGATTGAGGGTCTGACTTCTTGTTGGCTATTGGCTGGAGACCATTAGCTTCTAGAGGCTGCCCTCAACTTCTAGAAGCCACCCTCAGTTCCTTACCTTGTCATCGTCCTAATGTTGTGGAATTTAAGAGAAGTTCAATTATTTGAGTATAGAGAGGCCAGGACTCAGCAATGATTTTGAGAAGGAAAAATGGTTTATTGACGGCCGGCCGGACTCGGGAGCTTTCAGTTTGAATCCCGAGCCCCGAACAAGATTTTCAAACGTCTTTTATACAGAGAGGAAAGGCCAAATGGTCCCTTTGTTTCAGTTCTCAATAGGCTTCAATTAGCATATATCTCTTTCACATCTTAGGTAAGCTTTTAGCAAGGACTCCAGACATTTTAGATAAGCCTTGGTTTTTGCATTTCCCCTAAATACTTAAAGTTTATAGCCCTTGCTTTGTTAAACATTTCCTGGGACTGGAGCCTGCTGGTCCCTAAGAGCAGGACTGCAGCCTCTTACCGTTTCACACCCACAAGTCAAACAACTTAGTTATCTCTGAAGAGACAAAGAGCCTTCCACCCATAGCCCACATCATTCCCCCCCTTTGTCAAAGTTTACTTGCTAAGCTTTGGCATAATTATTGTTGTAGCTATGAGGTGGATGACTGTTTGTTGTCTTGACTGATTATTTATCAGTCTTTAGTACAGCATCAAGGACCGTTTTTAGAAGTTTAGAACTTTTCATTCTGGACAGCAGAATCTTGGGCAGGGGCCTCCCGCAGTTATTCTGCTGCCACTGGCACTCACGTGGATTTCCAGTCAGGTTCCAGATCCATCTATTACTTTTATTTTACTCTTAAAGAGTTTACACCTTTAATTTAAAAGGGGTGCTGAAGGGAGACGATCTCTTTTCTGTAACTGCTTCCTGCTGGCCATGGGCTGTAGTCATTGCCTAATAAGGTGTAAAACTCTTTAATTTATTCTAACTGGAGGAAGATGGATCTGGCATTCTGTACGAAGTTGGATGAAGTTTTCATATGGTTAATAAGATGTTCACTCTGAAAGAAACAAACTTAATTAAAATTTTGGAATACCTGTTTTTAAAAGAGGACACATTGGATTACAGAGGTAGACAAGGTTAGGTGCCTATAAAGATGGCATTCCTTAAAAGCTGGTGGGAACAGCATATATGTTCTTTTTTAAGTTATCCATCTTTAGAGAGAAATTGCAACAGACACTTAGCTTTGTCTGAAGACACATTCCAAGCTGTTCAATGATTGACACTCATTCGCTTTGTCAGATGCTCCTGGTGAACTGGCACTCCTTGGGCAACTGGCTTCACTCAGGATTAGAACACTAATTTGGAAATATTCTTAGTTTTCACCTGTGGGAGTGATCAGAACTACAGAATAAAGATTTTTACACCTTGGTTTTCATTGTACAATTTCTAGCAATTTTGACTTGTTCAATAGGTGACTCACCATCAGCAAGCAAGCCTCACTTTTGCTAACTGAGACTGGCTGAGACTGCCACCTTATTCTATAGACATGTTATTAACTGTTTAGAAAATGATTTTACCAGGAATTTAACATGTCTAATATACTTCTGCACTTGATCCAAAATAGAAAAGATAACATTACAATTATTAGGCATATATTTAGTACAGGATAAAAGTACAGCACTTAATATTAACTAATGTATTACTTAATGCATAAGGATTCAGAGTTGCCATTATTAGTTTTGAGTTTCAGGTTTGTAATACTTTACATGTTATCTCTCCATGAGAGCAGGCCATAATGCCAATTGTGTTTAAGTTTTACTTACAGTCTCCTGGTATCATGGCTCCACTTAGCATGTTCTTCAACGCAGTGAGCAAGTTGCAGCATCCTTCCAGTATTCCAGAGATTTTCCAGTATTCTACTAGCCTGGTGCATAGTGCTCTCTGGCACCATGGAACAGTGCCAGTCTGGAGGCGATATCCATTGTACACTTGGCTGTACCGAGTCATTGTTGCTTGCAGGAGCTTGAAACTGCAATATAGTTTCCATCGACTTCAGGAGCAGAACCAGAGACTGATATAGCACATATTTTTAATTGAGGGGTCAGTGACCAGCCTAGCCAATAACTCACATGGAGAGGCCACCTGTAATGTATACAAGGCCTGGTTCGAATGCACAAGAGTTTGACAATGTTAAAGTTTATTCCTTGTTTTATATATATATTTTAAACAACTTAACGCAATACATATATCAAATGACTATTTACTTACACAATTTTACTATGAAGATAACAGTAGGTACTTTACTTTAGTAATAGAGGAAAAATATTATTTTTCATTGTTAGAATGAAAACAGAATATTTCCAATAGAATCAAGACAACTTTTTATTACCATTTACTTAAATGTGTATTTTGCAGTGGCCTTCAGACAGGTTTATTATCATGAAGTTATTTCTGCTACCAATACCAATCTAAGTTTCTTTAGTTAACAATGACTTCTACAACTAGAACTATTTAAACATTTTCAGTTTGGAAGATGTTTTACAAACTCTTTATAATTGACTATAACCGCATTGACTAGACACCTCATGTTTAAATAAACTTACTAAATTACAATTACCAATGAAAGAAATTTACTCTTTATTTAAGAGAGCATATCTACAATCTTTTCCCGTTAGCCTAATTTCACCAATGTGAACTTACAATTTTCACTTACAATTTTCATTACTGTAAAGATTTTGTACATATGTTAATTTAGTTTATAAATTAACTATGGGAGATTACACTCAAGTTAAATAAAATTGAAACCATTATAGTTTATGCAAGGAATGTTCTCTTTTTCCCTTACAGGAAGCTAAAAACTTCTTTTCTTTAAGTTATGAAAATTATTAATTTAAAAGCATAACTGACTACCAGGTTTTAAAACACATGCATACTGACTACCAGGTTTCAAAACACATTACACAATTACTTAATTTTTTAAAATCATAACCCAGGAAAGATCTCTCCATAGTTTTTATGGACTTTCCTTTACTTACTGAAATTTGTTAATAGAGCCACTAATTACCTTATTTTGTTGGAAAGAAATCTTCTGGAAGAAAATAAGGCTCACCAGATTGTGGAGAAGAAAATACTTTATTCTCAATCTTGCAAGAAGGGGCGCAGAGCCAGATATGGCTGGTGCCCCGAACAAAGAAAAATGACACAATTTATACCCCTAAGCCTAGCATGCAAGCTCTTCCTGTTTTTCCATAGATTGGATACTTCAGAAGTTACAGCTTATCTGAGATTTAACTTTCCCACGCAAAAGTTTGATTTAACTGCTTCTTCTATCACATTCCAACCATTTTAGTTTTTACCTGCTCCCCCCTTTGTCAAATAAGGAATAGAATTTAGTGCTGAAATGGCACCGACTTAGTTAGCTCCTTCTTGGGCATCCTTCCACTGCCCATAGGACTGGCCTAAACTGGTCTCCTCCACTGCTGTCCAACCCGGGAGTGGGAGACTGAGGCAGCAGGCCGCCGGGTTACATCAACATTTTTCTTCTGTGAAAATTAACCTAATCTTTGTTTTGTTTTTTTTTTTCCAATTTATGGCTGACAAAGGTTTAAACTGGGAAATTACCAGGCAAACTGATTCTTAATTCCCTAGCCTAGTAGATAGGTTTAATCTGCCACACCTAGTCTTGCCTTAAAAGCTCTTGCAAAGAGGAGGCCCTTTCCCAATTGTTTCCATAATCAGATTTCTATGACTTTTTCATCCTGCTTAGTTCAATTTGGGCTTTAAGAATATTTATAAATATAACTGCATATTTAATTTTTAACAATTTGAGCAAATAGGCAGACATGAATAGTTTGACACAACAACATGACTTTAGTTACTTTAAACTTTTCAAAGACTTTTGAAACTCTTCTTAATTTGCACTATGACCATGCAGTTTACCACAAGAATTTTCTTTCTTACTTAATGGATTGTAATAACCAAAATGTTCTCAATGCCTTAGCACCATTTTGTTTTAGAACTTTATATTTTACCTTGAAATTAGCAGAATTTTGGATAAGCAACAAGATTAGTTTTATATATATTTACTGAGGCTATTTGAAGCCTCAGGGAGACAGACTGCTTTCTCTCATGAATTGCCACTCTTAGGAACACTGACCGTCAAGGCAGGAGACTTCTCCCCCTCCACCCCCCTTTTGGTTTTGGAGATAATAAAACTCCAGTGGTCATTTAACCTTATTCTATCAGGCAGCAATTTATTTAGTTTACACTTGAATTCATGAGAGAAAGGGTTACTAATACCAGGAGAGGAGACAGTGCTGTCCCAGCTCTTCTCAATTATGAAATAACCATAGGCAAAGACAAAGGGTGAGGTTAGGCTTGAAGTAACCATAAACAAAGGAAAGGTTAGTGTAGAATTTACACTTAAATAATAGTTTCAGGCTAAATTCACCCAGCTATAATCTCAGTTATTGTCTTTCCACTGTTTTACAATATAAATGCATTTATAAATGATTTTAACTCTTAGTTACAGTTTTTATTAATTTTTTAAAACCTATTAATTTTATAACACCTTTAAATACCTTTCATTCAACTTATAACATATTAAATGAACTTAACCATTACTTTAATTTTTCCTTTAAAGTGAAAGAATAAATCTCTTGCAGTTAGTTTGAAATAAAAGGCTACTTTTCAGGATTTGATTTCTAGAACATAAAATGTTCTTTTAAAAGAACTCTTCTTCAAACATTGAGGATATGATGAGGTTAAAGCACAAGAAGCTATTGATAAAAGATTTTCTTTGTATATTGATCTTATTCAATTTTAATCATAAAAATTTCCCTTCCACAAACCTTCTACACTTTCAGTATTCATTCAGGTTCCGTCCCACACTCTACTCTTTCCAATAATCAATCATTTTATCTTAGGACAAAATCATCTTCTGTTTCCTTAACAATAAAAACCCACTCCATATATCCCACATACTAAGTTACCAGGCAAACTTCTTACAACATATAATTGCCATTAATACTAAACAAGTTTGTTAAAATAATGAACTTTTCTTCACTTTAAATACTTAGTAGCATGTAATACCAGAAACAAGTTTTTTTGGAAGCAAGTTGGCAGGGGAGATTGGCTGCCGAATAAGTTTGTTATAAAATTGCCTTTTATTATTATTATTATCAATTCAGTTTTGTTAAATAATGACTTTCTGCAATTAGCCACTTAAATACCTTAAACAATGCTTTGTAAAACTTTTATAATTATTTATACCCTTAATACAAAGTTTACCTTCACAGAACACATTCTCTTACTTAAGGTTACTACAATACCTTCTAAGAACCTGAGCAGAATGCAAACGTATTTTGGCTTTGACACCCTAAGGAGGGAACTTTACTGCATTTATTCTGATTCTGCTTTTCACCTCCTTCACTTCCCCCCCTTCCAGGCAGTCGGGTGCACAACAAACAGGAATGCGGCTTATGAATAGAAGGGTGGACTCACTGGAAAGGGGCAAGCCGCTCCCCCCTTTCCAGCTTTCAGCCAAAATGGGCAGACAGAACCTACTCAAATTTGGCAACTCTCCCAGGAACCCAGCCGCCCTGACTGGGACATTCCCAACAGACTTGGGTGCTTGGCGCGGACACAGATGGCCTCCAAGCCCTGGCAAAGGGCCAGACCAGAGACAAGACACCAGAACATGCACAAACATCTAGACTCCTCAGCTTTTGCCCCAGAATCATTTCACCCCCTTGCCAATGGCAAGGGAGGGCTCCAGCTCAGCTGTAATTCTACTTCATGTAAGGACACAACTCCAACACTAACATTGAGCTGACACAGACAGAAGCACAAAGGTCACTAATCTGACTCACAAGTTTATATATTTATTTTCACCACGGCTGCCCCCACAGCCATCACAAACCTCAGAACACTTAACATTTGGTATAAAGCAAATTCATTCACAAATTAGCACCATAACAAAAGATTCCAGCTAGACTTTTCCACTGTTTAAACTTTACACCCAGACCAAGCTCCACCAGAAAAGCCGATCCATTTTCCTGTAACCAAGTTTTGTTTTCCTTAATCTAGACCAATTTCCAGGATATTAGGACTCGAACCTATAAATACCCTTCCTATTAAAATCGAGACTCCACTCCTTTAGTGGATATTAGACCAGTACCAGATTCTAACATGCAGTTAGACAAACCCAAAACACCAGGGCTTTTCCCCGGTTTTCCTCCTTTTCCCAAGCCTAGAGAGAACGGCTTCCCCCCAGCCTTCTGGGGCTACTAGGGTTCTCTCGGGAGGTGATCAGCCTCCCCTTCCTAGCAATTAAAGCTAGGGCCTTCCAGACTGTGCTCACCCGGGGAGTCTTACCTTCTTCCATGTTCGGAGTTCTTTTTCGTTCCCAGAATCTTTCTCTTCAGACCTTCCATTGCCCTCGATTTTTGTCGGGAAGATTCTGGTGGAGCCCACATCTTTTCTGGATTAAATTTAATCCAGGGGCGCCCAGATTTGGGGTTCACCCGAGTCCTCCCGGCTTCCTCGGGGATTTGGAAGGGGCAGCAAAATGCTACCGTCTCTGGCCTTCATTTATTGTCCCTTCGTGGTCGCCATTAATGTTGTGGAATTTAAGAGAAGTTCAATTATTTGAGTATAGAGAGGCCAGGACTCAGCAATGATTTTGAGAAGGAAAAATGGTTTATTGACGGCCAGCTGGACTCGGGAGCTTTCAGTTTGAATCCCGAGCCCCGAACAAGATTTTCAAACGTCTTTTATACAGAGAGGAAAGGCCAAATGGTCCCTTTGTTTCAGTTCTCAATAGGCTTCAATTAGCATATATCTCTTTCAAGTCTTAGGTAAGCTTTTAGCAAGGACTCCAGACATTTTAGATAAGCCTTGGTTTTTGCATTTCCCCTAAATACTTAAAGTTTATAGCCCTTGCTTTGTTAAACATTTCCTGGGACTGGAGCCTGCTGGTCCCTAAGAGCAGGACTGCAGCCTCTTACCGTTTCACACCCACAAGTCAAACAACTTAGTTATCTCTGAAGAGACAAAGAGCCTTCCACCCATAGCCCACATCACTAACAGGGTTGCTTACATCTACAAAGTCTGCAAAAAAGTCTCTGGAGAGACTTTGTCAAGACACTGCCTTTATATAACATAATGTGATAACTAGAGTGTCATCCCATCACATTTGCCATATTCTTTTGGTTACAACAAAACTGCAGATCCTGCCAACGCTCAAGAAAATGAGATTACATAAAGGTAGGTACACCAGGGGAGAGAGATCTTAGGGGATCATCTTAGAGTCTGCCCACCACATACCCTATGAAGTAGGTCAACATTTCATAATAATGATACTAAGGATGACAAAATAATATAACTTTCTCATGTTTCCACAGCTGTTAATTGGTAGAGCTGAGATTTTAACCCAAGTTGGTTCTAAAGCACATAATTTTAACCTGTATGTATACTACATTCTCATTGCAAAATTCCAGAAGGCATCATTTTACATGATCCAAGCATCCATTTTAGCTCATAAAAACAGACACAGGACTATCCTTAGAAAGAGTATCTTTAGGATTGATGCAATCTGGACAATGATTGCCTTAAAATATGCATTTCCACATTTAGCCTTGGCATGCATTCAGTTCATATTTATTGAGTGAACATGTACATGTATCACACTGTAAAGAACATAATAATATTTAATATGAACTATTGGCTAGAATTATGAAGGGTCTTATTGAGATAATAGAGTCTAAAGTACAATACATAAAAAATAACCTACATGGAACATAGAACCTGAAAACGTATAGGTACTCTGAAATCAAAGTGAAGTCAAACTTTCAATTTTTTGTTCTCAATAGAGCAAGGAGGTGACATGATGAACTTACATAAAATTATTCACTCTTTGCCTGCCTCAAAGGCAAATCAGACTTGGGAAAAAGCAGATGATCCAGTTATGCTTGTCTAATGAAAATCATTACCTTAAAGAAAAATCATCACTTGCATTGAGAATAGCTTGACAGCTATTTGAGAGCTAGTCAATTGCTTTCTTAGCCTTAAATTTAGAAGAGAGCACTATAAATGGATCAGAGATATATTTTCACAGGGGGAAAAAAAAAGCAACAATAAAAAGACAAATTAATATTTGAAATAAAGTCAACACTAGATTGTGACTAGATTAATAATAATAGTAAAATTACAAGGTGAATATTAATATCTAGATGCTTTTTGATTGATGGGTATGAGGAAAAGGGAAGACAGGACCAGGACTTGGGAAATCTAACTTATAATCCCAACAGTGGCACTTATTCTTAATTGACTTAAGGAAAACCACTTAACTTCTCTGTGCCTCAGGTTTTCTTATCTTTGAAAATATTGTCACAATACTCACTATTCCCAGGGATTGCTGTGGAGTAAAAATATGTAATAAATGTGAAAGCACTTTGCATGCAACACTGTAGAATGATGAATATCTATTTTTACTCAAATTCTTTTGCCATTTATATAGAAAATACCAGTAATTTAGGGAGAACTTGCATTTTAAAATTTGACCTTAATTTTCATATTTAATAAAATCTAGGTTTTCAACTCTATATAGAACATTGAAGATGAATAAGTGATAAGACATTCCAGGCTAGTTTTTTTTTTTAATTGGGGTCATGTTGCTGAAGGCATCACAAGTCATTCTTAAAATGGGTCTTTTCTTCATTTAACTCAATGGGAAAGATTATGACTTTTTACTTTCTAGGTGTGATTTGATGCCTTCAGACATCTCTCTGCTCACATTCCAATTACATTTAATTGTTCCTATGGTCGTAATTAACTCATTTGGTTTATAGCAAGGAAGTCATTATTATATGTAGAAAGGGTGTGTTTCAGGATTCTTCTCTTTTGCCTTTTTTGTTTCTACTTCCAAAATGTGAATCCCAGGAAGCATGAAAAGCAGTCATTTCCTAAGGAAAAGTTTATTCTGCTCACCTCTCAATTGCTCCTTCCAGAGCTTGAAACAGAGCATGAAGAATGAAATAGTTAAAAGCCTGAGAACCTCCTCTTCTGTGCATGCAAAAGGAAGAATATAAAATGAGTTAAGTAACAAAACGGAGAGATTGAGTGGAGGTAAACTCTGTATCAATACAGAAATTTCTGGAAACTCTTAAATAGTGAATTTAAGTGCTTAGCCCAAGGACACAAAATAAATCAGTCCAACAAAGCAGGACCAGAACCCAGGAGCTCTTAACTCCTGCTCTGATTACAGAATGAGACAATGTTCTCTCAGGATTACACAGGGCCTTACCTCACTGCATTGTACAAAGTGAAAAAAGGAAATTGTGCTGGTAAATAATAAGGGGCAACTTCTCTTCTTGTTCCTTTCCCCACCCCCCTCCCCGATGGAGTGCATACAAATCTGGAGATCACTTTGTTTTTCATGGCAACTCAATGAATCACACTTCACAGGCATAGAGAAGCTTCAGAATCTATTGAAACAAAGTTGTTATTCAGAATGGTGAAATTTTGTTTGGCTATAAGACAATTTTCTCCAGTGCTCTTGAGTTTGGTCAGGAAGAAAGAATTTCACTTTCTTGAGTGTTCATATTATAATTTTTATTTTAATTTTCCAACAATATATTGAGGTCAATATGGATGGTTAATATAATAAGTAAAAGATAAGGAATCATGGCGTCTGGTTTTGAATCCCACTTATATGAGTAGCATAATTTTTTAAATTTTGGTTATGATAACAAATCTCTCTCTTTCAGTACCCTCTGATAATGAGTTGTATTACACAATCAACTTAAATTTCAGGATTTTTGTTAACCACACATCTGTTGTTAAGATTTACCAATGTCCTAATGTCCTAAAAAGTATTTTTATGATATATGATCAAGATGGCTTGCCTTAGATTTTTATACTTGGAGATCTCCCACTGCTCCAGAAGTGCAGCAATATAAAAAGAGATAATTAAAAATGAAAAGCAAAACTTGGCAGTTTAAAAAAACAAACATCTCTGTAGACCAGAAACATTACAGAATACCTGAAGTGATGAGCATGGTTGAGTCCCTTTGTCTTGAATGCGGCTCTGAAGACTGGCTCCTCAAGCCCTTCAGAATAATAAGGAATATAAGTGGCCCAGAAGAGACAGGGGCTAGAGTCCAATTTACTGTTGGAAACAAGGGCCTGAGGCAGGATTAACATGGCTTTGACAAGGGGAAAAATTTTTTTTGAAGAGATCTGTTACCTCTCTTCCATGACTATAATTTCTACTAAACAGAATGCTGAGGGTGGCAGGAAGACATGGACATTACCTTGAGATCAGAAACTGAACCAAATATCCCACTGCTGCTGTCTGCAATGATTGCCTCTCTTATATTTGAATAGACCTCTACTCTTCATAATCTTCATGGTGGCTGTTACTTACAGCCTTAACTTTTAGTATTTCCTAAATTCTGATAATTCCAATAATATATTACCAGATCCGAATTATTTCCTGCAATCCACATCCAATTTCAAAGTGTCCAGTGGATTATCTCTATCTGGAGGCACCCTAGACACCCCTACTGATTTTGTTTCTGGGATTTTTTGTTGTTGTTTGTTTATTTGTTTTATTTTTGTTGTTTTGCTTTGCTTTGCTTTGTTTTCCTAGAGTAGGACCACTTTATAAGTAGCAATTATGGGGCAATGGAGAACTATGGTCTGATGCATGAATGCAAGCAATAATTACCTGAGACTATTAATCCAAATAAGAGGGGATAGTTTTAGGACAAAGAACTCAAATGCATGGGCTTACTAGAACTCCTAGTATGTACCTGGGAAACAAAGTATCTGTGAAAAAGTGTTATATGGAATGCTTTATTTTTTCTGTTCCTCTCTCCATGTAATAGACTCCATTTAGTTCTTCTTGTCTTTGATAGGCATCCATCAAATAACCTATTTCTAGATTTGAGGATTTCACTGCCATTGAGAAAGGCTTTGCTTAACAAAGCACTCTAAACCTATTAGTTCTAATTTTGTGGCCCAAATTCCCAGAAGTTATTTTCTCATAATACTTTTTTTCTCTTCTATTCCTGCAACAGTTTTCTTTTTGCATTTCCAGTCTTGTATATTTTTTACATCCCACTATTTTATTGTCCAAAAATCAGGCTTTATTTGTTTTTAATTCTCTTTACAGAGATCTAGTTTGCGGTGACTTTTGAAACTTAGTGAATAATCTTACTTTTGTTAATGTTGTTACAAATTCTTCTCTGTCTTCTCTAACAGCTCAGCTTCATTAAGAGTTGTTCTGAAAATTCACTGTTCCTCCACTTTCTGGGTAGTGATCCTTTTACCACATTTTATACTTTTGTCTGCTTAGCAGGTAACAAGTCCAGTTATAGCAATCTGTTTTGTGGGCTTTTAATATATCAAAATGAAAAATGCCAGTTTCTTTTTGAGACACTAAGAGGAAGCAACACTAAAGGCAGAGAGAATTCTACACAGTCCTTCTTTTCCTTAGCTTCTGGAGATCAAGGATGATCCAGCAAGCTCACATAGACTGGCATTGGTCTTTTCTCTGGATAAAAATGATCCCTCCCTTTCAAGCTTTTCTCACCACATCTTCCATGTTCTGATCCTTGCCCTATACCTCTGCAGTACTGGATCCCAGGCTCCCGTCCAGTCAAGAGGGTGAAGAGTCCTCTACCAACTCTCAAGATCAGGTTTCCACAGCACCTGAGTTCTTATTCATACCCTAACCTTCTTTTTGTCAGTCTGAAACCCCAGAAGCATTTTGCTCAAGAAGTGTTTATGAGTAAGATTAGAAAAATGTCAGTCAAGTAGGAGATTAAGACTTCAAGATTCCATGTCCAAGTGCTGCAGGGCTCCATATAGAGAAAAGTCTTTCCATAGTCTAAGGAAATTTGTCTATGGACTAGGAGGTATCCAAACAAACAAAAATTCCGTAAGTATTCAATCATATTCCATATCCTATATGTCCTCTGTGGTTAAAGTCAGAACTCAACACAAAATCCTCTGGGTCATCCTTGATATATTTCACTTTTAACTGACTCTACCTCTTGCAAACTTCAATCTAAATAGTTAATAAAACCGAATGATGATATATCTATTTGTTTCTCATAAATCTTCTCCATTATCACTGCTAGTGACATATTTAACAGTTTCATCTTTTGACTAAATTTTTAAAATAATTTAACTGATATCTCTTCCTTTAGCACTTTCTTCTTTAGTGTCAACTCTAGAGTAGACCCAGATATATGCTATTAAAACTCATATCAGATCTTATTATTTCCCACTGGCTAAGAAAAATGCAGTGGCTATTAACTGCCTACAGAATAAAATACAAATCCCATATAATATCACTTAAGATCTGGCCATGATCCGAACCGATTATTTGCTCCTTTGCATCTTCCCATGCATATTGGACATTGTCCAGCCATTTCAAATGAGTTGCCTTCCTCCAAAGTAGTCATCGCTTTTCTAGTCCCCACTCTTGAGGATACAAACATTCTAAGGAAGACACCAAGTTGTAGAGATCAAGGCCCTCATTATGCAATTGAAGAGACTGAATTTATAAAGAATGAGTAATTTGTTGTAGGTTAGAAATTATTAATTTTAATTGATTTATTGATACATATAAACCTTACTTGCTTTCAGAAGGCTTTTGAAATAGTTGCAGAAAATGTATAGAAAAATAAATGAATAATTCTGTTCTGAATGAAAGGTACACCATAAGACACAGGCTAAAACAAATACGAAAGTAATCAGACCATAGCCCAATATGCCCTTAAAATAAATTTAGCACTAAATTTCTCAATAGTCACAGGAAATAAGGAAAAATAATACAAGCATGTTTGTTGATGGAATCTAAAATACAAAATAAAATTAGGTCTCAAGATAAATGCAGTATTAACTTATATTTAAAGCTAAGGAAATTTCATTCCAGGATGTTCAAAAGGATGTTTCTGTGATGTGTGGGCCACATTCTTAATAATATTCCTACTAGAGACTCAATCACTAACTGCTGTATCTTATCACACTACTCAGCAGAAGTCAATAATCCCTTGCCCACAGATATTGCAATATAGACTTTATTTTGGAAATCCTGAACAGTAGGATTACATTGTGCTGATTCTGGACCATCTAGCATCCTCTAGGAGTAAAATTATTTCACATTAAGAGCAAAGATTCTTAATTTGATGTCCTGAATATCAATGATAAAGCTACCTAACATTTATTATGTTTTTACCATATGCCAGGCAGTATATTTAAGTATTTTATATGTATCATTTTATTTAATTGTTATAAAAAGATCTATGAAGTACTATAATTATTCTTAAGTTAAAGGTGAATAAACCGAAGCTCAGAGTTATGTAATGTGCCCATGATCTTACAATTAGTACATAGAGTTTAGTTCTAGAATCCCCTCTCTAAAAATTACACCATGCCATTTTTGTATAGGTTCATTAATGGGCATCACTCACCTCTCTGAAATTGTATGTATATAGGTGTTTGCATAGAGCATAAAAGATAATTGATAAATTGAATTTGAACAAAATTTTAAACTTTTGTTCTTCAAAAGTCACCATTACAGAAAAGCAAATTCGCAAACTGTGAGAAAAGATATTCAAATATATATCTGATAAAGGGTTTGTATCCACAATATACAAAGAACTCTAACAATTCAAAGATAATAAATAAAATATTTGAATTGTTTCACCAAAGAAGATACAGGAATGATTGTTAAGCAAAGAAAAACTTCATCATTAATCATTATGGAAATACAAATTAGAATTATAATAAGATACCACTATATACACAATAGACTCCAAAAGAATGACAATACCAAGTGCTGCCTGATATGAAGCAACTGGATCCTCATCCATTTCTGGAAGGGATATAAAATGAGATAGCCACATTGGAAGATAGTTTGGCAATTTCTTTAAAAAAAGAAATATATATCTGTATAGTGATTTGAAGCTTTATGTTCTTCAGGAAAACCTGCACTTAAATCTAATCCGTTCTTTTGCATGGGAACACATTGTAAATATGATCTTTTGATGAAGTTTCTTTAGTTAATGTGTGTGTGGCCCAGCCCAATTAGGATGGGTCTTAATCCTATAATTGGAGTCCTTTATAAATGTAATGAATTCATATACCAGAGAGAAAGCCTCAGAATCAAGAAGTTGAAAGAAATGAAACCCCGAAGAGAAGGGAGAGACCAGCAAATATCTCCATGGACCTTGCCACGTGACAGAGAAGCCAGGGATCATAAGCAGCTGGTCTTCAGAAAGAAAGCATCATCTTATTAATACCTTGATTTTGGATATTTTTTAGGCCTCAAAACTATGAGCAAATAAATACCCATTGTTGAACACAATCCACTCCATGTGAAGATAATTTTGGGGGTATAAAATACCATTAGAAGCAGTAGCCAGCATCCATTTCAGCTCGAGTGTTAGCATGGTTCTTTTCATGCAGATATTCTTAATTTGGAGGAATTATGAAGGGGCATCACTTGGCCCATGATGTTGTTGACACTGATGCACAGTTTATGAATGCACCTGTATTTTTCTGGAAGTACTTTCTTCCTCTTTTTCTTTTCATTAAACTTATTCCCAACTTAATAAGGTATTCCTTTATTGCATCTTGTTAATTACTGCTTGCCTACTGAAACAATTAGAATTTGCATGGCAATTATTTCCAATATTATTTATTAGTAAGGCATATCACTTCATTATTATTAACAATTGTTTGATGGGCAAAAGGAAAGATTATGCTACAGGGAGGACAAGAGTAGAGGAGAATACAGCAACCTAAAATAGTCTAGGAAGACATGAGAGTCAATCTGATCAGTTATGACTTTGGGCACTTTATGACCTGGCATTGAAATCATTTCAATAATCATAGTACTATCAATACTCTTTATTGGTTTCAACTTTTATAATTAACTCATAGATAGGACAGAAATTCAGCAGTAATGTAGAGGTATGCTATTTCAAGTTCACAGACGGCATCTGATCTAATTGGTGGGTGCTGTGTTCTGATAAGCTAGTTGTTTATACTGTAAAAGTTGTTAAATAAATTGAATGTCATATCTTAACATAAACAATCATGGAAGACATAGTTTTGGCTGAAAAAATGCAATGTAAATATTAAGAATATTTTAATATTATAAAGTATAGTTACAAGAATGTGGGCTATATGGAAATATGGAAAGAGAAGTGGAAATAGATACAGCTATTTTCATCTTTTTTAAAAATGGAAGGGATATAAATACTGTCTGTAGTTGATGGAACAAGAAACCAGGGTCAAAGTGTACTATTTAAAGTTTAAACAAACTATTGGTAAAAGAACCCGATTAATAATGTAAATATAAAACATCTGGAGAAATGTTGAGTAAGGAAAGTCTGCAAAAATAAGCTACATTCTCATTTTTCATAAATATGTAATCTGTAGATGAACTAGAAATAGAGGTAAATGTATACTTTCTATAGCTTTGGACTTAACAGTAAGAAAAATAAAAATTGAGGGGTGAAGCTTGAACAGGACCACGGTTTTATACTACTGCTTTTCATTAAGTCCTTTATGCTATTTGATTCTTTACCATACTTTGATATGTACTATTTTGTTAAAATTGATGCTGCTTTTTAAAAAAGATTTATTTATTTCTCTCCCCTTCTCCCCCCCCCCAGTTGTCTGCTCTCTGTGTCCTATTTGCCCGTGTTCTTCTTTGTCTGCTTCTGTTGTCAGCCGCAGGGGAATCTGTGTCTCTTTTTGTTGTGTCATCTTGCTGTGTCAGCTCTCCGTGTATGCAGCGCCGTTCCTGGGCAGGCTGCACTTTCTTCTGTGCTGGGCGGCTCTCCTTACGGGGCGCACTCCTTGCGTGTGGGGCTCCCGTACGCGGGGGACACCCCTGCATGGCACGGCACTCCTTGAGCACATCAGCACTGCGCATGGGCCAGCTGCACACGGGTCAAGGAGGCCCGGGGTTTGAAGCACGGACCTCCCATGTAGTAGACAGACGCCCTATCATTGGGCCAAGTCCGCTTCCCGATGCTACTTTTCAATATATACTATGTTGTTTAAAACATAAAGATGAATAAGTCAATAATGAGCATCTATCCTTTTTTTTAAGATTTATTTTTTATTTATTTCTCTCTCCTTCCCACCCACCCCCCCATGTGTTCTTCTGTGTCCACTTGTGTCAGAGACACCCAGAATCTGTGTCTCTTTTTGTTGCGTCATCTTGCTGCATCAGCTCTCCATGTGTGCGGCGCCATTCCTGGGCAGGCTGCACTTTCTTCCACGCTGGGCAACTCTCCTTACGGGGCGCACTCCTTGAGCGTGGGGCTCCCCTATGCAGGGACACCTCTGTGTGGCACGGCACTCCTTGCACGCATCAGCACTGCGCGTGGGCCAGCTCACCACACAGGTCAGGAGACCCTGGGCTTGAACCCTGGACCTCCCATGAACCTTGGGACCTCCCATGTGGTAGGCAGGCACCCTATCCATTGGGCCAAATTCGCTTCCCAGCATCTATCCTTCTTGAGCTGAATTTGTTTTTCCCCTGCTGACAGCTGTGCAAATTGAACATAAACTTCTGAGTTTAACTGCATTTTCTTGTTTTGCTCCACAAGTTATAGCACAAACCTTGGTAGAGAAAAAAGGACTGAGGGTCAACTAGCAGAATGATTCTTTTATTTATTGCTATATGTTTTTAATTCAGTGAAGAGTGAAAAAATAAGAAAAGACATTAATATGAAGCTAGAATTGGGGTAAAATATACATTCAGATTCTTTTCTTCTTTTTATAACTCACTTATATCACATCTCTGGATAAATACTTTGATCCTTTTGATAATAGGCTCTCCTTTAAGCATTATTGCTCTAATTCTTTTATGGAGCTCATGGAGGTACTTAATGCTCTTTGTTCCTGCAGTGCACATCATAAGAAATTCAGATCTGTTTTTGTTTATTCTAATTAATGGAGAGATGTGCAAGCACATCACATCCCACACCATGGGATTCACAGGAGTATTCCTACATTGCCATCCTCTCTGCAATGGCCAGTCTTTGTGATAATTCTGATGAAACTGGTGCCTGTTTATAGTCTCTAGCTCTGTGATTCATTTGGTTCCCAAGATCTACAGTGATTTTTTTTAATGTTAAAAAAAATGACACCTTTGTTTATTACCAAAACAGTGCTTAATTCTATATAAAATCAGAAACACATAGAGGAATAGCAAACTTTGTATTTAATGAATTATTTAGGATAAATATACTTAGTTTCCCAGTTTTCTCTTAACCCAGGAAAACTGCCACAAACAATAACTGGTGACAATTCATTCTTATTAACTACTGTTAATAATACTGTTAATAAGGACTCCTTTAATTTCTTTCCATCCTAATATAGAGTCTAGATTATGTTGTTTCCCTAAATTAAAAAAAATGACAAGGACTAGTGGCTGGCATGTAAAATATCTTGAAAGAATTTGATCACAGATGATTTTTGTTCATGGAAAAATTTTTTGTAACATTGATGACAATTAGTTGTGTCTGCTATTTTAATATAAATGAGGGAATTGGGTACAGTCATCTGTGGTATTCACAAGCTTGTCTCCCTTTTAAATGGCTCACATATTATCTATTGAGATAAGGATTCATATTTATGTCCAGTAATACATAAGCATACTTATTTCTGTATAAAGAACAAAATAATGTCACAAAACCTTATATGTTTTTTGGAAGGGCCTTCATTGTAATGCATCTTATACATCACAGAGAATATGAATAGAACCTTAAAATACCATCAGAGTGGGGGGGGAGAGAGAGTAACCTTATTCAGAAAAATGTTCTAAGCAAAAAAAATGTCTTTTAAGACATGAGGAATCTGATTCTTCAACGTTATCACATGTATAACCTATGTCCATGACAGTTGCTAAAAAAGTTTGTCAAATACATAACTAAATCCATGCATAGAAAAAATAAGACACTAGTACATCAAACCCAAAGAATTTATCTATTACTAATATAATTTCAAAGTTGCTATATTCACTCTCTGAAGCAATGATGAGAAACTTAGAACAAGGAATTCCCTGTTTGGGGGTTGTATCTCAAAGCACTGTTTTCTGAAAAATTAAGCAGTCACTATGCCTTAGCTTCTCCTTTCCAAAATTAGTTGGAAGGAGATCAGTTGGCCGGGTTAGGGCACAGGCACACTCCTAAACTGCTTACTGTGGCCAGGAGGCAGACAATGGAAGAAAATGTATATTCCTTTTATTTTATTATTATTATTAATATATATTATTATTAATATATATTATATATATAATAATAATATGAGGTTTGGGAAAGGAGAAGCAACTTCCTTAGGGAAATGGCCGCAGCTCACACATGGTGTCTGAGAACGTTTTTCTACTCTATAGATTAAAAGTTTTTGTACTTTAAACATGTTGGTAATTTACAGGTAATTTTTCCTTTCTTTTACCAATCACTCAAGTAGACAGAACCAAATTAATATTGATGGCTGAAGGGACCACACAGGTAAAAATAGAACATTCATCTGTAGAATTAAGGCAAATTCTAACTGCTTTTCCCACTTATAGTCTCATTTTCATTTTGCATAATAATGCAAAATAATCTTCAATTAGTACAGACATTTCTAAAACACCAGCTTTTTAAAAAATCGTATTTCCTTTGCCCAGGTAAATTCAATGATTTTCCATGGGTTGGGAAGAGGTCTCCCTATCCTGACTCTAGGGCTGTATCAGGTTATCTAAGTTGGGTAGAAACATTTGCAATGTGAGCACCTGCCCCAGATAGTTTTCTCCTTATACACTGTTAAAGGTCTTGCTTCTCTCCAAGCCTGGATCCTGCATCTCCTCTTCAAACAAGTCTTCTCGATCCTGTCACATATCCTCTTCTTTGATCCACACCACTTTCCTGCTACACATAGCTGTGTGCCACAGCTTCTAGATTGTAAATTCCTGAGAGAGAGGCTCATATTTTAGTAGACCTGGCTTTCCCAAGGCCTGATCAAGATAGTCACTCAATAAAACTTTCCAAGTCTGTTTCCTATTGCAACACATGTCATAAAGAGTGAATGTTCTCCAAATATTTGAGATATTAATCTTTTTAAGCAATTAAATTTAAGTTCCTTGAGAGTAGCATCTAATAAAATCAGCTTTTATTATATAAATTTTGATACTAGTAGGTACAACACTGCTAACAAGTGTGTATGAGAAAGAAAACTGGAAAGATTTTGTATACCACTGGAAAGACAGCATATCGTTATGTGAAAATAAAATTCCCTCATGAAAAATCTTTGTTTACATCAAAGAATTAAAACATTTATGCATGGGACTGGGTATGACTCAAACATCTGGGCTCCTGCCTCCCACATGGGAGGTCCTGGGTTCGATTCTGGTGCCTCCTAAAGAAGACAAACAGATGCCACAACCAGGAGATGCCACAACCAACAGATGCTGCAAGGAAGCAAGCAGCAGAGGACACAACCAGCAGGGAGGGGGTGTGATTAAGGCAGTTGGGCACCCACCTCCCATGTGAGAGTTCCTGGGTTCAGTTCCTGGTGCCTCCTGGAAAATTCGAGCAGACACAGTGAGCAATGAGCAGATAGATGAAGGAGGCATCTTGGGGGGGAATAAAATAAATAAATAGATCTTTTTTAAAAAGCATTTATGCATAACATTTAAACTCCTTTAAAATCTAAAATCTAGTCTAAATATTCTATGTCAAAAGTGATTTTATATGAAATTTTCAATGAAGCTCTACTGAACAAAACAAGCTAGGGGTTTTCAACTTCTTCACCATTGCTTCTATCATACCTTCCCTGAAATGTATTACCTGATCCCAATGACTTTCTAAATTTCATTCATTCCTAAGTCTCTGACTTCCACAATCAGAAAGGTCTCTGGTCCAGTCTAGACCATAGGCATCATTTTCTCTAATAACAT
Source organism: Dasypus novemcinctus (assembly GCF_030445035.2). NCBI lineage: Eukaryota > Metazoa > Chordata > Mammalia > Cingulata > Dasypodidae > Dasypus > Dasypus novemcinctus. Next base: position 125,885,527 of record NC_080676.1, read on the forward strand.
CAAAACAGCACTATTGTGAGGACAATTTACTTGATATTTAACCAATTATTTCTTATGAGATTCTTGAAGGCCAGTGAAATGATGTCGTTTTTAATTTATTGTGCTCAATTGCTTCCTCCAAAAGCATATTTAAATTTTACAACAATGATAATGTCATTAGATCTAAATGGCTAATATATATGAAAAGAGTAGGAACTCAGTAAATATTATTGTCTAACTAGGTAATGCATGTGACAATACCTTGAATAATAGAGTGCTACCCATATATCTCATATCATAAAAATTCTTTCATCCTGTTCAAAATACTTATCTTTTTTTCTCCATAATTTCAAGGGCACAAATTCTCTTTGTTAGTAAATTGAACATTCTTATTATCATTTCATTTTGCTGAAGTGACCTTTTCATGATTGGAACATCTGCATCCATTATTTGAAGGTATAAACTTATGAAAATAACATATTTCAATTTCTAAACAAGCTTATGCTGACATTTTCATACTTAATTTCAATCATATGTTCTGCACATGGGAATGCCACCTCCCTATGATGTTTCTACCTAATTAGAACTAAGCCTACTGATAAAAAGAAAATTGATCACCTTGAAATATGTGAAAGACTGTCATTAGTGTGATGAAGGACAAAAAGAGGGGAAAATCTATACAGAAAGCCTTACATTTAATTTCACATAAAAACATTTTATATAATTTTCTATAAATAAAGCCAATTTCTCTGTTAAAACTGATCTAAGAGTCATGAATATATACTTAAGTTTTTGTGAAATTGGAACACTCTGACTACATCAATAAACATGAAAAAAATCTCCTTGAGTCGAAGAATTATTTGTTTGAAATGCTCATATTGGTATAATTTTTTATTGGCACACAAGGAATCCAATTTCCAGGTTCATTACCCAAAACAACACAGAAATTTGAAACAAGGAAATATCTTAGTGCTTGAACTATAGATCAAACTATATTTCATACACCTCATTCCCGTATAGATTCTCAGGATAAGAAGAAAAAAGAAGAAAAAGGCAATTTTTCTGCCCACTTGATCGATGTTCCATTTGACCTCTCAAAAGCCCTCTTGCCATAACCTTTTAAATACCATCTGCTCTTTTTGTGAAGAGTGTGATGGGAAGGAGTCAATTCCAGACAGCAATTGATTATAAGAGCATTAATCAAGGGCATGGATTATCTGCAGCATGACACTGTGTGCTGTAGTTAAGCAATCTGGCCTTCAGAGTGATTGGAAAGGCTAATCCTTATGCGGAAGCCTAAAATGGACTTAGGACCGCATGCTTAAGGATAGCAGAGCAAATAAGGCATGAACATTTATTGGAGTCTATGATAAATCTCAGCGATTTTAGGGCTAATTTATTTATTCAGTCTAATAGGATTGAATTGATTATAATATGCTCTAATAAAATTCTGTACATAACTCAGATATTTTTCCTAATCACAGAGCACCAAATAAATTTATGCTCTTTACTCAGCAGTTGGCAAAATCGGGCTTTTTTTTAGTATAAGGTGAAAAGTAAAATACCTTTTTTTTTTTTACATTTATTTCTCTTTCTCCAGTAATCTATAAGCTCTAAAATAGATTTTAGCTCATAAGAAAAAAAACTACAAATATTTTGTATGTTTATAATGAAAAGAAACTTTTTTCTTACTTTATTTATAGATATGAATATTAGAAAACTAGGATTTCCAACATACATATATATGTCCAGATGCATAAATTTTATTTTTATAACAGAATAAATTAGGATTCAACATTATAAAAGAGTTTTCATTAACTAACAATGAGAACAGATTAATAAGAAATGTTAAGAGTGTGTGTATGTGTAAGAGAGAGAGGTTAGAGGGAGAGAAGGAGCAAAGGTGGGAGAATAGCAAGAGGAGGAGGAAGAGAGAGAGATTATTTAAATCTAAGCACTTCCTTTCTACTGTTTCATGCCTGCCCAAAGAAGAGGAATTAGTTTTTATACAAATACATTCTAGGAATAAAGACATATTATCAAGGAAAATTGGAAGCAATTTATTTCAGCAGACAATACTGGAAGAAATGATACAACAGGATGGCTTCTGAATGAATGAGCACTTAATTGACAAACAAATATAAAAACAGAAGGAAAGAAAACATTCTATAAAATCAGAAAAAAATGTTTCTTAATAATTTAATTTAATAAATTCACACTGCTTGCTAGTAATTATGTTTTTAAGCCTCACACCAGACTCAAATGTATAGTTTCTACAAAAACTATTATTTCCCAATTATATCTTTCTTAGGAAAGCTAAAATTAAACAAGTTATATCTATTTGCAAAAAATAAATAATAAATCCAAAGGTGTTATGATTTTGCTGTGAATAAGGCTTTTCCCTAGGGTAATAATTATAATGATGGTTCTCCTCCTCCTCATCTTCCTCCTCCTCCTTCTTATTTAAAACTCTTACATTCACATAATTAAAACTCAAATATTACTAAAAAGGGTAATCATATTATTCATTTATCTCAGTTGCATGGAAGAGAAATCAAATCTAGCTAACACAAGGAGACAGAAATTTATTTGAAGGACCTAGGAAACTCACTGCATTGTTGACAAGGATGGGGAGCCTGATTAGAAGAAATGCCAGAATCAAGAGAGAATAGTGAAAAGAATCATGGAATAGATCATGGAGCGAGAGTCAAATTTGGCTAACATTGCTGTCTATGAACATAGCCACCAGTAGATAAAACCGCTGGTACCAATGGATGATACCTCTGTTAATGAACTCTAAACCATCTTGAGTTTAAATCCCATGCATGCTCTTTAGAAGCCAACAGATACCATGGGAGTAAGGGTCTGGCCCCTCAATCTCATTCCCCTAGTCTACTATGTCCCTTCATTTTCTCTTTTTCCTCTCTGAAGTTATTATTAGGTTATTATTCAAGTGCTTTGGATGATATTTTAAGCATATTTTTAGCATCTTTGTGTCTATTTGTTCTATTTTTCTGTATTTCTTTGGTTTTGTGTTATAGATTTAAAAAAATTTTTATATATCCACTAGAATTCTTAAAATTAAAAAAGATATTTTTATTCTCTAGCTGACCATTTTTCCAAAGCACTCTGTTCTTGTAACATGTCTACCCCATTCCCTAAAATAACTAATAGAAGTGCTCTATGCTAGGATGGCATCTGTTACCTAGTTGATTCACTATGGGTAATGGGTAATGAGGAATTTTCTTGGTTTGCCAAGTTGATATGATAAATAATACACAATAGGTTGCTCAGGCAGCATACATTTATTAGTTCATGGTTTTGAAGCTAGAAGTCCAATGTCAAGTTATCAGTACAGCTTGCTTTCTCCCAGAGTCTATAGCATTCTGGTACTTGTGGCCAGCCATCTTTGGGGTTCCTTGGTTGGTATCTCTGCCACCTGCCACATGGCAAAGTTTGAGCAATGTCTTCTCCTTCTGTTACTATGACTAATGGATTCTTTTGATAAGGTTTCCAGTAATCCAGATTAAGATCCAACCTATACAGTTCTCCACACTTTAAAAAAAAAATCATATTCAAAAGATCTTATTTACAATGAGTTTATACCCACAGGGACATGAATTAAGATTAAGATATGTTTGCTGGGGTACATAATTTAACCTATCACAGAAGACTATCATTTAGACTATCAAACACTAAATTCCTCAAATTCACTATATGAAAGTCTTTTATATATGTTTACTCCTTTACTTCCAAGATGAGTTCTACAATCTCCAATTCTGGAGATTATATCCCTGCCTGCTCAATTCTAGAATACAAGGCTATCTGGCTGAGCAATTCTCTGTTTCAGGAGAGAACAGACTTTTTAGCCCTTCCCTACTGCCCTTTTTTAAGTGCCCAGAAATTAAATGTCTCATCCATTCAATGTCTCTAGATATAAACCATTGTTCTGACTGAAAGTATAGTTAATATGCTGTGCAGATACCTAATCAATCCCGTTTTTAAAGGCTCAACTTCACTCACATCTTCTGCAGTCTCTCTGGTTCATACATACTCTGATTTCTTAGGAATTCTTCTGAGCTATTTGACTTATTCTGTATGTTTTCTTATTATCCACACCCTTTAAATTTTTGCTTCCTAACTTACAATTAATCCAACTACTCATTCTGGATCAGTTTACATACTTCAAAAAGAACTGTATAACCTCTCTTTAAGATATCCCTATGCAATATTTATTTTAGCTTTGTGAGGATGTTAGTATCCTTGCACTCTCAAAAAAATGAGTTGGATATAAAGACACTATTCATGAATATGTGGGCAAGGCTAAGGGAAATTTGAACATGTGCTGCTTTACCAAAGGTTAGCAAGAGCTATGGAATTTTACCACTGTGGACCTGAGGTAGGAGAATAATGGACCCCCAAATTTCCCACATATTAATCCCCAGAACATTTGCCTTGCATGGCAAAAGAGGTTTTCTAAATGTGAACAAATTAAGGAACAAGGGAAGAAGATATTATCCTAGATTATCTATGTGGTCCCAATCTAATTCCATGGGTCATTAACAGCAAAAAACATTCCTTGCTGTGGTGAAAGGGAGATGTGGCTATGTATAAGAATGTTCAGGGAGATGAAACATTACTAGCTGTGGAGATAGAAAAAGGGAACATGAACCTCCAAAAGCTGGAAAATGGAAGGAGATGAAGTATTCCCTAGTGGTTCCATCCTTGAGAACCCAGTCCTAATGAGAACTTGATCTTAGCCCAGCAAGACAAATGTCAAATTTATAATGAATAGATTGAGAGATCATCTTTTTTTGTCATTTTAGGACATGAAGTTTGTGATAATTTGTTACAGCAGAAATAGTAAATTAATACAAGAATTGAAGGAGAAAGAGAAATGAAAAATACCAGAAACCAGAGAAAGTTTAAGGAAAATGAGTCCCTAGAGAACAGTGCTCCATTGAGGATTTAACTGAACATGGAACCAGGCAACGCTTTCCTTGCAAAGTCAGAATGGGAAATGCAGTTATCCAGGAAGGATCTATGCCAGGTCTTATTGTCTGATGGCTTGGACCCCTGTTTCCAGCATGTGAAACCAATAAGTTTTCTACGAGATCTATATGAATGGAACCACTTCCAACCTAGGCTAAAAGGGACACAAAGGAGAAAGACTAATGGAAAAACCACTCCAAAGGTAAAACAATGGAAGCTGAGGTCTGGACCAAAGACATCTCCGGCCTAGAGAGGAACCCCACCCATGGTATGATAAGGGTGAATATGCCCAGTACTTGAAGAGGATGAGCCTTCTTCACTAAATGTTCAGGAAGACTGTTGCCACCCAGGCTTCAGATAGGGTGCAGCACATTGCCAGGGATAAAGGAGATTTTGACCACCATGCTACTGTTCTGAGGATGCTGAGATTGTATCCTAGGGATGGGAGAAAGTCTGGTCATTACTCCAGTGTTCTCAGAGGGTGAAGTCTAGAAATCAGTCACCATCCAAATGTTTGATGATGGTAGACCCAAGAACATGGCCACTAGACAAGGCCATGGAAAGGCCCACTCCCTTGGGCCTGAGGTCAAGAAACCATGGTGCTATAGGTAACTCTTAGACTTTGAGATCTAATGGAGTATGCCCTGCCAGTGTTCAGAAATGTTTGGGACCCGTGACCCATTTTCCATCCAATTTCTCCTTAAGGCAATGAGAATGTTTATTCTATGTCTGTCCCTACTTTGTATACTGGAAACAGATAACTTGTGCTCAGTTTCATGAGTGTACAACCTGAGGGAAATTTTCCCCCAAAACAGTACGTGCCTATAATTGATTTTGATGAGATTTTGTATTTAATATTGTTACTGAAATGGTTTAAAGCTTTTTGAAATATTAGGGTGGAATGAATGTGCATATGGAAAGGCCTTGTATTTTGGGGATCCAGAAGGTGAATGTGGTAGTTTGAAGCTTTTGTAGACCCCTGAAATCATTCCCTTCTTGGTAAACCATTCCTGTGCATGTAAACTTATGAAGGTGGGATCTTTTGATTAAATTACTTCAGTTAAGGACCTCTGATTAGATTGCATGACCCAAAGTGGTTCTTAATCCTTTTACTGCAGTCCTTTACTAACAACAGAATAATGAGCCAAAGATACAGGTAAAAAGTGGCAGAGACAGAGAGGAGATGGACCTGATAAGCCACATTAGCCAGAAGCTGAAAACAACTAGGCCCAGAGCAGGGGAATGAGCCAATGCTGCCATTGTGTCCTGCCATGTATCTAATCCCTCAAAGCTGCAGTTCAGGGAAAAGGATCTCTGATGATGTCTTAATTTGGACACTTTTATAGCTGCAGAACTGTAAGCTTTTAACCTAATAAATTCCCAAACCATTTCTTTCATATTGCTCCTAGCAGCTTTTAGAAAATGAAAACAGATGTAAAGAATTGTACACACAGAACTACAAAACATTGCTGAAAAAAATCAAGAAGACCTAAATAAATGACAGCATGTTCCGTGTTCATGGATTGGAAGACTAAATATCATTAGGATGTCAATTCTACCCAAAATCATTTACACATTCTATGTAATTCGAATTCAAATCCAACAGTGTTCTTTGCAGAAATGGAAAAGCTAATTATCATACTTCTTTGGAAGAGTAAGAGGGCCTAAATACCCAAAATCATCTGTAAAAAAAGATACAAAGAGGAGAACTGAGGTGGCTCAAGCAATTGAGCACCTCTGTCCCACATGGGAGGTACCAGCTTTGGTTTGCAGTGCCTCCTAAAGAGAAGCCAAGCAGACACAGAGGCCACACAGCAAATGGACACAGAGACCAGACAGCAAGTGCAAACAACAATGGGGAGGGAAAAATAAAAATAAATGTTTTTTTAAAAAAGCTAAAAAGTTGCAGAACTCACATTTCCTGACTTTATATTATACAGACACAGAGGTCAAAACAGCATAGATTGGCACAAGGATGCACATATTGACCGATGGAATAAAATAGAGAGTTCAGAAATAGACCTTTTTACCCATGGCCCATTGATTTTTGTCAAGGTTTCCAAGTCCACTCAATTGGGAAAGAATAGTCTTTTCAACAAATGGTTCTAGGGGAATTGGATAGCCATATGCAAAAGATGAAAATGGATCCCTATCTCATACCATATACAAAATTAACTCTCACATGTATCCAAGACCTAAATATGACAACTAACACTATAAAATTCCTAGAAGAAAATGTAAGGAGGCAGGAAGCATTTTCAGTATCTTTTGTTGGGCAGTATTTTCTTGGATGTACATTTAGAGCACAAGCAGCACAAGGAAAAAAAAATGATAATGGGACCTCCTCAAAATTTAAAAAATATGTGCATCAAAGACTTGGCCACAAAACACAAGAGCAGCTATGTATGGCAGGGGAAGCATGTAGAGACTGAGAAGTGATGAGTTTTTGTTTTTTTTGTCTGCTTTTTGTTTTTATTAATATTATTGGAATAATGAAAATATTCTAATAATGATTGAGGTGATTAATGCATAACCATGTGATTATACTAAATACCATTGATTGTACATTTGGGATGAATTTATGATATATTAGTATGTATCAATAAAATTGACTTGTTTAAAAAAAAGATTTCATCACAAAATTGTAATGACAATCTACTCAGTGGGTGAAAATATTTGGAAACTACATATCTGATAAGGGTTTTATATCCAGAATATATAAAGAAATCCTACAATTCATCAAAAATTAGAGAAACAACACAATTAAAAATGGACAAATATTTGAATAAACATTTCTCCAAAGAGGATATTATAAAAATGGCTAAAAAGCACATGAAGAGATGTTCAACATCACTAGCTTTTAGGGAAATGCAAATCAAAACCACAAAATGATATAACATTTCAAATCCACCAAAATCACTACTATTAAAAAAAAAAGTTTGAAAAATGGATGGTGGTGATACTAGCACATTATCGAGAGTGCAATTAACAGCACTGAATTATATAGGTGACTGTGATTAAATGGGGAAACTTTAGGTTGCATATGTTTCTAGAATAAAAATTAAAAGTTTAAACATAGGAATGTATAACAGTGAACCATATTATAGGTGATGGACTACAGTTAACAGTAAAAGTATAAGAATGTTCTTTAATGAATTATAACAAATGTATAACAGTAATACAAAGCATTAATAAAAGGGTGGTATATGGAAAAATTATACCTAATATAAACTAAGGACAATGGTTAATTACTGTTTTAATAATTTTTCATTAATTTTAATACTTCAATAGCTGCAGAACTGTAAACTTTTAACCTAATAAAGGTAATGACAAATAAAAAAACATTAGTAAAATTCCAAAAATGCTATAATCTGTTGTAACAAATGCTCTCCATCAATGCTGGTAGTGGGGTATTGTATGTGAATCCTGTATTTTATTTGTAATTGGCCTATGACCCGCAATTTCTCCAGTTAAAAAAAAAAAAAAGGAAAATACCTGGAATACATTTTAGATGTATGTTCTTTAATATTATTTTAATGTGGTCTCATAAAGCACAAAAGCATGTGCTGTCAATATTATATTCAGTGTTTCAACAATCCTTCTATCTTCAAAATTGATAATCAAATTCATTAATCTAAAATATATTGCATAATCACATAATATTTAACACACTGAGCACTTAAGCTTATCAGACATATTCATAAGCACTTTAAATTTATTAATTTGCTTATTTGATTTCAACCTTTTGAATGAGTTACTGTTGTTATTATTCCATATTTTAAGGAAAGGCAACTGAGAAAAACAAAGTAATTTTTAATAAATTATAAAATCAGGATTTGAACACATGCAATATGGTTCCAGAGTGCGTGTATGTTACCAACATTAATACACTATTATAAGAACCATAAATAACATTTGGTGATTGATAAAAGTACTTAGTATTTAGAAGTAGAATAAAAGTATATTTTCCAAATACTTAAAATAAATAGTAGAGAAAAAAAATGTCCTAATCCTTTATAATTCTTTGCCTTGACCGTTTAGCTGTGTTTTGGTTTTTTTTGTTTTTTTTTTGTCTTTTAGCATTTGCTTTGTGTGGTTGTTTTTGTAATTACTGAAAGGTAATTATTTTACCTAAAGCTCTTAAGCAGAGAGAATCAGTCAGGCATGCTTTTTGACTTCCCCTGGGTGTAAAGCACCTTACCAGAAACTGTGAGATTAGTGAAAGAGAAAAGTCCTCACAGATAAGTAAACAAACAATTACAAAGGAGGGTGATAAGTATAATGAGCACAGGGAGTTGTAGAAAGAAAGAAAAATGACTCTTTCTTCACATGAAACATTGAGGTGGTAGGGGTAGAGTTGTAGAATATAGTGATCACAGAGATAATAGTCTTGACAACTATACTAGGAGAGATTGGTTAAAGCAAAAGTTTAGGGAAAGGTGAGTCAAACTGGAAAATACCATATAAAGAAGGAGAAACTAAGGGAACCACTAAATAGGTAGAGATTGTAATAGCTCAATTTTACCGAAGCATGGGGTAGGACATTAAAATGATGACAGTTGAGAATGTATGTGGCACTCAATGATTTTCATAATCTGTCAACCTCTGACAAAAGTCTGATATTTCCCATAATTCCCAACACAAAGTTAGATCCAATTTGTGTATTCTTTATGCTCAGCTTGACATATATTCCATCTCTGTATCACTATTGTTCCCAACTCATTCTTTGTAGCTTAGCATTTCCTTTCCCTTCTTTTCTCACTAACCAGCATTTAATAATCTTTCAAAGAGAAACAGGATAACCATGATAGTTCCTCTTTTTTTGAGGACTTTTATTGTTCTGAAAATGAGCCATGTTAAAATTTACATATATTATTCCCACCTTTTTTAACCCTTTTCTATTAGGGCATCTTTCTCTTTCTGTACTCTTGTAACATTAATGCATATATCATGCAATTTAATTTTTGACGAATAATGTAAGGTTATATTGGTTGTTCACTTATGTTAATAACCTTAGATTATTTTTCCAGTTATTTTCATGAGTTCACACTTGACTTTTGACCAGGAAATTCAGTAGCTCTCGCATGAGGCCCTTGTTTTGAATTACCTTAATCTAAGGAACACTTAAGTTATGCAATAGTCATTCTAAAGCTGGGTTCTTTGGAATTCAATGAATAGTCCACGCTTATTACTTCTGCTACCAAATGGCATTATAGTTTTAATTCTGGCATGCGGAGTCTCTAGTCTACAGCTACAAAGATATTCTTGCTAGTTTGCATTCTGCCTGCCTTCCAGCATTGCAGTCCAACAGTCAGAATTCAAACATCTCTTAGCTAACAGTGACATGCATGTCCATTGATTCCAAGGTACAACTTCTGTGTTAGAACGGGTAGGTCCAGCAGCTTTTACTTCTATAAATTCTCCAGATTCTTATACTGAGTATGGGTTACCAATATAGACCAGCCCTGAAAAGGAAAGTACAGGCCATGTTAAATTTGGCTTAATTTTTTTCTACTGCATGAAGAGAAGAAGACCATGTTTGGCCACATGTAGTCAGTCATTCTGATGTCCATCTACAGCAGGGATTCTTAACCAGCACTATCACACTTTGAGTCAGACAATTATTTGCTGTAGGTGGCTTTCCTGTGCATTGGAAGATATTTAATAGTATTCATGGCCTCTACCCACTAGATGCCCTAGTGTCCCCGGTATTAGATTGGATTATATACCTCATCAAGGGCATGTTCCTGTTGTGGAGAAATCGGGTGTGCATGCGTGGTATCGAAGGCCAGGACACAAGAGTACCGAGAAGGAAGTTGGTTTATTTCGACCGGCCGGGCTCGGCGGACTCTTGTCCTAATAAAAACCAAGCCCTGAATAGCTTTTTCCAGACCCTTTTATACAGAGAATATAGGATTAGGGAGACTAACAGTGATGGTATGCAAACAGACCTCTGATTAGGTTCTTCAGTGTTTGATCTTAGTATCAGATAGGTTATTTCCTCCAGGCGAGTTACATATTCTCCACATCCAAGCCAGCTTGGATTAGCATATCTTCCACATCTCGTCTGGAGGCAGCCCTGAATACACACTCAGTCTCACATCCTATCTGATCATTCAAAGACTGTAGGGCCTATATTAGTTATTTGGCTATTTTGGGGACCAGGTACACTGGGAAACATTTTGAATTTATGCACAGGCTATATCATTCCTACTTGCAATCCATGTTCATGGGGGTGTGATACCATTTGTAAATAGGATCCTTTGTAGATGTTATTTTTAATTAAGATATGGACAAATGAACCAGGGTAGGTTTTAATATACATTACTGGAGACCTTATAAAGAGAAAGTAACAGAAGTCAGAGGTCAGAGAAGACTACAAGAAGAAGCTGGAAGTCAATAGAAACCACAGTGCAACAGAAAGAGAGATTGCCATGTGAGGAAGGTAGATATGCAAGTTAAGGAACCCCAAGGATTGTGGCAAGCTCACACCAAAATACTAATAGAATTCAGGAAGAAAGCATTGCCCTGCCTTATCTTAATTTTAGACTTGTAACATCTGAAACTGTGAACTAATTAATGTTTTGTTTAAGCCAACCCATTGTGTGATATTTATCATAGCTGACAGGCAAACTAAGACATTCGCCAAATAAAAAATATTTCTGATCTTTGCCAAATATACCCAGGGAAAAACACTGTATTAGAGGATGAGGTTAAACACTTTATTACCTCTAATTTCATTGTCCTAGAATAAGTCACAATATGTGAGTGTGTATGTGGGTGTGTATACATTATGAGCATAGATTCTTAAAGTTATAAAGTGAGAAGCAAGAAGTAGTTACCACCTGTAAAACACACTCACCCTCCCTTCCTTATTCATGGGAGAGTTTAGAGTAAAAGGCTTTTTTTCATTGTTTTAGGTGATTTTCTGTTAGAATCAATGGTGCTCGATATATTGTCACTGACTGTTTTGATGAGTTTTACTTGTCTTTCCTTTAATAGCAAAAACTTACAGGAGGAAATAAAGCAAATATCATTAATAGATTATATTGATAAAATGATTCCTTTTCCAAAGAGGCATGATAGTTATGCCTTTTATATTTCTCTGGTGAACATGTTGCAGTAATTGTCAGGTGGTGCAAATAAGTAAAAATATTTGATGAAACTATTACATTTTTCACACTGCAATTTCTTATAGAAGTTATTTATTTTAATGATCCATAGATGTACTGGCTGTGTTCTAATATGTGAGGTTTTTCTCAGAGAATATTAGGATTCATCAATTCTAATAGGATAGACACTGATTGCTACAGCTCCTACAATTATTTTTGCTAAAAGAGAGGTATGTTTTAGTATATCTTTTAAGATATACTTCCATTAACAAGAACTGTAATTAGATATTGAATATACTATAAAACATATATGTATAAACAGATTTATAAACAGTATAATTAGAGAGTTAATTTAAAATAAGAAGCATTGAACAGTCATATAAAGAATCCACAAACTCATCAATCTGTTCTTTCAATCTTCATTTATTGTCTCATACTCATTTAAAAGTATTGCAGCTTTCTGTGCTCTAAATGACTGCTTTAGTTTTAAACTGTTGACAATGAAAACTTAAAATATTTAATTTGGGAAGAATGATTTACTTTGGTTTATACCATGTATTGTGATTTAGGATTCTATCTGACAGCAGCTTATACTGCATATATTTATCAGTCCAGCTAGTTATCATATATTTAAATGTGGAATGGGGATCATGATCGATGGTAACTAAAAGACTTGAGTGAACATAAAAATCAGGGGAAAAAAGCTCATGTCTTAATTTTATAGACATCTTTCAAATGAACATTTTTAAATAATAGATGCATGGTGAAAGTGGTTCTAGAAAAAAAGGGTTATTAAAAAGCAAATAAAATGGATTTGATACAGACTATTGTGAGTAAATAGTAAGATTAAACATGAATTGAAGGTTTTATAAAGAAGAAAAGATTATTTTCATTTTAAGGTATCTAATGTCAAGTGTCCTATTTTAGTAATATTAATTTTATTTTCCACTGGATTTTTTTCCTAAAATTTTATTTCCCATTTAGAAGTAAAAACCAGTGGTCAAGATGATGATTGAAGAACGCGACATTGTATTTCCCAAAAGTAAAATACTGTGCTTGTGCTCAGAGTTGCTTAATAGCAACAGAATCACTAGAAATATTACTGCTAAGGGTATCTAGGATTATATTTTAGTTATACCTCCCAATCAACAAAAAGAAAGAACAATTTTTTTAGCTATAAAATTGCTGAAACATGGCAATTTTATATTTCTGCTCTCTTTTCCAGTAGTACAGGAATAGGTCCACAGAATGCTTCACTGTTAATTGTTAAAATATGCAGTACTTTAGGAAGAAGGGTGTCTAAGAGTGCCATTAAGAATGACAGTTCAATATTAATGTTTTTATTTCTATATGATGTTCTACAGTGATTTTATTTGGAGCTAGCTTAATTCAGTCTTTCCTTCAGTGGGTCATTTTGTGCAATTTGTGCATATCTCCAACTGCTCAATCCTAAAATATATTCAGTAGTTTTTCAGCTGACATAGATCATACAAGAAATCAGAAATACTGCAGTAATGACAGAGATGGAACAGCTCTACCATACAAATACAATGACTTCAACTGGTCCTTAAAATTTTTAAATCTTGAACAATGATTAATAATATGGCAAGCATTTTAATTTTCAATAACTCAATTGGAATGTCACATATTCTGGTTTTAGATGACGCAGAGCTACTGACATGACTTTGTCATTTATCAGAACCACAATGGAAAGATCACAGAATATGGATGTTTGAGGTCCTTTATTTATCATAATTTAGTCAAAATTACTGAAAACTATGCTATTAATGTGTCATTTCTCTAAGTCTACTTCAAAAACGCCTCTTAAGGCATTGGCTGGTGAGCTTAGGAATATTTGCTCAGATAAGTCTCCTATTATTTGTTTTCTTTCTTTTTTAAATTCTATTTGCTTGTTTTTCTTTTGAATTTGCAATACATAGTCAGTGATTCTAAAACCAATACGTATCATAAAAGGCATGTAGTGAAAATCTTGTCGAGCTTCCATTTTCCCAAACTATTCCTTACCCTCAAAATAACCCATTAGTGATTTCTTATGTCTTTCTAGAATTTAAAACATGTGCAATCAAAAATAAATATCCTACACTTTTATCATTTTATATTTCCTTATATAATATACAACATCATTTACACGGTCCTGTATCTTTCATTTAAAATGTATTTTTTGAGATGTTTTTATATCAGCACATAAAATTTTCCTCATATTTTATATCACTATGTGGATACAAATAATTTGCATGTATTTCTTCTTTCCACTTTTTTATGGATTACAAACATTAAGCTAAAAATATATTGTTTCATGCATGAGGAAGTGTATGTTAGCTAAAGGGGTGCTGATGCAAAATACTGGAAGTTTGTTGGCTTTTATAAAGGGTATTTATTTGGGGTAGAAGCTTACAGATACCAGGCCATAAAGCATAAGTTACTTGTTTGCTTCCCTCACCAAATTCTATTTTCATGTGTTGAAGCAAGATGGCTACCAACGTCTGTCAGGGTTCAGGCTTCCTGGGTTTCTCTCTTCCAGGGTCTTGCTTCTTCCTGGACTCAGGGTTCCTCTCTTCCTGAGGCTTGCTTATGTTTCATCTGTGAGCTTACTTCCCAGGGTTCCAGCTTAAGGCTTCAGCATCAAATTCCAACATCAGAAAACTCCAACTCTGTTCTTTGCCATGCCTTTTATCTGTGAGCCCCCACTAGATTATAAGCATAATCCAATATCTATTTTTGGAATTCATAACCATATCAAACTGCTACAGGAAGTATATTTATAAAGATAAATTTCTGTAAGGGGAATTTCTGGGTCTAAGTATTTAAGCATTTTTAATTTGATTAATACTAACAAATGGCTCTCTGTAAGATTTGTACTAATTAATATTTTCACTAGCAGTGAAGGGGCATGTTTCCCCATAGAATTATCAATAGAATATGTTACCATATTTAAGATTATTTTCTTGGAAATTTTAGGTGAGAAAAAGTTTGGCAGAATATGAAGTCCATGGTGACACATCTTTTATTCTTTGAAGATCTCTCTTTTAGGTGTTGCTTCATCTTCTTGTGGCACTGAGTATTGCTGCAGAAAAATTCTGAATTTCAATAATTTTTATCCTCCAAGAGACTTGATTTATTTTTTTAGCCAAATGGTGTTCCCTTTCAATATATAGATTCAATTTTTAATTATACATATTTATTACCTATTATGGATTGAACCATATCTACCAAAAAGACATATTCAAGTTTGAACCCCAGTCCTACATATGTGAATCCATTTGGAAATAGGATTTTTAAGGTGTTTTTAGTTAAGATGAGGGAAAAATTGATGAGGGTGGGCCAAATCCAATATGATTGGAGTCCTTATAAACTGAGAAAATTTGGATAGTCAGGAGGAGATAGAAAGAGATATATGGACATGTGATGAAGTTACAAGTTATGGATGGCTAGTGGAACATTACAGACTTCAGAGATCCTGCCAACAACTTAACTTTAAACTTTGGCTTACTGCTGTGGAGACTCCAATTATGCATATATTATACCTTAAAGCTTTTCTTCTAAGTCCATCATTTATTCTCTTATCCTATTTAATTCTTATTTTATTTTCATTTCCTTGTGCTTGTTTTTCTCTCTTCTACCTATGTCTCTTATTATGTTTTCTACAGTCTTTTTGCTTGTGCTCCTTCCAATTTTGTCTTCATTTATGTGATGATGTTCAAGTTTTCCTGCTTCCTTCCTGAATTCTATGTTCCCATTTTTTTTTTCTCTTCCATCATTTTTTTATCCACTAGTACCTCACATTAAAAAAGTTGTTGTGGTCTTCCTTCACAGATGTAACTTGTTTATTAAAGTTTTTGTTTAATGCTTGGACGGTATATTACCAAAATCTGTATTTTTTCTGTGATGATATTTTACTTTTTCTGTCACTTTGTCTGTTCTTTATCGTTTTATTTTATTTGTATTACCTTTATTGTAATATTATGTCATTTTCTTTATTATATTATTCCTCATTGTATGAATTAAATATGTATGATATATGTCTAGCATTTGTATTAATTTCCTATATAGAGGAAAAGATTCAGGTATTATACTAAACAGGAAAGTTTCAATACACCAAAGTCTCATAAACCTCTAATGCCATAGAGAGAGATTCTAATCTCTGGATTCGTTATACAACTACAAATCCTGAGCCTTACTCATACCAGTTCATAACTCACTTGTTGCAAACAAGAGACACACCTTTGAAAAAAATTACTTTTCTTGGAATTTTCTGAGATACAATCCACCCAGTCCTGTTTGTTATCATCATCACTTCTCTTCCTATTATCTCACAAAGTTTCTGTCAGATTCTAGAAAGTTTGGTAGCATTTATATATAATTTGTAGTATGTGGATTGCCTCTGTCTCTTAGTTTCATGTAAAATTGGATTTGTAAGTTGTTTCATTATTGTTGTTGTTTTTAAATTATTTTCATGAAGAAAGGGAAAAGATACTGACTTGTACTTTACTATAGCTATGCCCATGCTTGAAATTCCACATAAATTTCTATTTTAAACCTTTTCGGTTCTTCACAGACATGTAATTGCTTCTTCCTCATATCACATATCCTTACTTTAACTAGATAACTTCAAAGATGACTTCTTATAGGCAACTGAAATATCAGACTGGACATCAATAAATACTTATTACTAAATTAGGCACCTAAATATCCAGATCTAAATTTTCAGTTACCACCAAAGGCCTGTTACATCTGCTGGGCTCTAGATTCACATATCTGTCTTCCCTTAACCCACCTGTCTTCTCTCAAGAAATTTTTCAATTAAATTTTCTGCATTGTGTATTTCTAACCATCCCCTCTCCATTGAGAGCTTTCTATTCTCATTTAATTCCATTCTCTCTCCAATTATTGTCCAGTTTTAATTCCCTTTCATGTCAAATTTTACACAAGAGTTGTCTACATTTCATACTTAGATTTCTTTAACTTATGAATTATTCTACCTAGCACTCCAATATGGCTTTCACTTCCAAACTTTACCACATAAATTTGATGGAATCATTAATACCCTTAATGTTTTCAAATCCAATGGAGATTTGTCTATCTATATCATACACAAACATAAAGCATAGTTCAATTCTATTGAACATTTTTAGTTTCCAGAAATATTTTCATCTTTTGTTCCCATGAAACTGCAACCTCCCATTTGTTGTTTTGTTTTGGTTTGGTTTTTCTGATTCTTTGTCTTTGTTTTTTGCCACATTGTCCTACATCTCTACTATATTTTCTCAGTATATTAATTTCTAGCTATTCTTTTTATGATTGTGTATCTCAAGGCTAGGGACCAGGGTCCACGTTCCTTTATCTTCTCTTTTTGGTAAAATCTCATCCAAACTATTAGATTATTATTTCTATGCAAATTACTCCAGTGTTTATATACTCAGACCAAACATTTTATTTTAATCCAGGCATGTACATGTATTTTACATTTCAAAGGTATCTAAAACTTAAATGTCTGAAATTGGATTTATAATTGTCCCTTGCCTATCCCCCACTCCTCCCATAGCTATTTCTCCTGTGGCGGTAACAAATATAGAAGAGAGAAAACTAAGGGTCATCCTTGAAAATTTCTTCCTATCACATATAAAACAAACATCAAATCTCTTTCATTTTCTTTTTTACAATATGTCTCAAATCATCCCATTCTTAGCACTCCTGCAACTGCCACTCAAACCAGCATCATTTCTCAAATGCACTATTATAACCTCCTACCTAGTTTCCCACATCAAGTCTATATAACTTCTAATATTTCTCCACCCTGCAAGCAGACGTGTTCCTTACACACGTCTTCTGGCCACACCTCTTCCCTACAATAATACTATCTTTGTAGGATAAATACCAACATAGTCTAAAATTGCCTAAATAATCTGAGTCCTACCTACCTCCTTAGTTTTGACTAGAACCACTTTCTAATTTACCACATTGACTAAATTCTGTATCTAATACATTTTATGTTCACTTGATCCAAGGCTTTTATGTATACTGTGACCTTTGCCTTGTATGCTTCCCAAATCTGCCACTTTATCTAGAAATTGCTACCATGTACCCATCATTTTAAAAAGTCACTCATTTCACTCATCTTTTTTTTTTTTTTATAACATCTATTGCATTTTCTAATATCACATTGTATAGGTCTTTTTTTTTTTTACATTTTCATTACTTCTACTAATACGAAAGACCAAGCAATCAGAATAGCGGTTTTTGTTTGCTACTAATCCCTAGCTCTTTACACTAATCTAGCAAGTAATTGGTGTTCATCAACTATCTGGAATAACAGAATGAGAGAATAAGTGAATAAATGAATCAGTAAATGAATGATGTGCGGCTTCTAACTAAATAAGGCCTTCAAACAATTCCTCAAAAACATTTTAATAGTATATTACATATATATATATAAGTGGGAACCAGTGTAACTCATTCTGGACCCAACTACCTTATTTAAAAGAAATAAAATATTAGAGTAGGTAATAAAATGGCAGGCAATTTAACACAGCAATACACATCCATGGAGTTGCATAGACTGTAAGTATTAAAACCTAGGTATAGGGAAGTGGACTTCACCTAGTTGTTAGGGCGTCGGTCTATCACATGGGAGGTCCGCAGTTCAAAACCTCCTTGACCCGTGTGGAGGTGGCCCATGCACAGTGCTGATGCGTGCAAGGAATGCCATGCCATGCAAGGGTGTCCCTGGCATAGGGGAGCCCCATGCACAAGGAGTGCACCCCATAAGGACAGCCGCCCAGCGCAAAGTACAGCCTGCCCAGGAATGGTGCTGCACGCATGGGGAGCTGACACAGCAAGATGACGCAACAAAAAGAAACACAGATTCCCATGCCGCTGACAATAACAGAAGTGGACAGAGAAGAATATGCAGCAAATAGACACAGAGAGCAGACAACTGGGGCAGGGGTGAGGGGAGAGAAATAAATAAATAAATAAATAAATAAATAAATAAATAAATAAATAAATAAATAAATAAATCTTTTTAAAAACAAACAAACAAAAAAAAAACCTAGGTATAATTTGTGGAAACAATGAGAACTCTGAAAAGTCTGAAAAAATAGCAAAACATATTAATCATCGTGATTGTGTAATACCTTGATATCTTATGATGGGTTAAGATCAACTTACCATGTTTCTTTCTTCAGGCTTTAGTAGTTGATTCTTGACAACTACAGATGTTTCTTGGTAATAGTACATCAGAGATTATTGATTTTGTAGACATAGGTCCATTTTGACATCCCAGTTCAATATTTATAATCTACATGATGCTAAATCAGTTGCTAAATCTCTTCAATCCTCCAGTTATAGGATACTACTACAGGCTATGTCTTTTTCATGTACCAGGATATCAATAAATGGAATAATAATTGTACTTAGAGTGTTCTGTGAGGACTGAATGAACTAATAAAAACAAAATGCTTATAATAATGTCTGACACATGTGAGAAAAATTTTTAGAAAATGAAGAAACGGCAGAAAACATACTTGTTCATTGGTATTGCTACCAAATCATTGAGGATATATTGGGTTAAAATACTTTGGTTTTGGATTTCTATTTTTCTCAAATTTCTAATACTTAAGGCAGAACCTGATTTATAAGATTTCAAGAGTTCTAAGTATTTGCATGATATCATGATCATAGATAGAGTGTAAGATGAGTTAAAAGGAAAACAGTGTGTTTTATATCATTTCTATAAAGCTAATATAAATACTGGCCAGTAAACAATACAATGTCCTTCATGTAAATATCCTAGTGAAGCATTTTTCCAATATCATTGAAACTTACCATGCTTCTTTCCTCTGTTGACTCACCTGGAGCTGAAAAATTTATGTTTGAGTGCAATTGGGGCAAATGCTCTGAGTTTTATTATTTAGATATAATCATATTCTTTCACATTATCTATGCTTTCTCAAACATAGGTTTACATTTTGTCTTGCATTTTGATGAACTCATGGTTGTTTTTTTGTTTGTTTGTTTTTTAAAGATTTATTTATTTTACTTATTTCTCTCCCATTCCCCCCCACCCTGGTTGTCTGTTCTCTGTGTCTATTTGCTGTGTCTTCATTGTCCGCTTCTGTTGTTGTCAGCTGCATGGGAATCTGTATTTATTTATTTTTTTTGCTGCGTCATCTTGTTGTGTCATTTCTCTGTGTGCGGCGCCATTCTCAGGCCGGCTGCACTTTCTTTGGCGCTGAGCGGCTGTCCTTACAGGGTGCACTCCTTGCGCGTGGGGCTCCCCTACGCGGGGACACCCCTGCTTGGCAGGGCACTCCTTGCACACATCAGCATTGCGCATGGGCCAGCTGCACACGGGTCAAGGAGGCCCGGGGTTTGAACCACGGACCTTCCATGTGGTAGACGGACGCCCTAACCACTGGGCCAAGTCCGCTGCCAAACTCATGATTTTATTGGATATGAGGCTTTTGCTATAAGTTGCCTAAAATAAATTTTGGAAGATGTTTAGTTAACTTTATTATATAAATTAATACATACATTACAGTCATAAATGTATATGGATTCATAAACTTAAATTTGTTTGTACATATTTGGTACCAGAGTTAAGTATAAGAAATGCAGGGAAAAAAAATGTTGTGTTAAGTTTGTATTAGGCATTTTCCCTTATCCTATCATTATAAGACTTATAATAACTGTGTCCTACAAAACCAAAACCCATCAGAATCTCTACAATGATTTCTCTCAAAAATTACATTCACTTCAAATTCACTTTATTGACTATTAGACAAAACTATTCCATGACACTGAACTTGCTAATATTAAGCTGTTTTCTAGTATATTAAATAGTAAGGAGTTAAAAGCATTTAGTTTATACTATAAAAATATAAAACTTTCATCTCACTCTATTGGAGCTATGTAAACCATAAGCAAAATGCAAGTACTGCCTTAGCATTCAAGAATGTTAAAATGGGCTACTAAATCAAATCATTTCAGAAGCTTTAAATCTTATATCTAATATCATAATTGTGTCAGTCAGTGTTCTCCAGATAAACATAACCAGGAAGAATATAAATAAATATAAATATAAATTTATTATAAGGTACTGGCTCACACAACTGTGGGAGCTGGCAAGACCAAATTTATCAAGCAGGCCACAGCTTGTAAATTCCTATAAAGGTGATGTTGAACTCTTGAATCTGAATTCCTTAATGAATGCAGGAAGGCTAAAAGTTCTGATAAGACTTGATGCTAATGTTTTGAGACAGAAATTCTTCTGACCTCTGGAAACTTCAGTTCTTGCTCTTAAGTCCTTCAACTGATTGGGTGAGGTTTACCCACGTTATTGAGGACAATCTCCTTTACTTATAATGTCAAATGATTGTAGATGCTTAACACACCTATGAAATACCTCTGTAATAACAACTGGTCCAGTGTTATGGCCAAAAATCTGATCACCATAATCGAGCAAAGTTGCCACATAAGATTAACCATCACAATAATCTAACATCATTTACACAGGGAAAAAAAAGAGATGAAGTATCTTCTAGATATTTTATACCAGGGGTTTTAATATGTTGGGAGGATTTTCCCCATTAAATTAATCTTACTTAAACAGAGTATTTGAGATAGGATAATTGTAATTTTATTTAGAATAAAAATAAGTATTTATTTTTATTTTTATTCTTATATAATATCTAGCTGAAAGAATAACATAAAGCTATAGAGAATATCTAAAAAACATGGTCAGTATGAGTAGTAAATCAAGGGCAAAATCACTCAGGAATCTATTAGATTTGGGTTTTTTGTTTTTTTTTTAATCAAAAAGTAAATTACTATGTTCTATTAGCACCTATTTAATTAAGTAACAAAAAATAAAAATAAACCCTAATCAGAGAAGAAAGATACATAGAAAAAACATTAAGGAAAAGTATACATTGTTTGCCAACTATAGAATTATTCATGCATGAACATGTACCTATATATGCAGGTGTACAATGTAAAAGAAAGCAGGCTACAGAAAGTGAAAGGAGAAAACTATACTTTCAGCCTGGAGTATTTTCCGTAAGTATAATTAAAACTTTATGTCAGCAGAATAGAAAATGCATGCCTTACAACTTATTTAGAAAAGAAAAAATATTTAGAACATAAAAAAGTAGCCAAATATGGTTAAAAGTAGTTTTTTGAATTATTTTTGAATCATCAGATTTTTTTTTTTCCCAGAATCAACCAGCCATTGGTTAGCACTTTATTTTTTAAAAAGTCTATTTGATGAAATAGCCTCTGTTTAGAAGCCAGGTCTCTAGATCAGCTGATTATCATCTTTTGAGCATTCTTTATAAATATAGATTCTTTTCTGGGTAATTACTCCATTTACTTCAGATCTTAATTTAACTGTCACTTCTTCAAAGATAGTATCTCTGAGTGCCAAATCTGAATTATGTCTTCCTTTGTATTCTCTCATTACAATCTTAATTTTTTGGTATTTAATATAATATAATCATATATACATGGTATGTTCTCAGTAATCAGCTAAATTAATGTATAATGAAAAATTAGTAAAATAAATGAGAAATTGAAAAAAAAGAATACCAAATTATGTTCAGTAACAGACTGTAAGTGGTGTTAGAAACTGGATATTCTCTTTCCAGAAATTACATATTGGCTATTAAGCAATCATCTTGGAAGAAAGATGGTAGCATTTGTAGGTGTTAAGGTGTTAAGAATGTGTTATTTTCATATGGTTCCTACTTTATATTAGTAAAAATTATGAAATCACAAGATAATTGGTATTTTTCATTATTTTAACTGATAAATCTTTTTTTTTCATTTCTCTTGCCTTATGATAGAATGCATTTGTCAAATTAATCACTCCATCATATTCACTTCTTTTCTTTAAGTGTTCTGACTGGCTATCTTCTAACTGGACTACCCAATACACATTTTTTTCTGTTTCATAAAATAGAAATAAAAAGGCATCAACATAGAGTACATTAAAGTTATTCTCAAATTTCTTCAAAACTTAACTAAAATTTTAGTTGGAATTGTATGTTTCCCTTCACAATGCCTTTTCTTTTTTCAGGAGACATTGGATTCTATTGAAACAATTATGTGCTATTAAGTGAAAAATGAATTAGCAAGAAAATTGCACCATTAGTAAATTTTAAGTTCTTAACTTCACGCAATTAAGAAGATGGTAACATTTCTATGCTGGCACTGAAGTTCAACATTTATTAAAGAAGTCTTATTTATAGCTAAAAAATGGATTTTAGTTATGCTCTTTTATTACTGTCTTGGATAATGCTGTAATTATAGCTATGGCTTGAAGAAAATTAATAAAGAATACTTAGGCACATTTTAAGATCAGTAGTCTCAGAATAAGTTTTTTTTTTTTCTAATTCTTCCTCCTAAACAATTAATGCAGGTAAATGATTTTGTAGAACAATGGAAAATAAAAATATGCATATGTGTTTTATTTGTGTTATGATGTAAGGTCTCACAAAATTCTACTATTACCCAGTGGAAGATTTTCTCATCTAATATAGCTGGTTAGACCATGGCTTTGTTAGACTTTTTGGCATAAATTGATCATAGCATTTAGCTAAAATTTTCTTCCTACAGTATGAATTAACAGAGAGGTAAGATGGTAGGTGTGTTAACATTGAGGATGTATACCATTAAAAGGAGTTGTAATAGCACTGATATTGAACAAGAGCAAATTTTCTCATTCCAGACTCAAAGATATCTCTGCAGCCCCTTTCAGACAGTGGTTATAAATGATTTGGAAGAAGATTTTGAGAGCATTTGCATCTCATTTGTGGGTGGCAAGTCTCTGGAAAGCTGCTCTCCGTAGCCAATCCCACATTTCCCTCACAGCCTGTCATTTCAGTCACCATCAGGTTGTATATCATCAAAAATGCCTAACTCCGTGCTTTCTGTACAACTCTTCCACTGATGTCATTTTCCATCGCGCTTTCTTTCTCTTTCCCAATTCTTTCTACCATGCCCTAGAAATTCTGATCCTGTCATCAGCAAATCTTTCTAAACTTTCAAATGTTTTTCTAAATATCCCCTTTATCATCTTCTGCTAGCCCTCTCAGGTGATGGATACACCACTGCACCTCACACATCTCAGATACTACAGGTGACAGAGAAACACTCATTCCCCATCATTACTTTAAAGTGAAAATTTTTACTTCCTTTTTTAAAAATTCACATCCTTTGATATATCTCTCATAATACTTGAGCACTCATCTAGCTCTCTCACTCACAGATGATTCAGCATTTGGCTCACTCTCTCCCTCATTTACTCTTCTGGCAACAACTCAGTGCTGTCTATAACTAAGTGTGTGTGTTACCTATGATCGCAGTTGAGAAGCTGAAGGTGGCTGAAGAAAATTACATGAACATGCAGAATGGATATTCTTAATATTAAGATGACAAACCTCAAATAGCACTTAAAACTGCTAGACAATCTCCACATTCCTTTAGTAAAATCACTTTTTTCTAAAGCAATTTCATACCACCTCTTCTCTTTCCAACATCCTCTGTGGACTAAACAGCAATTTATGCCTTAGATGACTTCCCAGTATATGTCACATTTAAAATAACTGCACCCAGATAAAACAAAGCAAAACTGTCTTTATATACTCTCTGCTGAAACAATGAAGAGATTTTACCTGCCAATCGCTCTGCCAAAGCCCTGAATACCAACCAATTTCACCTTTTCAAGCCTTTAGGTATTACAATTTTATATTTTTCTACTGC
The DNA here is from genome assembly GCF_030445035.2 of Dasypus novemcinctus. Taxonomy (NCBI): domain Eukaryota; kingdom Metazoa; phylum Chordata; class Mammalia; order Cingulata; family Dasypodidae; genus Dasypus; species Dasypus novemcinctus. The sequence goes on from NC_080676.1 coordinate 125,910,390, forward strand.
CTCTTCATTTTCTGCCATTTTCTGAGCCATTCTCATTACAATGCAAACAGGTGTGATGTGTCTAATATGTTTTTTAAATTCTTTCTTTGTCCTTTTCCACCAGTTACCACATCATTCTTCTAAACCACTGCCCATCAATACTTTTAAAATATACTTACTCCCACCTTCGTCTACCAATATCATTCCATAATACTCCAAATCAGTCTTTTATACCTTCTACTACAGTGAAATAGTTTTGATCTACATTTTTTTTGGTCTTCATCTTACCAAATTCTTAGCAGAATGTCCTTCTCTCTTATTTGAAATACTTGTTTCTTTAGGCTTCTGTGACATCATAGTTTTTCTCTTTCTTCACTGCTGCTTCTTCTCAATTTCCCTTGTTGGCTTTTCTTTCTATATCAGAACCTTAATTTTACAATATTCCAGTATTGCTGTCTTCTCACTATATCAATCACATAACTTCAACCCCATTTATATGTGAATGAATCTTAAGTATATATTTTGCACCAAGACATTTTCTCTGAACACTGAAGCAGCCTTCTTAACAAATCCACTTTGATTTTCAAAAGACATCCCCAAGTTAATGTCACCAAAACATAACTGTTGCTCCTTCACCTGAAATTTTCCTCTGTTTTCCAATCCTTCCTTAATCATTAAAATGGCAATGTAATTGAGAAAAGTGGGCACGATGGCTGATGGGTATGGGGAAAGGCAGGAAGAAATGAGAGGTGGAGGCGTCTTTGGGACATGGAGCTGCCCTGGATGGTGCTTCAGGGGCAATCACCGGACATTGTAAATCCTCACAGGGCCCACTGGATGGAATGGGGGAGAGTGTGGGCCATGGTGTGAACCGTTGACCATGGGGTGCGGGGGTGCCCAGAGATGTACTTGCCAAATGCAATGGCTGTGTCATGATGATGGGAGGGAGTGTTGCTAGGGGGGGGGAGAGGTGGGGTGGGGGTGGTAGGGTTCAATGGGACCTCATATATATATATTTTTAATGTAATATTATTACAAAGTCAATAAAATAAAAAAATAAATTAAAAATAAAAATTAAAAAATTAAAAAATGGCAATGTAATCCATTCCCTAGCTAGTTTTCTCTATACCCTTTATCAACTCCATCAGCAACGTCTATTGTCTCAATATTTAAACTATATCATTAATCCAGCCATTTCTCATCATCTCAATTACTAGTCTAAGTCACCTCATCCTTCCCTTGGAAGTCTGTGACATGATGCAATTGACTACTTTGCATCTACTCTCTCCTCCCTCACAATCCACCCTCTGAAAGAAGCCAGAGAGAATTTCAAAGGAATGAATATAATTATACAACTCCTTTCCTTATAACATTTCAATGGCTTCTCGTTATTCTTAGAATAAAATTTAAAAGCCTTATTATTTGCTTCCAAATGGCCTGAGCAGTCCTCCTGCTCTTCTCCTCATGAGCTCTGCTCTAGTTACACTAATCTTTATTCCTACCTCCAGGCCTTCAGATTTTCTGTTTCTTTTACTTGATATGCCCTTTCCCCAGATTTCCTCATGGCTGTTTCCTTCTCATCATGAATGACTAAACTCCAACGTATTATCTTCAGAGAGTCCATCCCTAATCAGTCTAACTAAAGGGGTATAAATACATTATTATAACAAATATATACATTGGGCAATTAATATACACCAGGCATTTGTCTGAAATTGCAATGGTCAATAAAAAGGACGGTTCATTTTCTCATACAAATTTGATTCTGAGGGAATAAATATACACTAAATTGTCACATACACACACAAAAATGCAATAACAATAGATGCTTGATAAAATAGAAAGTAGACTGTGCACTGACAGTCAACCAGCAGATCCACAAGCGGCTGTCAAGGTCCATGTGTGCACATACCACAATGTATTTGTGTTGCAAATGTGAAAGGATGCGGAGTGGGCTTTTCCCATAGCCCTGGAGTTGCCTAAGGTACCCTATAACTTAGCGTAAACAATTGGGGGCCAGCCACCCCTCTGAGGAAGAACCAAATCCCTACCCACTACTGCTCCCAAGAAAAGCTCAAATTTGGAGGGGAAGGAAGGAAAGGCCAAGAAGCACTGGAATTGTAGGTGTTGGCTGATGGGGAAGCGGTGAAGATCCTCTGCTCCCTGGAAGGGAGGGGAAACGTCATCATTCCACAAATACAGAAGTGCAGGTACGATGACCACCTGCTCATCTGTAAGCCTGGAAGAGCAGTTTCTAAAAGAGATGTCCTGGTGTTCAGCACCTTAGGACAATCCTCGGTGTGTGCTTGCCACAAAAGATCTCATCTTGGAAAACCTCTCTGACCTACCTGCCTATCTGGATTAAATCTCATAAACTGCTGAAGACTTCAAAACACTAGGAGGGGAAGCAGATTTGGCTCAACTGATAGAGCATCCTCCTACCACATGGGAGGTCCAGGGTTCAAACCCAGGGCCTCCTGACCCATGTGGTGAGCTGGCCCATGTGCAGTGCTGCTGCGCTCAAGGAGTGCCATGCCATGCAGGGGTGTCCCACGTAGGGGAGCCCCACGCACAAGGAGTGCAACCCTTAAGGAGAGCCGCCCCACACGAAAAAAGCACAGCCTGTCCAGGAGTGGCACCGCACACACGGAGAGCTGACGCAGCAAGATGACACAACAAAATGAGACACAGATTCCCAGTGCTGCTGACAAGAATATAAGTGGACACAGAAGAACACACAGCAAATGGACACAGAGAGCAGACTACTGGGGCGGGGGGGGGGGGGGGGGGAGAGGAGAGAAATAAATAAAAAATAAATCTTTAAAACAAAAAAAAAAAAAAGAAAGTAGAGTTAGGAGAAAAGTGCTATATTAAGTAGTATTATCAAGGAAGACCTTTCTGGGGAAAAAGAGTATTTGAGGAGATAGCTTAAAGAAATGATAAAATACAAGCAAGAAGTTTTGCACAAATATAATAGGACTTTCAGAAATTTATTGAGTATCCTAATTTAGGCATTGATCTATTTTAAATTGTGATACTGTAAATCATGTTAGTGAACTCGTTCACCTCTGGATGAACTAATAACTTCAAGTTTTGGGATTTGCAAAACTGAAAATCACATCCTGCTATGTAAGACCACATAAAGCCCTTGGCACCTTATTCTAACTGCTGCAAATGTTTTATGAAGTCATAAACTTGTATGAACAAGAAGAACAGTTTTAATAATGTTATTATATACAATTAACAATTTGTGAATTATTTTGTCTAACTAGACATCTAACAGACCACAGTGCAACAGACAGTGGTAAGAGTGTTTTTTAAGATGGGCAATATAAGAAGATTCACTGTTCATTTTGGACAACGTGAGCCAGATGGGAATATCCCCATCTGCCCCCTAATGTGATGGGGCAGAGTGGGGAGGAGAACACATGTGGACTGCAAAAAAGCTGCTTCACCTGTTTTCTCTAGTGTGTGTCTCTTTGTTTAAGGATTAAATCATGAATAAAGGAAGAAGGGAAGGAAGGAAGGAAGGAAGGGAGGTAGGAAGAGAGGGAGGTAAAAAGGAGGAAGAAAGGAAGGACAGAAGGAAGGAAGCCAGGAAGAGAGTAATAAGGAAGACAAGGAAAATAATTTTCAGAAAACTCACTGAGGTCAATTTTAAAAATCAATAAGGTTTTCTTTATTTCTTAGTAATATCTAGAGACAATAACCAATTTCAAATTTAAATAATAATTTTAATGCCAAAGTTTATTTCGATAAAATGAAAAATGTGTATCTCTCAAGTACCAGAATATGTGTTCATATTGAAATACAGTAATAATAATAAAAAAAAAAAAGAACCACAGGCCCACATAGGCAGTTAGTAAAACATATGGCTAATATTGCTATATAACTATCCTAATTTTTGCTGACTTTATGTTCCCAAGACTCTCCTCCATAAAGCCACTTATCAATATATTGTATGCTATGAATTACAATAATGCAAGGTATGTGCTTAGCAGTAATACCAACCAGGGAACTGTGTTGACACTTTCTCATGTCTTGTTTACAGAAGGGACTTAGAGAATTCTTAAACCAAAAGCTCTTTCTGAATTTCCAGCTAGTTTTCTGATTGTGAAATGCCCTGATAAAAAATGACAGATTTCTAATCAACTTGCTATTAGAAATGAAGGGAAAATGATTATGCATCTCTATTTAGTTTATCAAAAACTAAATACATGGGAAGTTTTAGGCTGAGATCCTTGCCACGGCTTCCCACTAGTTGGATCACCAAACCAAGGAATTAATGATAGTGGTCTTTCAAAACCAGTGCTCTTTTTAAAAATGAAATTGCCTTTCCACTAAGTACAGCATTCAATAAAAAAGGAGGTATGTCAAAGACATTTCACATGGTAGAGTGTATTAAGACCAAGTATTTTTCAAACATATTATGTGTGTCTGTGTGGGGGAGAGGGGGTTAGTATTAAAATAGTTTGAATTAGAAGATACAGCAGTAGATTTTTACACAGGATGCATATTATTATAGAATTGCCTGGGGAGCTGTTAGAAATACTGACCATTGGGTCTTGACATGGAACAATTAAATCAAAATATTCATAGGCATGTGGATATTAAGCATCAGTATTTTTAAGCCCCTGTACCCTGCAATGATTCTTAAGTTTGCCCAACACTGAGAATCACTGAAATATAATATAGGGAAAAAGAAATTTGCCCTGTACATCAAGAAAACAAAATGTCGATTCCAGTTGCTTTTATATTGACTCAATCCTTTACTTGGAGAATAAATTAACTTTGTTCTAGTCCAGTCCAAACTTACATTGAAAGATTTCCCCAACATGTAATAAAAGAGTATTTCATTGTTTCTAGAAAGTGCATAGAAATTTAATTTACAATAATTAGAGATTATAGTAGGGGAAGCACTTTGGAAAGATTCTTCCTTAAACTGAGGCACACAAAATGGAGAAATCAAGAAAGAACCATTATGTCTACTATTAATGTTTATTTTGTAGCATTCATTAGGGGTCATATCTGTGACTGAACAATGAAGAGAGAAAGCCATTCCAGCCACTTAGCATATGTGCATACTCAAAAGTGAAAAAGAGCCAAATTGAGCAGCTATATTAACATATGTGCATTTGATATTACTAACAGACCTATAAGAAAATATACGATCCAAAGAAATTATAGATGAAATTTAGAGTTTTCAAATATTAAATCATGGTTCCATTTCTCTTCTAACACCCACAAAGGTTGCAAGATAAAAGGACTCTAAACCATGCCAGCCTCTGCATTTAGGATTAGCATTATTCTCCATTAGGAGCAAATATATAATGCAGTCACACTTCAGGGCCCAGATGCTTTGCTGATGCCAGGCATCCCAGACCACCTGTTTTCACACACTGGTATGCACTTTAGTCTGTCATTCACGGATGCCCTCTGCACATATTTGGCAGTTTGCATGCCCACTGCTTTGGCAGTTCTCCAGAGCAGAGTCAGTACGTTGCATTTTGCAATCTCTGTGTAGCGCTTTCTAATAACTTTAAGTCACTTGCCATCTCTATAGGCATTATAGAGGCATTATTAGCAGGCAAATTGCAAGACCAAAATAATCCTACATAAAACCTATTAATCCATGGGTATTAATTAAGATTACTTATGATTTTTACAAATACCTCATATCAAATACATATTCACAAAGAGGAATTAGATGACTTACTGACATAGTATTCATTTTTCCTTAATTCTGAGAATCAAAAAGGTTGGAGAATCTGAAGAGAATTAATTTTGTATAGGCTTTTAATTCCATTCTTTTGTTAGGTTCCCAACATTATTTCAGAACACTAGAAAATAGAATGAAGAAATAGCACCCTTTAAATAAGTAGCCTGCTGTTTCACTTCAAGGGTTGTGGCTAAATATGCTAGGGTTTCTTAATGAAAGCTGATACTTTTCAAGAAAATATATCTTAGAGCATTTGCTACTTTTATAGAGAGAAAAATCAGGTCCATATGGAATATGTAAGATCCATTTTAAAGTAGAATACCTATGGTAACTATTTTTCAGGAAAATGTTCCATTTCAAAATACCAAGGCATCTTAATTAAGTGTTCACAAAATGTTACAAAACATGAAGCATTCTCTTTAAAGTAAGGAGATGGATAAAAAGAGGCATAGTTACATGTCATAAATCCTTGAAACATTTTGAAAAACAACAAAGCACTCAACTCTTTTTCTCCAGGTGGTTTAGGAAGTGTTTCACATGCCCATTATTTCAAAATTATCACATGCAAAACAATAGCTAGGTGTCAAAAACTGAATCATGTACCCCAATAAACACATGTTCTTATCTTAATACACATTCTCATAGTTGTGAGTCCATTGTTAACAAAGCTTCTTATAAGATTTTAATTTCTGGTAAGGTATTGTCATCTGAACTAAAACAGGCCTCAATCCTGATTACTGAACCCCTTAAAAAGAGAACAGGAAGGAAGTCATAGAAGAGACAAAGGAGAGGAAGGAGAGATAAAAGCCAAAGAACTCCTCTTTGAGGAGAAAGAAAACCTTGTCAATCTGTTGATTTTGGATTTCTTCTAGTCAAAACTGAAAGCCAATAAATTCTCATTGTTTAAGTCAACCCACTGTGTGGTATTTGTGAAAACAGCTCTGTTCTAAGACATCTGACAAGTAAAATATGCAAAGATCAGTAAGAGTAAGATATTGTTCCAAAAAGTGAAGAGCTCACATTCTAGTATTGAAATGTAGGTGCATGCATGCATACATACTCCCTACATACATGATGAAAAGATGAAAAAATTATATTAACAAATCACTATCCTAGTTACAAGGGAGAGGGAGATCCAACTCGTTTTAGAAGTAGTTGACTCCATTATTTTTCAGAACCCCTAATAGGGCTTTTTTAACTTAGATAAAGTATCCCCCCTCTCCTTGCCCACCTTCCTAATGTGGATAGGAGTTTTTTTCCCACAAAACCCATTGCTTGAATAATAAATTAACCAGACATTTCATTTTTCCCATGATTATATAAGGCACAGACTTTACAGATCATCTGGAATGAGGACAGAATTAGAGTTGAGAGCTAGTATCTGGAGAGAGACAAAAGGATGCTTGGAAGATTGGCAATATATTGAGCTCAAGAAGATACACAACAAATAAGAAATGCCTGACGGTAGAAATATCTGAAAAAATTTAAGGAATGACAGTCTTTATTTTTCAATGGTCTTCTGTGCTTTTCTGAATACCTCCTTATTTCTACAAAACATTCAAAAGTGTGTTAAACACAAGACACGCATCTGTGGTGTTTTATAATAAAAGTACTCTGTCTGATACTGGCAAAGTAGTGAAGAAAAGAATAGCAAAGCAGACTTTGAAAATGATGGACAAGATTAGGCATCAGTGAGGAAGAAATCTGCTGCACATACAGACTCCAGAGCAGATATGATATTCCCCTAATACAACAATAAGAATTGATACTTGAATGAGGGCTCATAAAAAAAAAAAAGGGGGGAAGGAAAGGTGGAAGGGGGAGGGGAGGGGAAGGGGGAGGGGGAATAAATAAATCTTAAAAAAAAGGAACAGTGGAGTTACAATACTGATTTTCATTTTTTTAAATAAATATAACTTCAGAGGTTGCTTGAGGTGGTTTTTATTTATTTAGAAGGATCAACTAGTTTATTTAAGGTGTTGGTGGCAAAGAATTAAGAAAGAAGTTTAAGTAGAGGCAGCAAGAACTGTAGAAGAATCTTGAGAAGATATCCTAGTCCAGAGTCATAGAAGCAAGGAATAAATAATTACAAGGAAGGTCATGCATGATGGGAATGGAGTTAAATGGAATTGAATGGGACAGAGAGAATGAATGCAAATTGTTTCCCAGAGCTAGGGAAGGTGAGAGAATCATTGTTATGTACTGAGTTGCCCTTTTGTCTCTCTATTTCTCCAACAAATATTTGTTTAGAAAAATCCAGGTAATATTTATTTTTTTTCTTTTTTTTAAGTATATTTTTATTTATTTTAAAAGATACATAGATCACACAAAATGTTATATTTAAAAATATAGGAGGTCCCCATAGGCCCCACTCCCCACACTGCCCACTTTTCCTACACCAACAACTTCTTTCATTAGTGTTGTACATTCATTACATTTGATTGCAGGAACAGATGCAAGACATTGTATATCAAGCTATAACCCAGGTAATATTTTATGGAAACAGCGGGAGCAAAATAAAATAAATTCTAGTGACAGTTTCTGATTAAGTAGTTTGGTTTGGTGTCACAACATGATATTCATAAAATGGTGAAGCCGTAGGTGAGATAGCCAGGAGTCCTAACAGAAAATCAAGATTTAGGCCAAAACTTGCTGCCTAACAGGATTTCTTCCTCTCCCACTACAAAAATCCTTTCCTTAGCTTAGCTGACAGGCAATCAAATTTAGCTGCAGTCAAACTCAGCCACAAGAAGGAAACTGGAACATGCACAGACAGAGACAGATTGCTTTATTGCCCCTTGAACAATCTTTGAGACATTAGAAGCAAAAGTCACCTTCTTTGGAACAAAGATTATGGGATGAGGCATCATCAGAAGCAAATTAAATGTGAGGGGTTCCTCAACAAGGAAGATAGGCTGCACTCCACTGGCATATTTCTACCATATAGACAGTCCTATAAACAACCAAAGAGAATATGCCAACATGAATTCCTGTCATTGGCCCACCTCCCTTTATTTCCATCCTACAAATGTCCTTTAGGTTTTGGATTGGGGAGACAGATTTGAGCTGGTTTCTTTGTTGGTTGACCTTGCATTAAAACTCTTTCTTCTCTCAAAATCCAGGTGTCACACTACTGGATTCTGCCAGCATCTGGCAACAAGCCCATTGCTCAGTAACAATGGTATAAGATTTTTAAAGACCACAAAATAGATCAGGTATAACGTAACATCCCAGGAAGAAATCTCAAGAGGCTGATATGGTCTCCAAATAGTAAGAACCAAATGAGATTCATTTTAAAAAGCTTCCTACAAAATGAGATGTTTGTATTTAGCCTTCCTTTTTTATTTAATAATAGAAACTGGTTTTTCTGTTTTGGCAATAAAGAGGGTAATTGTTTGGTTCAGTAATAAATATCCTATGCTGTAGATATTTTTTGACCTTCATGTTGCCCTTGTGTATGGGTGGTACAGATATTTTTTATCAGAGTGAAGACACATATTTAAATTTCAAAACCTGTATATTTTTAATTATTACACAAGACCTGCGAGATCTTGGAAAATATTTCTTACTGTTCCAGAAACACAAGTTTCTTCTCCAGCTTTCTGCTGTTTTGTATACTAATATGTTTCTAACTATTAAAAGGGAATTTAAAGATGGACTACAAGATTTGTTTTTGAAATTATGAAAAGTAGCCAAATGAATGAAAACCCTAGATATTTCTAGATACCATAGGAACTGCAATTCATTTTTTTTTCATTTAGTGTAAGTTAATTTGTGATGCAAAACTGTTAGATATAGCTCATTTTTGGATTAATGAATCAAAGATGGGCTAAATGTTAAATAAATATATTTGCTCTGATTTAAATCTTTTCAGATTAATTAGAATGCATTTGCTTTCTCTTTATATTTCTTTTTAAAATTGGATAACATATGGAAACCAAACTTTCCTGTATGTTCTAGAACATACCAGATTCTAATATCATGGGAAGTAATCACAGAAGTAGGAATGGATGCAGATTGGAGCAGGAATTCAGGTTAGTACTCATCATGGAATTAGTCTGACAATAGTTTTCATCCATGAAATAACTTCTCAAAGTGTCAGAGAAATTTGTTTCCTCTCTGAGTTTTCTAAAGTCTTTCTCTTCCTTTGTTCTTCCAAAAAAGTCCTAAATTCATGCCACATGGCATATAGTCATATCAAGTACTTAAATATTTCAAAAGGGAATGGGATCTTCTTGTTCCTCCCTGAATTAGTAGAGGTCTATTTCTTCTGCCCACAAAATCAGACTTTCAATTTTCTTAACTTAGATAAGTATGATTCTCTCTGAAAAAAGGTAATCACTGAAGTGTTATCACTTCTGGAAAGCCATTTCTGAATTTCCCTCTGTGTTCTTGAGGTCCCTTTTAATTTGATTGCCTTTTGCACATATCAGATTTCGTTATAACAGAAAAACATCTCCATGTGACCAGGCCTGAAGCCAGAGATACTTTTTTCAAAATAATCTAGGCTCTCAAAGGCTAGTAGTTGAATAAATAAGTCAATAGATTAACAAAATTAATAAAAATTATGATTTCATACTTCACAAAAGGCTGACATGAGATATGACCTTGTGAGGAACATGTCTAAAATACTTGTAAAATTTATACATTTTCTTCCATATTAAGAGTATTTCATACTCATTTTGTCCAGAAAGAAAAAAGTCCACAAGAACTGTCATGCTCCCTTTTTATGAAAGAAGCTAAAAGAGAATGATTTGACACCAACAATATTCACCCATTAATCCATATCTTAGTATATTTAGAATAGGTTTTTTATTCTAATATGTTTATCAGATTTTTTTTTTTTGGTGGATATTATAAAGACAAATGAAAGGTTAGCCTTTCCTTTGGAAACTCATTCTAGTAGTCTCCTGTGAGATTAAGAGCCCAAAATATTTTGAAAATGTCCTCATCTGTAAAATGGCATAATGGCATCTCATGTGAAGACTGTTATGAAGTTAAATAAAAAAATGTTTTTAAAAGATAGTGTGGCAGTTTGATATTGTTTATGAATTCCAAAAATAGATATTGGATTATGTATGTGAACTGGTCTCTCTTCCTCTAGGCGTATTAGATTATATTAAATTCAGAGGTTTCACTTTTACTGAATTAAATAATGAATAAGGCTTTTGGGCCACATCAGTAGGCCTTGAGTCCCTGCCCCTTTGGTGGGTGGGGACTCATAGAGAGAACAATAGGGCAGAGAAGATAGTTGTGGAATTTTAATGCTGGAACCCCAGGAAGTAAATACAAAGAGAAGCAGATATGTGAGGAATGAGTGAAGGTTCCATTAGACACAGCAGAGGCCCTAAGAAGAGAGACATGCCATTAACCTGATAATCTACAGCTGGCCTTGTGGACAGAGCAGAGCAGCTAAGCCTGGAGAGAAACCAGTGGGAAAGCAACAATACTTATCCCAGCTTACAGCTGATATTAAAAGAAGCTGGGACCATGGAGTCTTGAGAGGAAGAGAAAGCCTGAACCCATGCAGATGTCAGCAGCCATCTTGCTCCAACACATAGCAGCAGACTTTGGTGAGGGAAGTAATTTATGCTTTGTGGCCTGGTAAACTGTAAGCTTCTACTCTTAAATAAAACCCTTTTAAAATCAACAGATTTCTGTTACTTTGAATCAGCACCCATTTGGCTGACTAATACAGATAGTATAGCATCTGTTTCAAAACAATTATTTATAAATATTAACTGTTTATATGTATATTATTTTCCTTACTAATTTTATTTTGATTTTATTTATGTTAAGGTTGATAGCTTCATTGTATCTAAAATTTTCTATGTAAGTTACATTAAGTATAGTTTTTAATAAGTAAAATATAATAGAAACACAGATTGTTATGGATAAATGAGCATAGTGATAATAGAATAAAATTTTATACATTTATGAAAGGCTAATTATATGAAAGAGTAAAAGTATTTACCAGGTTAAAAAAAAAAAAGAAATATAAGAAAAAGTCAATGTCTCACCTCAACTCAGCAGTTTATCATTCTTCCCTAACTCGCTGTATTTGTCAGATTCTCTAGGGAAACAGAGCACACAGGAGATATCTGTAAGTAGTATTAGATTTTTAAAAATTCTCTCACACAACTATGGGGATGCGTAAGTCCAAATTCCACAGAGTAAGCTGCAAACCAGGGATATAAATAAAGTTCCTGTATGAGTTCCCTGGAGACATTGGCATTCTGAAGTAGACCTGGAAATTCTCTAACTGAATACTGAAGTTACCTCCCTTTTTAGGCCTTCACCTGATTGGGTAAGATGTCACTCATTGCTTTGACAATCTCCTTGGTTGATTTTAGATGTAATCAGTCATCTATGCAATCAACTCACTAATTATTAAAGCCCATGAAATGTCTTGTATTATAATTAGCCCAGTACTAGCTTGACCAAACAACTGGGCGCAATTACCTGATTGAGTTGACACATTAGCTTAATCATTACAGTCCAACACTTGTCAATTTGGCAGCCATATGCATCACTTTAAACCATACTTAGTCTCTAAATAAAAACAATAACAGGGAAGTGGCTGTGGCACAATCAGTTGGGCTCCCATCTACCTTACAGGAGGCCCTGGGTTCGTGCCCTGGGGTCTCCTTGTGAAGGCAGGCTTACCTGCACACTGTGGAGAGCCAACTCAGCAAGGTGATGCAACAAAAAAAAAGGGGAGACAAGTGAAAACACAGAAAAGCATGCAGCAAATGGACACAGAGAACAGACAACAAGCAAGCCACAAGGGGGAAGGGATAAATAAAAAAGTAAAATACAGATGCACAGAAGAACGCACAGTGAATGAACAGAGAGCAGACAGCAAGCAAGCTGCAAGGGGGGAAAATATATTTTAAAAAATAATAATAGCAGGCAACTGTCCTGTGTACAACTAGAAACACACTAATTCACTGCAGGATATGGTGCAAACCCTTGGGCCATATTCACTCTTAAACATAACATCCTTAAATATTACAACATGAAACTAATATAACTTATGACATATGATAAGAGAAAAAGAGAAAAAAACACAAGATCTTCATTTTATGCATACATGAAATCATACTCATAATAAAATAAGGAAGAACTATTCATGACCCATGACCAGGACAGTCTTTGTTTCTGTAACTGGTCATGCAGTCGAAGTTTGTATTTATCACTACCTTCTTCCATTATCCATTCCTTGTTTCCTTTACCTTCAACAAGTATCTCAGCTGGTTATCATTCTTTGCCTGGTGGGGTGACCCAAACATTTGCTCCTGAAGATCCTGGGCCATTATTAGTCCTGCTTGGATTGGGTTGTTGCAGTTTTCCATCAGCTTTAATCAAAGGGCATGGTAGTATCTAGAAATGCTCTAGGGGATCACCTGTATTCCAGGTAATTTCTTCATCACCATTATTAAGGTGCTATCTTATGTCCCCTTGATAGTCAGGATCAATCTCTGCAGCCAGTAATGTAATTCTCTTCTTTGCCTGTTGACTCAGAAGCATAAGGGCCCAAAGTGCCTAGGTTGAAGTCTTAAATTCTTGTTCAATGCATCACTGTTGTGTTCCCTGGTGGAAGCACTCCTTCTTTTTGGAATGAAAATCTGTACACCAGCAGAGCTTAAGATTGCAGGGACAGAAAGCATAAGTTTTCCTGGTGGATCACTAGGAAAATAGTGAGTTGTGTCCTTGATTCCTGGATCTGTGAATCCTGGCAATGGGAGAAAGAGCACCATCAAGGGGATGCTGATTTAGAGCACAACAACCTCCTGAAGAACACTGCCCCAGCCCTGAAAGACATTGCCACATAGTTGGTTCCATTACTGAGTATTCAAAAGGCCATTCCAACATTTTATAAGTCCAGCTACTTCAGAATGATGGAGAACATGGTAAGACCAGTGAATTCCATGAACATGTGTCCATTTCCTGTACAATATTTGCTGTGAACTGGGTTTTTGATCATAAGCAATGCTGTGTGGAATACCATGGGGGTGGATAAGACATTAGATAAGTCAACGAATGGTAATTTTGGAAGAAGCATTTGTGTGGGGAAGCCAAACCAATATCTGGAGTATGTGTCTATTCCAGTTAGAACAAATTGCTGCCCTTCAATGGTGGAAGTGGTCCAATGTAATCAACCTGCCAGCAAGTAGCAGGCTGATCACCTTTGGGAATGGTGCCATATTGGGGTCTGGGTGTGGTTCTTTCCTGCTGGCAGTTTGGCATTCAGTAATGGCTGTAACCAAGTTGCCCTTGGTTAGGGGAAGTCCACATTGCTGAGTCCATGCTAAACCTCCATTTCTACCATAATGGCCACTTTGTTCATGAGCTCATTTGGTAAATGTGCCAGAGTAGCACAGCTAAATGATAAATATATTGACTCCAAAATCTGAAGAGACCAAATTAAGCATTGTGCCTCCTTTTTTTTTTATCATAGAAGGGGCCAGATGCAACAACTTATCCTTCACTTAGGAGGATATTTCAACATGCCCCATACCACTGAACATCTAAAAATTTCACCAAGGGGAAGGCTCCCTTTTTTTATTATAGATTTATCTCCCATCCTATTAACACCTTTCCAATAAGTTTAGAGAAATTTCTCCTTCTTACTCACTAGGTCCAAAGACATGATATCATCAATATAATGGAACAGTGTGATGTAATGTGGGAGGGAGAGGTGATCAACATCCCTGAACGCAATGTTATGACATCGGGTTGGAGATATACCCCTGAGGCAGGACAGTGAAGGTATATTACTGGCCTTGCCACCTAAAAGCAAATGATATCTGGTGGTCCATACTAATGGTAATTGAGAAAAAAAAAAACCAGACCAATAGCTGCATACAAGGTACCAGGGGACATGTTTATTTGCTAAAGCAATGATACCACATCTGGGACAGTGGCTGTGATTGGAGTCAACACCTGGTTAATTTTAAAATAACCTACTGCCATCCTTCAAGATCCATCTGTTTTATGCACAGGCCAAACAGAAGAACTGAATGGGGATGTGGTGGGAATCACCACTCCTGTATCCTTCAAGTCTTGATAGTGGCACTGATCTCTGCCATCCTTCCAGGAATCTGGTATTGCTTTTGATTTACTATTTTGTTAAGTAGCAGCAGTTCTAGTGGCTTCCACTTGGCCTTTCCAGACATAATAGCCCTCACTTCACAAGTCAGGGATCCAATGTGGGGATTCTGCCAGTTACTGAGTATTTATTTTCAAATTATGTATTCTGGAACTGAGGAAATAGTGACCTGATGAACCTGGAAATCCCCTGGACCCACTGTGTGATGGACCTGAGCTAAAACACCATCAATCACCTGACCTTCATAAGCCCCTAATCTGACTTGGGGACCACAGTGATATTTTGACTCTCCTTGAATTAATGTTACTTCTGAGCCAGTGTGTAATGATCCCCAAAATGTCTGATCATTTTGTTTTTTGCAGTGCAGTTACACTGGTGAAACACCGTAGTCTCTTTGGGGAAAGCTGAAAGGTAAAGAACAGTATAAAATTTTGATAGTGTAATAGAATCCTTCCCCAAGGAGACCTGGCTTTCCCCTCATTCAAGAGGTTCTGGGTCTTTAAACTGTCTCAAGTCTGGGAATTGATTAGCGGCCATGATTCACTGTGTTTATAATTCAAGCTAAAGTTTTGTTCACTCAACCTAGAACACTTCTGCTTATACAGATCAAGTAGGAGTTTAGTAGTCTACCCATCTATTTCACTTCTAGGTACCCCATAGTCTATTAACCATCACCATAACTTTATGCAACTCAGACTCTTTTGATTGCTCCTTTGAGTCTTCATTTCTTTGTGGTAGACATGCCCACCTTGTTTCTGTTGATTAACAGCTACTACTTGGCTTGTACCAGCCTGAGATCCAATCATCCCCACAGTGTTTAAGGATTCTATTTTCATGACATCATTTCCCACAGTAATATCCGGATTGTGGAGAAGAACAACCACAGAACTCTTCAGGGAAGAAGGACTTAGTCTTAATTTGTTTCTCACAGACCTGGTTAAAGGTGTATCCTCTGGTCATTCCTGGGGTAGGTGGGCAGGTCTTAATGGTGAAGCCATTCTATCATTCCAATGTCTCTAAGTCTTTGATTCCCTCTTCTATAGTATACCAGGGTAAATCAGGCCTCTTGTTCTCAGGTATTCTAGGCCTTCTTTTGGTCCATGTTTCAGGCAGCCACCCAAACTAACTGTTAGAGCTTTTAATAATTCTCTGAGATACAGCACTGAATCCAGATTCTTTTTTAGTGGGCCCATACTAATAAATTCAGCCTGATCCAACTTTATGTTCATTCCATCATTATTCCATTCTCTTAGTATATATTTCCACACATATTACCTTGATTTCTGTCTATATAAATTGGAAAACTCTTGCAGGTCTTTTATAGGTCAACTTTGTACTTCACCTTTGGGAGCTTGTTGTGAGTTTAGTCTAGTAATAGTTCTCTGAGAAAAGTCTGGTGGTGGAGGTGGGTATATACAAGGATTAGAAATTTATTTCAGGCTGCTGACCTCATGGCATCCCTTTGCATTTTTCTCTGGTGAGGCAGGAATAATCTCTCCAGGCAGGATTTAGAAGGCAGACTCCTCAAGGTAGGGTGCAGTATAGAGTTTGTCTAGTACTAGCCTCAGGGCTGGGATGAGGTGTAGGATCCCTGGGGCAGACTGGAGGCTGAGTGATACAAGCTTGACATTGTGTGATCTAAGTAGGGCAGAACATCACAAATTTATCTGGCAAAGTCTCAGCATAATTTAGGGTTAAAATATCCCCACTGATATCATCATCAATGCATATATCTCTATCCCAATCTTCAGGATTCTACTCTTTCCAATCAATGCCCTCACTTTAACAGCAGATACCACGCAAGATTGAGATTTTAATTTCTGCTTTACCTCTGCTACTCATACAATAAGATTCTGAGTCTGGTTTTCAGAGATCTCAAGATTGTGACTGTACGAAACAAGATTTTCTTTCAGAGCTCATATAGAAACTTTCCCATCATTCATGCAGTGTTTAAGTTGCAAATATGAAGCCATTAGCTTATCCCTTTCCTTTGTATCTATATCCAGGCTATTTAGGAACAGCCAGGCAACATCTTTGTACCTTTTGACTCCATAAAACACTGTTAAGGTGTTGAAAATATTCTCATCCAGTTCCTCATTTTCTATAAGCATGGAAGTTGTCATATCCAGTGGTGATATTTTGGATATCTTCATTGCCAACTCAGGCCATATACTCTTGGTGGCCTCTTAATTATTGTAAAGGGAGTCATTAGTGTCCTTGAGTGGATCTAGAGGAGAAAACCTATTGCAAATCTCCCAGAACTACTTCAGAAATCCCATTTTTAAGATTCTGTTTCTCAAGAACCTCACTCTCAGTAACAAGCTGTATTAGTCAGCGTTCTCTAGAGAAACAGAACTGGTGGGCAATATCTGAAAATAGTATGAGATTTTATGAAATTCTTTCACAACTGTGGGAATGCACAAGTCCAAATTCTGCAGGGCAGCCTGCAACCAGCGGCTATGATGAAGGTCCTTGATGAGTTCCCAGGATTTGTTGGCTGTTGGAAGCAGAGCTGGAAATTCTCTCACTGAATGCTGAAATCACTTTCCCTTTTAGGGCCTTCAACTGATTTGATCAGACATCAATTATTGCTGATGGCAATCTCCTTGGTTGATTATAGATGTAATCAGCCATCTATACAGTCAACTCATTGTTCATTATGTCTGTGAAATGTCCTTGTATTACAGTTAGCCCAATGCTTGCTTAACCAAACAACTGGGCATAATTACTGGTTGAGTTGACATATTAGCCTAACCATTTGCTAAATTGCCTCCCAATTTGTATCCTGCCTCAATTTCTTCCTGCCTATCATTCTTTGTTACATTAGATTGATATTTCTAAAGTGGGAATATGATTTTGACCCCCTATCTTCAAAACCATTCTATAATTCCACCTGGTCTCAATTCTGCCTCTTCCTCTGAGTCTTCCATGATTTTAAACTATTTGCAACCTCACAACTTCAGCAGGGAATCATAACCTTTGTGACTCTGCACAAAGGATTCCCCTTTCCTGAAGTGTCCCTTCATCTGCAAACATATCTTCTATCTACATGTACTACTTAGACTCCTCTGAGTCACATCTCCTGTATTTTCATTCAATAATTTCTTTCCTAACATGAAAAAAAGAATTAGATGCTCTTTGCCCTAATGACACCTACATCATGTGCTTCATATTGTTTTATTTTGACATTTTCAGGTGTTTTGATTTAATTTTTAAAAATCTACTTCTGATGCTAGGTTATGAATTGTTTCAAGACCAGGCACATTTTTCTTATTATAAATTTTATCTTATTATAAATAGGAAAACACTGTGAGGATCCAGGTTCCCCACCAAGTCCTCAGCACATAGCTGCCTGCGTGACCTAGACATAAGTTAAAGGTTAACAACCCTCTACAGATGGGAGAGAATGCATAGATGGTATCATAAATTATAATCTTTTCAAAGCAGTAAATGTCCTTGGTAAATGCCCTTCCTATGAACATAGTGAAAGCATCACCAGACCCCATGCGTGCTGTCATGGAACCCTAGCAGAAACTTCGTTCTCACATCCTGTGGAATGCCCTTGTTCTGAAAGCCTAATATCACCCCACACTTCCCTGTCTCTTTGTGGAGGACTATTTTCATTCTCTGGTCTGCTGCCATCAGAGATTCTCTCCTGTCTGTAAGTCTCAATAAATCTTATGCCCGACTAAATGTCAGATGTGTTTTTTGGTCTTGCAGCTGCATCACCTCATGCCCTTCAGGATCTGGATTGTAACAATTTGTGAACCACAGTAAGAAGAGCAATGGACTACTGGCAGTAGTATGCATGAGCTCAGGGAAAGGAAAATCCTAGTGTAAATCCTGGATTGACCTATAATGTCCATGTGGGAAGGGGGAGGGGCCACTGAGAGAATATGGTGTTGACCACTTGCTTGACTTTTGTGGAATTCCATGGGAGTATGGGAATGCCCTGAAAACACTGATGGAAGTAGAGTACATGCTGCCATAATAGTTAATTAAAATAGGAAAACATTCAGGCAGTAACTCTGGAACACCTTACTACCTGGTTGGTACACCTATGGGCTATTGGACCTAAAAGTATTAGTTTAACTACTGGAGAAGTGGAAAAACTTAGCAACATTAATGTTCTCTGTTTTATTTCCATGTTCATTCTTATTTGATCTGGATAGCCACATTAACAAAATCGGTGCTGTTAAAGTTTACTAACCCTGAACTGGACAACTCTAAAATAAATAGGAAAAAAAATGTTAGCTGCCTTTGCAAGCACCCAATTAAAAATATATTACAAAACTGAAAGTTTATAATACTTGTGTTAACTGTGGAAGTTTATTTTGTTATTGTTATTTTGCCAATATTTTAAGTTTTATTCACATTTTATTTTGATCAACATTTTTATCAAGGAGTTAAAAAGAACTTCAGTTTTTAATCAATAGCTTACTCCTGAACTTCGAGTCTAAGTGTACTTCTGAGTAGTAATCCAGAATATATAAATGTTAAATGTCTGTCTAAACTGCTAAATTAATGCTTAATTGCATTTATACAGCTCAGTTATTCCTAACTGGTTGCTGGTTACTAATAAAAGTGTTTCCAAGAATGAGCTTACATATTACAGGCAACATTCTTTCCAAGGAAATCTTAAAACCAGTAAAAATCAGAGATGTGAAATGATGGAGAGCTTCAGATAGCCATACCAGAGGAATGAAAATTATGAGTCAAATTAGTGAGTTTTTTGTTTCTGTTGGTTTGTCCTAACACTTTTTGTGTTCATCTCTTTGTTCAGTGTGTATTTTCATACCTCTGGATGGTAATATCAAATTACCAAATGAAAATTCTTAGAAGAGCTCTATTCAAATGTTCAAAAATTAAATAGCACTTATATTGGTAAATGAGTACTCATAGAAATCAAATTAGAAAAGCCAAGCAGGATAAAAAGTCACATAAAATTGGAATAAAGAAACTATTTAAAGAAAAGAAACTAAAAAGTTTATCCTGAATTCTCCCATAATCTTTCTATAGCCTATCATGCTCCGTGGTCTTCTCCTAAACTTGACTGAATTCCAGTGACTCGTTAAAACTTGTTTAGGGCGGCAGACTTGGCCCAGTGGTTAGGGCATCTGTCTACCACATGGGAGGTCCATGGTTCAAACCCCCGGCCTCCTTGACCCATGTGCAGTGCTGATGCGCAAGGAGTGCCAGGCCATACAGGGGTGTCCTCTACGTAGGGGAGCCCCATGAGCAAGGAGTGTGCCCCATAAAGAGAGCCGCCCAGTGCGAAAGAAAGTGCAGCCTGCCCAAGACTGGTGCCGCACACATGGAGAGCTGACACAACAAGATGACACAACAGAAGAAATACAGATTCCCTTGCCGCTGACAACAACAGAAGAGGACAAAGAAGACGACGCAGCAAATAGACACAGAGAACAGACAACCGGGGTGTGGGGGGGAGGGGGAAAAATAAATAAATCTTTAAAAAAAAACTTGTTTAGGAAATTAGGGGATGAGCTGGGTGTGGAAACATATGGGAGATGTGAGTAAGCCTAGAATTCTGTCTACTAGGCCTGGAAATTAAAGTGAAAGACTAGAGGGGATATTACAGAATAAACTATGCTTTGTATAGTCTGCCCTGTAATTTACCAATTAAATTTTAACAGTTTTTGAGATGACAGTAATGATCCAATTGTCAAATTTCTGTAAGTAAAGGAAAAAGTCTTTGCAAGCTATGGGAAGATTTTTCTAAATTATGGATAAACAAATTAAACAATTGTAATTATTCCAGAATCTGGCAGTCAGTATGCTTTTAAGGTTATTAACAATTTTAGAATTTTATTAAAGAAAAGAGAACATTTCTTGCTAAACCAAAAGGGTTTCAATTTTGTTTAGCTTGGGTGTAATCTCCCTAGGTTTATAGTATACTAATAAAATTAATTAGCGTTATATGTGTTAAATCTTTAAGCTGATGAAAGTTTGAAGTTTTTGGTTAATGAAATTTATTATAATCCTTTTTGAAAAATTGTTTTTGCCTAAATTGAAATAAATAGTTTTATTTTCTTCACAGAACAGAATGAGAGAACTGTTCTGTAAAAGTGATAAAGAAAGAAGTAAAAGATTTGGGGAAGTGAATTCATAGTCAATGATGACTAAAACTTGATAAGTGTTTTTAAGGGAATGTGTTTTGTCCTAAGAAAAGGTGGCTGATTTTCATAAAATCAAGGTGGAAATATGAAAGACAAAGCTTGAATGAATATAGAAACTTATAGAAGGTATTGTAGTAGGTAGCATTAAGTAAGGGAACGTGTTTTGTAAAGGCAAAATTTGTCTTGAGATGAAGTAACTATATAGTCTATGTAGTTATGGATAGTTATAGGAAGCTTGCAAAAACATTTTCTAAACTGAAATATTTAAGTGACTAATTCTAAGAGGCCATTATTATTTTTTAAGGAGGATGAGGGATTGAATCAAGGACCTCATACATGAGAAGCAGGCACTCATTCACTGAGCTACACCTGTCCCCAATGAGATCTGGTTTTCTTATTTGTTTGTTGTTTGTCTTTAGGAAGTTCAAATCCAGGACCTCATACATGGGAAGCAGTTGCAACACCTATTCAGCTACATCCATTTCCCTAGGAAGCCATTATTAAACAGAAAACTGAATTGATATAGATAACAAAAAGTGACTTATGGTTAATTATAAAAAATTTGTAAGAATATTGTATAAACTGAAGTATTTAAATTACTAGTTCCAGGAAACCATTAATAAATAGAATCCTTAACTGATATTGATAACAAAAAATAACTTCATAACAGGGGAACCTGTCAGAGGCCACATCAATCTGCATACTAAAGTGGTAGTTGGATGAAGATAACCTTGATTCCATTGGAAACTTAGGTTTTCATAAACTAATGAAGAAAGCATTTCCTGCTGCTGAAGTAAAATAACTGTTAATTAACATAATCATGGTAAAGGTGTAGAATTGAAATTTAAAGTACTACAAATAGATAAGTTCGTTGATATAAACTGCATTGTAAGTACTTAGACAGTATATAAAAGTTAAGAGATAGACTTCAGTATTGTCAGACTCTCTTGTTCATTCAAACCAGGCACTCAGTACCCAGCATGGTGCCTCTCCATTTTGAGTTACTGGCTTGATTGGTGACTACAACTCCCAAAATAATAAAAGTATCCACCACATCTCCAGACATGGCTCCTGAAGTGGATAGAAACCATATTGCAGTTCTGACTCCCACAGCAGCTAGTGATAGCTCGATATAGCCAGATTTACATTGCTTCCAAACTGGCTGTGTTTCACCATGCTGAAGGGCCATGCACAGGCCAGTGAAACACTGGAGCCTCTTTCCAAAGACTAATGGTGCTTCAGCATGCTGGCTGTGTGAAGAACATAACAAGTGAAGGAATAATTACCAGAGTAATGTGAGTAGAACATAAACAGACACAATTGGCTTTATGGCTTGCTCCATAGAGAGCAATATGTATGGTATTGATAACCTGGAGCTTAAATCTCTTAGCTGCAACTCAAAGAGGAACTTCTGCATTGACTAATGCATTGATTAGTATTAAGTCCAGTACCTAAGTATTTAATGAATATAATAGCTCTTCTGTTCTTGACCATAGACAGGAGGATATTGATCATGTTAAAAGTCTTTGTAAACAATTCATTTTCTAATTGAGTGTGCCTATAATAAAAAAGAATGGCTTTCTTAAGTATTGTCTTTGTTTTGCTACCCAAATGCTTATCATTTATTGCCTATATTGTCTTTGTGAGTTTATGTCTAAGGCCATGCCTCTCCTTATACTTCTCCTAGCAGTTCTAGTCATAACCACCACTGTGGGAACTAGGGGTGGCAGTTTCCTAGACAGCATTCAAAACTTACAAGATCAATCCCATCAACTTTGGGAGGATGTAGTCTCTGGAGGTACCTGGACTTTCTCATTCCTATGGCCCAGGATGTTATGGCTGGCATCCTTTTTAGGGTCATGTACTTCCATTTTCTTTATCTTTTCAGTAAGACCATTTATCTTCAAAATTCTAACCTAAGTTTATTTCTTCCAGAATCAAATAAGGTATTAGTCATGCAGGGATTTCTTTCAGTTCCAACCGTGGTGCCAGACCCACCTTCTCTCAACTTCAATACAAAGCCAGAGAGTTTCACACCTAATCAGGCAGGGAATTTTTGCCCCTAACCAGCAATAAGCAACTACAGAAGAATGACCATCACCCTTCAGCTCTACCTTTACAATAAGGGTGTGAACTCTCTGAGTGGAGTAGTTGAGGCAGGTTAGTATAGTAAACAGGGTAGGTGGCTGGTCAGAATAAAGTCTGCCAAAGACCCTGGTCATGAGGTCCCATTTGAAAGTCCTGGACTTAAAATAAGTGCTGGATAATTCCAAACAGAAAGGCCTACTGAGGGACTGGAATAACATGAAACATACAAACATATGCATTATAGCACCTATATTAGTCAGACAAACCAGTGCTGATGCAAAAAAACAGAAGTCAGTTGGCTTTTATAAAGGGTATTTATTTGGGGTATAAGTTTTCACTTACCAGGCCATAAAGCATAAGTTACTTCCCTCACCAAAGTCTATTGCCACATGTTTGGGCAAGATGGCTGCTGATATCTGCCAAGAGTTCAGGCTTTTTGGGTTTCTCTCTTCCTGGGGTTCTGTTTCTCTCTGGGCTCAGCTGCTGTGCTCTCTCCACAAGGCCAGCTGTATACTATCAGGCAAACAGCTCTGTGTCTCTATACTTCTATGTTAATCTCCTTTATGTTCACTTCCTGGGCTCCAGTTAAAAAACTCTGAACTCTATTCTTTGCCATGTCTTTTCCACCAAGGGGTAGGGACTCAACACAGTACTGATTTGGCCCAATCAAAGTCCTAATCATAATTTAATCAATTAAAAGTGACACTTCTGACAGACCAGTTTAAAAACATAATCCAATGACTATTTTTGGAATTCATGAACAATGTCAGACTGCTACAACATCACAGAAAGAGAAGAGAAGGGAAAGGGGCAGAAGGAATGTTGGAGGAAATAATGGCTGAAAATTTCCCAACTCTTCAGGGACATTGACACAAATCTCCAGGAAGAAACTGTAAACATTTTAAAAGGCATAACCCAAGACATATACTTGTCAAATTGTCCAATGCTCAAGACAAAGAGAATACTGAAAGCAGAAAGAGGAAATAGATCCATCACACATAAGGGAAGCACAATAAAATTAAGTGCTGATTTCTCATCTGAAACCATGGAGGCAAGAATGCAGTGGTATGACATAGTTAAGGTGCTAAAGAAAGTAAATCTCAACCAAGAATTCTGTATTGAGCAAAGTTGGCATTCAAAAATGAGAGACAGTTCAAAATATTCACAGATAAATAGAAATTAAGAAAGACTGACAACAAGAAACAAACCCTTCAAGAACTTTTAAAGGTAGTTTTGCAGATTGAAAGAAACACAAGAGAGAGAGGGTTGGAGAAGAGTGTAGGAAGGGAGATTATCAGTAAGAATAACTAAAAATGCAAAAAAAGAAATAAAAACAGAATATGACAAATATAAACCTAAAGAAAATATGGCTAATGTAAGTAATGCCTTGACAGTAATAACAATAAATGTTAATGGATTTAACTCTCCAATCAAGAGGTACAGAGTGGTAGAATGGATAAGGAAATATGACCAATGTATAGGCTGTCCATAAGAAACTCACCTTAGACCCAGGGACACAAGGAGGTTGCAAGTGAGTGGTTGGAAAAAGATTTTACATTCAAATGAGAACCAAAAAAGGGCAGGAATAACTGTACTAATATTGGACAAAATAGACATAATGCTCAGTATGGGCAAAACTGATAGTAAAGTGGAAGGGTGGTGGTTGGGCAGTTGATGACGATAATAGTGGTGAAGGGATGTGAAAAGGGAAGATGATGCTGGCATGTGAGCGTGAGTAGGATGACGTCGTTGGGATGGACTACCTGTGGAAGTGGGGGGAGGACTGGAGGAAGAAACCCATAAATTCTGTGGATTTGTAGGTCTGTGGTTGAAACTTGAATGGTGAGAATGTTGATGTTTTTTTTTTTTTTGCAAATATGGCAGTGGAGAGTTGCTGGTAAAGGGAGTTGGAGGTGGGGGGATATGTAGGAAATGGTGTGCACCTTGGGTATGCTTCTGTGGAATATGAATGTGTTCACTTGGCTTGGCGTGTTATCTCAAAGGGTGGAGGCCCACACAATAAACAAGAAAATATCAAACTCCCACCCTAGGAAGTCCTGCTACATTCTCAAATAGAGGATAAGAACATCTTGAGTATATAGGCAGCATCTAAACAAACAAAAAATACAGACCAGTATGTCAAGTCCTCAATATTAATGTATGTAAATATGAACCTTATGGGTCAAAAATTGAAACTTAGTTGTTGCCATAGGTTCCGAGGGTAGTAGTAGGAGGGAGGAATGGATGGAACATGGGGAATCTTTGCAACATTGGAGATGTTCTGCATGATCTTGCAATGATGGATACAACCCATTATACATTGTGTCAGAACCTGTGAAATTATACAGTGCAGAAGGTAAGGCATCATGTAAACCACTGACCATGGTTAGTAGCAATGCTTCTTTCTATATGTGTCTATCTTTAACCTAAAGTTTCTGAGAAAATAAAGTGAAAGAAATTAAGATATCCGTGGAAAACACAGAAGAAATTGTCAATATACATGAAAGATAAGAGATCTTATGGTGATGAAGAGCATATGCAAAAAAAATTGTTTTTGTTATTTTTTTATTTTATTATTGTTATTGTTTTTGGCCTTGTTTTGGGGGAGGTTTTGGGTTGTAGAGAGGTTGCAACTGTGGTATGGAAGGATCACTGGTCTGGGGGGCTGATAGTGGGGAAATGTCTGTGTGTGGGGGGGGGGAGGTGCTTGGGCTTGCCTCTCTGGAGTGTGAATGTGTTCATGTGGTCATGGGGTGTTGTCTTGGTGGGTGGAGACCCACAGAATGATGAACAACATATTGAATTCCCACCCTGGTGATTCCTACTACATTCTCTCATAGAGTGGCTAGAATCTCTGAAGTACATGGGCAGTACCTAGCAAAGGAGGGCAGATCAATGTGCCAGGCCCTTGATATGCTTTTACTTATGAACCTTGTTCTTGTGAAATAAAAACCTAGCCTGGTAATATATATTGCCTAAGAGTTACCTCCTCAGGACCTCCTTGCTGCTTAAATGTGGCCTTTCTCTAAGCCAAACTAAACATATAAATTCTCTGCTTTCCCCCGAACATGGGACATGACTCCAGGGATGAGCCTCCCTGGAATGAGGTAATAATACCAATCACCAACTAACAATGAATTTGGAGAAAGAGCTAGACAAAAAGGGAGAAATATGAAATGCAAATTAGTTTTTATGGCTAAGAGATTTCAAAGAGATTTGGGAGGTCATTTGAGAGGTCATGCTTATCCACACCTTAGGAGGATCTCACTGTCTGCCACAGTAAACAGTACCTCCAATAGGGTGCTCCTGAAGGCTCTAGAGACATCTAGACACCATTGACAGGACAGACAGCCCCAAGAAAATGGTACCCTATCAGTGGGCCTTCTCTTGGAATATATGATAACCTATCTCATCTCCTCAATATATTAGAGTTAGACTTATTTATAATTTTTCTACATGTGGTCCTTTTAGTCCCTTTATTTTAATCTATAATTAGCACTATATTCATTAAATATTTCCCAGATACTTAAATCTTTGGTCTGTTTATATGTAAGTTGAGCCCAGAATCTTAGCAGTGTTACAACAGTTACTCTCCAGTTCACTGCACTAGCCCAGGACAACTAACAAAAAGATAATAATTGACAATGCTCATCCCAAAATACAAAGAACATCTACAACTGCAAACAAGTCATTTCCATCCATCTGCCCCATGGGATCAAAGTCCCCTCTCAATCTGAAGCAGAGTGGTCATCACCATCCCAAATACTCAAGATAGAGGAACGAACTAACATAATAGGAGATTGCAACTATGGGCTAAAGTAGACTTATTATTATTCTAGTAATGGAAAAAATTATAATATTGATATAAAGGCAGTAGTTACCAGAGGCTCTGAGGGAGGAAGAGGAAACATGGGGCATTTTTAGGCATTGGAATCCTTCTGCCAGATATTACAATGACATATACAAGCCACTATACATTTTGTCAAAATCTATAAAATTGTGCAGTGCAAAGTGTAAAACATAATGCAAACTACAGATCATGGTTGGGAACAATGCTTCAGTAGGTGTTCATCAATTGTAACAAATGTACCACACTAATGAAAGATTTTGTTAATGGCGGAAAAAGTGTGAATGGGAGGGGTTGAGCTATATGGGACTTCCTTAAATTTTTCATGTAACATATATGCAATCAAAAATCCTTTAAAAAGAAGGATAAAAAAGTATTCAAAAAAAGAAGATGAACAACTCTACCACATTAAAATTAAGACCATTTGTTCATTGAAAGTTACTATAAAGAAATTTAAAAGATAGCACAAAAACCAGGAGAAATATTTTTGTTGTATATAACTAACAATGGTTTAATATCCATTTTATATAAAGAATTTATAAGCATTAATAAAAAAAGAATCAACCCCAGAATAAATTTGTTAAATACATGAAAATGCATTTCACAGTTAAAGGAATTCAGAATGACCGATAAACACTAGAACAGATGACTTAGTTCATTATCAAGCAGGGAAATGTAAATTAAGACTCTAGGTTTGCAAAATTAAATTTTAAATGCCAAGTGTTGTAAGACTGTGCGGAGAGAAGAACTATTATATACTGTTTGTGAGGCTATAAATTGATTCAAACGCTTTGGGAAATAATTAGATTTTACTTTGTTAAAGTATTTAAAAAGATATTAACAACTACTTTGAATATATATTCCAAAGAAACCTTTATATTTTGAAACATGACATGTATCTACATATATAGGTTTAATGTTTGCTATAGCAAAATTTTGAAAACAACTTTAATGTCTAAAAAATATTCATTGTTATCTATTCATATAATACAAATTATGAAGACATGGAAAATGCTTAGAGGATGCTAGTTTTTATTATAAAAAGCATAAAGATTATATTTTATAAATATTAATTTAAAAATATATGTATTTATTATTAAGGGATATGACTGTATATATAGAAATAAAATGTAAAAACTAAAGTCAGGAAAATAATATACCTAAGATAAGGTATAGCTTTTTCCTTGGGATGGGTTGAGGGATAAAGTGCTGACAAAGTGAAGGAATATATAAGACCACAGTTAGGGCAACAGCATTACTAATGGCATAATTCATAAGTTGAATGGTGGATTCCTACATGTCCCTTTTCGTGTTACGCTTCATAACTTACATATGTGTTACATACACTACTATGCAGCATCAAACTTTAGTCACCAATTCTTAAGGTAGTCCTGTGTTCATTACTGGCAGTTCCTCTTAGATATACCAACCTGAGCCAGCAGCTTAGCTTGTCTGTGCCTCTGTTTTCACATATATATATTAAGGTTAATGCCAGTAACATCTTAATTTGTGTTGATAGTCCTATCATATAGTAATCTCTCAAAAATGATAACTTTTATAATTGTTTGTTAGCCTTGCCAGACATAACACTGCCATTGCAGTCTCATTCATGTTCTGCTTTCTCATAACATTTGCATATGGATGGGAGACAATTCTCCATGGGGCTATCACATGTTTTGAGAAAAGACATTAGTAACATTTGGCATTTATTTGGACTGTCTTTTCAAGAATATTTACATAGGAAATATCCTTGGATAATACAAGTAGTGATTTCCTCTGGAGCAGAGGACAAATTTGATTTTGTCCAAAATAAAACAGCAAACGGCTCCTTCTTGACAATTTCGAGCAGGCGTTCCCCCTTTTAAAAGATTGGGGTTTTCTTGGTCTTGGGTGTCTCTCCTGCAGCACACCCCACCATGTGTTCAGGCATTCCCTGGTCCTTATTATGTCACATTGTGGGATTTGGAGCTTGGAAAGATCACAAATCACGTTACTCAGGCTATTGTTATTACTGTGAATAATAAACTGTCCTTTCCCTCTGACTTAAGAGTTTCATTTCTTCTACCAAAATCCTTTACAATTGTTGCCAGCTAACTTGATAGCTTGCAATTTTGGTAAAATCGTAGAGTCATCACAGTTACAAATTTCAAGACAAGGATGGATAGTCACAGAGATATGACTTTCTGAGAAAAGAAGGACTAGAAGCTTCCCATGGGCCAGTTGGGATTTCAGGGAAGTCTTTGGGAATGGATAGTGGACACACTGTCCAAACTCCATGGTCAATAAGGCAATAGATACTCTTCTACTGGTTTGTCTGTTAATGAAGGTTAATTGGAGAGATAATTGAAGACCAGAAACTAGTTCAAGAACAGCTCCCTAGATGGGTTGTTTCTTTCTTCTGGTTGTGTGTCTGAAGGGAGTAAGGGAACTTCCTCTATATTCTGCCATTCAGCCTCAGTTCTACCCCATTGTAAAAATTTGCACGAATATATGACCTGGATAGACAGAAGTAATACATATCTATACTGAGTGTGAGAGGAGGAACTTCACTAGAAGTCAGGTGAATAACTTTGACTAGTTCCCTTGAGAAATAAGGGAGTATGATATTTAATCTTGTTAAAGAAGAATGCTAATTTATGAATTAGCCCCTCCCACATAAAAAATATATAATTAATAATCTCATGATGTTATAGTGGAGAATAAATTACAATTTTTTTCTCAGAAACATACAACTTTAAATCTCATGAATTACTGAAGCAATTTTTCTTCTTTATATCATGAATTGAAATTACATGCACATTGAAAATTGCAAAGCATTAAAAGTAAAAAAAGCTACTAATAATGACTGATTCTGTAACATAGTAAGTATAAAATTATGATGTTACATTTCCTATTTTAGTTATTATTTTCTTTCAGTCCAAGAAAATGGAATATCCAAAATCTCTTTGGAATGTAACTTTTGCCATGATTCTTAGAGGAATATAAAAAGAAGTCCCAAATGACTACCTTTCATTAATTTTCAAGTTAATCAATTCAGATCTTAAATATTGAAAACAGAAGTAGTTGACAATGCAACATTCAGTATTAATATGAATTACTTCTTTTTTAACATTTGGGACTTGGATTGGAAAAAATGGTAAAGGGAAACTTGAATCTTTTCTATAACTTTTTATTTATTTTAGAAGAAAAGTGAATATATGTGTATTTGTGATATTTAAAGTAAATAAACTTTAAAAAATTTGCACTACTGCCAAAATGGATTGCCTCTTCTTTTTTTTTTTTTTTTTTAATATTGGTTTTCCCTTGGTTCTTTCTTTTTTGGTGCACTTTTATTTTTTTTTATTCTCCCGCTTCCTAGTCTCATTATAAATTGCTGTTATCTAATAACTTTCATTACTATCTAAGTTCTGGTTATTTCCACATTTAAATCTCTATCCTAAGTGCAAATCTTTTACACAATGTCTCCAATTTGATATTCCACAGATAGCTCAAAATGAAAGTGTCCCAAACCCCTAAAAAGACAAACAACAACAAAAAAAGATTCCCACTTCTTTATTATTTCAATAAAAAACAGTGTCTTCTTGGTAATTGAACTCAGAAATACCAGAATTTGTTTGCATTCTACTCTCTCCCTTGCACCACAAGGGAGAATTTAATGTTCAATTCCTATCAATTTAATCCCCTACATTTATCTTGTATATGTCTACCACACATGAATCCCCTTACCATTATCTTAATTAACTCTATTATCAGTTTTCATCAGACTATTTTAAGTTTCCTGAATGGTCTCTAGGCCTACATTTTCTCCCCATACCTATAGTCCAGCTCCTCAACCACCAGGCTGTCCTTCTCCAGATTGTATAATTCTCAAAGTCTCAGTTCACCTCTTAAAATACCTCAATGGCTTCCCATTTCCTGCAAATAAATTTATCTTTTATAGCCCAGTTAGATCTTTAATGTGGTCCCAGCTTAATTGCTTAGTCCATCATTTATGGCTATATAAACTTTAATATAAGGAAATATTTGCAGATTCCAGAAGGACCTATATTCTCTCTTACATCTAGACTTTTGTCAAAGCTTCCTGTTTTCCCATGAAAGCTTCCTTCCCTCCAAGTCCACCCTATTTTACTCACCTTGACAATTTTACTCGTTTTCCAAAACTTTTATTTATTAAAGCATTTATTGAAGACCAATGAATAAATTAGACTTTCCTGCCTATGAGTTCAGGGAACCCTCTATACTTAACACCTGCTAAGTAGAATTGATCTAGTGCTGTGATTATCAATTTCATTGACTCTCTTCCTCATCTATAGTGAAATTCTTGTGTGTAGGACTATGTCATTTATTCCCAGGCCTAATCCAGGATCTAGCACATAGCACACATTCAAATAATATTTATCAAATGAATTAATGAAAGAAGGATGTGCCTTAGCACCACTGCTATACAAATGCAGCTAAGGAGGTTCTGCCTTTAATTTCACATCCTCTTGATATTGCCAACCCCAGTAAAATGTCTGATTCCATCCATTATCCAGCAAATTTCCCGTTTAGGCTGTTCTTACTACATTCTTTTCTTCTATAATAGCATGGCTAACATACTTTTTCCATCCATTATGATGAACCCCAGTAGCTTTCCATGTACTTCCATTTGATTTTCACATAAAATTGAACAAAATTTTTTTAATTTTTGTTATATTAGACCTTTATTAAAAATAGCTAGACGATTTTCATGGTCTTTTCTTTCACTCATTTATTCCTTCATTTGAGAAATATTTATCAAGTGCTTAAGCTCCAATTGCTGTTCTAGGCACTCTGTACAAGAGATTTAACAAGAAAGACAAGTTTACATTGTAGGACAAGAAATAACCAAGAAAGCCAAAAAAAAAAAAAATCAAAACACCAATAAACTATAAATCATTGCAATGAAATAAATCATCTTCTTGATTTATTTCCTTGCAAAAAAAACCCCACAAGTTATTATCATGAAGGGGCATGGGAGGCAAGAATTCACAGACGATAGCATGGATCTCTAAGGATTTTAGACTTTGTGCTACACACAGCATATAGAGAAGTTTCAGAAATAGTATGACCAGCTTTGAAAAATGTTTAATTCTATTGATAATGGTGGCAAGAAACTAGCAGGGAAACCATCTAGGAAGTTATTGCTATATTGGATGGAAGAGAACAGAATATATAGGGTTGAAGAAGATAAACTGAATGAAAGGATCAGACCCCAATAAAAATTCTATGGAAAATAAGAAAATGTACTGGAAGTGGTAAGGGTGGGCATTATTTTTGGCTGTGTTTTCCCCTGTTACAGATTATATAAAGATACCCTTGAATATGTTGCTAATAATGTTATATTGATGTAAATTGGAGGGTGGCATTAATAAGCAATTGAGACATTTATGTAACCATCCTTAGACAAGCAGTTCAATTCCTACTCTAATAACTAAAATAATATACTGATAATTAATTTTGGTAGATATCCTCCAGAATGGAGTATATTTTTCACTATATGGCATAATTAATTGACTTAATTATTGGTCTTTATTGGGCTTAAAGACTCAGAATGAAATTTGCATCTCAACTGTATCAGTTCTGTAGTCATTTGAAGTTAGATATCTGCTGCATGTATATTTACTGAGCTTTTGTTCTATTCTGATTCATATTTCCCAATCTCGATTTATATTTTTCATTGGCATTTTGTCTTTATGTAAGATGCATTTTGTAAATTCTTTCCATTGTTTCTGTCGAATAAGGCTCATGAAATATTTGGCCAATAAATGGGGAATATATAAATAGAAATTGTGTTTTTATATTTTCTGTAACAATGAGACAGGCAGTAATTCCTTACGGAGACTCTATGTTAGGAGAACCTGATTCAATTGCCTAGAGTATACATGAAGAAACAGGAGCCTAGGAGACTCTCAAGTGGCCACAAGAATGAGAACCAAAGATGCCGAAAGGGAAGTTAACTTCATTAAGGGATACAGGCAACTTCCTAAATGTTGCCATAAGTGATCAACTTCACATTTTAGAAATTAAAAATTGGCACATGATAGGGCTTTCTTACCAACATTATAGAACAAAAAGCACATAAGAATATATGATACAACAGGTAGAAGAAAAGGGACAGGTATTAAGTATATTAGGTCTGGTCAAGATACTTAGAGAAACCATAGAATTTATCTCCCTAAGCAATCTTGGGTGAGCCCTATTATGAGGTTCTGTTGCACTTGAGGAAACTGATCCTCAGGATGTAAACGTTTTCAATGATCACAATTAAATGAAAGTTTATAGAGTCAAGAATTCAACCCAGGCATCTTCTTTCCCCACATCACTAAAGAAAGTTACGTAATGATGAGGACATGGGTTGTATATAAAAAGATGACTCAAGTTGATGAAGGACTATCAATTGTTGTTGAAGGCAAAGATACAGTAAGGATTCAAAGAGAAACAAGAACTTGGAAATAGAATGCTAAGAAGCAGACAATATTTGCTATATTATTTTTTGTTTACTTGTTTTCATTTTGGTGTTTCTATCCCATTTTTCTCTGGCATCTCCTATTTTAAAATTTTGTGTTCAGCTTATTCTTCTTGTCTGTCCACAGGACAAAAAATTCCTGCTTCACAGCTGTCAAGATATTATATCTCCTGCTGTTTAGTGTCTGTTCTCTTTTTAGAAGAGAGTATTTGATAAACCCAACTTGGATCAACTTATTTGTCTACTCCAATGAATTTTGATTAGGGAAGTTGTGGGTCCTTGTGGGTCACTGGCATGGTATATTCCAGGAAGTAGTAAAGGAAGACCATGAACTGGACTGACATCCCGAAATGATTTTTGTTGTTGTTGTTGTTGATATATTTGTTTTATGGTTTTGTTTTGTTTATAAAGGTAACTTCAGGAGGAAATTGAAAGATACAGAAACAATAAGGAAAAGAGTAACAGGTAATGTTTTTCACCCAAGGTTGCAAACATCATCCTGAAGATCATTCAGTGAAAGGAAATGTTTAAGTCATTAGCATCTATTAAGATCTTTAGGAAAAAAATTTCCCTTTGAGAATTCACATAGATGGCAGGAAATTTGGGGGCAATCATAAATAATTCACACTCACACTTTAATCCTATCAGTTTTGTGTGCTAAATAATTGTTCAGAATTTCCAGGCTATTTTCAGGCTAAAAGTAATACATAATTAGGGGAATTTGGAAATTAACATAAATGTGTCCTTCCTTTTGTTTTTCAAGAAAAGTTTCCTTATAAAAGATGGATATTATAGAAAACGGGGAAAAACAGATTTCAATGGGAAAAATAATAATGTGATTGGAAAACGCATGCAGCTAAATTTCTTAGAGGAATAATACGTTCAAAAGGGAAACATCATGTTCCAATTTCTTTGTTACTTGAAATGCAATAAGCAGATGTGGAAGAAAATATATAGATTGACAATGTATTCTAAAAAAGACACTATCTTCATGATGCAATGTTTTATTGCTAAACCATATTTTGAGTCAGAGTATTGAAGGGCAATTATTTTTGTGGATATCTCCAATTTCAGAAATGAAGAGGTTTCCTGCTGTTCAAGCTGAAAACCCCACTGATGCAAGTTATTTCTTTATTTCTGATCAGAAATATCTTTGGCAGCTGATCTCAGTTGGGTTCCAGGGTTGTGAATTGGTATTGTCATTTCTTTTCTAACTACTTCACACTCTACCAAGAGTGGGGTGGGGCATATAAATAGAAAAGGTCAGTGCTTTTATAGAGAGAAATTCACTGAGAGTAAGGAAATATTCTAATTTAGAAGTACTAGATCCTGTGCATCCAATCACAAAATAGCAAAACCTCACTCTTCAGAATAGTGCATCATTTTGTAGAAATTCTAAGTTTGTTCGTGTGCAATTATGTTTTCAATTTTTTTGTGTCAGTTACATTTTTAAAAACCTAATTGTATTTTAAAAGCATGTACATATAAATTGAGATGAATTACATTTTTATGTAATTATATAATATTTGATAAAGGAAACAACTTATGAGAAAATAGCTTATGAATAATCAATCATTCTTATGTAAGTTTTGCAATATTAAACTTGATATAAATAGAGATTAATTGCTAAAAAATTAGATTTTAGTGTCCTGGTGACCAGAATTATGATTTAGTATTTAGTATAATAGCACTACATATTTACTGTATTTAAACATATATTTGAAGAGAGCATCTGCCATCTCAAAAAGTCTTGAATTGTATTTTTTCATAAGTAAATTACAAAATTGCCTCTAAAATATTTACAACCCTGGAAGTTCAAGGGATTTAACAATAAAATTTAATAAACTATGATACTTCAACTTAACAGTAACCTATGCTTTGCTCTAAAAAAGTGAAATCTACAATACAAATTAGTTTCATAATGAACATCATGGGGCTTTTTCTCTTTCTCAAAAGGATTTATTACTAGGAGAACATTTAAAATTAAGATTTTCTGTATTCTTGCCTTTTGTTGTTATTGATTAATTTCTCAACATGGATTCAGAGTATATGTTTTTTTTGTGTGTGACTAATGATCTTGACTTAGAAATTAGTGAATGGATCCTCCATATTAACACGTTAAGGACTCAATCAACAAGCAAAATATAATCACAGTCACATTAAAGTTATGGTATGTTCTACCTTAGAGCTAAGGAGTATTAAACAGTTTTTTAATACATTTTATTTAAATTAGCCATAAATTTACCTTGTAAAGAGTATATTTTCTAGAAAACTCAGGCTAATGGTTCATTCCCATTTTCCTAGAGATGCCAGCAATAACTTAGCAAACACAACTGTAAAAATAATCCTAAACCCAAGGCAATTCTCACATTTTAATGGAATGAATTTTATGTTTTTGTAATTGGCTCAATCACCATATTTTTATATAGGGATATATTTCACACTAGTCAAAATACCTTTCCTCAACAGGAGTCACCTTGCCCTAACTCAATTTTCACTTCTTTAATTATTACCTTAAACTGATTTTATCAGTTGGCCTTCATCTGGCCTCAATTATCAGTGTTTTCTCTTTATCATACAAGACTAATCAAAACATGAGCGTTTACTGAAGAGATATTTTTCATCACAGTTGGCAATATGTAAGATACACATTTTATAAACATTTATGTATTTTTTATTTAAACAACTGTGGTTGATTTATTTATTCATTCCTTTAGCAAATATTTATTAAAATTGCCTCAGTATTTTCAGATACTTTATTGTTTTGCTGTAAAAAAAATAAAATAAAAAATTAACATCAGTGTCCCAGCATAACATTTTATTTAAAATATATTATGCTACTTCTATAGTCTTATTCAGATGGAAAATTGAGAGAATATATTTCAGATTGAGTATAATCTGGTTGTGACTTCTAAAAACACCTTTGCCTGAGAATTGATTCAAATATTGAATATGGCAGAAATTTATATTTCCTGCTCTGAAACTCTATATTCCCAAAGATCCCTTCTCATTTCAAGAATAAAATTTTCAGAAGATGATTGCTTTTTTGACAAGAATATGGGAAAGAAAATTCATAGAGAATATAAGAGATTTTGATTAGGAATCAACAAAATTTTATGCCAAGTATAAGGGAGAAGGAAAAATTTGTATAGCTAGTTAGGAATTTCAGGATAAGGAAAATGTATGAACTCATTCTGCAAGAAAATTTGGAAACAATTTCCCAATCAAGAATTTCTTCTGCAGAATCTCTTAATTCTTAGAAATTGTCATAACAGTATTTTGGAATTTCAATTTTAACAGATGAAAATGCTGGTAAACTAAAAATCAGGTTGGTATTTGTAAATTTAAAATTATAAAACATTTTAAATATTATTTATTCAGTTATAGGCATTTCTATAATTCTGTATATTCATTAATTACTCTCCTCTGAACATTGGGCATCACCTTCATGAGTGTGTTTGTGTCAAGTCAAATCAACCAATTTTACAATTGTTTCCACTGGGGAAATACTGGGGAAGAAAAAGCCATATAATTCCTTAATATTATATGGATAAATTATTTAGTTGGCATGAGGTTTTGTGGATCAGATGGGGAAAAGTCAAGTAAAAAAGAATCAAATTATTAAGTCACTGGCATACAAAGGAAGTATCTCCCTTTTTTTTTTTTTTATGCCTTGTAACAGATCTATACTCTAACACATAGAGTAAATGGTGTGGATTACAATTAGAATATGGTAAGGATGACTATATCCTATAAAATTATTTTTCCATTACATTTTGTGGGAGGAAAAAACAATATTGCATTAAGAAATTTATTAATTTCTATGCATTGAATTTTCACTCCAAGTTATTAAGTATTACTGAAATAAAACATTGGGGTATATTTGGCTATCCTAGAAGCATAACCTGTGATGAAAGTTTAGGTGGAAGTAATTTATTTGAAAAGGTCCAGGAGAAGCCAGGTTAGGAAAGGGCAAGAATGCAAGGAAGTCCCAGACTCAATCTGATATCGGCTGCACCAAAGAGTTCTAGAAGTTAAATTATCCCTGAGGTTGTCCTGCCCTGAGTCAAAGAATCTGGTCTCATGTACTTCCATAGTCAGTCATTGCTTAAAGCACACTCCATGTCTAGAGTGGGGAGTAAATAAAACTCTAAATTGCTTCACATGGGCCAGCCCACTGTCTGAAGGCACTCTGAAGGTCATCAGTGTAAATTATTAGCAAAGCATACAAAAGCAGGGGAGGATGGGCACCTAAAGCTGATAAATTGTGTGAGGAGATCAGATTGGAGCATTTTTAGTGTTCCATGCTGTTCCAACAGTAGCTCAGAACTTCCTACTTATCACATTGCTTGTTTGTCCCTGCAACAACTTCTTTAAGATTGTAGTTGGTTATAAACTCTGGGGAAAAACAAAAGAGAGGTGGATTAAGCAATGATACCCTAGCCTCTGTCACTGCAGTTGCTCCTGAAGTCATTACTTTTACTCATATTTCTCCTTTACCACTCTGGAACTATCATTCTGGATCACACACCAGCACTTCTGCTGGTGAAGATGGTTTGCCAGATGGGATGAATCATAACTTCATCCACAAGAAGTGTGAAACTTGGGAACCATGCCTTTATAAGTTCAGGATTGATGCAATTGCTAATTCACAATTAAAACCAGAAATGGTAGTGCCAAAGATGCCACGGTGAATCATGAGTGTCAATGTACTTCTGCCTTACCTCCATTATAATTTAGCAACTCTAACTATCCATGATAATCAGGTTCATTTGCCCTGCCAGTATTGCAACTCCTTTATTTGACAACTACATTAATGCCACAGCAGGAATGCAAAGAGACTGGGTCATCCAAAGCTTTAAATTTAATGGGATGCTAACTGTGTCCTCTAGTGAAAGAATCCCCTCTCAGGGAACTAGCATATCAAGACCCACAGAACCTAACATTGCAGGAACAGGACCAGAAATCTCAAGTGGGTCATTGGGAGGGATAGCAAACAGGTCAGGTCTACTTCTATTTGATCCCAACACCCATATAATTTACCTACTGAGGACATAGCCCCATATATTGGGGTTTAATTTGTTTAATGTGTACACAAAATACTGAAAAAGGTCAAACATGCTTAATGTTCCATACATGTTAGCATCAAATCTGCATCTTTAAGAGGTAATTACAACATTTACCAGGCCAGCAGCCACTGGCTGATAGTGCATTGTAGGACCAGGGCATTCCATGGCTGTATGCTCATTTTGTTGTAAAGTTAGTAACAGAGAAAGCATTATATGTGGATCATACATATCAGTAAATAAGACTCATTGAGAGACTTTTAATGGTAACATTATTCAAAGCACTATGAGCAAGAAGACAAACCCATACTGTAAATATGGGTCAATCCAAGTCTGTACAACTTCCCAAAATGAAAAGCTCTGATATATCAAATTGCTACCAAATATCTGGTTAGTCATCTTAACAAATAGTATTATAGTAGAGTGGAGTGTTTGTTTCTGTTATTGGCTGGTCAGACATGCACAAGGACAAGGTGAGTGGGAATCGAAGCTTTTGAAACCATGCAACAGCTTCCTTTACTACCACAATGGCCTCTCCACTCAAGATCCCATTGCACAAGCAGTGAGCTGGATGAGGACATAAGCAGACTGATCTCTGCTTTATGATCTTCCTTTCCACCTAGATATGTGGAGTCTCCTTTTGAAGTAGACATGCTTTGGTGAGCATCAAGGTGTAATACAAAGATCCTCATATTTTACAGTCATTCCTGTATGTTTTATCTGAGATTCAGCTATATATTTTATCCAAGATCTCCAATCTTGTTATTTCTAAGCCACTAACCAATTAGCCAAACCATTCAGCCATGCTTTCACATATATTCTTAAGTGTTCCACTTCTCTCAGCAGAGAAAAGAATGATCAGTTGCAACATTTGAAGTTCAGCCCATGGGAACAATTTCCTTTATAACTGCATTTTAAGGTTCCATTCATGAATGGGATTATATGCAGCATTCTATTTTTGGCTTGTACTGACATCCTAATTCATCCAGTCATGAACAAGGATCTGAATGTTTTCCTGCTCTATCAGCTGGAATGAGGGACTCCTTGTGGAGGCATAAGTATAACCTGAGAGAGAAATGTCAACACCTTCCTGGTGTGTGAAATGGGGATCTAAGTTGGCCCCTGTTCATACTGCTCCCATATACCTTCTGGATTTGTTTAGTTCTGCTCCTGGATACACCACTCCCATTATTTATTAGCATATCACTATGAGCATAATCACGTTCAACCACTATTTTAAGTTTTCTTTTAATTTTAAATGGATTTTTGTATCTATCATATTATTTCATAGTGCCACACTTAATTGCAATTATTATAACATCAATAATCATAATATTCACCATTAAAGTGAAATGATATTCTTAGATATTGTGGAGGTTGAGATTTTGTGGACCCCAGAAAATCATGTCCTTAGAGCTAATCTATCCTTGTGGGTGTAAACCTATTTAAGGTGGGAACTTATTTGATTAGGTTACTTCAGTAAGGCATGACCCAGGGTGGGTCTTAATCCTCTTACTGGATTACACTTTATCAGTGTGCTGAATACAGCAAGATATATAGAGAAAAAGCCACACAGAAGAGAAAGAAAGCCATGAGAACAAAGAGCTGAAATCAATAGGACCCTGTAGAGAAGAAGCAGAACCTGAATCAAAATGAAGCCCACAACAGAAGGAAGAGCCCAGCAGATGCCTCCATGTGGTGGTCTTCTGGGTAAAAGCATGACCTAATGGTGCTTTGATTTGGATATTTTCTTGTCCCAGAAATGTAAGCTTGCAAACTTATAAATCCCCACTGTAATAGCCAACCCAATTCTGGTACATTGTTTTGGCAGCTTTTAGCAAACTAAAACAGACGTTATTTTTCAATAACTTAATTTGACATTTTGTACTCTTAGAATTTGAGATATATATATTTGGGATATCACATAAGAACTTATTCATTTATTTACCCATATTTTTTTCTGCCTGCTAGTCACAGTACTAGATTAAAAGTATTTGCCTTCAAGTAAGTTACCACAATAGAGGAAGGAGGTATAGAGGAAAATTAAAACATGGCATGAACATGAAGCAGTGTAATTATCAATACATAATGGTGTTTTGAGACACTAATGGGTTTTCAAGTCTACCAGGAAGGGTCGATTAATGTTCACACAAAAAGTTAATTTAGTGCTATAAATTGACAGATGGATAAGATTTTCCAAGAAAATATAGGGGAATAAGGAGATTCTGTAAGGCAGAGAGGGAAATACACATGGTATTCAGCAAAGAACTGACAAACTGAAATTAGTCTTGGAATATAAAGTGTAGTGTTTGGGACTGCAAATTTTCAGACTGAAAATATAGACAAGGGTGTGCTAGAAGACAGCATCAGCATCACCAAATACCTGGAAGAGAGTTTTAAGAAGTTTAAGTAAATGAAGCTAAGACTAATGATGATCACATGTAATATTTAACATCTTAAAAGAATTTGTCTTACCATCTACAAATATAACCTTTGGGTGATTAATCTACCCTCCTATGGAGAAGTAGAATCTATGCTACCTCTTCTTTAATCTAGGCCAGCTCTGTATCTGCTCTGCCCAGTAACGAGATCACAGAAATGATTCTCCATCTGTTTGATGACTTAGGCCTTAAGAGTCTGGCAGCATTCTCTTCTTGTTTCTTGGAATACACACTCTTGGAACCCTGAGCTATCATGTAAGTAATAGGACTATCTTGCTGAAGAGATCATGTAGAGAGGCTCTGATAACACATTGTGATAGAAAGGTGCCCATCTGAACCCTACCTCCTCAGAGTCCCTACTAATCTGATAGAAATATAAGTGGTGCTACCTTGGGTCTGCCAGATCAGTCAATATCTACCTAAAAGATGGAGTATTAGATGATACAGTCTCACATCACTTGCTTTCTCCAACTTCACTTGTTTTCTAGATGATCTCTTAGTCCCATGTCTAAAATGCCATCTATAAAACCCATATTCTTAGAATAATTAATATTAATTGATAAATGTCACATTAATATCTGCAGCACCCGTTTTCTTCTAATTCCTCCCATCTTTACCCTCAAAACTTTGGCTTTGGTACTCAATAGGCACATCAAAACATACAAAACAAAAGCAAAAACAAAAATTCACAAAGGAATGCAAACAAGAAAGAGAGACCAAGTTAAGTATTTTATAGTTTTCCAGCCAACCTGACATTAGATAAATTTATACCTAGAGGTGAACTGAAAAGGCAGAAGTTGATCTTCTTGCACTGACAGCCTCAGATCCGCTGAAACATAGGAGGCACAACTCATTTTACTAAGAGTTCCAATGCATTTTTATACTGATTTTTTTTCCTGTAAATACTAGCTAAACACTTTCTCTGGAGCTCAGTCAAAGAAATGATTCATTTCAGTGATAAAAGAAACCCTAGCTGTTAGAGCTAATCAGGTATGTATTTGGATCCCCAAGATGTCAACTTTCTCAGAGATTTGTTTGTAACATATTTTTAAAACTATGTATTAAGAAGTAATCCAACAAGCAGTTTAGAGTACACATTCTATGCTAAGAACATGGAGTGTTGTAGATTGAGCAGTGAATTAAACAAAGGGAGCTTACATTCTCAAGGAAAGAAACAAGCAATACATACTATGTCAATGATGGTAAAGTATTTTAAAGTAAAGATTAAGAGGGTAGAGTATTAATGTGGAAACTTTTTTCTAAGGGCTTATGGAGTATAGATCAATTCAGACTGCCGTGATACTTTTTAGAAATGTCTTCATTTGTGATTTAATATTACTCACATGGAGACATAGAGGGATAATTTCTAATTTTTGTAAATAGCTACTTAATGCATTGTCCATATGATCGAGTGGACTCTATATAACCCATTATAACTTTATTTTTATTATCATTGTTATTATAGTAATTATTATTGAAAGTCCAGAATTACATGATTTTTATCAATTTTGAGGTATACTTTGTGTTCAATAACTTGTGTTGATTTGAAGTTGCAATCCTTTGTATTTGACAGATGAACCTGGAACACCATGACCACAATCAAGATGCAACATATTTCCATTATCTTCCAAATTTCTTTAGAGTCAAACTTCCCACTCAATTGTAGTAATGGGTGTTATCGTGAGTGTTCTGGTTAAATTTTATCTCCAAACTTCCTGGATCAGTTTTATTTTACATCTTTGTATGTATGTAGGTATATACACAAAATAAATAGTATATTTGGAATGTTCCAACAAAATGGAATAGATTGGAAATCATATTTCTCATTCTGTACCTTATTTCCTAGTTCCCACTGAACTGCAATAAGAGGTAACAGAAATAGCTTTTTGTGTGTGTATGTGTCTTAAAAGTCATCCTTTTACAGATTCAAGTAGATGCAAATGTATATTCATACTTCCACCATTTTTATATAAAAGCATCCTACATATATTTTTTTTAGTCTTGTTTTTTTTCTTTTCATTTAATAATGTAAATTATCAATCATTTCCTATATATAAATAGATTCCTGCCTAATTCTTTTTTAGGTCTGCCCATTATTCTTTCATATGGATTGTTATCATGCATTTAGCCAGTCTTTTCTGATAGCCATTTGGGTTGGTTCTAAAGTGTTGCTATTACAACTAAAGCTGCAATGACTGCCCTTGGCCATTTGTCTTTTTGATACTTCTTTTGCCAAGAGTATCAGAAGGATAAATCCCCAGAAGTAGAATGGCTGGTCATAAGCTATATGAATATGTTATATTTAAAATTATTGCCAAATATTTCCCCACAGGGGATATGCCAATTTATAGTCTTTCCAGCTTTGTTCACAGAATGTATTATCAACCTTTGGGATTTTTGCTAAACAGATAGGTAT
Organism: Dasypus novemcinctus; assembly: GCF_030445035.2. Classification (NCBI taxonomy): domain Eukaryota; kingdom Metazoa; phylum Chordata; class Mammalia; order Cingulata; family Dasypodidae; genus Dasypus; species Dasypus novemcinctus. The sequence continues at coordinate 125,953,682 of NC_080676.1, forward strand.
AGCATATCTCAATATATTTGTTATTTACTTTTTTTAATGGGTGAGGTCATCCTTTTTAATAAATTAGAAACCATGAAAGCTAACCTTTCCTTAATGAGTGAATTCAAAATTCAATTCCTATGCATATGCTGTTTATACCAAACTGAGAGAGTTTAAGGTTGATGCAATATGTTTGCCATTAAAACTTCAATTAATATTATTTCAAAAAGAAGGGATCACTTTTTTTAATTTAAGGAAGTTTACTTATTCATGTTTTACAGGCTAAAAACATTAGAAACAGACTTTAAAATTAAGAAAATGGGGCAAATGCAGACATCTAAAATGGAGATTAAAAGAAGACAAGGAAATAAATATTTAAAGAGAATAGAATTATAATCTGGATGTAGATTTAGAATTAAAAATGTAAAATAATATATAATAAACTAATCAAAATTGCTAACAGAATTTTTTTTTTTCATTTTCAACCTGATAATATCCAGCAATACTAGGAAGGAAAGGAAAAATTGAGGAAAAGCATTACATGAGCATGTAGTAGCACTTAAGATATAGGCTTGAAGTGATAAAACTTCTTATCAGGTCCTATAAATTAAAAATTGAAATGTACCTATTCACATAATAACAGAATTCCTGTCCATAATTTCTCCTTCACCTAATAATTTGTGATTTTTAAATTATTAGACAATTGAATTGAAGAGGTTTTTTTCCTACTCTACATCTATAGTTGCTCTGTAAATTTAAAATAATGCCATCTTTAATTTCCTGGGGAGGATAGGCATGTGGATATCATTTAGAACATGGACCTTTCAAATTTATTTGTATGTGTTAAATAGTCAAACTGAAAGTCTTCTGTAGTACAGTTACATGTTCATATCCCAGAAGAAGAAACCTGGAATACAGATGGAATCACAGTAGGCAGAGCCTATTGAACCTGCACAGCAACAAACAGAACAGATGGGGAAACATCAGTCTGCTCTACCACATGAGCACAGACTGGCAGCTCCGGCTTGTCCAGGAGCAGAAGTGAACACAGCAATCAACCTCCTAAAGGCAATGGTATCGTGAGTTTGTCTTCAAAGAAATGTTGAAATTACATTATAATCTTACAGAAGCCAGAGTTCTGATCCATTCTCTTTATGTGATACTAGTAATATATGTCTAGAAAACACTGGAGGAGGTTAAAAGCAAATGTGAACTAAAGTCAACCCTGAAGGTTTATTTTCCTTTCATAATATTTGCTTTTATAAGCTCCTAGTTGTCTTATTAACTGGCTTTTTAAAAATACAAATTATAACTCTCTCTCTCTCTCTCTCTCTCTCTCTCTCTCTCTCTCTCTATATATATATATATATATATATATATATATATATATATATATATTTAAAATAAAGCCAGTACACAATTAAAATATGATTGCTGTTTTCACAATAATAGTCTCCCACCCCTTGGTGCATGACATGTATGCCGTGCAGAGAAAGAAGTTTCCATCAGAAGAGATTCAACTATTACTAATCTATCTGATGCTGCAAACTGATTAACTGCTGGGCAATCATGTGGGAGCTTTGAGTGCCATGCTGGGCTGATCCAAAACTTGCTGTGACTTATTTCATGTTTTTTGAGACAGATACTGAGAGAGCAAATTCTCCAATCTCGCTAAGAGCTGTACACTAGTAGAAATACCCTCCTCTCCCATCTCAGTAAAAGCAGCCAATGTCAGGAGCTGCAGGAGAGAAAATGAGTTCCAGATTGGTAAAGACCAAAGGGTGAAATTTCAGCAGCAACCCAAGGTCAGAGGGGCAAAAACATTTTCTAATAAAGAGCTCCAAGGGGAGGAATAAAGAACAGTCCCTGAAGGTTAAAACAGGACATTCTAAATAGCTCTCAAAGAAAACAGTATTGCTGCCAACCACAGCTTTACCAGCAAATGGTGGGCAGTCATGGGGCTTGAGTGTCAATTGACACTCAATAGAGCTCAGGACAAAGGAGTATTTGCTTTTTGTTACACTTTGTTGTCTTAGCACTTATTTATACTTTCCAAATGAGTAAAGTTGCGGGAACTCAGCTTTGCCTTAGGGAAAGAAAAATTACACTGGGGTGAAATAGGTATACCCAGAATCATAGCTCACACTTTATCAATTAAGACCATTTGTATTTCCTTACAGAATTTACAAGTTATGGTTAGATTTCTGTACAAGGTTAGTTTGATTTTTTCTCCTATAAAAAGTATGATGCTCAATAGAATGTCAATGAAATTCTGGTAACAAATAATTGGTAATAATTCTAAGGAATCTTGAAACCAGTCCTGAAATAACCTCTGAGTATCAGAAATCAACTGAGTCTCAGTTTACCTTTTCTTAATAAAAGTTGTATTTGTACATCCCTTGGTGGGATCAAACTACCTAAAACAGACTCCTTAAGCACAAATTCCTGGCAAGTAAAAGAAGAGTATGAATTTGCTTACAGCAATGTAGAGTGATAAGGATTATAGGAAACTGCTGAAAGATACTTGAAATATTCAAGTTGGGGATCCTTTCTCAGGCCCAATTTATTTTCCCTTTACTACTACTTAGTGGGGCTTATAATAAAAGTAAATTTGATTGAAAATAAAAAGGTGCATATCTGTATTCAAGTCATTGACTATTGGAAAATCAATATATTTTATACAATAGAAAGTGATTAACATAGTCATATATGAGTATTGCGTAATATTATCACAAATTAATAAAGCAATACACTAAATTTAGCTCCCAACAAATTATAATTGGAAATGTAAATATTCAAATTAATATTAGAAGGCAGGCATTTTGTTACTTCTAGAATAGGAGCTAATTTAAATATATTCAATGCACTGTAACTGTTGCTTGGTTTCTGCTAAGAGTAATTAGGCAACCATGAAATTAAAAGGAATAATTTGATTACATTTCTCATCACATTATAATTTTTTTAGAGTGGGAGCAGGAGGAGTAACAGATAATAATGCCTTACATATTCTCTTTCCACTGATTTGGTATGATTTTTCAGAATGCATTTTATTTTTCCCCTAAACAAGCATGCCTTCTTCCATCTACTTGTTATCTTTTATTTTAAATACAATTTGCTAAATAAATGGACAGATTTTTCAATTATTTCTAGATTTCTGCTAATTACATGTTTAAAGCATATTTTTTAAAGGGTGGTAAAAGAGTCGGCAGTCTACTTGGTTGTGCTCTTTCACCTCCTTTGCATCTTTGTTCAATGCTCACCTTTCTAAAGAGGCTTGCTATGACCCATATGATGATTATGGCAAACTGGCACCCAAACTTCTCCTGCAGCACTCCAAGCCTCCTACCCTGTCTTTAACTTAGTTCTTTCCATAAAATTTAGCATGTTATAACATACTATATAAATTAGTTATCTATAATGTTAGTTGTATATCTGTCTCCTATGCTATAAGCTCCTGGATAGCAAATATCTTTGTCTCTCACAGGTGGGCCCCAATTTCCTTGAACAATGTTTAATTAATAAAGATATTTGATAATAATGTTGTATTAGGGCACATTTTGTTTCATTTATTTTGTTAGGTGAATCACATATAAAACTCTTCCACAGCACTGTATTAATTATAGTATGTATTTAAGTTTGTTAAAAAAAAATGGTTATTTGATAAACTTAGAATCTGTCAGTCAATCACACTTAATTGAGAAGAAAAGTATACATGAAGATCCATTTAGGGCCTTCCTCCAATCTTGATGGCAGAGTGAGATGCTTCAGGGATCCTTCCCCCACAGAAGCTTTGAACAAGAAACAAGCACTGGAAGAAATATCTTTCTAAAAGCACAGAAAACAGTTACAAGATTGTAGTAACAGGGTGATCAACGAATCAAGAAGTCTACTTAAAAGAGGTAAGATCTCCTGGCACTTGGATAACCTCTCTCTGACCCTCACTGGCTCATAAAGCTGGTCTGGACTCCCAGTGTGGACTCATGTATCTGGCCTAATCTGTCCAATGCTGCACCACAGATTTTGTCTTGCCTTTAGAAGATAGTTGACAGAGATCTCCTATTGAATGCAGTATGAAAGTTGACAAGTCTTACTGCCTGGGGCAAGGAATTCCTGGTTGTAAGACATTGAAGTGCCCTGCCTGGGAATGTGAAAAAACTGTTTGCGAGGGAAGAAGGAAAATGTGTATCAGTGTAAACAGCAGGATTCCTAGGGCCCCCACATAGGCCCAAGAGAAGACACATGCACAGAATGTTTCGGGGTAGCTCCTACACTTTGGCCTGTGTCTATTCTCTAAATTCATTTCATGGAAAAGCCCTCAAGGAGAGTACTAGCACATAGGTTAATCTAAGACCAGAAATGTTTCTCTCTCTCTCTCTCTCTCTCTCTTTTTCTTTCTTTCTTTCTTTTGTTAGTTCCTGACATTCAAGGAAAGCTCTATCATAGCATTAGGTGGATAAAAGCTTAAGGAACAGGCACCTCAGAGTTGAAATTTCAGTGATAACACTTTAAAATATCAAAATATCTAGGTTTCAACAAAAGATTACAAAGCATACAAAGAAATAGGAAGTGCTAACCCAGGCAAAGGAGAGATTAAAGCTTTAGAAACCATGGATGAGAAGGATCAGAGAAGGGACATAAGAAACAAAAACTTAAAAAAAAATTATCCTGAATATGCTCCAAGAGCTAAAGAAAAACAGACAAAAATTAATTGAAATCAGGAAAATGGGTAGCAAGTATAACTCAGTAGTTGAGTGCTGACTTCCTATACATGAAATCTCAGGTTCAATACCTGACCCTGTTACCTCAAAAAAATTAAAAATAATACTAGTAAATAAATAAAAGGAATCAGGAAAATCATAGATGGACATGCATAAAGAGCATATCATTAAAGAAATGAAATTATGAAAAAGGACCAAGCAGAGATGAAGACCTCAGTAACAAATATTAAAAATTCCAAATTCCGTAGATTGGAGGTGGCAGAAGAAAGAATCGATGACTTTGAATATAAGACCATTAGAAGCATCCCATCTGAGAGCCAGAAGGAAAAAAGAATGAAGTAAAGTGAACAGAGCCTGAGGAACCTGTGGGGCACCATCAAGTGTAACAGTATATGTAGAGTGGGAGTCCCAGAAGGTAAAATGAGAAAGGGCAGAGCCATTAGTGGATCTTCATTTCTCAAACTGGAGCATAAATTTTCCTTTCTAGCAATATAAACTTTCCTTTATATATTTCTAAGAGATATTAGATCTTCACTTTAGAGAATTTGAATATAACTAAATAATATAATGTTTTACCCTCAGTCCTTCGTTCAAAAGCAAATTTTTGCTTCATTAGAATGGAGAAATATTATTTAGAACTTAGTGTGCATTTCTAGATATGTGTTTACTTCATGCAATTCTCAAAGTAGTTTGTAGCAGTAGTTGTTCTGGATTTTTATTTTACCAATAAGGGGACTGCAGCAACTGTTGATTAACTGCAGAATAAAATGAGAATGAAAAACATCCACTGGATGTGGAAACCTAGAGATCACTGATATCAATTACAATTTTTGACTCACTAGTTTGTTGTTATTTAATAGTCCTAATATTAAAAAGCATTCATTTTCAGCTCCTTCATTTGATTTGAAATTGTAAACAATTTATTAAGGCCATACTTTATTTTTAATTTTCCCATGAAAATGAGAAACTCATTTTTCTGTTAACTGTATTATTGTCTTGAATATCTTTTTAAATTTGTGTTCATTTTTCTCTATAAAATTTTTCAATTTTTTCATGAGAGACAAAAAATATAACAACAACAATAGTTGTAGTAGTAGTAGTTTTAAAGAGTTGGTGTTTTAGAGTAAATTCCGCTTTGCTTTTTGCTACAGAGAACACTGTGGATTGAGTCCATTCTCTCACAACACATACATAGATTCCTCCTGCAAGCTGTAAGAGGCAAAGACATGTTGTCTCATATAATGGGGATTTAGGTGTGGATATTTGAGAATTAAGAATAAGCAGAGATGTCTTGGCTTCACAGCTATGTCTTCACAGACATATCTCTCTGTTCATCTATTATCTTCCCCTATACACGCACCCCCACCCCCAATCCCAAACAAGAGATTACTTCCAATTGCTCTTTTCTCAGGTATTGGCCATTTAACTGAGTTCTTTATGTCACTGCTTCTACTGCTTTTTATTTTAGCAACAGACTCATATCAGGGCTCCCAGTCAGCTTATACTCCCCATACCTCACATTTCAACTATCGGAAAGACACTCTAACTCAGCCAGCAAATCACTATCCAGAAAGCACAATCCCTGATTTTTTCAAATTGACACATAGTCTAGTACTCAGAGGCTGATACCTGTGTTTGAGGAACTTCTAGATAGCTCTCCTAAGAAAGAGGCTTTGGGCCATCAGCTCACTGAATGCCCTAGGGTTCCTCTTTAAGGTACACTTGCATCAGAATTCCTGGTCCTGACCAAATTCCTCTTTCCAACTATCTGGGTACTGGTAATGTCTTGGGGAAATGGCCAATTATTGTTTGTTTTATTTACTTTATTCACCGATTTTGCTGAGATAGAGCATTAAACCTTTGATCCTGTACTTGAAAATGATTTGAGGTGTTCGAAGCAGCAAAATAGGGAATAAGAATTCTGGCCAGAAGGGGCAGCATATGTGCCTATGGAGAAAGGCTGAGAAGTTCTGCTTGACTCAAATGTGAGTGATATGCATACGAAAGGAAGTGTGTGTTTTCTTCAAAAGAAGCTATATAGAATAACAGGAAAAGATTATTTAACCTATCTGGGCCTTAAATTTCCTGTGCAAAATGAGATGCCTGGATGAGTTATTTTCTGAAACTTACTGTCTGTATATGTTTCTCATTCCAATTAATCACTGAATTAAGATTTCCCTCACAATCCAGATCCAGTTTCTAATCACCCCAGAAAGTATAGAATATCACCAATTATTTTCAGTTGATCTGCAAAGATTCAGCTTTACAGGACCAAGTATCCCTTCTTGGTTCCTCCTATCCCTACAGGCATCAGTTTATAAGCAACAGTTTTGCCAAAGCTCTTATTCCTGCACCCAGCAGATGTCTCTGACTTACATGTATTTTCAAGCCAAGAAAATTTTGGCCTGTTTCTTCATCATAATCCCATTCTCTTATTAGTACTTTTTATATGATTGTGAAAATGTATGGCTCTGTGAGCCTTGGATTGGTTAAGGATAAGTAGTGTCAAACAGAATGGCATACCTTCTCTACTTAAAACTATATGGCCCAGGCAAGTAATTGAGTTTCTATGGACACCATCCTTGAAGTAATGCCATGTGTGCAGGTTTGGGTAAGGATTAGAGATGATGTGTTAAAAACTTCCTAGGAAAATTACTGCCATATTTGCTATTATTATTAGATGATCTTGGAAGTTCTTCACAAAATCTAACCCTACATTCTAGTTCCCCATGTAAATCCATTATTGCCCAAACTTTAGCAGGATTTTCGGCCCCTGAAATGTCTATGGGTGTTAGCTGCAATTCTCAATTGTTATAAATGTACCACAATAATCAAAGAGGTTGCTAATTAGGAAAAATATGGGAAGGGCAGAGAGTGGGGTATATGGAAATCCCCCTTTATTTTTGACATATCATTTATGTAATCTAAAACTTCTTGAAAAATAAAATTTAAAGAAAAGTCGATGGGTAAAATATTTGCCCTATTATATTAATTGCTACAGGACAGTTTTCTATATTTTCTTTAAAACCTCTTTTGTTGTTGTATTTAATATATTTATTATTTGTAAGAAATCACATTTTGGTGAGAACATTTTGGAAGGGAAAAGGAAACTAATATACATTCTTTGATAATATAGACATGAAGAGATGACCTTTCATGACCCCAGAATTTATCAAGGAGATACAATCAAATAGTGAATTTATAAAATATTAGAAGTTCTTACATTAAATACTTTTTGGCACAATTTTGCATTCTGTGTCTGTGTGCATGTGCATAGATATGTAATATTAAAATTAGATGTCAAACTTTGGAAACGATGAAATAGAGTTCAGACCATTGCAGTATATACTGTCCTTGTTCATTAGCCTATATTTGATTTCTTTTAGGAAGTGACACTTTTCTGTATTAAGTATTAATCTCAAGTTCCTATTTTCCCCATTCATAGAAAGAATTGCCACAATGTAGAGTGGTGAAAAAATTTCCTAAGGCACATCTCCCGCTTTGAGGAATTAGTATGTGAGATGAATTCACGAAGGATAAAAGAAAAGTGTCTGATATTAAAGGGAAATGAGATGGCCTATGGTTTAAAAAAAACAAACAAACACAAAAATTTGTAGGGTTATAATCAAAATGGAATTGGCTCATTGGCAATATTGCTGACATCTTTCCTAATAGTAGTAGATCAAAACATGGCAAGCCTTTATCACTCAGAATATTTCAATTGCTTGATTAAGAAAAAAAGCTAATTGATGAAATAAACAAGATTTCTTTCCAAAAATAGGAATACTTGATGTAGTAATGTGATTCTAATGGGACTAACAGGTTGGATCATCCTGTTTTGCTTTTTTTTAATGTCAGTTACCACTGTTCTCTTTCAATCTGAAAATAGTGCAAGCGACTACTACAGTGAGGTATATGAATTCATTAATAATAAGTAGTTCAACCTCAACTGTCAATGTGACTTTTAATTTGTAGCCGATTTTATGAAGGATTTTATAATTTCAAACCTTTTTACCCCTTGATTTCAAAGTAACATTTCCAGGAGCTGGCCATAATTACTTCACTTAAAAGTGCCTGTTTAATGGCTCGCTATACATTTCCTACACAGCTCACTGAAAATCTGAACAACTAAGAAAAGCATGTGCCATCCTGTGGTGATGAGTTTAGAATTAAAAATCACTCTAAGTCAATTTATAAGTGAAAATATTTCACCTTCGTTTGTGTGAGCATCAGTATTGCTAGTATAAGAATGCTCTTTCAATATTAGTTTGTTTTCTTTATTTCTTACACTACAGGAAGAGCTCTTACTGGTATTTGTTAGTAAGTCAATCTTTCTTCCAGACATGAAGAGATGACCTTTCATGACCCCAGAATTTATCAAGTCAGCAATATATTCCCTGGGGCCAACATCTTCAGCCTCTTCTTCTGCCAGTCACGTCTGTTGAAGGACTTTGCCAAACCCCATGAGAAAATGGCCTAATCTACTTGTTTCAAAGAGCAAGAATGACATCTTTACCGGCTGTACCTTGTCTATAGGGGAAAGAAGCTAATAAAGGATGAAATAATTTATCCAGTTGTGAAGGATCCAATGCAATGTTTTTATAATAAAGGACACAGAGACTAGCAGTTAGTAAGCAGCTATTCTGAGAAGATAAGTCTTCATTTCTAGGAAGAGAGAGGAGAAACTTATCACAATGAAGTCAGTGAGGGTATTTTAAAAGCACATTCCCTTTTGTAAGTTCACTGTTTTTTCCTAATAACATAACGTGGCTATTACATTGTGCAATAACTGTGCCACTATAAGTTGCTGGCCTTTTGTTTTGATATCTTAAAAGGTCCAAGTGCACCGCAATTAAGTCCAATTATTTGTGACTTGTGAGGTTATCCCTGTAAATGACGGTGGGTGAAAACATTACAGAAACAGCGTGTCAAAGACTCCTTGAAAAACTGAACAATGTAAAGACTAGGCAATTATCATCAATGCTAGTTTTTAGATGGAAAAAGACAGCTACTGCCACAGCAATAGCATTCAAAATGAGTTCTCAAGTTAAGAGGAGTAAAGGTATTCTTGGGGGTTAACCAGCTTTACAAGAGGATGATGCTAGGCTATCTAATGAGAGGCAGCTTGAGTATGGCACTTTCACCAGGAAGCTTAAGTAAGCCACTTATTTATTGTTTCATTCTTCATGTCAGTAAAATAAACAGAATTTCTGCATATTCCATGTCTATGTATTAACCAATTTCCAATGTCCTTTTCTCACGTTTTTGAACAATAGGATTTGGTTTAATGTGAAATCTTGCAAAATAGGAGAAACCTTGTATTTTATGGTATAGTGCAAAGCTAAGAGAACAAATACACTCACTGTTTCAAATTACTATTAATATTTTGTAATTTCTTCCAGTCCCTTTATAGAATTTATATGAGATACGTGTAAATCTAAAACCACAGGAGAAAGTAAAGCTTTCTAAAATATTACCAATATAAAACTGACTGTGATTCTTTAAAAAGTGAAACTGTCAATCTGATAAGGCACCAATATGTTATATTTAAATCTACAACACTCAATAAATACCTACTATGTGACTAGCATTTTGCTTGATATTTTCCATTTTAAACTAAAGTATGGGAGCATAGAATATAAAAAGAACTATAACATTTATTTTTTAAATCGTTTTCTCTATGTTATATTAAACAATTATGAATATTATAAATGAGGCATGAAAATATAGGTTCTATATTAATTCATACAAAGACTTTTCCTATGTCAAATATAGTATAATTAGTAATGATAAGTAAACAAAATTCAAATCCTCCCAGTTTAGCTCACCATAAAACACTGGTCCTCTCAGGAATGATACTACTCTCTTTGAAAAAGGAATACTACATTTAACAATAAAACTTTTCTGAATGCAGTGTAATTAAAGCTCTATGCAGGATATAAATCCTGTTTATTGTCTGCCTCACATGCCAGTTATAATACATATTTTAGTTCAACCATCTGACTAGAACATCTGTTACCTGTTTTGTTCTGGATTTTGCAAGCTTCCTCTTTGTGTGACTGATCCCCACTATGTGTTTTATGATGTACAAGTGGCATAACAGCACACAGCAGATGTTTCTTAGCATTGGGCTACAGGCCTTTTCATTGACCAAGGCTGTAAATCTTCTTTTAATTCATTGAGTAACATAAGGATTCTTTAATAATCTAGTCTTTAGCACCTCTAAAACATACACAGAAAGACATTCTTTGCTTACAAATACATCAGAACACATTGCAATGCTTATTTTAAGAGAGAAAGGAACCCATGTTTCTAATTAGTTCATAGTATTACTACTGGAGTTTCAAGAGGAGCAAAAAGACAAAATAATATTACGAAAGAAAAGCAATAACAACATGGTTCATTTTAATTCCTTTTGTGTATGAAAAGAGAACAGTACTAAACCTAAAAAAAAAAAAAAAATACCAGCTCCAGTTTAGCGACTGTCTACCAGGTTCCACGTGGTTTACATATCCTACTAAGGAAATGAGGATCATGGAGATCATGTGCAGCATGTCAAGCTACTCAGCTAGCAAATTCAGTATATATAATCCCATGTTCTTTCCTTTCCTTCATATTGTTGGACTTCAATTGCAGTCACTGTACGAATGACAAAGGTGAAAATGAAAGCAAACTATTCAAAGCATCCATCATCTAATAAACTGTCGTATAGTTTAATATCAAGGGTGGTTTTGGCAAATAGTCTCCAAAATGGCCACAATTAACCAATATGGATTCCTTTCCGCTTTGCATGTATGTTGTTTGTGCCATTAAATACCCCGCTGAACCTGGGCTGACCGTAGCCCAGTGTTAGAATGTAAGGAAATAACCTTCCGTGTCTTCTGAAGCTGGATGATAAGCCTTGCAGTATTAACCTTGTCCTCTTTCAAGTCAATATCATGTGCAAAGTCTAGTGATGTTGCAAACAGCGTTCTGTGAGGAAACACAAACTAATCATGTGGAGAGGTGAAACCAGCTGCCAGCTATTCTAGCCTTTCCAGCCCAGAATATGAATGAAGAAGCCATCTTGAACATTCTGCTCTCAACAGACAGCATGTGGACAGATAGAATGAAGCCCTAGGTAGAGGCCCTCAGTCAAGCCATCTCAGCTACCTCCAGGTATAGGAGTCACCTCAGCTGAGGCCTTAGACATCGTGGAGCCGAAACAAGTGATCCCGGCTGTATCTTGCCCAAATCCCTGACCCATAAAATTATAGATATTGTAAAATGCTCATTTTATGCCACGAATTTTGGAGTGTTTCTTTGACAGCAATCAATGACCAAAATGGTGTTTTGAGAGAGAATGGTTACTCTGCAAGGTGTCATATTTATCATCCATGAGTTTCTTTAGAGTTTTCTTATATCTAGTGTTGGAAAGCCATTTTATTACTATTTCAAAAATCTGTTGCTCTCATTGAAAAACATGATTTTTTTTGTTACTAGAAATATGGAATAAAGAAACAATATCTAAGGTGAAGCAGATTGTACATTTTTAAAGTGTGCTATAATAGTGGTAGTTAGAGAAGTGACCGCCAAATAAATATTTTTAAACTGTTTTTATAAAATTCAGTTTGCTCTCTTATTTCCATCTTTCAGATTATCATTTGAAACAAATTATAAAACAAATATACTGAGAGAGCGAGCCATGATATACAGAAGCTATACATGATAAAGTGGAAATTAAAATGAGCTATACCCCCCTTTCACTATTGTCAATATCTGAAAAAAGCATTGACATAAAAATTACCCAGACACTCCATTTTTGTCATTCTTATTTGTTCCCTGGACTGTCAAAAATGCTCAGGAATCCTAATCCGCACATTTTGATTAGGTTCCAAACCCTATGACTTCAGGCAGAAAGATATTTCAAACCAATTGGAGGCCCTCAGGGAGAGCATGACTGCTCAGCCTGATTTATTCCATGTGCACAGCCACAGGAGCATAATATCTCAATGAATAAATGCATCTATTTAATGATTTTTACACTGGGTTTAGTAGTCACAAAAGGTGCTATATTTATAAGAATAGGAACTGCACTTCTTTTTTTGACTTCAGAATTCAGTACATTTTAAGTACAAGGAACTGCAGTCTTAAGGAATTGTGCTATTAGCTAAAGATTTTTCCAAGTGGGAATTCTGGTCTCTGAGACTTAGAATCCAAGGTAGACATCACCTAGGAATGATTTTAGAAGTAGATGAAAGTCCCCATTGGGACTCTACACATTCTTGTTGTAATAGTTGCCACTTAGAGAGAATATTAGGGTAAAGAAACAATATGAGTTGATGTCACAAAAGTTTCCGAAACTTGTGTTTAATTTGATCAGTTGAAAGCTTGCTTCTACCCTATATTAAGTTAATGATCTTTGATGACTGTTTTGAATGCAGAGGCAAAGTAGTTGCAGGGTGGGATGGAGTGTTTAGTTCCTTCCTCTTTATGCCAGAAAGATATACTTCACTTGAAATAACATGATAAGACCAAGACTATGACCCCATTGTCTGGAGCAGTTGTTCACAAACCTCTTTGGTAAATGGAGCGATAGTAACTATTTAGCCTTTGTGAGCCTTGAGATCTCTGTCACAACTTACTCAATTATTCTTTTGTAGTTCAAAAGCAGCCATAGAGAAGACACGGCATGGCTGTGTTCTAATACAGATTGCCATTTGCTAATCCGTGGTGGGAAGCTATCAGAATTTACCATGGAATATATCTCCTGTACAAGAGACCAGCTTGGGAAGATCCAGATGCAAAAGAAATTAGTATCCAGGGGAGAGACAGGAAAAATAAAGCCTCAAGGGAGACAAGAAATTAAAATGTGGAAGGCAGTACTCATCTTATAGAGTGGATAAAGGAGGACTCAGACAAAAACACTATTTCCTGTGCTGCAAAGAGGGTATGAAGGCTCTAAGGCAGGAATATACCTCAGAAACATATTACAACTATCCTTTTTAAATACCAGGGGAATGAAGCTAAAGAATTGAAATAAAATTCTTAAGTTTTACAGAGTTGGTCAGGTAACAGGACCCAGGTTTAAAGCCTGGTAAACTTTCCTCTCATAGGCACAGTCCTTTACCATTTCTCAAATCTTTAAAGAAAAGTGGGTTCCAAAGCTGCAACAGAAGTGACAGCCCCATATGAGGACAAATGCCTCTGTGCAATTAGCCACGTGCTCTTTTCTATCAAAATAACAGTCCACAGATATGGAATCTGACACCATTGATGACTTTTAAACTCCATCAGATATAAGAAGAAGTCCATTTTGATATTACCAGTAATCTAAACCAGTTGTTCCTCATTTTTCTTCATTGTGATGCCCCAAATCCCAATTAAAAATATCCAAAGTAGTCCTTTGGATATTTTTGCTTTGGGGCTAAGAATTGCAACTATTTTAAATAACTATGTTAAATTCTTTGCAAAATTAATTCTCATGCTCTTGTCAATTTTAATTCTGAAATTTTTTATAAGTTAGTAGCACCCACAAATTGAACTGGGAAAAAGTACTGAGGTAATGATAGTGGTTATAAGAACAATTACACTGTACTGGCCTAGTCCTGACATTTCAAAAAAGATATAACTAATACATCATAGCATAATACGATATGATATATGTATATTATGTGTGTGCATATGCATAATATATAAATGCATTTATCATTTATATATATTTATATGATTTTCATAATCAATCTGAGTTTATATCATATAAGTATATATAATATTTATATGCACATCAATAATATTTACATGTATTGGCATTACCTATTGATATTAATATAATACATAAAATCAGGTGATTTTGGTAACTAATAGAAGTTGAGGTAAATAGAGCTACAAAGATACACTAACAAGCAAAGCTATTTTAAGAAGAAAGACAGCAATCTAGAGAAGAGGCAATGGGGAAAAAAAGCGCAAAACTTGCATTCAAAGCATGCTCAAATTTATCTGACAAGGGAGAAGGGTGATAAAGTAATGGAGTAAGTAAAAGCTACATTTCCAAAATCAAAATTTTCTTTTATTTGAAGAAGAGATAAATCTTTTCACAGTTAAACTAATACTTTGCATAAAATCACATATATATCATGGAAGATACATGTGCACTGTATATCGAAATAATTGAAAGTGCCAAAAGAGTATGTACCAAAATAAGCAAGGCTCATTGGTTTTACTTATGCAAACTGATGTTACAGTGAAGCCAACGTGACTAAATTCTGATGTTATCTGAATTCATGAAATGCAGCTTGTCTGAATGCCTGAGAATTCCTTCTACAGTTCCAATTAGATTCTACAATTTTATTTAGTTGCTTTGCTGGGTGAAATCTAAATATAAACTGCATCAAATTTATAAACTTTTCCTTCTTAAGAATCATAAAACTTTGCTAATTTATTTGTATATCTTGTTGAAAATATTATATTATCTTGTTTTTTAATTTAAAACCAATTTGAAAGACTAGTCTAAATATGTTGCAGAACTTTATTGGAATTCTGCTGCTTTAATCTAATTCTGCTCAGCAATATAATATGCATCAAATTGAGGGGTTTTGATAGGAAAAATGAATAAATTTAAGATCTCAGGATTTTATCCTCATTTGCATTACTCTGCACACAAAAGCTTAAGCTTTCTTTCTTTTTTTTTTAGACATCCAAATATCAATAAAGATGTAGTACAGGCAAAGAACATTTCAGAAACAGAAAACAGCTGGCATTTCAGCCAGAAAGACAATTTTCCTTGGGGGCTCTTTCATTGCTTTAACACTAATCTGTGACAAAAAGGTCTTGTCAGACCCTTATTGCATTTAAGAAGCTTTGGGTGAGATTTATATTGATCTGGAATGAGGCAACTGACAACATTGCAATAAATTTTTACTACTTAGTACTGATCAATATGTGCTTTTCCCTTCAAACTTTTCTTATAGAAAATTGCCTTGAATTGTTTCAGATAACATCAAAATACTGCTCAGTTAATTATATCTTTTTCTAAAGGTTATACATTCTTAATGAAGAGAGACGCTTCCATTACACTAAAATCTTTGTTTCCTTGGGATCTCATATATATAATATGCATATAGAAAATACACACTCACAGACCTATCTATAGACACACACTCATACACACACAGAGCTACATACATGTATTTGGCAGATAAAACAAAAACCCACATAAACTATTTTTCAAACTAATCTGTATATAAATGTTCATTATGACATATTAAGATCATAAGGATTATCAATGTAAGTAATTCTTTTCAGAAGTATTTTTTTCTCTAAAAATTGTTTTCATGAAGGTTCTGGGAAAAATCTTCAACTTCTAATTTCCCAAATTTTCAATATAATTTCTCTCTCCAATATTTAGCTTGTTGTCCACTCTCTTCTAGAAGCTGCAGTAGGCTTGGTCTCAGATCAGTGCCATATATATAAGATACTATAGCTTTCAATCAGTATTTTATTTCCTTAGCTCTAAGGAATGCCACAGGACAGGAGACAATACAGCTTATATAGCAAAAACAGAGCAGTGATCTTATAGTTTCCAGACACAAATTGTGACGCCCAAGTCCCTCTTACAGTCAGGTTATGCTCAGTAAAAAGAGATGAGGCTGAGTAGCCACAGGCCATTACACAATTACACATCACAGAAGCCATCAGCTCTCTGGTGCCTTCGCTATTTATTCATAGTCACGAATCCCCTCCCTACCAGGGGTACATGACTTGTTCCCATTCTCATAGGCAACTGCTTTTGCTTAATAACACATAATTTGGCATGCAAACTCGGTAATTATAGACAGGTGATTGGTCAAGGCATAGTCCTTGGCTGGAATCTATTTTATTTGGATCTTGTATAACTATCCTTTTAACAATTGTTTGAGTTAATGTTGCAAGAAAGATTCAATTTAGATTCAAGAGTTGGACTTATATGTGGCTATAGGAATAGCCACAGAATCAGCTTATAACCCTATTTATCAATTCACTCCATCCTAAATGTTAAAATAAGGGACATTGTTGGCCTTCTGAAATATTGTATCCCTCATGTTTTGATAATCATTTTGCAGTAATAAATCACTGCTCTTATATGACTTCATTTTAAAAGCCTTTACAGCATTTCTGTTTTAGAACTAAACTGCTCTAAGCACTACGACTAACACCTTTCTTTGAAAGTTTTGTGATTATAGTCTATGTAATAATAGGCTATAGCAATATCTTGGATTTGTATATCATTCTTTCAAAAGGCTTATACATACTCTTCTAAAGAAACTTCATTTGATTAAATGTTTACAGATAACTTACATATTATTTTTAAGATAGAATTTTATTCAATGAAGGCAATATAGAAAGCCCTGTCATTGTTTCTGAATATTCAGGGGGGGAAAATCGATGTATATTGCATAATAAAATGCAGTTTAAAATATCCTTTAAACCTGTTCAAGGAGTGCAGCCTAACTGACAAAAAGTGTGACAATCCAATGGAGAACAAGATAAAAAAAATTGCTAGAGTGTGAATCTATAGACTTAAGAGAAAGCTGATGTTGGAATTTGCCCTGGGTTAACTGCCAGTCTTGCTGGCTTATCGCCTGGGTTTTAATGGGCCACATGTCAGGAACAGGAGGCAATTCCTGATGCACTTGAAGGGTGAGAAATAGGATTTTAGAATCCTGAAGAAAGCCAGAACCTACAGGGTGTGACATGAAATACATGATTTGCGGGGGAAGAAAAAGCTCACACAATGGAGAAAGGCAGTAGTGAGGAAACTTGCCGATCTTGGCCTTAGCTCTAGAAGAATGTGAGAAAAAAAAAGTCATGAGAGCTCATACCATATCCTCAAGCAAATAATCATTTATGTTTGAGCCCAGAATTCACAACAAGTTTATGGTCTCAAAATAATTCCAAAAGTATATAGTGGGTTTCATTGATCATGCTGCCAGGTACATATCAAAAGTAACCAGACAACGCTCTCTGAAAGGAAGAATTTTAAATCCAAACCACAAAGAGTAACTGCAGATAAATATTCACGGAACGTAGCTTATAATAAAAAGAAATTCTAAACATAGGATAAAGAAAGCCACAACGAGTGGCAGCAGAAGTAAACCAAATTGCATATCAGACCTGTAAATAACTCAGAATTATGGCATAAAATTAAAAAAAAAAAAAGATGTAATATGTTTAAAGAAATTAAGGATCAATTTTTAAAGGACATAGGAAAATAGGCTGTAAAATGGATCAGGGAGACTTGAGAAAAGGACAGATTTAATTTTTAAAATATAAGTGAAAATGAAAAAAAAACGGGCAAGTTGGTTTTCTCTGATAATGGTGGACTAGTTTGCTTTAAATCATTCCTCTTGCTGAGAATAAATACAGTAGTTGAACGAATCAAAATCATGAAAATATGGTTGTAGGTATTGGAGAGCTAAAAAGTCAATAAATATTTGAAAGGCCATGACCCTGGAGAGACTGAAATCCAAGAGTAGCAAGTCAAGCCTCTGTTATTGTCTCCCCTCCCAACCGCCTGCTAGACATTAGCCTTTTCAAAATCAATGACTGCCTTGTGACACAATGACATGGACAACAGAACTGGAATTCAGTGCCTACCGGAAGGGACCCAAGAAGATTAAAAGCTTTCTGTTTTATCACAGTGTGATAACCCTGGGTAGACAAATATATCAGGATATAAAAATATTGCAGGATAGAAAAATACATCAAGAAACTGAACAGAAACCTCAGTAAGTGACCCATATAAGTTGGAATTCTGATACCCATAATAGCTAGCTTTGCTAAGCAGTGGAGAAAGGATAGAAAATACTGTAAAGGGTGCTGGGAAAAAGTGTTTATCTATATGGAGTTAGAGAAAATACATTTCCATATTCCTTCCTAAAATTTGTAACAGGCTGATAACTTCCAATATGCTTTCTTAAGAATATTTTTTGGCCCTTATTGCAATAAACTTTAACTTATTAGAATTCCTCCTAGATCTCCTAAGGACTACTACCATACCTTGGGGGGGGGGGGGGTGGAGGGTGGAGGGGGAGGTACCTATGGATCAAAACACAAATGTGTAAGGTAAAATTTTAAAACCTTTGGAAGAAAATACAAAAGTATATCTTATATTGGGTAGGAAACAATTATTTTTTTAATTTTTAATTAAAGTTTATCATTCATAAACATGAACATTTGTAAATAATAAGTGTATACTATATGTTGTGAACTTACAAAACAAACATGCATATCATCATACAGGGCTCCCATATGTGATCCTACCACCAACACTTGCATTGTTATGAAACAATTGTAACAAACTATGAAAGAGCATCCAGTAAACATTACTACTAACTATAGCCAATATCTTACATTTGGTGTATTTTTCTCCCAACCCACCTGGTTAATGATACCCTGTATTCATATTATATGCTTGTTATAATTCATGAGAGATTGTTCTCATATTTGTTCTATTAACCACAGTCCATTTTCCACCACAGGATTCACTGTGTTACCCTCTCCCATGCTTTATACAATCCATTCAAATTGTACACACAGTGGTTCTCATATTCATCACAGAGTGGTGCTATCATTATCTCAGTCAATTTCAGAAAATTTTCATTACCCAAAAGGTAAAATCCCATACCACCTTATACCCACAATTGTTGTCCCTTAGAATTGAAAAGATCTTTTAAGACATTGTTGCAAAAATATTACATTACTGTTAACTATAATCCATAAATTACATTAGTTGTGATTTTCCCATATATGACAACATACTTAGCACTTTGTAAAGGAAGAACATTCTTCATCCACAGACTATCCCTTTCAGCCACAATGTCATTTATAAATCAGCAGTCTTAATTATACTCACCATGTGTTACCATCAACTCTATTCATTTCCACATTTTTATGAAAAATCTTATTTAAAATTCTACATATGTTGAGTATTAGTTCCCCTTCTCAACCCACGTTCTCTTTCCTAGCAGCCTATAATCTATAGTTTACCTCTGTGAGTTTACTCATTGTATTTAGTTCATATTAATGAGAACATAGAATATTTGTCCTTTTGTGTCTGGCTTATTTCAATCACCATAATATCCTCAAGGTTCATCCATGTTATCATATGCATCCCGATTTCTTCTTTCAACTGAATAGTATTCCATTTTATGCATAAACCACATTTTGTCCAGCCATGATGGACAACTGTGTTCTTTCCATATTTTAGCAATTGTGACTAATGCTGGACTGAAATTGATGTGCAAATATCATTCTGCATCCTTGCTTTCAGTTCTTCTGTATATATTGCATGTAATATATATATACATATATATTCTGTATATATTACCAGGATTGCTGGATCAGATGGCAGTTCTATATTCATCTTCTTGAGGTCCTGCCAAACTCTCTCCCACAGAGGCTGCACCATGCTGTTTTCCCAGAAACTCTCCTTTTAGATACGTACGTATTTAGTACCATTATTGCTTCCTGGTAAACTCATCCTTTTCTTATTATGAAATGTCTCTCTTGATGGCTGGTAATTTTCTTTTTTTCTCTTGAAACTACTGCAGTTAAATTAGTATAGTCATTCATGCTTTATTTTGATTATTAGCAATGCACATTCTATCATTTACTTTACTTTTACTTTCAACTTACACATATCATGACACTTGAAATGAGTTTTTTGTAGACTACATACAGTTGTATACCTTTATTAAAGTAAAAATAGAAGTAATATCCATTGTGAGCTCAGACAACTAGAAATCAATAATACAAAGATGGCTGGAAAATCCCAAAATATTTGGAAGTTAAATGCCACACTTCTAAAACACACACGAGTAAAAGAAATGTGAAACAAAAGTAAAAGATAAATTTTGAACTAAATTAAAATGAAAATACAACTTATAAATTTGTGGAGTGCAGTAAATGCAGTGTTTATATGAAGAAATATCAAAAATAAAAAATCCAAGTCTTCAACTTTGGAAATTATAGAAAGAAGAGCAATTTGAGCCTAAAGCATGCAAGCAGAAGAAAAGAAATACTTTTAGAGAAGCAATAAATAATACTGAAGTAAAAAAAAGTTCCCTTAATACCTTAGACAGATAAAGACATTAAAGAAGGAAAAATAAAACTACAAATCAGTATCTCTCATGAACATGGATGCCAAAATCCTTTCAAAATATTAAGAAATAAAATCTAAAAACATATAAAATAAGTACATACACCATGATGTAGTTGAATTTATTTTACATATGCTATAGGCTAGTGTACTGTTTGCAAATCAATCAGTGTGATTCATACTATCAGTAAGTTAAAGGAGTAAATCACATACTTATTTCAGTTGATAAAAAACGAATCATTTGACAGACTCTAACAGCTATTCAAATTAGGAGACTTTTTCAATTCAGTAAAGAACATCAACAAAACAAAAGAAAGGACAGCTAATACCTACTAAAATGTGATAGATTAGACACTTTCCTATCAGATCTTGAACAAGGCAAACATGTCTTCTTTCACCACTCCATTTCAACATCATACTAGACATCCTAGATAGGGTAAGAGTAAATGAAAAATTAATAAAACAATATACACATTGGACAGGAAGAAATAAAACTGGCTTTGTTCACATATGACACATTTGTCTATGTAGATAACCATAATGAATCCACAAAAAAAAAAATTGTTACCTGAGTATAACAAAGACTCCATATAAAATTCAACTTCTTTTTTACATAATAGCAAAAAACAACTGGGATTTAATTTTTTAAAAAAATACCATGCACAATAGCATGAAAAAAAATCAAATACTGAGGAATAAACCTAACAAAATATGGGCACGGTCTATATGTGACAAAGTAAAAAACTCTGATAAAAGAAATCAAAGATAATTTAAAGAAATAGGTAGATATTCTATTTCTGTGAATTGGGAGACTCAATATTGTTTAGATGCCAAGTCCTCTCAATTTGTTCTATAGAGTCAATGCAATCCCAATCAAAATGCCTACAAGCACTTTTGTAAATATCAGTAAATGTTATTGTTTATAAGGAAGCTAAAGTTTATAAGGAAATGCATGTTACTCAAATGTGGCCACCCTCACAGCCAAACTCAGCGTGTAGATGCGATGCATTCCCCCCAGCGTGGGACATGACACCCGGGGATGAGCCTCCCTGGCACCGAGGGATCACTACCACATACCAGCTGAAGAAGCAACTAGAAAATGACCTTGAATTAAAGATTCAATGTGGAACAGCAGAATATACCTGTCTACATATAATGACATGACTTTGGGAAGCTGTTTGACCTAATGTAAGGGGGAAATGGAAAGGAGAAATGAGATTATAAGGCTGTGAGTCTCTAAAAAAGAGTCTGGAGGTTGTCAGAAGGAATACCCCTATGTACAACTGAACAGAGTCTAAGAGACAGATAAGGTAGATACAACCCCAGGTATTGGTTCTTTTGAGGGATAAAGAGACCCACGGGTTCTATGGTCATGGCAGAAGGGGTTCACTGCCATGACAGATAGCCCTTCTTTGGAGCTGGTGTTTCTGCGTGATGGAATTGGACTCAGAGGGGATCTCTTTTCACAAGACTTGCATGCTACTTTATTGGAATTGTAGTCGGTGCTGGGTTTAAGATATATGTAGGGGATTTGAATCTCTGGACTGATAATATGAGACCCAGGCCCAGAGCCTCAACAGACTTCAGCTCCTACACTTTGATTTATTGGACTTACTCCACTCAGCTAACATGGAGTTGAAGAAGGTCAACCACCACAATATGGAGCCTAGAGTGTCTACAACTGGAAGCGGGAGGAGTGCATCCAGTACCCATATGGAATCTAAGCCCTCACTTGACATAGATGTGCAATGGACACAACCAATCCAATGTCCACAGAGAAAATGTGGAATGGGTGTGGGAACGGTAGCCATGGTGGCTGCTGGGTGTGGGGAACGGGAGGAAGAGATGAGATGTGGAGGCGCTTTCGGGACGTGGAGTTGTCCTGGATAGTGCTTCATGGACAATTACGGGACATTATAGATCCCCCCAGGACCCACTGGATGGAACGTGAGAGAGTCTGGGCTATGATGTGGACCATTGACTATGGGGGGCAGTGATGCTCAGAGATGAACTTACCAGGTGCAATGGATGTGTCATGATGATGGGAGAGAGTGTTGCTGTGGGGGGAATGGGGGGCGGGGGCGGTGGGGTTGAATGGGACCTCATATTTTTCATAATGTAATTAAAAAAATAAATAAATAAATAATTTTTTAAAAAAAAGTTTATAAGGAAAAACATGAGACTAAAATAGCCAACACAATATTTTAATAATAAGAAATTTGGAGGACTTGCCTTATACAATTTTGAAAATTACCATAATGCTATACTAATCAAAGTAATGCAGTTTTCATGAAATAATAGACACCTAGAAAAAAGGAACAAAATGGTAATCCCAGGAATAGACCCACACATATATGGTCAAATAATTTTTGACAGAGGGTCAAAGGTTTTCAATGTACCATGAATAATATTTGTAATTTAATGACGTATTTGTAAATAATGGTGCTGGAAAAATTGAACATCCCTATGTTAAAGAAATGAAACTGGGAAGCAGATGTGGCTCAAGTGATTGGGCTTCCACCTACCATATGGGAGGACCTGGTTCTGATTCCTGGGGCCTCCTGGTAAAAAAACAAACAAACAAACACATGCCTCGTGGTAAACCAGTGCCCTTGCAAGTGAGTTACACAGCAAGATGAGGATACAACAAGTGAGATGAAGGAGAGAATCAAGGCAAGGAGCAACAGAAACCAGGCAATGAGGTGACACAAGTGACAAGAAAACTTTCTCCACATCAGAGGTCCCCAGAATCAAATCCTGGTAAATTCAAGAGGAGGAAAAAATGAGAAGAGAAGACAAAAAGAGAAATAGATACAGAAAATCACACAATGAATGCACACAGACAGCAAAAGAAAAAAACAGTGGGGGTGAGGGGGAGGGGAAAAAAGAAATGAAACTATACACAGACCTCAAAACTTACACAAATTAAATCAAAATGGATAATAGAACTAAATGTAAAATGTAAAATTATAAATCTTCTCGAAGAAAACATAAGAGAAAATTTTATCTGGCCTTGGATTTATTGAAGAATTTTTAAAGGGCAGAAGATATGATCCATGAAAAATAATTGATAAATCATATATAGTAGCTTAAAAAATGACAAATTCTGATCTGTGGTAGACACAGTTAAGAAAATGAAAAGCAAGCCTCAGACTGGGAAAAAATATTTGCAAAATATAACTGATAATGTACTTATACCCAAATATATAAAGAAAAACCTAACAATACCAACGGCTGCCAAGAATGCAGAGCAAAAAGGCCTACCAATCTTTGCTAATGGGAAAGCAAACTAGTACAGCCACTTTGGGAAAGAGTTTGTCAATTTCCTTCAAAGCTGAACACAGACTCATCATACCATTCAGTAATTATGTTTTTAGAAATTTACCCAAATTATTTTTGAAAACATATATACACAAAAACCTGTACATGAACATTAATAGCAGCTTTATTCATAACTGTTAAAATTGAAAAGCAGCCAAATAACTTTTATTTGATGAACAATTAAACAAATTGATAATTCTATGCAATGCCATATCATTCAACAACTAAAAGGAAAAAAACAATCAAGCTATGCACAAACATGGATACAGATTAATTGCAGATTGTTAAGTAAAAGAAGCCAGTCTGAAACATATTTTTAAAATCCATTTATATAATGTGGAAAGGCCAAGAAAGAAGCAAGGGAAACAGATCAGGATGCCAAGAAAGGGATGTTTTAGTTTCCTGGGATGTTCAAGCAAATACCTTGCTATGGGTCAAGGTAAGCAATGAAAATTTATTTGCTCATGGTATTGAGGATAAAAGAAAGTCCAAATCAAGGTGTTATCAAGGTGATGCTTTCTTCTCAAAGACTGTAGCCTTACAGAGCTGGTGGCTGGTAACCTTTCGTCTTTAACTTATCACATGGCAATGAACA
Source organism: Dasypus novemcinctus (assembly GCF_030445035.2). Lineage (NCBI taxonomy): Eukaryota > Metazoa > Chordata > Mammalia > Cingulata > Dasypodidae > Dasypus > Dasypus novemcinctus. The sequence continues at coordinate 125,978,412 of NC_080676.1, forward strand.
TGGTAGCCTCTCCTAGCCTCTCCCTTCTCTTCTGGGATCCGCTGAATTTCAGCTTCATGTTTACGTGACTTTTACTCTGTCTGTCTGAATTTCACTATGCTTATATAGGATTCTGGTAATAGGATTAAAATTCATCCTGATTGAGGTGGGTCACACCGTAATGAAGTTACTTCATCACAAAGTCCTCCTTACAATGGATTCATACCCACAAGAATTTTTTTTAATGTTTTTCTGGGGTACATGAACTCATGTTTAGTTAAATATAGATATATAGAAATATTTATAATTATGTGTATATACATAGATTAATACACACAAATATATATAATTGTTAGCTTAGGGCTTAAAGCAACGACACTGACTAGCAACAGGCATACCTAGCACCAAGATCTTCATTTCTAATACCATTCTCCAATTAAAAAAAAAAAAACAGGTTTCCTTGGAAATATGTCATTCTAGTGTTGAGCAGGTAATATACAAAATTAGCCTTGGACATCTTGTAGTGTCACAAATAAGGAAGACCTCAGCTCAAGAAAACAAAACACAACGATGTAAAAGGGGCATGAGAACCAACAAAAAAGAGCTCCCACTGGCCAAAGCTGGAACAATTTGAGCAAGAAAATCAAGGAACAATGCATTATAACACAAAGTATGAAATAAATATCCATGAGTCTATACTGATACAAATGATTGAATAAATAAATAAATGGGGTGCAGAAATAAATCACCCATGCAACAATATTCCATATAATTTATGTAATACATCTCTCTCAAGGAAATGGAGCATAAGTCTCTACTCTGTAAGTGTGAACTGCACATGGTGACTTTCTTCCAAAGAATACAGTAAGGAGAGGAGGGGTAAAGAGTAAATTTACAGTGAAGAAACCTTATAAACACTACCTCAGCTGGGTACCAAGATTAACATCAACAGTGATAAGTCATGTTGTCATCAAGTGCCATTGAAAGGATGTGATGAAAATAGGACTTTACAATTATATTCTTCCTCCCTAAAATCCCTGCCAAAAAATCCACGACCCCAGACTAATCATAAAAAATAATCTTCAGACAATTGATAAGTCTCTCAATTGAGGCATTCTACAAAAGACCTACCCAATACTCTTCAAAACTGTCAAGATTATCAAAAACAAAGAAATATGAGAAACTGGTGAAACCTAAGGGTGCCTAAGGTGACATCAAGCCTAAATAGAATGTGGTAATCTGGATTGGACCCTGGAACAAAAAAATAAATATCCTGAGAAAAGTGAGGAAATTTGAATACAGAATTTTGTTAATAATAAAGTATCAATATTCATTCAACAGTTGTGACAATTGTACAAATGTAAGATATGAGCTCTAGGAGAAACTAGGTGTGTGGTATATATACCTCTCCCAAATTTTTGTAAATCTAAGACTATTTTATAATTCACAAGTTTGTTAATAAAAATCACCCAGTTAAATTGAGCTTATCTTCAGCTTTTACAATGCTTTGATTTTATGCCACCTTTGGTAGACTGAATTATGCACCGAAGGAAAGTATGTTCTTAATTCATTTCTGTGGGTGTGAACCCATCCTAAATAGAACTTTTGAAGATGTTATTTTTAGTTACAGTGTGGCTAACTGTATTAGGCAGCCAAAGGGATGCTGATGCAAACTACCAGAAATCTGTTGACTTTTATAAAGAGTATTTATTTGGGGTAGATTCTTACAGTTACCATGCCATAAAGCATAAGTTACTTCCCTCACCAAAATCTTTTGCCACGTGTTGGAGCAAGATGGCTGCTGATGTCTATGAGGAGTTCAGGCTTCCTGGGTTTATCTCTTCCCAGGGACTGCTTTTCTCTAGTCTCAGGGTTCATCTCTTCCTGGGGCTTGCTTCTCTTAACTCACAGCCAAGCTCCTCTGTGTGCTTACTTCCCAGGGCTCCAGCTCAAGACTCCAGCATCAAAACTCCAACCTCTCTTCTCTGCGGTGCAGGTTCTTTTTGAGTCCCTGCCCACCAAGGGGGTGGGGATGTAATGTTCTACTGATGTGGCCCAATCAAAGCCATAATCACTATTTAACCAAGTAGAAGTAAAACCTTTGAATCCAATACACTCTAATATGCCCAGAAGAAAAGACCAGTTTAAAAATATAATCCAATATTTCTTTTTGGAATTTATCAATAATATCAAACTGCTACACCAACTCAATCAGGATGGGTCTTAATCCTCTTACTGGAAGAGTTTTAGGGGAAAAAAAAGCCATAGGAGGGAGCCAGAAGTTGAAAGGCAGCAGAAACCCAAAAGGAAAGGAGAACACATAATCATGTGCATTGTCATATTAAAGAAAAGCCAAAGACCTAAGGATCACTGGCAGCAATCCTAGAATGCCACAGTCTTTGAGAACTTATTCTATTAATAAGAAATAATTCTTAAATGAGATATGCAACTACAAAATGCAAAGAAACAAATTTAATTAATTTTACCACTTTAAAATAAAATATTCTCAATTTTTAAAAAATCATAAAGGGAGTATACAGTTAAACCACACTTTGGGAGAAGACACCGGTAACTTCAGTTATCTAAACTACACAAAGCATTCTTAGAAATTTATAATAATGAGACAACTCAATAGAAAGGGGACACAAGACAAGAATGAGCATTTCATAGCCTCAGTCTCATTAGTAATTAGGACATGACAAATTAAAACACAATAAGGTACATCCAACAGATCACATCCATTAGATTGGCAAAAATTAAAATGTCAGTGTTATAAAGGGTGTAGGTAAAGAGTTTCTCTCATAAACTTGTTTCTTAGAAGGTAAATTTGTACAAATGCTTTGGAAAAATCTACTAAAGTAGAAATCACATATAAACTATGGCCCAGAAATTCTGCTTCTAGTTATATACCTGAAAGAAATGTGGCTGTGGCTCTACATAACTAGGAACAACAAAGCCTGAAGAAAGATTTCTAAATATCATGAGGCACTACTAATAGAAACCCAGTTTGGGTGCTGCCTGTCTGCCAGTTGTTATGATACTTAAAGACTGGACACAGGAAATAGAAAGGCTGCTTCAGTGTATACTCCTCTACTACCATTTTTTTGTCAGGGCAGCCAGTCTCCCTCAGCTTGGCTCAAACATGGCTCTTGTAATTTCATTGTCAATGCTTTGAGCAGTTAAATTTGCTTGGTGTTATTACTTAGTAAAGCTAAATATGCATAAAACAGAAATTCTGCTCCAATGGGTATGCCCTAGAGAAACATTTGCAAAGATGCATCTGAGCAGTGTTGATTATAACAATAATGATCAAAACCAGAACACATACCCCTGGACAGGAGAATAGGTCAAGTGATTGTAGTATGTTCACACTATGAAAACACTGTGCAGGGGAGAAAATGAATAAACTTCAGATGATGAATCTGAATCTACTTGAAGGAAAATCACAAACAATCTGCAAAATCAATAACAATAATATCCCAGCCACGAGTAATATATGTGGTGTGAGTTCTGCTCATGCTATTCAAAACCTGGCAAAAAATGAACTATACATTGTGTAGTAATGAGAGTCACTGTGTGCATTAAAATTTAAACACTGGTTACATTCTAGTTCCTAAACTGGTTGACCTGCTATAAATGGCATCTAATTGTTCCTTAAACTACTCACTGCATTACTAGAAAATTTTTAATTAAGTAAATATTAAATTAAGTGATCTATGTCAAATTTATGGTTATTGTTGGAATCGAAGTATATACTGTTTACTTAGAAATCTAATATAGCCCTGTTATGACCAAGTAGTCTTCCAGGATTCTGGGATGTTCTGAAAGAATTATGCTGCATTTGAAAACATAATCTGACCATTTTATCAATATATATTCATCTAAAAATAAATGCTACTTATTTGTTTATTTTTATTTTAGGAGTATTTATGTTTTATTTCATCTTGCATTCATCCAATTTATTCTATGTAATGGGAACATATTATGAGAGGAAATGACAATTGGTTCACCAGAAAGTAAATAAACCAAAATTTATCTCCAAATATGTTGTTTTAAGATATTCAGAATTAATGACCTTATATTTTCAAAATATTAAACTCATGGGATGCATAGTAGTGTCAGCAAACAAAAATTTTAATATTTCTCTGATAAATTTATACAGATTCTCATGCAGCTGTCAACAACAGAAGCGGACAAAGGAAGAACACGCAGCAAATGGACACAGAGAACAGACAACTGGGGTGGGGGGAAGGGGAGAGAAATAAATAGAATAAATAAATCTTAAAAAAAAAGGATCATATTCATAAATTTTTATTTTTTATTAGAGAAATAGATTTACAGAAAAATCATGCATGTAATACACAGTTATTAATAAATGTTATTAATACCTTGCATTAGTGTGGTACATTTGTTACAATTATGAAAGAACATTTTCATGACTGTACTATTAATATTAATTATAGTCTATAATTTAAAATAGGGCCCCCTATTTATGTTGTAGAGTCCTATGCTTGTTTTTTTTCCTTAAATTTTTTTCTAGTAGCATACACACAATCTAAAATATCCCTTTTAAGCACATTAATATATATAATCCAGTAACGTTACTGACATTACAAACTTTGTAACAAACCCAAATAGACACTTTGTACAATTTACCAGCTTCTGGTACCTACATTCTAGATTCCAAATCTATAGATTGCATACTCTAATTATCTCATATATGTGAAATCTTTCAATATTTGTCCTTTCCTGCCTGGATTATTTCACTACATGATGTCTTGAGGTTCATCCATATTGTTGTATGTACCAGAACTCCATTCCTTTTTATGGCTGAATAATATTCCATTGCATGTATATACTATATTTTATTTATCCCTTCATCTGTTGATGGACATTTCAGTTTCTTGCATTTTTTGGTGATTGTGAATAATGTCATTGTACACATTGGGATGGAAATATCTGTTTGAGTTCCTGATTCCAAATATTTTGGGTAAGTGCATAGAAGTGGGATTTTTGATCATATAGTAATTCTATATTTAACCTTCTAAGGAAGCACCAAATTTTATTCCACAGCAGATGCACCATTTTACATTTCCAATAACAATGAGTGTTCCTGTTTCTCCATGTCCTTTCCAAAACTTGTAATTTTCTGTTTTTTTTTTTTAATCATAGCCATCCCGATGAATGTGAAATGGCATCTGAATACAGTTTTTATTTTCATTTTCCTAATAGCTGATGATGTTAAGCATCATCAGTTCAACATCATCAGCTCTTTTGGCTATTTATATATCTTGTTTGTAAAAATGTCTATTCAAGTCTTTTGTCCATGGTTTAGTTGGGTTGTTTGTCTTTTTATTGTTGAGTTGTAGGATTTCATTATATATTCTGGATATTGAACCATTATAAGTTTATATTATCTTCCATTGAGAAGTTTGTCTTTTCACTTTTGGGACAAAGTCCTTTGATGCTCAAAAGCTTTTAAATTTTAGGAGGCTCTGTTCTGCTAAGGAAGAGGTAGAATTTCTAAATGCTAAACAAAGGCAGCTTTATGCAGTCAAATCAATTCCAGGTTTCATCAAATGATTATGAGAATTGAGCAATCACAGAAAAGAAAAGTGATTAATTAAAGACATAGGAAAGAATAAAAGTATATACAACCACTCACCAAATCAGGGGAAAACTCAACATCTGAACTCTCACATGGCTGGGGAGCCCCTTTGCAGGCAATCAGAGTTCCAATTGGAAATACATTCCCAGGCAGAGTGTCCCCTCCTGGGTAAAGCTTTGACAGGCAGCTTGGGGATCATACCTTTTAAGGGTTTCCAAACCTCAGAACTCTAATTAGTCTTACAACTCATGAGGAATGACCTCATCAAAAGTAACCAAATCCATCTGGCAGTGGGTAGCCAGCCCTCCAGAGGAAAGACATGGTGTCTTGAGGGATCTTTGTTCTATTATATTTACGGTACACTGAACAGGAACATAAGAGTTTTCTGCTTTTAATTTTATAGGGGATAAAAACAGGATGTGCAAATATCATGTCTGGTTTTAGTTCTTCTTAAACATTTGTTTTTTGGGGTCATGGATGATGGCGCTGCCTGCATAGTAGCATCACAACATTCCAAAGGACAAAGGACAAGTTAATCATTCACAATTCTAGACTAAAACAGCAGACACTACTGATTAGATAGCTTTTGAATTCACAATTTTTAATAATAATTTTCTTATAGTACATCAGGCTCCATTTACATATTTTTTTCTTTTGTTGCTTATGCTTTAGGTATAAAGTCTAAGAAACCATTGCCTAACACAAGACACTGAAGATGCTTCCTACTAGGAATTTTATAGTCCTGGTTATTTTATGTAGGTCTTTGAACCATGTTAAGTTTTGCATAAGATATGAAAAAGATTTTTCCCCTTCATTCTTTAACATGTGGATACCCAATTCTCCAAGCATATTTTTTTCAAAATACTATTCTTTTTCAATTGAATGAACTTGGCACCATTGTCAAAAATCAATTGTTGATAGTGGGGGGATTTATGGGGGGAAATACACCTAAAGCATACCTTTATGGCATATGAATGTATTCATGTTGTCATGGGTATATTCGCTCTATAGATAGAGACCTACACATTGTCCAACAAAATAGGAATCTCCCATCTTGGGGAGTCCTGCTACTTTCTCAAATAAAATGGCAAAAATCTGAATATATAGCCAGTGTCTATGAAAAGAATATAGGCCAATATTCCAAGCCCTCCATCTTAATTCTTGCACTTAAGAACCTTGTTGGTATGAAAAAGAAAGTTAGCCTAATTATAATTAAAGTCTAAGAAATGTGGCCTCTCTCTAAGCCAAACTTGGCAAAATAGCTCACTAATTTACCGTCATGTGGGACATAACTCTCAGGGATGAGCCTCCCTGGCATTGAGGGATTATTACCAAGTGCCAACCAGTGATGCATTTAGAAAAAAACCTTGACCATAAGGGTGAAACTAACTACAAAAGATTTTTCATGACTAAAAGATTTCAATGTGTGTAAGGAGGTCATTCCTGAGGTTATACATATGCAGGTCTCAGACAGATCTCACTAAGTGCCACAGTAAACAAAGCCTCAAACATAAGTGGTCCCAAGGGTTCTAAGGATGTCCAGACACTATAGGCAAGATACACATCCTCATGAAATCAATAGCCCCCTCAAAAGGCCCTGTTTTGGAATATATGAAAATCTATTTCCCCATATAATATATGGAATTCCTCTATTTATGATTCTTCTACTCTTTTTATTTGAGCACATAATTATCACTGTATCCATTCAATATATGTCTCAGGGACTTAAATTTTTGGTCTGTTCATATGCTAGTTACACCCTGAACCTCAGCAGAATTGCAGCCAATACTTACTCTCCAGTCCTTCAGACTTGCCCAGGACAACAAACAGAATAATGATGATGGACAGGTACCATTTTAAAAAAACATAGATTATATACAACTGCCAGCAAAACAGTTCTTTCCATCTGCCTCATATATCTAAGCCTCCTGTCAATCTGAAGTAGTCAGGGAGACATCTTCTCAAATCTCTCAAAGTTAAGGAATAAACAGAAGATGGCGTCTGAGTGAGTGTACCTCACAGTCTCTCCTGCAAAGAGGCAGCTGAGTGGGCTTGGAGTCTTGCCGGAGTGGGCTATTTTGGAGGCTTGCAAAGCAGGAGGTGTGTGGACATCAATTTGGAGAGACAGTGACACAGGTAGTGCTTGCTAAAGTTAGCATTGTGGATTACAAGTACGGAGGTCAGAGGCTGTGGGGAAGCAGAACCCTTCCCCCTAGGGCTGGCTGCCATGGTGTTCCCTGAGAACTGTTGGTTGTGCGGTGGTGTTCCTGGACCCTGTGATCACAGGGTGCATGGTCCCCAGGTCCATGTCCCCAAAGCCCCCATAACCCATGTTTCACAGACATACATACCCTGAGTCTGCAGTGTCCTGGACTTCCCTTTCCCAAGTCCAGTGCCCTGGAGGTCCAGGATTGCCTTAGCCCTCCAGTTTTGGACTAACTCTATGAATGGGAGGGATTTAGTGGGGGGTGCACCAGAGTGGCTGGGTGGGTGTGGGTTCAATTTTCTTATCCCTCCTTTTCCTTTTTTTTTTTGCACTTGGAGGAGCATACGGCCAGCTTGGGGAGACCCTGGAAAGAGAGGAGTGGCAGATCTGCTGAAAAAGCCCAATACACCTAAATACCCTGGGATAGGAAACTTGGTCTGGGAGAAGGTGGAGCCAGAAAATCAACTAGCCCTCTCATAGCACACCTAAAGGAGAGGGAAAGTAGGTGGTGCTTTCCAAGCTTCCAATAGCATATTTGGGGTTTCTGGTGAGGTGTGGGTGCTCTCTCTGGAAATTAAGAGTCATTGTTTTCTGTGCAGAGCTGGTTCAACAATAACCCACTTGAATCTCCTCCCATACCTCTCAGGAAGCTTCCTGTTGCCTGGAAGAGAGAGAAGTGAGGAAGGGAGAAAGGGGAAGCATCAGATCCCTAAGTATTTTATTTAACTACAAAGAGGATTCCTTGCTTGAAATTTTGTCTAGAATTTTGTTGGTTTGTCTTCTTGTTTTGCCTTCCTATTTATCCTCCCAAAGCCCTTTTTACTTTCTTTTTTTCCCTCTTTTTCTTTTTCTTGCTTGCTTCCCCCCTCCTTTTGTCCTTTTTATATCTTTCTTTCTCTTCTTTTTTATTCCTTTTACATTAGGTGTTGCAGGGAGTGCTTCACATTTACTGTATTTCCTCATCCTCCATTTCCTCTTTTCTGTTTGTATTGATTTTGGCCACCAACACTATCCCCTGTCCTCTATATCTTTCTATTCTCCATCATTTATTGTTTCTTTTACATTATATCTCTCTTTGTTTGTCCCCCTATTTTTCTGACTTTTTAGTTCTAATACTTGTGTTCTGTTTTCTGTCTTATATTCACTCTTTATATTATTGTCCTTTCTTTTCTCTTTTACTCTCTCCTGAACACACGACTGTTTAATGCACACTATATTCCTCCCTATATTGAGTTTGCTGTCTCATTATATGTATTCTACTTTTCTTATTGTTATAAATCTACATACTTTACATGAGTCTAATATCCATTCTCCTAGATCTCACATGGTACCTCTGTTAACATTTACTATCAATACTACTATTATCCTTTTCTTTTCTTACTCCTTTTGCCTTCTCTGGCCCTAATATTTTCCTTCAAGTGAACTTAGCCAAAAACAAGGAAATAGAATAAGAAGAACAAAGTGACAAAGAGAAGACTTTACATGCAGGCAAAAACAACAACTAATTGAGCCCCAAACTAGACAAAGAAGCTAAGCAACTGATCAAACCCATCAAGATAAAATGATGACTAGACAGCAACAAAAAACTACAAACCAAACCAATAATCAGGAAAACATGCTCCAATCCAATGAACAAATTAAAAACCAGGAAGAGGAGCAGAACATTGAACAAATAATTAAAGCTCTCAAAAATATATTAGGGACCAATTTGATGAAGTGAAGGAAGAGATTAAGAATATGAAGAAAACACTTGGGAAGAATACGGAAGAAACTGCAATCATACACAGAAAGATAACATATTATGGTAATGAAAAGCACAATTCAAGAAATCAAAAATACACTGTCAGCTAATAACAGCAGACTCGAAGAAGCAGAGGAAAGAATTAGTGATGTGGAAGACAGTACATCTGAAATCAAACAGATAGTAGAACTGATTGATAAAAAGACAGAAAAAATCCAACAGGGAATTAGGGACCTGAATGACAATGCAGAACATGCAAACATATGCATTATAAGTATCCCAGAAAGAGAAGAGAAGGGAAAGTGAACAAAATAGGTGTTGGAGGAAATAATGGCTGAAAATTTCCCAAACCTATTGAGGGAGAGGCATGTACATATCCAGGAAGCACAATGCACCCAAAACAGCATAAATCCCAACAGGCTCACCCCAAGATATATACTTATCAAATTATCCAATGCTCAAGGCAAAGAGAAAATTCTAAAAGCAGCAATAGAAAGGGAGGCTCAATAAGATTAAATGCTGATTTCTCATCTGAAACCATGGAGGCAAGAAGGCAGTGGTATGACATAGTCAAGGTACTAAAAGAAAAAAAAAATTCCAACCAGGAATACTCTATCCAGCAAAGCTAGCATTCAAAAATGATGGAGAGTTCAAAATATTCACAGATAAACAGAAACTAAGAGAGTATGCCAACAAGAATCCTGCCCTTCAAGGAATTCTAAAGGGAGTTCTGCAGGAAGAAAGAAAGAAACAAGAAAGACAGAGTTGGAGAGGAGTGTAAGTACAACTAAAAGTACAAAAACAGAAAAAGAAAATCAAACAAAATATAACAAACACAAATCCAAAGAAAATATGGCTAATATCAGTAATTCCTTGAAAGTAAAAACACTGAATGTCAATGGATTAAACTCACCTGTCAAGAGACACAGACTGGAAGATTGGATAAGGAAATATGACCCATCTATATGCTGTCTACAAGAAACACATCTTAGACCCAGGGATTCAAGGAGGTTGAAAGTGAATGGCTGGAAAACAATCTTACAAGCAAGCAAAAACTAAAAATGGGCACAAATAGCTATATTGATATCAGACAAAACATACTTTAGATGCAAAACAATTGTGAGAGACAAAGATGGACACTACATATTAGTGAAAGGGATAATCTTTCAAGAAGAAAGAACAATCATAAGCATTTATGCTCCTAACAAGGGTGCCTCCAAATATGTGAGACAAACACTGGAAAAACTAAGTGAAGGAATAGATGTCTCTACAATTATAGTGGGGGACTTTAATACACCATTATTGACTTTGGACAGAACATTTCAAAAGAGAATCAATAAATAAACAAAGGATTTGAACAATATATCAGAAGAGCTGGACCTAATAGACATATACAGAATATTACACCCCAATACAGCAGGATATACATTATTCTCAAGTGCACATGGATCATTCTCCAAGATAGACCACATACTAGGCAACAGAAAAAGTCTCAATGAATTCAGAAAGATTGAAATCATACAAAATAATTTCTCTGACCACAGTGGAATGAAGCTGGAAATCTGAAAGGGCCAGAGACCAGATATGGCACCAAGATTTGGAAGTTAAACAACACACTCTTAGAAAAACAGTGGGTAAAGGAGGAAATCTCAAAAGAGATTAATAACTGCTTTGAAACTAATGAAAATGATAACACAATATATCCAAACTTATGGGATGCAGCACAAGCAGTACTGAGAGGGAAATTTACAGCCATAAATTCATACATCAAGAGAAGAAAGAGCTAAAATTGAAGAACTAACTGCACACTTGGAAGAATTAGTTTAAAAAAAAACAACAACAAACAACAAACTAAACCCAAAGGAAGAAGAAAGAAAGAAATAACAAAGATCAGATCAGAACTAAATGAAACAAAAAATAAGAAAACACTTGAAAAAATAAACAAAACCAAGAGCTGGTTCTTTGAGAAGATCAATAAAATTGACAACTCTTAGTTAGACTAACAAAGAAAAAAAGAGAGAAGATGCAAATATACAAAATAAGAAATGAGAAAGGAGATATCACCATTGACCTCACAGAAATAAAGACTATCATAAGAGGATACTTTGAAAAACTGTTTTCCAACATAAAGGACAATTTAGAGGAAATAGACAAATTCCTAGAAACACATAAGCAGCCTACATTGACAAAAGAAGAAATTGATGATCTCAACAAACCAATCACAAGTAAAGAGATAGAATTAGTCATTAAAATCTTCCCAACTAAGAAGAGGCCTGGGCCAGATGGCTTCACAGGTGAATTCTACTAAACATTCTAGAAAGAACTATCATCAATCTTGCTTAAACTCTTCCAAAAAACTGAAACAAAAGGAACATTGCCTAACTCATTCTATGATGCCAACATTACTCTAGCACCAAAGCCAAAGACACCACAAGAAAGGAAAATTACAGACCAATCTCTCTAATGAACCTAGACATGAAAATCCTTAACAAAATATAGGCCAATCATATCCAACAACTCATTAAATGAATTATACACCATAACCAAGTGGGATTCCTGGTATGCAAGGATGGTTCAACATGAGAAAATCAATTAGTATAATACACCATATAACCAGATTGAAGGAAAAAAAAAATCACATGATCATATCTATAGATGCAGAAAAAGTATTTGACCATATACAGCACCCTTTCTTGATAAAAACATTGCAAACGATCAGAATAGAAGGAAACTTTCTGAACATGATAAACAGTATATATGAAAAACTCACAGTTAACATCATTTACAATGATGAAATCCTAAAATCTTTCCCTCTAAAATTAGGAACAAGAAAAGGATGCCCACTATCACCCCACCTATTTAACATAGTCTTAGAAGTACTTGCTCAAGCACTAAGGCAAGAACCATACATAAAAGTCATCCATATTGGAAAGGAAGAAGTCAGAATTTCACTATTTGTAGATGATATGATCCTATACATAGAAAAACCTGAGAAGACTACAACAAAGCTTCTAGAACTTATAAATGAGTTCAGTAAAGTCACAGGTTACAAGATCAATGCACAAAAATCAGTAGCATTTCTGTACACCAATAATGAGCAATCTGAGGAGGAAATCAGAAATCAAATACCATTCACAATAGTAAATAAAAAAATCAAATACCTAGGAATAAATTTAACTAAAGATGTAAAAGACTTATACACAGAAAACTACACAACACTATTCAAGGAAATCAAAGAAGACCTAAATAAATGGAAGAATATTCCCTGTTCATGGATAGGAAGACTAAATATTATTAAGATGTTTATCCCACCAAAACTGATCTTCAGATTCAATGAAATCCCAATAAAACACAGCATTCTTTAATGAACTAGAGAAACTATGAAACTTATTTGGAAAGGAAAGAGGCCCTGAATAGCCAAAAACATATTGAAAAAGAAAAATGAAAATGGAGGAATCACACTACCTGACTTCAAAACATACTACAAAGCTACAGTAGTGAAAATAGCACAAGGATAGACACAACTAACCAGTGGAACTGAACTGAGAGTTCTGCTATAGATTCTCATATAGGGAACCATATGGTATTTGACAAGGCCACCAAACCCTGTCCACTGGGAAAGAATGGTCTCTTCAACAAATGGTGCATGGACATCTGGATATACATATGTAAAAGAATGAAAGAGGATTACCAGCTCATACCTTATACAAAAATCAACTCAAGATGGATCAAAGACCTAAATATAAGACCCAAGACTGTAAAGACCTTGGAGAGCAATGCAGGGAAGCATCTACAGGACCTTGTAATAGGAAACGGCTTCATGAATGTCACTCCAAAAGCACGAGCAGCAAAAGAACAGATAGATAAATGGGACTTCCTCAAAATTAAAGCCTTCTGCACCTCAAAGGAGTTTGCCAAGAAAGTGAAAAGAGAGCCTACACAATGGAAGAAAATATTTGGTAACCATATATGATAGGAGACTTATATCCTGCATATATAAAGAACTCCTATATCTTGAAAATAAAAAGACATACAGCCCATTTAAAAAATGGGAAAAAGATTTGAGCAGACACTTCTCCAAAGAAGATATACAAATGGCTAAAAAACACATGAAAAAATGCTCAAAATCACTAGCATTTAGGAAAATGCAAATCAAAACAACAATGAGATACCATCTTACTCCAATAAGACTGGTAGCTATCAAAAAATTAGAAGACTACAATTGTTGGAGAGGATGTGGAGGAAAGGGAACACTCATCCACTGCTGGTAGGAATATAGAAGGATCCAGCCATTCTGGAGGTCAGTTTGGTGGTTTCTCAAAAAACTAGCTATAGATTTGCCATATGACCCAGCAATTCCACTGCTGGGTATATACCCAGTAGAACTGAAAACAAAGACATAAACTGATATATGCACACCAATGTTCATAGCAGCACTATTCACTATTGCCAAAAGTTGGATCAACCCAAATACCCATCAACAGGTGAATGGATAAATAAAGTGTGGTATATACATACAATGGAATACTTCTCAGCTATAAGAACTATTACAGTACAAACACATGTGATAACATGGATGAATCTTGAGAACCTTATGTTGAGTGAAGCAACCCAGGCATTGAAGGACAAATACTACATGACCTCTCTGATTATGAAATAAGTAAATCAAGCTGCCTCAGAGAGCTAGAGACTGGATGATAAACTTAAAGGAAGTTGGGGGGTAGAGGATAAGCTGGAGATAAGTATTTGTACAGGGAAGGGATAAAATGGGGGCATAGAGATAACTTTGGCTGGGGCTTTCTGGGCTTGAGGGGAGCTAGGGATGGGAGGATGGGTCAGATGACCCAAGAAATTGGGGGGAGGGTGGGAGGAACATTTGAACATAGGAGATTGTCAGGTATGTCATTGAAATTATAATGTAGAGAAAACTATTTTGAAAATATAGTAAGGAAGTTTTCCTGTTTAAGATGCTTAAGGGGGGCATCTGACACAGGGCAAGCTTCTAGGGAGTGTGTGAGTGCTCATTTTGTCATACTGGGTTTTATCATTGGGTGGAGATCCATACAATGAGAGTGAAGGTGTACCCACATCCTGGGGAGGACTGGTGTTCTCAAACAGAGGGAATTGTATCTCTCGAGATAATTGGTGGCTCCCAACGGGTTAGGGCAATCAAATATATCAAGCCCTCGACATTGTTGCAAGTATCTCTGAATATGGTTCTTCAAGTAATGAAGATTGATTGTCATGGTGGGCCCTGAGGGGAAGGGGAAAGAGGTGTTGAATACATGGAATCAGTGTAAGTGTGGGGCAATGGAAGTGTTCCACAAGATTATGCAAGGATGGATATAGGACATGTTAAATTACACCAAAATGCATAGAAGTCTATAGGCTAAAATGTAAACCATAATGTAAAACATAAAATAGCTAAGAATTTAGAAAATTGCATAGTCTAGGATATGGACCATAATGTAAACCCAAATGGAACCATGTTTGAAAGCTATTGTTTCAATATCTGTACATCAGCTGCAGCAAATATAATATGAACATGTAAAAAGATCATTGCTGGGGAAGGGACAAAGGGTTTGATGTTGGATATGTGGGAGTACCATATACTGTGATCTAAAACTTATGTGAAGACAAACTTAATAATTAGAAAAAAAAGACAGGATGCAGACACTGAGGAAATAATGAAAGAATTGCCTTGCCACTGTACATACAGGGCAACACCTGTAGCAAGGATGAAAGGCAAAATGTCAAAAACAAAGCTTTTTCATTTTTTCATTTTTGATACCCCAATTTATTTTTCCTTTATTTAATTTTTCTAAATTACTATGTATTCTATATCTAACCTTTAAACCAATCACTATATTCCATTTTACTATTAATGGAACCTGGCAATATATTGGGCTTCCTTTTTGAAGAAGTTTTGAACTACAGAGAGGTTCAACTAGGTGGGGGAGAAGCACTTGTGTGGGGTATTATTGGTGGGAGGCACATGGTTGGAATGAAGTTCTCCAGGGCATGTATACAGGGTACATAGAAAGGTTTGGATATTTTCATGGTGGTTTCAGTTGGAAGCAATGGCTGGAAGAGTGCTGAGTTCCTGGCCAAGGGAGCTTTGTCACATTCCCCAATGGAACAACAACAATCCCCCAATCCAATGGCAAAGACCAACAACGATGGATGGTCCAAAAATGAGCCCTTGATACTGATAGCACTGATTATGAGCATGAAATATGAAGTAGGCCTAGAGCTGCAGAGTGCTTAAGAGTTACCTCCTGAGAGCCTTCATGTTGCGCAAATGTGGCCACTCTCTAAGCCAAACTCAGCATGTAGATGCATTGCCTTACCCCCAGAGTGGGACTGACTCCTGGGGATGAGCCTCCCTAGCACGAGGGATTACTACCAAGCACCAGCTGATACTGTAACGAGAAAAAGACCTTGAATAAAGGGGTCAACTAAGACTGGCAGAATATCTCAGCCTACATGTAATATCAGGTGTTAAAAACTGCTTTTTGACTTTGGATAAAAGGAAGAAATGGAAAGGACAAGTGAGTTTATATGGCTATGAGTCTCCAAAAAAGAGTCGGGAGGTCACCAGAGGGATGCTTATGCACACCTCAGCAGGGTACCAGAGACAGCCAAGGTAGATGGAAACCCAGGTGCTGGTTCTCCTGAGGGCTACAGATAACCACAGGTTCTATGGTCATGGTAAATGGCTCTGGAGTTCAGGGCCATGTCAGTTGGTTCTACTTTGGAGTTTGTTTTCCTGACTGTGATGGAGTTAGACTAAGATATGACCTTTCTACACATGCCTCTTCTGTTACTCTTACCAGACCTGTGGTTGACATTTGGGTTGGTGTACACTCAGGAGACCTGAATCTCTGGCCTGTTCATGTGATGGCCAGGCCCTGGGCCTCAGCAGACTTGCACCTCCTACCCTCTGGTTTCTTGGGCTTACCCTAGCCAGCTGGCAGGGAGGTGAAGAGGGTCAACCACCACACCAGGGAACCAAGAGTGCATACAGCTGCAAGCAGGAGAATTGCATCCATCAACCATGTGGGATCTAAAACCCTTCTCGATATAGAGGTGGAGTGGACATCACCAACCCGGGGTCCACAGGATGGAAGAATAGAGTTTAGATTAGAGTGGACTTACTGGTGTTCTGCTGGGGAACTACTGTGATTAGTAAGGGAAAAAATTGTAGTAGTAATGTGGAGAGGGTGGTCATGGTGGCTGTTGATGGTAGGGAGATGGAAGAAGAAACATGGTGTGGGGGCATTTTCGGGATTTGGAGTTGTCCTGGGTTGTGCCACAGGAATGGAGGTTAGATGTTGTGTGTCCTGCCATGGCCCACTGGGTGGACTGGGGGAGAGTGTGGACTACAATGTGGACCACTGTTCATGTGGTGCAGCGGTGTTACAGAATGTATTCACCAGGTGCAATGGATGTGCCATGATGATGGAAGGGCTTGCTGAAGTAGGAGGGGTGGAGTAGGTGGGTGGGGGGTATGTG
The DNA here is from genome assembly GCF_030445035.2 of Dasypus novemcinctus. Classification (NCBI taxonomy): domain Eukaryota; kingdom Metazoa; phylum Chordata; class Mammalia; order Cingulata; family Dasypodidae; genus Dasypus; species Dasypus novemcinctus. Next base: position 125,995,461 of record NC_080676.1, read on the forward strand.
GGGACCTCGTATTTTAATGTAACATTAAAAGAAAATAAAAAAGAAGAAAAAAAGGAATAAACAAACATAAGGGAGGAGTATAACCACAGACCAAAGTAGATTTGTTTTTATTGTAGTTATTATCATGTGGTAATGGAAGAACTTGTAACACTGATATGAAGATAATGGTTACCACAGGTTCAGAGGGAGGGGGAAGGAACAACAGGTGGAACACAGGGCATTTTTAGGGTATTTGAATTATTCTTTATAATACTGCAATGACAGATAATGGGCACTATACATTTGGCAAAGTCTATAAAACTGTACAGAACAAAGTGTAAACCATTATGTAAACTATGGACCTATGTTAGTAGCAATGCTTCAATATTGTTTCATCAATTGTAACAAATGTACCACACTAATGTAAAATGTTAATAATAGCAGAAAATGCATGTGTAAGGGAGGGAGTTATACGGGAATCTCCTATATTTTTTATGTAACTTTTCCATAAGCAAAAACTTCTCTAAAAATAGTTTATTATTATACAAAATATAGATATTATTGACCACAGATTTTTTTTAACTGTGCCTTTTAAACATGGGCAGAGTGATGATATTGAGTTTGAAAATACATAAAAAAGGAGTGCAGCTTTCTTAGCTAAAAATATTTTATTTCCTAAATTATAAACTCTTATCTTTAGTTAAGATGTTTTGTTTTTCATCTTCCTGGAGAAAAGCAGTTTATCTTTGAGAATGGTGGCTAATGTTAATAATGGGATTTGGATTTCATAGCATTTCAATCTTCACATTCATAGTTTAGGTATTTCCCCTCAATGGAAAAGCACAGAATAGCCACCCATTTCACCATTGGAAAACTAGAGGAGGATTAGGAGTATTTCACCCATAAAACGGAAGACTGTTCAGAGTTGCAGCATCTGATTTTGAGTTATTAATTATGTCTTTTTGAGTTTTTGGAAGCAAATGTTTTTATGGATCATCCACTTTGGGATAAATTAATTGCAAAATAAATATAGGGAAATGAAAACTGCCACACACAAAAATCTCTAAATAATGTGAAGTTTTAAGGGTCAGGGCCTGACTGAATATATGTTAAAACCTGAAAAGTATTTAGAATAGTTTCCTTACCAGTAGTTACCATATAACTGCTCTTTGATTGATGAGTGATTGAACAATACATAAAATCCTGCTGAGATCCATCTTTTTAAACTGTCAATCACATTTAAAAGCACATTCAAATAAAACTGAATTTCAGTGGTGAATATGAAACAATTTATTATATTTAATTCTAGAAAGTCACCATACTAAAACAAGAGTAGCTTTCAAATAAAATAAGCATATATTCACTACTTTTTAGGTTTCTGTTATCTTTTCTCCAAATAACATAGTATATGCTGTGCTAACTAGTATTTAGATTGGATGTGAAGATTCTGAAAAGAGTTGTAAATGAGGGAAAATAAAATATTGCTTGTAAAGTCCAATGTGTGATACAAAAAAATTCATAGAGATGTTTTTGAGATCACTGAAGTTGTACAGTTAAAGTACAGATTTAGAAATTTAGTGTAACCAAAGATGTAATAGAGGAAAACTCAGAGTCTAAACTGGATACAAGATCAAGTTTCTAAAAGTAGCCAGGCCTAAAATAAAACATTCCAATGAGTACATATTTTATTATTGAAGACTGCAAAACAAACTTATTAAATATGTCAACATTGCTTTTAGCAGATAGTGTTAATAAATATTACCATTTATTACCTAATTATTACCTAATAATCTGATAACCAATAATGAAGTGATATTATAAGACAATAGACATAGAAAACATTGTTGAAAATGACCCTCCTTCAAAGCAGTACTTTTGGTTTCCCTAAGTTCACTTGTGTATACTAGTAATGACTCTTCCAACAGTTTTATTTACAGTATGTTAAATGTTATTGGTCTCATGCAATAAATCAGCAACCAAATTGAAGCAAGCCTTTGAAGTTTGCATAGAATCAGTGCATATCTATATTAAATAGCTATCAAACCCCAATCCATTCCAGAATCATTAAACCAATTCCCATTCTATAATAGCCAGTAGGGAAGCGGACTTGGCCCAATGGATAGGGCATCCGCCTACCACATGGGAGGTCTGCAGTTCAAACCTGGGCCTCCTTGACCCCTGTGCAGCTGGCCCATGCACAGTGCTGATGCGCACAAGGAGTGCCTGCCACACAGGGGTGTCCCACGTGTAGGGGAGCCCCACATGCAAGGAGTGCGCCCCATAAGGAGAGCTGCCCAGCGCGAAATAAAGTATAACCTGCCCAAGAATGGCACCACACACATGGAGAGCTGACGCTGCAAGATGATGCAACAAAAAGATACACAGATTCCTGGTGCTGCTGATAAGGATAGAAGCAGTCACAGAAGAACACGCAGCGAATGGACACAGAGAGCAAACAACTGGGAGGGGGGAAGGGGAGAGAAATAAATAAAAAAAATAAAAAATAAAAATAAAAAAATCTCTAGCCACTAGAGGTTAGTATAAAGAAAAGGAAAAGGTTAACCTTTTAAACATTTCTTTGGGGTTTCAACAGGAAATCTCTTATTCCTCAATTTTGTAGCCTCTTGCTCTCACCCCATTTGGATTCAGATGCTCTTAAAAAGTAGCATCAAGGAGTAGAATAATATATTTCTTTTACAGTATTTAGCAACCATACAATAAAGATGAGGCTCTTCCTTATATTTTATTGAATCTGAATTTGTTTTAGTAATTTCTGATCATCAGTATCCATGATTCAGCATTTCTTAGTTGATTACAAATATGAATAAAGCCTGCAGTATTAGGTGAATCATCACACCAAAGTAAAAAATGAATGACCTCCTAGAAGGCAATTCATTTTTCTGAGACAAGAAATTTTTGACATATCCAAAAAATTAAAGATGAAGAACTTGGAAATTCTTATATAGATCAATGTAAACTATTTCATTCTCAAAAGTGAAAAGGATATGATTCACATACATGTTTTATCACTAAATTTGTGGACTTCTTATAATTAATGTTGCCATTTTAAAAACTGGAGGTTTTGTGAATGATGTTCAGAGATATTTAAACAACATTGAGAGCTTTCATGAAGCTGGACATAGTTAAGTATTTGAGAATCAGTATTTTCTTACTGTTCAAATTGTATAGCTTTTTTATGGTATGAAGTATTCTTTGAAATTTTAAGTGTTTTTTAAAATGATGAATATTTAGGGAAATAAAATCCATATTCACTCTCAAAAACTCATAAAGATTATTAACATCAATTAAAAATGTTAGGAGTTTGGTGTTAGAGGTTCAATTGCATTTGTTTAAGTAACAATAAATATGTTTCCTAGAAAATGCTAATTAATAGCTCAATAAAAGAAAAGTTCTGAGACAATACAGAGGAAGCATACAAGCGTAACTGTTTTCTTTCTGGGATACCCATAAAAGATTGTAGGTTGAATTTCGAGGAAAATATAAAGGATGTGTTCTCCTTTCATTCTTTCATCCTGATTTTCATTCATGCCTGTGTTGATCCAAAGACCACTTTGAATGGGAAAATATAAGAAAGTAGTTACGCATCAACAGTGTTAAATATTTAACATAAAATATACATGTTAAACATATATTACACATATATACACACACACATAAACAATTTTATCAAACTTATCACTTAGGATTTTTAAATAAGACAAAGAAAATATGCTATCAGACTTCTCATTTTACTAGTAACAAATTATCATAACCCCCCGCAATTATGGCAAGACTTCGTTAAAGTGCACTTTCAAGACCATTCATTATGTTTTATGATAATTTTATGTCGTTTAAGGAAGGAATTAATTTAATGTTTCTAATAACACCTTCAACCTTCCTGGAGTTAGTTCTGCATGATAAACAATGTAATAACTATATTTAAATGCATCCTTTAATTGGCCATCACACTAATTCTTTTGTACTGTGATAAATTGGGCAAGCCGTTCCTATTATTTGTCCTGTGTACACTGCAATTACATTTCCAGCATGTTTGAAAAGGAATATTAATGCAGACTTAAATTAGCACTGTTTCACTAAATCAATTGTGAAATACCTTACCTTAATATCTGGCTTTAGTATTACACATTTAACTCAACTAAGCATCTCATTATCCAGCTATATGGAACTTGGAGAGTGGGCATTTTCTCTAGTTGGCGAATAGATAATGAAAGGTGAGATGTAAATCTATAAAAAGAAAAAAAATTCCATAATGCATGAGTGGTAGGTAATGATATGTTTACTTGGAAATTTGATGAGTTTTTCCACTGAAATGACTTTAATAGAGTTTGGGATAGAGAGAGAACATTTAAACTTCTTATGTTTCAGTAGAATATTAAGGGTTATATTTTTAACTGACTGTATAGGGACTAAAGTTAATTAAGAAAATAATCATAGGGATTTTTGCAATCAGCCATAGAGCTTGATATAGACAAGTTATGCAGCTTCCAGTTGCAAAAACTGAAAGGTCATGGTTCTACTTCCTTATGGAATTAGAGTGGGATGGTATAATAGAATGGTGGAAAGTGGGTAACCATCGAAAATACATCCCCAGTTAACAATAGGAAGAATAAAATGCACATATGCTCTTAGATAAAACTTAAGTCATATTAAAATGTTCTTTTGTGGAAAGTATACTATACAAGACAAAGAATAGTATAATTGCTGTGAAATTATAATAAGACACTTTTTAATCTATTCAGGATGAAATGTAATAGAAACCAAAATCAGGCTTTGAGGAAAAATATGTTGTTTTGAACAATAGAAAGATAACTCACTTAGTTTTAATTAAAATCGATTTGTAGAAAATGTGAATTAATGATAAAATTAAAAAGGTTGCTTTTTAATTTTAACAAACATGCCATTATTACAAAAGGATATACTATATTTCATTAATAATAAAACACATATTTTCCATTTTAACATTTCTGAATTAAGAGTGTATTTTATAATAGATGGTATATTCCAATAAAACATATGGAACTCGAAATATAAGTCACTAGGAATCATAAAATAATCATATATCTGCCATCCAGATTAAGCACTAGAACATTACTCAGACTATAGGGACTCCTTGTATGTTTAAGTGCACATGCCTCCTTCTCCCTCACTACAGGAAATGCTAACAAGATATTGTAAATTTGGGGGTTTATCACTCTCTTTTTCATTATGGTTTTAAGACATATATGTATATGCATTGGGTTTTAAATCATGTACCCAACAAAATACATGTGCAATAGTTCCCATTCAAGTGGGTGTGAACATATCTGTAAATAGTGTCTTTGATTATAAATTAAGTCAGTGTGTAGACTCATTTGAGAATAGAATCTTGAAGATCCTATTTCAGTGTAGGCAAACTGAGTTAGGTAGGTCTTAATCTATATAACTGGAGGCCATAAAATGACAGGAAATTAAATATGAAAATAGTCAGAAGTCAGAGCCTCAGGAGGAGACCACAGACATCACTATGAGATAGATACCACCATCACCAGAATGCTACAGACTCAGAGAAAGCATGAATTGTAGACATCTTGATATTGGCCTTCTAACCTCCAAACAGTGAAGTAATAAATTCTTGTTGATTAGTGTATTAGTCAGCCAAAGGGGTGCTGATGCAAAATACCAGAAATTGGTTGGTTTTTATAAAGGGTATTTATTTGGGGTAGGAGCTTACAGATACCAGGCCACAAAGCATAAGTTATTTCCCTAACCAAAGTCTATTTTCACATGCAGGAACAAGACGGCTACCATTGTCTGCAAGGGTTTAGGCTTCCTGGGTTCCTTTGGGCTCAGCTTCTTTGTTTTCTCCACAAGGTCAGCCGTAGAATATGACGCTCTCTAGGTTTTGCTTCTCTCCACAAGGTGAGCTGTAGACTATCGGGTAAATAGCTCTGTCTCTCTCCCTGGGGCTCCAGCTTCTGCATCAAACTCCAACATCAAAACTCCAACAGTAAAAGTCCTCAATTCTGATCTTTGCCATGCCTTTTATCTGTGAATCCCCACCCACCATGCCCTAATGATGTGGCCCAATCAAAGCCCTAATCATAACTCAATCATGCCTAGGTACAGATCAGATTATAAACATAATCTATAATATCCATTTTTGGAATTCATAACCATATCAAACTGCTATAATTAGGCTAGCCCATCATATGGTATTTGTCATGGCAGCCCTGAAGCTAAAATAATATGCATATATGTTATGTACATATCTCAGAATATAAAATGCCTGTAATGTATGTTTTTTAAACTTATGACATACTTCCATGATTTCTATGTCTTTTATTAATTCATATTTTTTTCTGAAATTCACTCATGGGGAATCCTGAGACAGTAGTTCAATAACTCTACTGATTTACTATATTCAAATTTATGAGTATACATTTAAACATTTTACTTCCCATGGACACTTGTTTTGCTTCATGGTTGCTTTGATTGTGGGGAAAAAAACTCTGCAATTATTAATTTATAAATTTCTCCTGGCTCACTTATACAAGACCTTCCCTAGAGTTATACCTAGGACTGGAATTTCTGTGTACTACATAAATATTTCTTCAACTTTTGAAATAGTGTCAAACTGTTTTCTAAAATGCCTTGACAAGATTATAGAAAGTCTTTTGGTTACAAAATTATCTTTTGCTCTTTATCCTTTAAAATGTATTTTTTTTTACATTTTTCATATTTTTTCCCCCAAAGATTTATTTACTTCTCCTCCTCCCCCCTCATTGTTTTGTGCTCACTGTCTGCTCTCTGTTCATTTTCTGTTTTCTAGGAGACATCAGGAACTGAACCTGGGACATCCCATGTGGTAGGTGGGTCCCCAAATGCTTGAGACACATCTGCTTCCCTTCATGTTTTTGATAAATAAAAACCTCTTCTTTTAAAAACCTGATGATGAGCTTGTATGTGCTTTATGCTAATTGATTTGAAGGAAGTTTTTTGGTATTTTGGATAATAATCCAAAGATTATTATCAGATATATGAGTCACAAATATCTTCTTCCCATGTATTAGTTACCTTTCATTATTAATAATTTAATAAATTAATTTTAAAAATTATTTTACTTTTATATCAATGTTGCAAGTAACTCTGACAACAAAAGACAACTAAAATATCAATAAATCTGCCTTGGTCCATGGTTACACTTCCCCCTTATTTTTCTTAATACCTTAATCATGAGGGATTTGGGATGATGCCTACTCTGACTATTTCAGGCTGAGAAGTGACATAGACATTGTGGGGCAGAGGAAACGAATTGTTTTGCTTGCAATTGAAGATAATACTTCTTGTTTGGGGGACAGGACTGGCGCATCATCATTGCTTTATTTATTTTTTAAAGATTTATTTATTTCTCTCCCCTCCTCTCTACCCCCCATTTGTCTGCTCTCTGTGTCCATTCACTGTGTGTTCTTCTGTATCTGCTTGCACCCTCAGTGGCACTTGGAAACTGTCTCTTTTTTGTTGCGTCATCTTGCTGCATCAGCTCTCCATGTGTGCAGCACCATTCCTGGGTGGGCTGCACTTTCTTCACGTGAGGCGGCTCTCCTTGCAGGGGACACTCCTTGCAGGGGCGCCCCTGTGTGGCACAGCACTCCTTGAGTGTGGCAGCTCTGCATGTGGGTTAGCTCACCACACAGGTCAGGAGGCCCTGGGTCTTGAACCCTGGACCCTCCCATATGGGTAGGTGGATGCTCTATCAGTTGAGCTGCATCCGCTTCCCATCATTTTTTTTATTAGCTGTCCAGGGCAAGCCCAAAGAACTGGAGAGTAGGAATTGGCCACAACTCTGCTGGGTTTCACGGCTCAACTAGCATATGAACAATCTGAAGATTTAAGTCTGAGAAATATGTTTAACATGTACATTAAAAATTATAGGTGCAAATTAAAGGAGTAGAAGAATCCTTAGGGGAATTATAAATGAGTATAATTATGTTACATTGAGGAAATAGATTTCCTTAATATTTCCTTAATAGCTAGTGATGTTGCTCATCTTTTCATGTGTTTTTTTCAGCCATTTTTTATTTTTTCTTTGATCAAAGTGGTGACTGTGGGCATTCTTGTCTTGTTCCAGATATTAAAGGAAAAGCTTTTAGTCATCCACCATTGAGTATGATGTTAGCTAAAGGTTTTTCCTATATACCCTTTATAAGATTGAGGAAATTTCCTCTATTCCTATCTTTTGAGTGTTTTTTAACAAGAAGGAATGCAACATCACTAGCTATTAGGGAAATACAAATCAAAACTTCCAATGAGATATGTTTTCACATTTACTAACTAGCTGCTATTAAAAAAAAAAAAAACAAAAAACAAAAAACAGGAAACTACAAGTATTGGAGAGGATGTGGAGAAACTGGAACATGCATTCATTGCTGGTGGGAATTTAGAATGTTGCAGCCACTGTGGAGGACCATCTGACAGCTCTTCAGGAAGCTAATTGCCATATGATCTGGCACTCCCACTACTGGGTATATACCCACTAGAATTGAAAGTAGGGAAATGTTTTTTTCTGCTTCAATAGAGAGGATCATATAACTTTTCCTCTTTGATTTGTTAATGTGATATATTAATTCATTTTCTTGTATTGACCCATCCTTGCATACCTGAGATAGAACCCACTTGATCACGGGGTATAATTTGTTCAATGTGTTATTGGATTCAATTTGCAAGTGTTTTGTTTAGTATTTTTGAATCTAAGTTCATCAGAGAGATTGGTTTGTAATTTTCTTTCCTTGTAGCAGCTTTATCTGGCTTTGGCATTAGGATGATAACTTCATAGAATGAGTTAGTGTTCCCTACTATTCAATTTTTTTGAGGAGTTTGAGTAGAATTGGTAGCAATTCTTTTGTGAATTACTAGTAGAATTCATCTGTGAAGTCATCTGGGTCTCTGCTTTTCTTTATTGTTTTTGATGACTGCTTTAATCTCATTACTTGTGATTGGTCTGTTGAGATCTTCTATTTCTTCCTTCATCAGTGTGTTTGTGGGTTTCTAGAAACTTGTCCATTTCATCTAACTTGCTGGCATACATTTTTTCATAGTATCCTCTAATGATCCTTTTTATCTTTGTATGTTCAGTGATTATGTCTCCTTGCTCACTTCTGGTTTTATTTATTTGTATCTTCTCACATTTTTCTTTATTAGTCTAGCTAAGGATTTGTAAGCCACATTAATATTTTCAAAAGAACAGCATTTGGTTTTGTTAATCCACTCTATTAATTTTTTTATTCTCAATTTCACTTAATTCTGCTCTAACCCTTTTTTATTTCTTTCCATAAACTTGTTTTGAGATTAGTTTACTGTTCTTTTTCTATTTCCTTCAGATGTGCAGTTAAGTCTTTGATTTTAGTGTTTCTTCTTTTTTAATGTTGGCATTTAAGTTCATAAATTTCCTTTTCAGCACAGCCATTGCTGTATCCCATAAGTTTTGTTATATTGTGTTCTCATTTTCATTTGCTGTGAGATTTTTACTTATTTCTCTTGCAATTTCTTCCTTGACCCACTGTTGTTCAAAAATATGTTGTTTAACTTCCAAATATTTGTGAATTTTCCAGGTCTCACCCATTATTGACTTTTAGCCTCATTTCATTGTGGTTAGAGGAAGTCTTATGTACAACTTCAAACTTTTAAATTCATTGAGACTTGTTCTATGACATAACATGTCATATATCCTGGAGAATGATCCATGAGCCCTCGAAAAGAATTTGCATACTGTTGTTTGTGGGTGCAATGTTCTGTGTATGTCCATTAAGTCTAGTTCCTTTAATGTATTATTCAAGATTTCTGTTTCTTTTTTGTTTGTTTTGTTTTTTGTTTTAGGCATCTCATATTTGTTACATTGTTATATTATCTTTTTTAAAGATACATAGATCACACAAAATGTTACATTAAAAAATATGAGGTTCCCATATACCCCACTCCCACACCCCCATACTCCTCCCACATCAACAACCTCTTTCATCAGTGTGGCACATTCATTACATTTGATGAATACATTTAGGAACACTGCTATACAGCATGGATTATAGTTTACGTTGTAGTTTACCCTCTCTCCCAGTCCATTCAGGGGGTTGTGGCAGGATATATAATGTATCTGTCCCTGTAATATCACTCAGGACAACTCCAAGCCCCTAAAATGCCCCATGTCACACGTCTTCTTCCCTCTCCCTGCCCTCAGCAATTCCCATGGCAACTATCTTCACATCAGTGATACAATTTCTTCCATTGCTAGAGTCACAATAATTCTATAATAGAATACCAGTAAATCCACTCTAATCCATATTTTATTCCTCCATTCTGAGGACCCTGGGATGGCAATGTACACACCACTTCCAAACCAAGAGGGGGCTTAGATCCCACATGGCTGATGGATGAGATTCTCCTGCTTGCAGTTGTAGACACTCTTGGTTCCCTGTTGTGGTGGTTGCCCATCCTTACCTCCCTGTTACCTGAACTAGGTAAGCCCAATTAATGAGAGAGTAAGTGTAGCAACTCTGCTAAGGCTCAGAACCCAGCTGGCACATGGACAATCCAGAGATTCAAGTCTCCTGAGCATACAACAACCCCAGCACCAACCAGAGGTTCATTAAAAGTGACAGAACAGGCATGTGTAGAGAAGTCATATCTGAGTCCAATTCCATCAGACACAGGAGCACAAATTCAAAAGGAGGGCCCATTGGCAAGGCACTGAACTCCAGAGCCAACTGCCATGACCATATGACCTGAGTGTCTCCATAGCCCTCAAGAGTACCAGTACCTGGGGTTGTATCTACTTTGGCTGTCTCTGAGATCCAGGTGAAATGCGTATTAGCACAACCCCTCAGAAGACACCTCAACTTATTTTGAAGTCTCTGAGCCATATAAACTCATTTGTCTTTACTAGTTCTCCCTTTTATTCAAGGTATTTTTCTAATTGCATCACCAGTTAGTGCTTGGCAGTAATCCCTCAGTGCCAGAGAAGACCATCCCTGGGAGTCATGTCCCATGCTGGGGAGAAAGTAATGCATTTACATGCTGAGTTTGGCTTAGAGAGTGGCCACATTTGAGCAAAATGAAGGCTCTCAGAAGGCAACTCTTAGGCACCCTGCAGCTCTAAGCCTAGTTGAAATTTTAAGCACATTAGTTTATAAGCCTCTGTTTCTTTATTGATCCTCTTTCTAGATGTTCTGTCTATTGCTGACAGTGGTTTATTGAAGTCCCCCAGTATTATTGCAGAGGTGTCTATTTCTCCCCACAGTTTTTCTAGTATTTGCCTCATGTACTTTGGGGCAGCTTGGTGAGGTGCATGAATATTTATGATTTTTCATTCTTCTTGGTGGATTACCCCTTTTATTAATATATAGTGCCCTCCTTTATCTCTTACAATGGCTTTGCACTTAAAGTCTACTTTGTCCAAGATTACTATTCCCCAAGTTCAATTTTGGTTACTCATTGCATGAAAAATCATTTCACTTGCAACCTATTGGTGTCCTTGGTTCTAAGGTGAGTCTTTTGTAGACAAGATATAGATGGATCCTTTTTTTTTTTTAATCAGTTCTGCCAATCTGTTTCTCTTAAAATGGAGAGTTAATCCATTAGTATTCAGTGTTATTACTGTAAAGGCAGTACTTATTCCAACCATTTTACCTTTAGGATTTTATATGTCATATTATTTTTGTTTCTTTTTTCATCCTTTTAGTTACCCTTACTAATAATTTTACTTTCTGCACTCTCCAAGCCTCCTTCTCCTATCTTTCCCTTTCAACCTGCAAAACTCCCTTTAGTATTTCTTGAAGGAGAGAACTCTTGATGAATTCACTCAAATTCTGTTTATCTCTGAATATTTTAATCTCTCCATCATTTTTGAAGGACAATTTTACTGGATACAGAATTTTTGGCTGGCAGTTTTTCTCTTTCAGCACCGTAAGTATGCCATACCACTGCCTTCTTGCCTCCACGGGTTTCAGATGAGAAATTAGCCCTTAATCTTATTGATCATTCCTTGTATGTGGTAGATATGATTTCTCTTGCTGCTTACAGGATTCTTTTTTTATCTTTGGCATTTTACAATCTAATTAGAATGGGTCTAGGTGTACATCCATTAGGATTTATTCTGTTTGGAGGATACTGTGCTTCCTGTACATGTATGTCCATGTCCCTCATAAGAATTGGGGAATTTGGGGCCATTATCTCCTCAAACACACCTTTTGCCTCTTTTCTTTCTCTTTTCTTGCTGAGACACCCACAATGTATGTGCATGTTCTGTCATTCAATTCCCTAAATGCCTACTTATTTTTTTCCATTTTTTTTCTCTGTCTGGTCTTCTCTTTGAATGATCAGATGTCCTATCTTCTAATTCATTAATTATTTCCTCTGCCTGCTCAAATATGTTGCTGTATGATTCTAATGAATTTTTAATTTCTTCTATTGTGCTTTTCATTACCACAAGCTATTTAATTTTATTTTTTATGAGGGTGTACAAAAATAAAAGACTGTCACTCCCTATTATGCCATCTTGGATATTATTTATATTATCTTTTAAAGAAGAGTCTAAGACATTTTACTGGAGTCAAATTAATCAATATGTTCCATAATTGTTTGAGTTGTTGTAAAAATGATGAAAAGGTTAATTCTGCTTTTCATATTTCAGCTTCTTGAGATTTTTGGACCAGGATCTTTGGATGTGGAAAAAGGAACTCCTACTTCATAGGGCTGAATGGAAAATTCATTCATCTGCAATATGGTCTACCACAGCCTCTTTCTTTCTTTCTCACTCTTTCCCCCTCCCTCCTTCCTCTCCTCTCTTCTTCTCTCCCTCTCTTCCTTCTTTCCTTCCTGGAAGGGAAATTTTCCTACAAATAAATCTTACAAGAGAAACAGAAAATCTGATTTTGGAGAACTCCAAAAATCCTTTTGTTTTAAACTCTGATTCAGACCCTTGAGGGAAGTAAATCTCCTAATAATAGTGGCCTTTCATTCTTGGGGAGCTGGGTAAATGAGAGAAAGCCTAAGAAGAATATACAACAAAAAAGGAAATAAGATGAAACTGTAAGGTAATAGGATTATACTGGACAAAAGCTAGATTTATATTAGGGATATGAACTTAGATAAATAATTTCTAAAACTATTAGATATTAATGAAACTAATTATCCAAAGAATATTAAAAACTTAAAAATGGAAATAGAGCTAAAATAAGGTAGAGATATGTAGAAATTCATAGGTCTAAAATCAATGTTATTTAAATGATGAAGTAATATGATAAATATGTTAAAATAAGATGCTTTTGAGCTCACAAATTACAATAATAGCAAAGGAATATAACTCAAAAATAAAATAAGAGAATTAAATCTTAAAAGTGAAAGTTAAGATAACCAAGATTTGCAAAAGAAGTGAATGCTAAACCTTGAAAAAGAAATTTATTTTTAAAAATAACCAAAAAATCATAATATTAAAAGGAAATTAACTTAATGAGAAGAGAATGACTAGAATATACATTTTCAAGAAAAAAGTGAAAATTTTCATCCATAAAGTGTCAAAAAGAATACTATTTTGTTTGTGTATTTTTATTAATAAGTGGTAAACTGAACATACTTTATTTCTTAATCTTATTGGTGTATATTTGTTCATGTACAAATATAAACAATAAATGTTTAGTAAAAATTGTGAATTTATTAAAAATACATACATAACATCAAGAAATTACCTTTTAACAAGAATTTATAGTTTAAGAAACACATTTCCAATAGTTGATTTGATTTCATAGGTAGTAGACTTTAGAAATATATAGTAAAGCATTTGGTCTCATTCTACCATAGGACTTAGAGTCTTTTGCTTTCAGCTTTCAGGTGTCTTTAAAAGGATTTTCAAATGTCTCGATTTTTAGGACAAGAGCATGAAATGAGTAAAGATGCAAGATGTCAGGAAAATTGAAGTAATTTTTAAATCTATTATTAGTGTCAGTAATCTATCTTTCGATAGAGTCAGTAACAGGAAGAAACACTTATCTGCCTTAGGAATCAATGTTTCATGAATTACATAAGAGTTCCCTTAAGTTTTTGACCACATACTAAGCTGTGCATTCATAAGTGGAGACTTCAGAAGGCCAAGCAAGGAAAAACTTCTTGGGCAATAACAAGAATAAGGAAAGAAGAACTGACAGGGAGTCTTGTAGAGTTTGGAGACATTTGACTTCCAGCATAGAGTACTCACATGAGGCATTCAGTAGAGACCCAGAAAGGTACTAACTAGGATAGCAGCAGGTCTAAACTACTCCCAGAATACAGGCTATTATACACCCATACTGTACTGGATTGAATTATGTACCCCAACAAACAGATGCTCTTCATCTTAATCCATATCTCTGTGGGTCCAAATGCCAAATATGACCTTTTGAAGATACTATTTTAAATTAAGGTTGGCCAACTAAATCAGAGTGGGTCTTAATCTGTATTATTTGAGGCTTTATAAAAAAGGTTGGAAGTCACAGAAGGGAGAAAGGAGAGACATTGCCATATGACAAGAGTCAGAAGTACAAACCAAGAAACTCAGACTGCTGACAGCCAGCACTCAGAATGCTAGATAGTTCAGAGGGAAGCAAGCCTCACAGATACCTTGATTGGGACTTCTTGTAACTTCAAAAATGTGAGCAAGTAAATTCCTGTTGTTAAGCCAAAACCATCATGTGTTATTTGTGATAGCACCCCATCAAACTAAGATACATCCTCAGGTAGCATAGAAAAAAGTCTTAAAAGGATCAAATGTAACTATAATTAAGTTAATTCTTCTGTCAGAACAAAACTCAACATTCTAAATAAGCACTAAAATATGTAGCGTCTACAATGCATAATATCCAATCAAAATGAATAGACATGCAGAGAAGTAGGGAAATATCAGTCAATGCAGTGGGAATATATCCATAAATGACAGGGAAGATAAAATAAATAGGTCAAACTTTAGAACATCTATTAAAATAAGTCCAAGTTGTTCAATAAAAATTTAATACCAATCAAAATCACAAGAGAGAGTATGTAAAAACTGACAAACTGATTCTAAAATTTCTGTTAAAATTGAAAGTAACCAAAATGGCCCAAACAATTTTGGTAAACAAAGTTGGAGAACTTATACTATGTAATCTCAAGATGTGCTATAGTACTACATTTATGAAAGTAACAGAAAACTGTAAAAAGGGTTGGTATATAGACATATAGATCAATGGAACAGAATAGAAAGTATAGAAATTGACCCAAACATTTATGGTCAGTTTAATTTGGACAGAAATGCCAAGGTGAATCAATCAGAAAAGAATAGTCTTTTCACAAATGATGCTGGAACAAATGGATGTTTATATAGAAAAAGAGAAAGGTCAGTACTTCCTTCACACAATACACACCAGAGAAAATGTATTGTAGATGTATAAAAGGAATAAAATTATAAAAATTTTAAAAAAGAACACAGGAAAGAATCTTCCCATTCTTAGATAGGCAACAATGTCTCAGGAATCAAAATCACCAACTGTAGAAAATATGATAAACGGTACCTCACCAAAATTAAAAATGTCTGCCTTTTAAAAGGTACAGTGGGAAGGAAGGAAGGAAGGGAGGGAGGGAGAAAAGAGGAGGAGAGGAAGGACCAGAAGCCACAGACTAAAAGAAATTATTTTCAAAACATACATTTGATAAAAGACTTATATTCGCACATATAAAGAACCCTTACAAATCAATAATAGAAAAACAAGTGACAAAATAAATATAGGCAAAATATTTGAACAGTCCCCATCCCAGTTTGGAGAGATAAATGCTGACTCCTCTCGGAAAGTTTTTAACTCCAAGTTAGTCCTCCTGAATGTCGTGCCCCTTGCTGCTAAAGGTGCAAGAGGACTGGGGACTCCTGGGGGGCCAGGCTCCCCGCCTCTCAGTCCCCACTCGCACTCCTTCAGGCAAGGGCCCGGGGCTGCCGTGAGTTTCCTCCCCAGCCCCCGCCCGCAGATAACTAGTTGCTGGCCCCAAAGAGAACAGCTCATTTGGCAAGATCTGGAAGGGGCCAGTTCTGCCCTTCATTTTGGTAAGCACATCACTCTGGGGCCTGGCAGAAGGAGAGCACAGCCCGACCTAAAGAGGTCATGCCAATGCCAGGTGTGAAAGATGGCAAGGTGACACCAGGTGTGGAAGATGGCATGATGACCCCAGGTGCAAGTACAGGGCCCAATAATTCTGCTGCCTTCACAACTCAGGGGTCAACAAGGACAAAGGGTGTGACAGTTGTTCCTGTCAAGCATCAGTCAACTCAAAAAGCACAATTACTGCCCACGAAGAAAGTCAGAGCACAGCCCGAAATGCAGAAACTGACCACACAGAGAAAACGGGCAGAGAGGCACCATCAACAGTTGAGAATGATGGTTTGGCAATAGTAACCCTGGTTAAAATCATAGGTGGGGTCTTACTAGCGGTTGGCTTCATTGGTATGATCATCATTGTGGCTGTGCAAAAAAAGTTGGGAAGATACTCGCCCTAAAGAGCTAAAGAGTTGTGCCCTTCTGTCAAAATGTATTAAAAAGATAAATAAAGACAAAAAATAAATAAATTAATTAAAAAGTACATTTCCAAAAAAAAAAGAGTTTCCTATTTCAACCCTAAGCCAATGTGAGGATATGACCCATGGAAATGATGCCTACCCCTGCGCTAAATCCACAGTGATCCCTCTATTTGCCAAAGTAATAAAAGGAAAGAGAATTCACAAGACTTGCTCCTATAAGCATTTGCCTTTTGAAACTCTAAGGACAGAATGCATTGAAAATGGAGCCAAATTATGTAAAGTGATTTGTAACTAAGAGATAGATAATGTAATTCATCCATGTTAGAAATTGTAATTGTGTCTTTGTTCTGAACATTCTCTGTTATTGTTAAAATGAAAAGGAATTTGGAAATATTTATACTGATGGAGTACTTGGGTCTAGTGCTGTGTCAGTAATGGCACAAGCATTTTGCAATTTCTGATTTGTTGAAACATACACATTCCAGTCTAGTTTGCATCTATTTTTTTAAAGTCCTGTGAATAGTAAAGTAAAAAATCTAAACTTGAGTAATATGTCATAAGCAGCAATCTTTGGGTGGTCCAGATAAATTCTTCAAAGTCATCCATTTTAATGTATAAAAAGGAAGTGTCTATACTTTGGTGCAGGCATTTTGTTTCTCACAACAAGGTCACCAGACAGCCTCTAGACCTGCTGTACCACCATCTTCAGCAATAACTCGACTCAAGGACTTACTCCTAGTTGCCTCTGTTGCTTCCCTCAGACAACAGGAAGCCAGAGAAGTGGGAATTGACTTCTCGCATCTCTGTGACAGAAAGCCCTCAGATTGCTGCTGTTTTTCTGGAACGTGGAGATCTCTGCCCTTGACAGTGAAGAGGCTGCTGGATGGCCAATTATGCCAGTGGCTCAAGTGTTTATAGAAACTGCCTATCTTACAATGCTTACTTTCTGTCTCAGAGGAAAGATATGAGAAGGAAATAATAAATTTATACAATACCAATTTTAAGGAAGCAGCTAGATAAAAAGACTTGGTTTAAAAGAAGGTATTCCCCATTTTCATGACATACCGCATATTTCTGTGGAGTCATAAAAATATTCAAAATAAGTAAGCTCCAGTTTAACCATTGAACTCAGCCCATCTCTTCCTGAAGATGCAATGAATTCTTTTCCCTAAACAAAAAGAGTTCATGCTGAGCAGATGCACTTTCATGATTGTGCTTGTACAATTCTGAGAGTTCATAAAACAGGAAAAGTAAATGATGAGTCAGGAAAAAAAAAAATTGAGCAGACCACACAATAAGATATATAAGTGGCCAATAAGCACGTGAGAAGATTGTCAACATCATTGGGCTTTAGGTGAATGAAAATTAAAGTAACACTCTGACACCACAACACAATGTGAATGGATAAAATTTAAAAGACAGACTATAACAAAGTTGATTAGGATTTGGAGCACTGGAACTCATCAAGTTGATTATACACTTACCAAACGTGATGGTTAATTAAGTGTGTCAGACTGGAGAGGTTATGTGATCCAGGTTTCTTCTAGCAAGCATTGGCCAACTTTTTACTGTCAGTGCATTTCATGGATTTCAATCATTAGTTGATTGCATCCAAGGTTAACTGTATCTACAATCAGCAATTCAGTAATGAGAGAGGTCTTTCAACCAAGCAGGTACAGGACTTAAAGGGATAAGGATTACAGCAGTCATAAAAAAGAATTTTTATCTCTATTACAGAAATCCAGATTCTCCTGAGGAATGGATCATCTTATCAGATTTCCCATGTTGTGGCTTCTACTGGGTAATTCAAATCACCTTCATCGAGTTTCCAACTTGTGGCCTAACTTACAGAATTTGGAGTTGACAGTCCCCATGTTTGCACAAACTAATTCCTCAATAAATATCTTACTATTAATCTGTTACATATATATTTACATATTTTGTCAATTATGTTTCTCTGGAAGCCTTGGCTAATACAACACCTACACAAAAATTCCCCTCCTAGATAATTACCCAAGATAAATGAAAACATAAAGACTTGTATACTAATTTTTAGCAGTTTTATCGATTTTAACCATAAATTGGAGACACCCAAATGCCCAACAATAAGTGAACAGAATGTTTAAATATATGGTGGCACATTCATGCAATGACTAATACCCAGCAACAAAAATTAACAAACTATTGATACAAGCAACAACTTGGATTAATTTTTAAAACTAAATGCTGAGCAAAAGAAGCCACGCACAAGAGAAAAGAAAAACAACTGTCTCTTAAATAATTCCATTTATATTAAACAGTAGAAAAGACAAATCTATAAGGATATAAAGTAGGTATAGGGCTGCCTGAAGTCAGGAATTATGGAGGGGTGGGAACTGAATGCAAAAAGGCAAAAAACTTTTGGGGGAGATGGAAATACTCAACATCTTGATTCAGGAGGTTGTTATACAGGTATAAACATTTAGAAAAATCCTTTGAATTGTTCATCAAAATGTAAGCTAGGGAAACGGACTTTGGCCCAGTGGTTAGGGCGTCCGTCTACCACATGGGAGGTCCACGGTTCAAACCCCGGGCCTCCTTGACCCGTGTGGAGCTGGCCCATGCGCAGTGCTGATGTGCGCAAGGAGTGCTGTGCCACTGAGGGGTGTCCCCCGCGTAGGGGAGCCCCACGCGCAAGGAGTGCGCCCATAAGGAGAGCCACCCAGCGCGAAGGAGGGAGCAGCCTGCGGAGGAATGGCACCGCTCACACTTCCTGTGCCGCTGACGACAACAGAAGCAGACAAAGAAACAAGACGCAGCAAAAAGACACAGAAAACAGACAACCGGGGGAGGGGAGGGGAATTAAATAAATAAAAATAAATCTTAAAAAACAAACAAACAAACAAAAAAAAACAAAATGTAACTACACCTTAATCATTGTTTTTATAAGTATATTATAAATAAGAGCCCATAAACCAGATTATGAACACTGGTTTCAAGTATAAATTTAACTTTATAAGGATTACATCAGTGGTGTATTAAAAATTAGGTAAATTATGGTTTTAAAAATATCTCATATAGCAGACCACTATCTGGCAAAAACCTTCAGTGTAGATACACACACAAAACCACATTTTTTCATTAAAGCTCTGGTGAAACCTTAAGCCAATTCTGGCCATGCTGTGTTTCTGAGTTTTATCTCTATTATCCTGTTCTGTTATCCTTATTCTGTATAATGCATTCATCCACACTGCTCATATACAAATGGATTTTCTTTTTTTGACAGCTATATAATAACTAAAGAAAATTTTCACTCCTCTGTGTTCAATTGATTAAAGTTCAGACTTTAACTAAAGAACCCTTGTCAACTATCTTCACTCTAATCAATTACTGCACAGATTCACACAATGTTAGGATTAAAGATTTATGACTCTTTACTGCATGTTCTGCAAAATATCTACTGCTAGTGTGGATTCAGCATCAAAATTACTAACTATTTTGTGGAGAAAGAAATTATTTTAGCTTGAATGCTATCTGTAATGGAATTCTTATTTTATTCAAGAAAACACTTAAAGTTTCATTCTGGTCATAGATCAGATCATAGATCCCTCTTGGTTATAATATACTAAATTAATACTCACTTTGTGTGAATTTCATTTAAATTATCACAGAAAATTTCACTCTCCCTCACTGAATAATATTGCAAAATTCTCTATTTTTAATGATGATGTTAGTATTGAATAACTCATTACCTAGTAAATACCAAGTAAATGTTACAGTACTAAGTATAAATAATAAAAAAGAAGTTATAATGGCAGAAATTAAAATTTTAAATCATTGACCACAAAAGAGACAACCAAGCTTAGTCAGATGCACAATAGTAATAAACAGTAATGAAGAACCTGCTACGAACTAGGCACTATGTTAGGCAATTTACATGGGCCATAATATCACTAGCAGTAATGAGAAGTAACATGAATATTAACAAAAATACCAGTAAATAATTACACAATACTACTATGCACAAAGCACAGATACAACACTTTACATATAATGCAGTTTGTTTAATTTTACAGTAAGCCTGTGACTTATTATTATCAATGCTATTTTGTAGATTAGGAAACTGACATGGAGAGAGGTTAACTATACCATGCTCAAAGTCATAATAAAGTAAGTGGCAGAGTAAGGATTCATATTCTTCTGTCCACCTCCAGACTGTGTGTTTAACCCCTAAACTATAAATCATAGTTATTGAGAAGAATTTATAGTTTGTTTACATTTGAGGAACCATCTCCAAGGGGTTAGAGTCACTTGCACACATGTCAAAAGTGGCTGAATTAGGACTCCTAGCCAGGCTTCTCTGACTCAAAGGCTGTACTCTTTCTGTTATTTTATTATGAGGCACACATAATATTGAATCAAACACCAACTCTCTTGGATTTCAATACATCAATAAATATCTGTTGAGGACTTCTAGAATTGTGAAGAATATTTATGAATGAAAAAGTAATAAAACAAATATTTCAGGAACGTTCATAGGGGAACAAACAGTGAAACAGTAAATAGTATGAGACAATAAATACTATAGATCTATATGATTAAGTACTAAATAACATAATACTGACTCTACATGCAGGAGAAGTACAGGGGGGAAAGAAATTCAGAAGAGACATAGCAGTCAAGAAAGACTTTACAGAAGGTAGCAGCCCATTGAGCTAGCCCCAAAAGGATGACATAGATGTGGACAAATGGATCAGCAGCTGAACACACTGCAAATGATGGTAGAACATGGTAGTAATTCAGAATGTGAAAGACAGCATTCAAAAACACTTATAAGTCTTGTTTACCTGAGCCAAATATAATTATTTATAGTGACGAGTAAGGAGTTTGAGCAAAATAATGGAAATTAACAAACATTTGAATTCAGTATGTGGCAGAATATATAGGAAGCCACTGTGATTTTTTAAAAGATAATTTGCATATGGCAAATGCTGAATAAATTAAAGTTACTTTTATTGTTAATTTTATGTTAATTTCATAAAAATCTCATTGAAAACTTCTGTGATCTCTGCAGTTGCTGGCTGTATGCACATGTAATAGACTGAGGAAGGACCTAAGTGAGTTGACTTTGTACCAAATCAAACCATAGTCGCTAATCACTGTTTAAAAATGTCTTGAGTGCAACAAGTGTTAGGTTTAGGGTTTATATACATGCGCATATATATTTTAAACACTTCTAGCATAATATTAAAATCTACCCAAACTTAAGAGATTTTTTATAAAGGTGTTTTTTTCTTTGATATTACCAATGGCTATTTTCCCAATAAAAAACATTATTTTGGTAAAATTTTTATTTAAAAAATGATAAACAGAATGATGCAAAATTTAAATTATTTTGACATTACTTACACACATAAGACTACTTACAAATACATCAGGCTAAATTTTCTTCCTAATATAATTGCTTTGGTACTGTGGAGATTATCACTGAAATCATTATTTCATCCCCTGAGGGTTTAACATGCTGCTTAATCAGGACATTCTGAAACATAAGTCTTTTCAGGTAACTCAAAATCAGATGTAAAGAGAAGCAGCATAGCTTTAGGTTCAGGTGACTTATTTTGGCATAGTTATTTCAGTTCATATCATAACTACCAAAAAACAATAGTAATGGGATTTGTTAACAGATTGTGCAGTTTGGTTCTGTTTCAGAGCTTCAGTTCTTAAATCTGGGCAGCTGTTTTATAAATATCTGTCCCTAGTCACGAGGGTATGTTGTGACCATATGGACAGAGGACCAAAAACTCCCTCACTATTCAGAAAACAAGTATTTGTACATGGCCTATAGATGGTATTGTCTTGTTTGTGCCAAGAATTGCAAGAATATTTACAAATAGCAAGTTGTTTGAGATGAGTGTTTGTATGTGAGGTTGAACAAGAAGAGGAAGAAGAAAGGGTTATTCTGTGTGAACAATTTTTGAGTCACAATACTAAGGGTGTCTTCCCATTTCGAATTTCTAATTCTTCCCATTGTTAATTCCCATTTCTAATGGAACCTGAGCATGCTGGGGAGAGGTATCCTTAGAGCTACAAAAACCAGAGGGGGGTATTTTCATAAGACAGCTGATGGTGATACAGACTGAAGGCTCAACCAGGTAAGAACCAGGTAAGAGAGAACCTAAGTCTTACTGGATTCCCATGGGCTGAGTTTACAATGGCTGAACTGGAGACTGGCAAAATCTTGACAGACTCATCATTTAGTCATTCAAATATATTGGCTGAGTGCATTCCATCATTTGACAACCAGAGATAAAAGAGTTAAACTAAAAAAGGTTACTGTCTTCAGGCAGCCTGCTTACTTGAATGAGGGTATATATTAAATAAAAAACAAGTATCAATAACAATAAGTGCTGTAATGAGATATTAAGAAGTGAAGGAGTTACCGAGAAGTGATGTGGTTGGCCACAGAAGGTTGTTAGAGGAGATGGCAACTAGCTGTAAAATGTACTAAGTGGAGAAGTGAGGTAGAGAAGGGTATTGCAAGGAGAAAAAAACAACACTAATGCAAATGCCCCGATGTGGAAACATTTGGCAGGTTTGCATAATAATAAACACAATGTAATTGTTACACAATTGGTGACAAGCGGATGGACAGAAGCTGAGTATGTAGGGAAGTCAGAGACTAGATCATAAAAACAGCCCTGTAGTCATGGTATGTTTTTTGTTTGTTTTTGTTTTTTAATGTTGCATGTGATGGAATCTAATAGAAAGATATTCAAAGGAGAAATTTTGGTCTGGTTTCTGTTTTAAAAGTATTATTTTGACCAATCTGGGCAATTTGACTTGCGAGGAAGTGACAAGAAGAGAAGCACAGAAATTATTTTGGCAGTTTGGAAGCTATTACTATAGTCCAGGTGGCTTGAAATATGATGATAGCACTGAAAATGGTAATCTTTTATATTTATATACACATAAAAACACAAATAAAATATATTTTACATTAAAATGTTGATCATTACCATTTCACAAACACACAATAGGATTTACTACTGAATAAGATGTGTCAGGTGAGACAGAGGATGTGAAAACAGTGATAGATGACTAAAATTTTGGGCTGAATAACTGAATAACAATTGTTAAAGGTTGGTACTATTTACTATGTTATGAAACAAAGTGGTTGGAACAGTTTTGACAATGAAAATCAAAATGATATTTTAAACATTTGACCTAATCATTAATTTTACACATCCAGGGTGTGATCACTTGGGAAACATAGATGCAATTGCTTGTCATTACTGAAAATTAAGAAGAAACATAGCCAAATATATGTAAATAATTTCTTATATCACTTTATAATTTTGTACTCAGATCCTGGTCATAAATGAAGCATCAACAAGATTATGATTAATGGTGTTTCAAATAATATGGATATTTTCATACTGGAGAGTTCTTTTTTCATGGAGGATTGTCCTGTGCATTGTAGGATGTTTAGAATCACATCTGAAGTCATCTTATCTAGACGCTGGCCACATAGCCCCTCTCTAGTTTCGACAACCAAAATCATCTCCATGCATTGCCAAATGTCCCATATGGGGTTAAATTTTCTCAGTTGAAAATCATTGCTCTTTAGTAAATATAGCATGATTTAAAGTTTTTTATAAAACAATAGCTTAAAACTATACTACAATGACTTCTAGAGTTCAGAGAAACCAGTGTGGAAAGAAGAGTTGGCTGAAAGAATAGAAATTAAGCTAGAAAAATAAGAACAAATGTATTTCATATATTGATTTTGCAGGTAAGATTTTATTAGGAAAAAAATATTTCAAAGTCTTAAGCACTAAGAAAAATCTGTAAGAATCTTGTTATGCAGCTTAGCTATTAAAATGCACTTTAGTGCAATGAATGTACCAAACAGATGAAAGAATTTGGTGATGGGGGAGTGGGAGTATATGGGAGCTTCTTATATTTTTTAATATAACATTTTGTATAATCTATGTATCTTTAAAAAAAATTTAAAAATCTATTAAAAATTAAAAACTAAAAAAATAAATAAAATGCTGTTTAGGTTCCACAAGCAGACTAGCCTATATGATATTTACCTAATATAGCAAAAACAAATATTAAATAGTTCTACTTCACGTGATATTTCTTGTCATTTTGGGAGTGAAATAATATATAAAAGAACAATTCAAAATTTTCTATTTTATGGGCCCTTGTGAAAATATAACAATATTTACATAAATTTTATCATCATACCAGAAATTACTTTTGACTAAAACACAGAAAGTAATTTGAGAAAGAAATGGCCTTAGCCAGATGAAATCTTTTAAATAAAAAGATATTATTACAATAGCTAGGAATTTTGATAATAATGAAACTTCTCAACCATAAGAGAGTTAAAAAGAAAAAAAAATATGTTGTAAAATTTGAAATGAAAGATTTAGCATTTGAGTAAGGTCAGAAAAAAATCCAAAGGATTAAAAACTTTTAAACGAGTCTATATGTGATTTTCAGGGAGTAAAGTTATTTTAGGAGAATGGCTTTGATTAATATATGAAAAAAAGTTCCATTTCTTTATAACCAAAGGAAATAGCAACAATAATAAAAACAAAATATATTTGTTATATTCTTCATCACACAAGGACTATATACTAAATTATATCAGATTACAAGTTTTGATTTATGAGTTCTTGGGTAAGCAAGGTGAATCAGGAACTATCTCTAAGGCTTCATGGTGAAGGGGACATGTTTATTGCCTTTCAGGATATAAAAGTAACTTTAGAGGGTGGAGCCAAGATGGCCTCAGAGTAAGGAGCTCCTGGAGTCAGCTTCTGAAACAGGGCGGTTGGTGATCATCCAGAGCTACCTAAAGCACCTTTTGGAGAACCTGGGAGACCAGAGGAGTATCCTGCAACATCCCTGACAGTGTGGAAGGAGGAGACTGCCCATCTGCACAGAGGAATCATGAGTAGAGCCCTCCATACTGCAAAGGTTGGTGCCCATGGCGTTCAAGCCACCTTGGGAGCTGTTCTGTAATTGAAGTCCCATCTTCCCCAAGAAAGATGGGAGGAAAACATGGTGTGACACTGACTTTAGCTACTGACTAGAGGATCCAGCAGGCTGAAGTAGAATCCTAGGAACAACTAAACTTTGAGCCTGTCCATTCAGAGGGAAGCCAGTGGCTGCCATTCTAACTCCACTCCGGGCACAAGGGGAAGAAGTGCTGACTGAAAATCAGTGCTTATAAGGACCAGCTTCTTTCCACCCAGGTTGGATTGCAGGTTTGGCCTAAACCCCAGTCCCACCTCCGGCAGGGAGGAAGCTGGGGCAATCTGCACCGCCTCTCTGAGAAGCTGCAAGCCACGATGCAGAGGCTGGTGCCCATCCTACTCTAGGGGGGCAAACTGCCTCAGGAGCTGTTCCATGGCTGTAGTTAAAAGTTCCATTTCCCATAAACAGTGGAGGAAGAGACAGATATCCACTGACCTCAGCTCAGCTACTGATTAGTGGACTCGGCTGGTTAAAGCATAATCCTAGAGCCAGCTAGGATCTGAGCATGTTCAAGGGGAAAGTCTGGTAGCAGCCATGTTGACTCTGTCCCTGGCATGAGGGGGAGCCTGACTGACTGAAATCCAGTGAAGTCCAGTGAAGTTAGGGATGGGCTTCTTTCTACCAAGATTGGACTACAGCCCTAGCCTAGGCTCCAGCCCCACCTCCAGCAGAGAGGTAGCTGGTGGGAACTGCACCAGGTTCTCCAGGGAAGTGCAAGTGCTCTCCATTGGCAGAGGCTGAATAGTTGGACACCTGGGGCCACATCCCTACACCCCAAGAGAATAGGAGAGAAGCTAGGGATTTCTGTCCTCTCTGGGCAATGGCAGGAGTTTTCAACTCACGTAGATTTTTTGAGTGCCTTTGAGCCAATCTTCACCTCTATCCCCCCAAAGGATAGGAGGAGGCTGATGTTGCCTCAAACTCTCAGGGCAAGTTTTGGGCTACACAAGTTTGACTGTTGGGCACCTGTGGCTCCACCTCCATCCCCAATAGGACAAGAGATGGACTGTGTTTGCCCAGCCTCTTTGGGTAACTGCAGATGCTTTTGACCCACACAGTCTGGTCTGGTGGGTACTTGTGGACTCACCCTCACCCCCAATAGGAAAGAAGGGGACTGATCTTTCCACAGCCTTTTTGGGCAACAGCAGACCTTCAGCCTGCATGGACTGGACTATTGGATACATATGAATCCACCCCCACCCACAATAGGATAGGAGGGTTTTGGTGTCTCCACAGCCTCTCTGGACAACAATGGGTACTTTCATCCAACAGGGACTGAACTGTAGGGTGCCTGTGGATCCAACCCCATGCCTTAAGAGGAGAGAAGGGGGCTGATGTTTCCTCAACCTCTCCAGGCAATGGCAGGTACTTTTGGCCTAAAGGGACTGAACTATTGAGCAACCATAGAACCACCCCTACCACCCAATTGGATAGGAGGGAGCTGGTGCTTCCTCAGCCTCTCCAGGCAACGGTGGGTACTTTCAGCCTACAGAACTGAACTGTTGAGCATTTGCGGTTCTGTTCACACCCCCTAAAGGGCAGAAGGGACAGTACTCCCTAAGCCTCTCAGGGCAACTTAAGGCATATTTGGCCCACAGAGATTAGATTGTTGGGCATTCCAGAGTGTCCATTCCCACTCCCAGTAGGGAGAGGGTCTGGTGATATATCAGTTTACCTGAGGAACTGTGGTCATTTTGGACCCACACAGCAGAGATTTCTAACCAAAACTATAGCTCCATCCCTGCCTAAGGTAGAATGGATAAGAAAATATAAGCCCTCTATCTGTTGTCTGCAAGAGGTTCACCTTAGGCCCAAGGATACCAATAAATTGAAAGTGAAAGGTTGGAAAAAGATATTCCATGCATGTAGTAACCAAAAAAAGGCTGGAGTAACTATACTTATATCAGATGACACAGACTTTAAAAGCAAAACTGTTATTAGAGACAAGGAAGGACATTACATATTAATAAAAGGGATCATTCACCAGGAAGAAATAACAATCATAAATATATATGCACCTAACCAAGATGCCCCAAGATACATGAGGCAAACACTGGCAAAACTGAAGGGAGAAATAGACATCTACAATAATAGTTGGAGGCTTCAATACACCACTCTCAGCATTGGATAGAACATCTGGGCAGAAGTTCAATAAAGAAACAGAGAGCTTGAATACTATGATAAATGCACTAAACCTAATAGACATATACAGAACATTGCACCCCCAAACAGCAGGATATACATTCTTTTCAAGTGCTCATGGATCTTTCTCCAGGTTAGACCATATGTTGGGACACAGAGCAGATCTCCATAAATTCAACAAAATTGAAATTCTACAAAGCACTTTCTCTGACCATAATGGAGTAAAGCTGGAAATCAACAAGTGGCAAATAAAGGGAAAATTCACATACATATGGAGATTAAACAACACACTTTTAAATAATCAGTGGGTCAAAGAAGAAATTTCAAGAGAAATCAGTGAATATCTCGAGATGAATGACAATGAGAATACAACATATCAGAACCTATGGGATGCTGTGAAGTCAGTGTTGAGAAGAAAATCTATAGCCCTCAATGATTACATTAAAAAAGAAGAAAGAACTAAAATCAATTACTTAAATATAGAGCTGGAGGAACTAGAAAAAGAACAGCAAACTAATCCTAAAGCAAGTAGAAATAACAAAGATCAGAGCAGAAATAAATGAAATTGAGAACAAAAAAAAAAAAAAAAATAGAGAAAATCAACAAAACCGAAAGTTGGTTCTTCAAGATTAACAAAATTGACAAACCCTTAGCTTAGACTGACTAAGAAAAAAGAGAGAAGATACAAAAAAGAAAAAAAAAAAGAAATAAATAAAAAATGAAAAGGGGAACCTTACTATTGACCCCACAGAAATGAGGGGGATCATAAAAGGATATTATGAACAAAACAACTTTATGCTAAAAAACTAGACAATGTAGATGAAATGGAAAAATTCCTAGGAATGTACAAACAACTTACACTGACACTAGAAGACATGGAAGACTTCTATAAGCCAATCACAAGAAAAGAAATTGAAACAGTCATCAAACAGCTCCCCAAAATGAAAAGCCCAGGACCAGATGGTTTCACAGGTGTGTTCTACCAAGCAGTCAAAGAATATTTAATACCAATCTTATTCAAGCTCTTCCAAAAAATTCAACATGAAAGAATGCTACCAAATACATGCTATGAAGCCAATATCACCCTAATACCAAAGCCAGATAAAGATATTACTAAAAAAAAAAAAAAGAAAAAGAAAATTACAGACTCATTTCTCTAATGAATACAGATGCAAAAATCCTCAATAAAATACTTGCTAATCGAATCCAAGAACAACATTCAAAGAATTATCCATCATGGTCAAGTGGGTTTTATACCAGGCATGCAA
Source organism: Dasypus novemcinctus (assembly GCF_030445035.2). Lineage (NCBI taxonomy): Eukaryota > Metazoa > Chordata > Mammalia > Cingulata > Dasypodidae > Dasypus > Dasypus novemcinctus. The sequence goes on from NC_080676.1 coordinate 126,024,444, forward strand.
GTCTGATTCAACACAAGAAAATCAACTGGCATAAAAAATATACCACATTAATAAATCAAAGAAGAAAAACCATATGATCTTATCAATTGATGCAGAAAATGCATTTGACAAAATACAGCATCCTTTCTTGATAATAATACTACAAAAAATAGGAATTGAAGGAAATTTTCTCAACATGTTAAAGGCCATATATGAAAAATCCACAGCTAACATTGTACTCAATGGAGAAAAACTAAAAGTTTTCCTATTGAGATCGGGGAAAAGACAAGGATGCCCACTGTCACCACTGTTGTTCAATATAGTGCTTGAGGTTCTAGCTAGAACAATCAGACAAGAAAAATAAAAGACATCCAAATTGGAAAGGAAGAATTAAAACTTTCACTATTCACAGATGATATGATTGTATATCTAGAAAATCCTGAAAAATCTACAACAAAGCTGCTAGAGTTAATAAATGATTTCAGTAGAGTATCAGGATACAAGATAAATATGCAAAAATCAGTGGTGTTTCTATACACTAATAATGCACAATCTGAGGAGGAAGTCAGGAAAAAAAATTCATTTACAATGGCAACTAAAAGAATCAAATATTTAGGAAAAATCTTAACCAAGGATGCAAAACACTTGTATTCAAAAAACTATAATGCATTGCTAAAAGAAATCAAAAAAGACCTAAATAATTGGAAGAACATTCCATGCTCATGGATTGGAAGACTAAATATCATTCTACCCAAATTGATACACAGATTCAATGCAATTCCACCAGCATTTTTTAAGCAAATGGAAAACACAGTTATCAAATTTATCTGGAAGGGTAAGAGGCCCTGAATAGCCAGAAACATCTTAAAAAGGAAAAGTGAAGTTGGAGGACTCTCACTTCCAGACTTTAAATCATATTACCTAGCTACAGTAGTAAAAACAGCATGGTATCGGCATAAAGATACACACATAGACCAATGGAACCAAACTGATAGTTCAGAAACAGGCCCTCACATCTATGGCCAAGTGATTTTTGACAAACCTGTCAAGCCCTCCCAGTTGGGGCAGAACAGTTTATTCAAGAAATGGTGTTGGGAGAACTGGATATCCATAGCCAAAAGAAAGAAAGATCCCTACCTCACAACTTATGCAAAAATTAACTCAAAATGGATCAAAGACCTAAATCTAAAAGGAAGTACAATAAAGCTCCTAGAAGAAAACGTAGGGAAACATCTTCAAGACCTGGTGGTAGGTGGTGGATTCTTAAACCTTACACCTAAGCATGAACAACAATAGAAAAAATGGATAAATGGGACCTCCTCAAACTTAAACATTTCTGTGATTCAAAGGACTTCATCAAAAAGGTGAAAAGGCAGCTCACTCAATGGGAGAAAATATTTGGAAACCACTTATCCAATAAGGGTTTGATTTCGATACTATATAAAGAGATAATACAACTCAATAATAAAAAAGCAAGAAATCCAATTTTAAAAATGGGCAAAAGATTTAAAATAGACATTTCTCCAAAGAGGAAATACAAATGACCAAAAAGCACATGAAAAAATGTTCCATATCACTAGCTATTAGGGAAATACAAATTAAAACAATAATGAGATGTCATCTACACCATATAGAATGGCCGTTTTAAAAAAAACAGACAAAACTGAGTGCAGGAGAGGATGTGGAGAAATAGGAACACTCCTTCACTGTTCGTGGGAGTGTAAAAAGGTGCAGCCTCTATGGAAGACAGTTTGGCAGTTCCTCAGGAAGCTAAATACAGAACTGCCATGTGATCCAGCAGTTCCTCTACTAGAAATATATCCAGAAGAACTAAAAACTATGACACAAACAGACATCTGCACACCAATGTTCATAGTGGCCTTCTTCACAATTGCCAAAAGATGGAAACAACCCAAGTGTCCATCCACCAATGAATGGATAAACAAAATGTGATATATACATACAATGGAATACTATGCTGCAATAAGAAGAAATGAAATTGGGATATATGTGGTAACATGGATGAGTCTTGAAGACATTATACTAAGCGAAATAAGCCAGGCACAAAAAAGACAAATATTGCATGGTCTCATTAATATGAACTAAATACAAATAATAAACACATGAATTAAAACCTAGAACATAGGTTATAAGGAGATAAGAGGAGGGATGACTAGAACTATGGATGCTTTTATGTACATAGAAGTTTTAATTAACTTGACTGTAAAAGTGTGGAAATGGATAGAGTTGATAGTAACACACTATAGTGAGTAACAACTGATTTATAAATGGGATTGTGACTGAAAAAGGTAGTCTGGGTAAGTAAATGTTAATAGAAAGTAAGCTAAAGTATAATCTAGGGACTGAATAACACAGTGAACCCAGAGGCGGCTGAGAATTGTGGTTAAGGGTACAAATGCAAGATAAGTCCTTCTGTGAGCTAGAGAAGATGTACATCACTATTGCAGGGTGATGGGAATATGGAGAAACATGGGAAAACTACAATTGGTGTGACCTATAGACTGTGGTTAACAGCAATATTATAATATTCTTGCATTAATGCCAAGCTATACTGTTTTGATAATAGAGGTGTATGGAAAAAGTGTGCCAAATGTATGCTATGGACCACGATTGTTGATAATAGTCTGATGATATTATCTCATAATCTGTAACAAATGCTCCACCAGAGTGTGGAGCTGTATGGGAAATCTACACATTTGTATGACTATTTTGCAAGTCCACAGTATCTGTAAGAAAAATACATTAAAAAAAATAGTATGGGTTGGGGGAAAAATGCACCAAATGTAAGATAAGAAATATAGTTGTTAGTAATATTTTTGACGATACTCTTGCATAGTTTGTAACAAATGTTTCACACCAATGCAAAGAGTTGGTGGAGTGGTGATATATGAGACCCCTGTGTGATGTTATGTATGTTTATTTTGTAAGTTCACAGTCTTTACTATGCACTTATTGTTTATATGTGTTCATGTATGAATGATATACTTCAATTTAAAAAGTTAAAAAATTAAAAAATTAAAATTAAAAAATTTTTTTAAAGTAACTTTAGTTACTAAGGTACAGGAAATATCTTAGTCAAGCCACCAGCAATTCTAGGATTTTCTATGTTCATGCCTCAAATCCTACATCCATGCTTCCAGAGAGTTCCCAAAGTGTCATTTTTCATAGAATATTTCATATTATTATCCTCCTTTAAACCTTCGAATAGTCATCTATGATAACTGGAATAAAAATACACTTTATCATAGTTTATGGTCTTATAAAATCTGTCTCCTGTATGCTTAATCTTCTATGAGCCTTATTCTTGCTCAGTGAATTGTATACTAGTTTTCAAATTTCCATTCACACCAAGCTCACTCCTACATCAAGGTTTTTTCATGTCTCAATTATCAAAACCTGTACCTTGCTCCATATTTGGCAGTGGTACTGAAAATAATGAAAGTTGGCAATTTATGGAACTGCAAAGATAGGGTTTATAAATGAGAACAAACTTTATTAAAACAATAAGCACTATAAAATTATACAAATGTTATAATATTCACCTAATTTTAATTATCATAGTGCTATAATTGTTCATTTGTATAATATTTCTAGGAATCTAAAAGTTTCTTTACATATTTAATTTATACAATTCTGTAATTTGCCTAATTATTTAGAATAGTCTCCTAAATTATTTATGATTTTCAGATTATTTTAGAGGTAATTTGCTTATATTCCTGTTTATCTCTTTTAGATTATGAAAATAGTATGGACTTTCATTTATAAAGCATGAGTATTAGCAGCAGTAATAATAATATTCTTCCACTATTAGTGTAAGAGACCCAATTCATTTAAGTCATTATTTCTGATAGCCATACATTTGATGGGCGTTTTTAACTGTCCATGTATTATTTAGAATCAATGCCACTTAGAGAATGTCTTTTTTTCTTTTTAAATGTATATTCCCCTAATAACAAATAAGTGTCTGAAATGATGATTAAATGCTTATCTGAGGCATCTGAAATCATCATCATCTCTGCCATCATCTCTGAGTAGGTAAATTTAACACATTTAGGTCATGAGAGTTACGTTATCGTCATCTATAGTGTATTCTGAGTATTGACTGAAGGATGAGTTCTCATGGCCGACTGCTTTAAGGCACTTTCCCATCATGCTTATTGTAATCCCCTGGAGTGATTATGTGTGAATAATTCAGAAAATTGCACCATGCCTGTGGTTTTTAAGCTCCACGTTAAAATCCAATATGAGTTACATAGCACTGGAGTAAATGCACTAGATCCACCTTTGTGCTACTCCTAAAAAGTGTAGCTGCTGTGAAGAGTTCATATGTTCATATCTTTGTGCCAGGCAAATAGAAATCCATACTCATAACTTAAATATTATATATGGATCATGTGTACAGACATGCAGCAAAAAATATTAATTTGGAATAATGTACAAACATCTATAGGTATCAATATATCTTTGGAGCCAAATTCAACTAACAAATTTATAAATGTACTTTGAGAACTGTAAATAAATATGAAAGTACATAGGTAAATTTGTGTGTATATATATACTACAACACAAAGTATTTTTGTTGACTGATGTTTTATGTATATGATGTAAGTCATACTAGAATGAAATTTTATTGTCTAGAGAAATGGTTATTTGTTCCTCATACTGTGATACAACATTTCTGCATCTTTACCACCAGTCAACTTCTTCTTTACAAAAAATAGTTTCCCCAAGTTGTAAAAACTGCAGTAGTAAAAAAGAGCTCGATTGTGCTTTTTAATATTGTAACTGGAATGATCTATGTCATCACACAGCTAGACTGAATATACATAAATTCCTATCAAGTGTCAAGTTAAAAAAACTTTTAACTAGCAAAATATTTAAAATGAAATTTGTGAGTTTTGGAATTTTTCCATAGTGTTGGGAGAATTAATACACCATGGGCCCTTATGTGTAAATGAAATTTTATTGGAACACAGACACATTCACTCATTCATGTATTGTCTATGGCTGCTTTTGAGTTTCAGCAGCAGACTTGAGCAGCGGCAGAGACCTTATGGTCTGACTATCTGACCTCATACAGAGAACAGTTTGCCAACCACTGGTTTAGATCAATATAGTAAACTTTAGACATTCAATAATACTGTTTCTTTTTTGTATTTCATATATAGTTTGAATTACTTTGTTTTTTTAAAATGATCTACATGTACCTGAACAGGTTTTATATATTTTCTCAAATTTAAAAATAAAATTAAGCTATTTTGAAAATTCTGTTTCTTGACAGACAACTCTAAAATGCTACATACAGTCACATCAATGTATAAAATATGGAGCATAAGGTTTTTGTTTGACATTATTCAATTTATAGCCATAGAGACTAATAGTATTTGTTTAGAAAAGTGTTTAGTAAAGTTACCCATTTCAAGTACAGGCAACATGAATTCTTCAAGCTACTTATAAGTATCTCTCCAGGGATATTTATTTAAATAATGGTTAAATACTGAAACATGTTCCAGTGATTTGTAGATTTAAATCAATTTACAAAAATATGTACAACAATTACCTTTTGTCTATATCCAGGTTTTTAAGATGAATAGTTTTTTCTTCTAAACAGACTTTTAACTTACTTCTTTGTACAGCAGATTTTACTAAATCTTTGAAAAAATCTTGTGATCATTAATATTTTAAGTTTTTATGCAAGCTATCATAAAAATCTTGCCAGAAACATAATGGCAAAGAATTTAAGCTAATGAACAAGAAAAGAAAACTGCATTTGAAAGGCATAAGAGAATGTTCTCAAAACAAAATTGAAGCAAATATTTGTTAATAATTTGCCTCTTTCGGGGGACTGCATATTTTTAAAAATCAGTAACTGAAATCAAGATACAAATGACTTGCTACTTTACTGGAATTGTAGTTGGTGCTGGGGTTTAAGATATATCTAGGGGATTTGAATCTCTGGACTGACAATATGATAGCCAGGCCCTGAGCCTCAACAAACTTCAACTCCTACACTCTGATTTATTGGACTTACCCCACTCAGCTAACATGGAGTTGAAGAATGTCAACCACCACACCATGGAGCCTAGAGTGCCTACAACTGAAAGCAGGAGGATTGCATCCAGTATCCATGTGGAATCTAAGCCTCCTCTTGACATAGATGTGCAATGGACACAACCAATCCAAGGTCCACAGAGAAAATGTGGCATTGGTGTGGGAAAAGTGGCCATGGTGGCTGCTGGGTCCAGGAAATGGGAGGAAGAGATGAGATGTGGAGGCATTTTCGGGACTTGGAGCTGTCCTGGGTGGTGCTTCAGGGACAATCACTGGACATTGTAGATCCTCCCAGGGCCCACTGGATGGAACGTGGAAGAGTATGGGCTATGATGTGGACCATTGACCATGAGGTGCGGCGATGCCCAGAGATATACTTACCAAATGCAATGGATGTGTCATGATGATGGGAGAGAGTGTTGCTGTGGGGGGAGTGGTGGGGTGGGGGCGGTGGGGTTGAATGGGACCTCATATTTTTTGAATGTAATATTTTTTAAAAATGAATTTAAAAAAAGAGATACAAATGACTAAGTCTTACTAGTAACATAAAAAGTATTTGGCTTAAATAAAATATAAAGATTAAACAATAAGAAAGGAAAATAATTGGATTTTTTCTGGACTATTGAGAGTACATATTCTATGTATTAAGCTAAATTTCAGCAAAGAGGATAAAGTGGCTCTAAAATAAATCATCTATTTTTTAGTCGATTTCCATGGTCATTTTTTATCCTAAATAATCTTTAGATAATGCAGAAACTTTTGCATTTTGGTATTTTAAAAATAATAAATAAATGTGTAAATATCATCCCTATCATTTTCTAACTGGATTGGCAAAGTGCATTTTTAATTTTGAACAGTTTTATTTTACAGTTTGGTTAAAACTCAATCTGAAATTTGTCTGAATTGGTGTCAACCATCAATTAATTTGTACAATATCATAAAATCTAGAACCATTATATTAAGCAATAAAATATGATGTCCATAACACGCAATCCCAGTAAGAGCATCTTCTTATACAAATATTGGTAATTATTCTTGGGGCTTGTGATATTTATTTAGAAAGCTCAACTCTTACATACAGATTTTAAAACTATATGGCATTTCCAAGCAACATTTATTAGCAGTATCAACAATAGCAACAATATATTGATGATTAGTCATAAATTTAGGGATTAGGATAACAATACAGGGGAAATGATTAAGAAAAACTAAAGAGTTTTAATTCAGTGACTGCATGTATGGGACATCTCTCAAAGGAGAAAGATTAGAAACCAGAACAAAAGTTAAATATCTTATGGACTGATTCAAAACTCTTCCAATTAGGTATTAGGGCATAAGTCTATGCATTCTTGGCCACTCAGGGAATTTATGAATTAGGTGGATCTGGTGTTTGGGAAAAAAGGAAATATTTCTCCATGATGAGCTATTCTCCTCCTACCATTCTTGAGGAAATTATGATTCAGCCTGAGGAAACAATACTTATCTTTATATACTTTTGAAATAATGGATAAAGAAAATGATGCAGAAATTAGCTTAAACTCTTAGTTTGCCTGAGATACTATAATAAATATCACAGACTGGTTGGCTTTAACAACAAGGATGTATGGTTTCACAGTTTTGGGGGCTAAAAATCCAAAATCAAGGTGTCAGCAGAATTGTGCCTTGGTGATGTCTCTAGCATTTTTATGGTGGCATGCTGGCACTCTGTAACTCAATCTCTGCATCGTACACATGACCCATTGTCTTCTCATATCTCCTCTTCATTCCTAATGCTGTGTCCCAATTTCCTTTGCTTATAAGGACTCTAGTCTTAATGGATTAAGTCCCATCATGACAGTTTGACCTCATCTTTAGCAGGATCTTTGAAGATCCCTCACAGGATAGGGGGCTAAGACTTGGATGTGTGTATGTGGGGGATATGATTCTATCCATAACATGTATTGCTTACTAAAAAAAAATTAGAAAATGATATTTTCTACCCCTGGTACTTTAGATAGTAGCATAATCTTGCAAAAAAAATGCATTGTATAAAAATAACAGCATTCTAATATTTTACCTAACCACAGCTACTAGGGAATTTAAACATATTTTAGCTCCATAAAATTAACCATTATATTCATCAATAAAATGGAAGGTGCTAGTTTACTATTCCAGTTACAGATGCTTATGGAAAAAGCAGGGGGAAAGTCTTTTTTAAAATGTGTTAACATTGCTTATTATTATATCAGAATACTGTTATCAGTTTGCAACACAACTGCAGAATTAGGACATCAATACACTAGAAATTTAATGAAGGATGGCAACTAATATCTACAGTACAACTAACTTCTATTCATGTACCTTATGAATTCTTAAAATACTGGGGTTATTAATGCATCACCATTGCCATTTCATTTGAGAAAAGTGTGGTGTACATGGAAGTTCAATAATTTGCCATCAGAACACAAGCATGTGTATTTGATTTAAATCCATGAACATCTGATTCATAGGCTCTTTGCATATTTTCTTGAGAAAGGTTCCCCATCATTGGTTGATCTAGCAGACCATGCTAAGTACAGAATGTCATGGATTTCCTCCAGATCACCTGGCTAAGAAACATTCAGACAATTTGTTACTGGTGTTGAATTTAAGTGGAAATATTATTAGTATCACATCAGTTATGCTTACAATTCCACTTTTCTTATATAAAGTCAGAAATGCACGGAAAGAATCAATAGTGGCAATAAGGTAAAAGAAAACAGTCAGAAAACAGTATCAGAAGTACTTTACATTCAGAGTTCTCTAAATATTAAATCGCAATACCATAAATCCTGGAAAAGTGAAATATTCTTGGATTCCTCTTAAAAATGACAAGATGGATGGCCTTATTTGGAGCTCAAGACCAGAGAGAGTACCAATCTGTTTAAAGTAGTTGCTGAAATGCTCATTGACTCCAGATAGTCTCAGATAATGAAAAGTCTTTTCCATATCTTTTATTTCCATTTCAACTAGAATACACACACATACACAACAAATATTTCCTAATTATGTGTGTAAACTTGATCGGCAGTAAATCATCCTGAAAGAATGGGAAGATTTCCAAAAGGAAAACATTTGCCAAAATGAGAGTGATAAAGACTCACATGTTCATAAAGGCAGCTGTTAATTACTTTAATTTTCAGCTAGATTAATTCCTAGCAGTGTCACTTTTACTCATTAAAGGAGGTGGAGGAATGTTTTACAAATTATTTGCCTAAATTTGAAAAATCTAGGATTACTTAGGTAAGTACTTCTAAATATATTGCAATCTTTAGAAATAAAGATGTGTTTGTTTCTCATAAGTCATATATTTTTTGTAAAACAGCCTTTCTTCCAAATCATTTTGCAGTTCAACAATTCTAGCCAAGGTGACCTCAATTAAACTATTATGGAGTAAGAATTTATAAGAAGAAATTCATTTCTTATTTTATTTAAAAGTAAACAGAATTTAAGTCCTTCTTTCACCACATTCAAAGTGAATCATACGTCCTAGGCATAATTGTATCAAGAAGTTCATAAAAATGGACATAAACAAAAAATTAGAAGAAGATAAGCAGCTAGTAGCCTTGATTTTTTTCATCCAATGGCATGGAGGTCAAAATATTTAAAGGAATGTTAAATTTTTTCATCCTGGAGGAATCTTTTTTTTTTTTTTTAATTTCCCTTTCCCAGCTCTTTCTAGGTTGCCTTCAGAACTTGTTTCATTACTACCTCCGTCGAGTAGGGTACATTATCCTAACATTTACTTCTTTCCAATGTGGTAAAGTAAACTGACCTCAGTGTATTCCTGAAGTTGAGAGCGTTATATCTCTTAAGGCTGCTATATGTATATGTAAAACACATTATGTTACCACTTTTCTCCAATTTCTGCACATTTTAGGAGCTATTTGACCTCATCTGCCTGACGAGCCTCAGCATAAGGCAGAGCCAAGTGACAAGGTAAGGTAAAAAAAGATCTTTACAAATGGTCAAAGTCTCATGGTTAGAAAAGTAACCAAATGGGAAAATTTAAAGTGAATACAGTTTATTTTGAACTTATGAACACAATTATTATGAAAATAGAAAAAAATTAAAGCCAGATTTTAGTCAGAAGATGGTAAAATAACCACATCAAAGATTTGATACATTGAAGGGACATTACCCATCTGACTCCAGATAAACTATTCTTTGTTCAACACTGTAGCAGTAAAACCTATCTGTCTGGACCACTACTTTTGGGGAAACCCATGAAAATTCCCTTTGAAAAAAATTTTTGAGATTCATGTTATTTAATTACCCCCTCCCCTTTGCTTGTGCTTACTATGTCTCTTGTGTGCTTGTCTTCCTTTTAAGAGGAACTGGAAACCAACCAGGGAATCCCATGTGGAAGGGAGACACCTAATCACTGGAGCCATCTCAGCTCTCTATTTTTATTGTATCTCTCAGTATTTCTTCCTCCTTCTGTCTCTTTTCGCATCATCTTGTTGCATTGGCTTGGCACGCTAGCCCATCACATCAGCTTGATTGTCTTCTTTAGGAGGCACCAGGTGCTGAACCCAGGACCTACTATGTGGTAGGCAGGAGTTCAATCACTTGAGCCACATCTGCTTCTTCCTTTGAAATTTTTGAGGTAACTATTTTTTTTTAAATTAATTTTAAACTCCTAAATCCTAGAGTAAATTCCTAATACTGGTGCACAATTGACATAAAACACTTTTCTACAATTACCCTATAGTCAAAAGGGCCCTATTGTATAAATTTCATAAAGCATATTTTTCTACCTAAATGTTTTCAAGCACATTTCCTGGATTCCAGGGGGATTTTTTTAAATGGTTTTTGTTATCTCTTCATCACTTTTTAATAAATATGAGTCCTCCAGCACTGTATTAGAGGATCATTGTCTATCTGTGCCACTTTACTTGCCAAAAAGCCCTGAGCTCAGATCTCCCAGGCAGATTTAATATGTTTGTGCAAACCTTCTTTGAATGATTAAGGTAAATCTTACCTCTGGCAATTTTTGTTTCTTCTACCATTCACCCACACCTGCCTTGCTATTCTTTATGTGTTTTTTCTTAATTTATTTTGTTTTGTTTTGTTTGCTCACTGATTTTTCAATCCCTTTTCTATTTTATACCCTACAGCCTCCTAACTATCTTAATATACTCTATTTCCCTGCTGTCTATTCTTCTATAAATTAAGAGTGGTACCATATGACTTTACATCCTGGCCACACAAGATATTTGGGGCTAAAATACCAAAGTTTAAATATTTCAGATACAATTAATAAAATTTATTTGCAAATAGTAAATAATTCTTTCTATAACAATGCTTATACACACATAGAAACATATATGCATTTGTATACATATACATGTGCATATACACATACACACAAGAAGCTGTAAATGAAGACCCAAAAAGACTTTTCCCAAGTGTCAGGAATGGTCTAAAGAAATATAGCCGTCTGAGCATTGCTATGAAAAAGAGAAGTTTGTTTTCCTGGAAGAGTCACAATATTAATTTAGACATTCCTTCTAAAATATCTTAGATAATAGTCTGTTAAATGAGAAAACCTATTTAAAGTGTTGGATATAGTAAACACTATATTTGCATTCTCATACTACCTAAATTTTGGCCTTGATTCAAAAGAAAAAAAAATGAATTTTAAGGGTTTATAAAATAAACTTAATTGATGTAACAAGCCAAATATGAGACAATTCGTAGATATTTGTTGAATTAATTTTTAATGCTTAATTTTAAGTGAATTAAATTTAAAAAGTCAATGGAAAGAAGTTTTATTATTATTTAGTATATTTCTGTATTGATCTAACAAAGGGCAGCTGAAGCAAAGTACCAGAAATATGTTGGCTTTTATATAGGGTAATTAGTTGGAATAAAAGCCCAAATCAAGGCATCAGCAGAGATGTTTCTTACCAAAGTCAGCTATTGTTGATTTCAGTGTGTTGCCAGCTGGTGAAGCAAGATGGCCGGCCATCTCTGCGAGGTTTCTCCTTCCCCTCCTGACTCCTTCCAGGTCCTTTCTCTCCTGGCATAAAGCTTGTTTCTTTTCAGGCCCTCTATATTAGTCTCAGCTGTTCTTCCCTATGGCTGCTGTAAGCTATCAGGCAAAAGAACTCATCTCTCCAGGGGGCTTCAGCTGTTTGACCCTTCCTTTTCTCGGATGGCCAGATCAAAAACAACAGACTTCTCTCTTCCCGTGTGTCTGTCTGTCTGCATCAGTGTCTATTTACATCAATCCCAGTAAGGGGGCAGGGACTCAACCTGAGTCACACCCTATGACAGTTAAATCAAAAGACCTAATCTTAACAGGTACTCAAATCAAAGACATCTCAGCTGAATTTAATGCAATCATACTGTATCACACCCAGAGGAATATATTAGTTTACAAACATAACCTTCTGCTTTTTTTGGATTCTTAGAATAATCACAAACTGCCACATTTGTTATGTTACTTTGTTAATTATGTTACTAGTTCATATTAAAATAGTATTTGTTGACAACAAACATTTAAATTTTTTATCATCTCTGCTGTTAAAATAGTCACAAGATCCGGCAACGATAATAACAAATCCCTAGGGGGCATTTGAGGAATCCCATAAAACACTTTGGAATTTCAAAGTTTGATTCAAGTATTTCATACTTTAAAAAATTATATATAAAGGATATAACTGAAATGTAACCCAAATATAAATATTTCAGTATTCACCAGTATAATTATTGAAGCAAGTGAAACAACAAAACAAAGGGATAGTTGAAGTTTAGAAGTCTTAATAATCCATTCACACTCAAGAATATTAACAACATTAAAATGACTAGTTATTTTTCTAAATTTATACTTAATGAAAGAGTGGGTTGCAGTGCAAAGATTGACAGTCAAATTTTTAGAACTACAATGTTCTTTGTTATCCTTTATATGTTCTAATCTTTACTGGGATATCCCAGGTAGGACAAAATTGACAAATTAAACAGAGAAATAAATCTTAGACATCTTTCATAATGTGCATGCAATATCATGTAGTGGTGGAATGCCTAGGTTCAGAAGACAGACTGCTTTGTAATTTGTTCCACCATGGCTTCTTATAAGACATGAATTTGGCCAAGCTGCATAATCTTTCTATGCTCATGTTCTTCATTTGTAAAATAAAAATCATAGTGGTGTTCAATGCATAAAGATTGGGTGAGGACTAAATGAGTTAAGGACTAATGCCATATCCTAATTCATATTAACCATTCCTACACTATGACATTTAAAATTGAATCACCTCTTTTGATTCTAACATAACAAAAATGAAGCTCTGAGGGAAGCGACTATGGCTCAATCAATTGGGCTCCCATCTACCATATGGAAGGCCCTGGGTTTGCATTCTGGGACCTCCTTATCAAGGCAGGCTTGCCAGCACGCTGCAGAGAGCCTCCAGCCTACAAGCCCTGCAGAGTGCTGACTCAACAAGGTGATGCAACAAAAAGGGAGACAAGCAAAAAATGCAGAAGAATGTGCAGTGAATGGACACACAGAGCAGACAGCAAGCAAAAAGGTGCAGGGGGATGGGATAAAAAACAACCTATACATACAAACACACACACACATATTTCAATTGTACATAAAAAGGATAATATATAGATATGAAGGATAAATACGTATAAACATATATAAGTAATGAAGTCAAATACTGATATGTAAAATATAAAATATGAATGAATGTAAATATTGGGTTATATATAAATGTTTGGATATATGCAATACATAAAATGTGGAAGGCTTTTCTTAACACAAAGTAAATTTCTGAAATATATGTACATATTCCTACATATATATACTACTTTTCTAAAATTCATAAAAATCTTAAAATTAAAGCTCTTTGAAAGTATACACTATTATATTGACCAGATTGATGTCTCTCATTCAATTAGTAAAAAAAATAAGTAGATAAATTCATTGAGGTTATAGATAATCTAAACAAATCTATCAAAAAACTTAAGCAAGTTTGCCTAATTGATATCAATAGAAAATTGTACCAAAACAGCATTGGAACATTTATCAAGATAGAAAAGATAGTATGTAATCAGGACATAGAAATAATAGAGTAAATTATATGTGATGATAGCTATTGTCACATCTCTTTCAAAATTTTACCAAATATTCTGATAGATTCATTATTTTTTATAGCTATGGTCATAAGGTAGAATGAGAAATTAAATCAATTTAATTAAAATATCATAAAATAATTGTGGAGCTATCAAACTGCCCAAATTATTTCAATGAGCAAGTTGTTTTATTTTTTGCTTAGGTAACCTTAATTTTATTTGGTGGCTATAAGTTTAAAAATATTAAAAAAGATTTGAAGAAACATAAACTCACATTGAAGTCATGTTAATCTGGTGAAAGAATAGAAATGTTTTTACAAGAGAAAAAATACTTAGTTAAACTATGTAGTAACCATGCTGCTAGATACTATCCTTTCAGTACTTTGATTATTAACTTTTGTATTCCATCCTGAGAGTTAATATTAAGCAAGTCATAGAATAAACACCACTTTCTTAAAATTTGAAAGGGAGGGAGGTGGATTAGGCTTGTTGGAGAATATTTTTGAGTATTAAAAAGGAATATCTTCAAAGTATGTTCATTTTGTGATATTTCAGAAATTAAAAGTTTCCAGGAAAAAAGAAAAATTTTTCCAACTAAAAAATGTTTCAAACTTATTTTCCTTTCATTTGATTCAATTACTTTTTTAAATATATTTTTTATTTATTTTTAAAAGATGCTTAGATTACATAAAATATTACATAAAAAAATATAAGGAATTCCCATTTGCCCCATTTCCCATACCTCCCACTCTTCCCCACATTAACAACTTCTGTCATTAGCTTGGTACATTCATTGCAACTGATGAACACATTTTGCAGCATTGCCACTAACCATGGATTATAGTTTACACTGTAGTTTACACTCTCTCCCACTCAATTCTGTAGGCTATAACAGGATATATAATGGCTTGTATATGTCATTGCAATGTCATTCAGGACAATTCCAAGTCCTGAAAACACCTCTTTTTCCCTCTCCCTGATTTCAGCACCTCCAGTGTCCACTGTCTCCATAGCAATGATATAATTACTTCCATTGCTAGACTCCTAATATATCTATAATAGAATGCCAGTAAGTCCACTGTACTCCATATTTTATTCCCCAATCCTAAGGATTTTGGGATGGTCATGCCCAATCTACCTCTATTGGAGAGGGGACTTCAATTCCATATGGCTGATGGATGGGACTCTCCTGCTTGCAGTTGCAGACTCCCTTGGTTCCTTGGTGTGTTGGTTGTCCATCCTCACCTCCTTGTTGGTTATCCTGGGTGAACCCAATTAACTGGAGAGTAGGTGTTACAACTCTGCTGAGGCTCAAGATGCAGTGGGCACATGGACAGCCCAGAGATTCAACTCTTTTGGATGTACAACTACCAACTCCAGCACCAACTATAGATTCAAATAAAAGGGACAGTAGAGGCATGTGTAGAGAAGTTACATCTGAGTCCAACACTGTCACACTCAGGAGCACAAACACCAAAGAAGAACCCGCTGGCAAGGCACCAAACTCTGGCACTATCTGTCATGACCACAGGATCTGGGTGTCTCTAGAGCCCTTATGAGCCCCACTATTTGGGCTCATATCTACTTTGGCAGTCTATGAAATCCTGCTGAGAGAGGCACAGGCTTTACCTCCCCGATGGCCTTCCAATTCACTTTGAAGTCTTGTAGCCATATAAACTCATTTATCTTTACCTTTTCCCCCTTTTATCCAAGGTCTTATTTCAGTTACATCACCAGCTGGTGCTTGTTAGTACTCCCTTAGTGCCAGGGGGTTCATCTCCAGGAGTCATGTCCCATCCTGGGGAGCAGGTAATGCATTTATATGCTGAGTTTGGCTTAGAGAGAGCCCACATTTGAACAACCTGAAGGCTCTCAGGAGGTAACTCTAAGGCACCCTACAATACTAGGCTAAGTTGCAATTTCAAGAGCAAAGTTTCAGTAGCATAGTCTTCATTTACTTTTTCACTTGCCTTCAACAATTTTGTAGCAGTTATCATTTCACCAGCAAAATAATTTTATCCAAAATTCTGGTGACAATGCACTTAGTTAAATACCTGTAGTAGTTTGCTATTATTGATGACTTCCAAAAAGAAATACTGGATTATGTTTGTAAACTGAACTTTTTCTCTGGGCATATTAGATTATATTGGATTCAGAGGTTTACCTGATTACTTAAGTAAGGCGTTCCAGTAAGGCGTTGAGTCCCCACCTTTTGGTGGGTGGGACTCACAGATAAAAGACATGGCAAAGGACAGAGTTGAAGCTTCTTAATGTTGGAGTTTTGATGTTGAACTTTGATGCTGCAGTCTTAAGCTGGAGCCCTGGGAAGTAAGCACACAGAGGAAAGAGAAGCAAGCCCTGGGAAGAGAGGAACCCTGAGCCCAGAAAGAAGCAAGATCTGGGAAGAGAGGAACCCAGAAAGCCTGAAACCTGACAGACGTTGGTAGCCATCTTGCTCCAACACATGGAAATAAACTTTGATGAGGGAAGTAACTTATGCTTTATGGCCTGTTATCTGTAAGTTCCTACCACAAATAAATACCCTTTATAAAAACCAACTGATTTCTGGTATTTTGCATCAGCACCCCTTTGGCTGACTAATGCAATACCTATTAGTTTAATTAATTGTTTACTTATTTCTATATATTCATTGTGCAATTCTACTGTTTTATATACTGAAACCCAGCCAATGACTTAAATGCATGCTTGCTAAAGAATGCATGTAATTAATCTTATTTTTTTAACTTTTACTAATCTATTTATATATATTGCCTTCCAAAAAAAATTATTGAGAATAGATCACATTGAATCTTACCAATGTGAGTATAATGCATTTTTATTTTACTACATGTCAATCAGTTTCTTCCAGGAAAAGAAAGTTTTTTGTTGTTTTCAATTACAAAATGAGATTACATCAGAAGTAATTTCCTGCCACACAATATCTTTTTTTCAAGATTATACACACACACACACACACATATACATATGCTATATATTTATAGTTTTATTTTTTTTAATAATGCCAAATTATTTAATTTAAGAATGTTTCCTTAGGCCTAGCATCCTGGGATCAAATGAATCTGAGGATGTATGGAACAGAAAGTCTGTATATGGATGTATTTATATCTGAGAAATTTCCTGGCTAAAGACATATAAGAGTCAGAGTAGCTTATGATAAAGAAAACATCCACCACTCAGAAAATTTGAAAGTACCTGTGAGAGATCAGAAGGTATTCCCAACTTTTAGACAATTGACTTGAATCGTGACTGTAGCTTTGAAATAAGCCTATTGCTCAAGGTTTCTAATATGAAGAAAATATTATTTACTGTATTTGCACTTTGAAGTATAGGCAGAAAAAGTCACAGAGGGATTAATACCAAGCACCCACTAATGATGCATTTGGAAAAAGACCTAGTCCAAAAGGGGGAAATATTCAATACAAATGAATTTTTATGGTTAAGAGATTTCAAAGTGAGCCAGGAGTTCATTCCAGAGGTTACGCTTATGCAGAGGTTAAGCTTATATCTCAGGAGGATCTCACTGACTGCCACAGTCCTGAGGACTCTAGAAACACCAAGACACTATAGACAGGGCATAATTTGGAACTCCAGAGGGGAACCTTACCTTGTAATATATGATAACCTATCCTCCCAATGTATAAGAGTTTGACTCATTTATAATTTTCCTATTTATGGTTATTCTACCCCTTTTATTTAACCTATAATTATCACTGTACCCATTAAATATGTATCCCAGAGACTTAAATCTTTGGTCTGTTTGTATGCTGTTTGGGCCCTGAATCTCAGCAGACTTGCACCCAACACATGCTCTCCATTCATCAGACTCACCAGGACAACTAATAAAAGGATGATGATGGACAACACCCATCCCAAAAAACAGAGAGTATCTACAACTGCAAGCAAGACAGTTCCATCCCTCTGCCCATGGGATCTAAGCCCCTTCTCAATCAGAAGTGGAGTGGGCATCATCACCCCAAAATCCTCCAAATAGAGGAATGAACAGATATAAGGGGGCAACTGTGGGGCTAGAGTTGAATTATTATTATTCTAGTAATGGAAGAATTTGTAATGCTGATATATAGGCAGTGTTCGCCAGAGGTTCTGAGAGGAGGGAGAGGGAAGAATAGGTGTAACATGGGAGCATTTTCGGGACATTGGAATTATTCTCCATGATATTGCTATGACAGATACAAGCTGTTATACATTTTTTCAAAACCTATAAAATTTTGCAGTGCAAAGTGCAAAACATAATGTAAAATATAGACCATGGTTAGTAAAAATGCTTCAAAATGTGTTTATCAATTGTAATAAATGCACCACACTAATTAAAGATGTTGTTAATGGGGGAATGTATGGGAGGGAGAGGGTGTTGAGTATATGGAAATCCCCTATATCTTCAATGTAACATTTTTGTAATCTAAAGCTACTCTAAAAATGAAGAAAAAAGAGTAAATGACAGATTCTTAAAATTATTAATTCAGTGTTTAATTCAAATTTGTCACTTCATATTTCATTCAAAAAGCTTTTTAAATGCTATTTACAATTAAGTACTTAAAATTAATACATGTTTTTCTTATAACTGAGAATATAAGAATATAAATGTGCTTCTTAAATTATAAGTAACCCATTTAATAATTTTACTAATTTTCTTTAACATATTCAATATAAGCTCCTGTGACTGTTTTTTAGGAAAGTGATAAATAGTGTCCTAAAAGTGGATCATAATGAGATCCAAGATGCTGGAGTAAGGAAGGGCAGGCTATCCTCCTCCTCCTCCAAAAACTGGAACCCATGGGACACAGGAAAAATCAGAGAAGGCAGCTAGAGGAGGGGAACCCAGTTGGCCAGGGAAGAGAGAATCCATGGATGGAAGACAGGGCACACAAGCTGGTAACCAGCAAGCTTAGAGGGAGAGGGAAGCTGGGGAAGTGATTTGGCTATTTGGCTGGAAGACCAGTGCTTAGCTGGCTCCAAGAGTGAGGAAAGCTACTTGGTGACCAGGAATGCATCATGATGCCCAACAGGCTCTTGAGGAGGGGAGCTGTGGGACTAACTAGCCTAAGGACCTGCACTGGTTCAGATGGAAAGAGGAGTAGGGGGAAGAAGGGAGATAAAACAGGCAGACCAGATCTCAGCCATTTCTCAGGAAAGGAAGAGATGCCAGCCAGTGCTGAAGTTTCTCCAGGGAGAGGAGAGGGGAAAGCTCATCAGGTAGGCTGTCATACCCACCTGCCCTGGGAAAGAGAGGAAATGGGTCAGTGAGGCAGTGGGCTGACAGGTGCCATACAGCCCATGTGAGAGGGGAACCAGGAGAGGCAGATGGCAAGTTGTCACACACCCAGTGAATCTGAGGGAAAGGAGAGTGGAAAGAGGAAGTTTGCAGTCATCAGACACCCAACCATCCTGAGGGAAAGGGGCCAGGAGAAGCATTCTGTGAGCTGTCAGGCACCCAACCAGCCCAAAAGAGACAGAAAACAGAGAGTGATCCAGCAGGCTGTCAGTTACCCAGCCAGCTCCCTGGGGGAGGAGGAGATGTGGGACAAGCAGCCTCCTCACAGGGACCTTAGACTGACACCAGTTTTTAGGTTTTATTTGTTTGCTTGTTTTTAATACTTTATTCTATATTTTATTCTTTACATATAGGTAGTTAACTGTAGAGGGTGGGCATAGGTTGGTGAGCACATGCAACCTGAGATGATTGCTGGTGGCCTGAGAAGGAAACCTGTGTATTTTTGTTGTTGTTGTTGTTGTTTCCTTTTTCTTATTTTAATATGTTTCTCCTTATTTCATTATATCTTTTCTTTCATTTTTCCCTCTTCTTTTTCTTTTCTTTCATTCTTTCTCTCATTTGTTCTTCATTTTCTTTCTTCCCTTATCATCCCTCCATTCTTTTACTTTGTTATTTTATTTTATTTTATCCCTATTTCTATTTTTTACAGCTTTTATATTCTTATTCCTTTTTTGTTTTTTTTTTAATCACTTTTCATTCTTATTACTTGGCTTCATTCTGGCTATATTATCATTTCTTTTCCATCCTTTTTATTTTTTTTTAATACTTTTTCACTTCTTTCCTTTTTTATGGACTTAATAATTTTACAGGGGTGATATGGACAGTTACAAAGATGTAGAATAAGTGGAATCAAGTGTAAAGGAGGATACTTACAACAAAACAAAGTGAAATAAAACCCTATACTAGAAAGAGAAGCTAGCCAACTGAATAAGCTCGTCAAGAAAAACAGATGCCTAAAAACCAGCAAAAAGTTACAAGCTGCACTAAGGAAGAGGGAGACATGGCCAAACCTAATAAGCATACTACAAAGGAGGAGGAGATGCAGAACATGGGACAACTAATCAACAATGGCCAAACAAAAACCAAGAATCAACTTAATGAAGTGAAGGAAGAGATAAAGGATATTAAGAAGACACTGGGGGAGCATTCAGAAGAAATTTTAAACATGTAAAAAGATAACAGAACTGATTGTGATGAAAGGCACAACGCTAGAAATTAGAAATATGCTGGAAGCACATAATAGCAGATTTGAACAGGCAGAGGAAAGAATGAGTGACACTGAAGACAGAACATCTGAAATTTCACAGATAGTAGAAGAGATATATTTAAAAAAAGAAAAACTTCAGGGACTCAAGGAATTGAGTGATAACATGAACATACAGACATATGCATTATAGGTATTCCATGGGGAGAAGCTAAGGGAAAGGGGACAAAAGGTGTGTTGGAGGAAATAATGGCTAAAAGTTCCAGAACTCATATGAGGAATATGGATGTACATGTCCACTAAGTGCAGCACACTCTGAACAGCATAAATCCTAACAGGCCTTCCCCAAGATACATGCTACCAGATTCTCAAGTGCTCAAGTCACAGAGAATTCTGAAAATAGCAAGAGAAAAGAGATCCATCAAAATAAGGGAAGCTTGATAAGATTAAGTGCTGATTTTACATCTGAAACCATGCAGGTGAGAAGGCAGTGGTATGACATAGTTAAAAGTTAAGGTGCTAAAAGAAAAAAACTGCCAGTCAAGAATTCTGTATCCAGCAAATTTGTATTAAAAAATGAGGGAGAGTTTGAAATAGTCACAGATAAACAGAAATTGAGAGAGTTTATCAACATGAGTCCTTCCCTTCAAGAAATACTAAAAGGAGTTCCATAGGTTGAAAGGATAAAGCAGGAGAGATAGGGCTGAAGGAGAATGTAGAAAGGGAGATTATTAGTAAGAGTAACTCAAATGATAATAATAGAAATAAAAACAAAATATGACATACACAAAACTAAAGAAAAAATGGCTAATGTAAGTACAGCCTTGACAGTAATAACATTGAATGTTAATGCATTAAACTTTCCAAACAAAAGAGACAGATTGTCAAAATGCATAAGAAAGTGCAACCCCTCTATATGCTAGCTACAAGAAGCTCACATTAGTTCCAGGGATGCATGGTGGTTGCAAGTGAAAGATTGGAAATTTATTTAATATGCAAACAATAACCAAAATAGGGTGTTTGCAGCTATACTAATATCAGACAAAACAGACTTTAAACATAAAACATTATTAAGAGACAAAAAAGGACACTACATATTAATGAAAGAAGTAATCAAAAATATTTATGCACCTAACTATGGCATCCCAAAATACATGAGTCAAACAATGGCAAAATTAAGAAGAGAAATAGATGGCTCTACAATCATAGTGGGGACTTTAATACACAATTATCACCATTAGACAGAACATGTCAACAGATGGTTAATAAAGAAACAGAGACCTTGAATAATACATTAGAGGAACTAGACCTAATAGATATACAAAACTTTATACCCCAATACTACAAAATGTACATTCTTCTTCAGTGCACCTGGGTCATTCTCCAGGACAGACCATATGTCAGATCACAGAACAAATCTCAACAAATTTAATAAGATTGAAATTATACAAAGTAATTTCTCTGACCATCATAAAATGAAACTCGAAATTAATAAGGTGCAGAAAAGCAAAATAGGCACAAATATTTGTAAGTTCAGCAACACACTCTTAAACAATCAGTGGGCCAAGGAGGAAATTTTAAAAGAAAGCAGTAAATACCTCAAATGAATGAAAATGAGAATACAACCTATCACCCTAATACCAAAGTCACATAAAGATGCTGCAGGAAAAGAAAACTACAGACCGATCTCTCTAATGAACTTAGATGCTAAAATCCTCAGCAAAATTCTTGCTAATGGTATTCAACAACACATCAAGGGAATTATAGACCATGATCCAGTAGGTTTCGACCCTGATATGTAAGGATGGTGCAACTTAAGAAACTCAGTCAATGTAATATACTATATCAACAGATCAAAAGAAAAAATCACATGATCATCTCTACAGAGAAAAGACATTTGACAATTTACAGAACCCTTTTTGATAAAAACACTTCAAATGATAGTTATAAAGGGGAACTTTCTCAAAATGATAAAGTAAATGTATGAAAAACCCACAACTAACATCATACTCAATGGTGAAATGTTAAAGACTTTCCCTTGAAAGTCTGGAACATGACAAGGATGTCCACTCTCTCCATCCTTATTTAGCATTGTAATAGAAGAACATGCTCAAGTACAAAGGGAAAAAATAAAAGGCGTAGAAATTGGACAGGAAAGAGTAAAAATTTCACGATTTGCAGATGCTGTGATACTATACATAGAAAGCCCTGAAAAATCTACAGCAAAGCTTTGAAAGCCAATAAATGATTTGACGAAGGTGGCAGGTTATAAGAGCAACAGTCAAAAATTAGTAGCATTTCTGTAGACTAACAATGAGCAATCTGAGGCAGTAATCAAGAAAACTATTCTATTTACAATATCAACTAAAAGAATCAAATATCTAGGAATAAGCCAGTCAGTCACTAAAGAACAAATATTTCATGACCTCACTGATATGAGATTAGCATAATCTCATAGCAAACTCACAGAGATAGACTCTAGAAGATAGATTACCAGGAGAAATAAAGGGAGTACAGAGTGGTGAGATGTTACTCAATTTGGGCAGAATTTACGATAAAGTGAAAGGGGGTAGTATGGCAGTGGATGGTGGTGATGATGGTGCAAAAATTTAAGTGGGTTCAAAGGCCCTGTGTGTTAGCAGTGTTGGGGTGGGTTTGACTATCCATGGAAGTGGGGAGAGGGCTGGAGGAAGGAACAGGTAAATTGTGGGGAGGTGGAAGTCTTTGGTTGGATATACAATTGGGGGAATGTTTTTTTAGCAAATATGGCAAGGAGGTTCACTGGTGCCGGGGATCAGTGGTAAGGGATGTGTGGGAAAGGGTGCACCTAGGTTATGCTTCCAAGGAATATGAATGTGATCCCCTGGTCATAGGGTATTATCTCACTGCATGGAGACCCACACAATAAACAAAAAAATACTCAACTCCCATCTTGGGGAGTCCTGCTACATTCTCAAACAGAGGGACAAGAATCTCTCATGTACATAGGCAATGCCTAAAAAAGAAAACAGACCAATATGTCAAACTCTCAATGTTAATTAATGTCTATAACTATGAACCTTATTCTTGTGTAACTGAAACTTAGTGGTTGCCATAGATTTTGAGGGGAGGACAAGAGAAGAGGTGGAAAGTTGGGCATTTTTAGGGCACTAGAATTGTTCTGCATGACCTTGCAATGACAGATACAGGTCATTATACATTTGTAAAACCCTATACAATTATACAGTGCAAAGAGTAAACAGTAGTGCAAATTTTTGACCATAGTAGCAATTCTTCAATATTTGTTTCTCAATTTAATAAATGTACCACACACTGTTGTAAGAAGTAATTAATAGGGGGGAATGTGAGAAGGGGAGGGGTGGGTTATAAGAGAATCACCTATATTTTTTATGTAACTTTCTAAAACCTAAAGCTTCTTTAAAAATAAAGTTTTAAAAAAGCAGCCACTGGGGAAATATACAGAAGAAATTATAAACATACATAAATAGATAACAGGTCTAGAGGTGATGAAAGGTACAATGCAATACAATTTTTTTTTTTGCTTTATTTTTAAGTAGGTTTTAAATTACAGAGAAGTTATAACAATGGCAGAGGAATATCACTGGTTTAGGGTGTTAGTGATGCAGGGATGTGTGGAGAAGGGTGCACGAAGGTCATGCCTCTATGGAAGTGTTCATATAGTCATGCATGTTATTTCAGTGGGTGGAGACTCACACAATAACCAGTAAAATATTAAATTCCAATCCTGGGGAATCCTGCTACATTCTCTAATAGAGTAACAAGAATCTCTAGGGTATGTAGGCAGTGCCTAATAAAAGAAGACAGACCAATATGCCAAGCCCTTTATATTAATGCTTGTACTTATGAACCTTATTCTTGTAAAATTGAAACTTAGCCTACTAGTATCTATCGCCTAAAAATGACCTACTGAAAGTCTCCTTGTTGCTCAAATGTGGACTCTCTCTCACCCGAAGTCAGCAAATATACTCACTGCCTTCCCACCGAGTATGGGGCATCACATCCAAGGATGAGCTTCCCTGGCACTAAGGAATTATCAGCAGGCACAAATAAGTGACACATTTGGAAAAACACATTTACCAAAAGGGGGAAATATTAAATACAAAAGAATTTCCACAACTAAAAGATTTCAAAATGAGTTAGGAGGTCATTCCAGAGGATACACTTCACAGCTCTGGGGGAGGTCACTAACTGCCATAGTAAACAATAAACAAGGGTGCTCTCGAGGGCTTTAATGATCCCTGGACACTGTATGCAAGGCACACAACCTCATGATATCAGCTCCATGTCAGTAGACTTTACCTTGAAATATATATTAACCTATTTCCCCAACGTAACAGAGTTAAACTATTTTAAAATCCCCCTACACGTGGTTCTTTTACCCCTTTTATTTCATTCTTCAGTTAGCACTATACTCATTAAATATTTGTCCAACAGACTGTAATCTCCTGGCTATTCATATGCCAGTTGAGACTTGAATCTCAGCAGAGTTGCAGGCAACACCTACTCTCCACTTCATCCAATATACCCAGGAAAACTAACAAAAGGATGATGATGGGCTACACCCATCCCAAAAACAGAGAGTATCACTGACTGCAAGTTGGACCTGCCTCCTAAGATCTAAGCTCTCTCTCAATCTCAGGCAGAGTAGGCATCACCATCCCAAAGTCATCAAGATTGAGGAATGAACAAACATAAGGGGAGAATGCAATCATGGACCAAAGTAGCCTTATTATTACTGTAGTAATGGAAGAACTTGTAACATTGATATAAAGACAGTGATTCCCAGAGGTTCTCAGGTATTGGAATTGTTCAGCATGATATCACAATGATGATATAGGCCATTATACATTTTCCAGAAATATAAAATAGTACGGTGCAAAGTATAACCCATTATGTAAACTGTGGTTAATAGCAATGCTTCAGTATTTTTTCAGTTGTAACAAATGTACTACACTAATAGAAGATTTATTAATAGGGAAAATATGAGAGGAAGAGGAAGTCGTATATGGGAGTCCCCTATAATTACATTGCAACTTTTCTGTAGTCTAAAACTTCTTTAAAATTAAAGTTAAAAACAAAAAAGTATTATATTACATTAAACTGTAATTTAAAATAAACTTTGTCCAGGCTAATAAGTAAATAAAATAAAATTAACATTAGTTATTGAAAACATTAATCATGCCATAGGACTCTACAACATTTCAGACAATAACTGATGCATTATGCAAAAGTTCATATTTTTATTAGTTAAAATTCCACAAAATATAATATACATTTTTTATTTTTCTGTTATTTATTTATGTGGATATATATATGTGTGTGTGTAAATGTTGGTTATCCAGAATCATACAATATAATAGAATCGATTTTAGAGGCTATTGCCTGCTTTAATTGTGCAGATATAGAGAAGATAATGACTTAAAATATGATATTCTTTTTGGTAATTTTATCTGAGCAAGAATATAAACATTGCTATCTCATTTCCATAAAATCAGTAATCATACATAGTAATTAACCTATAATTACCTATGGTAAGCAAGGGATTCTTCTGTCCTTAAAAAAACAAAAACATAAATGATTTCACTATAAATAACTGTGCTTTCTCCTTTCTAAATAATATTCTAAGAGCATGGAAACATATCCTGTTATTTGCTCTAAATCATCTCTTATCTTGATAGGTTCAAGTTCAAATAAAAGTGGAAACCATTATTGGCTTTAGTAACTAAAATGGCAGCAATCATCTTTGTATATCAGAACTGCATAGATGTTCAAAGATATTTAAGAATTAATAGATAATGTTCAGATGTAATTTTAAAAAGATAAAGGAGAGTTACTTACATTGCAGTTTATTCATCTCTCTCTCGTGGCCTATGCTATTTTTTATTGGATGTCTTGGTGTCATAATTGGGGATATAAATTCCTGTCTAGGAGGCAGACTTTGTGCATGTTAATGGCTCTATTTTATCCATTCTTGTTTTCACCAACACCCCACTTCCAGGTTCTTGATCAGTGCACAATTATTCGGCTAAGTTTCTTGCATACAAATACCTCAGAAAATAGTGAGCAAAGAGATTTTTTAACCTAGTTGCTGTAGCAGGTTCACAGTTTCTTTATGTGTGTTTTTCAAAGGAGAAGGGAAAACACTGATGAGGAAAGGATGTCTGAAGAATAGAGAACAGAGTAGAAATGCCCAAAATATTCAGCTCACATTTTTATCTTTTCCTGAAATGCACAGGGTTATCAAATCCACAATGTTTTATTAGCAAGTTGCAGTTTTATGAGGAGCATGTTCCAGAGGCATTAGCAGAGCTCATTTACTTGGAACTATTTTGTCTAGATCACCATCATAAAAGGGAAAATAGGAATAAAAATAGGATAACAACATGTCATTGATAAATGCTAGGTAATGAAAGGCCAAAATAAAAGGACACATCTGATGCAGTTTAAGAACTGAGAAGTAATATTTTGAAATAAAATATTAAGCAGAACAGTGGATATTAGCCTAGGACAAGGAAAATAAAAATAAAATGTAGCAGAACGAAACAAATGGCTTACTAATGGATTTGAACAGGACCATTATTTAGCAATTCTTGACTACTGATCTTACCAATACAACAGTTATTTTGGAGGATTTCATATCTTTGATTCTCATGGAAGGAAGTCATCTGTTAATATCCCAGTGCCTTTAAAATTAAGACATAACTTAGATTAAGTAAAATTTACTTCTGGTATAAAGTTCTGTGAGGTTAAATATATAGTCATATAATCATCAACACAATCAAGATGGAATCCCTTCACCCCAAAAAATTCCCCTGTGCCAATTTGTAGTGAAGGGCATGATTCACAACAATCCAGAAAAAATCACCATTATCATTCCATTATAATCTCCCTTATAAATTTTCTGTGTTAAAATTAATACCTGGTGTTTTCTCATACTATTTATGTTAATATTATTAAACATTTATAAGTTTAGGAAATTAAAAACTTGCCCGTGTAAGGTATTTTTTAAAAATATCAGCGAGAGAAAGGCCTTTAAAAGACTGCAAAGTAAGATTGTGTATTTATATGTGTTATATTTAAAGTAATATGTTAGAAACAAATAAATTATATTTTCATTGAAATATAGTAACTTTAAAAATCATGTTAACATGTACATATGCTGTAAATCAATAAATTCTATAAGTAATATTCAATTTCATATTTATCCATTGATTTCATATTTAAGAGTTTCATTCCCTTTACTGTATATATCTGTGAGAATCAACACAATAAACACCACCTAAGGAATGATGCTTGATGCTCCTTATATTAACAAAACAAATCAGAATGTTCTCTTGCTATAATTGTTTTAGTTCTATTTTATTTATATGGCTCTATCACAAATAAATAAAATTGTGTCTTTTTAATTGAAATTTATCACATAAGTATTTATGTTACTAAAAGAAGTAAAAATGTATTTAATCCTTACCTGGAGCAAGCACTGTTCTGTTTTATTTGTATTAACTCATTTAATCATTGCTACAATTCTATGTAATAAGAAATACTATTCCCCCAATTTTACAAATAAGAAACCTGAGACAGAATATATAAATAACTTGTTTAGGCTACACAGTTAAAATTTCACCATGATTTGAACCCAGAAAGCCTGATTCCAGAGTTCATATTCTTCACAACTATTCTTGGGACATTCTGGCAAAATTTTTAAAAAGCTTTCAAAAATACTGCATTAATGATATGGGTTTTTTGTTTGTTTTTACATTTTGCATTATATACCTATGCTTACCTATAATGTGCTCAATAATTTTTTTACCTTATATATTTTGACTTTCTAGCATTTTATATACATTGCCTTTGGCATTAACGTAAGTTTATGTTTGTATGTTAAAACAAATATTACTAGGTAAAATAAGCCTACATGAGATGGAACTTGAACAAATCATTAATTAAATGGACAGATAACTATCCATTGAAAAAATGTAATTATATTTGACTACAGGGTTTTTATGTCATTAATAAATAAAAGCTCTTTAAATCTCATGTTTTTTGGCAGTACACAATACTTTTTAAACTGAAGGTTAATATTTATTTCCACAGAAGATGATTTGTCTAATCTTAGTTTTTTTCACAACCATATTTATCAAGTGACTTCTATTTTTCAAGAAGTTCTATGATTTCAGAAAATCTTTGAAAAGGTTAAACAATGACAACAATAAATGAATATAATAGTGAATTGCATAAAAATTTTGTTTCCTGGTTTAAAAATGTCAATTTAATACTAAGCTCTTAAGAAAATGTTACAAGTCAAAATTATTGAATTTAAAAAATGAAAAATGCATTTATTTTTAACACCAAACCAAGAGATTTTGACTTATTTTCTAATATGACTTTTATTTCATTCATCGACCATAACCTTGTTGGGTATTATTGTATGATTTTGAGTATATTCTTATTCATTTTATAAGAGAGTATAACACAAATCTTTTTGAGATGGAATTGTTTAAAATGATCATCACCAATAATTATTTTTTCTTTGATTATTTAAATAATGAAGACAATAAAAATAATGGAATTTAGATTACCTAATTTGATAGAGTTATGAGGTGGTACAGTGAAATTATTCTGTATATGATAAAGTCTTTCATATACTGTGAAAGCCCATTGTCCTTATTTTCCAATATCTACTGTATTTTCCAACTTTTTTCATGAAAACATGAACTTTTTTCATCAGAAATTTTATGTGCTTCTTATTTCTTATTTTTTCTCCATTCTGAACAAACATGAAATATTAAATAAATTATAAAGTTCTATTCATATAATGCAGTATAAACATTTTACATTGATAAATGATCAAATGAAATATGACAGAGAACACTGAAATATGCTTGTACACATTGAAAATTTATATACAACAAAGATCACACTGCTTATCAGTGCAGAAGAGAAATATTTTTTAGATAAACAGTATTTGGAAAATGTGTACACATAGGGAAATTAAATGGATTTAGTTTCTACCTTGAGCTACATGAAACATTTTTCCAAATGTATTAACGACAGAAATGTGAGATATAAGTTCTAAAACTTTTAGAAAATTGTAAAAAAAATAATTCTTTTTCAATATCATCTAAAAAAAGATATTTTAGCAAGAAAATGCACTGACTATAAAGGAAATGACTTAGTAATTGTAGCAGTTTGATATGGTTACGAATTTAAAAATAGATATTGGATTATGTTTGTAATCTGGTCTGTAACTGGGCATGATTGAGTTATGATTAGGGCTTTGATTGGGCCACACCATTAGGGTGTTGAGTTCCCACCCCTTGGTGGATGGAGACTCACAGATAAAAGGGTTGGCAAAGGACAGAGTTGAAAGTTCTTACTGTTTTGAGTTTTGATGTTGGAGTTGATGCTGAAGTCTTAAACTGGAGCCCCAGGGAAAGAGACAGCTGTTCACCTGATAGTCTACAGCTGACCTTGTGGAGAGAGGCAAAGCCTAAAGAGCATCATAGACTACATCTGAACTTTTGGAAAAAACAGAGGTGTTGAGCCCAGAAGAACCCAGGAAGCCTGAACCCTCACAGATACTGGCAGCCATCTTGCTTCAACACGAGAGAATAGACTTTGGTGAGGGAAGTGCTGTTATGCTTTATGGCCTGGTATCTGTAAGCTCCTATCCCAAATAAATACCCTTTATAAAAACCAACCAATTTTCAATATTTTGCATCAGCACACTTTGGCTGACTAATACAGTAATTGTACTACATTAAAATTGGGACCTGTTCACCAAATTTCTCTATAAAAGAATGGAGAAAGGAAAACACAATGTGCTAGATATTATTTTCAACTCATATAACCAACAGAGCACTCATATCTGCCTGCAATAGAGATACACAATGATTAATAAGAAAAAGACCAACAAATGGGTAGAAATTTTTACTACACAGCTCTCAAGAGAAGAAGTCAAATGGCCACTATATCTATCAAAGATGCCTAACCTTGTATTAATATTAAGGGGAATCCAAACAAAGTTCATACTGAGAGGAAAGCACTTCAAATAGGCAGAGTAAGGAACTCTGAAAATCCACTGGTCTATAAAAGCAGTGAGAAAAAGGGCAAAATAAGTGTCAAAATTAACTTTTTCAGAACTCTGGAAATTAACCAAAATTTTGTAACAATCCTAAAAGTGTTTATTCATATTGTAAAGAACAGCACGCTTTGTGGCATATTTTTTTTATTATTTTTAAAGAGGTTTACATTACATAAAAAATATAAGGGATTCCCATATACCTCACCCCATCCCTCACCTACACATTTCCTCATAATTATCTTTCATTTGTGCAGTAGGGTTTTTTTTGTCTTTATTTATTTTTTTAATGTTACATTAAAAAATAATGAGGTTCACATATACCCCCATCCCCCTCACCCCACTCCTCCCCCCATAGCAACAATCTCCTCCATCATCATGAGACATTCATTGCATTTGGTGAATACATCTCTGAGCACTGCTGCACATCATGGTCAATGGTCCACATCATAGCCCACACTCTCCTACAGTCCACCCAGTGGGCCATGGAAGGACATACAATGTCTGGTAACTGTCCCTGCAGCATCACCCAGGACAACTCCAAGTCCTGAAAACACCTCCACATCTCATCTCTTTCTCCCATTCCGCACCCCCAGCAGCCACCATGGCCACTTTCGCCACACCAATGCCACATTTTCTTCGATTACTAATCACAATAGTTCATGAATAGAATATCAATAAGTCCACTCTAATCCATACTCTATTCCTCCATCCTGTGGACCTTGAAATGGTTGTGTCCACTCCACATCTATATCAAGAGGGGGCTTAGATTCCACATGGATGCTGGATGCAATTCTCCTGCTTTCAGTTGTAGGAACTCTTGGCTCCATTGTGTGGTGGTTGACCTTCTTCACCTCCATGTTAGCTGAGTGGGGTAAGTCCAATAAACCAAAGTGTAGGAGTTGCAAGTCTTTTGAGGTTCAGGGCCTGGCTATCACATGGTCAGTCCAGAGATTCAGGTCCCCTGGGTATACATAAACCCCAGCACCAACTACAGTTCCAGTAAAAGTAACAGGAGAGGCTTGTGAAAAAAGATCACATCTGAGTCCAGCTCCATCACACAGAAACACAAACTCCAAAGAAGGGCCAACTGGCATGGCACTGAACTCCATCTGCCATGTCCATAGAACCTGTGGGTCTCTGTAGCCCTCAAAAGAACCAATACCTGGGGTTGTATCTACTTTATCTTTCTCTAAGACTCTGTTGAGGTGTACATAAGAGCAACCCCTCTGATAACCTCCCAGCTCTTTTTGGAGACTCATAGCCATATAAACTCATTTGTCCTTTCCATTTTCCCCTTGATTCAGGTGAAAAAGCATTTTTAACTCCTGGTATTATATGTAGACTGAGATATTCTGCTGGTCCGAGTTGAGCCTTTTATTCAAGGTCATTTTCTGGTTACATCATCAGCTGGTACTTGGTAGTAATCCCTTGGTGCCAGGGAGGCTGATCCCCGGGAGTCATGTCCCATGCTGGGGGTAAGGCAACACATTTATATGCTGAGTTTGGCTTCGAGACTGGCCACATTTGAGCAACATGGAGGCTCTCAGGAGGTAACACTTAGGCACTCTGCAGCTCTAGGTCTTGTTCTTATTTCAGGTGCACAGGCTCACAAGCATAGTCATTAGTATCAAGGGCTCATTATTGGACCTTCATTCTTTTTTGGTCTTTGCCATTGCACTTGGGGGATTGTTTCTGTTCCTTTAGGGACTGTGATAGAGCTCCCCTGGCTAGGAACTCAGCACTCACTCAGTTGTTGTTTTTAATTGTATCCACTATGAAAATATCCAAACATTTCTATATACCCTGGATATATGCCCTGGGTGCAGTTTTGTTACTTTTAATGAATACATATTGAACTATTGCTACTAAACATGGCCTAACGTTTACATTTTGGTTTACACTGTGCACCACACAATTTTATAGGTTTTAACAAAATGTATAATGGATTGTATCCATTTTTGCAATGTCATGCAATTCCAATGTCCCAAATATGCTCCATGTTACATTTGTTTTTCCCTTTTTCTCCCCACAGAGCCTCTGGTGACCAATGCTTTTATATCAAAGTTTCAAATTCTTCCATTACTAAAATAACAATAAGTATACTTTATCCATAGTTGTACCCTCCCCTTATATTTGTTCATTCCTCAATCTTGAGTACTTTGGGATGGTGATGCCCATTCTGCCTCCAATTGAGAGGGGACTTAGATCCCATGGGGCAGATGGGTAAAGCTGTCTTGCTTGTAGCTCTAGATACTCTCTGTTTTTTGTAATGTATGTTGTCCATCATCATCCCTTTGTTAATTTTCCTGGATAAGTCTGAAGAATTGTAGGGTATGAGTTGCCTAAAACTCTGTTGAGATTCAAGTGTCAAAAAGTCAGAAGATTTAAGTCTCTGGGTCAAATATTTAACTGGTATAGTTTTAATTATAGGTTCAAATAAAAATGGCATAAGAGCCATGTGTTGGAAAATTATAAATAACTCCAGTTCCAATACATTGATTACATTAGCATATATCCCAAGGTAAAATTGACAAGGTACCAAATTCCTGAGGTTTTATGCCCTGTCTATAGTGTCCAGATTTCTCTAGAGCCCACAGGAGCCCCCTTGCTTGAGGAAGTGTTTACTGTAGCAGCCAGTGATATCCTCCTAAGACATGTGTAAGCATAACTTCTTGAATGACATCCTGACTCTGACATCTCTCAGCCATAAAAATTCATTTGTCTCTAATATTTCCCCTTTTGGGCAAGGAATTTTTCCAAATGCATTGCTAGTTGGCATTTGGTAATAATCCCTCAGTGCCAGGGAGGTTCATCCCTGGGAGCCATGTCCCAAGCGAGGTAGGGAAATGTAGTGTGTTTATATTTTGACTTGTGGAATTTTAACTTTACCCATTCTCATTTTCCTTTTACCAGCTCCAAAGTAGCCTTGAAATCCAGCAGCATAATGACTACTGGAATTGGACAAGATGGATTTGGAAATGTAAAGTAAGGTAAAATAGCCATCTCTATTAGGAGAATTGTTGGGAGGTACACATTTCCAAGAAAGGAATTTTCAGAAGACAAAACAATAGGCCTGTAGGGGCTTTCTAAGAAAATGGGAAAATGAAATACATCCCACAGAATTGCAGATTAGCAACATCTGGTGATAAGCCAGTCCTAGCCAAGGGCAGATAGCTTATCAGAATCAACATGCCATATCAATCCCTACTTTGTAAGACCACCTATCTATAATGAAAATTTAATGTCAACCAGTCAGAACATTTCCTCACTTCCCTCTGCATTTGCCCTATATAATCTTCCCCTTTCTACTACCCAATGGGACTACCTTACCACTTTGAGTTTGGTGCTACTCAATCCATGAATCATTTGTTGCCCTAATAATTTTTAAGAAAATGCTAAAAAATGCCTCAGTTTATCTTTGACAGAACTCCCTCAAAAGGCTCATCTTCAGAAAATTGTCACCATTGAACTGTCTGGCAGTTTTATGAGGAAGCTCCATACACAGGACTTGTTTTTATTTGACTGGAATTTGAACTTGCTCAGTGTGGAACAGCCCTATCACCAGGACATTTGTTTAACAAAAATCGGCAGCAATACATCACAGTTGCCTTAAGTGATGAAATCAGTTAGGGCAAATGAGAATGATAAAAAAAAAATTAAAAGGAAAAACTAGAGAGTGAGATAGCCATATGGGACACTGAAAAATTCCAATGTATTCTTTTTATTTTTATTTTTTAAGTTTATTTTATTTTCAGCACACCAATACTAAAATATTGAAAGTAAAGAAGTATGCAGCTTTTTTGGAAGTAAAGTAAAATACTGAAAGTAAAGATGTATGCAGCTTTTTTGGAAGTTTCAGGGTGGGGGGAATCGTATGTGCATTTATACACAATTACAGCAAACTGTTCACAAATTTTAAAGCTAGTTAAAAATTAGACACTGTTTTGCACTGGTTTCTCAACTTTTCTGACATTTTGAAATTACCTAATAAGGGTTTAAAAAGTTACTTTAAAAAGTAATGGATGGGGAGCAGGTATAGCTCAGTGGTTGAGCACCTGCTTCTCAGGTACAAGGTTCTCGGTTCAATCCCCCATATCACCTTAAAAAAAAAGTAATGCAATAAAATTTAAATTAATGATGCTGAATTAAATCTATGAGCAGTTATGCAAAGATGTGGCAGATAGAAAATGTGCTTACTAAAAAATATCTTCACACAAACAGCTTTGGAAATTCTAATACCTTCCCCAGATCCAGGTGAACTGGTTTTCTATTAATTTAATCTTTTTTTAATTTTTTTTGTCTTTATTTATGTTTTAATGTTACATTAAAAAAATATGAGGTCCCCATATACCCCTCAGCCCCCTCACCCCACTACTCCCCCTATAACAACAACCTCCTCCATCATCATGAGACATTCTTTGCACTAGGTGAATACATCTCTGAGCACTGCTGTACCTCATGGTTAATGGTCCACATCATAGCCCACACTCTCCTACAGTCCACCCAGTGGGCCATGGGAGGACATACAATGTCCAGTAACTGTCCCTGGAGCACCACCCAGGACAACTCCAAGTCCCAAAAATGCCCCCACATCATATCTCTTCCTCCAATTCCCTATCCCCAGCAGCCACCATGGCCATTTTCACCACACCAATGCCACATTTTCTTCGATATTCACTATAGTTCATGAATAGAATATCAGTAAGTCCACTCTAATTCATACTCTATTCCTCCATCCTGTGGACCGTGAAATGGTTGTGTCCACTCCACATCTATATCAAGAGGGGGCTTAGATTCCACATGGATGCTGGATGCAATTCTCCTGCTTTCAGTTGTAGGCACTCTTGGCTCCCTGATGTGGTGGTTGACCTTCTTCACCTCCATGTTAGCTGAGTGCAGTAAGTCCAATAAACCAGAGTGTAGGAGTTGCAAGTCTTTTGAAGCTCAGGGCCTGGCTATCACATGGTCAGTCCAGAGATTCAGGTCCCCTGGGTATACATTAAACCCCAGCACCAACTACAGTTCTGGTAAAAGTAACAGGAGAGACTTGTGGACAAAGATCACATATAAGTCCAACTCCATCACACAGAAACACAAACTCCAAAGTAGGGCCAACTGAGATAGCACTGAACTCCATCTGCCATGACCATAGAACCTGTGGGTCTCTGTAGCACTCAGAAGAACCAATACCGTATTCTTGATTAACTACAAGGCCATGTGCATGTGAAGCGTTTTGCTTCTGTCCTGGAAAGACTTGAGAAAGCCCCAATATTTTACCTCACATTGACATGAAGTTTCTGGAAAGTGAAAGTTAAGGCAGAGCTATAAATTAAATGATAGAACATTTGAAGTTATGTTCCAACATACACATACAGAGATATTCAGTACAGAGTGAAAAGCTTCTCATTTCAAGTCATTTAAGGAAAACTCTATCATTCTTTAACTGGCTATTAAACTAATTAAGCAGATATTCAGTGGCCACAGAATACAGACTTTATACAGATTGTTTAGTAAAATAGCCAAACAATAACAAAAATATTAAAATTTTAAAAAACTTGTAAGGAAGAGGAATCTGATTACAAGAATTACCACATTATATTATTTGAGATACACAAATTTCAAGGAAATATTATAAAATACACGAAGAAATAAGAAATTAAGTCCCATAGAAAGGGAAAAGTGCAGTCAATAACAACTGCCTCTGAGGAAATCCAGACTTGGATTTTGAAGGCAATGACTTTAAGTCAGCCAATACAA
Organism: Dasypus novemcinctus; assembly: GCF_030445035.2. Classification (NCBI taxonomy): domain Eukaryota; kingdom Metazoa; phylum Chordata; class Mammalia; order Cingulata; family Dasypodidae; genus Dasypus; species Dasypus novemcinctus. Next base: position 126,060,975 of record NC_080676.1, read on the forward strand.
ATACATTCAAAGAACTAAAGGAAATTATGTCCAAAAATTTTAAGGAAATTAGAAAAATAATATCTCACTATATATAGAATATCAGGAAAGAGGAAGAACTTATATACAACGAACCAAGAAATTCTGGAGTTGACAATTAAAATAACTAAATTGCAAAAATCATTAGAGGTGCTCAAAAGTAGATTTGAGCCAGCAGAAGAAATAACCAGAGACCTTGAAGATAGTTCAATTTAGAATACACACTCTGAAGAACATGAAGAAAAATCTGAGTAAAATTAAAAGAGCCTCAGAGACCTATGAGACACTGTATTATTCAGCTAAAGGGGTGCTGATGCAAAATATTGTAAATTGGTTGGTTTTTATAAAGGGTATTTATCTGAGGTAGGAGCTTAGAGATACCAGGCCATAAAGCACATTTTCATGTGTTGGAGCAAGATGGCTGCCAAAGTCTGCCAGGGTTCAGGCTTCCTGGGTTCCTCTCTTCCAGGATCTTACCTCGAGGCTCAGGGTTCATCTCTTCCCAGGGCTTGCTTCTCTTTCCTCTGTGTGCTTACTTCCAAGGGCTCCAGCTTAATACTTCAGCATCAAACTCCAACATCAAAAACCTCCTACTCTATCCTTTGCCATGTCTTTTATCAACACCCTACTGACATGGCCCAATCAAAGTCCTAATCATAATTTAATATTGCCCAGGTACAGACCACTTTACAAACATAATCCAATATCTATTTTTGGAATTCCTAACTTTATCAAACTGCTACAGACACCATTAAATATAGCAACATACAACTAATGGGATCCTCATAGAAGAAGAATAAAGGAAAAAATATGTGAAGAAATAATGCCTCCAAAACTCCCAAATTTGAAGAACAACATTAAACTATACATGCAAGAATCTCAGTGAAAACATAAATAAGGTAAATTTAAAGAACCCCAACTAAACACATCATAGTCAAACTGTCAAATGACTAAGATAAAGAGGTAATCTTGAAATCAGCAGGAGAAAACTGACACATCACAAGAAAGGGTTTTGTGATAAGATTAAGAGTTGACTTCTCTTTGAAAACCATGGAGTCAGAAGGCAATGGGATAATATATTCAGAGTGATGAAAGAAAAAGTCTGTAATCAAATGTCTATACTCAGTAAACTATTCTTAAATGACAAAGAAGAAATTAATGAATTCCAAAATAAACAAACACTGAGAGAATGTGCTGTTAGCAGACTTGGTCTGCAAAAAATATTAAAAAGAGTTCCTCAAGGTGAAATGAAAGAACACTAGAGAGTAATACAAATCCACCTGAAGAATAAAGGAAATTTTAAAGGTAACAATATAGATACATATTTTTATGTTTATTTTTACTTTTAATTCCTTATTCTGACAACAATACAATGGCAGCTGCATAAAGCAATAATTATCAAACTATGTCAAAGGGCTAAAAATGTATAAAGATGTGATTTATATCAAACAATAGAATAAAGGAAAAATACAAAATGGAGGAATATTATATATATTGACAAATTAAATTAATTGGGCATAATCCAAATAAATTTACTTTAAATTAAGATATTAATTATAATTCCTATGTTAAACACTAAGATAATAACTAAAAATATATTGTAAAATATAAAACGGGTTAAAAACATCATCTATTTCTATGCTGTCTACAAGTAACATGTAATATTCAAAGACACAGCTAATATGAAAGTAAATAATTGGAAAAAGTTATAGCATGGAAACAGTAAGCAAAATAGACAATGAGGGCAATATTATTATTAGATAAAAGGTACTTCAAGCCAAAATTGCTATTAGAGAAAATAAAGGACATTTTCTAATGATAAAATGTGAAACAATCAGTGTAAATAACAATTATAATCAGACAGGTAACTAATAAAAGTGATTAAAAACTGAAGCAAATATATAAAGCAAAAACTGAAAGAATTTAAGAAGTAAAATGATAATTCAAAAGTAAAGATTGATTCTTCAATACCCCAATTAAAATAAAGTAAGAAAACTAGGCAGAAGATAAACAAGAAGACAATAGAGTGCTTGACCATTGTAAATCAAATAGACCAAACGGAAATCTATAGAAAACTTCACCACAGATACATAAAATAAACATTCTTAAGTACAAATGGAACATTCTCCAAAAAGATCATATGCTGGGGCATAAAATACTCTCAATAAATGTAAAATGATTGGAACCATAGCAAGAATGCTCTACAGATACATTTAATGAAATTATAAACCACTAACAGAAGAAAATATGGGAAATTCATGAATATGTGAAAATTAAACAATACATTCTTCAACAAACAATGGGTTAAAGAAGAAATCAAAAGGGACATTAGAAAATACTCTAAGAAGAATGGAATCAAAAATATGAAATGCTAATTTACAGGTAAACTCTAAAAAACATCTAAAGAATTAGGACTAATTCCAAAAAATAGAGGAAGGAAAACATTCAAATTCATTCCAGGAGGTCAGTATAACCTTGACATCAAAACCAGGTAAATTATACAATAAATAAAAAAAGAAAAGAGAAAAAGGACACAAATATCTCATAAATATAAACATAAAAAATACATATAAAATATAACAACTTACAAAAAGAATTATAAACCATGATCAAGTGAGATTAAAACCACAAAACCAACATTTGATTTAACATTCAAAATTAATTTATGTAATGTATAATATCAATAGAATATAGAACAAAGCCCATTATCAACAAATGCAGAATAAGAATTTGCACTTAACAAACAGGAAAAGAAAAGGTCTTGCTCCAACCAGAACAGGGAATCCATGAAAAACACAGCTAATATTAAATTCAATGATGAAAGACTAAATGTTTACCCTCTAAGAAGAACAAAAAAAAGAATGGCCAGAACTCAACCTTTGATCAGCTCCTTCAGAACACTGGGGGCCTGATTTGAGGGTGGCCATTATTCTGATATCCCTGGGATAAAGGCAGCAGCAGAAACTTAAAGGCACTAACCTTTCTCAACACTACAGGAAAAAGGGCTGCATCAATCAAGCATGTGATGCATTAAGACAATGCTGCTTTAAAAGCCATTGAAAGAAGCTCCAGGTGCCCATGCTGGCTCCTTCAGAGCACAGGCTGGAGCCAGATTACACTTCCATTGTGTGTCCCTGGCCCAGTACCAGAGGGAGCATATTGGTCCCTAAGTACAAACATGTCAGTGCCAATCTATCAGGTGGAAGTGTGAAAGACTGACTAGGGAATGTGTCTCAGGTTCATCCTCTCAAATTTTGTCCTGAAGGCAGAGAATCTACTTGTAGAAAGTATGAGAAAAAATTAGAAATGGCTTGGGGCAAAGGACTCCCTGCATTAAGTCTCTTAAACAATACCCAGGAGAGGACAGTTTTGTTCCAGGGAGCAGAGAGACACTCACTCCAACTCCTGTGAACTATAAATGGGGAATTGCTGGGATTTATAGAGAGCACATGCCCAGGAGAAGTAGTGGGATCCCTGGATCTGGCTCCATGAAAGCTCAGATAACAAAAAGAGACATTGCACTAACCATTTGTCTCAGGCTGATCTACATGATGCGGTCACCCCTCGGGCTGCAGTGTGGTTTGCTGGCCTGGCGAGGGGAGCGGCCTCGGTAGGCCTAATTCCGCTGCCCCCATAATAGGGTGGTTGGTCTGGCCTACCGCCACCCCTGAAGGAAGCTCGGCATGGGCGCAGAGTGCCCTCAGGTCTCCTCTTCTCGGCAGCCATGCTTCCGCGGCCGCCCCTCCTCCCGGATGGCGCCACATGATGCCTTGTGGGGTGGCACCCTTCTTCTTCTTTCTCCCTGCGCAGGCGCAGGGTGGAAAATTCCAGTCTGCCCTTTTCCCCTCCCCCGACAGCAGCAACAGCCAGGCATGGGCGGAGAAATCCAGTCTGCCCTTTTCCCCTCCCCCCGACAGCAGCAACAGCCAGGCGTGGGCGGGAAACTCAAGTCTGCCCTCCACCCCAGCAACAGCAGCCACCAATCCCTAAACCCTGCCCTTTCCCCCAGCAATAGCGACAGCCAATCCCTAATCACCACCCCTCCCCCATCCAGTACCACCCACTGACCTTTCGCCGGCAACCAATCAGAACAGGGCGTGGCTTTGACCAATCAGCCTTCCCCAGCCCCTATAAAACTTTTGCCTCTCCCTGAATAAAGTGGACTTGCGTGTTTACCTTGTCTCCATGGTAGTTCTTCTGCCGTGCGCCCTCCAGTCCTGAGAGCCCCCGACAAGGGCCTGGCCTCCCTTGTCCCCAGTTCGTCGCCTGCCTCTCTGGGTGACCCCTTCGTCGCCAGCTTCGCCGGGCGACCCCGTCAGCCGAACCACGCAACCCCTTGTGAGACCGATCCCTCGTCTGCTGCCGGACTGACCCCTCGTCCCAAGTGGGACCGACCCCTCGTCCCAAGCGGGACCGACCCCTCGTCCAGAGCTGGACCGACCCCTCGTCCGCAGCCAGACCCCACCTCTACCGACCGAGCAAGCCGTCGCAGTTGGCGCCCAACGTGGGGCAAAGCAACCCCACCACAGCACAACATGGGGCTGGGCAACTCCACCACAGCCTCACTCCATAACCTGGCGCCCCCCCCCCCTTCTCACCATGGGACTTCTCTCGTGCAACATTGCTGCTACCTGAGCCTTGGCTACCTCATATGATCCACGGCGGTCTGGGAGAATCGCTGGATGGCTTTCTCCTTCCATGTCGGGGGCTTATACCGACCCACTATGATTAAGAGGAGCCTTGGATTTCTCGGGAGCACGCGCTTGCATGTCTGAAGTAACCCTACCATAGCCCTACGCTCTCCTCTCTTCTCACCCCTATCTTTTCGCTCTGCATTGCTGCTCCTGAACCTTGGTGACCTCATATGATCCATGGCGGTCTGGGAGAATCGCTGGATGGCTTTCTCCTTCCATGTCGGGGGCTTATACCGACCCGCTATGATTAAGAGGCGCCAATAAAACTCTCAGGAGCGCGTGCCTGAGCACCTCCACCCCTGCCTTCACCTCTGCCTCCTCCCCTCCACGCTTGCTCCCATTTGCCTTGCTCCACTGCTCGTCGTCCCGCCCTCCCCTCGTCGGGGCCTTCTTTTGGCCCGCGACCACCGTCGGAGTCCCATCGGCTCCGACCCCTTGTCTCACCGCGCACCTCGGCTCCCATCGCCGCGCTCTCAAGGTAAGGGCCCCTTTTCTTATCGGCTCCAAAAGGCCATTAGCAATGGGTAACATCCTATCTGCTAAGCAAGCCCCACTAGTTCGGGCCCTCGCCAGTCTCCTAGACACTCACCAGTGTAAGATCTCTTTCAAACAGCTTCAAGTATATTGGGACCTTCTTCTCCCCTTTAATCCGTGGCTTACCACGTGTCAGCTTTGGGACCCGGACACCTATACTCGCCTTATAGATAGGGTCACTTCTGCTGTGGAGCAGGAAGGTAAAAGATTCCCTCCTGGCTTATTACAGGCTACATGAAGTCCAGAAGAAATCTTGAAGGGTATAATCTATGATATGCTATATAAAAAAGGATTTAAAAGCAGCTATACCAAGAAAGTAAGAATTATGAGTCAACTGTAAATAAATTATATATTTCTGTTAATGTGTTGTAATTGTTCTGTGTTTGTTTGTCTGTTCGTTCAATGTCAACATATATTGTGATACCTCCGGATGGTAAATATAAATTACTAGAAATCTTTAAAAGAGCTCTATTCAAATGGCCAAAAATTAAATAAGCGCTTATATTAATACTTAAGTTTACGGAGAGGAGACAAGATGGTCGCTGAGTGAACTTGCCTTTGTGGTCTGTCCCAGGAAGAGAGGCTGGGCGCGGCGGCAGGTTCCCCAAGGCGAGGCTTTTAAGGGATTTTTGCAGGGCAGAAGTGCCGGGACATCGATTGGGTGGAAAGGTAACAGAGAGGATTGGTCTAGTAGATATAATTTGGGTTCTATTGCCCGCAGGTGAGACCCACGCACGGGCTCCTCCCTGTTGGGGGTGGGGGGGAACCGCGGTCCTGTCCTGGGGTTCCGCTTTTGGATGGCTCTGAAGGACTAAGGAGTTCACGAGCTCTGGGCAAACTGTTGACAGATTGATGTGACAGATCACTTTTGTGGATCGATTTGGGAAGATAGACGGTGTTGTGTTGTGAAGCGGGAGAAACTTTTGAGTGAGAATATAAACAATAGCCCTTCCGCCTGAAGCCCCGCCCCCAAAAGCCCGGCAACCGTTCTCCAACCCAAATAGGCTGTAGGCAATAAAGAGAAGTAATTGGAAAATTGTTCTAGGCTGCGGCAAGGGGGGGGGGACACGTCTGGAAGCCGATTAGGGAATATTCTGCGAAGCTTGAGAATTCCGGTTTTCGAATCTGTTTTCGGCGTCACAGGCCGGGCTTCGGATCTGTACTAGTAAAGTGGCTGCGTTGTAGAGGCGCCCTCTAGTGGTAGTGGTTTGGAATCACAGGACGGGAGCTGTCCAAAAGCTGAAGTGAAAGATAACATACTAAGGAGTCCAGCAAAGTATTGCAGGGTTCAGTCACAATATAGAGTTTGCGGATCTGACTACCCCCATAGGGTTGGCACCCAGCTGGGGGGATCCCTGAGGGCTGTGTTACACTGCGGGGCTCCCAGGCTTCCTGTTGACCAGATTGGAGGCTGCCAGGTCTGAATTCCCTAAATTCGTGTGGCCCACGATACAGAGACTCACACCTCTTGAGTCCTCATTATCTCAGACTTTCCATCCCTGAATCCATCACGCACTGAGGTCCATCTGAGGTCCTTAAATGCCCTAGCCTTCAACGTTGGCGTTTTTTCTTAATCATTTCATTTTGTTTTGTTTTTATTTTCATTGTGACTTATTTTTTACCTTTTTCAATTTCCTGATTGCTAACACCGCATTATCCCCTAGTCTTCTCTCACAGCGTATCCCCCAAAGTCTTTTTTTACTCAGTTATTTAAGGGTTTTTTTTTTTGTGGTAGGTGCTGTGTAGTGGGTGTTTTAATTCTGGTTCGTGTATATCTGTTTTTTTTTATTTTTTATTTTTCTTTCCCCTACCTGTTCCCCACCCCTTGCCCACCCTCTTTTCCTTTCTTCCTCTCATCCCTTCCTCCCCCCCTTTTTTTCCCCTTTTTTTTCTGTTGTCTCTCTCCCTCTTGTCCCTCATATTCTACTTAGTTTATTTAAACTCAATTATACAATAGGTGCGGCAGGAAACAGCTCACATTCGCTGGGTTTTCTCATTCTTCACTGCCTCATTTCTGTGTGAACTGATTTAGGCTACCTACACTATCCTCTTTCCCCTACATCTTGATATCCGCCACCATCTACTGGCTCTCCTATATTCCACCTCCCACCTCCCTTTCTTCGATCCATGAAGGGTCTAAGTTTTAATTTCTAATACCTTTGTTTTGTTTTCTGTCTGTTATCCACTCTTGAAACTATTACCTTTCTTTTCTCCTTCCCTCTCTCACGAAATCAATTTTAGCTCACACCATATTCCTCCCATATTCAATCATCTACCTCATAATAGGTACTCTACCTACTGCTATAACTCTACACAATTTACATGAATCTAACCTCCATCCTCCCAGATCTCATATTCTTGCTTTGTTAACATTTATCACCAATACTACTTTACACTTTTCCCTTGCTTACACAATTGCCTTTCCCCAACACTAATACTTTCCTTTAAAGTGAACTTAACCAACAACAAGAAACTAGAATAAGAAAAAAAAAGGGACAAAGAGAAGATATAACACCTATGCAAAAATAACAGCTAATTACCCTCCAAGAGCAGACAAAGAAGCTAAGGAACTGATTAAATCCGTCAAAATAAAGAGATGACCAGAAAAATCTACAAACCAAACCAGTAATCAGGAAAACATGGCTGAATCCAATCAACAAACCAATAATCACGAAGGGGAGCAAAACTTGGCACAAGCAATGAAAGATCTCAGAACATTTATCACCAACAAATTTGATGCAGTAATGAAAGAGGTTAACAACATGAAGACATCACTTGGAGGGGAAATTGCAGACATACGCAAAAACATATCAGATATGATGGGAATGAACACCACAGTTCAAGAAATCAAAAATGCACTTGCAGCAAATATCAGCAGACTAGAAGAGACAGAGCAGAGAATTAATGATGTGGAAGACAGTACATCAGAAATCAAACAGATAGTAGAAGGGGTCAATAAGAAGATAGAAAAAATCCAATTAGGATTTAGGGACCTGAATGACAATGCAAAACGCTCAAACATACGTATTATAGGCATTCCAGAAGGTGAAGAGAAGGGAAAGGGGTCAGAAGGAGTGTTGCAGGAAATAATGGCTGAAAACTTCCCAAATCTACTGAAAGAGACAGATGTACATATCCAAGAAGCACAGCGCACTCCACAAGTCATAAACCCCAACAGGCCCACCCCAAGACATATACTTGTCAAATTATCCAATGCTCAAGACAAAGAGAAAATCCTAAAAGCAGCAAGAGAAAAGAAAACCATCACATACAAGGGAAGCTCAATTAGATTAAGTGCTGATTTCTCTTCTGAAACCATGGAGGCAAGAAGGCAGTGGTATGATATAGTCAAGGTACTAAAGGAAAAAAATTTCCAACCAAGAATACTCTATCCAGCTAAACTAGCGTTCAAACATGATGGAGAGTTCAAAATATTCGCAGACAAACAGAAACTGAAAGAGTATACCAACAAGAAACCTCCCCTTCAAGAAATTCTAAAGGGAGTTCTGCAGGAAGAAAGGAAAAAAACAGGAAAGGCAGAGTTGGAGGAGAGTATAAGACCAACAACAACAACAAAAAAGACAAAAAAAATATACAAACAAAATATGACAAACACAAATCCAATCAAAATATGGCTAACACAAATAATTCCTTGATAGTAATAACACTGAATGTCAATGGATTAAACTCACCTATCAAAAGATTCAGACTGGGACATTGGATAAGGAAATATGACCCATCCATATGCTATCTACAAGAGACACATCTTAGACCCAGAGACGCATGGAGATTGAAAGTGAATGGCTGGAAAACAATCATACAAGCTAACAATAACCAAAAAAAGGCAGGAGTAGCTATATTAATATCAGACAAAATAGACTTTAAATGTGAAACAATTGTGAGAGACAAAGAAGGATACTACATTTTAGTGAAAGGGAAAATCTGTCAAGAAGATCGAACAATCATAAATATCTATGCCCCTAAAAAGGGTGCCTCTAAATACGTCAGGCAAACGCTAGAAAAACTAAGTGAAAGAATAGATACATCTACAATTATAGTGGGGGATTTTAATACACCACTATCAACTCTGGACAGAACATCTCAAAAGAGAATCACCAAAGAAACAAAACATCTGAATAGTATATTAGAGGAGCTGGATCTAATAGACATATATAGATTGCTACACCCAAACACAACAGGATATACATTTTTCTCAAGCGCACATGGATCATTCTCCAAGATAGATCATATGCTAGGCCACAAAGAAAGGCTGAACGAATTCAGAAAGATTGAAATCATAGAAAACATTATCTCTGACCACAGTGGAGTCAAGCTGGAGATTTGCAAGGGACAGAAGCCCAGATTTCACACCACGATTTGGAAATTAAACAGCACACTCTTAGAAAAACAGTGGGTCAAAGAGGAAATCTCAAAAGAAATCAATGACTACCTTGAAACAAATGATAATAACACAACATACCAAAATTTATGGGATGCAGCAAAAGCAGTACTGAGAGGGAAGTTTATAGCCATAAATTCATATATCAAAAAAGAAGAAAGAGCAAAAATTGAAGAACTAACTGCACATTTGAAGGAATTAGAAAAACAACAACAAAGCAACCCAACAGGAAGAAGAAGGAAGGAAATAACAAAGATAAGAGCAGAACTAAATGAAATAGAAAATAAGAAAGCACTTGAACAGATAAACAAGACCAAGAGCTGGTTTTTTGAGAAGATTAACAAAATTGACAAACCTTTAGCAACACTAACAAAGAAAAAAAGAGAGAAGATGCAAATACACAAAATAAGAAATGAGAAAGGCGATATCACCACTGACCCCACAGAAATAAAGACTATCATAAGAGGATATTTTGAAAAACTATATTCCAACAAAAATGACAATCTAGAGGAAATGGACAAATTCCTAGAAACACATAAGCAGCCCATATTGACGAAAGAAGAAATTGATGATCTTAACAAACCAATCACAAGCAGAGAGATAGAATCAGTTATTAAAAATCTCCCAACTAAGAAGAGCCCAGGGCCAGATGGCTTCACAGGTGAATTCTACAAAACATTCCGGAAAGAACTGACACCAATCCTGCTGAAACTATTCCAAAAAATCGAAACAGAAAGAACATTACCCAACTCCTTCTATGATGCCAACATTACCCTAGTACCAAAGTAAAACAAAGACATCACAAGAAAGGAAAATTACAGACCAATTTCTCTAACGAACCTAGACGCAAAAATACTGAACAAAATACTTGCTAATCGTATTCAACAACACATTAAACGTATTATACACCACGACCAAGTGGGATTCATCCCAGGTATGCAAGGATGGTTCAACATAAGAAAATCAATCAACATAATACACCATATAAACAGATTGAAGGAAAAAAATCACATGATTATATCTATTGATGCAGAAAAAGCATTTGACAAAATACAGCACCCTTTCTTGATAAAAACACTCCAAAAGATTGGAATACAAGGAAATTTTTTGAACATGATAAAGAGTATATATGAAAAACCTAAAGCCAATATTGTTTACAATGGAGAAATCCTAGACTCCTTCCCTCTAAACTCAGGAACAAGACAAGGATGCCCACTGTCTCCACTCCTATTTAACATTGTCTTAGAAGTACTTGCTCGAGCACTGAGGCAAGAACCAGAAATAAAAGGCATTCAAATTGGAAAGGAAGAAGTCAAAATTTCATTATTTGCAGATGACACGATCCTATACATAGAAAACCCTGAGAGATCTACAACAAAGATTCTAGAACACATAAATGAGTTTAGTAAAGTCGCAGGTTATAAGATCAATGCGCAAAAATCAGTAGCATTTCTGTACACCAATAATGAGCAAGATCAGGAGGAAATCAAGAAACAAATACCATTCACAATAGTAAATAAAAAAATCAAATACTTAGGAATAAATTTAACTAAAGAGGTAAAGATCTTATACACCGAGAACTATACAAGATTGTTCAAGGAAATCAAAGAAGACCTGAATAAATGGAAGACTATTCCTTGTTCATGGATAGGAAGACTGAACATTATTAAGATGTCTATCCTACCAAAACTGATCTACACATTCAATGCAATCCCAATAAAAATCAACGCAGCCTTCTTTAAGGAACTAGAAAAACTAACTATGAAATTTATTTGGAAAGGAAAGAGACCCTGAATAGCCAAAGACATACTGAAAAAGAAAAACGAAATTGGAGGAATCACACTACCTGACTTCAAAACATACTACAGAGCTACGGTGGTGAAAACAGCATGGTATTGGCATAAGGAGAGACACATAGACCAATGGAATCGAATTGAAAGCTCTGATATAGAACCTCACATATACAGCCACATAATATTCGATAAAGCCACCAAACCCTCTCAACTGGGAGAGAGTGGCCTATTCAACAAATGGTGTCTGGAGAACTGGATAGCCATATGTAGAAGAATGAAAGAGGATTACCATGTCACACCTTATACAAAGATCAACTCAAGATGGATCAAAGACCTAAATATAAGAGCCAAGACCATAAAAACCTTAGAAAGCAGTGTAGGGAAACATCTACAGGACCTTGTAATAGGAAATGGATTTATGAATATCTCACCAAAAGCACGAGCAGCAAAAGAACTAATAGATAAATGGGACTTCCTCAAAATTAAAGCCTTCTGCACCTCAAAGGAGTTTGTCAAGAAAGTAAAAAGGGAGCCCACACAGTGGGAGAAAATATTTGGCAATCATATATCTGATAAGAAACTTATAACTTGCATATATAAAGAACTTCTATATCTTGAAAATAAAAAGATAAACAACCCATTTAAAAAATGGGAAAAAGACTTAAACAGACACTTCTCCAAAGAAGAAATACAAATGGCAAAAAAGCACATGAAAAAATGTTCCAAATCTCTAGCTATCAGGGAAATGCAAATCAAAACTACAATGAGATACCATCTTACACCCATAAGATTGGCAGCTATGAAAAAAAACAGAAGAATACAAGTGCTGGAGAGGATGTGAAGGAAGGGGAACACTCATCCACTGCTGGTGGGAATGCAGAAGGATCCAACCATTCTGGAGGACAGTATGGCGGTTTCTCAAAAAACTAGCCATAGATTTGCCATATGACCCAGCAATACCACTGCTGGGTATATACCCAGCAGAACTGAAAACAAGGACACAAACCAATATATGTACACCAATGTTCATAGCAGCATTGTTCACTATTGCCAAAAGTTGGAATCAACCCAAATGCCCATCAACAGATGAGTGGATCAATAAAATGTGGTATATACACACAATGGAATACTACTCGGCTGTAAGAACAAACACACTACAAACACATGTGATAACATGGATGAATCTTGAGAACCTTATGTTGAGTGAAGCAACCCAGACATTGAAGGACAAATACTACATGACCTCAATGATATGAAATAAACAAGCTGCCTTAGATAGCAAGAGACTGAACGATAGGCTTACAGGAAATCGGAGGGTGGAGGAAGGATATGAGCTGATGTCTGCAGGGGTGGAATTTAAGACGAGATGGTGGTAAGTATGAACACAAAGAAGAGATAAAAGGGGGGCAAGGGGTTGCCTTTGGTTGGGGCTTTGCGGGTTTGAGGGTGGCTGGGGAGGGACGGATGGGTAACATTGCCCAAAAGTGGGGGGAGGGAGGGGTAGCATACGAACACAGGAGAGGGTCAGGTGTTGGTAGAGAGTAAAATGCCGAGAAAATCATATCAAAATATAATAAAGAGGGTTACCTGTTTAGAATGCTCGGAGGGGAGGGTCTGATGCAGGACGGGCTCCTGGGGAATGTCTAAATGCTCATTCTGCCAGAGTGGGTGACACCATGGGGTAGAAACCCAAGTAGTGATAGTGGGGGTGGACCCACATCCTGGGGAGGACTAATGCCATCAAATAGAGGGAACTGTATCCCTCGAGAGAAAGGGTGGCTCCCAGGGCATTGGGGCAGTTGAGCAAATTAGGCCCTGAACACTATTCCATCTATCTCTGGAAGCGGCTCCTCAGGAAACGGAGGTTGGCTGTCACTGTGGGCACCAAGGTGGAAGGGAAAATGGACATTAAATGTGTGGAACCAAGGTAAATGGGGGGTAAGAGAGGAGTTTCTTGAGAGTACACAAGGATGGATATAAAACATAATATTACACCATAACATATAGGAGATGACAGACTGATAATGTAAACCATAATGTAAAACATAGGATAACTAAGAATGTAAAGAACTGTGTATCCTAAAGTATGCACCATAATGTAAGCACAGATGTCACCTTGTTAGAAAGCTAATGTCTCAGACTCTGTACATCACGTTAAGTAAATATGATGTGAATAGGGTGTAAGAGTATCGCTGTGGAAGGAAAAAGGTTTTGTGGTGGATGTATGGGAGTGCTGTATACTATATATATGCATTGCTGTGGTCTAGGACTTCTGTGAAGAGAAGCTGAATAATTAGGGGGGAAAAAAAAAAGATAGGATGTAGAATTTTTTCAAGTCAACATTCTTTATCTAAGTTCTTTATCTAACTTTATCCAAGTTCTTTATCTAACCTTTAAACCCATCGCTATATGCCATTCCCTAGTAAGGGACCATGACATTATATTGGGCTTCAAATTTTGGGGAGTTCTGGATCACAGAGTGTTTCAACAATGGCAATGGAGGGATACTGGTATGGGATACCAATAACAGGTGATATATGGCTGACAGGGAGCTGTACAGAACATATGTCCAGGGTGCATGGTAATGTTTGGATATACTCATAGTGGCAACAATTAAAAACCACAGCAGGGGGGGTACTGGGTTCCTGACCAGTGGTGCTCTGTCGTGGTCCCTAGGGGAGCAGCGACAGTCTCCCAGGTGCACCGGCGGGGACCGGGAGGGAGTGAGGGTTCAACAGTGAGCCCCTGATGCTAATGACTATGCTTGTGAGCTGATAAGCCTAAAATAAGAACAAGGCCTAGAGCAACATTGTGCCTGGGAATTTCCTCCTGTCAGCCTTCATGTTACTCAAATGTGGCCAGTCTCGAAGCCAAACTCAGCATGTAACTTCAATGCCTTCCCCCCAGCGTTGGACATGACACCCGGGCATGAGCCTCCCTGGCACCGAGGGACCACTATCAACTACCAACTGATGATGCAACTGGAAAATGACCTTATATGGAAGGTTCAATGCGGATCAGCAGAATATCCCTGTCTACATAAAATAACATGACTTTAAAATGCTGTTTGACCTAAAGTAAGGGGGAAATGGAAAGGAGAAATGAGTTTATATGGCTACGAGTTTCTAAAAAAGAGTCTGGAGGCTGGCAGAAGGATTGCCCTCATGCACAACTGAGCAGAGTCAGAGAGACAGATAAAGCAGATACAACCCCCAGATATTGGTTCCTTTGAGGGCTAAAGAGACCCATGGGAGTTATGGTCATGGCTGATGGGGTTAACTACCAGGTCAGATGGCCCCTCTTTGGAAATGGTGTTTATGTGTGATGAATCTGGACTCAGATGGGATCTTCCTTCATAAGACTTTAATGCTAATGTGCTGGAGGTGCAGTTAATGGTGGGGTTTAAGATATATTTAGGGGATTTGAATCTCTGGACTGACAATGTGATAGCCAGGTCCTGAGCCTCAACAGACTCCAGCACCTACAATCTGATCTATTGGACTTACCACACTCAGCTAAGATGGAGTTGAAGAAGGACAACCACCACACCATGGAGCCTAGAGTGATTACAACTGAAAGTGGGAGGATTGCATCCAGCATCCATGTGGAATCTGAGCCTCCTCTTGACATAGAGGTGCAATGGACACAACCAATCCAATGTCCACATAGAAGAGGTGGCATTGGATTGGGAAAAGTGGACATGGTGGCTGATGGGTATGGGGAAAGGCAGGAAGAGATGAGAGGTGGAGGCGTCTTTGGGGCATGGAGCTGCCCTGGATGGTGCTTCAGAGGCAATCACCGGACATTGTAAATCCTCACAGGGCCCACTGGATGGAATGGAGGAGTGTATGGGCCATGATGTGGACCATTGACTATGAGGTGCAGAGGTGCCCAAAGATGTACTTACCAAATCCAATGGATGTGTCATGATGATGGGAACGAGTGTTGCTGGGGGGAGGGGAGAGGTGGGGTGGGGGGGGTGGGGTTGAATGGGACCTCACATATATATTTTTAATGTAATATTATTACAAAGTCAATAAAAATAATAATAAAAAAATACTTAAGTTTATTATATTAATACATAAGTTTAAATGTTAATAAGATATCTACAATTTAAAAAATTGTAAGTCTTAATTAACAAAATAAACTGTACATCTTCATAAAAAGTTGTTCTTGCCTAGATTAAAATGAATAACATTTTTCTTCACAGGATAATATAAAGAATGTAAATCTTATATGAATATTAAAAAGGTTAAAAGTTTGTAAAAATGCTAACGGAAATGTAATAAGTTTTGCAAAAAGACGTATTTTGTCCTAAAGTAAGATGGCTAATTTTTCATAAACTCTTGAAATTTAATTTTCATGCGGCAAGTGTAAAAGGTATTGTGATAACTTTTCGTAAGAGAATGTGTTCTGTAAAGATAAAATTTATCTTCAATAGTTTACATTAAGGTATTAAATGGCTAATTCCAAAAGGTCATTCTTAAATATATATATATAAAACTAAATTGATGATAATAATAATAAAAGGTAATTTTATAACAGGAAAGATTAACAGCAACCAAGCTCCCCTGCCAACTTGCTTTTAGGAAACGGTTTCTAATATTGCATGCTACTAAGTATTTAAAGAAAAGTTATTCTTAAGGAAACAGAAGATGATTTTGTCTTTGCAGCCATTGTCTATTTAGCAACACCCCTCGCTATCGGCCTAGCCACTGTTGCGCCGGACGATTGGAACCTTAAACAAAGACTCCTCCTCACTGTCATCTTCCTATCTATCGTTACTATATTTACTGCCCTCATTCTCCTTCGTTTATAAAGCAGTCTCCTACAAACCACAAAGCTTCTGTCTTAAACATACCATTCTCAACCCTATCCTCTAAATGATCTTCTCACTTCCCCCACAGCCTTTAATACTTTATTTCTTCCTCATAACCTTTGCTTTCTTGATAATATTTTCCGCCATCTGTCTAGCCGCTACCGCACCAGAAGATTGGAACCTCGGCCAACGAATTCTACTCTCCATCGCCTTTCTGTTTATTATCCTCTTTTATGCTTTACTCCTTATCTTCCTCCCATAATGACTTCACCAAGCCTCCTCTTGTCCAAAACCATCACCCTTCTTTTCCTCACACTCCCCATTGCACTCACCAACCCCAGCCATCAGCCTTTTAATTGGACAGTAAGCCTCTGGCAGGAAAAGTTAATCCTCTCCTACAATGTCTTCGCTGCCAAGGAGAGATCAACTACCTGTAACGCGCTGTCATTCTGGACTTTTAACAAGCAGATGGAACTTATAGCCACCGAGATCAACGAGAATTGGACATTGGCCACCCTTGCTTGCAACGGCAAGATACCACCCCCTAAATTGTACATTTATATCCCGGGCATACTCACCTCCCTCTTCAGCCCCGCTTCCCTCATTGCTTACTGCCTCTTGGGCCTCGGCTACTTGTTGCTGCTGCCATCCTGGCACTTATTTGAAAAGAAGGGGGAAATGCGGTCACCCCTCGGGCTGAAGTGTGGTTTGCTGGCCTGGCGAGGGGAGCGGCCTCAGTAGGCCTAATTCCGCTGCCCCCATAATAAGGTGGTTGGTCGGGCCTACCGCCACCCCTGAAGGAAGCTCGGCATGGGCGCAGAGTGCCCTCGGGTCTCCTCTTCTCGGCAGCCATGCTTCCGCGGCCGCCCCTCCTCCCGGATGGCGCCACACGATGCCTTGTGGGGCAGCACCCTTCTTCTTCTTTCTCCCTGCGCAGGCGCAGGGCGGAAAATTCCAGTCTGCCCTTTTCCCCTCCCCCGACAGCAGCAACAGCCAGGCGTGGGCGGGAAACTCAAGTCTGCCCTCCACCCCAGCAACAGCAGCCACCAATCCCTAAACCCTGCCCCTTCCCCCAGCAATAGCGACAGCCAATCCCTAATCACCACCCCACCCCCATCCAGTACAGTACCGCCCACTGACCTTTCGCCGGCAACCAATCAGAACAGGGCGTGGCTTCGACCAATCAGCCTTCCCCAGCCCCTATAAAACTGTTGCCTCTCCCTGAATAAAGTGGACTTGTGTGTTTACCTTGTCTCCGCGGTAGTTCTTCTGCCGTGCGCCCTCCAGTCCTGAGAGCCCCTGACAAGGGCCTGGCCTCCCTTGTCCCCAGTTCGTCGCCTGCCTCTCTGGGCGACCCCTTCATTGCCGGCTTCGCCGGGTGACCCCGTCAGCCGAACCACGCAACCCCTTGTGAGACCGATCCCTCGTCTGCTGCCGGACCGACCCCTCGTCCCAAGTGGGACCGACCCCTCGTCCCAAGCGGGACCGACCCCTCGTCCAGAGCTGGACCGACCCCTCGTCCGCAGCCAGACCCCACCTCTACCGACCGAGCAAGCTGTCGCAACATGATAAAAGGGCTGAACACTGAAGAAGAACACCAGTCAAAACAGAGGCAATTTGCCGAGAGTAAAAGTTGCTTTTTGCCTTGGTTTGTGTGTTTTTGATTGCTCCTTGAATTAAGATTCAAGAAAGCTCTGGCATATCACTAGCAAGGTATAAACTTATGAGACAGTCCAGGGACTAAATCTAAAGAGTTAATACTTAAAATATTGCAATGTACAGTGGGCCAAATACAATTCTAAGACAAAGCAACAGGAAGTGATGGACTTGCTAGACAGAGACTTTAAAATAATGATCCTCAATATCCTCAAAGAGATAAAGGAAAACATGGAGAAAGAATAAAAGGATATGAGGAGAACAATAAATGAACAATATAAGTATATTTCCAGAGAAACACTAGCATTGAAGAACACAATAACTGAAATGAAAATTGCTCTCAATGGTTTCAACAGCTGATAGGAAGTAGCAGAAGAAAGACTAAGTGAACTCGAAGATAAGATAACTGAAATGATTTAGGCTTAGGAGCAGAAGAAAGAATTAAGAAAATGAATGGAGCCTAAGACACCTGTGGGGCACAACCAAGAGTATCATTATTTCCATTAGGGAAGTTCCAGAAGAAGAATAAAGAATGAGAGGGGCAGAAGGAATATTCAGAGAAGTAATGGCAGCAAACATCCTAAATATAATGAAGGAATTGAAGATGACATTTAAGAAGTCAAATGAGCTACAGACACAATAAATTCAAAGAGAATCACATTCAGATACACAATGATCAAATTGTCAATGCCACAGAAAAGGAGTGCTGAAAACTGCAAGAGAAAAGCAATGTTATGTACAAATGAATCCCAATAGTATTCAGTGCCAATTTCTCATCAGAAATCATGGGGGCAAGATGGCAATGGTACAAAATATTTAAAGTGCTGAAAGAAAACAAATGTCAACCAATAATTTTAATAGCTGGCAAGATTTTCTTTAAAAAATGAGGATGATGGGGAGCAAATGTGGCTCAAACAGTTGATCTGCTTTGGACATGGTAGGTCCCAAGTTCAGTTCCCAATGCCTCCTAAAAGCAAGGACAAGCAACAAGGAAACAAATGTGAAAACAAACTCAGGGGACCTGATGTGGCTCACTGGTTGAATACCAGCTTCTCACTTACAAGATCCGAATTTCAATCTGTGGACCAGTACCTCAAAAAAAAGTGAGAGTGAGATTAAGATATTCCCCTAAAAATAAAAGGTGAGGAAACTTTTCACCACAAGACCTGCCCTACAAACAATGCGAAAGGAATTTCTTCAGACTGAGAAGAAAGGACATTAGGCAGTGAATCAAAGCAGGAGGAAGCAATAACCTCCAATAAAAGTAACCTTAAGGGTAA
Organism: Dasypus novemcinctus; assembly: GCF_030445035.2. Classification (NCBI taxonomy): domain Eukaryota; kingdom Metazoa; phylum Chordata; class Mammalia; order Cingulata; family Dasypodidae; genus Dasypus; species Dasypus novemcinctus. The sequence continues at coordinate 126,080,168 of NC_080676.1, forward strand.
TTATACACATCACTACTGTTACATTGTTTTGTAACTCCACTTCTCACCTAATACATGTGCCAAAATGTATGAAAAGTATGATAAATTGATGGTTTTTGACATACAGTGTTGTTTTGATAAATAAAGGCTGACAATAATGAAAGCTTAGTATCTAATGAATCCTATCAACTATACCAAAATGTTCGCTAAGTAAGAGACAGAAATTCTAAATGCTGTGCAAAGGTAGTTTTATTCAATCAGATGATTTTTTCTTCTTTTTTAAATTTATTGAAGCATATAATTCATACATGAACACACATGAACAAGTATCTAGTAGTAGTTGTGAACTTGCAAGTCAAACATATATATGAGCTTCATACAAGGCTCTCATACCTCACCCTACCACCAATACCTTGCATTGTTATTAAACATTTTTAATGATTAAAGAGCATCCTCAAAATAAGACTACTAATAGGGAAACAGCTGTGGCTCAATCAGTTGGGCTCCCATCTACCATATGGGAGACTCTGGGTTCATGTCCCAGGGCTTCCTTGTGAAAGCAGGCTTGCCTGCATGCTACAGAGAGCCACCCAGCCTGCAAGCACCGCGGAGTGCCACCCAGCTGGCAAGAGCTGCAGAATGCTGCCTGGCCTGCAAGCACCATGGAGAGCCAACTCAACAAGGTGATGCAACGAAAAAGGGAGACAAACAAACAAAGAAAAAAAAAACAGAAGAGCACAGCAAACGGACACAGAGGGCAGACAGCAAGCAAGCCACAAGGGGGGTGGGGGAGGGGACATAAATAAAATAAATACAGACACAGAAGAACAATGCACAGTGAATGGACACAGAGAGCAGACAGCACACACACACACACACACACACAAAAGCCTCAAGGGGGGATTAAAAATATATATTACTACTAATCAAAGTATTTTTTCTCCAACCCACCCTATTATTACTAATATTTTATGTCATTTATATATGAACATGCATGAATAAAAAGTGTATGGTAAAAGTTATGAACTTAAAAAGCAAACACACATAACATCATACAGGGGCCCCATACATCAACTGTCCACCAACACCTTGCACTGTTGTGAAACATTTGTTACAAATTGTGAAAGACTATTGTCAAAATCTTACTACTAATTATAGTCCTTATCTTACACTTGGTGAAGTTTTCCCACAATCCACCCTATTATTTTTTAAAATATATTTTTATGACAGAATTTAAAACATACAACACAATCATGCACATGTGAATTCCCAAACAACACCCCTTTATCAACACACCACACCAAGGTCAAACATTTGTTACAAATTATGAGATAAAATCACCTGATTATTACCAGGTCCTTGGTGTATTAATACATTTGGCACGTATTTTCCGTACTCCCCCATTATCAACACAGTACATTTTGGCATTGATGCAAGAATACTACATAATTACTGTTAAGCATAGTCCATAGGTCACTCCAGCTGTATTTTTCCCATGCTTCTCCACATTCCCACCACCCTGCAGTAGTGATGTACATTTCCTCTAGCTAACAAAGGACACACTTGCATCTGTACCATCAATCACAATTCTCACCCTCCCTAGGTTTACTGTGCTATTCAGTCCCTAGATTATTCTCTAGCATTCTGTCAATTGGCATTTATAATCCTAGACTGCCATTTTCAGCCACATCGCCATTCATACACCAGCTGTTACTCACTATAATGTGTTACCATCAACTCTGTACATTTCCACACTTTTACAATAAAACTAAGTAAAACATCCACATACATTAAACATCAGTAGTCCATCTCAGTCATCCTCTTATCTCCTTTTAGAATCCACCACTAACACCAGGTTCTGAAGATATTTTCCTAAATTTTCTTCTAGAAGCTTTTTGGTTCTCACTCTTATACTAAGGTTTTTTATTCATTTTGTGTTAGGTTTTGGATAAGGTGTGAGATAGGGCTTGCACTGCCAAAGTAGGATGATCACGGCCTTCACAGCATGGCCTATTGTTCCCCCGAGAGGCTGGTGCAGACCCCCCAGCTTTCTTCCTGCCAAAGGTGGGACTGGAGCTTATGCTAGAGCTGCAATATGATCTGCATGGAATGAATCCAGTCCCTACCAGAACTGTGATTTTCAATCTTCCCCGCTTGCCCTTGGGCCAGGCACAGAGTTAAGATAGTGGCTACCGGCCTCTTTCTGACTTGGACAGTGGAGGATGGGCACCAGTCTATGGCGTGGAGTGCTCTACTTATGAGTCTTCTCTGCAAATGAGCAGTCTTCTCCTTCCATTCTTTCAAGGATGTTGCGGGACACTTCTCTGGTCTCCTGGAGCCCCCAAGCAGGTGTTTTAGATAACTCTGGGTGATTACTAACTGTGCTGTCACGGAAGCTGACTCTAGGAGCTCCTTACTCTGCCTCCGTCTTTCTGGTTGTCTTCAATCAGATGATTTTATGGTTATATCCAAATTATCATAACAATTGAGCAATCACAAAAGAAAGAAATCAATTAAAGAAATAAGAAAGAATGAAAGTATATACACCCCTGACTAAGTTGGGGGAAAACAAAACAACATTTGCTCTCTCACGAGACTGGAAGTCCCTTTGTAGTCAATCAGAGTCCCAGTTGGAAAAACAGTCCTAGGCAGAGCATCCTCTCCTGTGGAAGACTTCACCTGGCAGCTTGGGGACCATCCCTTTTAAGGGATTCCAAACCTCAGAACTTCAATGAATCTTGCAACTTGTGAGAAATGACCTCATCAAAATTAACCAAATCCATCTGGGGGTGGTGGTCAGCCCTCCAGAGGAGAGATGTAGTGTCTCCAGGGGTCTTTGTTCTATTCTTTTTATGATACAAAGAAAGAAACATAAAGGTTTTTAGCTTATAGTTTTACAGTGAATAAAAACAGGATGTGTTAATATCACGTCTGATGACTTGCTCCTTTATACATTTGTTTTTGGTTAATGGATGATAGGGTTGCCTGCATAGCAACGTTATAACATTCCAAAGCACAAAGGACAAGTTAATCATTAACAACTGTAGGCTAAAAAGCAGAGTCAATTAATGAGAAAACTTATGAATTAACAATTCTTAATAATAATTTTCTTATACTGCATCAAATGTACAAAGATATAATTTGTAACAAGTAAAAAAAATTGGGGGAACAGAAGTGTATATAGTGTATGAGTATATTATTATAGATAAGTTAGTACCAAATCAAATATGACTGGTATAGATTCAAGACATTAAACTTAAACCCCGTGGTAACCATAAAGAAAAATACATTAAAATATATTCAGAAAAAAATGAGAATGTTTTCAAAATCATGCAATATAAAAAGTCAAATAAATATGGAAGTAGGCATTAATGCAAGAATTGAAGGGGGAAAAAAGAATAAGACTTAAAATTCCAAATAGAAAGATGGCAGAAAAAGTCCTACATTATCAGTAAGGACTTTAAGTGTAAATGGGTTAACCTCTCCAGACAAAAAACAGAGGCTGGCAGAATGAATTAAAAAAGCATGACCCTACTAAGTGTTGTCTACAAGAGAAACACCTTAAATTCAAAGATACAAGTAGGTTGAAAGTGAAAGGATGGAAAAAATACACTATGCAAACAGTAAGAAAAAGAGAGTTGAGGTAGCTATACTAATATCAGATAAAATAGACTATAAGTAAAAACTGTTATGAAGGACAAAGAAACTATTATTGATAATGGGGTCAATTAAACAAGAAGATATAACAATTATGTGTGTGTGTGTGTGTGTGTGTATATATATATATATACATATATTTGTTTATTTATCTACTTAACTGCAGATCCCCAAAATATATGAAGCAAATATTAATAGATTTGAAAGGAGAAATTGATGGTTCTACATTAATTATAAGAGATTTCAGTGCACCACTTTCAGTCATGGGTAGAACATTAAGATAGAAGATCAATAAGGAAAGAAGACTTGAATAATACTCCAAGCCAGCTAGATCTAACAGAAATGATTAGAACACCTCACCCAACAGCAGTAGATACATATCTCTCTAGTGCACAAGGATTATTCTCCAGGATAGACCATATGATAGGTCACAAAACAAGTCTCAATAAATTCAAAAACATTGAAATCATTCAACGAATCTTATTATATCATGAATGAAGGTAGAAATCAATAACAGAGGGAGAAATAGTATATGTAGAAATCATACACTGTACTCTTAAACAATCTATGAGACAAAGGAAAAAATCAAAAAGAATTTTGGAAATATCAATTTTGAAGAAAAATCAAAACACAGCATAAAAAACTTACTGGATACAGCAAAGAAGTTCTGAGAAGGAAATTTATAGCTCTAAATGTTTACATTAAAAAAAGAAGAAAGATCTTGAATCAGAGTCTTTACCTCAAAACTAGAAAATTTAGAAAGAGAAGAGAAAAGTAAGCCCAAAGTGAGCAGAAGGAAGCAAGTAACAAATATCAGAGTGGCGATAAATTATTTAGAGAATTATAAACTACAATAGATAGAGTTAACAAATCCAAAAGTTGGTTCTTTGACTAAATCAACAAAAGCAACAAACCTTTAGCTTAAATGACAAATAAGAAAAGAAGACACAAGTAACTAAAATCAGAAATGAAATGGAAGGCATTGTTACCAACCCTACAGAAATAAAAAGAACTATAAAAGGATACTATGAACACCTGTATGTCTATAAACTGGAAAACTTAAACAAAATTTATAAATTCCTAGAAACCCACAAACTACACTGACTCAAGAAGAAATAGAAGATCTCAACATTCCAGTCAAGTAAAGAAATTGAGTCGGTAATCAAAGTTTTCAACATAGAAAAGCCCAGGACCAGAGGGTTTCACAGGTTAATTTTGCCAAATATTGCAAGAAAAAAATAAGAGCTATCTTGCACAATGTCTTGCAGAAAATTGAAGAGGTAGGGACACTCCCAAACTTATTTAATGAGGCCAATATGACCCTCATACCAAAGGCAGATAAAGATCAACAAGGAAAGAAAACTACAAACCAATATTTCTTATGAATATAGATGCAAAAATCTTCAACAAAATACTAACAAATCAAACCAAATAACACATCAAAAGAATAATAAATTATAATCAAGTGGAATTTATACCAGATATGCAAGGATAATTCATCATAAGAAAATCAATAAATATAATACACAACACTAATATAACAAAGGAAAAGCCATATGATCATCTTAATTGATGCAGAAAAGATATTTGACAAAATCCTTCTTGATAACAACAATTAGAAAACTAGAAGAGTTTCTTAACATAATAAAAGGCATCTATGAAAAATCCACAGCTAACATCATACTCAGTGGTGGAAGACTGACAGCTATCCTTCTAAGATCAGGAACAAGACAACGATGCCATTGTCACCACTGATATTCCAGAACATTGTGCTGGAAGTTCTAGCTAGAGCAATTAAGCAAGAGTAAGAAATAAAAGACTCCAGATCAGAAAGGAAGAAGTAACCACTGTCCCTATTTGCAGATGACATGATCCAATATACAGAAAATCCTAGAAAATTCACAAAAAAGCTACTGAAATAATAAATGAGTTCTGCAAAGTTATAGTGTACAACATGCAAAAATCAGTAATGTTCCTATATACCACTAATAAATAATTTGAAGAAGAAATCAGGAAGAAAATACCTTTTACAATGGCAACTAACTAAAAGTATGACATATTTAGGAATAAATGTAATAAAGGTTGTACAGGACTTGCACACAGAAAACTGTAAGACATTTCTAAATCACCCCTCACATTTATGGATAACTGAATTTTATGGACAAGGGTACTAAATACATAATGGGGAAAGATTTTCACAGCAACAAATTTTGCTGTGAAAACTGGATGTCCATGCTAAAAAGAATGAAGATGGTACAAAGGTAGAACCCTATCTCACATGATATACAAAAATCAACTCAAAATGGATCACAGACTTAAATATAAGTATCAGAAATATAAAACTCCTGGAAGAAAATGTAGGGAAGCTTCTTCAGGATTTTGTGTTAGGCAATGGTTTCTTAGACTTTCCACCCAAAGCCCAAGCGACAGAAGAAAAAATAAATGAGACTTCATACAAATTAAAAACTTTTGTAACACAAAGGTCTTTATCATGAAAATATAAAGATAACCTATACAACAGGAGAAAATATTTGGGAACCACATATTCAGTAGGGGTTAATATCCAAATACACAGCAATCCTATAACTAAACAATAAAGACAACCCACTTAAAAATGGACAAGACTAATAGAAATCTCAACAAAGAAGTTATACAAATGGCTAAAAAGCATAAGAAAAGATGTGCAATATTGTTAGCTGTTAGGGAAATACATATCAAAACTACAATGAGATACCAGTTCACACTCAAAAGAATGGCAGCTACTAAACAAACAAACAAACAAACAAAAAGCAGAAAACTACAAGTTTGGAGAGGACATGGAGAAAAAGAGAAAAAGGAACCCTCACTCATTATTAGGAATGTAAAAATGGTGCAGCTGCTGTGGAAATCAGTTTGGCCTTTCTTTATAAAGTACGGTATGGAAGTACCATATGTAAATCCCATTTCTAGGTATGCACTCAAAGAATTGAACACAGGAACTCAAAAAGATATTTGCACACTATGTTCATAGTGGCATTATTCACAATTGCCAAAAAAAAATAAAAGCAACACAAGATTCCATCAACCGACAGATAGATAAACAAAATGTGGTATATATTCACAATGAAATATTATTCAGCCATAAAAAGGAATGAAACACAGATACATGTGGCAACCTGGATAAACCCTGAATATATCATGTTGAGTAAAATAAGGCAGACACAAAAGGATAAATATTGCATGACATAACTGATATGAAATAATAAGAATAAGCAAACTTATAGATTCCAATTTTCAAGAATATAGATTACCAGGGCCTGGGGATGAGATAGGGAATGGAGAGATAATGCTTAAATTGTACAGAGTTTCTATTTTGTTTGACTGCAAAGTTTTGTTAATAGATGGTGGTGATGGTAGCATAACAATGTGAAGTTACTTAATGGCACTGAAATTTATATTCAGTGCTGTTAAGTACCTTGAATGCGGTTACAAGGGAGATGAAATTTTAGGTTGTATATATGTTACTAGAATAATTTAAAAAAATAACCTAGGATTGTACAGTACAAAGAGTGATCCCATTTGTAAATGATGGATAATATTAATAGCACAATTACAAAAACAATCTTTCATGAACTGTAACAAATACATCACTAATACAAGGTGTTAAGAATAGTATGATATATGGCAACTCTGTATTTAATTGATGATTTTTCTAAAAACCTACATCTTCTCTAATAAGAAAAGAAAAAAAATAGTTTTATATACACTTGCAATGAACAATCTGCAAATGAAATAAAGAAGACAAATCTATTTATAATTTCATCAAAAAGAATAAAATAGTTAAGGAGGAAATTAACAAAAATGTCTAAAACATATACTCAGAAATCTCCAAAACATTTTGAGAAGAATTAAAAAAGACAACTAATTGAAAAAAATATCCCATGTTCTTGGATTGGAAAACTTAATATTATTAAGATGGTAATCCTCCTTAAACTGATTGACAGATTCAAATGCAAAATTTATCAACCTGATTTAAAAATTCTTATGGAAATTCAAAGGACACAGAATAGCCAAAGCAGTATAGAAAGGAAGAATAAATTTGGAAGAAACACTCTTCCCAATTTCAAAATTTACTACAAAGCAATGATAATCAAGACTGTTACGTGTGGTTCTAACAAAAGGATAGATACCTAAATCAATGAAGCAGAACTGAGAGCTTAGAAATTACCGCTTACATATAGGTCAATTGATTTTCTAATAGGATGCCAAGATCATTCAATAAGGAAAGAATAGTGTATTTGGTAAATGGTATGTGGACAATTGAATATCCACGTATAAAAGAATAGACAAAAATTAACTCAAAGTGGTTCAAAGACCTAAATATTAGAAGTAAAACTGTAAAAGTCTTAGAAGAAGATATAGGTGTACATCTTCATGAATGTATATCATACATTCATATATATAACTCATATATATATGCTTGTGATAATAACATATTTATCATAAGCAACAGCAAAAAAAAGCAGGTAGATTGGACTTAATTAAAATTAATTTTTTTTTCTGCTTCAAAGGACATCAAAATGAAAATGAAATGGCAGCCCACATGTTGGGAATACATATATCTAAACATTATACCTGGGAATATTATCAATAACAATTTATAAATAACTCAACAACAAAAAAGTAAAAAGACAATTAATTTTAAATGGGCAAAGGATTTGAATAAGTATTTATCCAAGATAATATGTTAATGAAAGTATTATCAACATTATTAGTCATTAGAGAAAAGCAAACAAAACCATAGTGAGATACAATGGATAGATACATTTTGAAAGATAGGCAATAAATATTGAATGTTGACAATGATGTGCAAAAATTCAACCCATCACACTCACCAGTGGAAGTGGAAAATGATGCAACTTCATTGGAACACAGTTTAGCAATTCCTCATATCATTAAAGACATAGTCACCATATGACCCAGTTATCATACTCTTAGGTATAAACTCTAATATTTAAAACAAACTTCCACTCAAAAGCTTGTATATGAATGTCCATAAAAACATTACTCATAATAGGCAAAAATTGGAAACAACCCAATTTCTATCAACTGATAAATGGCTAAATAAAATGCATATAGCTATACAATGTATTATTATTCAGTTATAAAAGGGAAGGGAGTACTGATACATACTAAACATGCGTGGACCTTGAAAACATTATGTTAAGTGAAAGAAGGTAAGTCACAAAAAGAAAACTGTTGTGGACTGAATCATATTCCTCCACAAGACACAATTCCTCCAGTCTTGTGAATGAATTCATCTTTAAAAATCCTGTTAGTTAAGATGAAGCCAAACTAAATCAGGTTGGGTCTTAATCCAATATGACTGGACTTCTTACAGGTAGATGAAATTTGGACACGTTAGAAGGAGACATTAGTAAGCAGATGGGGAAGAGATATCCATGTGCTGGAAGAAGATTTTGATCAATGATTACAGGACAGGCACAACCAGAATGCTACAGACTTCAAAGAAATTAAGATCCTGCCAAAGCCTTGGTATTGGACTCCTAGCCTTCAAAACTGAGACAAAAATTTCTGTTGTTTAAGCAAGCTGGTTTGTTATAGCAGCTCTGAAAAACTAAAACAAACACATTTAAATCATTCCATTATGAAATGTCCAGAATAGGCAAATCTATAGAGATATCAGATTGATTAGTCTAGCCTAGGTCTGTGGAGGATAGTGGAAATAGAGAATGACTGCCAATGGGTACATCATTTATTTTGGGGATAATGAAAATATTCTAAAGTTTTTCTTGGTGATAGTTGCACAACCTTGTGAATATACTCTAAAACACTGTATTATATACTTTAATAAGTTTATTTTATTGTTTGTACATTATATCTCAATAAAATTGTCATAAAAATAAGATTATAGGGAGACATTTCACAAAAACACCATATTGACTGTACATTTTAATTTTATAAATTTATTAGAATAGTTATAGAATAACTGACTGTAATTGTAAAGATAAGGACAGTAGAAAATTTTAACATAGCAAAATGAACAATTATAGACTAAACCTTGCATTTATCAAAAGGGAGATTATCCTGGTTAGGTCAGAGGTAATCATCAGAGCCCTTTAAAATAAGGTGAAGTGTCAGAGAGATCCTTTCTTCCTGGTGCTTTAAAAGAAGCAAATTGCTACGTGATGAGAGGTTTTATGAAGGCAGCTTTGTGGCCAAGTCCTGAAGGTGGCTTCTAGGTATGAGTGGTCTCCATCTAAAAGCTAGCAAAAAAAAGGTGCAAATTCAATAATACAGCCACAGAGAACTGAATTCTGCCAACAGCTATATGAGATTGATAGAGGACTGTCAGCCCCATATAAAATTGCAGCTTTGGCTAATACTTTGATTTCAGCCCACTGAGACCCTGAACAAGAACCAGGAAACCTATATCTGAAATCCTGACCCATAAAAACTCCTAGTCAATAAATTGTATTTTATAAGCCAAGAAGAAAATAAGTCTAAAAATTGTGTATTGTAGGGAAACGGACTTTGGCCCAGTGGTTAGGGCGTCCGTCTACCATATGGGAGGTCCGCGGTTCAAACCCCGGGCCTCCTTGACCCGTGTGGAGCTGGCCATGCGCAGTGCTGATGCACGCAAGGAGTGCCGTGCCACGCAAGGGTGTCCCCCGCGTGGGGGAGCCCCACCCGCAAGGAGTGCGCCCGTGAGGAAAGCCGCCTAGCGTGAAAAGAAAGAGCAGCCTGCCCAGGAATGGCGCCGCCCACACTTCCCGTGCCGCTGACGACAACAGAAGCGGACAAAGAAACAAGACGCAGCAAATAGACACCAAGAACAGACAACCAGGGGAGGGGGGGAAATTAAATAAATAAATAAATCTTTAAAAAAAAAAAAAAAAAATTGTGTATTGTAGAGATTAGTAGTAGAGATTAATAAATTGGAGCTTTATGCAAAAACATTCATAATTATATTGCCATCACAGTGTTGAACAAAAGAAGACTGAAATAATAAGTATATGATTTATCTTATAAAAGGACAAAAAGGCAAATTATAGGTTTTTTTTCACTTTACATGCAACTATGAACGAAATCAGGGAAATAATTACCATGGAAGTAAAGACGGTGGTTCCCTTAAGGAGGATGACATGTTTACAAAGAGGCACTCTCAACTCCCAAGTTAGTGGTGTATCTATTTCTTTGATGGCTGGTTATATGGATGTTTGCTGTATAATTATTTGTTGAAATGTGTATAGATGCTTAGGTGCTTTTCTGTGTTCTTCGCACACTAAAGAGGAAAGATTGTGATATTGCCGGCAGAATAGTCATATAGGTAACTGAAACCTAAGTAGCAGTACAAACAACAAAGAAGAATATGAGGCAATTCCATATGATATTTGATTCCCTAGAAAAAGAATGACCTTTTCAATAAATTATGGTAGAATCATTAAGCCTTCATTTAGGAAACACTTCTAATGTAAATAAATGAATGTCAGATGTTTTAAAGTGCTAAATTTGTATACATATATTCATATACATGTGTGTCTATTTTTGTATATGTGTTTATTTGTAGATCTATGTCTACAGATAGAGATTTTAGATAGAAAGATTATAGATAGATACAAAATAAACCTCATGTGAATTTAAGATTAAATGGCTTAAACTTAGATTATAAGAAGAGGGATAATGAGACATTATTATTAATTGTTTTATTTCAGTAAGCCACAATGGGTATAAGTAGGCTTTCCCATTTGGTGGACTCACTGATGAAATGAAGCACATTTACACACAAGAGTTTGGCAAGGGAAGAACACCATGCTTATGAAGACAGGAGTATTCAATGCTGCTATCTCCATTGGGCATTGGATGCCCCATCCAGGTATGCATGAAGCCACCAGGTCTTAGTCAGTGGGAAATATGCAAAATTATATTAGGTCTATGTGCAACATGAGTGGGGTAAACATGCTGCACACTTCTGTGTTAAAGCATATAAGAATAGTATGAACTCTTTCATTATATTAGTTAGTCATTTATTAAAATTTATAGATTAATACTAAAACTATTTATTAATGTTAATGTTTGGTGACACTTTTTAAAGCCGTTAGAAACAATGAATACAATCTACCAAAAGATAATATTTTAGAAAAATTAAGAATTGCATTGAATTTTCTCAATACATTTAAAATAAACAGGTAACTTGCACAAGATGTTTGTTGATATTGACCATCCACTATTCAAACTGGTGATTGCAAAAATCACAGGGATGATACAAGTCTGCTAGACCAGGAATTATTCAATAGTTAGTACGTCTTGTAAGAAAAATGTGTCTGTGGATCAAAATTTGATACCTCTATCTGTAGAAATGCATTTACATATCACTCTGTGAAACATGACTTTTTATGTTGATCAGATGACTTTTTCCAAGTTATTTGGCTCATATTTGAACTTTCTCTAAATAAATAGAAAAAATGAATGAATGATTGTTAATTTTTTGGCTCCATAAGAACTTAGCAAATGGTCGTATACAGCCAATTTTACGTTATGTGTTTCACAGTAAAAAAAACAGTTAATTCCAATAATGGACTTTTATTTCAATTCATTAAACTAAATTCAATTCAAGATCTTCAATGCTCACTGTGTTGAAATTGAAATATCTATTTTAATTATGAATGCTACTATAAATTAAGTTGAAAGTTCATTGTTAAGGATAAAATTATTGCGTGGTAATAATGTGGCCACAGATTTGATAGAGCATGGGATCATGGTAAACTATATTGTCCTAACTAAATTAAGAATCCTGTGAAGCAAAAATGTACTTGACTTGGTTTTAGCACATACATAATTGATAACTGCATCTAAGAAGCTGGATGTTCTGCCAAACCATAAAGAATAAAATAACATTTACAAAAATTAAACTTTATATCTATATATACATATGTGTATACATATAAATTCAAATGAACTAAACTACGAAACATTTGTGGCAAAACAATTTGAATTTAAAAAAAATAAGCATTTTACTAAACATTCTCCTTTGTGTCCGCCATTAATCAGATTTTAAGGATGTATAAAACTTCAGAAAATTAATTTGTAATTCATACTAGTGTTCCAACAGTGATTTTAATCATTTTCATAACTGAGTGCTCTAAATATTTTTGTATTTTATTGAAAATTATTTGGCCTTAAATAAAAGTATTCAATAAATGAATAAATTTCATTTTCTAAAGTTTGCAGTAAATTTTGCAATTATTTCAAACACACCTTGCAAAAGAAGACAATAAGTTTTATCCAAACAAAATGATAAAACTTCAAATTGTTCCCCAAATTTAATTGTGACATTCTATAAAAGTATTTTAGAAAATCCAGATTTAGAAGAATATGAGTCTGAGGTACTCCTATGTGTGAACATACAGAACTAAAAATAAATAAATTGAGAACTATAATTTTGCAAAATTTAAATTTGGGAAAATAGTCAAAGAATAGCAAAAGAAAAGATCTGTCAATTAATGTCTTAAAATATTTGTCAATATTTGTCTAAATGCAGAAAAACGTAATGGAAAATATTCAACTGAAATGTTTATATATAAGTACAAAAATATGCAATTGATAATAGTATCTCATGTCTACCATGCAGCAAAAATTTTTTCTAAACTTAACAGTTACCTCAGCCTGGTGAGAGGTAATTTTATAAATTAAAATATTACAGTCTACAGAGTAGTCATTTGAAGTTGTCAACAATTTATAACTTGTTAACTATGAAATAAAACTGGTATTTAATATTACCATGACATTTTTTTCTTTTACAAATATAGTACCTTAATTTACATAGTTCGAATTCTTTTTTTCCTTAATACACTTTAGGCATTATCCTGGCCTGTATAATAGATCCATCTGAATAATTTTAATGGATCCATAACATCTTTCTAAAATGGCTGCAACTATAACTGCCATTCTATTTTTTCTTATTACAAAGTGACATTGAAACGCTTCCCATTTATATGTGGGGCCTGTGTTCCCTCATAGTGAATCTAGGTGTACATAAGGAGAGCTTCCACCATGTTCTCTTTGGGATAACCACACTTGGAATGCAGCCAAGAAACTGGAAAATCCTAAGCACCACATGGCGTTCAGACAAACAGCCCCAGCTGAGGTCCCAACTGTCAGCCAACGTCAACTGCCAGACGTGTAAGTGAGCAAGTTTTTAGATGATTCTGCAGTCCCTTCTGTGTCCTTTACTAATTTCTGACCCACAGAATTTCTGACTATAATAAAATTTTTATTGAATTAAGAAACCAAGTTTGGGGAGTTTGTTTTAGAATAATATATAACTAATCCACTTGCATAATATTTAAATATATGAACATAATTTATTTCAATTATGAACATTCGAGTTGTTTTTCAGTGCTAAATAATTCTGTAATGAACATTCTTATTCTTACGTATTTGTATTCCTGTACTATTTATTTCAATAGATAACATTCCTTCAATTGTTTTTTCTGAATCACGTATGCCTTAAAATTTAGAGAATTTCATATGACCCTGCATTTTAGAATACTTTTTTTCCTTACCTTTGTCAATCTGGATTGTAGTATTAAAATGACTACCAATTTAAGGTATCAAAAATGGAATATTATTCAGTGCTTGTTTGTAAATAGCAAGAACACAACTCAAAATGACAAATCAAGAAAAGTAAATATTTTAGCTAAAATATGCAGGTTAGTTCTTCAAGCATGTCTTATATAAGAACTTAAATTCTATTACAAAAATGCATTTTTACCCACCTTCAAGTGTGCTTTTCTCAATTTTTATTTTATTCATAACATACAGTTAGATATCACTAACTCCAAGTGGAACCAGTCTTGCCATATTAGCCAGAGGTGGATTATGCTGTGATAAACAAAACAACCCCCAAATCTCAATGAGTTAAAATAGAAAAATTTATTTCTCTACATGGTCGCATATTTCTCTTTACAGATCATGTGTTAGCTGGGGGCTTTGCTTTGTTTCATGTTCACTCCATACTAATGTGGCTTACAGTTCTTTCCTGATGGCATGAAATGGCAATTTGGAAAGAGCTCAGCTGGCCTAGCTAGTCACTTCTCCATGGGGTATGTATTGGACTCACTTATGCTTTTGTAGTCAGTTAATGTGTTAGCTGTGACTTGGCTGATCCTAAATGGTCTCACACATGTCTGCAGCCTCAGCTGGGATAGTCTGAATGGTTGGAAGACTCTTCTCCTCCTCCATATAATCTCTCTCTCCACAACATCTCTTATCCTTGAGGAGGTATCCTGAAACTATTCACGTGGACACTGAGTTCTAAGTGAATAAGATTAGAAGATACATGACCTTTTGAGCTCAAGTCACACAAAGTCACTTCTGCACATTTTATAGGTCCAGTCAAGGCCAGCCTAAATTTAAGAGGAAGGAATATAGAATCTCCAAGAGATACGATGTGGGGGCATTTTCAGGACTTGGAGTTGTCCTGGGTGGTACTGTAGGGACAGATGCTGGATGTTGTACATCTCACTATGGCCCACTGGGTGGACTTGGGGAGAGTGTAAACTACAATGTAAATCATTATCCATGTGGTTCAGCAGTGCTCCAAAATGTATTCACCAAATGCAATGAATGTCCCACGATGATGAAAGAGGTTGTTGATGTGGGAGGAGTGGGGTGAGGGGGTGGGTACTTTTATACTTTTTGAATGTAACATTTTAAAAAAAATAGAGAAAAAATAATCTAAAAGGAAGGCTATGTGATGATATTAATGGATCATTTGTACAATCATTTGATGAAATTCAGTAACTATTCATTATTTTAAAATAACTTTAGCATATACATAATAGTTCTCAAATTGATAAAATGTATGTACCAAAACAAAAACTAAAACAAAAAAAAAACCTACAGATGGTATCAGTGGTAAAAGACTTTGTAGTAAGGCTAAATGTTTCCCCCTAAGTCTGGAAGCAAGGTCAGGGCTACACGTATCACTTCTATTCACTATTGTTCTGGAAATGTTAGCCAGTACAGTATGCCAACAATAATAATAGTAACAACAACAACAATGAAGAAAGAAAGAAAAAAAATGCAGATTGGAAAGGAAGAAATGAAAGTGTCCCTTTTTGTAGAGGAACTAATTTCCATTTAGAAAATTCCAATGAATACACAAATAAAATCCCTAGAATTTAGTGGGTTTAGAAGTGCACATAATACAAGTTCAAAGTGCAAATATTAATCAAATTTTATATACTTTAGTTCTCCTTCTCATTCTCTTCCCTCTCCCCGGCCTTGTTTTCCCCCTTAAATGACTGAGAATTTTTTCTTTTTCCATGTAATTCAAAACCTATCTTGAGTATATGGTTCCATTTGCAAGTAACTTAATTTATGTTACTTGTGATTCAGTGACTCTTTCAGTTTGAGTAATTAGGTTCTTTATTTTCCACATATTCAATAAGTATATTTAGTTAAGTTGTTGATTATTGTTTCAATTCCATTCTCTGTCTTATTTTCTCAGAAACACATATTGTTAATTTGGATCCATTCTCTTCCTAACTATCAATTCATCTGCTGTCATCAACTATACCCTCAAATCTGTCTTTTGATTTGACCTTTCGAACATATTGATTTTATAAACTTAATATCTCAAATAGAGCTTTCACTCTGCTTTTGTATTGTTTGCTTCTTTACAGATCTTATTTATGTAAGCTTAACTGATCATCTGCATATGGCTTCCTAGTCCTGGGTCATTAATACACTTCTGTATATATTGAAAGATGTAGCACTCATGGTTTTTGCCAACAGATATGGTGAAAGATTGCAGTTGCTTGCTGGTCGAAACTCATTATTGATGCCAACAATGACTCTCATCCTAACACAACCAGGCAAATCTTTAGAAATGTTTACCGCCCCCCGCCCCCCTTGATTAAGAAAGTGCCTGCTGAAAGTTGAGGATTTTGATTGGGATAAACCGTTATCACTATTCTTTAAACTTTGCTTCAAGATCTCTACTTGTAAGAAACATTTTGCAGATGCAAAATATTATAGGTTTAATAAGCCATCTTTAAATATATGTTATTTTCAACACCATCTTATTAAGATTTTTGTGTTATTTAGGTCCTGTATTTTCGAATTCAATTCTAGGAAAAGAAAACTTGTGCAAGAAACTAAAAAGTCTTTCAAAAATCAGTTTTAGAACAGGAACTCTAAAAAGATGGGAAAATTTTTATGTACAGATTCAAAAAGGAAATAATGTTAAAATTATGCATGAGAAAAGTTTTACATACATAACAAAGGTCAAAATACTGAATTATCATATTCTGTAATTTATGACAATTGAGATGTTTCATAAAGTAATTTGTAAATGTTCCTATTTAATGTTGAGACAATTTGAATTTTGTAAGTTTAAAGTTTTCTTGTGAAATACAATTTTTAAATAATCAAAGCCTTATATTCTAATTCTTTATTATATCTAATTTTGCATGATTGGTGTTAATCTCTGAAATATAAAATAAATACTTTGTTATATTATGGAAGAAACTCAAACAGCACAATAGCCTCTAATTCTTCTCTTGGAGAAAGGATAAATTAATATATCAAAGATTCTGGTAAATCCTCTTTCTTGAAAATGATATGTCCAAAAGATTGAGTTTGTATATAACTAGAAAGTGCATAGTGGCACTACACTTTGTTCTCTATATGCTGCCAAGTTTTGTTTTGTTTTGTTTTTGTTTTTGTTTTCCTAGAAATTGTAGACAGTGAGACATTGTTAAGGAGGGGCCAAATATTAGGGAATAGCATTTTGCCTCTCTCACCATATTGAACTTTATTTTATTGGCAGGCCAGACAGTAGAGATGAAGAGTTTTTAGTACCATCTTTGAAAAATTTTATATTGTTTATTTGGATAAACATTTTTCCACAAGTAGAGTAGCAGAGGAAGAGGGTTGCCATTTATTTTTTAGTCCAGTTTTATGGTCCTCCTTGTCATGAATTTATATTTTCTGTAAGATGCTGGTTATTAAATAGCTACAGAAATATGCAAAAGTAGGCAGTACAAAGAATCACTTTTACTACTTAGATTAGATTGCCTATGTTTATTGAAAGGAATTTTGATGATTAATTTCATGTGTCAACTTGGCTAGGTTATGGCATCTGTGGTTTGGTCAAGCAAGCACTGCCTTGATTGTTACTTTGAGGCTATTTTGTGGATTAGTGGATTAGTAGGTTGATTACAACTATGGCTGATTACATTTACGATCATCAAAGAAGATTACTTTCAGCAATGAGAGGAATCCCCTCATCTCCCCTTAAAGGGAGAACTGAGAATTTCAGCAGTCAGAAAGAGGAATTTCTGTCTTTTCTTTACTCAGCCAGTGTAAAGAATTACTTCAGTAATTTATGGTTACATTCACCATTATCCTTTGCAGCTTCTCCTGAGGAATTCAACCTCAATTTTGTTAGAATTTCCTAATTGCAACCAGCCCTGTGGAATCCAAACTAGCAAATCCCCATGCTCACATTAGTCAATATGTGTAATAAATCTTTTAATATTAACATATCTTGTTGATTCTGCTTTTCTGAAGAACCTTGTTCCAAAAAATTTTGAAGTTGATAGCAACCAGTTCTGCCATCTTTAAAGATGATAATTCCATTATAATATAGAAGAAATTAAGCTGGTATATTTGGAAAATATTATCAGAAACTTGATTACCATAGTTTTGAATGTGAATATATTGAAATATTTTTATTTTTTCATAATTAGAAGTTTTTTCTACTTTAAAGACTAATTGTATTATAAATTTTGTTTAAAATCTTTTCAAAATAATTAAAACTATTAAAACCTATTCATGACATTAAATTTGTAATAAATATAAAGTATATTACAATTTAAATTAGCTTTATTTGCTCTCAATCATAAAGATCTAGAGAGATATTAAATGATGTTAAAAATTCTAAATTCAGTATAGTATATAATGCATAAGTTACCTTTTCATTATAAAATCTTGCAGATATCATGAAATTTGAAATATGAAGAAAAAATTTGAACTGTGTAGTTTCTTCCTGCTTATTCTCTCTCCTCAACACACATGCAGACACATACCCACACACAGAAGTTATTTCATTGATGTATATATTGGTAGATCATCACATATGGTGTGTTAATTGACTCATCAATTTGGAAAATTGCCACAAATATTATTTATCCATGTTTGCAATTTTTGAAATGTAGTTTATTAACAAGATTAAATGATAAAATTCCACTCAGAGAAGTACAAGAATGAGAATTCTATTTACACACATGAAGTAAAATATAAATAAAACACTATGTACAAAATAGCTATTAATGTTTTACCAGATATTATCCCATTAAAAAGTGCATTAGAATTTAACTAAAATAAGGCAAATTGTCATAGGGTAAAATAAAAGGAGTATATGGCCTGAGGCGAATTGTGCCAGTGGGATGAATTGCACAACAGGTTATTAAGTTCTGTCAGATTTTCTGCTTCAATTATTTAAGCCGTATTTCTAGTGTGAGTGGCATAACATACCCACAGTGCTGGTTTTTATATTCAACCGTAGGTAGATAAGATGTTTAATGATTGATAAAACATAAAATATATTTCCACTGAGATGGATCAGCATCTTCTCAGATATATAGAAATGATTTATGAACAGTGTAAATAAAATTACATGTACAATAGAAATATACATAAAATAACTTGGTGGTCTATAATCATGCCTTTGAGCATTCTGGATGTAAATATAACCACTGCCCAAAACGAGTACGACAACATAAAGGTGATGTTTCGTCTCGAATTCTCACATGCCAGAAACAATCCCCACTCTATCTACTTCAGAAAGAAGAAAGAGATTTACTTCAGAAAATATTACGAAATCTGGAGACTCGCCATGAATATAGAGATTTGGTTTTGAAGGAAATACACTGAGAGCTTCACACAAATTTGTCTGAAGACTGCCCATAACCTACTGCCACTGCAGCTCAGCACACAACCTGCAACCACATTACTGATGGCAACATTTAAGACCAAAACTTTCATCACTTCTGCCTCATCACCTTGCATGGATTCCATGTGTCCCTTATTTCTAACAGTGCTCTACTCTGAAAGAAAGCTTTATTTGGGTATGTTTGATTAAGTGGCCTAAATTACCTGCTATGTGCTATTTTCAAAGGAAAGAATAACATAACTTGGAGACCTTTCATATTGAAGTGTGTTCACAAGATGTTAGGAGACTCCAGCCATAACATTTATCCACTAGAATCCATCTCTTAGCTGTCCAACATCCTATATGCTCTTTCCCATTACTATATTTCCAAGCAATAGCAACCAGAGAAAGCACAACAAAATGTATTTCCTCCATACATATTATAAACATTGCTAGTACATACAAGATAAAATGTGTTCTTTTTCAAGGCACCATGTTGAACATGCTTCAAACAGGGTTATCCAGTCACATTTCATTCTCCGTGGTAAAATTTATGTAAGATAAAGTGTGAAGATACCACTTAAATTTACACAATGCAATGGTTTTGTTCCCAAAGTAGGGCAACCCAAAGTCTCATCATTTATGGATTCCAAAACACATCCAGGATTTGGAAAAGTCTAGGATTTTCTTAGTTATATCAATTTGTCATCTAGTTCCATCCTAATTCTCTCTTCATATTATTCAGAGTACAAATTTTAAAAGACTGCTCAGATAATTGTATAAAGTATGTATAGAAGCCGACTGAGGGAAAGTAAATTATTTAAAATATGTATATAAACACATGCTACAGCAAGTATAAAAGTGTAAGATAATTCAGTACATAGCTTTACAAATACATCTGTCTACAACTGGAATTTCTCTGCCTCCCAGGGGATGAGTTACATGGGAATACCAAAGTCTTCATCAGGTACAGTGATTTGCCTTAACTCTTTTGTTACACATAGTAAGAACCAATGACTTACAGGAATGATGGTGAGTAGGGTAATTTGGTAAATCCATAGACAGCTTTACTAACAGAGATATCTCTCAAAGAAGTGAAATAAGGCCCATAAGAATTTAAATGACATAAAATTGCTTGGCCGCAATGATCAAAAGGATGTTACAATGTTTTCAGCCCGCCAGCAAATGGCTAGTCAACCTCCAGGTTGATAGTCACATATGAGACATTATGTTGAACTTTTTGGCAGATTGAACATTTAGCAGAGGCTGTAGAAGTTTAACCTTGTTGAAGGGAAGTCCATATTGTTTATCCCATGTATAATCTCCAAATCTGTCACCAAGGCCACTCCCTTAACATATGACTGGGGGAAAGGGACTATACTAATTAATGAGTAATCAAATGTATAGTCATTACCCTTTCTCCAATGTGGTAAATGATTACAAATCCCTGTGGAGAAAATAAGAGAAAATATTATCACAAAATCAGGGTTTTTATCACAAAGTTCTTTCTCAAAATTCCCCAACCTCCTCTTTACTCAAAAGACCCTGGCTCTGTGATATGACTCAGGTTAAAGAATTATATGAGGATCTTTCATTTATACTTTAAAATTCAGGTCAATTTTTTTTCCCCCACAGATGTAGTATATTTTAAGTAACCTTAATGAGATCCAATATATTTTGGTCCATAAGACCCTTGAGGTTTTGTTTGTTTGTCCGCTTGTTTGTTTATTTTTAATCTACCACCAAAGTCCAGGCAGATCAGGATGTTTGTATCATACCCTGTCCCTGCTGAATATACCAGTAGGTTCACCTTGTCTCAGGTAGGTATGCAGAGTTAATGGTTCCTGCCAGCCCAGAATCCAACAACCTATCACATTTGAAGTCTGGTAACCCATTTTAATAACATCATTGCAATCACTATATATCTTGGAGAAGAACTCTTGGCAATACTTTTCAATGTTGCTGGCACTCCCTTCATTAATGTATGATTTGTGTCTTGATTAAGAGTTTGATTTCTAGACCTCTGGGAGGGAATTTTCGAGAGTTGGGTGAGTAGATCACTTACGGTAATTCCACTCCAACAATCTTATCACTCTAAATCCTTGGGTTACTGTTTTAATATTAGACCAATTAATTTTTGGCTTCTCAATTTCATTTATTGAAAGCTGCTATTGAATCCATGTCCCAGTCAAACTACCAGGAAAAAAATAAAACTAGTCACAATTTTTCTATCAAGCATATTGCCCCCAAAATGTCTACTACATTATTCCACTTCAATAAATTCAATCTCAGTAAACACAAAGTTCTCCCCTCTTTTGTTCTAATCCTATTAGTAACCCCCCCCTTTTTTTAGGTTTTTTTTCGATGTAAAACAGTAAATTCTTCCAATTCTCTAATGCATAGACCTTCTCTCAGGACTGAAACCTCTATTTCTTAGGGAGAAAGTGTTAGAATACGATATGACAGATTGAGACTATTTTATGAATCCCAAAAAGAGAAAGATTATGTTTGTAAACTAATCTCTTCCCCTGGATATTATTCCCTTTGATTATATTAAAATCAGATGTGGGGCACTGATTAGACTACCTGTTAAGATTGCTTTGAGGGCTTTCTTTGATTTGACCATGTTAATAAGGTGTGACTCTGGTTGTGTCGCCACACCTTTGATAGGTCTGATATAACTGGACACTCACAGACAGACAAATGACACATGGGAAGAGAGAGAGCTCCATCATTTTTTATCCTGGCATCCCAGGGAGAGATGAGCCATTCACCTGATAGTTTGCAGCTAACTCTGGGAAGAAAACAGAACAGTTGTGAATGATATAGAAGGCCCAGAAAGAAACAAGCCCTATGCCAGGAGAGAAAGGAAGCCCTAAGAGACAAGCCCTATGCCAGCCAACAGTTGAGATCAGAAAGAAGCCAAGCCTGCGAAGCCTCAGAAGAAGAGCATCCCAGAGGGGAAAGCTGAAACCCTGCAGAGATGGTCCACTATCTTGCTACAACACGTAGCAGCTGACTTTGGTAAGAAAGTACCAATTATGGTACCTTGAGTTGGACTTTCTGTGGCCTGGAGACTGTAAACTTTTATTTCAAATAAAAGCCAACAGATTCCTGGTACTTTACATTAGCACCCCTTTTGCCAGACTGCTACATTGACTCCATTATTTTTAGGATCAGTGACTGATATTGAGTGTGGGGCACAAGGAAAAATGATTTAACCTTGGAAATATTGCTTCAAATTTTTCAAGTACAAGGTTGGAAGGCCTGCTTATAATGGAAACAAATCTTGTTGGGAATTTCAAGATTAAGAATCATCTCATCTCCCACTGAATTGATATTCTGACATGTACTCCTTTTCCAATTCTCAATATCCTACACTTTTCCACAGCAGTGCCCTAACTGATACATCAGAGACAGTGAAACATGAATTCAGAATCTCTTAATTTGATGTATGGTATTTTATTTGTAATGTGCAGGTATTATAGTGCAATAGTTACAAGAAATGATAGGTTTTTTAGCACAATCATAGAAAATACCTATTTTTCATACCATTCTTTAGGCTGAATATTTAAGACTATTAAAAGGATTATTCATTCTTTAAGTTCTCCAGTACATTTAGAAAAGCCAATTAGCCAGACCTTGTATTCCTCTTGACCTTTATCATGTTCTTTCACAATAATCAGTTTGGTTCCCTCCTCCCCTTCCAAGAACTTGCTCTCAGTTTACTCTACATTACACATGGCCAAAATAAATTCTTTGCTAATCATTTTTATCAGTGTTTGCCATGGGTTACTAGAGTCTCATTCTCTTATACGGATACTTGATGTACTTCAAAATTCATTAAATCCTGTCATTGATTTTCATTCTGCCAAGGATCTAAAAGTTGAAACCACAATAAATTTAAGTGACTGTGATTAGCAGAATGTTTAAAAATCAAACAGTGTAATCTACCTTTACAAGTTTACATGAAGAATTTAAATGCTATTTTAATATGCTATTTTCTGGTTCAAAGACTCTCTCTCCAGTAGGATTAAAATCTTGCTTGGAAAATCAGAATCAAAGAACAAGGGCCAAACTACAATGGGGAAGCAATCATAGCAACTTGAAATGTTCGTTCTGTGTACGAGCTGCCAGCAAGTAATGAATGAATTATTTCAAAGAGTAATGAATTATTTCTAAAACTCAGAAAGCCACCACCACTGCCTCAACAGAAAATAAAATCCTCATGGTGCTTTCTTTCACACATCTCTCTCTTCTAAATGGAAGTCCTCCATGAGTACATCAGATTGATAGCAAATATGTTATATTCATTTATTCTTAATCCATGGCAATGCAATTTTTTATTTCCATTCTGAAGAGATCTGTAAAAAATATGGGGAAAAGGATTGTGGAAAGATAGTGGAATATTGAGCTCCAGGGCTCAGTCTTTTCATGAGAACAACTATTAGACAACTATTAGACAACTATTAGAACAACTATTAGAACTGTCTGAAACAATTATTTTGAAACTCTGTGAGCCATAAAAACACTGCACATCAGCCAGGCAAGGGGGGAAGGAAGAGGCTGATATAGTAAGGTAAAGAAAAATAAACTGCTTTCACAACATGGTGGCTATCTGCACCCTTTGCAGACTGCTGAGGGTTCTAGCTCCTGGCTAAATTGCTAGTGACAGAATCATCTTCCCCAACCAGGGGTAGGCATGGCCAAACACTGATCACAGCTTTTGATTAGTGACTATGGATCGCTGCAAGTCTGGCTTTAAGGGCAGCCATTGTTTCAAACCCAACTTGGACAAAAGCAGCAGCAGAAGAGACTTAAAGACCTCCTCAGGAATACAGGAGACAGATGAAGGGCAGCAGCTGCATGGCAGGCCAAGAAAGCTCAGCTTTGGAGAGCCAAGGAGCTCTTGGTATCTTTCCTGATACTCTCTACAGCACACTTTGGGGCTGGTTTGTGCCCCCTTTGTAGGTCCCTGGACATATTTCAGCTGGGAATGAGTGATGTGGAAAAGTCCTTTTCTGCCTGTCCCTTCTCCCAGAATATGTACTTCAGGCAAAAATAGCTTGAGACAAAGAAAGGAACATAAGAAACTATACCAATTTACAGTCTGGGGCAAAGGCTTGCTGGCTGCAAACACTCAGAAAAGGGACGTATGTCTCCTGGAAAACAGAACAGATAACAAAACTCCTTAAGTAAGGGAATGCCAAAGTAACTAATAAGCAAAATTCCAGGACAAGACACAGACCCAGAAATATACAGAAAACTATGCACACTGCATTCACTTAGACAGACCTTCCTGATAGGAGGACTGCTGAAGCTCAAAAAACAAACAAACAAAAAAAAAAACTGTCATCACAAGCTGTTTACAAAATCAAGAAATAGACATTTCAGGGAATAAATCCCAGAGTTAATATTTTAAAAATTCAAAATGTACACATGCAACAAAAGTACAAGACAAACAAAGAAACAGAAAATAATGGCCTATCTAAAGGAAAACGATAAAAATCCAGAAAACACCAAGGAAGAAGACCAGTATGTGAACATACTGAACAAAGCCTTTTAAAAATGGATCTTAAAAACACTCAAGGAGATGAAGGAAAGTACAGAGAAAGAACTTAAAGGTATCAGGAAAACAATGAATGAGTCATATGAGAAATTTAGTAAAAAGATAGAAAATTTTAAAAGTAACCAAAGAGAACTACTGAAATTGAGGACCACAGTAACTGAAATGAAAAATTCCCATAAAGGTTTCAAAAGCTGACTGGAGCTGGCAGAAAAAAGAATCAGTGAATTCAAAGACAAAACACTTGAAATGAGTCAGGCTGAAGTAGCAGAAGGAGAAAAAAATTGTAAAAAAGTAAGCATAGCCCAATGGGACACCATCTGCATACAAATATATTCATTACGGGATCCCAGAAGGAGAAGAAATAGAAAATGATAGAAAGAATACTCAAAGAAATAATAACAGAGAACTTCCCAAACTTGGCAAAAGATGTGAATATGCTCATAAAACAAGCCCAGAGACACCAAACAGGAAATCATGAAGAAAAATGCACATTGTGTTCTACTGAATTACACTGTTGAATACAAAGGATATGAAGAAAGTTCTAAAAGTGGCAAAAGAAACAATGTGTTATGTACAGGAAGTGTCACCTAGATTGAGAGCTGAATTTTCATCAGTAACCATGGAGGTAAGAAGGCAGTAGACAAATAATTGCCAACCAATAATTTTCTATCTGGTGAGATTTTCTTTCAAAAATAAGGGAGAGAGGATTGTGAGAAGATGATGACTAACTAACAGACAGAGCTAAATGCTCTCACAGAACAACAGAAAAAGAGCTAAAAGCTGTCTGAGGGACCTGTTTTGGGTCAGCAGACCAGAACAGTGCTACACAATTCCCAGGAGGGTGAGCGGCAGATTGACAAAGAAGCTAAAAAGACAAAAAGTGAGTTAACAAGCCTCTATGGCAGCCAGGAAGGGCTGCCTTCCCCCACCCCAAAGATATTAAGCTGGTGGCAAAGCCCCTGGCTTAGCTGACTGAGAAGGGAATAAATATTTTTCTCACTGTCAGCTGTTTCCAGAGAAAATGGAGGAGAGGTTGGGGTGCTTTTCTTAAGTGAATTCAGTCAGCAGTGCTGGCTTTGATCTCTGCTCTGGAGATTCAACACAGGAACAAAGGAAAGCCGAGATGGAAATACCTCCATGGAAAGGAGTGTTGATTAGCGCCATCTGCTGAACTGCCTGGTAACTGCATGGACAAAATGTTCATGCTCTCTGTATCCAACCCATAGGAGAAAATTTGCACCCCACTAGTGAGTCCCTGGCCCAATTTTGAAAACTTAATCTGGGAAATTTTAAAGACTGACTGAGAATAATTTGAACCAAATGTCAAAGAAGATCTGTGGGAAAAACAAACAATAGGCAAGAGGCCAAAATTAGCCATCATATTCATCAAATTCACCAACATATTCAGAGGGCTAGACATCAGCAAAAACTTATAACCTATACTTGGAAAGAGGAATAGATTATCCAGTCAAAAGAACAAACCAAATATCCTGAAGAGATACAGGATTTAATACAATTAATCAGTGATAATCACACAACTCTCCTGAATCACTTCAAAGAATTTAAAGAAAATATGACTAAAGAAATAAAGGATATTAAGACACTGGGAGGGAAACGGACTTTGGCCCAGTGGTTAGGGTGTCCGTCTACCACATGGGAGGTCCGCGGTTCAAACCCCGGGCCTCCTTGACCCTTGTGGAGCTGGCCCATGCGCAGTGCTGATGCGCGCAAGGAGTGCCCTGCTACACAGAGGTGTCCCCCGCGTAGGGGAGCCCCACACGCAAGGAGTGCACCCATAAGGAGAGCCGCCCAGCGCGAAGGAGGGAGCAGCCTGCCAAGGAATGGCGCCGCCCACGCTTCCCGTGCCGCTGACGACAACAGAAGCGGACAAAGAAACAAGACGCAGCAAAAAGACACAGAAAACAGACAACCGGGGGAGGGGAGGGGAATTAAATAAATAAAAATAAATCTTTAAAAAAAAAAAAAAAGGCACTGGGAGAACATAAAGAACAATTTGAAAGCCTGCAAAGAAAAATAGCAGACCTTATGAGAATGAAAGACATGATGGACTATATTAAAAATACATTAGAGGCACATGAGAGCAGATTTGAATTGCTTGAAAACAGAATTGTGATTTCAAGGACAGAACATATGAACTGGAAAAGACAGGAGAACAGAAAGAGAAGAGAGTGGAAAAAAATGGAATCATGTCTCAAGGAAGTGAATAACAATGCAAAATGCAGAAATGTTTGCATTATAGGTGTCCCAGAAGGAGAAGAGAATGAAAAAGAAGAATATTTGAGGAAATAATAACCAAAAACTTCCCAAACCTTATGAAGAACATAAATATCAATATCAAAGATGGACATCACACTCGAAACTGAATAAATCTGAATAGACCTACACTGAGACAGTTACTATCCAGAATGACAAATATCAGAGATAAAGACAAGACTCTGAAAGCAGCAAGAGAAAAGCAAAACATCACATACGAGGGAAATTTGATTAGATTAAGTGCCAACCTCTCATCAGATCCATGGAGATGAGAAAAAGTGGTATGATATATTTAATGAATGAGAAAAACTGCCAAACAAGAATTCTGTACCTGGCAAAGCTGTCCTTCAAAAATGAGGGTGAGTTCAAAGTCTTCACAGAAAAACAAAAACTGATAGAATATGCTACCAAAAGATCAGATTTGCAAAAAATACTAATGGAGGTGCTGCAGCATGAAAAGGAAAAAAACAAGGGCAAGAGATTTGGAGAAGAATTTAGAAATGAAGATTACTAGGAAAGGAAAACTAAAGCAAAAGGAGTCAGACAATAGAACAATATGACAACAGAGAACCAAAGACAACGAGGATGATGCAATTTGAAGTTTGCAAGTACCCCTGTAAATCTACCCAATAAAGCCTGAAATATGGAAAGAAAACCTTTCTTGGGTAAAAATATTCCAGGAGCAGAAGGAAGTGGCACAGAGGATTAAACAGAGTGAAGTAACAGATTTCGCACCAAAGACAATTCCTAACTATGACTTTGAAAGTGATGAGGTTGTAATTTGTGCAGCTATTGCTGAGAAACAGAAGACAGCTTCAACAACAACAACAACAAAATGGTATTGTTTCTGCTTCTGGGACTGTAGAGACTGTAACTGAGAAAAAAGATGGTGCTCCAATACCAGATGGCTCTGTTTTTCACCAGGACTGATTAAGGAAATGTATAGCATGAATTATTTGAACCTGTCTTTTTTTTATTATCATTTAAAGTTTTAGACATAGAGACATTAATTCTGAAGAAACAAGGCAAAATTCCTGTTTGTAAGTTAAGTTTTTCAGGTGAAATATATAAACCTAAATGGTAGCATTATTGTGTGTTGTTTGGACTATGCTTTGATAAGTTATGTTTGATATTTAAGATTAGAATTCTGAGCAAAATGTTTTTGATGTATAAATTTAATTTTATCCACATATATAGATGGATACATTTTAAACACATAACGTGTAAAGCAAATTCTTGAATAGTAAATAAGTTGGTCAGTGTTATTAAAATGTTGACTCATTGATTTTTGTTTTATGAAAAAGGAGATAAGTGATTTTTTCTCTCCTAGAAATATGCTACTGTTACTATTAATTCTGTTTTCCTTGCTTCTGTGAAATAAGTTTGTCACAAGGCTTAAATGTTTTAAATATTCATTTTCATTCAAAGCCGTAGTTTTATTATACATGGAAACTTTGAAAGCTCAACCAAAAATGCATACAAATGTGAACACTCTGAAGTTTCTCTTAACTCTGATTTATGCTTAAGTTTTTGGCTTTAAAGAAGCTGTAACAATGGTAGTTGCCTCCCTCAATATTTGTTAGATGTGTGAAGTATGGATAATCATCACAATGAAGGTTTTATTTTTTAGATTATTACTGTAGATAAGTCAGACCCTACCACAAGTGAGTCATTTCTTAAATGTGCATTTTTTAATGAGTGGCTTTTAAAGATACATTATAATAAATTGTACTGTATATATTTTTAATATATATATCTTTTATTTTGAAAGATACCTAGATTACATAAAATGATACATAAAAAAATATAAGGAATTCCCATATGCCTCACTCCCCACACCTCCACTTTTCCCCACATTTAATAACTTCTTTCACTAGTGTGGTACTTTCATTGCAATTAATGAACAGATTTTGGAGCACTGCCACTAAACATGGATTATCATTTACATTGTAGTTTACACTCTCTCCCATTCAATTTTGTAGGTTATGGCAGAATATATAATGGGTTGTAATTGTTGTTGCAACATCATTCAGGACAATTCCAAGTTCCCAAAATGCCCCCATATTACACCCCATTTTCCCTCTCTCTGACTTTAACACCTCCAGTGGCACTGTCTCCACACCAATGATATAATTTCTTCCATATTTAAACAAAAAAATTGAGGATGATGTGGAAAGGGAGGGGGGAACATGGGAATCTCTCATACTTTTGATGCAACTTCAATGTAATCTAAAACCTTTTTAAGTAAAATTTATTATATTGAAAAAAATAAGAGAGAGATTAAAACTTTCTCACATAAACAAAAGCTGAGGGAATTCATTACCACTAGACATACAAGCAATGTTAAAGGAATTTCTTCACATTGAAAGGAAAGGACACTAGACAGTTCAAAGTGGCATTAAAAACTGAAGACATGGGAGCAGATGTGGCTCATGTCATTGAGCACCTGCTTCCCACCTGGGAGATTCCAAGTTCAGTTCGCAGAACCTCCTTAAAAAAAAAAAAAGCAAAACAAACAAATAAAAAACCTCAGGAGAGCTCATTGGCTCAGCAGTTGAGCACCAACTTCCCACACACAAGATCCAGGATTCAAACCCTGGTCCCCAGTATGTCAAAAAAAAAAAAAAAAGTACTGCAGTAAAGGTAAACAGTTGGATAATTATGAATGCCAGTATTTTTCTTTTTTTAATTTTATTTTTTAATTCATTTTTTAAAAATATTACATTAAAAAAATATGAGGTCCCCATTCACCCCCAATTAGCCCAGTGCTTCCTTGACCAAAAAACTGGGCACCATTTCCTGTCTGAGTTGACACATTAGCCTAAACATTACCGTCCACCCATTGTCAACTTGGCAGCCATAAACATCACCTTAAACCATAGTCATTACATAAAAACATTTATATATATATATTTCTGCTTAACATATATATATATATGCACAACTGTCCTGGTTACAACCAGAAACATACTAAATACCTCCAGAATTGGTGCAAGTCTTTGGATAATACTCACTCTTACAATTGACATCTTTAAATACTACGACATGAAGCTAATACAACTTATGTCATGTGATAAGGGGAAAAGTTAGAGAAGAAAGCAAAGGTATTCATTTCATGTACATATACAAATATAGTCATAGCAAAACAAGAAATATTCAGTCTTCATTTCTGTAACTGGTCATGTGGCCAAAGTTTGTACTTAATTACTTTCTTTCACTACCCTATCCATATTTCCTTTACCCTCAGCAAGAAGTCAGCTGGCCATGGTTCTTTACCTGGTGGGTGAACCAAATTTTCATTCCTGAAGATTCTGGACCATTGTTAGTCCTGCTTGGATTCTGTTGTTGCAATTTTCCATTGACTTTAATCACAGATAGTAATAAAAGACATTCTAGGGGATATCCTGTATTCCAGACAAACTCTTCTTTACCTCCATTGTGTTAAGTGAAGTAATATTACCCCTTGAATCATCACAGAGAGTAACAGTAATCCCCTTCTTTCTTTGCTGGTTGATTCAAAGGCATGAGGAACCCAAGGTGGTGTCTAGCAATCTTAACTTCCAGTTCAAAGGAATCCCATTGTGTTCTCTTATGGAAACACTCCTCTTTTGGGAAGTAAAACAGAGAGATCAGGAGAGCTTAAAGTTGCAAAGCAGGAAATAAAACCTTTCCTAGTGGATCACTAGGGGTAATAGTGAGTGGTGCCATTCTCATTTCCACCCCTTAATTCCTGGACCCATGAATCCTGGCTGTGAGAGAAACCACACCATAGAGTGGATATTGATTTACGACATACACAGCCTCCTGGAGAACATTGCCCTGGCCCTGCAAGGTATTGCCACTTATTTGGTGACATAAATGAATCTTCAAAAGGCCATTTTATTGTTCTATCCAGCTACATTAGGATGATGGGGGACATAGTAAGACCAGTGAATTCCATGAGCATGTGCCCATTCCTTCACATCATTTGTTGTGAAGTGGGATCCTTGTTCAGAAGCAATGCTGTATGGAGTACCATGGTGGTGGATAAGACAATTGGTAAGTCCACGGATATAGTTTTGGAAGAAGCATTGTGTGCAGGGAATGCAAACTGATATCTGGAGTATGTGTCTATTGCAATTAAAACAAATCACTTCCCCTTCCATGATGGAAGAGATTCAATGTAATCAACCTGCCTCCAGGTAGCAGGCTGATCACCTCAGAGAATGATGCCATATATGGGACTGAGTGTGGATCTCTGCTGCTAAAAGAATGGGCACTCAGCAGTGACTGTAGCCAAATAGTTGTGGTGAGGGGAAGCCCATATTCCTGAGCCCATACATAACCTCCATTCTTACCACCATGGCCACTTCCTTCATGAGTCTATTGGGAATGGAAAGGAAAAGAGTCTGAGTGCTAGCCACAGAGTGGGTCATCTTTTCCACTTGATTATTAAAATTTTCCTCTGCTAAAGCCATCCTCCAGTGAGCATTCACATGGGATGCAAATGATTTCATGATTTTGCCCACTCAAAAATATCTATTCACTTACCTCTTCCCCAGAACTCTTTGTCAAAAATTTTCCAGTCATGGTGCATTCAAGTCCCTGACCATCCAGCCAAACCATTGTCAGGAGCCCATGAATCAGTGTAAAATTCACATCTGGCCATTTGGGGGGGTGGGGTGGGGGTCGGGGATTACCCCCACCAATGTCCTTCAGAGATTTCCCAGAAAGGGTTGCAGTGCTGCAGCTGTCCACTTTCTGGTAGTACCTACATATCATGCTGAACCATCTGCAAGCCAGACCTGAGTTTTCTCTTCATCAGTCAACTGATTGTAAGGAGCTCCCCAAGAGACCATAGCTAAGGGCTGGGTAAGAGAAAGTAATGTGGCAGGAGTGGTAACCAACCATGGGCATTTGGGTCACTTCCTCATGTAACTTACTAGTGCCTTCAGAACTCACTCAAGCCCTATCTCATATATACCACTTCCACTTTATGATGGAGTGCTTCTATGCATGCCCAACTTTATGGTTTGGTGGGTCAGACAATACCCAGCTCATTTTAGGCAACCCACATCTCACAGTAATTTGGTGGTCCATGGTTAAGTGTTCAGTCTATACTAAGGCCCAGTAGCAAGCCAAAGCTGTTTCTCAAAAGGAGAGTAATTGTCTGCAGAAGATGGCAGGGTGTTGCTCCAAAATCCAAAGGGTCTGCCTTGTGATTCTCCTACTAGGGCTGCCAAAGACTCCAGATGGCTATCCATTTGCCACTATCACTTCCAACACCATTAGGTCTGCTGGATCATATGGCCCACATGACAGATTAGAGTAGCATAGCCAAATGAGGAATATGTTGTCTCCAAAATCGAAAGAAACCAAATAAGCATTATGTTTTTTTTTTTTTTTTTTTTTTGGTTATAAGAGAAGCAGATGAAATAGCTTATCCTTCTTTAGAAAGGATATCTCAACATATCCCTTACCACTGGATATCTAAAAATTTCACCAAGGAGGAAGGTCCCTGTATTTTTGTTGGATTTATCTCCCTATTTCTCTCACACAAATTCTTTACCAATAAGTCTAGTGTAATTACTATTTCTTGCTCGCTAGGTCCTATTAACATGATATAATCAATATAATGATCAACGTGATGTCTTGTGGGAAAGAGAGGTAGGGTCCTTCCAGACAGTATTATGACATATGGTTGGAAAGTTGATCTATGCCTGCAGCAGGGTAGTGAAGGTATATTGCTGGCCTTGCCACCTAAAAGCAAACTGTTTCTGGTTGTCCTTACTAACAACAATTGAGAAAAAAGAATTTGTCAGATCAAAACTCATGCAGATCTTTTAGAGTGTAGCATACTTCCTCATGGGTCACACTTTGTTCTTCACCTTTGGGGGCTTGTTGTGACTTTAGTATAAGTATAGGTCTGGAAGAAAAGAGGGGTGGTTGGGTGGGTAAAGAGAAAAATTAGAAGCATTCTGCACATTAATTACCTCAGGGAATTACCTTGCGGTTTCATCAGGTGAGAGGATTAATCCCTTCAGACAAGGGTTGCATGGCAGACTCCTCAAGGCAAGATGGAGGTTTGGTAATGAGGAGGTAGAGACTACTTGGGGTAAGCTGGAGCTTGCATGATGCAAACTTAACACTGGCTGCTGCAGAGCAGCAGGTTTATCTGGCAAAATCTCAGAAGAATTTAATATTTTAATTTCTCCATCGAGGGAGGCAGACTTGGCCCAGTGGATAGGGTGTCTGTCTACCACATGGGAGGTCCGCGGTTCAGACCCCGGGCCTCCTTGACCCCTGTAGAGCTGGTCCATGTGCAGTGCTGATGCGCGCAAGGAGTGCCGTGCCACGCGGGGGTGCCTCCGCATAGGGGAGCCCCACGCGCGATGAGTGCGCCCCCGTAGGGAGAGCTGCCCAGTGTGAAAGAAAGTTCAGTCTGCCCAGGAATGGCACCATACACGGAGAACTGGCGCAGCAAGATGACGCAACAAGGAGAGACACAGATTCCCATGCTGCTGACATCAACAGAAGCAGACAAAAGGGGAACGTGCAGCAGATGGATACAGAGAATGGACAACTGGGGCGGGGAGGAGGGGGAAGGGAGAGAAACAAGTGGAAAATAAATCTTAAAAAAAAATTTCCCCATCGATATCATAATCAACCCATATGTCTCCATTCCAATCCTCAGGATTTCACTCCTTTCCAATAAATGCCCTCACTTTAACATCAGACGCCCTGCAAGGTTGAGATTTTAGTTTTTGTTCTACTTCTGTTACTCATACAATTGAACCTGAGTCGGTTTTCAGACATCTCAAGTTTGCGGCTGAGCGAAACAAGATTTTTGTTCCTGGCACACATAGAAACTTTCACAACAATCATGTGGCGCATAAGTTGCAAATTTGAACAATTTTTGTGATCAGTGCACAAATATGTGATTAAACCAAATACCATTGATTGTATTTTCTATCATTTTATGTTTTATTAATAAGTATCAATAAAATTGATTTTTTTAAATAGCATGATCCAACTCTATGCTGCCGTAAGAGGTTCGCCTTAAATTCAAAGATCCAAGTAGGCTGAGGGTGAAAAAATGGGAAAAGAAAACAAGCTAGTTTTAACCAAAAGTGTATTGGGTTAGGTATACTCATGTCAGTTAATATAGACTCTAGTCAAAAACATTTACAAGGGGCAAAGATGATCATTATAACTGACAGAGGGGACAAATCAACAAGGATATAACAATTATAAATACATACACACCTAGCAGAAGGGTCCCAGAATATAGAAAACAAATACTGACAGATTTGTAGGGAAATATTAACAGTTTTAAATTAATAGTAGGTAACTTTTATATACCACTTTCAATACTAGATGGAACATCCGGTCAGAAGATCAATAAAGAAATACAAGACTTGAATGATACTCTAAACCTATTAGACCTAACAGACATGTATAGACCCAACACCCTACAAAAAAAAGAATACAAATTCTTCTCAAATATCTATGGATTATTCTCTAAGAAAGTCCATATGTTGAGTCACAAAACAAGTCTTGATATATTCACAGATATTGAAATCACACAATGTATCTTCTCCTATCACAATGAAATGAACCTAGAAATCATTAGCAGAGGGCGAAAAGGAAAATTCACAAATATATGGAAATTAAACAAACTCTTAAACAACTTATAGGTCAAAAAAGAAATCATAAGGTAAGTAAGAAAATATCTTGATTTGAATGAAAATAAAAATACAGCATGCCAAAACTTAATAGGATGCAGCAAAGGTAGAGCTAAGAGGTAAATTTATAGTTCTAAATACTTACATTAAAAAATAAGAAAAAATTTCATATCAGAGACCTAACCTCAAAACTGGAAGAGCTAGAAATTGAAGAGCAATCTAAACCCAAAGTAAGCATAAGAAAGGAAATACCAAAAATTAAAGTGGCAATAAATGAAGTAGGAGAAAAAAAAAAAAGTAGAGAGAATCAACTAAATCAAAAGGTGCTTCTTTTAAAAGATCAATAAAACTGGCAAACCTTTGGCTCTACTGAAAAAGAAAAAAAGAGAAAGCATACAAATAACTAAAATCAGAAATGAAAGAAGGGACACTACTACCAGCACTGCTTAAATGAAAAATGCTATGAGAGGATACTAGGAAAAACTGTACGCCAATAAGTTAGATAACCTTAATGAAACCGTCAAATTATTTGAAACAAACAGGCAATGTAAATTGACTAAAGAAATAGAAGACCTCAACAAACCAAAGACTAGTAAAAAGATTGAATCTGTAATCAAAAACCTTCCAAAAACTACAAAAAAAGTCCTAATGGCTACACAGGATAATTCTACCAAACATTCCAAGATTTTATACCAAATCTGCTCAAATTTACCGAAAATTGAAGAGGAGGAGACAGTCCATAATTTATTCCATGCGCTCATCATCATTTTCATACCAAAGCCAGGTAAAAAGACCTTGAGAAAAGAAACCTACATTTCAATATCTCTTATGAATATAGATGCAAGAGTCCTTAACAAAGTGCTAAAAAAACTAATTCAATTGCATATTAAAAGAATTACACACCATGATCAAATGGAATACATCCCTGGTACACAAGGTTGGTTCAACATAAGAACATCAATTAATCAATTAATTAATTAATGAAATAATCAAATAAATCAATTAATCAGGTTTTTGTCAAAACCTGTAAAAATGTGCAGTGCAGAGTATAAACTATAATGTAAACTATTGACCAGGGTTAGTAGCAATGCTTCGATATGTGTCCATCAATTGTAATAAATGTACCACACTAATGAAAGATGTCATTGAAGAAAAGTGTGGGAGGGGGAGAGGGAGAGGTATATGAGAATCACCCTTTATTTTCAATGTATCATTTATGAAATCTAAAGCTTCTTTTAAAATAAATATTAAAAATTTAAAAAATCGATTAATGTAATACATCACATTGTCATGATGAAGGAAAAAAAAAAAGCACATGATCATCTCAATTTGTGCAGAAAAGGAATTTTACAAATACCCCTTCTTGATAAAAACACTTAGAACACTAGGAATAGAAGGAAACTTCCTCAGCCTGATAAAGGGCATGTATTAAAAACCCACAGCTAACATTCTATTTGATAGTGAAAGACTGAAAACTTTACCACTGAGATCAAGAACATGACAATGATGCCCCTTTCACCAGTGTTATTCAATATTGTGTTGGAGGTTCTTGCCAGAGCATTAAGCAATAGAAAAAATAATAATAAAAGGCATCAAAATTGGAAAGGAAATGGTAAAGCATTCCCTATTTGTAGATGACATGCTGCTATATGCAGAAAATCATGAAAAATCCACAACAAAGCCACTGGAACTAATAAAAGAGTTCAGCAAACTGGCAGGTTAAAGAACAATTTGCAAAAATCAGTAGTGTTTATATACACAAGTTATGAACAATGAAGAAATCAAGAAAAAAATCCATTCACAACAAAAATAAACATCTAGGGAAAAATCTAAGCAAGGATGTAAAGGATTTATAAGCAGAAAACTGTAAAACATTGTTAAAATAAATCAAAGACCTTAATAAATAGGACATTTGGTGCTCATTGATTGGAAGGCTAAATATCAATCCTACCTAAGCAATTTATAGATTCAACACAATCCTAGTCATAGGCCTAACAACATTCTTTGCAGAAATGGAAAAGCTAATCATCAAATTTATATGAAGAGGTAAGAGCCACAAATATCTAAAGTCGTCTTGACAAGAAATAATGACGTTGGATGGTTCATACTTCCCAATCATATAACTTATTACAAAACCACAGTAATCAAAATAACATGGCACTGGCACAAAGAAATCAAATTGAGAACTCAGAAATCAGCCTTCACATTTATGGCCAACTGATTTTTAAGAAGGGGGCAAAGAACACTCAATTGGGAAAAAATAGATGCTTCAACAAATTGTACTGGGAAAACTGGATCTCCACTAAAAAAAAAAAAAATACCGAGGGCCCTTATCTCAAACCTTATACAAAAATCAATTCCAAATGGATTAAAGACCTGACTGAATATAAGAGCCAGAATCATGAAACTCCTAAAAGAAAACATAGGGAAGCATCTTAGGGCCTTGGGTTAGTAAGTGCTTTCTAAGAATTTACAGCTAAATCATAAGCAACCGAAGTAAAAAATAGATAAACAGGACATAAAAATTTAAAACTTTTGCCCTCAAAGGACTTTATTATGAGAATAAACCAACAACCTACATAATGGGAGAAATATTTGGAAACCCCATACATAATAGAAGTTTAATATCAGAATATATGAAGAAATCTATCAACTTAACAACAAAAAAACAAACCACCCAATTAAACATAGGTAAAATACTTGAATAGATCTCTCTCCAGAGAAGATACTCAAATGGCCAGAAAGCACATTAAAGGACATTCAACACCACTAGCCAGCAGGGAAATACAAATTAAAACCATAATGGGATCCATTTTACACCCACTATAATGGCTGCTATTTTTTTTTTTTTAACGCATCAATTTTATTGATACATATTAAAAAAGCATAAATCCATCCAAAGAGTACAATCAGTGGTATTCAGTGTAATCACATAATCATTCTTACAGCATTTTCATTATTCCAATAATAATAAACAAACCAAACTCATCACCTCTCAATCTCTCTATTCTCCTGCCATACATAGCTGCTATTCTTTATCCTTCTCTCCAATGTATTTGTATTTTTTTTTTTAATTTTTTTATTTTTTATTGACTTTGTAATAATATTACATTAAAAATATATATGTGAGGTCCCATTCAACCCCACCCTATTTTTAAAAAGTGGAAAATATCAAGTCAGGGAGAAGATGCAGTAGAACAGGAACACTCGTTCAATATTGGTGGCAATGTAAAATGGTGCAGCCACTGTTGAAGACATTTGGCAGTTTCTCAGAAAGCTAAGTATAGAACTTTCATATGACCTGGCAATCCCACAGTTAGGTATATACCCACAAGAACTGAAATAAGGAATTTGAATATATATTTGCACACCAATGTTCATAGTATTATTCACAATTGGTAAAAGATGGAGGCAACCCAAATGTCCATCAACCAATAAATGAATAATCAAAATGTGGTATATTATCAAGCCATAGAAAGGAATGAAGTCCTGATGCATGTAACAACTTGGATGAACCTTTAGGACATGTTAAGTGAAATAAGCCAGACACAAAAGGACAAATATTGTATGATCGCACTGATTTGAAACAATTAGAATAAATAAAGTCAAAGAGTCACAACCTAGAATATAAGTTACCAGGAGACAGCAGAGACTATAGCTTACCAGGGAACAGGGTGGAAAGTTGAGGCTTAAATGTACAGGGAATATACAGTGTTCATATTAGGAATGATGGAAATATTTTGGTAATAATGGTGATGGTGGCACAGCATTGTGAAGGTAATTAACAGAACAAAATATATATCTGAAGGTGATTTAAAGTGGAAATCTTAGATTGTATATATGTCAATAGAAAAAAAAAATCTTTTAACAAAAATCCCTGGAACTAAACAAACAATGAACCCTAAATTAAACTATGCACTATAGTTAACAGTACAATTGCAAAAATGTATTAATTACCTATCTTCCACACTAATGCAAGATGTTAATAATAGGGTGGATTTGGGAATCCTGTAACTTATGCATGATTGTTGTATAAACTCATAACTGCTCTAATAAAGAAAAAAGAAAAAAAGTTGTAGACACCAAAAAAAAAGAAATATGGAAATCCACAAATATGGAAATTATATGCAAACTATGCCATGCAGACACAAACTTGACCAACAATTGGACCCAAAGATAAATGTTGTTAATGTCACTGTTTGTATAGGAGTGGTCTATTTACCAGATTTTAGAGTTTTAGGTCAAGAAGGATAGAAACAGAGAAAGTTCAACATGAAGTTGGTTAAGATACACCAATGATTTAAGAGGCACATAATAATCAGAAGATCAATTGACTTAATAATTATGCCACTAGAATTCATTTAAAATCCAGATGATTATTGACCTGATGTAATTCTATATCAAAAAATATTTAGATCTTTTGTCAGACTCTATACAGAAATGATACTCACATGTAATTATTAAATTTGTTAACATACCATTCTTCCGTTCAGGAAAATTTGCAGCCATTATCTCTTCAAACAATCTCTCTGTCCATTCTCTTTCTCCTTTGTTCCTTGAACTTTGATGGCTCTAGTATTAATTGGTATTTTGTCTCACAATATTTAATCCCTTTCTTCAGTATCTTTAATGACTCCCTGAACACATGACTGCTGCCCAGTATTACAACTTTACTTTGTTTTATTTAACCCCATTAATGAGCATTACTAGTATTATGCTATCAGTCAAAGGTATTTACATTTATACAATACTTATGAAAAACTGTGCCCATCATTCCCTTTCAGTCTCATCACATCCATCTATAATATTTTTCCTTTCTGAGTACACCTTTTTGGCAGCAATATCATGAAAGTTTGTTGGTGGGAAACTATCTTGAATTTTGTTAATCAGAAAATATCTTTATTTTGTCTTTAAAAGATAGTTTTTCTGTATATATCTTTCCTGGTTGAGAGTTATTTTATTTCAGTGCATTGAACATATTATCAAATTGCCCTCCCTTTTCTTTATTCAGCCATCCATTTAATTATACTTCATCTGTAAATGCTCAATCTCACCCTCCCCATCACATGAACACCTGAATTTGTTTCTTAAAATCTTTTCTTTAAAATTTATTTTTTACAGTGTAATTATGATGCATTAAGGTACGAGTTAATTTTATTTTCCAAATTGGGATCCATTGGATTTTTCTAGCTTTGAAACTTGTGGGTTTTTAAAAATAAAGTCCTGAAAAATTATTTATTATCTTTTCTCTGAACTTTGGTTTTGTTCTTGTTTTTTAGATCCTTTTGGAACTCTGATTAGGTATATATAACACCATCTTACCCTCTCCAACAGGTTGCTTAGCCTCTCTTTCATATCTTTCATCTAGTTATCTTTCTTGATTACAGTTTGAACACTTTCGTCATATCTGTATTCCAGTTAACTGATTTATTCTCTTTAGTTATATTTAATATAATATGTTTATTATGTTATAATATGTTTATCCAATAACTGGATTATTTTTTATTTTTATAAGGCCATTTGGCTCTTTTAAAAACTTACACATTTTATAAAATTATTTTATATATTCTCCCAAAGATTTCTCATATTTTTAATCTTCTCTTTTATTTCTTGAAATTTTAAATATAGCCAACTAATGTTATGCCTCATATTTTCAGTATCTGAAATCATCAGTTCTAACATCTGGTTCCTCTTCTAACTCACCTTTATTGTTCCATGTAAAACTTAGTGCTCTATGAATTTCTGCTATGAGGTCTCTCAGAACTTTATCTGTAATAATATTTTAAGGCTAATGTGAAATTGTTTTCCATTTAAGATGTTTTGCATATTCTTCTGCTAATTGCATAAAACAATGTCAAATCAGGACTGTTTTCAAAGAAATTATCCACATGTTTTGAAACCAAACAAATATTGTATATTTATGTAAATATTATAAATTCGTGAGTCCACATAGCATCTGCCATTTAGATTTTTATTTTCAATTAAGATTTCCTTTGTCTTTTTATCCAGTGTCTAGATCAAAACAGGGAAGTATATGCACCACTTCTTTCTGCTTTGCAAGTTTCTTTCTTTTCAGCCTTACATTGAGATATAATATTTAAGGATTTCATCTTCATCATGTGCTGATATTTTACTTTCCATCTTGAGAGGTCTCTAGGCTTTGTCTCCTTTACGTCTCATATCCTGTAACCATTAAATTTAAAGGTTAACTTCATCAAATATTGAAATATATCTTCAAGGTAAAAGTTGACTTTGAACTACTTTACCACACCAGATATTTCATTTCATTTCATTTATTTATTTAGCCTTCTGAATTAGTTGATTTGTTGCAACCCAGGAATGGATTTTAAATACTTTAAATAATTACTTAAGATTTTAAGGTTTTTTAATTAAAGCTCATTCATGGAATTAGTCCATAATGCATTAATTTACTGTTTAATATTTTATAAGGGGAGAACCTCTGATAAAGTATTTTCTCATTGGTAAAAGTTAATGTACGAATGATATACTTCAATAAAATATTTTTTAAAAAGTTAATGAGAAGTACTTTTGTGTCTGGTTAGCATTTATCTCACTGAAGTTTCTGTAATGTATTTTATTTTTAAATCTATGTATTACTCCATCTCTTAAAGAGTTATTACTATTTGCAAGCTTCATGATCTTAGGTCTTAGGGAATATGAATCAAGATGATTTAGCCTTTACAAAGTTTGAGAGATATATCAATCTCCTACTTCCCATTAACTTACTACAAGTAAGAGGCCAATATGAATTTTTAATTATTTCTTAATTTTTTTCAAAGTTTTTCTAATATTAATAGAATGCATTCCATCAATGATACACATAAGGGTAGTGAATATCCAGTGACACGTTACTCGTTATGTAACTATGGTTTTTCTGGTAGGAAAAAAATGCTGCTGTTAAGCAAAGATAACATTGACAGTGATAGTTTATACACTAAGAATGTTACAACAAAGTACATAATTACAATCATGAAAATTATAAGTTCAGTATTCCTGTTTGAGTATAGTATTTATCCAGGAAGGATAAATACAATATTATTTAAGTTTTATCACATCCAGTACATTGAATAACTTCTCTTTCACCAGAATAAGTTTAAACAATGATAATTAAACCAAATGACAAAAGCTGCTCATACAGTTGTATTAAATATAGAGAGGATTTATTTTGGGTAGTCTTCAGAGAGTAGAAATATGCTGTATTAAAGAGAAGTACAAGGAATAAGTTTTGTTTGCTCAATAATTTG
This sequence comes from Dasypus novemcinctus, assembly GCF_030445035.2. Taxonomy (NCBI): domain Eukaryota; kingdom Metazoa; phylum Chordata; class Mammalia; order Cingulata; family Dasypodidae; genus Dasypus; species Dasypus novemcinctus. Next base: position 126,122,519 of record NC_080676.1, read on the forward strand.
GAGGAGAGGTTTTTATATAGGGGGTTCACATAGTGAAAAATGACTTGATAAACTTATCAGAAATAGCTACAGGAGCACAAAGAAATTTTCATTGTTTTTAAATTATTCATAAATATGTATGTTGAAATGGCTTAGTGTATTTTAGTACTATTACCCCACAGGACATCTTAATTAATATCCATATCACTGGTTATTAAAACTAAAGTTTCTCAGTTCTATAACTCAGTGAAATGTTATTAATTGAAGATAATAAGTGTTCTACATTTTCAAATATATCCATTCTGATGATTCAAGGTTACTAAGTAGTGTGTTTTGTTTTTATAAAACTTTGTTATGGAATTGATAGATTTTTTCGTTGCTCTAACAAAATTTTATATAGGAACCAATAAATTTCTAATGTTATCTTACCACATATGAATTGATTTGAGCTGTGAGTAACAGTGACTAGAATGAGTAAAAACTCAGCAGTTCCTTCTCACACACAACGTAGATCTTTGGTGACCAGTTCCAGTTCCGGACTGTTGGTTTACAAAATCGTTAGGGATTAGGTCTGATTCTGTCTTTCTACTGTGCTATGCATAACTTCTATTCTTGAGATGAGATGTTTCTTAAGAGAATGCCAATTTTATTCATATATACATACTCTCCTGCATTGCCATAATTTATGGGATTATGGGAAGAGAGGTCCAATCCCACATACAAAGAGTATATTAAGCTGTGCTTAATTCACCAGTCTACCTCACCAGTTGTTGCTTAAGCATGAGAATGTGAGGCGTTTCTGCACAATGAGATATGAGGGGAAGTCTGGTGAGAGGTTGTTATAGGTTGTGCTGTGTCTCCAAAAAGTTATGCTGAAGTTGTAACTCCTAGTACCTCATAATGTAACCTTAACTGGAAATAGGGTCATTGCAGATGGATGAGATCATACTGGAGTCAACTGGCTCCTTAATCTAATGTAACAAATGTTCTAAAAAAGAAGAAGAAGTAGAATGCCATTGCAGACCAAACCATAGATTTAAAAGGGAGCATGGTCCTGCCAACACCTTGGTTCCAGAACTGAGGTAAACTTTTTGCTATTTTTAGCCACCCTATTTATGGTACTTTGTTATGAGGAAGTGCATTATTCAATTTTTAAATAGGAGGAAAGTTTAATTTTGCCTCTGAATCTTCTCATGTTACATTTATTTGTATCCTGAAGCTGTAATCATCTTACAATCAAGAGGGAAGCTAGCTTGAGGAAATGACTGATATGTGGCAAATGGCAGAAGAGAGTGATAGAAAAAAAATTCAGGGTTAATGAAATCTTGGACTAATTGATGAAGCCATTGAGTCTTATCTAGATAGCTATTACTGACTAAAAAATTCAGATTGTTACAATAAGTATGCAAATTCAGATTAAATAGTTCTTTTTCATTTGTAACAAAGTATCATGTTTTCATAAGAACAGAAGAAGAGGAAGCTATAAGTTATGAAGTCAGATATCTGGTCTTAAACCCTGGCTCTGTGAGGTCCATTGGCCATAGCCTGAGTCCCCAGTAAACAGAGCTCAAGGCAAGGATCAAAGTGCTGATGCTTTATTTGGGCATTACATGGACAGGTTGAGAAAAAATGGAAAGAGAAGATGGAACAAGATGCAATTAGACTTGACTTTACTGATTCACTGGTTTACAAATATCCAGGACAAGACAGCAACAAGTGACTCCTCTCCACAATGACATTTCTTCACACAGACAAACCATATCTTGATGTAGTCCATGAGAAGGAACAAAGGATGGATATTTATCTGCCTAGCTCCCTCCTGTCTCATTTATTCAAAGTTTATACCACTGGAGTTAGCGTCCTCAGACCCTGGGTTACATTATCAGATCTCTTTCACAGAATGCTCAAGATTTCAGCACTGCATATTTCATTTTCAACTGGTAGTGTTGGGAGTAGCCATCAACTCAGAGTTTGCAACTTGTAATGGTCAAATTCACGTGTCAACTTGGCTAGGTTATGGTGACCAGTTGTTTGGTCAAGCAAGCACTGCCTATTTTGTAGATGAAATGCATCTATTAATAGTTCATTAAATATCATCTATGCCTGATTGCATCTATAAACAACAAAGGAGATCTCCCTCAGCAATGTGGGGAGTCTCCTCATATAATCAGTTGAAGGTGTCAAAAGCTGGAACCAAGAATTTCAACTGTCACAAAGAATGTCTGCCTCGATTTCAGCAACCAGCTTCCCTTGGGGAATTCAAATTCACCTTTTTTGGAGCTTGCAAGCAGTCCTATGGAATCTGGTCTTTCCAGACCACGTTCCTATGTCCACATGAACAAATTCATCTCTCAAAATAGGTTTGTGTGTATGTGCGTGTGTGTCTGTTTGTTTGTTCTGTTCGTTCTAGTTCTCTGGAAAATCCTGATACATAACTGTAGCCCAGCTGTACTGCAGTGGCTGAAAAGATGGCATGATACCTCCATAGCAAATGGTGGTGCCATCCCCAGTGTGGTAGTACATTCAGAAGGAAGGCTAGCTGAGGGACACTAGATTTTAAATCCATTATATATGTCCATTTAACAAGCTACCTTATCCCTTTCTGTCCCCCTTTTCCTCATTTGTAAAATGTGCGAAATATTAGTGCTTATGGCATAAGATTTTTATGAGCATTGAATCTGTTCAAAATTTCAAAATTTGGGAGGCGGCGGACTCGGCCCAGTGGAAGGGCATCTGTCTACCACATGGGAGGTCCGTGGTTCAAACCCCGGGCCTCCTTGACCCATGAGGAGCTGGCTCACGTGCAATGTTGATGCGCGCAAGGAGTGCCCTGCCACGCAAGGAGTGCCTTGCCACACAAGGAGTGCCCTGCCACACAGGGGTGTTCCCCGTGTAGGGGAGCCCCACGTGCAAGGAGTATGCCCCATAAGGAAAGCCGCCCAGCACAAAAGAAAGTGCAGCCTGCCCAGGAATGGCGCCGCACACACGGAGAACCGACACAACAAGGTGATGCAGCAAAAAGAAACACAGATTCCCCTGCCGCTGACAACAACAGAAGCGGCCGAAGAAGATGCAACAAATAGACACAGAGAACAGACAGCTGGGGGGGTTTAGAAAATATAGTTTTGTTAATAGAAACAAAAGATTAGATGTATATGGTCAGTGTTCTGAGAGAAACTGTCTTATTACAAAGTTGAAAAGCACTTGGCATTTGCTTTTCACTATTTGACTATTTTACATATCATAACATTTTTTATTTTGTGAGCTTTTTAACCTGTCTCAGAATTCTTCTCAACACAGATCACCAGCAATTAGTATAAAAATTGGAATAAGAAACAAATGACCTATTGTTTTAATCCTTGTCTATGAAAACAACTGATATTAAAATAGAGAATGTTCTAAGTAATATTTTATAATTGAAGTCAAAGTTTAAAAATATGTTTAAAATAAAACTTATTGGAAGTATATTTAATAGGTATGTGGCTCTACCTTAGTTAATGTATGATTAATCTTCAGATGCACAATCTGCAGTATATCAAATTTTAAATATTTATAAAAGGGAAAAGTAAAAGGAAAGGAAATTGACAAAAAAAAATAAGAATGGCATGCCTATTAGTGTCTTTAGAGATTAAAATAAATAATACACTATATTTTCATTGGTTTCAAAAACACCATGTACAAATATTTATAACATGAAATCAAAAGTTTCCACATGTATTATCTTCAGTTTTTGATGTTGAAATACTGTATACATTTTCCCCCTGCTATCATTGTTAGATCATAGCTTCAAAGGGGTCTCACAAAGATTTGTGCATTTCAGGGGACCAAAGATTTACTGGGGAACAGAAACCCATCATTTCCTGCTAATTCACCCCATGAAGGTCACAGAGCACATGTTCTAGGCCCTTTAATAGCCTAATTATAAGTGCTATTAAAAGCCTTGGAAAAATCCTGGAAAAATATCCTCGTGCAATACTGACATCCTTATTTTCACACAAACATGGAGAAATTGACAGAAAAATTTGCGCAGTCTGTATTCTCACTCTTTGTGTGTAGATGACTCCATGCTTTTGCCTTGCAACTGATAGTTATTCTTTATTTGGTGATGTTTGAAAACTTTTAAATCTTCTATTATAAAGTGTCTCTCTATTAACTCATATCTTTCATCTTAGGACTTAAAGAAAAAGTTAGTGATAGAACTAAACAAAGAAATGGTAACATCAAATGGAGTAGAAATCTCTTGTCCCTATTTGGAAATTATTCATTTTGAATGGCAAGGATGTATTCTACTCAATAGAGTTTATCTTAAGATAAGAATTATTCTACATAGTGATACTTGCTTTCTGGGGAAAAAAGTATCAGTCAATGATAAACCTAGAAACACCAAAAAACTATTGAAAAATTAGTAATTTGCATACACTCACAAGTAATAGAATTTATCTTCGGTGCAAAACTCTGAAAATCAGTCTCTTGAAAGCTAATGGATGGCAATAAATGTAAACTTAGCATCACCTCAATGAGCCTATATCACAGAGGTCTAAACAAATTATGGATTATGGGCTAAAGATAAACTAGTTGACAAAAGACAATGCACATTGTGTTTAACCATATTTATTGGATGATTAATTACAAAAAGGCAAAAGTAAAATCCCTACCCACAGAAAAGCAATACTGAAAAGAAAAGCATGTGAGTTTGCACAAAACTATGTGAAAGAGAAATTTGTATATTCCTAGTATGAAGGAAAGGAACTGCCTTACTTTAAGTGTTCATATATAAAAAACTGAAATTCTAACTATACTGTCAGCTGCATAAGTGGTGTGGTGATCTTTCATCTTGACATTCCAGTTTCCATTCCTAGTACCTAGTACTAACCCTAACTCTGCCACTTGCTGGTATGTTAGGTTTAATGAATATCTTAACCTCCATTTTCCTCAGTTTCCACATGTGTAAAGTACAGATGATAAAAATAGTATGTGTACAATTATTGCCATGTTCAGATGAGTTAATACGCAAATTGCTTAGAAATGCCTGGAATGTGGTAGGTATAGATTATTTATTGAATATTTATGATTATCAGATATTTATTATTTCTGAATATCATGATAGCATTTATATGTAAGATAAAATTAAGATTATTGAATAGTAATTAGTGGAATAATTGTAGTATTTAGTTTCCTAGGTTTGTTATGTTTCACTATAGTGGGTCACGCCTATAGATGAAATAAAAAATAAAAAGTTTTGTGGTATCATATGACCTGCAATACCTGGCTACCAGATCGGATTTTGAAAACAACAAAATTAGCAGAATTAATTTTCATGATTGTAAACTCTAGCATGTTTATTACTATTTTCACAAAGGCCCACATTTTGAGCAACTTTGAGAGAAATATATAGGCTCTGTGGACTGGCAATATAGCAGAAAATCAGTGAAAATGTGAACACTATGATTTAGAGAAGTCTTCATAACCACAGAGTATTATTGCTTCCTTTGTACTTCTGAAGGTACTTTCTAAAACCTACTACCTATACAACTTATTGATTATGCATTGTTTCACAATGGTAAAGAAAATGATATTTCGGGATTGTGGCTTGTACTTTGAAAGACTGCAAGTGAAAAACAAGAACATAAATGTTTCAAATGTCAGAACACATTAAACATTTTTTAAGCAAGAGTGACTAACTTTCTGTTTAGATGTAAAACTCTGAACTGTTAACAGATATCACACACATATTCTTGGTAATCTTCTGTGGACCACTTATCAATGTTAATATTAAATAAAACAAGATTGCCAATATAAGACTGAACAATCTAGGTTGAAGCAATTCAGTAAAGTATGATTCCATTAGGCTGAAAATATAAAAAAGGATACCTACATTGAAACTGCAAAGAAGAACTGGCTGACTATAAAGAAGGAAAAACAGCAGAAAAGCTTGAAAGCCCTATCCTTAAATGTGGCTTGATATCTCTTGTATATTTATTTACTGTATTTGTAGTGTCCCCTTGCTTATATTACAAATTCCTTGTTGGACAAGGGTCATATTTTGTTTATATTTGTATTCCACCCAGACTCCTTCCACAGTTTTCAAAAGATTTTATATTCACAATGAGTGTTTGCAAAACAGGCATTTCTTTAAGATCAACAACTGCTGAATCTGAGAAACTCTGATTTGTCCATTGACAATGAACATAGGAAATGCTTCCTATGGATTATGCCCTGGCTTCATCAGTTGAAACAGATAATTTTTATAACCTCAAAATAACAGTCAATGTCATAGGCAAAAAAGAAGAATATAGTGCAGTAAAGGAACTTCTATAACAGAGTAACCAAATGTGGTTTAATTATGCAGGTTCTGAGAATTTGTGTAAATGTGGGTTATCTGAAAGAACAGAATACAGCATCTCCTTTGGACAATTCTCAATAAACATTCAGAAAAGCTCAGTGTAATTTACCAAAGGATTACCCTTTTCTGACAAGTGCTTGGTGTCTCAACATTCAGTGATGTCAATTAAGGACAGAGCCATATTACATAATTTCTAGAACAATTTCTAAAATATTGAATAGGTCATCCAAGGCAAAATATAAGGATATCTACTTCGGCCCATACCTTTTCCTTAGGAAACAATTCTAAGTCTGTTCTAATATGAAGAAGAGTGCATGAATGTGGCCCAATGGTTATTTCTACATGGTTCCATTCATCCATTGGTTAATTAATTCATTTGTTTATTCAAATATTTAACATATATATTAGATAAATATTGGTATATTTATATTTATATTAATTGGTTATTTTGTATTGGAACTATGTGCATGAGCCATGGTAATTTTACTTCAACAAAAATTTCAAGCAAATCTTACCAAATTCCAACTATTGGTATTAAGAAATATCATCTTGCATTACCCCAAAAAACTAACAGCATGCAGGTCAATATTCTAGTACAAACCCCAAAGATATACATGCAAATAAATGAATTGACTTGGAGAAATAATTTAGATATAATGAAATCTCTATCAAAAATTTTTAATTCTGGAATAGTTCATTTAAATCAGTTTTTCTGAAATCAGTTACACAGCAAGACCTGTTAGTCATTGTTGAGATACAGGAAATTTCTTGTCTTTCCAATAGAGAACTATTTGTTCTGGTTGATTCAAATGAACATCTACCTATGTGTTCTTTTACTTAATCTAATACTTTCACCATTTTTTTCTTTCTTTCATCTGTACTCTTAAAAACTACAAAAAGAATGAATTTAGCTGTCCTAAACAAGTAATTGATAGAAAATAGAGTATAGAAGAACAAAATATACTATGAATACCATGCATATGTCTCTAAATTTTATTCACTTTGACTTTTAATTCTGCATTTTTATCTTACAATAATACTGTAAGAAAGTTTTTATTATTGCATGGATGTTTCATCTAGCAACATTTACATGCACTAATTATGTAATGTAAGTTATACAACAGGTAATTATTAAGTTAGCACATTTAATTACATATCTGAAGACTTACTGCATGCAAATGTACTTCACAATCTTAGAGTAAGAGTAATATATGCTGCACAGTAAGTAACTTTCTTAACATCTTATCAAATCAGACTCTGGAAAATTAATAGAGAAGTAAAAATAAATTCAGATTTTCATAAACTTGATTTGAAATCAAACTCATGAAAGCCTAAAGTGCTTTGTAAAGGAATAAAAAATATTAATTGAAATTTAACTTAGAATTCCCAACACATAAAAGACATGTTTAACATGTAGAATGCTAAAATTAGATGTTTATGTTCTCTGTTTTTAGTATTTACTATTTTTTATATTGAAATAATTGCTTTTGTGTATATGCTTACTAAGTCAATATAAGATATATTTAACTATTCATATCTTGATATTTGGTGAAAATAAACTTAATGGATAATGGACTGTTGGACATTTTTATTAGTAAAAAAGACATTTGCATATATTTTCCCTTTGTATGTTAACTCTTCTATATATCTATGACTTCCAGATAAGGTTTAATTGTTCTTCTTTCTGTTCTTGATAAACTTTTCAAGCTTGATCCTAATACACAGTAAGTATCTTGTAAAAGTTGGAATTAATAAGATGTATTGATTACCCATTACTTACACTCCCTGGGAATATATTTCTACCAGATGGTTTACTGAAAATTACCATTATAGATTACAAGTTACTTCTTACTTGACAAACCCTGTGAAATTTGCTCATTCCTTATAGTTAATAACTTTTCAAGTATTTTCTGTTTATTGGTAGTCTTTTTTACCTAGAAATTCCTGGGTTCTCCTATATAAAAAGAAATAAAGACAATTTGGAATATGTTATAAAAGAACTTTAAAAACTAACTAAAAGGCATGCAGTAGAAAAATATATCATTTAACAGTTCTGAATGTGTTTGAGCTTATATACCTTATTTTATCTCTCTAAGCCTAGATAATTTTTCTGTAAAATGTGGATAATAATAATACCTAGTAATAACAGTGCGGAATTATCATTCAAAAGAACTGACATACTCCTGAAAATTAATAGAATATATGGGGAAAAGATAATTAACACACATTGCATGTAGTTTTTGCTTGGCATCTTTTTAGAAGTATTGCATAAATTTACTAATTTAATCTTTATAGTAATCCTGTGGAGGCTGATCTAGTTATTATCGCCATACTGCAGGTAGCAAAACTTTGAAAGCAGAGTAATTTTTTTGGTACTAAGAGATTAGCAATGTACTGTATTATAAATGTAAATATATAGTTAAAAGTTGTTCAGCTTAACAGAAAATAAATTATCAACCATATGGAATTGAGTTTTATAATGCAATTTCACTAATAACACATGGTTACAGAGTTGGGAGAGTTTTTTGTTGTGGAAGAATCCATTATGATACTCCTAATAATGCATCTACCATTCAACTGGCTTTTTTTACAATTAAGTATAAACCCGGCGATAGCCATTGCCTCAAAACACTAAGTTAGGGCAGCTTAAATTAAATAAAATGTTTTAATTTTCAAATAAAAATATCAATACTCTTGAGAGAGGTAGACATATAAAGCATTTCAACAAAATACATTCCTTTAAATTATTGTTCCTTAAACTTCCCATGCAGAATGCAAGTCCAAATTGTCATCTGTACACTCTCTTTTATGAGAAATTTTTTTTTTACTGTGTTACATTCCTTTGATTTTCCCTGCAGGCACTCCATGCCCTCTGATGGACAACTCCATTCTATTGTAGAAATTACATGCTGTAAAATATACATTTTTATTTACAGTTTATATATCACAAGTTAAAATACTCACCGAAAAGATGTAGAGACAGGAAATTACAACCTGGCATATTGTGCTCTGAGCACAAATGGTAGAATGTTCATGCATGTGAGATGAATCAAGGGCCCTGTAAATGATCACACTGGTTTCTTCTTGTGTGTTTTGTGTTGTTATTATTTTGCCCTCTATGAGACCCTCTCTTACCTTGCACCTTGTTCTATGGAAGTAATTTAATAATATAATTCTCTATGACAACAAATGTGTGTTCCCTACATACTAAACAGCTAGGTAAGGTTGCAAAGGAAAAATAAAGAGAAAGGCCTGGTTTGCTGATTTATTTAGTTAGATGTTGGGGGTAGAAGGGAATGTTATTCTATTTTACTGTGGGTACCAGTTGTTATATAAACCTCTTTTAACATAGATTACTTTAATAATAATTATTAGGAAATTAAAACACCATCATAATAAATTCATGTTTGGTAATCTTTAAACCATCAAACATAGAACCAAGACTCTAAAATTGTTATACTGTATTATAAAGGAAGAATTTTTGGTATTCCTTTAGAATTCATAAAGGCTAAAGACAATAAAAGAAGAGAAACTTGAATCAGCCTAAAAGGTCATAATGTTATTGAACATATCTCTTCTCCAATATTTCCTTTCCCATTCTGTGTTTGACCACTCAGATGATGTTTTTATTGCCACCATCTTAAACTTCTACTTTAAAGGTTACCAATGATGGTATGATAACAAATCCAATGGTAATTACTTAATTCTCATGTCACAAGTATGTGACATAAATTATCCACTCCACCTCACCCCCTCATTCTTGGTAGATTTTTGTTACTTGGCTTAAAAGACATCATACTCTCTTGGTTGTACTCATACCACTTTGGTAATTCTTTCATAAATTCTTTGGTATTTTTTGTCCTAGCTCATAGAAGTTAATGTTGGAGTTCTGGTGTTCAACACTTGCAGGACACACATTCTTTCCAAGTGAGCATAAAGCACTTGTCAAAATTAAAACTCTGTTGATGCTTTAAGCAAACAGCAAGAAATTCCAAAGGACTGAAATTAAATGAATAATGTTGTTTATTCACAGTAGAAATTAATTACAAAAATTAAATCAGATTCTAAATTAAGCAATTTCTTTCTAAATACATTTTGGGTTTTATTTCAGTTTTAAAACATTGATAATTTTTATAAATTTGATAAAATTTTAATAATGTATGACTTTTGGTATGATAACAAATGTCATCATACCATAGTTCTCTTAAAATGTTACAACTAAGGTGATATATCAAGAAAAACTATTTGCATAATTTACATTAGAATGTTTCCAATTTTAGGAGTGATTTATTTTGAATAGATGAAAATAATGTGAATGCAAAAATACCAATCAAGGTTATTCTAATACTGAGACCTTATATACAAACTAAATTTTCGTAAGTGGAGGACTGAATAAATAACTTTGTTATAAATAACCTGCAAACATTCATTAGATTGTCTGCTGACATCAGATGAGGATCAATTGTAATTCTATGATTTTGAAAATCATTCTTAAACTAAGATAGGTGCCCTTATCTTTAAAAGAAGATAATTTTATTACTAATGTGCAGAACCTTTGTAGAGATTAAGTGGTGCTTATAATGCTGCTTATAGAGATGGTTGTAGAGATTATGTGCTGCTTCTATTGCTGGCTAAGGCAAATAAATACTAAGTACTTAAGAAACGGTAGCTAGTCTATGACACAGACAAGTGTGTACTTGTTTATTTATTAATAATTTTTATTAGAAAATTTGGGGATTACAGAAAAATCATGAAGAAAATAAAGTGTTCCCATACAGCCTACCCTCCCCCATTTTTAACACTATGTCTTAATGTAGTACTTTTGTTATAACTAATGAAAGACTATTATTAAAATTGTACTATTAACTAAAATCCATAGTTTACATTAGAGTTCACCATTTGTGTTGTACAATCCTATGTGTTTGTTTTTTTAATTTTTATTCTAGTAACATAGATACAACCTAAAATTTCCTCTTGGAACCACATTCAAATATGTAACACAGTGATGTTAGTTACTTTCACAATGTTGTACTGCTATCACCATCATCTATTACCAGAACTTGTCCACCACCACAAAAGAAATTCTTTACTAATTAAGTAATAAGTTCCCATTCCCTGTGTTTCTCTGGCTCCTGGTAACCTGCATTCTAATTTTTGACTCTACAATTGGTTTATTCTGTTTCATATCAGTGAGATCAAACTATATTTGTCCATTATGGTCTAGTTTATTTAACTCCATACAACATCTTTGGGGTTCACCCATGTTGTATCATACAGCAGCTCTTCATTACTTTTCATTGCTAAATAATATTCCAATACATGTATATACCACGTTTTGTTTGTCCATTTATGTGTTAATGGATACTTGTGTCACTTCCATTTTTTTTAACAATTGTAAATAATACTATTGTGAATATTATTTTGCAAATATCTGTTTCAGTCCCTAATTTCAATTTTTTGAGTATATAACTAGAATTTGGATTTATTTACAAGTATTTATTGACAAGAAAGATGTCTATGAAAGATTGCTTAGTCACAGAAGGTTTATAAAGCAGCATATAAGTTGTTCTATATTTTTTTAATTATGTCCTTTAATATGTGTACAATATGGAGAGAATAATGTCTGGATAATTTTCTCAAAAATGTGAACAATGTTTATATGTGAATAGTCATCTTTGGAATTACTTTTTTTTTTAGTTTCTGTACAATTCACTATTTTTAGACAATTTTAAGATGAATATATTGTTTTAAGACTAAAAAATAAATAATAAAGCAATTTTAATTTTAGATAACTAGTAATGAATTGCACCGACAATTTTACTTGTGGGGAAAATACAGCTTTCCAAAAGTAAATCAAAATTTTATAGGACATCTTGGATGCCACCTGTGTCAGTTTGAGATTATTTAATGAATCCAAAAGGAAAAAAAAGAAAGATGATTTGTAAACTAAGAGATTCCTCTGGGTGTGATGCCATTTGATTGCATCAAATTCAGTTGAGTGGTTTTGATTAGATTACCTGTTAAGATTTCAGTAGGGCTTTTTTTGGGCTACATCAGTAAGGCATGATGCAGGTTAAGTCTTGCCCCCTTGCTGGGTCTGATATAAAGGGCTCACATGGGCAGACACAGGAACAGAGAGAGCTCTCCCATTTCTGATCTTACCATATTATGATGCTTAAACAGCTGAGACCCTGGGGAGAGATGAGCCATTTACCTGATAGTTTACAGTTGAATTTGGGAAGAGAGCAGAACAGCCGAGACTGATAGAGGCAACCCAGAAAGACACAATCCCTGTGCCAGGAGAAAGAGGACTACAGGACCCTTTAAGCATGAAACCCCAAGAGGTTGGATCCATCAAGCTCATGAGGAAATGATGACCCGAGAGGGGAAGGCTAAAACCTGGGCAGAAATCAGTGGCCATTTTGCTTCACCACATGGCAACATGCCAGGATTCACAGTAGCTGAATTTAGTGAGAAAGCAACTCTGATGGATTTTTCTTGGCCTTGGAACTGTAAGCTTTTAACCCAAGTAAATTCCCTTTTTAAAGTCAACAAATATCTGGTACTTTGCATCAGCAATCCTTTGGCAAATGAATATACCAAATATACACAACTTCTATGGAAAATAGGGGCAAGCATTATGCAATTAGATCACTGTTTTAACAAAATGTAGTTTATAGCTAATGGTACTACATACCTTTAAAAGTAAGGATTTGTAAATTCTTAGATTAGAATAAATTTTAAGATAATAAATGCTGATCAAAATCTTCACATCTATACAATTATATTGAATTAGGTGGTCAAATGGACAGTGTCTAATATTTTTAGTTATTTTGGTCTTTTAAACTTTATTCTATTGTCTCCCTTTGATTTTGCTATGATTCAAATATTCTTTATGACTTTTTTCATCTGTGAATATATATTTCTCCATCTTCCTGTTTCTACAAGGAAACTTTCCATTCTACTCATTCTAACAGGCTCTGGACTGCCCCCCCTCCCACCCCAGCACAATACCCTCCCCAATTTTTCTTCTAAGACACCATCTGCCTAATAGGCTTTGCTACTTTAGATTACAATTGTAGAGTCTTCTGTATATCCTCAGAGACTATAATCCATGTTTTCTCATCATTAATGAAAATCCTTCTTATTTAAAGCAGATTTTAGCAATAAGTTTTTCTGCACACCCTGATAAAATTTACATACAGAACAGTGTGCTCATTTTCTATCCCTCTGGCATAACATTTATTGAGCACATAAGATTTTCTCCCCAGGTCCAATTCACACTTACAGCTCTCTATGGAATTAAAAAGAGATTAGTGTGTATTAGAATAAAAACAAGACTTTGAAGCATGAGTTGATGTTAAATACTTTAAAAGTTGCTAATCACATCATTATATCAATAATTTGAAAAATAAATATATTATGTATTTGAAAAAGTAATAGCATGTTTTAATGATATGTAAAAACTGAATTAGAGTAAAGACATTGTGATTTTAAATAGGAATGGAAGGAAATTACATTTTGTCACTTAGGTCAAGTTTAATGGTAATTGACACTGGTGTAGCCTTTCAACATGTGACATATCCTTCTTTGAGCTGAAGTAGGCCATTCTGCATCTATTAATAATCCTTCATTTCATTTGGAATTGAGGTCCAAATTTTGCAATAACTAATAAATCTTTCTTAATCTTCCATTTCCTTTATCAGAAATTCTAAAATATATGGATTTACCTTATATAACTTTTTGACTTTTGTGCCAAGTCTAACATTTGGAGGTCTGGTAGACAAATAATTGAAGTAGGAGGAAAAATTATGTAAAACCCCTTAAATTGGTGTTGTGATCAAAAACAATGTTAAAAAGACTATACGTTAATGCTGAAAATATGCTAGATAGGATCTTTTTCTTCTCTTTATTTATTTTTTTAATGTTACATTAAAAAAATATGAGGTCCCCATGTACCCCCCATCCCCTCACTCCACTCCTCTACCCATAACAACAACATCCTCCATCATCATGAGACATTTATTGCATTTGGTGAATACATCTCTGAGCACCGCTGCACCTCATGGCCAATGGTCCACATCGTAGCCCACACTCTCCCACAGTCCACCCAGTGGGCCATGGGAGGACATACAATGTCTGGTAACTGTCCCTGCAGAACCACCCAGGACAACTCCAACCCCCGAAAATACCCCCACATCACATCTCTTAATTCGTGTTCCGGCATTAATGATGATCTTAATTTCTCAGAATCTTAATTTGTTCCTATGTAAAATGAGGGAACAATAAAAGATAATTTTGAAACTCCCATCCAGCTCTTTATAAAATCTGTCTTTCTGTCATATAAAATTATATTGTTATATATACTTTGTTATCAAAAAAGTGTTTTAAACAAGAAGGATAGATAAAATTCATGATTTTATAAAATTTACTTTCAAAATTACTATAGCTCTCTTTGATGATTCTAATTAGATGTTTTACATTCACCAGCTCTAAATAGAGAATGTGAAGAAATAATTCTCACTGGGAAAATATGATGAGGGTCTCATTCCATGGTGATTTCTTACACCCTAACTAAATGATATTCAATTTAAAATAATACTATATGTAATATTCTTTAAGTACATAACTTTAATTCAGTTTCACCCAGCCTTGGTATTATGAAGGAAGGGAACATATTCTTTAATAGGGGATCAAGGAAATTCTCAATTCAGTGGTTTGTCAGTTTGGTTTCTCTTGGAAACAGATGCTGAGGCAGAAATAAAAGTGAAAAATATATGTCTAGGGAAATGCCTGTGCAAGATAAAGGTAGGGAAAGAGCAGGAAAGGCAGAGGAAGCCTTGAGAACACTATGCATGTCTGACTGCCTGGCAGCTTAGTATTAAGTTTCATTTAGGCGATAGGGAACTCCACTGAAAATTTGCCTATTAGTGTCCCAGCTCTATTAATAGTATCTGCTCCCTGTTCACTCAATGATGGGTAGCAGCCATGAGAGAATGTGGCTGGACTTGACGACCTCAAAGAAGTCTCAAAGATGCAGCCGGTGGAGGCTGTCAGCTAACTATACTTCCCAGCAGATTCTCTCTTGACAGGAGATCTGAGCGGCACACCACCATAGCTACCACAATTAGTATCATTTGCATCTTCACAATTTTAAGTGCTCTTCTAATTGTACACAATACATATGAGAGAGTGGACTCTCAAGAAAAATAGGGAAAACATTTAAAATGGAATAAATATGTTTCTTTTTAACTCAAGGTAGATGGTTCTTCATGGAAAGACTTTTGATCCTGGGAAGTTTCTTATAGAGAAAATATGTATTAATACGAGGTGAGACTGAGTGACTTGTTTTCTTTATGAATTACAGAAATTGATTTGAAGGAAGAAACACTGGTGGAACATGAATTATGCCAGTCTATATTACATGTTACATAAATTATTTCACTTAATCTTCATAATAAGCCTGAAACATTCCATCTCAACAAATGAAAAACTGAAATATTTTGGTATAAACAACATGGACTAATAAAACTACCAACCGGTTAATGTGCAGCAATGGAGAGCTGCTAAGAAAACTTATGTTTGATTGGATGCATTGAATTAATTAAGGGTTGTATTTCATCAAGATAAAATAATATCTAGGCAGTCTTATCATGGAAATTGACAGGCAGTCCTCTAATCAAGTGCAGGCCTTAGGTCATGTCATATATAAATATTCATGGAAAATGAATTTTCCATGAAATTTTTCTAAAATTACTTTTCACAATGACTGCTAGTGTCATTCTCATTAGTGACTAGTAGAAAACAAGTAAATATATATGACCAGGAGACTTAAGAATACCAGAGGAGCAGATGCAGACAAAAATGTCAGCAACAATGTGTGAGAATACAGGATGTAAGAATATGTGAAATTGAAAAAATACTCGAGATGACTCCAAAAATATAAGAGAAGAAGACAAAGAAGGAAAAAAATCGTAATTCCAAAGATTTTTTCCCTCTTTTCTAAGACAAACCAGAAAATATATTGATTTTCAAAAGATTCTTATAGTGCATTCAACTGACATAAAAAAAATAATATCAAAGTGTAGAGCACAATACCCTGCAAAATAGATTTTATAAATTTTCAAGGAGTTTGTTGTAATAGGGTACCGGGGGCATGAAAAGGGGATTATATTAATGTTCCTTCTGAACTTCATTACCTTATTAAACTTAATAAAAATATTAAAATATTATATTTTTCTTTGCTCTTGTAATTTATAGCTGTATCTCTGTAAAAAACTGTGGGGAGCCATCCGCTGTGAGACCTATTTACAGCCTGCCACAACATGGCGGATCTCACAACATGGCGGAGTTCACAAATCTGCCCTGTCATTTCCTGGTTCTTCTTCCTCTTTGTTTCTTTGTTCTCCCCTTCCCGCCACAACTCTCTTTGTTTCTTTGTTCTCCCCTTCCCGCCGCAACTCTGGCGACCACAGCAATATGCATGCGCAAGGCACGAGACTCCGCAGACCTGACGGCAAACTGTCAGCCAATCCCCTCCTTGGACCTCTGCCACCCACAATACCAGCCTATCACCTATGTACACGTTCCCTTCCCTCCCTATAAATTCCCGTGTTTTACCCCCAATAAACAAGACTTGATCAGAATCCTGTCTTGTCTCCATTCTTCTCTTGACTCCTGCCCCACCTTGCTTCTTTCCACAGGTCCCTGGATTCGCCCCCGCCGGCTGGAGCAAAAAACGTACATGTACTTGGAATTTTAAATTACTATATACTACAAAGCCAAAATCTTGAATAAAATATAACTTATTCATAAATTCCACTCTTCTGTTCATTTGAAAACTTTAGAGTCATTAATCAAATCCTGATTTATCTGCAAGAAAAGCAGACTATTTTAGCTTTAATTCAAAATATATTGAGATGGGTTTAGTAATAATTTAGCTATACATATGCACTAGACAATTTGCATGTGGAAAGGAAACACCTAAAATAACAAACATCAAAAATAATGTCAGTTAAACCATTTGCACCATATCTTAAAACCTTAGATTAACAGGAAATAAGAATAATGCTATACTTGAGAATTAACTTTATAAAATATCAAAGAAAATATTAATAAAAATAATTTTTAAAAGAATCTTCATAATTGTAATAAATGTAAATAAAGTTAATAGCATGAATTTAATAAAGCTTGTTCATTATATACTTATTGATATCTAGCATAAAATATTATCATACTTGTATAATAATACAATTTAAATGAAAATTGGTTAATTTTTAAAGATTTGAATACACTATTGTAACTGACCCAAAAATGCACAATTAATCTATGTGCCAAAAAAAAAAAAACAACCAGGATGACAATTTGATATTCATTTAGAAGGTAGATTTATTATAATCACATAAAATAAAAATATTGAAATAAATAGCATTAAGTATTATTTCTTTCATTCTGTGTCAGATATAGAGCATGTCTTCCAATTGGTAGGTTTTTCTAAAATTACCAGTTTTTAATAAAAATTTATGTAAAAATAGTTAACATATGTTTTTTCCACTTGTATTTTTTCTTTTAATATCTTGTTTTTTAAAGATACATAGATCATAAAAAATGTTACACTAAAAAACATAAGAGGGAAGCGGACTTGGCCCAGTGGTTAGGGCATCCATCTACCACATAGGAGGTCCGCAGTTCAAACCCCGGGTATCTTGACCTGTGTGGAGCTGGCCCACACGCAGTGCTGATGCATGCAAGGAATGCCGTGCCAAGCAGGGGTGTCCCCACGTAGGGGAGACCCATGCGCAAGGAGTGTGCCCTGTAAGGAGAGCCGCCCAGCACGAAAGAAAGTGCAGCCTGCCTAAGAATGGTGCCACCCACACGGAGAGCTAACACAACAAGATGATGCAACAAAAAAGGAAACACAGGTTCCAGTGCCACTGACAACAACAGAAGCGGACAAAGAAGACGCAGCAAATAGACACAGAGAACAGACAACTGGGGTGGGGGGAAAGGGGAGAGACATAAATAAATAAATCTTTAAAAATATATATACATATATATGAGGTTCCCTTATACTCCACTCCTCAGATCCCCCCATTCCTCCCACATCAACAACCTCTTTCATCAGTGTGGCACATTCATTGCATTTGATGAATACATTTTGGAACACTGCTACACAGCATGGATTATAGTTTACATTGTAGTTTACACTCTCTCCCAGTCCATTCAGGGGATTATGGCAGGATATATGATGTTCTGCATCTGTCCCTGCAATATCACACAGGACAATTCCAAGTCCCAAAAATGCCCGTATATCATACCTCTTCTTCTCTCTCCTTGCCCTCAGCAACTCCAATGGCCACTGTCTTCACATCAATGATATAATGTCTTCCATTGCTAGAGTCAAAATAATTTTATAGTAGAATACCAGTAAATTCACCCTAATCCATATTTTATTCCTCCATCCTGAAGACCCTGGAATGATGATGTCCACTCTACCTCTAAATTGAGAGTGGGCTTAGATCCCACATGACTGTTGAGTGGGATTCTCCTGGTTGCAATTGTAGACTCTTTTGGTTCTTTGGTATGGTGGTTGACCATCCTCACCTCCCTGTTAGCTGAGCTGGGTAAGTCCAATGAGCCAAAGAGTAGGTGTAGCAACTCTACTGAAGCTCTAGGCCCAGCTGGCATATGGGTAGTCCAGAGACTCAAGTCTCCTGAGCCCACACCCGCCCAACGCCAAGTAGTTTCAGTAAAAGTGACAGAAGGGGCATGTGTAGAGAGGTCACATCTGAGTCCAACTCCATCACACTCAGGAGCACAAATTCCAAAGTAGGGTCCACTGGCAAGGCTCTGAACTCCAGAGCCAACTGCCATGACAGTAGAACACAGGTGTCTCCATAGCCCTCAGGAGCACCAGTACCTGGAGTTGTATCTATTTTTGTTGTCTCTGAGATCCTGCTGAGACTTGCAAAAGTGTGACCCTTCCAATGACCTTCCAACTCATTTTGAAGTCTCTTAGCCATATAAACTCATTCGTCTTTATCATTTCTCCCTTTTTTTTTTCAAGGTCTTTTTCTAGTTGCATCACCAGTTGGTGCTTGGTAGTAGTCCCTCTGCATTAGGGTGACTCATCCCAAGGAGTCATGTCCCACACTGGGGGGGAAAGTGATGCATTTGCCTGCTGAGTTTGTCTTAAAGAGCAGCCATGTTTGAGCAACATGGAGGCTCTCAGGAGGTAACACTTAGTACCCTGCGGCTCTAAGCCAAGTTGAAATTTCAAGCACACAGGTTCATAAGCTTAGTCATCAGTATCATGGGTCCCTCATTGGACCATACTTTTTCACTGGTCTCTGACCTTGCACTTGGGGGATTGTTGCTGCTCCATTGGAGAATGTAACAGAGTTCCCTGGAATGGAAACTCAGCACTCCCTCTGTTGTTGCGTGAAACTCTACCCATTAGGTAAATACACAACAAACATCCTAACATATCTATATACCTATATGTATGATGTAACCAAAAATTTATAAAACTGTACAGTCTAAAATGTAAATCATAATGTAAATCATAATGGAACCATGGTTAGTACCTATGTTTCAATATCTGTACATCAGTTGTAAAAAAATGTGACATCCACATGTAAAATATCATTGCTGGGGAAGGGGTAAAAGGATTTGATCTTGGGCATATGGGAGTCCCCTATATTCTATATGTGACTTTACTGTGACCTAAAACTTTTTTGAACACATAATAAAAAAAAAAAAAGGATGTAGATGCTGAGGAAGAAATGGGGGTGATTGCTTTGCCATTGTGCATACAGGGCAACACCTATTATAGTGATAAAAGGTAAAATGTCAAAAAAAATTTTTATTATATTTTTCACGTTTACTGCTCTAATTTATTTTTTACTTTGTTTTAGTTTTTCTAAATTATTATGTATTCTATTTCTAATCTTTAAACCTACCATTACTATTCATTTTCCTATTAATGAATTTGACAATGTATTAGCATATTAGTCAGCTAAACGGGTGCTGATGCAAAATATCAGTAATTGGTTGGTTTTTATATAGGGTGTTTATTTGGAATAAGACCTTACAGATACCAGGCCATGAAGCGTAAGTTACTTCCCTCACCAAAGTCTATTTGGAGCAAGATGGCTTCTGATGTCTGTGAGGGTTCAGGCTTCCTGGGGCTTGCTTTTCACTGGGTTCAGGGTTCCTTTCTTCCCGGGACTGACTTCTCTTTCCTCTGTGATCTTACTTGCTGGGGCTCCAGCTTAAGTCTTCAGCATCAAATTCCAACATCAAAACTCCAAAATCAGAAAACCCCAGATCTGTCCTTTGCCATGCTTTTTATCTGTGAGTCCCCATCCACCCAAGGGTAGGGTCTCAACACTCTATTCATAACTCAATCATGCCCAGGTATAAATCAGATTACAAACATAATCCAATACCTACTTTTGAAATTCATAACCATATCAAACTGCTAAAATTAAGTTTCATTTTTGAAGAAATATTGGCTCACAGAGGAGTTCAACAATGGCAGAGGAGGAGCACTGATATTGGATGTCATTGATGGGGGATGCATGGATGGCAGGGAGTTCTCCAGGGCATGCATAATATATTTTTAATATATATTATTTTAATAGGTGTATTTACAGTATTCCCTATTGGATTCTAAACATTCAACCTAAACATGATGTCTAGTAAATTTTCATTTTGTTAGTTGGAAATAGTTATGTATACAAGAAAGTGATCTTACAAAAGAAATTTCTCGTGCCTAGTCCTACCTATACTCCAATCTGACTAGGCCACATCTGTAAAAGCCACTCAACCTGAGTTCCAAGTCATTTACCTGCAAAATGAGGATAATTATTGAACCAAATTTAGAGGTCTGGCTGATATGAGCATTAAATTGCACAATATCTAAAAGAAATTAACACTGGGATTTGCACATAGGCAATATGTGATAAATTATGATTAATATTTTATTTATGACTAGGAAATACTCATTAGATGACAAATATCATTAAAGGGAGTAATACAGGCTGGAAAGTTGAAAATACAAGATATATTTTTGTTAAACCATTACTCTTTGCCACAAATTAGAAAAAAAACTTTCTTACAGTTTTAGCTGGAACATCATTATTTATAAAACAGATAAATTGTCAACATATTGTTTTCTCTTATGCTGTAACTAATTTTCATTTTCAGAAAAATGATTTTAAAAAAAAAGATCACAGTTACTGAGGTTTCTAATTCTCCTTTATTCAGTTCTCTAATCTATTTTCAATGAAGAAGATAATATTCATTTACCATCATATTTGCAAACCTCATGTGTTAAGAATTCTCATTTGTTATTGCTCACCAAAATTTTGTAGACCATAAAAATCATTGCCCTTATTTAAAATTGAAAAATGGGAATTTAAAACATTAGATTTTTTTCTCTCAAGGTCACAATGAGAAGGTACAGTTTGAGAAAAGATTAGAATATGAATATTTTAACTAATGTATTACTTTTATTCCAAATCTTTGCTAATTACATAATTTTAATTTTTTGATTCTCATTTCAAATGGATGTTCACAGAATGAGATTTATTTATCATGGAAACTAAGACATCTAGTACTTGACAGTCTTCCTCCTCAACAAGACTTATTTACATTGTTGAAAGAAGCAATAAAAATAAGAAGTGTGCCAGTGTGGAAAGCAGTTTAGCAGATCCTCAAAATGTTAAAACAGAATTACCAAGGACCCTACAATTTCACTCGTAGGTATATACCCAAAGAAATTGAAAATAGATGTTTGCTTTCCAAAACACCCACTCAAACAGATATATGCACACCAGTGTCCTTAGTGGCATGAGTCACATTAGCCAAAAGGTGACTGTCTGTCAGTCAACAGATTGTGAATACCCAAAATGTGGTACTGCTACATGATAGAACATTACTCACCGGTGAGAGGGAATGAAATTCTGAGACCTGCAGCAACATGGATGAACTTTGAAAACTATGCAGAGTGAAACAAGCAGGGAAATACCGTGTGGTCTCAGGTAGATGAAATATTTAGAAATAGCCAATTTGTAGAGAAAAAGTAGATTAGAGGTGGCCTGGGGAGGGATGTAGGGTGTTGTTGCTTGGTGGTAACACAGTGTTTGTCAATTTTGGAATATTAAATAAAATTAGCACTGGGGTGCTTTCCGCATCCTGAGAAGAAACCTCAGGACTCTGCTTGGAATTACCCTAGCTCCCTTGAAGCCTGGGGCAAAAAAGAGAAAGAAGAAAAATTAGAGAAAAGCATAGCGCTCAGTTGAGCAAGGTTTTGTTTGAATTCATTTATATGGTAATTTAATGTTGTGAGACCCATTTATAGCTTCTTTATGTAAAGATCTGTTGGAAATAGTAAAAACAACACAGAAGGATATAATCTGAAAAGCAAAGTTCCCTTCTTCCTTTCACTTATAATATTACATCATAAAGGATAACACTGTGAAAATTTAAATATATAAGCCCCAAATATAATTAAATAAACTTTTAAGCAATGTAAATTGAGACCAGAGGGTGTAAATATCAATATCATGAAACTAGAAAGAATGGAAAACTTTGAGACATAGAAAAAGACTATTTGACACTGCAAAAAACCAAACTACCTAGCACTGGACAATTTCTTGATAAACAACGTAAGAAGACAACAGAAGAATTACATGGGGAAGCAGATTTGGCCCAGTGGTTAGGGCGTTGGGCTACCACACGGGAGGTCCGTGGTTCAAACCCCGGGCCCTCCTTTACTCGTGTGGAGCTGGTCCAAGCGCATGCTGATGTGTGCAAGGAGTGCCCTGCCACACAGGGGTGTCCCCCGTGTAGGAGAGCCCTACGCACAAGGAGTGCACCCCGTAAGGACAGCCTCCCAGTGTGAAAGAAAGTGCAGCCTGCCTAAGAAAGGCGCCGCCCACACGGAGAGCTGATGCAACAAGATGACACAACAAAAAGAAACACAGATTCCCATGCCACTGACAACAGAAGCGGACAAAGAAGACACAGTAAATAGGCACAGAGAACAGACAACTGGGGGGGGGAGGGGAGATAAATAAATAAATAAATAAATAAATAAATAAAAGAATTATATGTAAGATACCTGAAATACCCTAAAAATATAATCATAAACTAGATTTGGTCAGAAGTTCTATAAAATATAGTTATGCTTAATGTTACCTTTTCATGATAAAATTAAATCATGATTAGATTGTTTTAAAGAAAAGGTCCCATGAGTTTCTACATTAAACATGAGTTAATTCTAATGTGATTTTCAGTCTTGATACAATGAAATTTACAGTTTTTTTAGTATGCTTGGACTGGAAAATTGAATTTGAATTTCTTCACCAACCTAGTAATATTTAACACAGTGACTATGACTTCATAGATCGTGATATAAACAATATTAGTCTGGACAGTTCATATTCCCCCAGAGGTTAAAAATATCTGTGTTTACTTCCTTGCATCAGTTTTAATGGTAATCAGAAATAATATTGAATATGGAAAAATTATTTAAAAGCACAACACATAATTTTAGGCTTATTCCTCAATTGTTAACAATTTCTTCTCTATCAAAGGTACATAGAAATGTGCCTTTCCTATCTATACCAGAGGAGATAGATATATTTTCTTTCATATAGGCATTCCACAAACATCTTTCAGAGATATTGCAGATTTGGTTCCAGATTGTCACAACAGAGCAAATATGACAATAAAGCAAACATAGGAAATTTTTCATTTACCAGTGCATATAAAAGTTATGTTTATACTACACTGTATTCTACTAAGTGTGTGCAAGAGTATTATGACTAAAAACAATGTATATACCTTAATTTAAAAATACTTCATTGCTGAAAAAAAAAATGCTAACCATTATGTGAGCCTTCAGTGAGTCATACTCTTTTTTTCTAGTGGAGGAGTTTGAATCAAGATTGATGGCTATTTACTCGTCAGGGTGGTGTTTGTTGAAGGTTGGGATGACTGTGACAATTTCTTAACAAAAAGCAAAAATGAAGTTTGTCACATCAATTGACTTTTCTTTTCATGAAAGAGTTCTCTGTAGCCTGTGATACTATTTGATAACATTTTATCAACAGTAGAACTTTCAAAATCAGAGTCATTTCTCTCAAACCCTGCAGCTGTTTAATTTAAGTTTACGTAATGTTCTAAATCCTTTTTCATTTCAACAGTGTTCACAGAATCTTTACCAAGAGTAGATTCCTTCAATTTCTTTTCTCATCCAGAAAAATCAGCTCCTTATATGTTAAAGTTTTATCATTAGATTGCAGAAAATTAGACACATCTTCTCACTCCACTTCTAATTCTAGTTTTCTTGTTTAGTTCTACCACATCTGCAGTTACTTCCTCTGCTGAAGTCTTGAACCCTTCCCTCAAAGTCATCCATGAGGATTGGAATCAATTTTTTCCAAACTGCTATTGCTGTAGGTATTTTGACTTCCTCCCATGAATCATGAATGTTCTTAATGGCATCTAAAATGGTGAGTCCTATAGAAGGTTTTCAATATACTTTTCTCATACCATCAGAAGAATCACTATCTGTGGCAGCTATAGCCTTATGAAATGTATTTTTTAAAATAATAAGACTTGAAAGTCAAAGTTACTCCTTGATCAATGGACTGCAGAATGGATGTTGTGTTAGCAGGCATGAAAACAACCTTCATCTTGTTGTACATCTCCATCACAACTCTATGCTCAATTCTTTCATTACCAATGAGCAGTAATATTTTTAAAGGAATCTTTTTTCTGCAAGTAGGTCTCAACAGGGGCCTTAAAATATTCTGTAAACCATGTTGTAAACATATTTGCTGTCCTCTGGGTTTTGTTGTTCCATTTATGGAGCATGGGTAGAGCAGATTCAGTATAATTTTTCAGGGCCATAAGATTTTCAGAATGGTAACTGAGAACTGCCTTCAACTTAAAATCATTAGCTTAATAATGTCTAGCTATGGAAGTCCTACATGGCATCTTCTTTCAATAGAAGGCTGTTTTATCTACACTGAAAAATCTGTTGTTTAGCTAAGCAAATTTCATCAACTATCTCAGCTAGATCTTCTGGATAACTTTCTGCAGTTTCTTTGACAGCACTTACTACTTTACTTTGATGTTAAGGACATGGCTTTTTTCCTTAAACCTATTGAATCAACCTCTGCTAGCTTCAAACTTTTCTTCTGCACCTTCAACTCTCTTAGCCTTCACAAAATTGAAAAGAGTTAGGACCTTGCTCTCAATTAGGCTTTGGCTTAAGGGAATGTTTGGTCCATTTGCTTTTCTTTCCAGACCAATAAAACTTTCTCCATGTCAGCAATAAGACTGATGCCACTCTTTTATCGTTTGTGCACCCACTGGAGTAGTTTTAATTTCCTTCCAAAACTTTTCAACCACATTAAAATCTTGGCCAATTGTATGGTTCATGCTTTTGACATGCTCTCCTTACTAAGTATAACCACTTTTAGCTTTTGCTTTAAAATGAGCATTGTGAAACTCCTCATTTCACTTGAACATTTAGAGGTCATTGGAGGGTTATTAATTGGCCTAATTTCAATATTGTTTTGGCTCAGGGGATAAGGAGGCCTGAGGAGACAGAGAGAGAGAACAGTCAGAGGAGCAGTCGGAATACTCAGATTTATCCTTTAAGATTGCAGTCTATATGGTTGCAATTCTTGGCACCCCAAAACAATTACAATAATAACATCAAAGACCACTGCTTACAGATCACAGTAACAGATATAATAAGGAAAAAAATTATAAATATTGCAAGCATTACCAAGTATGATACAGAGACATGAAGTGAGCACATTGTTGTAAAAATAGCACCAGTAGACTTGCCAGATGCAAGGTTACCACAAACCTTCAATTTGTTGAAAATAAATAAAAATTAAAGATTAAAAATAAAAAAGATCACTCTTTCCAAAGCACAATAAAGCAAATAAAATGAGGTATGCCTGTATACTCCAAACTTGTTTTTTTTTTTTTAAGATTTATTTTATTATTTATTTCTTTCCTCCCCCCCCACCCCCACCCCCGTTGTCTGTTCTCTATGTCTATTTGCTGCGTCTTCTTTGTCCACGGCATGAGCATCTGTGTTTCTTTTTGTTGCGTCGTCTTGCTGCATCACCTCTTCGTGTGTGCGGCACCATTCCTGGGCAGGCTGCACTTTCTTTCACGCTGGGCGGCTCCCCTTACGGGGCGCACTCCTTGTGCGTAGGGCTCCCCTACGCAGGGGACACCCCTGCATGGCACGGCACTCCTTGTGTGCATCAGCACTGCGCATGGGCCAGCTCCACACGGGTCAAGGAGGCCTGGGGTTTGAACCACGGACCTCCCATGTGGTAGATGGATGCCTTAACTACTGGGCCAAGTCCACCACCCAAACTTGTTTTATATGTAACAACATTTCTCAGACACTGAACTATCACTGAAGGCTGAACAAACAGACTCACATGACTTACAGATCTTACCCAATATAACTTTTACTAACAATTAGGAGAGAATGCAAGAGAAAAGCAACACTACCAACCTAGAATATGTCTCTGGGAGGACCCAAACCACCCATCTCAGCTTCCCAAAATACCCCTTTCCTCACTGGGTGATATTTTTGTTTCAGGACAGCAATCAAGTGCTTTGCACATGACAGGTTTGTGTGGTGAACTGACTTATTTGCACTATACTTCAGTTTTTATACTCCATTTGTCACATAGCTAGACTACACTAGTAACTCCATTTTCCAGCTATTGCTCAAAAACCCATAAATTCAGGTTTGTTTACATTAAGCTAACAAGACATAATATTTATATCCTCTTGAAATACTTTTGAATAAAAACTGAGTGTATCTGAACAGAGACCAAGGTTTCTTCCAGCTAGAAAATTCTATCAGTATGTATGGGAGGAGAACTGGTGAAGTTAAAGCTGCTTCCAAGTATGGAAGAACCAATTTACAGATGGGTTTGTTACCTACTCTTTCCCTGATATCTATCCACATTAGTATGAAGAAATCTATCTCATATTTTGTGAATGCAGGTTTATCTGTTATTTAATGATGTTGTATTGTTTTTAATATTTACCAGATCCTATTGATAAATGTTATGCTTGCTTCAAGCATTCTTTGCAATAAATAATGCTGAAATTTGCAACCAAATATTTTTTATAGCTTCCTCCCTTACAACTGTGCATGCCCTTTTGACTAAAGGTCTGGAAAATGATATGCAAGTGAAAGTGTTGGTGAAATATCCAGGATGTATCCTTATAAGAGACTTAAATTTTAGAAGTCTGACTTCTGGGAGACAGATTACATAATTTTCAATTTTGGTAAATATAACAAAATAGCTTTCAAAAAATTTATACCAATATACATTCATCATATCATTGACAATGTGTAAGAGTGCTCTTTTTCCACACCCTGGCAGCAATGTATTTTCTCAAACTTTTTCATCTTTGTTAACTTGATAGCTAAAAGTAGTATTTTTATTTGTTTTTCTTTCTTTATGAATGAATTTAATATTATATAGGATAAAATTTGTAAAAAAAAAAAAAAGGAAGAATGTCCAAAGTGCCAGAGAATTAAAGTGTATTTAACATTGCATTTCTCATCTATTAAAATAAGTTGAGGAGTGGGAAGCCCGGGGCTGATATGGCTGCATCAAAAAATTGCCATGATTGAGACTCATAGCTTTGAACTCAGCGTCATGTTCCAAAGAGCTTTTGGAGCCTCAGCTATCATAAACGTGGTTTAAAAAAGGAATGAAGACAAAGAAAAAGAAGCAATGAAAGGTGTGCCTCTTCTCTTTTTAAAGGAACTATTGAATGTCTCCAAAAATCACCACTTCTATATTTTCCATTCCATTGGCAAAATAGCCAGATACAGCTGCAAGGAAGGCAGCTATAACATAGGGGATTTGTTTGTTTATTTTTACTAAGGGAAGTAGGATAATAGCTATTAGGAGACAGCTAGTAGTCTCTTAGTGTGAACATCTTTTCATAGGTTTAACAAACATTGGTATTTCATTTTGTCTGTGTATTGCATATTCATATTGATGGCAAATTTTCATTTTTTCTTTATTCATTTTTTAGAGTCCTTTATATATTTTGGCATTTAAGGTTTTTTCTTAGTTTGCAAGACCTACTATAACAAATATCACAAACTGGTTTTGGCATAACCACAGGAATTTATTGGCTCATGGTTTTGAGTCTACAGAGAGAGGAGATGGCCATGTGGCAATGGAAACAGATTGAGTTATGCCACAAGTCAAAGCACACCAAAGAATATTGACAAATACCTGAAAGAGAGACATGGAACTGATTCTTGCCTACATCCTTCAGAGGGAAGATGGTCTTTCAATAATAATTTTTTGTTGTTTCAACCCATTCAGTTTGTGATACTTTTTAATAGCAGTTTCAGGAAAAAAAGGGCAGGGTTCTACAAAAGTTGTACAGATGCATGTGTGCTTTTTGAAACTTTCCAAATGAAAAAAAAAGCATGTAATTAAAACCCAATATATTCAATTTTATTATTAGTTTAAGCAAATCATGTATAATTTATTAGGAAAAACAAAAAAAATATTACATTAGTGAAGAAAAAAGTCACAGAAGTATTTGTTCTGATACATCATCTAAGATGTCAGAAGAAAATCACAAGAAAACCATGACTTCATTGTACAATACCCTAAAGAGAGAAAGAGAGACAGAGAGAGAGAGAGAGAGAGAGAGAGAGAGAAATTCACTAAAAGTGAACTATTAGCATATTTACGGTGTGATATTAATATAGTAGAGAAAATATACACATAAAATATATGTGTATGCCATTTAATAAAATTGTCCTAGAACTTTATCTGAAAAAGTACCCATTCAAAGATAGCGCGAAAGATGAAAATAATAATTTAAATCATTGACATTTTGTACTAGAAAATATTATGGCAACAATTTCATTTTATTGTTTATTTTATTTATTCCTAATGAAAATGTAAAATCATCAAGTCTAGAAATCAATTTCACTGTCTTTATGTATAGAAGAATAAAAGGATGCCTGGATATTTTTTAACAATACAAAGCTATAATATGGACATCTTTTTAATTCCATGTGAGTAAAATAAAGCACCCATTACATTGCATAAATTGGCAACCATCATAACCCTCAAATTTCCTATGAAATCATAAATGAACTTTGTGGAATTAACAATTCCAGAACATATTGTAATTATGTTAGCAACACTGCTTCTCATGTAAAAATGTCATAGAAAATGAATGATGTTAATATTTATCCTATGAAAAAGAGTTTCATAGTTCACATGGTAACTTAAACCTCTAATGGCTAATCAGAAATGTTATAACTTATGAAATGTAGCTCACTATGTCTGCCGGATTGTTTTGTTGATGATATTAATGCTGTATTCAGGTTTAGGAAGAAAAATTGTTAAAAATGTAGAAGAGTAATCTATATGACATTCTTTGCCAGTTCCTTTTTTCAGTGCAACTGAAGACTCAGACTTGAAGGGTCATCTCAAGAAATCATTTAAGTTATTCATGGCCAGATTGCAGGAAACAATTATTTTCCCCATCTTCTGCACTCCTATAGAATTTTACATACATTGTAAGCTTATTATAGAAAAATTATCGTATTTTTCATTATATTTAAAATCATTCTTCTCTAGTAGAATATAATGTTCTCTAGGGCATTATTTCCACATAGTACATGCTCAATAAATGCCAATGTTACAATTAAATGGAAGAGCATGTGGTGTCATTCTGAGGTCTGGACATTAATATTTCCTTGGTGGAAGCAAACCAAAATCAACTATTGGAGGTATAACTCATTCTTAAAGCCAAGTATATTTGGGTGAAATCCAAGTCTTAAATTAAGTTGGAAAGATATATATTTCCTATTCTAATGGACTGTATAATTTAATTCATCAGAAAACATTGCTTCTTTGCCAAGAGCAGCTCCTTTATCTAACCTTATCATATGGTTTGGAAAAAGATTTCTTTGTTTCCTCAATTGGTTCAGCTTGATTTCTCCTGAGTGAAACCACATTTGAGAGAATGGACAAGATGTAGATGACAAGAGGGAAGAAAGCAATCAAGAGCTTCTAAAAAACTAATTATCAATTTACTGGACTCTATTCAAAAAGAGCCCTGTAAAACCACATGAAATGAAATTGGCATAAACCCCAAAACTCAAAACATTCTGCAACTTTCAAAAATACCTATTTAATCTAAGATGTACCAAGAGTACACTTAACTGGTGGACTCAACTACAAAAGTTTAAAAAGATTGCTTTATTCATTCATTTCCTCATTTATTCACAAACATATTTTAAGCTCTTTTTGTGTGTCAGAAACATCTCAAGATAGTGAGAACTCAAAGAGAAGTAATGCAGAAATGCTTTCATGAAAGAATTTGATGGAGAGTGCATGGTAAGTATGGGTTTCTATTGTCCAAGTGTAGCATTAAGATCAAAGAATGAATAACACTGGTGCCACTGAATATGTGCAATTTAGAAGGTAGATGGAAATATATTTCCCCTATATTGAAAATTTTATAAGCTAATTTCATAAATAAATGTTTATTTCTCTTACTTTAAATTAAATAAGATCTACCAAATGACATGAAATTATTTTTAGTAATTTTTACTTAGTTTTAATATTAAAGATGGCATACCAAAAAAACCCCAAAAACTATCCCCATTTTCTCATTCAAAATCCATGGGAGATATATTATGTGTGAAGCCTTGGAATATAAAATGAAAAGATCAAATTCAGTGCCCTTGATAATTAAATCATAATGATTTTCTCACATGTCAAACATACAAGAGAATAAATTGTTTCACCCCAAAGAGTTCAGGGAAATCTTCACTGAATAGTAGAAGAAATGGAACCCTGACAGGTAAGAGAGCATTTGTAAAGGTAGTAAGGGAAAAGAAAATCATGTCATGTTGGTAAACAATATTTTCCAATAAAGGGAGCAGAGAGTATATTTTTATAGAGAGAGAGAGGAGGGGTTAGGTATTAAAGCCTCCTGCTTCTAACAATGGTAAGGACTGAGCCATTGTGGAACCCTCTTGTTTGAAACCATAAGAATATTGCTGGCAATTTTTAATATTTTTTAAAAGGGAGTAAGAGATGAGTTTGCAAGAAATCAGAATGTGCATACAATACAAACAAAACGTTAACTGTAATCCAGAGTAGTGAGTTAGTGAATTGTCACTCTAATCTTGGAGATAGGATAACAGATATGGGGTGTGTATCAAATCCTCATTGAGGCCATAATGACTAAAGGATACAGTTCTTATATCCAGAAAGTGACAGTAGAAGATTTTTGCTGAGAGAGAACTGAAACTTGGACATAAAGCCAGGAACTTAAAAAGACTGCCTCTCAAAGCATTGCACACTTATAAAAAAATAACAACAGGCCAACAGAATTTTCATGAAATTAAATGAGAAAAATCTGTGACATATATATGTGTGGAGTCCAAATTGCACTACCTGCCTGGTGAAAGAATGGCCAACATGAGTAATTAATGTAAAAACTAGTGCCTGACTGGCTGAATCCCTGAACTTCTGAAAAAGCAAATGAAAAACTACTTTTTAGGAATATACATACAGTCCAATATGAGACTATAATAGCAAAACAAAAAGAAAAAAAATAAATAAAGCCAAAACAAAGGGCTATTGAAAATCACTTTATGAAATAAACTGCCTTGAAAGAGAATCAGCTAACACAACGATTAAAAGGAATAACACTCTAAGAATTTGAGGTAAAAATATATTTAAGTTTATAAAATAATATTTTAAATTATTACAAAGATCTAAAAAGGAATGGAAATTGTAATGGAAAAATTAGACAATACAAAAACAGAACAGTCAGATTTTATAAAGAATCAAATAGAGCTCTAAAACTCTGGGAAAAAATACAAACACATATACACACATACACATAGAAATTAAAAACTGCATCTATGGGTTAAATGCTAAATTGTACACAGAGCTGTTAAAAGCAGACATCCCCAAAAATAGCCACTGAAATTGATAAATCTACCAGGGGTTAGAATCTCAAATGCTTTGTGTTTTATACAGTACTTGAAAAACTCTAGATTTTAAACTTTTGATAGCAGGGTTGAGAGGGTGGAGAAAATGGGAAATTCCTAAAAGCAAGGGACTCAACATTATCTGATTTGCATTTTTCCAAGATTTTCCAGAGGTGATGAATGGAAAATGATAGCAGAGTCAGGGATCCCAGTTAAAACACTCTTTCAATGTTACAAGTCTGGAAAAAACAGTGTTTAACCAAAGCTATGCCAGGGGAAAGTGTTCATTTTTTTTTTTTTTTAAATAAGATCTTGTCTTAGTTCACCATTTTGAAATGACACCACACACTGTTTGGCTTAAACAAGAATTTATCTCATGGTTTTCAAGGCTAGAGGTCCAACATCAAGGATTTGGTAGAACTTGCTTTCTTAAGGAGTCTATAGCCTCCCAGCATTACTCCCCTAGGTAGAAATCTCTCTTTGGATTTACTCCTCTGGATTCCATTGACTTCTGGCTTCTATTTACATGTCCAATTTCCTTTCCTTATAAAGATTTCAATCATCCTGAATTAAGTCTGCCCTCATGCAGTTTGGCCATACATTAACCAATTATAAGTCTTATTTACAAATGTGTATCATACCTACAAGAATACAGATTAAGAGTTGAACAAGATCTTTTGTGAGGGACCTGATTCAAACCCCAACAGACATAAAATTGATTACACCTGTTGAATGTGACAAGTAAAATAAAGAAAGAAATGTAATTAACATGATTCTCTACTTGACAACTGGTAAATCTTTTATAATTGACTACTTTAAGTATGCAAGTAAAGTTGAGCTTGGGATTTTTATGAAACGTACAGATGGAAATGCTCAGATGATAGAATTAAAGGGATTTCAAAGATAAATCAGGATTAGAATTTTAATTGAGGAATCATTAATAGTTCATGGAGTAGGATATAAAAGGGAGAAAAGAAAAGACATAAAAATAGAACCCTCAAAATAATACACATTTAAGGGCCTAAGAGAAGAAGGTAAATGGAGAACCAGAAGGGATCAACATTGGGAAAGCAGAAGGTAAAGACACATGAGTCAGTTATATGTAGAGTCAAATATTGCAGAAAGGACAGAAAAGATAAGGACTGAGGAAGATCTTAACAACTTTCATGGTTTACTGAATGTGTTAATAAGAAAACACATATATTGCTATATCACCTATCTTAATAACTGTATTTTTTATTATTTTTTTTTATAATGCTACACATGATTTCAAAATATTATTCTAGAAGTCATCCCTAGAACCTCAGAGATTATGCTTTAGATATAGCACTCTTCAATAGAACTGAATCATTCAGTTACGTGATTTTAATATTTTTAGTAACCACAATAAAAATAAAAGAAATAGAAAAAACAATTAAAACAATATATATTTTTCAATCTGTTACATCCAAAATGCTATTATGCCAATGTGTAATCAACATAAAATTACATTTTTTATATTCTTTGGATTGGGTGTTTGAAACCAGGTGTGTAATTTACACTTATATGTCATTTATAACTAGCTGTTTTTCAAGTGCTCAGTAATCTCATGAGGTTAGTGGTTTTTTAATTGAACTGCACAATTCTCAAGAACTAGTTATTAGCTTCTTTGTTTTGTTTTTCGTATGAAGCTCTTGTTAGTATTCCGTGTTATATAGCTTAAGCATTTATCAAAGGATCTGGCAAACTGTGAAATGGAGAAGACAAACTGGGCAGAGGAGTAGGGACAATTGTGTGATTAACAGAGTTGTGAAGTGAATTGAAGGTATAAGAAAGTAGAAAAAAAGGCTTGCAAGTTAATCTAGCTAGCTATCACTATAATAAAATTGCAAACTTGATATAAATTCCATTTCAAATAATACATAGTATTAGCTTCTTATTGTTCCTGTATCAAATTACCACAAATTTAATGGCTTAAGACAACACAAGTTATGATCTTATAGTTTGGGTAGTCAGAAAGCCCAAATGAGTTTTGGTGGACTGAAACCATGATGTTGATAGGCCAGGCTCCCTTGAAAGAATAGGAAAAAATCTATGTTCTTGAGAAAAAAAAAGAAATAAAGGGTCTTCATTAACAAGAAAATAACAAAAGATTGTATTAGTAATGATGAAAATAACCTAATTCAATTTTATTGAGTAATACCACTGCTAAAGAAATTGGGGCATTATTTTAAATGACAATTGCAATTATTTCCTCTATCTATAAGCAAATATATAAGAGATATTTAAGGATATTAGGTATAAATAAAAGTACAGAGAACTGTATATATATGTGAACTTGTAATTTTTATTTATGCCGTTTTATCTAGGTTCAACATTACATAAAATATAATAACTAGGAAGTGAAATTTTGACATTATATATGATTAATCAATTTAGCTAATGATTTTTTACAAAATCTTAACTGTGCATTGACATGGTATACATTACTATACCACTACTTGATGATATATTATGATTAAAGAAATTTAAATGGTGACAATATCAATTTCTTAAAAAATACAAGCTGGCATTATTAAATTTGAGGTTTAAAGCTACAGTACTCAAAATGTGTGGTACATATAGACCAATGGAATAGGATTGAGATCTCAGAATCAAAATCCTTACATTTATGGCTATTTGATTTTTGACACAGTGCCAAGTCAACTTGTAGTGGCAGAGAGAAGTCGGGTGTACATGGTATCAAAGACCAGGATGTGAGAATTCTGAGAAGGAAGATGATTTATTTTGACGGGTCAGACTCAGTGGACTCTTGTCCCGATAAAAACTGAACCCTGAATAGAATTCGTGGGTTCCTTTTATACAGAGGAAATAAGAGTGGAGAGTCAAAGAGTACTTGTATGCAAAAGGACTTTTCTTCAAGTGTTTTATCTGAGTATTAGATAGGTTATTTCCTCCAGTTAAGCTTGATTTAACACATATCCCCCACATACCAGGTAGGCTTGAGTTAACATATATCCTCTACATTCCAGATAAACTTTTAAAATAAACCACCCACATTCCAGGTAAGCTTGACACATTTGACTTGCATCCTCCCTGAATATCCAAAGTTTATAGAGTTCATACTTCTCAGTTGGCTTTCTAGGCATATTTGGATATAGGGTTTTACAGGTTCCAGCTGGATGGATGGATTTTCACATAACAGAGTTTGATATTTAACCAGGCAGCTGTTAGTTAGCCAGTGTGTTCCTTTGGCTTCTAAGATTGTGATTACTACATGCAGAACCTGAACAATTATAAGCTGCCCAAGAGTTAATTTTATGGCTTCTAGTGTTAATGTTGCTGAAGCTGCTACAGCTTGCAGGCATGAAGGCCATCCCTGGGCTACAGTGTCTAGTTGTTTGGAGAGATAAGCTACAGGTCTTTGCCAGGAACTGACGTATTGAGTGAGTCCTACTGTGATGCTTTGGTGGTTATGAACATAAAGGTAGAAAGACTTACTGAGATCTGGAAACCCAAGCCTCTGTGCTTCCATTAGAGCTTGTTTAAGAGCAGTGAAAAGTGTATTTCTGAGTGCTTTCCCAGAGCAAAGGATCATGACCTTCCTCCTTTTTGACTTCAAATAAAGGGTGCATGAGGACTCCAAAATTGGGGATCCAATTGTGGCAGAATCCAGCCTCTCCAAGGAACTCTCACAGCTTCCAGTGGGTGTTGGGCTCAGGGAGACTACAGATTGCTTTCTTTCTTTCAAGTCCCAATTCACAGCACCCCTGCATTATTTTATAACCTAGATATTTGACCTGAGGTAGGCATATTTAGGCTTTTTTCTTAGACACCCGATAGCTTTTATGCTGTAGATGCTTTAAAAGGGCATGGGTTCCATCATCACAGACTTGGTAGGTGGGATTTCTGAGAAAGAGGTCATCTACATATTGAAGGAGGAAATAGTTATGGCTTTCTGGTTTAAAGGATTTGAGATCACTGGCCAGGGCTTGTCCAAAAATAGTGGGTGCATTTTTAAATCCCTGAGACAATTGCATCCATGTTAGCTGCTGCTTTTTGCCTGAGTTCAGATTGTCCCACGTAAAGGTGAAAATTGGCTGGCTCCAGGATGCTATCCGAATGCAGAAGAAGGCTTCCTTAAGATCTATGCATGAAAAGTAGATTGCTGATGAGGATATTAAGCTGAGAAGAGTATATGGAGTAGAAATTGCAAAATGGAGGGTTATTATTGATGAGTTAACTGTTTATAAGTCCTGGACCAGGAGGTAATCCCCATTAACTTTTGTAACTGGAAAGAGTGGGGTATTCCACAGAGACTGTCACGGCCATAATATGCCTTTCTTCAGTAATCTCTGAACATGTAGCTGGACTTTTTCTTGTGCTTCACGTGGAACTGGTTATTGCTTTATGCTTACTGGACTGGTTGTGGGCTTTATTTCAATAATAACTGGAGGAATGTCATGTGTCATCCCGGTTGGGTTATCCTCTGCCCATACTTTGGGCACATCTTCAAAGGGCAGCTGTGTGGCTATGGATTGGCCAGTTTCACTGAGGCAGAACAGTCTCCATTCCTCCTGCTGAGGAAGGGTTAGCACTATTTTCAGAGGGCCCTGTGGTCCCAGTGTCAGTATGGATTACCTTATGGCATTAAAGGTAATTTGAGCCTGCAGTTTAGACAGCAGGCCTCTACCCAGGAGGGGGGCTGGGTGCTCTGGAATGTAAAGGAATTCATGAGTGACCACCTTACCCCCAGTAACAGATTCTGGCTTGGAGGAAGGGCCATTGCATACTTTTGCCAGTTGCTCCTACAATAGTGACTTGTCTTTTTGATAGAAGCCCAACTGGCTTGGTCATTACAAAATGTTGAGCCCAGTGTTGACCTTCATATATATGGTGAGACCCCCAATTGGAACTCCGACCATAGGCTTCATGGGGCCAAAAGAAATAGGAGCCCTATCTGTCTTAATAATCTCTATCAGAGTCCTCTATTCCTGCCAGTCCAATGATTTGATTTGCAGGTTTTTTTCTGAATTTTTATGAGCCCAGGATTTGGTTTGTGATGCTCCACTAGCTTTCCTGGCTAATATTTTGGCTGCTTGCATTGCAGTGACTGGCTGGGGCACTCTCACTTCCAACATTCTGCTTCCCTGCAGTACGTGCACTGATTTCTCCCTAGGGGTGGGCCCTTCCCTCTCCTTGGGGCAGGATTATTCTCCATGACACAAGATTGGATTTTTCCATTATTTCCCTGCCAGAAGATCTGCCTTCTTTTTCATCTTCTGAATTTCTTCCCTCCTTGTTTCTACATCATGGTTGACATAGACCTTAGTGGCTATTTCCATGAGCTGAGAGATATTCATTCCAGCAAACCCATCCAACTTCTGCAGCTTTCTTCAGATGTCAGCCTGTGATTGAGCAATGAATGCTGCATTGACCATTGTTTGGCTCTTGGGTCTGGATTAAAGGGTGTGTATACACAAAACGCTTCTCACATTCTGTCATAGAATTGAGATGGACTCTCATTGAGACCCTGTAGGTTTTGGGTGGTTTTTACCATGTTTACTGCTTTCTGGCTCCCCACCCTGAATCCTACAACTAAGGACCTATGAAAGTTTTCCTGTCAGTTGAGCCCGGTCACGTTATTTGGATCCCATAGGGGATCTTCGTCTGGGAACTTCAAGCAGGCATATTGGTCACTGTCCAAAGTTCCCTCAAGTGGGTGTTCTCTAAGCCAGGTTAGAGCCCCCTGTGTGACATGCATTCTCTCTTCAAAGTTTAATAAAGTCATTATAAATTGTTTACAATCAGCCCAGGTGGGTTGTTGGTCTGTGTGATGGACTGGAAAAGCTCTGTCATGGCTTGAGGCTTCTCTAAGAATGGTGGGGTATGACTTTTCCAGTTAAAGAGATCATTGTAGTAAAGGGCTGATAGATGAATGTTTGGTCTTCTCCCTGAATCTGACCATCTGCATCATAATAAATTGGGGCCTGGGCTTCATGGAGAGGTAATTGGAAGGCCACTTTTTCTCTGCTCCCTCTGCCCCTGGGGCTCCCCATGGTTTGATTTGCCACTTTTCAGCATTTCCCTCCTGACTGATCAGTGGTGCTGCATTGCCAGGGGAAACCAGCTGTGGAAGCAGCCAGTCTGCATTTTCCATTTGTGGAAGGTGCAAAAGACAGCTGCGGGGACAGTATGGGTGCCCTCTCTGATGCTGATGGTGATTAGAGGAGCTGCGGGGATGGTGTGGGTGTCACACTTCCCAGCACAGATGATGACAATGAGGCACTGCTTAGGGAGACTTGCTCATTTTCATTCCTCAGCACTGCCAGGGTAGGAGCAATCGCATAAGGTGGTAGGAGGTCATTTTTGTTTTGCCGTTCTAAAATGGGTGGGCTGGTACTGGACTTGGGGTGCACTTTTTCTGGGCCCTTTGCACAGTGATTGTTTGGCCTGGTCCCTGGGACAGCACTCCTCAGTTTTTGTATTAGGCAAATCCTGGCTTCCTTAGTCACACACTTCCCTAAACAGGGCAGACTTTGACTCACAGAGTTTTGCCATGCATTGATGTAAGGGAACTGGTCTGGGTGCCCTGAATTTCCAGTTCCTGCATCGTGGACTTTACAGATGATCCAGGGATCTAAAGTGCCCTCCTGGGGCAGTCTGCCCTGAAAGTTGGCCAAAGCATCCTAAGCTTTCCTGGCTGGAACTTTATGTCATATATTCTCCACAGAATGCATGGGGGAAGTTGTTCAACATACAACCTACTGGGGTCCTAGTTTGTGTGTTTCCCATGTTTCCACACCATACTGACAGTGCACAACACTCACTCAAGCCTCATGCTTCATCTTTCTCTGGGCACTTTCCTTGCAGGAGCTTTTGGCACCTCTTGACTTTAGCAAGTCAGTATAAACCCCCAACTTGGAAGAAAGTCCCTTTGTGGGGAGCTGCCAGACTGCCCTTGACTGTATGAGTTCACCATGAAACCATGGATTGGGACTCCACACTTTCCCCACAGAAGTGATTTTCTGCATCTCATTCAGTCACCACAATCATACACACACAGTCACCCCTTTTTTCCTTTTCTCAGACCTAGAGAGGAGGCAGCTTCCTCCTGTATTTTGAGGAGTACTGGATCCTCCTCTTTTAAAGAACTGATTGGGCTTCCCTCCTAATTTTAGAATTAGGCTTCTCCTATGCTATGCTCCTGGGGGTTTACCCATCTGATGTGCAGTGCTCCTTGCTTCATTCTCAGGGTCTCTTAAACCTTCTGATGTCCCCAGTTCTTCTGAGAGGGCTCCAGCGAAGTCTATAATCTCTTTCTGGACTAAAATGGGGTGTCCAAGGGTACCCAGGGTTGGGTTTTGCCCAGGCCTTCCTGGCCTCCTCGGGGATGTCCAGGAGGGGCAAACAACCATTGTTACCTCTGAACTTCTCAGTGTAATCCCAGACAAGTCCCCAGAAATATAGTGGCAGAGAGAGGTTGGGTGTATGTGGCATCAAAAGCAAGGATGTGAGAATTCTGAGTAGGAAGATGATTTATTTCAACTGGTGAGACTCAGTAGACTCTTGCCCTGATAAAAACCAAACCCCAAATAGAATTTTTGAGTCCCTTTTATACAGAGGAAATAAGAGTGGGAGTCAAATGGTGCTTGTATGCAAAAGGACTTTTTGTTAGTTTCTTCAAGTGTTTTATCTGAGTATTAGATAAGTTATTTCCTCCAGGTAAGCTTGATTTAACACATATCCCCCACATTCCAGGTAGGCTTGAGTTAACATATATCCCCTACATTCCAGGTAAGCTAAAGCATGAACCCCCCCCCCACACACACACACATTCCTGTTAAGCTTGACACATTTGGTTTGCATCCTCCCTGAATATCTAAAGCCTATAGAGTTAACACTTCTCAATTGGCTTTCTAGGCATATTTGGATATAAATTAAGTTTTAATTTATGTACAAGCTATATTAAACTCAATGGGAAATGAATTATTTCTTCAAGAAATTGTGCTGGGTAAACTGGAAAACCATGTGCAAAAGAATGAAGGTCCACATATGCTGAATCAAAGAAAGAGGAAAAATATATGATAGAAAACTTCTGTCCTGGAATCACTGGTCCACTTGCTTTCCCTCAGTTGGTCCCATAAGCTTTTGAGCTGTTCAGGCATGATGGCCTGGATGCCTCACATTTCCCATCAAGGTTGTAGATAATGGAAGTCACAGTAGCAAGTTAAAACCCACGCATATCAAGGCACATGGATAGTAATGGAAGTAAATGTAGCATTGAGATGGAGAAAGTGGCCATGGTGGCTGCTAGGTGTGGGGAATGGGAGGAAGAGATGAGATGTGGAGGTGTTTTTGGGACTTGGAGTTTTCCTGGGTGATGCTGCAGGGATAGTTACTGAACATTGCATGTCCTCCCATGGCCTGGGGGAGAGTGTAAACTATAATGTGGACCATTGACCATGTGGTGCAGCAGTGCTCAGAGATGTATTCACCAAGGCAATGAATGTCCCATGATGATGGAGGAGGTTGTTGTTATGGGAGGAGTGGGGTAAGGGGGGTGGGGGGTATATAGGGATCTCATATTTTTTTAATGTAACATTAAAAAAATAAATAAAGACAAAGAGATGGGGAAAAAAGGCACATGGACACAAGCCCTAGGGCAGAACACAAGCCACTGAGAAATTCTGCATGCAAAAGGGTGCACAGAAGAAAAGAGCAACAGAGAGAGAACATAGTAAAACATCAACTGGTAATTACTATGCTGATTCAATAAAATGTCTGTTGAATGGATCATTAAAAAGCAAGACTGACTATTTTAGAGTGACCCAATTTTCTGGATTGATGACATCTGATTCCCAGGGCATGCTACCCTAATGGAGAAGGAATGGGGGGGGGGGGGGGGGGGCGTGTCAAATTGAACTTCTATAATACAGAAGGGTCATAAGTGAAAAGAGTGAGGAAAACGGGGCACTGAGTGAGAGAGAGAATCTAAAGAAATCATAGGTGCTGGCGAAAAATTCTGCTCACACACAGACAGAATAGATCAAAATTCTTGAAGAAGAAACAGAGGAAAGGATGTAATTGTTTCTAGGGGTGAAACAATTACACAAAAAAAAATGCTATTTTAAATGTTGCATCACAAACACAGGGCAAGAATCAGATGAAGAGTAGAGAAAATCTGATCAGTTAAATATGGTCTATTTTACAGACCTAGAATAAGTTGGAACAAGTCTCAAATAAGAACCTTAACACAAAGCCAATCATCAATAAACCTTAAGCACGGGGGAAAAAGAACCTTCAATGTTAAATCATGAAGATAATCAGATGCAGAGACATCAGCAAAAAATTATAAAACACACTAAGAAGCAGGAAGATATGGCTCAATCAAGAAAACAAATTAAATTCAAAGGAGACACAGAATTTGAAACAACTAATCAAAGAATTAAAAACAAATCTCCTTAATTAATTCAAAGAAATGAAGGAAAATATGCATAAAGAGATAAAAGATATCAAGAGGACAACATGTGAGTATAAAGAAGAATTTGAAAGTATAAAAAGACATAACAGAAATTATGGCCTGAATTGCATGCTCGTAGAGATTGAAAATACACTGTAGGCATACAATATCAGATTTGAACAGGCAGAAGAAAGAATCAGTGAACTAGAAGCCCAAAATGATTGAAATCATATAATCAGAAGAGCAGATCAAGAAAAGAATAGGAAAAAAAAATTGAACAGAGTATCTTGGATTTGAGTTACAGCGTGAAGCATGCAAATATATGCATAATGAACATCCAAAAAGGAGAAGAGAGGGGAAAGGGGAGAGAAAGAATAGTACAGGAAATAATGGCCAAAATTTTCCCAAATATTATAAAAGACATAAATATACATGTCCAAGAAGCCACAACATACTCCAAATAGAATACATCCTAATAGACCTACTCTGAGATGCATACTAATCAGGATGTCAAATGCCAAAGAAAAAGAGAAAATTCTGAAAGCAGCAAAAGAAAAGCAATTTGTCATGGACAAGATATCCTCAATCAGAACTAAGTGCCAATTTTTCATCAGAATCCATGGAGGCAAGAAGGCAGTGAAATATTTAAGGGACTGAAAGAGAAAACCTACCAACCAAAACTCTTTATTCAGTAAAACTGGAAACGGACTTTGGCCCAGTGGTTAGGGCATCTGTCTACCATATGGGAGGTCCGCGGTTCAAACCCGGGCCTCCTTGACCCGTGTGGAGCTGGCCATGCGCAGTGCTGATGCGCGCAGAGAGTGCCATGCCACGCAGGGGTGTCCCCCGCGTGGGGGAGCCCCACGCGCAAGGAGTGCGCCCCTGAGGAAAGCCGCCCAGCGTGAAAGAAAGTGCAGCCTGCCCAGGAATGGCGCCGCCCACACTTCCCATGCCGCTGACAACAACAGAAGCGGACAAAGAAACAAGACGCAGCAAATAGACACCAAAAACAGACAACCGGGGGGGGGGGGGGGAATTAAATAAAAATAAATAAATCTTTAAAAAAAAAAAAAAAAGAATCAAGGAGAGGAAAGCAGATGTGACTCCAGCAATTGGGCTCTGGTCTACCATTTGGAGAGTCCTGGGTTCAGTTACCAGGGCCACCTGTTGAAGGCAAGCTGGCCCACACAGTGAGCTGGCCCATGGGGAGAAGCTGGTCCATTCAGATATCTGGCGAACATAGAGAGATGATCCACACAGTGACCTGATTCAACAAGATAATGCAACAAAAAAAGAGAAACAGAGGAAAAGACCATGAGAGACACAACAAAACAAGGAACTGATGTGGCTCAGGCGATTGAGTGCCTCACTCCAATGATGGAAGCTCCCAGAATCAGTTCTCAGTGCCTCCTAAAGAGAAGATGAAAAGACAAGCAGACACAGAGAATGTGCAGCAAATGGACACAGAGAGCAGACAGCAAGCACAAGCTGCAAGGGCGGGGGGTGGGGGGTGGGAAATAGATAGATAGATAGATAGATAGATAGATAGATAGATAGATAGATAGAATCGAGGAGAGTTTAAAATATTCAGGAATAAACAGAAACTGAGATTTTGTCAAAATCTACCAGATTACCAAAGGGAGTTCTGTAGGTTGAAAGAAAAAGACAAGAGAAAGTGGCTTGGAGTAGTGTGAAAAAATGAAGATTATCAGTAAGAATAGCTAAAAGGGTAAATGCAAAACCCAAAAGTAATGTATTCTTGATATACAACAATAATGAGAAGTGATTTTATACCCCTTAGGTATATGAATTGAAAATGGATTTTAAAAATGAATAAGCAGGGAAGCAGGTGGCTTAACTGATAAGACCTCTGCCTACTATATGGGAGAATCTGGGTTTGATCCCTGGGGCCCCCAAGTGAAAAAGAAGAAGAGAAATTGTGCCTGCACAGTGGAGCCAGTGCCCACCTGGTGAGCCAAGTGCCCGTGCAGTGACCCAAATGC
This sequence comes from Dasypus novemcinctus, assembly GCF_030445035.2. NCBI lineage: Eukaryota > Metazoa > Chordata > Mammalia > Cingulata > Dasypodidae > Dasypus > Dasypus novemcinctus. Next base: position 126,166,348 of record NC_080676.1, read on the forward strand.
CTACACAGTGAGCCAAGTGCCTGTGCATCAAGTCAAGTGTCCATATGGGTGCCCACATGGCAAACTGAGTGCCAATATGGTGAGCCAAGTGCTCACATGAGTGCCCTCATGGTGAGCCAAGTGCCTGCATGGCAAGCCAAATGCCCACATGACAAGCTGAGTGCTCACATGATAGCCAGTGCCCAGTGCCCATGTGGGGAGCCAAGGGCCTGCACAATTGCCCATGTAGTAAACCCAGTTCCCGTGCAGCAAGCCAAGTGCCTGTGCAGTGAGCCAGTCCCTGCATAAGTGAGTCACACACCAAGATGATGGCGCAACAAAAGAGAAATGAATTGGAGAACCAAGGTGAAGTGCAGCAGAAATCAGGAACTGAGGTAGCTCAATGGATGGGAAACTCCCTACACATCAGAGGTCCCCACGATTGAATCTTGGTGAATACTGAAGGAGAAAGACAAGAAAAGAAGATAAAAAGAGAAATAGATACAGAAGATCACACAGCGAATGGGCACAGACAGCAAAAACATCAGGCCAGGGAGGGGGATGGGAAAAAAAGAAAAAAAGTGAATAAGCAAATGGTAGAATAAAATAAAACAGTCAAAATGACTGAAATAAATCTACGATTATTATAATGGAAAGAACAAAATATGAATATTCATTAAAAAAGAACAGGAAGCATATCAAGCTATCGAGCAAAATATCATACATATAAAAATTCAAAAATCAGTATTATTGAGGGATTGGCCACCTGATGGTGAAAAAGAAGTTAAACTGTAGTTGAAGGAAAAAGAAAATAAAGAAAGAAAAAAATTATATCTTGTAAATTGCAAATGTAGAGCAATACAGCTCTGTGTGAGTGAGTTAAAATGAAAACGAACACAAACTAGATAATCTTCACTCTTATGCAAATGAAATTCTGTCAAAGACCCTAGCTTCAATTTAACTAGAAATTTTTATGACAACTGTATTAATCAGCCAAAGGGGTACTGATGCAAAATACCAGAAGCTGGTTGGTTTTATAAAGGATATTTATTTGGGGTAGGAGCTTACAGATACCAGACCATAAAACAAAAGTTACTTCCCTCACCAAAGTCTATTTTCATGTGTTGGAGCAGGATAGCTGCCAATATTTGCAAGTGTTCAGGCTTCCTGGGTTCCTCCCATCCAGGGTCTTGCTTCTCTCTGGGTTCAGAGTTTCTCTCTTCCTAGGGCTTGCTTCTTTTTCCTCTGTGTCCTTACTTCCTGGGGCTCCAGTTTAAGGCTTCAGCATTAGACTCCAACATCAAAACTTCAACATCAAAAACCCTCAGATCTGTCCTTTGCCATGCCTTTTATCTGTGAGTCCCCACACACTAAGGGGTAGGGACTCAGTGCACTAATGACGTGGCCCAATCAAAGCCTTAATCATAACTTAATCACACCCAGGTACAGAACAGATTACAAAAGTAATCCAATACCTATTTTTGGAATTCATAACCATACCAAACTGCTACAACAACTTTTAAACTAAAAACAACAAATTAAGATATGATTTCACTCTAATAACTAAAAATTATGTTGAAGTATTATGACCTGAAATTTGTTAAACATTTTGAAGACATACTCAAATAAATAAAATAAATATTAATCTATCCTTAGTTAACATTTTCTACAAATTGGCCTGTCTATATCATAATCATTTATTACTGTAGAATTTGATCTTTATTATTGAAACAAAGTATATTTAAGATAGGGATGGTATAAAGGAAACATAGTCAATTACAAAATGTGCCCTGTTTTAAATTTAACAAATATATCTAGTAGTTACTGAAGACTTTAATATTATATATGTGTTATGTGATTTGCATTAAAACATTTTCAAAATATACATATTTTCAGTCATTTCATCCCATTTTTCCCAAAGTTTTAAAACCTGACATTAGACACAGAGAACAAAGAACTTTCCATTAAAATCAGTTAATTGAGTGAAATATTTCATATATAAAAGATATACATGAGATATATATATATAAAATACATGAGTTATGAAAAATTAGATATGTGTAACAATGATACATGTGGTATGTAGGAGTTTGGTATTATTGACGAATTCCAAAAAGAAATATAGGATTGTGTTTGTAAACTGATCTTTTCCTCTGGGCATCTTAGATTATATTGAATTCATAGGTTTACTTGACTGAATAATTAAGTAAACCCTTGAGCCAGTAGGGCATTGAGTTCCCACCATTTAGTGGGTGGGAACTCACAGATGAAGGCATGGTAAAGGACAGAGTTAAGGATTTTTGATGTTGTAGTTTCAATGTTGGAGTTTAATGCTGAAGCATTAAGCTAGAGCTCCAGGAAGTAAGCACAAAGAGGAAAGAGAAGCAAACCCCAGGAAGGGAGGAAACCAGGAAGCCTGAACACTTACAGACATCGGCAGCCATCTTGCTCCAACACGTGAAAATAGACTTTAGTGAGGAAAGTAACTTATGCTTTATGGTCTGGTATCTGTAAGCTCCTACCCCAAATAAATGCCCTTTATAAAAACCAACCAATTTCTGGTATTTTGCATCAGCACTACTTTGGTTGACTAATACAGAATTTGGTACTGAGAAGTGGGGAACTGATTTTGCAATTGCTACAATGCTGGAACAGTTTTATAAATGAGAACGGGGAAATTGTGAGATACTTGATGAAAAAGACCTAGATTGCTTTGAAGAGACTGTTTATAACAATATGGATGCTAAAGAGACTTTTTATGATACCTTAGAAGTAATGATAAAACTATTATTGGACACTGGAGGAAAGAGGACCCCTGTTTTTAAAGTTGCAGAGCATCTAGCAAGATTAACTCCTGGTGTTTTATGAAAGGCAGAATTTGAAAATGATGAGCCTGGGCATTAGGCTGAAGAAATTCCAAAGTAAACCTTGAGAACGTGGCTTGGCATCTGCTTGAAGCTTATAGCAAAATGCTAGATGACAGAGATATGCTGAAGACTGAACTAGTGGATACAAAGAAACAGAAACTGATTCTAGAAATTCCATGATTCTGGGAAATCATGCTCCCAGAAGAAAGTGCCCCATTGGAGGACTTAACTAAACTTGGAACTTGTAAATCAGGATTGAAGCTACAGTTATGTTGGAAAGACTTGTGGAAAATCTTGCTGTCTGATGATGGACCCCTGCTTCCTGCATGCTAAGCCAGTAGGGTTTTTGAGAGAATTATATGAACAAAACCACTGTCAGCTTGGACTAAAAAGGACATGAAAAGGAGAGATTGAAGGAGAAACAGCTTTAAGAGGAAAACCATGGAAGCTGAAATCTAGAATTAGCATATCACCTTGGGCCAAGACAGGAACCCCACCCATGTATACACAGAGGGTGAGTTCACACCAGCAATTGAAGAGGGTGGATGCTCCCACCTGATGTTCTAGGAGAATTTTGCTGCCCCAGGGTACAGAGAGGGTGGAGCACATTCCCCAAGCATTAGGGCAGTTAAGGTCATCATGCCATAGGTCTGAGAGGTGTGGATCTGTCCACTAAAAGGTTAGGGAAGGCCAGGTGGTCAACTCCTTGCTCTGAAAGGGTCGAGCCTATATGCCAAATGTTAGGGGGAATGTTGTCTTCACATCACTGTACTAGGGGGTTAAGACTCTAACCCAAAGATTGGGTAAGGTGTGGCAATTACCTCAACACTCTTGGAGGGAGAGGGCTGGAGCTTGGTTGACACCTAGATTGATGAGGGTGAAACCAAGAAAATGGCCATGGGGCAAACTGGTGGAAAAGGTGGGTTCCCATATGGCCCTGTATTAGTCAGCCAAAGGGGTGCTGATGCAAAATACCAGAAATTGGTTGGTTTTTATAAAGGGTATTTATTCGGGGAAGAAGCTTACAGATACCAGGCCATAAAGCATAAGTTACTTGCCTTACCAAAGTCTATGTTCACTTGTTGGAGCAAGATGGCTGCCCATGTCTGTGAGTGTTCAGGCTTCCTGGGTTCCTCCCTTCCTCAGGCTTCTTTTCCTGGGATCAGTGTTGCTCTCTTCCTGAGCTTGCTTCTGTTTCCTCTCTGAGCTTACTTCCTGAGGCTCCAGCTTAAGGTGTCAGCATTGAACATGAACATTAAATTCCAACATCAAAAGACCACCAACTCTTTGCCATAACTTTTATCTGGGAGCCCCCACCCACCAAAGGGTGGAGACTCAATGCCCTACTGGCACAAGAGGTTTACCTGATTACTTACTCAAGTAAACCTCTGAATCCAATAAATTCTAATATGCCCAGAGGAAAAGATCAGTTTACAAACATAATCCAATATTTCTTTTTGGAATTCATCAATAACATCAAACTGTTACACTCCACCCTCTAAATTCCAAAAAGACATTACAATACTCAAGTTACAATGCAAGTACTAAATCATATCACAATCAATTTAAAGAAATACAGTTTGTCTTGGGGCAAAGTTCTATCTGCTATAGACCTCTGAAACTTACAAAACAGTTCATCTACTTCCAATACACAAATGGACAGGCAAAAGATAAAAAATTTCATTACAATAAGAAGAAATTGGGAGGGAAACATGAGTCACGGTTTCCCTAGAGTTCAGTAGACCTGCAGGGAATCCTCTCTTCGATTTCAAAGTCTGGTAGTCATTCTTAAGAAGATGGTTTCTTCTCCTTAGGATCATATGGGGACCCACCCTTTCCACCAGTTTGCTCAACAGCCATGTTCTTGGTTTCACGCTCATCAATCATCTGGGTGTTGAACAAGCTTCAGATCTCTCCCTTCAAGAGTGTTGGGGTGATTGCCACACCTTACCCATTCTTTGGGACAGAGTCTTAACTCCCCTAGCACAGTGATGTGAAGATAATATTCCCCCTAACCTTTGACATACAGGCTCAACCCTCTCACAGCAATGAGTTCACCACCTGATCTTCCCTAAGCTTTGGGGGACAGGTTCACCCCTCTCAGAACTGTGGGGTTTTGGCCTTAACAGCCCTAATCTGTGGGTAATGTGCTCCACCTTATCTGTACCCTGGGGCAGCAAAACTCTCCTAGAACATTGGACAGGAATATCTACCCTCTTTACCTCCTGGGGCAAAGTCACCCTCTCTGTATACATGGGTGGGGTTCCTCTCTTGGCCCAAGGTGAAGTCTTAATTTCAGATCTGAGCCTATATGGTTCTCCTCTTAAAGCCATTTCTTCTTCAGTCTCTCCTTTTCATGTCCTTTTTACTTCAGGCTCACAGTGGTTTTTTTTTTTTTTTTTTCATAAAACTCTCTCAAAAACCTTGTTGGTTTAGCATGCAAGAAGCAGGAGTTCAAGCCATCAAACAGTAAGACTTTCCACAAGTCTTTCCTAAATATCTGCATCTTCAATTTGATTTACCAGTTCCAAGTTTAGTTATGTCCTCCAGTGGGGCACTTTCATCTGAGATCTTGATTTCCAGAAGCTTGGAATTTCCATAATCAGTTTCTGTTTACTTTGTACCCAATAATCCAGTCCTCAACATATCTCTCTCATCTAGCATTTTGCTATAAGCTGTAAGCAGATGCCAAGCCACATTCTCTGGATTTACTTTGGAAATTTCTTCAACTAAATGCCCAGGCTTGCCATTTTCAAATTCTGCCTTTCATAAAACACCAGGAGTTAATCTTGCTAAGTTCTCTGCAACTTTAAAATATGGATCATCTTTCCCCCAGATTCCAATAATATTTTCATCATTTACCTCTAAGGCATCATAAAAAGTCTCATTAGCATCCATATTTTTATCAACAATCTCTTCAAAGCAATCTAGGCCTTTTCCATCAGGCATCTCTTAATTCCTCAAAAAATACCCCTTACTCATTAATAAAACTGTTCCAGCATTTCAGTAATTGCAAAATCAATTTCCCACTCTTTGGTACCAAATTCTGTATTAGTCAGCCAAAGAAGTGCTAATGAAAAATACCAGAAGTTGGTTGGTTTTTATAAAGGGTATTTATTTGGGGAAGGAGCTAACAGATACCAATCTATAAATCATAAGTTACTTCCCTCACCAAAGTCTATTTTCACTTGTTGGAGCCAAATGGCTACCAACATCTGTGAGGATTCAGGCTTCCTAAGTTCCTCCCTTACTCAGGCTTCTTTTCCCTGGGCTCAGGGTTTCTCTCTTCCTGGGCTTGTTTCTTTTTCTTCCATGAGCTTACTTCCTGGGGCTTCATTTTAAGGCTTCAGCATCAAAGTCCAACATCAAAACTCCAACATCACAAACCCTCCAACTCTGTCCTTTACCATGCCTTTTATCTGTGAGTCCTTGTATTAGTCAGCCAAAGAGGTGCTGTTGCAAAATACAAGAAATCGGTTGGTTTTTATAAAGGGTATTTATTTGGGGTAAGAGCTTACAGATACCAGGCCATAAAGCATAAGTTACTTCCTTCACAGAAGTCTATTTGGAGCAAGATGGCTACTAACATCTGTGAATGTTCAGGTTTCATGGGTTCCTTTGTTCCTGGGGCTTGTTTTTCTCCAGGTTCAAGATTCCTTGGTTCCTTTCTTCCTGGGGCTGGCCTCTCTTTCCTCTGGGTACTGACTCCCGGGTCTTCAGCATCAAACCCTAACATCAGAAATCCCCAACTCTGTTCTTCGCCATGCCTTTTATCTGTGAGTCCCCACCCACCAAGTGGCGGGGAGGGGATGCAATGCCCTAATAATAACTCAATCATGCCCAGTACAGATCAGATTACAAGCATAATCCAATATTTCTTTTTGGAATTCATCAATTATATCAAATTGCTACATGCCCCAAAGAGGAGAAACCATCTTCTTAAATATGACTCTCAGACTTTGAAATTGAATGGAGGATGCCCTGCAGGTCTACTGAACTGTAGAAAAACCATGACTCATGTTTCCCTCCCAATTTCTCCTTATTGTAATGAAAATGTTTATCCTTTGTCCATTTAAGTATTTGAAGCAGATGAATAGTTTTGTAAGTTTCAGAGGTTTATAGCAGATGTGGCTTTGCCCCAAGACAAACTGTATTTCTTTAAATTGTGATATGAATTTGTACTTGCATTGTTACTGATTTAAGGTATTTTTTTTTTTACTATTGTAGTGTCTTTTTGGAATTTAGAAGGTGGAGTGTAGCAGTTTGACATTACTGATGAATTCCAAACACAAATATTGGTTTATGTTTGTAAACTGATCTTTTCCTCTGGGCATATTAGATTATATTGGATTCATAGGTTTACTTGACTAAGTGATTATGTAAACCTCTTGTGCTAGTAGGGTGTTGAATCCCCACCCTTTAATGGATAGGGACTTACAGATAAAGGCATGGTAAAGGACAGAGTTAAGGTTTATTGATATTGCAATTTTGATGTTGGAGTTTGATGCTGAAGACTTAAACTGGAACCCCAGGAAGTAAGCACACAGAGGAAAGAGAAGCAAGCCCCAGGAAGGGAGGAACTCAGGAAGCCTGAACCCTTGCAGACATTGGCAGCCATCTTGTTCTAACAAGTGAAAATAGACTTTGGTGAGGAAAGTAACTTATGCTTTATGGTCTGGTATCTGTAAGCTCCTATGCCAAATAAATATCCTTTATAAAAACCAACCAATTTCTGATATTTTGCATCAGCAAAATACCTTTGCTTTGGTGACTAATACATGGTGCATCATGTCATATCATATATTATCATGTCATATCATATTTTATTTTATTTTGTTTCATACATATAATTGTTTTTAAAAAAAAGTTTTTTTCCTAGGACTAACAAAACAACTGGTCTGCAATTAAAGAATAGGCTATTTCATATTCAAGTGATAAGAACATAAAAGAGGTAGTACTCAGAAGGCCACAGGAAACTTCAATGGGTGGTTTAGACAGTTGATGATTTCCAAAGGAACAAAGAGAATATGAGAGTTTTTCTAGAAAGCTGGACCTGGGCCATGAAGTGCTGTAATTACTAAGCTTAAAAATCAATTCTTCTCATCTTAAGAAGCCACTGTGTTTTATCCAAAATTAGGGACACATGAAAAGGTATCTGTGAGCTAGTTAATGCTTTTTACTAACTCTTCTCCTTAGTAGTCAAGTGGATACTGGATGCAGGCCAGTTAGTAGCAAGTGAAATAGTTAATATTTGATGGAAGCATTCAGTACTAAATGAGAGCACTTGAAATTCAGTGATGAAACTTTCATGAGATATCAGGATCTGAAACCAGACAACAATTTTAAATTGTTCACCTCTATTGTAAGTTTTTAAAACGATGGTTTAAATTACATGCTTTACTTTGGTTACACTTTAAATTTTCAGTAGAAATATGTTATTAAAACATAGTAACATAGCATTAAAAGTTAGTACTAGGAATGTTTAAATGACTGTAATGAAATTAAAAATATGAAATAAAACTTAAAGATTGAATGATCACCTACATTAATGAACATAAACAGCTGAAAAGGATCAAAACATTTTGCTATTAAAAATTTGTATCTTACATACTTGAACTTTTTGACATACTATGTAACTACTTATAAAATGGAAATAAGTGAAAAAGTAATAATAGTATCCCTCATCCAGGAGAGTGTTTTTCATGCCATGTACTAGAAAAAAACCATCTTCCCTGCCCATCCATGGATGGCACTCTGTGGCTCTCTCTCCTGAATCTATGTCAAGTTAACGGCAATTACTATTCTAAAACAAACTCTGAGAGTAGCAAGCTTGGTTCTGGCAATCATACTACAGCCAAAAGTTGAAGCATAATTGCTATCTCTGTTGTTCCACCTAGCTTTCAAAAATATGAGAAAGTGTGGAAAGAGCCATTTAAAAACACTTGTTTATGTCCTTGCAGATGACAGTTCTGTACATCACCTAGAGAGAGTGCTGGTGTACAAAAGGTATATCCCACACTCTGGATCTCCATGCCAGTAAATTTAAGGACAGATTGAAATTCAGAATGTCAGTGCTTATCACAATAATTTGGTCTTTTAAGTTGGGTAACAATAGAAAAAGCCTCTGAGACAATGATGTGCATGCAGGTAGTTTATTTCAAAGGTGATCTTTGGAAATTTCCCTAGGGAAGTAAATGAGTGAGGCAGTGATGGGAAAGCAGCCAATTAAGTGTGTGCTATGGAGCAAAATATCCTAGTAGCTAAATGAAACTCATTTCCAGTGATGAACTGTGAAAACCAATGGATAACTGGAGCCTCAGATTCACCCTTCACATCCCAAAAGCAAGGGAACTGAAACCAATTTTTGTCAGTTATTGTTTCATGTTGCTGTGGGTAAGGGGGAAGAAAGTTGCTGGTAAGGGGAGGAGGAAGCAGGCTTCCTGCTGGTCATGTTCAAGGTAGAGCGGGTTCTATCTCTTAAAGAAAGCTCTATGGCCAATTGATGCAGATGTAAATAGCACAACAATGGTAACACCTGAGGAGATGAAGATAGGGCACCAACAGCTTCTGCTGAAGAAAATACCATTTATCAAAAATTTGATTCCATTCAGAGGAAAATCAAAGAACTTCAATTTAAAAAATGACTTGATTAATAAACTCAGAAAAATTATATATTGAAATGATACAGGAGAGAGGAAATGCCAACATCAACTTTTTAATGATCAACTTTCAAAAGACCTAAGAGTAAATGTCGTGGTTATCATTGACCCTGGTTTCGAGCTTAGAACTCTTGGAGCATATATGAATTAGACCGATTGGGGTAGGAGGAAATATTTCCCTACCTATCCCTTCATGAGCACACAGGAATGAGTGGGCCATTTCTATCAAAAGGCAGAGGAAAAACAGAGAACTCTTGACCTAGAGAGATACTTTTTACATACAAAGCTAGCTATTGAAAGTATTATTCATATTTCTTCAAATTTGAAAACCAATTTGTCTATGTATTTTCTTTGCCTGAAATTTCTCCTTGCTCTGGTAAAAGTGTCCTGAATTTACTTAGGGAAATGCAACCATCATTTTTGGAGTGACTCTACCACCACCTGCCCAGAAGTGTTATGCGTGAACAGGTCAAAAAGGAAAATGAGTCACCTGAAGAGCTCTTCAGGGACATTTTGCAAATTAGTGTGTGTAAATCCACTCATCCAAATGTAGTGACTGGTATAAGGATGAGAACTTAAGGAAAATTCCTGGATAAGTTTTATGTGATCAAAAAAATACCCTATAGATAGTTCTCATATCATCCTTCATATTCTACAAATGAAGCCAACATTCAGAATAACAAAGTTGAAAAGCAAGAATAACCACATCCATTTGTTAGTTTATGAGCCCCTGGATAAATTAAGTCTGAAGCCAAATTATTCTTTGACTTCTAAGACATATGATAATACATTTATTTTGGCTCGAACTGCTTCAAGCTGAATTTTCTAGAACTTGTAAACAGAATGTAACAGGTAGGTTAAAGGTATCATTATTCATAAATGTGAATATGCCTGTATTTCTCCACCTTGTTTTAATGAACATTATGTAAAAGTACTCTTTTCCTTAGTGTCTCAGGTGGATATCTTTAAACAGAACACACTCTATAATGATTCTATTATTTGTCTGAAGTTTTAAACAATGGATAAAAATGTTTAGCAGATAAGTAACTATTATTGTAATGGGCAAATTTTAGTTTTGAAAACTAAAATTTTAATGTGTTCGCTTGTTTCTTCTGGACAGATTATCATATTTCTGACTCTATTTCCAAATCTTTATCTCTATATCTATCTACCACTCTATATCTATCTAAATGTCTGGGTTTTTTAAATATATATATAATAGAATATATATTTCTGGGATAGGAGAAAAGCATTTGGAACTAAAATCTCAGCCTTGCCTGAGAAAAAAATATAAATCATATATATATATATAGTGCCTATAGTACATTTGGCACTATTTTGTTTTCTCCTATACATTGTCCAGGACCATTTCCTCTGTCATATTTGTTTTACTCTTTATCACATATTTTTCATTATAATGGCTAATTTTACATGTCAGCTTGACTAGGTTATGCTTTCCAGTTGTTTGGTCAAGCAAGCCCTGGCCTGACTGTTATCAACAAACGAGGTTACCTTCAGGAATGAACAGAGTCACCTCATCCAATCAGTTGTAGGCGCTAAAGAGAGAACAGAGGATTTCAGCAGGCAGAAAAAATTCCTACCTTTACTTGAGAGATACAGCTTCTCCGGGGAATTCATTTCATCTCCATTGGAGTTCCCAACTTGTAACTTCTCCTGGGGAACTCATTTGAGTCTCTGATTTACAGTCTGGCCTATGGAATTTGGATTTGCCAGTCTCCATGGTCATATGAGCCAACATCCATAATAAATCTCCTAATATTTACAAATATTCTGTAATTCCGTTTCTCTTGAGAACCCTAAAACACACATTAAGTTATGAAATTCATATGACATATTGCTATTTTCCTCATATGGTTACATATATTATAGATAGTAATAAATTATTTACCCCTTATGAATAGCCTTGAACACGCAACAGATAAAATATTTTAAGGCAGGTCTTTGGGACCTTTTGAACTCTCATGGAATTGTTGGTATGCTTGTATATAAGGACATTTTTCTCAGACAAGAGTTATGAACTTTCATCAAATCTTGTCAAAATCCTCTAATTCAAAACTCATTAAGACTCTTCTTTCATAACAGGAAGCCAGACTTTCTGATGTGCCTCTGGGAGAAAGACAATTGCATGAGCAAATCTTCCTAACCCTAATACCACGCCAAAGAGCAATCATACCTGCCTGCTCCTCTAAAGAATGACTCTATTTTTAATTTTTCTTCTTGGCTAAATTACAGAAAAGCCAGGAATAAAGTAAAAATAATGAATTTTCCAAAATTCATGATAAGGGTAGCATTCCAGTCTAGAGAGAGTTAATTGTTTAAAGCAGCATTGAAATATGGCTCAAAGTGTCCCAAAGGAATTTAAATCATATTTCTTCTTTAAGCAGCTGTCACAGTTTAGCCAAAATGCTCATATGACCTCCCTTTAGACTACATCTGTTTCTTTAGAAAGGTCCTTGGGGCATTTCTTGAAATATTGAGAAGTGGGACTATCTTGTTAAATGTACTTATTTATGAATTTATTTCAAGTACGTACAGGGCAAAAGGAAGTGTAAGTAGATCATATGAGGTCATCCACTAAATCTAGCTGTCTATGTTTGAAATTTTTTTCTCTAACGATTTTATTAAGCAATATCATTTTATTTATTAAAAGTAAGATTAGAAAAGGTAGAAATTTAGGGTCTAGTCTTCTTACCACCCACAGCATCTCAGTGCAATTCTGATATGTCAGCACAGTTTTAGGATTTCATTACTTACAGAGAGAATAGAATTATTAAATGCTACAAACATCATGATCATTGGACCTATCAGAGATGGTGTTATTCATTTTAAAATGCTGAAAATAAACTGCCTATAGTACATTTGAAGTGTTGGCTCTCCCTCTTATCATTATTTTCTCAATTTGATTACCTATCTACCTATCTATATATATGAAAGAGAAATTTATGCATAAACATATAAATTACTATCCAAAGAATTTCATTTTGAGAATGAAAATAAGAACTATTGATAATTGCACAGAAATAATATGAATTAAACAAAACTGAAAATAGATCATCCTTTCATTTGGAGTCTATTAATGAAATGTCTTGCAGTATAACAAATAACTCCAAGCACGAAGTGGTGACTTTCACTTTAGTTTACAACTGAAGCAACAAATAAATAAAAGAGCAAAGGTTCTATACACAATCGAGAATATGAGGTATTGAATGCAGGTCCCTACTGCCTCTGTTGTAACTCAAGGAGCTCCTTGGTCTAAGTTGTCCTCAGGTAGCGCAGAATCAATGTGGGCAGAGATGACCAGAACTCCAAGGCTGCTGCCTTTTCTTTTTCTTGAGGTTGAGAGTTGAAATCATGTCAGTTCTCATGGATTGACCTTAAGGCATTTCTTGTTCTTCATTCCTTCATAGTAAAGTGCCCATTTTCTTCCTGTGTTGTTGTTCCTTCTGGAGGTATCAGATTAGTCATGCTCTCAAACTGCTGATTTTGGTTAGGGGAAACTTTGTTCCATCAAATGTTTAAAAAGATTGTTCTGATTTCCCTTCCTTTCAACTCTAATACACAGCTCATGATATTGAGAAAAATATTAAATGAATGATATGTTAGCATATATTATTGTAATTGCATATATTTAGTTTTCGATAATATGAGTTCTTATAGCTACACAAAACAGACATGATCACAATTAGCAAAAATAGGTACATACTAGACTAGAAAAATATATTTGGTAAATGGAAGTGATGAAAGAAAACTTGGAAAAAAAATTGTGAAAGAAGTGATTTGGGTCTTCAGTGGCCTAATTCAATAAATCAACCATCCATTATGTTTCCCCTGCTATCATGGCCTCTCTAGCCCTGTGGTAGTTTGAAACTCTGGTACCCCCACAGAATCATGTTCTTAAAGCTAATCCATTTCTGTGGATGTAAACCTATCATAGGTAGGACCTTTTGAATAGGTTACTTCAGATAAGGCATAGCCCAGGGAGGATCATAATCCTCTTACTGGAGTCCTTTGTAAGAGAATGAAATTCAGAGAGAGAGAGAGAAATCCATGGGAGCAAGAAGTTGAATTCAATGAAATCTATAAGAGAGGGGAGAGACCAGCAGACCCCACCATGTGCCTTCCCATGTGGCAGGAGTCCAGTATCACCAGTAGCCAGTCTTCAGGGGGAAAACACCACCTGATGATGCCTTGATGTAACCATTTTTCTCAGACTTAAAACTGGAAGCTAGTAAGCTAATAAGTTCTCCCTGTTAAAAGCCAATTAATTTCATATCTACCTTTGGCAGCCTAGCAAACTAAAACAAGGTTGGTCTAGCAAACCAATTCCTGATCAGTTGTAATAAATCTATACTAAGGTCTAGTAGCACAAATTTGCAATAATCTGGCCTATGAGTGTTTTTAAGGAGGTAATACAAAAATTGGAGAAGAATTCAATGTTTTGAGAAAATTTTATCAACCAGGTATATATGGGTATAACACTCTCAAGGGTGGTGTCTTAATTTGCCACAGGGATGCTGATACAAAGTACAAGAAATGGGTTGGCTTTTATAATGGGGATTTTATTTAGAGTAAAAGTTTATGTTCTGAGGCCATGAAATATCCAAATCAAAGCAACAACAAAGATGCTTTCTCACCACAGTCAGGTACTGGTAACCCTGGCACCCTTCCATGTGGTGAAGATGGTCACCAATCTTTGCTGAGGTCCCTGCCTTCCCCTCCAGAATCTACTGCATACCTGAGCTCAGTGGTGGGCAACCAGATATAGGGCTTGTCTCTTACCAGAATCCTGTCTTGGTGTTGACTGCTCTGTTTTCTTTATTCAGCAGTGAGCTATAGGTGTATGGCAGGGTTTGTTGGCCTCAGCCTTAGCTGCTCTATTGTGTAGTCTCTTGCGGGTTTCATGCTTAACTTTGGCTGCTAGTGATCCTAAAGTCCTCTCACACAGAGCAAGTTAAAAAATGGTGGCTTTCTTTATCTCTATGGCTCTCTCTCTCTCTTTGTCTGCATTTACATCAGACCCAGCAAGAAGGCAGGGACTCAACCTGAGTCACACCTCACTGACACAGTCTAATCGAAAGGGTCTCACACCCACAGGAATAGATTAGTTCAAAAACAATAATTTTTCTTATTGGGATTCAAAAAAGAACTTCAAACGGTAGGATAGTAACATTCTACATAATATATGGACTATACCATATTATTCACTGCCCACTATTGATAATATTAGTTTCCTTACAGACAAAGTTCTTGGTTACCAACCACAGAAGCAGATCTTGCCTGTTTTTAGAAAAAAATGAACTGAATAACTTATACCGGGTAGCTCCTAAATATCTGGAAGATACATAGTGAGGACTAGCAGTTACACAGTTATGATCAATATCCAAACCACAGCCAGGATTACTACATCACCACTAATCATTCTTCTTTTTTTTTTTTCATTTCTCCTCCGCTGACAACAACAGAAGCGGACAAAGAAGAACACACAGCAAATGAACACAGAAAACAGACAATGGGAGGTTGAGGGAGGGGGAAGGGGAGAGAAATAAAAAATAAATCTTTAAAAAAATATATTAAAATTTTAATTAATTAATTAATTTTAAAAATCAATGTACCTTAAAACGGGGAGTTGTTTAGGGCTTGCCATCTCCATATATGGGGAGATATCTTGTCCAGGAAGCTTAAAGGTGGCCTGAAATTGCAGAAAATAATTAACTATCCAATCATCAATAATAACTCCATAGGGAGTGAAAAATATTTCATATTATGATGGGGCAGGAAAAGAGCTGATAATGCTATCACTCTTACATATCTTTTAAAGATCCCTTTCATAACAATATGGAGTTGTTCAAAATTTATAGTTTACCCCTGGTAAAAAATTTGGATAAAAAATTAAAATACATTTTAGGACTGCTGTAACTAAGTACCACAAATCAGATGGGCAAAAAGAAGAGAAATTTTTGTCTCACAGTTCTGGGAGCTAGAAGTTGAAATCTGTATGGGTGAATCCTTCTTTGCCTCTTTCTACCTTCTGGTGGTTTGCTGGAAGTCCTTGGGTTTCACTCTCTACCTCAGTTGTCACATGGTATTCTCTCCTCTGTGTGTCTGTGCTCAATTCTCCCCTTCTTATAAGAACAGTAGTCATACTGGATTAGGGCCCTCTCTAATCTAGTGTGACCTCATTTTAACTGATAACATCTTCAAAGACCCTATGGCTAAACAAGATCACATTTACAGGATCAGGATTAGGAACTAATTGTGACTTTTGGAAGGAAGAAATTCAACCTATATTATAGATTTTTTGTTATTCTTGCACTAAAGTATAAATTATACATGCCTGCTCAAATAAACATATGTGTACATTGAATAGTCAATGATAAGTTGTCGAAAAAATTTATTATATGACATAACTTTACAGTGTCTCATAATTGCATATTATAACTTTGATTATTTACTTTTCAGTGACAGAGTGATAATCTATTGAGATCACTACTAACAGCTTTAGGGATTCTGATAACAACATTTAAATGGATTATCCTTTATACATTAGCTTAAATAGATTATCTAACAGAAATAATGGAAGATTCCTTCAGGTAAATTCCTTCCAGATCAATCTAAACAGATGTTTTTTAGCTCATTTTTTCCTTAAGCCATTTTAGAATCTGATTTTTTATCATGTTCCCTAAAAACCATTTAATAATTGACAATGTCCCATATCAGAATTAAAACATATGCTCCTACAGTATTTCTTACAGTCTCTAAAAATTGACCAACAATGCTCTTACAGCATAATTGTCAAACATGTATTCATTCAAAATATAATCAGAACCAGCAATAGAACAGGCACTAGAGTATATTAGCTGGAAATTGCAAATGGTATAATAAATTAATTTTCTCTCTTATAATTTAAGGTGAAAAAATAAATTCATAAAAATGTATGAAGTCAGTTACAAAAATTCTAAAATTATATATCTCTCCACACAAATAATTAAGAGAATATTATATATGTATAGTTTTATGCAAGTTTACATGTTTTGGACATTTTCCAGGCATGGTTTTCCGTTTGTACAGATAATGTGCTTGACATTAACAAACACTATGAGCAGCAAATTTTTACAAGCCATTGGTAATTAAACAGGAATCATTCCTTGTGATATGGGACTCCGAATGTGTTTAAGATGCAAGGGAAAGCCTTTAATTAACTCCTTATAAATTTATGATGTGACAAGATATTGTCTGTTTCTTTTTCACAGGAGACCTCCCAGAGCCATGAGAGGCCCAGCTCAAGCTATTAGTTTCTTGTCAGTGGCAACAGAGCTACCGGGGAGTTGAATGGAGACTGCTATATCATACTGCACATAAGAACAACTGCATGAAATATTAATCACTCCAGCTCCACATGCGAAATTTTACAAAAGACAAAGTCAAAGAGTAAGGGGGGAAAAAATCACTACAGGGTGCCATATATTAGCATCAACAAAGCACTCTTAATGACTAAAGCAAAATGTGGTGACCCAAGTCCCACATGCTAATAATTTTCGAACTTTTTTCATGGTAAAATAATGACCTAGCCACAGTGGGATGCACTGAGATAAAAGAATGAGGTTCTGTTCTAATAGGAAAGCAAAACAGCCCCATTGCCAATATGACAATTGAAACAATTCATCAAAAATAAACCAAAATGCTAAACTGAGTCTGTTGCAATTCTAAAGCTTGTGATACATGATATAATTCTGCTTCAAATATAATGAAAAAGTTAGCTATCATTATTTTTTAGAAATTATTGAAATATATCACTCATACATAAACATACATAAACAATAAGTATATAGTAATAATTTTGAACTTACTAAACAAACATATATAACATCATACAGGACTCTTGTACCTCACCCTACCACCAATACTTTTCATTGTTTCTAAACATTTTTAACTAATGATTAAAGGACATTTCAAAATATTACTACTAACCAAACTATTTTCCCCAACCCAGCCTGTTATTATCTTTATATCATTAATATATGAACATACATAAACAAGTGCATCATTTTTAACCAATTTATCTCACATACTTAATATAACAAGCCAAACAGATTGATATTCTCCCTATTTTCACTTGAGTTAACTTGTCAAAGGGATTCAGACCACATTTGCCTAAAACCTTTTTTTTTTTAAGATTTATTTATTTTTCTCCCCTTCCCCCCCACCCTCATTATCTGTTCTCTGTGTCTATTTTGTTGCGTCATCTTCTTTGTCTGCTTTTGTTGTTGTCAGCAGCATGGGAATCTCTGTTTCCTTCTGTTGCGCCACCTTGTTGTGTCAGCTCTCCGTGTGGGCGGCGCCATTCCTGGGCAGGATGCACTTTCTTTCGGGCTGGGCGGCTCTCCTTACGGGGC
This sequence comes from Dasypus novemcinctus, assembly GCF_030445035.2. NCBI lineage: Eukaryota > Metazoa > Chordata > Mammalia > Cingulata > Dasypodidae > Dasypus > Dasypus novemcinctus. The sequence goes on from NC_080676.1 coordinate 126,184,267, forward strand.
GCACTCCTTGCGTGTGGGGCTCCTGTACGCGGGGGACACCCCTGTGTGGCACGGCACTCCTTGTGCGCATCAGCACTGCGCATGGGCCAGCTCCACACGGGTCAAGGAGGCCCGGGGTTTGAACCGCGGACCTCCCATGTGATAGATGGACACCCTAACCACTGGGCCAAGTCGGCTTCTCAGGTTTGCCTAAAGCTAAACAATCCACTTTTAATCCCTTAAGAAAAGCCATAGCTCTGTCTCCCATTTTTTGTCAAGGATTTTTTAATATCCTGGCTTTATGTAGATTATGACTGTTTTAAATGCAATAAGCTTCTGTGTTACTACAAAGTGACCACAAGCACTTCTTCTGAAGGAATGAGAACTTAAACTATATTGGGTTGTTATTATATACTAATAATATAAAGAAGAAAAAGGAAGAATCCAGATTTACAAAAATTAAACCTTGATTTAAAAAATTTTTAGCATCAAAGGCATCTATGTCTAATTTACCATGTATTTTTACTTTAGCATACATAATGTCTTTCAAATGTGAGACAATAGTTATTATTTCAAAAGTGAAAAGAAAGGAAAACTATGTCAACCATCAAATCTATCAATCTACAAAGTATATTGAGAGCTACCTGTTCATAGCTGTGATCCTAAACTCTGGGTGAGGTTATAAAAAGCAAGAGTAAATTGACTGATAAATAAAAAGAGCACTACATATATAAGGATGCATGCATTGGCACATTTATATAAACAAAAGTGATTTGAGGTTGAAATGATAAGAAGGGATAGGGGATGGTTTTAAGGATACTGTTTGGGGACCAGACGTGGCTCAAGGAGTTGAGCACCTGCTTCCCATATGGGAGGTCTAGGGTTTGGTTCCAGATGCATCCTGAAAAACAAAAACAAACAACAAACAAAACAAACAAACAAACAAAAAACCAACTCAGGGAAGTTGATGTGACACAATAGTTGAGCACCAGCTTCCCACATATGAGATGAGGTCCCAGCCCCAGCCCCACCCTCATCCCCCCACCCCTACGACCACCTCTATCCCCATCCTCCCCATCTCTACCCTCACCCCACCCCATAGCCACCACCCCACCCAACAACCCACCCACCCCTCACCCCCAGTACCACACACACAAAAAATCTAGTTAGTGACTGATTTCTGAAGGGTTTGTTCTGCAAGACTTAATGGAATAAGGAAGCAGAGTTTCTTTAAGTGACAAAGCTTTCAAATCTAAAGCTCCCCTAATGAACTTAAAGCTTCTTTTCTTCTGAGAATACAGGGCTGCTAGATCTATTTAGATCTTAAGAAAGATCATTAAAGACAGCTTTCTCTTTATTAAAGTTAAACTCTATGTTTGGTTGAATTCAAGCAAATATTGCTTTACTTAATGGGAATTTTAAAAAGAGATCAATAGTTCTATAAATTAACCAGTAAGTATCTTTATATTTATTGGTATAATTACAATAAAATAATTTATTGTTTATAATTTGGAAAGCATTCTAAGTGTTTTAAAGAATTAACTCATTTAAATACCATTATTATTTTTATTTGATAAGGTTAATTAACCTGCCCAACGTCACACAGTAAGAGAGTAGCTATAACCAGAATCCAACCTAGGGCAGTCTGCAAATAGATTGTACTTTCAGCCACTGCACCATATAGCCTTCCTCAGAGATATCTTTTATATTTAGGTATGTTTTGTTCTCTCAGCCTACTTGCCATCTCTACAGAGGGGAGAGTGATAATCAATAAATATATCCAGGTATTCCAAATAAAAGAAAAAACTTAGGTAAAGTTGAAGGATGTAGGCCAAAACTCATAACTGAGCAAAAGAAAGAACTGCTTTAATCTCTATGAAAGGGGACTATATTTCTTTAAAACTGTTTAGCTACAATTGGGGAGAGGTTTTCAAGAGGAGAGTGATATGATGAGGGAAAAATCTAATCAATTATCTGCCAGGTACGTGGTGAATTATATTTGAGTAAGATTCCATTATGACTGAATGTGGAAGTGTCTATGTGATTGGGAATATTATTTTTCAAGGATATGTAGTTTCATGAACATATTTTTGTACAGTTATACAATTATTTTTCTACTGGAGAGATTATTTTAAGGAAAAGGAATCCTATCTTAGGAATTTAGGAATAAAACTGTTGAAAGTCATATTGATATTTGTTTCATTTCTACTATTCAGGAAGTTTATATTGAAATTTGATAACTGCTTTCCATATTGGTACCAAAATATATTTTATATATATCACATTATATGTAAGCTTGTTGTATAGGGAATTGCCAATATTCAACCATTTTGACCTCCTCAAAATGGCAATTTTATATATTTCAACCTATGTAACAATATACTTATCAGACCATGTGATATAGACACATTACTGCACATGAATTAGATTGATGGTTGAAAGTGCTTGACTTGGTTTCTCTGGTTTCTTAATAGCATGCTACTTTTCAAATAAAAATCTCATAGTAAAACCATGATATTGTAGTCTTATCATGCTAGAATTATTCTAGCTGTTGTCATCAATAAACTCTAATTATACAAAGAATGGTATGTACCCAATGTAAGTGTATTTCTGCTTACAGTACATACAGGATAGCTGTTCCTGGTTGGTAGTTAGATTTTAATCACTTAAATATTCATAGATCCAGGCAACTTCTATCTTGGATTCTGCAGTAATCTAGGCTTCATCATAATCTGGCCACCACTCACCACAAAAGCAGGTAAAATTCATAGTACAACAAACATACTTCAGAAAAGCATTGCCTTGGAAGCACTCCACATCACATCACAGTTACATTCAGTTGGTGAAAACTAGGCACAAAGTCACAACTAAATATAAAGGAAGCTGGAAAATGCAATCTAGTTGAGTGTCCCAGAAGAGGGGGAAATAGACCTTCGAAACAGCTAGGAGGATCTGCCACCTCATGAATGTAAGAACATTACATGATATGTTCTATATAATGTGGAGCATCTAAATTAAAGCATTATTCAAAGTAACTTAATCACTTTCACTGAAGATTATTAGAGGTTGCTTGCTCATATTATCAATTTTATTTCCTTAATCAACTCATTAATAAGGCTAGTTCTTTTTCAACAGCGTGGATGAAGGGGAATCATAACTAGTGCCTATTACCTAATGAATTACATTGACCACACTGTGATGTGTAAATTTTTTTAAATGTAATATAAAAATATGAGATAAATCCTTTGTCATTTTATAACATAAGTGAGTTTAAGGACATATACCTAAGTTAACACCTCTGAATAACCGTTTTTTCTTGATCACAATTATCATTTCATAATAAACAGATTCAGATTTTAATGGAAAATATAGCATGCAGAAACATTTTTCAAAGTAAAAGGCAGTTATAGAATAGCAGATGATCAGAAATGATTTAAAAAATAAAAATATCATTTTACTGAAAAAGAAATGTATAGTCAAAATCTCTAAATCAAGACTTATTTTTATTCCTCTACTATTATGTGATGCGACAACTCCATCTTCATTTTACATATAAGCACACCAGTACATCAACATTTCTGAAATCTTTTTAATATTCTCAATTGCCCTTCCTCAGTCTCTTCAAAATAGTCTAAATATCCTGACCCATAGATAATGTTCACTTTACAAAAACAAGTTGCTGAGGATATATATTCTTTTGTTAAGATCAATTGCTTTCCTTCTCTTCTAGAATTCTTGTTTATTTTTCTTTCTCTTTTTAGTTTTAGCTTCTGTGGTTACTAATCATCCAAGGTAATAAAAATAATCAAAAGCTAAACTAAAACCAGTTGTTTTTATTAATTGCAGTTGAGTTATTTTTGCTCCTATGCACTCAGACTCTCTTTTTCAATGTTTAATGGTGATAAACCAATAAACAGAAGATACAGTTTCCACGGGCACCTGATCATCTCACAGGAAGAGACATAGTAAGCACATACCTGATGTAACTTAGGTGTTTCATATCCTAAAATTTCAACACTTACATTTCCTTCTGTCTTCTTCAAGAGAAGGACTGCCAGGAGAGTGGGTGGCTGAAGACAAAAAAAAGAAATATTCACTTTTAAGATGTATGGGTTATTCATAAATTGTATTCTAAACTATGTGTGTCTTGAAGGTTGAGAAAGAGGGAGGTTTAGTCAACTTTTTACCTCAGTACCCAGCATATTGACTAGTACTTATTAAGCTATGTAATAAGCATATAATGGAATAAATGAATGAATCGTTTTACTATGGATAAATGATACTTGAATGATAATAGAATATTTGAAAGAAATTTTCTTATGTAGAAATATTTTTCTGACATATCTTTTATCAGATAATCACACTTAAGTCCTTTATATAAGACTAAAATATGAGGTTTGAAAGAAAACTCTATTCTTTTTTCCCTTTGGGGATTATTGTGACAACGATTTCATCTCTTCTAAATAAGAGGTTATGTATTCTATTATATAAATTTTTAAACAAATTTTATTAGCTGGAATATACAGGCATGACTGTGCTAGAAACTTCTAAATACACAAATTTTTTAAGAAAATGTTTTCTTAATCAATAATACTTTTCTACAAATGAATAATTACAGCCAATCATTGCCCATATTTTTTAGTTTAATTATGTTTAAAGTCTGTTGCAAATTAGAATTTAAACACATAAAACACTCAAATAAAATAATGAACTTTATAAGGAAAAATCATACCAGGTCATGCGTACGGAAGTATGTGTTTGGGTGTATTTGTGTATGTGTATCTGTCTTTCGTGTTTATTACCTTAAGAAATTTTTATCTGCCCTTTCTCCCATTATGGTAGGGTCCCTCCCATATCCCAGGTCTCCCTCTAATCTTCTTCAGATACTTTTAGTATTGTTTTTCACACCACTAAATTCTTTACAGGTTAATAAAAATATAAGAAGTCTTTTTGCATCTTATTATATTAATCAAATATTTTCATTAAGAACTATGATTACTAGAAAAAAATCCTATATTTCTATCACTTGGAAGAATCTCATTTTTTTTCACAGTTTTTACCATCCTCCAATGAATTATGGAATTAAAAGTAGCTGCCTTCAACCCTCACATTTATGGCCAACTGATTTTTGATAAGGGGGCAAAGACCACTCAGGAAAAGAGTCTTTTCAACAAATGGTGCTGCGAAAATTAGATCACCATTTGCAAAAAAAAGAAGACCCTTTATTAGTCAGCCAAAGAGGTGCTGATACACATTACTAGAAATCTGTTGGTTTTTGTAAAGGTTTTTGTATTTTTTTGTGGTAAAATACCCCAAGGCCCTAAAGAGTCTAACTCAAGATACCCATAAGAGGTACTTTCTCACCCAAGTCAGCTATCACTTATTGAAGTAAGATTGTGGGCCTGGTCTTTCCTTCTTTTTTCCTCTTAAGGCTCTTTTGGCTCAGCTTCTTCTGATCTCAGCTGTAAGCTGGCATAGGGGTTGTTTCTTCCCAGACTTCCTCAGCTCAGCTACTCTGTTCTCTTCAGCTGCCGACTATCAGGCAAATGGCTCATCTCTCTTCCCAGGAATGCAGGATCAAAATTCTCTCGTCTGCTGTGTCTGTGGAGCTCTCTTTTTTCCTGTGCTTTCTTCTGTGTCATTTTGAGTGAGTGTCTATGTATATCAGCCCACCAAGGGAGCAGGGACTTATCCTGAGTTTCATCCTACTGACATGGTTGAATCAAAGCCCTAATCTTAATATAATTTAATCAAAAACATCTCAGCTGAATCTAATACAATCAAAGGGGATCACAACCAGAGGAACAGACCAGCTTACAAACATAATCTCTCTTTTGGAATTCATAAATAATCTCAAACTGCTATAGACCCCTACCTCAAATCATATACAAATTCAACTCAGTGGATCAAAGAACTAAATATAGTGCTAGAAATATCAAACTCCTAGAAGAGATCATAGGTAAATATCTTGAGGACCTTGGTTAGGCAATACTGTCTTAGATATTACACCCAAGGAACAAGCAACAAAAGGAAAAAAATAGATAAATGAGATCTCACCAAAATTAAAAATGGTTGTCCCTCAAACAACTTTATTATGAAAGTAAATAATAAACTACACAGTAGGAGAAGATATTTGGAAACCACATGCCCACTAAAGGTTTAATATCAAGAATATATAAAGAAATCCTTCCACTTAATAACAAAACGACAAAAACATAGTTAAAAAACAGGAAAAAGACTTGAATAAACATCTCTACAAAAAATATCTACAAATGGCCAAAAAAGCATATGAATAGATGGTCAACATCCTTAGCTGTCAGAAAAATGCAAACCAAAAACATAATGTGATGCCATTTTACACATATTACAATGTCTGCTAAATAAATAGAAAAATAGCGGCTGGAGAGGATGCAGGAAAAGGAACACTCATTCATTGCTGGTGGCAACGTAAAATGGTGCAGTCATTGTGGTTGACAGTTTGGCAGTTCCTCAGAATGCTAAGGACAGGACTAACATATGACCCAGCAATTCCACTACTCAGTCTATATCTAATTGAATTGAAAAGAGGGATTCCAGCAGATATTTGCACACAGATGGTCTTACAATTGCCAAAAGATGGAAGCAACCCAGCTGTCCATCAACCTATGAATGGATAAATAAAATGAGGTATATACATACAATGGAATTTTATTCAGCTATAAAAAAGAATGAAATTCTGATATATGCAACAACATGAATGAACCTTGAAGACATCAGGCTGAGTGAAATAAGCCAGACACAAAACAACAAAAAATGTATAATCTCACTAATGTGAAATAATTGGAATAAGCAAACTCATAAAGTCAGGATCCAAATATAGGTTACCAGGGTAAAGAGTGGGGATGGGGAAAGGAAAGTTAGGTCTTAAAATGCACAAGGTTCCTCTTTGAAATGACAGAAACATATTGGTAATATATGGTGGTAATTTCATCACAATATAGTGAATGTAATTAACAGCAGTGAAATATATATCTGGATGTGATTAAAAGGGGAAATGTTAGATTTTATATATGGTAATAGAATAAATATTTTTTTTAAATCCATGGAACTGCACTACACAAGCAGTAAGCCCTAAGTGAAACCATGGACCATAGTTAATAGTACAATTTTAAGTATATGCTTTCATCAATTTTAGCAAATGTTCCACACCAATGCAAGGTTTTGGTGGCAGAGTGGTATTTGGGGATCCTGCATTTTATGAGTAATTGTCCTTTAAATTGACAACTTCTCAAATAAAGGAAAAAAAGTAACTTCCTGCAGAAACTATAATCAGATTACAGCCAAGTGATTAGTATTCTGTCAGAATTCATAATAATTAAGATTATACATATTGGAGAGAGTATTTTCTCAACATTTTGCATCCTATTCCCTTTTTCACCTCTGAATCAAACTTAATGAAATGTTTTAAATATTCTAGGTTTCCCATGCCCCAGCTCTTCAAATTAATCTAAATTATCTTATCCATTGATGCCATAGATGACATTCAACTGCTGAAAACAAGTTGCGGCAGGATATGTGTTATTTTGTTAAGATAGATTTTTTTCCCTTCTCTCCTAGAACTTTTGTTTGTTTTTTGCTATTTATCTTAACAAAAGAGAGTCTGTTAGTGGAAAGGGCCTTACAAATGTAATATAATTTAAATTCATCAATGAAAAGAAATCTTTTTCCACTAGAAACTGGTAAACTGCCAGATTTTTTTTCAGTGAAATGAATGAACTTTATCAGATGCACAATGCATTTATTCCTGCCTAAGCTGCTGGGATTTTGCTTTCTTTCTCCATATGAACCATAGATAAGGATGGTTGTAATAGAGTCTGAGAAAATATTCAAGGTAGTTGCCAAAAACACATGTCTGTCAGACACATGAGGGAGATGATAGCATGTATCTTTTAACTCCAAAAACTACCTATGTTTTATTACAATTTTCTTTCATCCTTATTCAATTATAATTGCATATTTTTGAAATAATGAACTACATACTGACTGCCCAGCAATTACTCTTATTTCACATGCTTCTCAGTCCTAATTTGATATATCCAAAGAATGGTTGTAAGGTTTTATTTGGTTTGGCTTTGTCTTGTATTCCTTTGTAAAGTAGATTAAACACTACACTTCCAAAGCTTGAGTTAATTTTTTTGCCAAAAACAATCTTTCCAGTTAGTGATAGTCTTGGAAAGAGATTTATAATTTTTGGCTGGTCTATAAATATTTTTCTCTACATTTCTTTGAGGAGGATAATTTCAACTCCACACTAAAGATCCTGAAACTGCAGTAAACAACTTCTGTCACATTTTTACAGTCAAAAGCAAACATACATAGAAGCTAAAATAAAAAGAAAATATAACTCCATGCCTTGCACATCATAGGTAGGTAATTAATATCTATCAGTGGGTTAAAAAAAATTAAACTGTAAATATAAGCAGGCTACATAGAGACTTGTCAAATTAACTGTCTTAGAGAGTGAAATATAGAGAAAAGAATAATAATAATAATAGTTCACCTTTTAATCTTTTAATAGTTTCTTTGGGTCAGGTACCATTCTAAATATGGGTCAGGTGCCATTCTAAATACTTGATATGTTTTCATTCATTAAATCCCTAAAGCAACTGTTTGAGATAGGTGCAGTTATCTCCTTGACAAAAGCAAGGACAGGCAGTTTCAATCCTGGCTTTTAGTGAATTTGAACTAAGCAATTTGACTAAATTCAACTCTTATTTCAGCCACTTCTCAAATGTTTCCACATGAACTTATTGCCAATAAACTGTGTTAAAATGGTGATTAACTAAAATATAAGGCAATGACAGGAAAATTTAAATTGATCTAGAGAACTTTTAGAGATGGTAGAAGTTTCTCTTCTTCTCTGTAGATCCCTGTGTCAAAACATCTGTTTTAGCTAACCAAATAGATGTGGGAGAAAAGAAAGTAACTGTATTAGTCGACCAATGGGATGCTGATGAAAAATACCAGAAATCTGTTGGATTTTATGAAGGTATTTATTTGGGGTAGAAGCTTACAGTTACCAGGTCATAAAGCATGTTACTTTCCTCACGAAAGTCTGTTGTCATGTGTTAGAGAAAGATGGCTACGGACATCTGCAAAGGTTCAGGCTTCCTGGGTTCCTCTCTTCCTGGGGTTCATTTCTTTCCAGGCTCAGCTGCTGTGCTTTCTCCACAAGGCCAGCTGCAGACTATCAGGCGAATGGCTTGACTCTTTTCCCAGGGCCTCTGCCTTAAACTAATTGAGCCTTCCCTCTGTTCCTCTGTGTGCTTACTTCCCAGGCTCCCACATTAAAAAACTTCAGCATCCAAACTCCCAACTCTTTCTTTTGCTATGTCTTTTATCTTTGAGTCCCTGCACACCAAGGGACAGGGCCTCAACGCCCTACTGATATGATACAACCAAAACCCTAATCATGATTTAATTAAGTAAAAGTGAAATCTCTGACAGACCAGTTTACAAACATAATCCAATATCTATTTTTTGGAATTCATAAACAATATCAAACTGCTACAGTAACTAATATTAAGAATAAAATTCAAAATATTTTGTTAGTACAGCCATCACTTTTCAGTTTTGTTTTCTCTCTACCAATGGCTAGGTACTGATTTGTATAGAAATAATATGAAGTTATTGATGACCACAAAGCAGTAGAAACATTTGTTAGTAACTCTTGAGGGCATTTCATTTTAGTCACAGGAAATTTTCCAGGTATTGTTTTATAGGGAACTTGTGCAAACTATCCAGATGCCAATATGTGGTATATGCTGGAATGAATTAGTATATATTGATTCTGGCATATAGTAGGAACATTAAACGTTTACATGGCCATGTCAATGACTCCAAAACTTTCCAGAGTGGGATCTGATTCTGCCCACTATTTCCTTAGACACAGTGAAGAATAATGAGAGAAAGGGGTAACTATTAAAATGATTTCTGCATGCTGGTTGCATCTATAAAACTAAACCTAACTGCTCCAGGTTTTTTCCAAAATAAACTGGCAGGAATGTGAGATTTTCATACGCAGACATCTCGCTTTTTATCTCGCATGGTATGTTGTGATATATGGGTATGTGGGAACAGTTAGCTGAACTGTCTGTCATATCCAGAGCTGTCAGGATGCAAACCCCTTTATGAAATGAAATGTCACATATGAAAAAAGGATGAAAAATTCATAACTGTATATGAGCCTTACCTAAGCTCTTTTGTGCTTCTATCCTTATTTCAGAATGCCTTTCCTTTCTGTAAAATGTAAATATACATGATAGATACAGATATAGTTGTAGATAAACATGTAGAGAGATATGAATGTGGTTCACATAAACAAGAGCCCTTTGGAGTCTTTAATAATTTTGAATGTAAAAGTGTCCTGAAACCAAAATGTTTGAGACCTGAAATGTAATGTGTGCCTATTCCTCCATATATTGAAATGATTCTCTCCCATAGTGGATTTACACCTCTATTCAAAATTGTTTACTATGAAATGCTTTATAAAATAGCAACATCATATTGGATCTCCTTGTTTTGGCATTTATTACTAGCCAAAATTTTCTATCTATTTCTATTCATTCATCTGTTTATTTTCTACGTCTCCCACTGGAATGTAGTAAGCCACATAAAGATGAGAGTTTCTTTCATTCACCACTGTCCTCCCAGTGTCCAAAACAATGCTCAATGAATTTGATGCTGAATGAATAAAGAAATGCATGAAAATGGTAATACCCTCCCAAATATCTTATCTCACTACATTCAACATATCTTTTCCCCAGTTAGACATTATTTGAAGATATTACTACACATCTCAAAACCCTTAAATGCTTTCCTGTTGCCCAGGAGTCAAAGCCAAACTTCTTAGCAAGACATTTGAAGTCTAACAGGGTGTCAACGTGATAACAATTTACCTCAAGAGATCCACTTCTCCACACTCATTTACTTGATGTTTATGCACTAGAAACTTGAAGCTACAGGTAGCAACCATGTGTCATAGAGTTTCTGGCTTCAATTTCTATATTTATATAGCTCCTCCAATTAGCACCAAACCAAAAATGAATAAAATAGATAAAAAACGAACACCATAGTAGCTTTAAATAATTATTGTTTTTAAATCTCAGTTCAGAGAATCAAATAAAAGGCCATTTTTTAATAGTGAAAAGTGCCTTGAAGACAATGAGGCAGAGTGCTGTGGTGGAGAGTAACTGGGTGTGGGTATGTATCTGCATAACTTGTATGAGGAGATTACTTCAAGTAGTACAGTCAAGAAAGATCCTCTACGGAGGAGCTATGTCATTTGAGATCTGAATTATAAGAAAGAGTCAACCATTTAAAGATCTAAGGAAAGAGTGACTAAGGCAGAGTGCAAAGGCTCTGAGATGGGAAAGTCTTGGTATGTATCTCCAAAACAGAAAGAAGTTTGAGATGGCTGGAGCCAGTGAACAAGTAGAACCATGGTATGAATTAAGGTCAATGAGCGAGGCAAGAATAGAGTTCCATGCAGCCCTCGGGGAAGAGTTTTGGTTATATTCTAAGCACAATGGAAATCTTTGAAGAGGTTTAAAAGAACAAAAAAGGAAAAATGATGTGATTTACATATTAAAATATTGAAGGATTGGGTAAAAGAAATGCATTAACTGTGTTATTTTATAGAATGCAACTGTTTATACTGAGCAGAAAAAATCTGGCCAGAATTATCACTTTTTATTTTGCGTGTCGAAGTATAACAGTGTGTGTTATGAGCCTTCGTATTTAAGGTTTGAGATGAATAATATTCATCTAGGAGAACAGAGATTCATAAATCTAGTCTATTAATTTTCATCTAAGAACATCCCAACCAAATAGGTACTAAACAAACTAAACACTACTAAACTTACTAAGAATATATATATGAGAGAGGGGATAAATTTGCTTACAGGATAAATAATTCATATAACAAACATTTTGCTTTTTCAGTGTTAAATAGTACATACATTATAAAATGTGTATAGAAGCAGTTTCTAAAATATTTTATAGTCTTGGTCCACAATATTAATAGCTTTGAGATCTAATAAAATTGTTTTTCCAATACTCATAGAATTTAAATAAGAAATGTGTGCTGTCATACATGAGGAGAAACCACTAGCCTCAAGTGAGGTATATTTTTTTCATTTCATCACTGTTATCATTCACTGAGGTTCACTATTATATTCTTGGAACAAAAATGCCCTTCATCATTTAAAAGAACACATGTGCTAGGTGTTCTCTTATAACAACCTCTCGTCCCTTTTGATTTACTGTCAGTTTTGGCTTCTCACACTTTGAACTGGACCAATGAACTACTGGCTGATGTCACCACAATTTAAGAACCATCCTGAAGTGAAAGCTTTACTGTATGGCTTGGGTCTCCTGGATTCTACACTGAGGAGTCAGATAGTGTTCACATCTACATTGAAGTCCTCACCAATGGGTTTTCTCTCTTACCTCCTTCAAAAAAGTGGAAGATTTAGGGACAGCTTTATATATATATATATATATTTGCCTCATTAAAAAAATATATATATATATTTGCCTCATAAGTATATATATATATATTTATATATATACTTTTATATATATACATATATTTGCCTCATGAAATGTTCCTATTAGAAAAATATATTTACTTTTGTTTGTGTCTCTTACAGCTCTTGGGGAAGGAAACTCTACTTACCTCTATGTTCATCTCTTTGATTAATTGTGTAAACTTTATATTTTGATTCAGTCACACCCTAGCTTTTGATAGTAAAAACAAATTTTAGAATTTACTTCAAATATTTTGTCTCTCAAGATTCTATATCCTGCACTTCCATCACGCCTATAGACTTTGAAAACAGCAAGAATAAACTGTGAAACTTAACACTTTTTTATTGTACTGTAGATCAATTTTTTGGTTGAAACAAATTCAATAATTCAATGGGTGGAGTGCTTCAGGCAACTAGAAATGAGGAGTAATTTCTGACAATAAAATATATTTATCAATATATGAAAATAAAAGCATGCATTTACAAAGGAAAACTTTTCATCAATAATTAGAAATAGAATGTTTAAAATTGATGTACAAAGTACATCAATTTGAGAATACAATGAAAAATATCTGAATGCAATATAAATTTCCACCAAAGTAGCAATTTCCCACCAAAATAAACAAGAGAATTTATACTCTGGTGAGATTTTTCAAATCTCATTTTATATTAGAAAATTAATGACTATAATAAAACTTCAGTGAAACATACAGGAATGCACGTTTTGAGATTTGCTTTCTATTAAAAGGAGACAAATTTCAAGGTTAAGAGATTAATATATATTTTCAATATTCATAATTATGTTTCTATTAGACTAAAATACATAGAAGGGGAAATATACGAATAAAAATAATAATGAACACTATTGCTTTCTAGAAAGCAATAAATTGAGATGAATCTTTTTATCATCAAATTTTTATATATTGCTAACTGCTTTACAGCTAGTAAGAAATCATCATTATGAACAGTTATAAACCTTGTCACTTTTTAATGAAGACAGTTCATTTTTACTAAAGCATCCATCAAATTTCTTGGTCTTCATAAACCTTTTCCATAGCCTTATGAATATTTCAGTTTTCATGAACATTTATACACCAATTACAAATGTAAATGCTTTAGACAAAGGATATTATGTAAAATGGCACCCTGTTAAAACTTGCCTTCATTTGTGGCATTAACACAATACCAATGGCAGAAAATTTACTAAATATTAATTTCAACACTGCATATTTATATAAATTCTGTATACATTTATATATTCTATATAATTACTTAAAAGTATATTATAGGATTACTTATACATTTGGAAAGTATTTTGGTAAAAATAAATGGGAAAATTTCTAAACATATATATGCTTAAGACATTCTCTTATATCGCCCTCAGCATTAATGGCTGATAGATAAATGTATTCACTTACTTCCCCCAATTTTTAAAAACTCCATTTGCTAACCATGGAGCCTGGAGTAATGTTCCTAAAAGTGAACCTTAGCATGAGAATCACCCAGAATGTTTATTAAAAACTATTGATTCTCAGCCCTTACTTTAGACTTGCTGGATAAGAATCTCTAAGGGAAGAGTCAGAATCTTCATTTATTCTGAAGTTGATCAAGTTCTGAAGTTCTGAAGACCACCATCCTAGAGGATAAATCCCGAGTTCAGAGTGCAGATCTGTTTATTCAGCCTCCAGTCTAGTTTTTCAGCAAATCAAATTATGCTCACCATGTTCCATCTACCTAAACTAAAACAAGCCATAACCCTGAATAAGTCTCAATTTCCAATATGCGATGGTTAGGCTAATGTGTCAACTCAGCCAGATAATTGTGCCCAGTTGTTTGGTTAAGCAACCACTGGGCTAATTGTAATACAAGGACATTTATGGACTTTAGTCACCAGTGAGTTTACTGCATAGATAGCTGATTACATCTACATCAGTCAGGGAGATTGCCATCAGCAATGAATAAGGCTTTATACAATCAGTTAAATGCCTTAAAAGGGAAGTCATTTCACTATTCAGAGAGAATCTCCCAGTTTATCTTTCCCAGAAACTCATCAAGGACTTTCACTGGACTTTCATCAAAGCCCATGGTTTGCCTGCCTTTGGAACCTCGACTTGTGTATCCCACAGTGAGAGATTCTTATAAAACTGCATACTGTTGACAGATATCTTCTGTTGATTCCCTAGAGAACCCTCACTAATACACAATAGATTGTCTTCTGTTTGGAATTCTCTTCCCAAACCTTCTCTCATTTGCCTCTTCAAAAAATAAATCAGAATTCTTGTCTCCTAATTCCAAGCAGAGAGAGTTTCAATGTATTAAATTCACTTTATACAATGAATTGCAGTTATTTTAAAATTAATATGAAAACAAATGATGTGCAAGGATGAAATTCAGAGAAACTTTTCTTCTTTTACTCTCCTAAGAAATTTTGCTTCCAACCTGATCACAAACTAAAAAGCATTCATTCATTGCCTTTTATAAAGAACTTCCTGAAATATATGAAAACTAAATGTCAAATTTACTTTTGGATATTGGTTCTCTAAGTATAAAATCATAACTCTGGAATCTCATTCAATCCTTTTAAATTTACCTATAGGCATTATGGCTGATGTAAGATTGTCTAATTTTCTAACTCATTCAAGAAAATTTAATCAGATTAAATAAAATGTTTAAGAGTTAATATTGCAAATGATAACTCCATGTAATAAAATAAGATTTTTATTAATTATCTGAAAATAAAATAAAATCTAATTTACATTTAGTGGTGTAATTTTCAATATCTACTTTAAAGGTGTCTCTTGATCTTACAGGCATTTGGCATTTCTGACAGGAATTTTAGTTTACAATCTTTCACTGCTATTCAGTATGTCAACATTTCAATGAATATTTATTTTCTCCATGTATTTCAAGGTAAGGAATTTTATATGGCAATAAGTGATTCTGTACATGGCAAGTGTTCAGACTCATAAGGAAATCACTATGAAGGCAAAAGCATGTCCCTCACAAGGAATGCTCCAGTATGTGAAATTCCACATTAAGAATTTATCATTTTTGGCTTAAGTAATGACATTCCCATAAGGAAGAGTTGGAAAATACACCTGATATGTGAAACTCAAAATATTTATTATTGATTTTTCACATCAGAAGATGGACCAAGGAGTTGAAAGGAAGCATCAAAGGCATGGAGAGGGGTATGAGTAAGTTGGAGAATAAGGAAAGTGGTTAGGAAATGAAAAACAGTAGTAATTCTAGAAGTTTGACCTAAGAGAGAGAATATACCAACTAGAAATTTTTAAATCTTCAAAATTTTCAAAATTATACCTAACAGTCTGGATTATGCAGGAAACTAGAATTATATCCATTTACCATCCATTCAATATTTATGAGAATTTAGTATTTGTAGGACAATTTGTCTCTGGGGATGGAAGAGTGAGCAAAACAGTTATCTCTCTCACAAAACTTTAGACTTGGAATTGGGACACAGAATAATAGACCTTAATCAGATGGTTATAGCCACAAATGCAATGTATCTACTCTATGTATCAAAAGAAAGTAAAAATGAGGATTTGAGGGTCCCAAGAATGAAGAATGACCTTATCAGAGAGTCAGCTCTGAAAGATCAGTGAGAGTTACTAAGTAAGAAGAGAGTAAAGAAGTTTCCAGGAAGAAGCAGCAGCAAAAACAAATGCATGTAATAGGAAGGGAATTCGCAGTGAGTATGGCACCTCAGAGGCAAGAGTGAGGTTGGAGCTGAGAGACCGAGGTAGGAACAAGAAAAAGCTGGAGAGGTAACTAAGCACTGGTCAATATAAGCCATTTTCCACCATGTTATGGTACCAGTTTTTATATTCAGAGCTATGGAAAGACATTTGTGATTTTCAAGTAAATGAGTACTACATACCAGATTTGTATTCTGAAATACTTCGTGTAAAGTTTAGAATTCTTTTATGAACCCCCAAAAGAGAAAGTTTATGTTTTTTAACTAAATCCATTCTTGTGGGTGTGAGACTCTTTCTATGTCAGGAATGAGGCATGACTCGGGTTGGGTCTCTGCCCTCTTACTGGAGCTGATATGAACAAAGACATGCAGAATAAGGAGGCCATCAGTTTTGATCCTGCAATTTGAGAGAAAGGATCCCAGGTTTGCCCACAATTGTGCTCAAGGAGAGAAGCCCCAAGAGACTCAAAGAGCTGAGGCCCAGGGAGAGATAATCCATATGCCTGATAGCTCACAGCTGAACTTGGGAAGAAAGTGGAGAAGCAGAGAGTGAGAGAGGTGGCCTGTTAAGAAACAAGCCCTATGCCTGGTTGCCCACAGCTGACCTCCCGGAGACAGTAGATTCTGGAGGGGAAGGTCGAGACCTTGGCAGAGATCAGCATTGTTTCACCACGTGGCAGGACCATGAGAAAGCATCTCTGCTGATGCCTTGATTTGGACATTTCACAGCCTCTGAATTATAAGTTTTCACCCTAAATAAAATCCTCATTACAAAGACAACCCATTTCTGGTGCTTTGCATCAGCAGCCTTGTGGCTAACTAAGATACTAAGTGTGGTTTAAATGATAGAAACTTTAAGTTTTGTCCAGAGTGTTTGTTATTAGCACAATTAGGAAAGGCAAAAGTGGTTTTGAAAAGAGATGCTTCAATTTTGTACAGGTTATGGTAGATAATGGTTGTTAGAGGTTCCCTCTCACTAGTTTTGCAATAGTTAACAAGCTGTGACTCAGTTCCCCCTGACATGCATTGAGGTAAGACAAGCCCCCCTCACAGTTTTATGCGTCTGAAAGCATGGCACTTTCCCAAAGGTTGAACAAAGAAACTACATGGAAATGGGAGTAAAGTGAGATAAAGACCTTCATTCCCTGAAGATCAAAGCACCACCTGCTTCTCCAGCATCCCAAGAAAATGTAACTCCCTAATCCTCTACCCTATAGCCACACAAGGAAAAATTTTCATCCCTAGGGCTTCCGATTGGCCCATGCTCCTCACTCAGACCCTTGACCGCCCCCTCCCCCCCACTGAACTATCATTTCCCCTCCTAGGAATGTACTGTATAAATTCAAATCCCCCCTTTCCAGAAGCAGGCTGAACTCTATCTTCAGTCCCCCTCCATTGGGAAAGCTTCCCAATAAACTTTCTGCCTGCAATCAGTCTCCATGTCCCAGTGAGAGCCCCCCTTTTCTCCAACAATGGTAAAGAGCCCTGGTCAAAGAAGAATCATAAAATGAAAATTTATGACATTCCTGAAATGCAACCAGAAGAATTCAACATGCTGTATAAGATTTTATCCAGAGCAACCATTTTACCAGGAAAAAAATTAGATAATTACTTTAAAAATTCATTAAAATGAGATTCATGGTACATTATGAATTTATGAAAGAAGTTTATTCCTTCTTAAACCTGTTAAATGACTAAGTCATTCTAAAATAACTGGAATATCATTGTTACACAAGCTCTGTGGAATTTTTAAAAGACACGCACAAAACCAACATCACAACCAAGTTAGGACTATTTACATCCCATAGTGGTTTAACTATTCATTTAAAAAGAGTTTTGACCAAATCTCTCAACTTTTCATTTTCCCAAATATTTTAAAGTGCAGCCAAGTCTATGAGACACTGCAATACCAATATTTTATTTAAAAATATATAACCTATAAAATATATGTATATAGATATTGTAGAGGATTAAAAAGAAGAGACTGGTAAAATAGAGCATTAAAATTAATTAATAATCATAGCTTTCTAATCTTAATTTCTTTTTGTGTCCAAAGTTCTTGGGTTATAACCTCTTTAAAACTGATATAGAAGTAGCATGGGGAAGATGAAAGACACATAGATTTTTTAACTATTTGAGTTTTAATGCATAACTAGAAAATTCAAATGTGCACTGATATCTAACAGTTGAACAAAGTAGGGAATATTCATAAATAGGAAAACTATTTGTTTTTTTAAATCTTTACAACTTATAATTTCTGAAAGTTCAAAATGATTTAATTTACCACTTGATTTTGGAGTGGCGAATGTAGCTATAGTTTTTAATAATCTCCATTTATCTGAGAAAATAAATTTGCTTCAAAATATTGATAGTTTGAAGAAGTACTTCCCTAACAATTATGTGATATTTCATACTAAATGACTACCTCTGCTTAGAAAAAATAGTAGCCAAGGTAGCTATTTATAGAAAATATTATCATTATAAAAAATAGCTATCTTGACTACTATTCAAATATTGGATCATATACTCCTTAGTATCATAGACCAAAAGGAAGGTGTTTTTATTTGAATTCATTGTTGAATTATTTAGCAATAAAGTATTAAATTTCAAGCTATCATACAGACCAATCTCTCTAATGAACTTAGAGCTAAAATCCTTAACAAAATACTTGTTAATCATATTGAACAACACATCAAGCAAATTATACAGCAGCATCAAGTGGGTTTTATCTCAGGTATGCAAGATTGGTTCAACACTAGAAAATCAATCAATATAACACACCACATTAGCAAATAGAAAGAAAGAAATCACATGATCATCCCTACTGACTCTGAAAAAGCATTTGACAAGATACAGCATTCTTTCTTGATAAAAAAAACACTTCTAAAGATTAGAAAAGAAGGAAAGTTCCTCAATATGATAAAGGGAATATATGAAAAGCCCACAGCTAAAATCATATTCAATGGTGAAATGACAAATGTTTTCATAACCTTTCATAACCTTTCATAACGCTCTAAGATCTGGAATAAGACAAGGATACCCACTGTCACCGTTCTTATTTAATATTGGGTTAGAAGTACTAACTCAAGCACTTCGGCAAGAAAAAGGAATAAAAGGCATACGAATTGGAAAAGAAGAAGTAAAAATTTCACCATTTACAAATGACATGATCCTATACACAGAAAGCCCTGAAAAATCTACAACAAAGTTTGTAGAGCTGATAATCAAGTTCTGTAAAGTGAAAGGATGTAAGAGCAATACACAAAAATTGGTTGTATTTCTATAACAAAAATAATGAGCAATCTGAGAAGGAAATCAAGAAAAAAATTCCATTTACAATAGCTAGGAAAAAGAATCAAATACCTAGGATTAAGCTTAACTAAAGATGTAAAGGACTATTGCACAGAAAACTAAAGGAAATCAAGGACAACCTAAATAAATGAAAGAATATTTCACATTCATGGACTGGAAGACTAAACATCTTCAAGATGTCTGTCCTACCCAAATTGATACAGAATTAACACAATAACAATTACAACAGCATTTTTTACTGAATTGGAAAAGATAATTATGAAATTCATTGGGAAGACCAAGAGGCCCTAAATAGCCAAAACATATTGGAGGGGAAAAAATTAGAAGAATCGTGCTACCTGACTTTAAAGCATACTACACAGCAACACTGGTCAAAACTGTATGGTATTGCCACAAGGATAGACATACTGACCAATGGTACCAATTTGAGAGCTCTGATACAGATCTTCACACGTACAATCAACTGATATTTGACAATGCCACCAAGTCCACTCAACTGGGACAGAATGGCCAATTCAATAAGTGGTGCTGGGAGAACTGGATATCCATATCCAAAAGAATGAGAGAGGAACACCGTCTCATGCCCTAAATGAAAATTAACTTAAGATGGATAAAAACCCTAAATATAAGACCATAAATCTGCTAGAAGATAATGTGGGGAATCATTTATGAGATTTGTAGTAGGAAATGGTTTAAAAATCTTTACACCCAAAGCATGAGCAATGAAAGAAAACATAGATAAATGGGACCTCCTCAAAATTAAAAACGTTTGCACTTCAAAAGAATTTGCCAAGAAAGTGAAAAGACTGTCTACTCAATGGGAGAAAATATTTGGGAACCACTTCTCTGATAAGGGTCTAATATCCAGCATATATAACAAAATCCTACATCTAGTAAATGAGGAGACAAACAGCCCATTTAAAAAAAAAAGGGCAAGAGATTTTACAAAGAGCAATTACAAATGACTAAAAAGCCCAAGAAAAGATGCCCAACATCAGTAGCTATTAGGAAATGCAAATCAAAGCTATAATGTGATATTTTCTTACACCTCTCAGAGTGGCAGGTATTTAAAAATATGAACTAAAAGTATTGGAAAGGATATGGAGGTAAAAGAATCCTCATCCACTGCTGATGGGAATGTAGAATGGTGCAGCCATTTGGAGGATGTTCGGTGGTTCCTCAAGATGCTAACTGTAGGCTTGCCATGTGATCCAGCAATACCACTGCTGGAGAGATATCTAGAAGAACTGAAAGCACAGAAATGAACAGATATATGCACACCAATGTTCAAAGAGGCATTATTCACAATTGCCAAAAGTTGGAAGCAACCCACATGTTGGTTAAGCAAAATATGATATTTACAGACAATGAGATATTACTCAGGTGTATTAGTTGGCCAAAGGGGTACTGATTCAAAATACCTGAAATTGGTTGGTTTTTATGAAGGGAATTTATTTGGAGTAGGAGCTTACAGATACCAGGCCATAAGCATAAGTTACTTCCCTCCCCAAAGTCTATTTGGAGCAAGATGGCTGCTGACATCTGCAAGGGTTCAGGCTTCCTAGGTTCCTATATTCCTGGGGCTTGCTTTTCTCTGGGTTCGAGTTTCCTTTCTTCCTGGGGCTGGCATCTTTTTCCTCTGTGTGCTGACTTCCCAGGTCTCCAGCTTAAGTCTTCAGCATCAAACTCCAACATCAAAACTCCAACATCAGAAACACTCAACTCTGTTTTTTGCCATGACTTTTATCTGTGAGTCCTCACCCCTTGAGTTAATCATAACTCAATCATACCCAGGTACAGATCAGATTACAAGCATAATTCAATTCTTCTTTTTGGAATTCATCAATAATATTAAACTGCTACAGTCAGGTATAAGAAGGAGTGAAATATTGACACAAGTGACAAAATGGAAGAATCTTGAAGACCTTATGTTGAGTGAAGTAAGCCAGTCACTAAAGGACAAATATTGCATGACCACATTAAAATGACCAAAGCATATTAAGCACACTCATAGAGCTAGACTCTGGAAGGTAGGTTATCAGGAGACATAAAGGGATAAGAGTATGATGAGCCAATAATCAATATGGGCAAAACCCTATGATAAGGTGAAAGAAGATAGTTTGGGAATGGAAGGAGGTGATGGTGGTGCAGGGATATAAGTGGGTTCAATGGTGCTGGATTTGGAGGGTGAGCAGGAAGGGGGCTGAGTTGGAATATCTATGAAACTAAGGGGAATGAACAGATGATCTCTGGAGATTTGTAGGTCTGTGGTTGAAAATATAATCGTACTCCTTTGGCAAATATGGTTTGGTAAGGTCACTGGTGGAGGGTGTCAGTGGTGGGGAGATGTGTGGGAATGAGTACACATGGGGCATGCTTCTATGGAATATGAATGTGTTCATCTTGCTATAGGGTGTTATCTCAGTGCATGGAGACCCACACAAGAAACAAGAAAATATTAAACTCCCATCCTGGGGAGTCCTACTACATTCCAAAATAGAGGGCAATAATATTTTGAGAAAATAGGCAGTGTCTAATAAAATAAAACAAAACAGTATATCAAACCCTCACTATTAATGCATGTAATGATGAATGCTATTCTTCAAATTTTGAAACTTAGTGGTTACCATAGTTTCAAAGGTAAGGAGAAGGGAAGAATAGGTGGAATATAGGGCATTTTTAGAGTATTGGAAGTGTTCTGCATAATATTGCAATGATGGATATAGGCCATTGTACATTTTGTCAAATCCTATAAAAGTGAATGGTAAACAATAATGTAAACCATTGACCATGGTCTATTACTCTGCTAAAGGAGTGCCGATGCAAAGTACCAGAAATCTATTGGCTTTTATAAAGGATATTTATTTGGGGTAAAAGCTTACAGTGACAAGGCCCTAAAGAGTCCAACTCAAGGTTACTCTTTCACCAAAGTCACTTGCCACATGTTGAAGCAAGGTGGTCGCTGATCTCTGCCTTGTCTCTGCCTCCTGTACTTCCCCTTTCTCTTATTCTCCATGGGCTCAGCTTCATCCCAATCTCAGCTGTAGACTGGCATAGGGCTGGTCTCTCAGGGTTTCTCTCTCTTAGCTGAGAACTATCAGCTGAATGGCTCATGCCTCCCAGGGCCTCAGGCTCAAAAATGACAGAGCTCTCTCTTTCCCCTTGTGTCTTCTTGATTGAGTGTCCATTTATATCAGCCCACCAAGTGAGTGGGAACTCAAATTGAGTTACACTTTACTGATGTAGCCCAATCAGGAGACCTAGTTTGATTTTGCCAAGTAAACTTAATTAGAGGCCATTCACTGAATTTATTACAATCAAAAGTTATCACACCCAG
The DNA here is from genome assembly GCF_030445035.2 of Dasypus novemcinctus. Taxonomy (NCBI): domain Eukaryota; kingdom Metazoa; phylum Chordata; class Mammalia; order Cingulata; family Dasypodidae; genus Dasypus; species Dasypus novemcinctus. The sequence goes on from NC_080676.1 coordinate 126,207,182, forward strand.
AGGAAAAGATTACCTTATAAACATAAGCTTTCTCTTTAGGGGATTCATAAAGTAATCTCAAACTGTCAGACTCCACCCTCTGAATGCCCTAAAGACATTACAATATCCCAAAAAGACTTAAATCCTATCAGTGGCAATATGAAGTACAAAATCACATCACAATCAGTTATAGAAACAGTTTGTCTTGGGGAAAATTTCCCTCTGAAGCTTACAAAACAAGTTATTTGCTTCCAATACAAATGAAGCACAGATGGAGGATAATATTTGCATTACCACTAGGAGAATTTGGGAGGGAAACATGCTTCACAGGGTCCCAAAATTTCCAAAAACCTTCAGGGCATACCCCATTATATTTCAAAGTCTGAGAGTCATTTTCAAATGATGATGGTTTCATCTCTTCCTCAGGGTATCAAGGGGACCCACCTTTTGCACAAGCTTGCCCAATGGCTATTTTCTTGGTTTCATCCTCATAAGGCATCTGAGGGTGACTAAGCTCCAGATCTCACCCTCCAAGAACATTTGGTTGATGACAATGCTTTCCCCAATTTCTGGAGTATAGTCTCAACCCTTTTAGAACAATGATGTGGCAACAACATTCTCCCTAATCTCTGACATACAGTCCCAAACTCCTCAGAACAGTGAGATGGCAACCTTTCCTCATCTATGGAGAACAGGTTCACCTCCTTCAGAGTAGTGGGGTGGCAACCTCACACTCCCTAACCTATGGAGAACAGCCCCCATTCACAGAAGTGGGGTGGTGATCTACCTCTCCCCAACCACTAGAGAATGCACTCCACACTCTTTGTAGCCTGGGTCAGCCAAACTCTCCCTGAACAGCAGGGGAGTGTGAACACCACCCTCTTCAAATGCTGGTGCAAACTCATCCTCTCCATACACGTGGGTTGGGTCCCACTCTTGGCCCAAGAAGATGTCTTAATTCCAGACCTCAGCTTCCATGGTTTTCCTCTTAAAGCTATTTTCCCTTCCATCTCTCCCCTCCATATCCCTTTTAGTCCAGGCTTACAGTGGTTTTGTTCATGCAGATCTTGCAAAAAGCTTGTTGGTTTAGCATATAGGTAGCTGGGGTCTTAGCCATTAGACAGTAAAACTTTCCACAAGTCTTCCCTGGATAACTGCATTTTCAATTCTGACTTACAAGTTCTAAGTTTAGTTAATTCCTCAAATGGGACACTATTGGCTGGGGTTTGATTTCCAGAAGTTTGGAATTTTGCGGCTGGGGCGGCTTGCACCCCGACGCTGACGGGGGGGTTTGGAGGGGTCAGCTGGCTGCAAAGGCATCTGAGGCTGCGGCAGACAGCCTCAGAGGGGCTCTCAGGCGTGGAGGACGCGCGGCGAGGGGAGAAAGAATGCCGCGGAGACCAGGTCTGGTACGCAAGTCCGGTTTATTAAGGAAGTGCAGTGGGTTATATAGAGAATGAGGAGGGCGGGGTAGAGCAGGAGGAGTGAGGGCTACGGGGCGGCTGGGGATTGGCAGAAACTTGTGGGCGGACTTGTGGTTTTGTGCTGTTAGCTGTTGCTAGGGAAGTGGGCAGATTTCAGGTTATGATGCAACATTTGCCCCTTTTTCTCTTTTTTATTGGGGGGGGTATAGGTGAGAGGTTTGCTTGGGTGTGTACTTATGGACGTGTGCTGGCTATGTTGGCCGCTAACAGGGGGCGAGTGGCAGGTCCAAAGAGTGGCAGGCAAGCAGAACAGACCAGCTGTGCTACACGTGAGTGGTGGGCTGCGCACTTCCCCCACTAGGTGCGGCTACGCTTGCCATTCAGACTCGGGCCCACCCCGCCCCCTGCTCCCTATTGATTGTCAAGCAGTTCTAGGGTGGTGGCAGCTGGGGAGGGGAGTGAAGTTGGCTGTTAAGGTGGGGAACGTGCGGGCTGGGGGAGCAATGGGATGTGTTGCGGGGTTTTTAGGTGTTGGGTTGTTCTTGATTTCTTCTTGGGGCGGGCTGAGCAGGGCTCGTGTTGGGCGCCAGTTGCGGCTGGGGCGGCTTGCACCCCGACGCTGACGGGGGGGTTTGGAGGGGTCAGCTGGCTGCAAAGGCGTCTGAGGCTGCGGCAGACAGCCTCAGAGGGGCTCTCAGGCGTGGAGGACGCGCGGCGAGGGGAGAAAGAATGCCGCGGAGACCAGGTCTGGTACGCAAGTCCGGTTTATTAAGGAAGTGCAGTGGGTTATATAGAGAATGAGGAGGGCGGGGTAGAGCAGGAGGAGTGAGGGCTACGGGGCGGCTGGGGATTGGCAGAAACTTGTGGGCGGACTTGTGGTTTTGTGCTGTTAGCTGTTGCTAGGGAAGTGGGCAGATTTCAGGTTATGATGCAACAGAATTTCTGGTATCAGTCTCTGGTTTCATTGTGCCCAACAATTCAATTCTCAGCTCTTCTCTTTTCTTTTGAATTTTGCTGTGAGCTGCAAGGAGAAGCCAGGCTGCATTCTCCAAGTTTACTTTGGAAAGCTCTGCAGCTAAATGCCCAGTCCCACCATTTTCAAGCTCTGCCTTCCATATAACATCAGGAGTCAATCTTGCTAAGTTCTCTACAACTTTAAAACACAGACCACTTTCCTCCCATTTTAAATAACAGTTTCATCATTTCCTTCTAAGATTTTATCAGAAATAACTTTAGGCTCCATATCCCTACTAAGAATCTCTTCAAAGCAATCTAAGCCTTTTTCATCAAGCATCTGAGAAATTCTCCAAAAAATATCCTTTACCCATTTATAAAAAACCATTCCATCATTTGTGAAAATTGTATCAGAGTGTACCCCACTCTCCTGGTACCAGATTGTATATTAGTCTGCCAAAGGGGTGTCAATACAAAGTACCAGAAATCTGTTGGTTTTTATAGAGGCTATTTATTTGGTAAAAATTATAGTTACAAGGCTCTAGAGAGTTCAACTCAAGGTTGCTTTATCACCAAAGAAGTTGCCATGTGTTGAAATAAAATGGTCACAGATCTATGCCTGGTCTCTCCCTCCTGGGCTTTTTCTTCTGTTTAAGGCTCTATGAGACCAGCTTCTTCTCAGTCTCAGCTATAGACTGACATTGTCTCTCAGGGCTTCTCTACCTCAGCTGCAAACTATCAGCTGATGACTCCTCTCTCCCTGGGACCCCAGGATCAAAAATGACTGAGCTCTCTCTTTTCCCATGCATCTTCTTGGGTGAATGTCCATTTATATCAGCCCACCAAGGGAGTGGAGACTCAACCTGAGTTATGCCTTACTGACATAACTCAATCAGAAGACCTAAGTTGATTTTATCAAGTAAACTTAATCAGAGACCCTTCACTGAATTTAATACATTCAAAAGATAGCACACCCAGAGGATTGGTTTACAACCATAATCATTCTCTTTTGGGGATTCATAAAATAATCTCAAACTGCTACACCTGATCAGTAGGAATGCTTCAATAATCGTTCATCAATTGTAACAAATGAACCATACTCCTATAAGATGTTATTACTAGCGGAACAAGTGGAGGGGGTACATGGGAATCCCCTATATTTTCTAGGTAATTTTCTATTTTTCTAGGTGATTTTTCTGTAACCTTCTTTGAAATTAAAGTGAAAAAAAGACACTGGAGGAATATACAGAAGAAATTGCCAATATACATAAAAAATAGATCTTATGGTAATGAAAAGCATAATGCAAACTTTTTAAAAAAATATTTATTACTATTACTTTTTTTTTACTTTGTCTAGGGGGAGGTTTTGTGCTATAGAATGATTGCAACTTTGGCAAGAGAGGATCACTGGTGCCAGATGTCAGTGATGGGGGTATGTGGGGGGGGGGGGGGTGCACCTGGGGCATCCTCTATGGAATATGATTGTGTTCATGTGGTCATGGTGTGTTGTCTTGGTGGATGGATACCACAGAATAACCAATGGAATATTGAATTTTTATGCTTGGGAGTCCTTCTACATTCTCTTATAGCATGGCAAAGAAACTCTAGAGTACATGAGCAATGCCTAGTGATCAAGGAGAAATGAATACACTAGGCCCTTTATATTGATACTTGTACTTATCAACCTTGTTCTTGTAAAAATGGAAACTTAGCCTAGTAATAAAGCTACCTTCTGAAAGCCTACTTGTTGCTCAAATGTGGCCTCTTTCTAAGCCAAATTTAGCATATAAACCCACTATCTTACCTGCAGAGTTGGACATGATTCTTGGGGATGAGCCTCCCTGGCACCAAGGAGCTATTACCAAGCACAACCTAGAGATGCATTTGGAAATAGACCTAGACCAAAAGGGGGAAATATTAAATACAAATGAGTTTTTAAGGCTAAGAGACTTCAAAGTAAGTCCGGAGGTCATTCCAGAAGTTGTGCTTATGCACATCTCAGGAGGTTCTCACTAACTGCTACAGTAAACAGTGCCTCATTCAGGGGTGCTCTAGAGACATCTAGACACTATAAGCATGGCAGACAACCCTAAGCCATCAGTGGACCTTACCCTGGAATATATAATAATCTATCTCCCCAATGTATCAGAGTTATACTTATTTATAATTTTCCTACACATGCCCTTTTTAGTTAAACCTCTACTTAGCATCTACCTCTTAAATACATGTCCCAGAGACTTAAATTTTCTGGCTGTTCATATGCCAATTGAGCTCTGAATTTCCATAGAGTTACAATCAACACCTACTCTCCACCTCATTGGACTGCCTCTGGACAACTAACAAAATAATGATGATGGACAAGGACCATCCCCTGAAACTGAGAATATTTACAACTTCAAGAGAGCTCCATCCATCTGCCCCATGGGATCAAAGCCCCCTCTCAATCAGAAGCAGAATGAGCATCACAGTCCCACAGTCTCAAGATTGATGAATGAACAAACATAAGGGGAGGATGCAACTATGGACCAAATTAGACTTGCTATACTAGTGATGTAAGAACTTGCAATATTGATATAAAGACAGTGGCCACCAGAGTTTCTGATGGGAGGGAGAGGGAAGAATAGTTATTATATGGAACATTTTTGAGACATGGGATTCTGCATGATATTGCAATGATGGGTACAAGGCATAAAAAATTTGTCAAAACCTATAAAATTGTGTGGTACAAAGTGTAAACCATAATGTGAATGATAGACCATGGTTGGTAGCAATGCTTCAAAATGTATTCATCAATAGCAACAAATGTACCACACTAAGGAAAGATATTGTTAATAGGTGAAAGTGTGGGAGGGGGAGGGTTGGGTATATGGGGAATCCCCTATATTTTTTGATGTAACATTTATGTCATTTAAATCTTCTTTAAAAATAAAGGAAAAAAAATTTAATTAATCACAGTCAAGCTAGTATATAATCTTAAAGCTCTTTGAATTTTTGGTATATACCTAAGTCAATTGGCACTACTTCCCAAAAGTAGCACATCTTGCATTTCATGGTATTTAAGAAATAGTTGTTCAATAGACCAGTCAAAATAGAGACACAAACAATGATAAAAATATACTATTATACTATTATTCCTAAATTTTAAAAAAGTAGAATTATCTAAATTGTAGTTCAACTTTCACTCTCTATTTTGAATTATATTAGGAAAACATAAAGCAGATATGGTAAGTTATTGTTTCCATGACTTGTAGGTCAACTCTCAGGATATGTGTATCCTAATGTACTCGTTGTGGCAAAATCAATCAGTTTTAAATATTTGGAAAGAATATTCTATGAAAGGAGAAATTTTTCATAGAGAATACTTTGTATCTTCATTACATTATATTTGGACTACTGGAAAGATATTTATCAATGGTGAATATGCAAATGTAAAGTTGTAAATAATGTACTATAAAAAAAGAGAAGATCAAGACCCTCCGAATAGAATAGATCATTTTAGCTTATTGGTAGTGAAAACATCATTTTCTAAAGGTATACCAAACTTTAAAGTTAAAGTTAATTTAACTTAAAATCAAACCTATATTTTAAAATTTTACCTGTATTGTTAAGACAATAACTATTTTTTAGGTAATTCATATACACCGAGCATGCTTCAAAGAATTTTCATTGACACTTTTATTTTAATAGGCAAAGATCACCTTTATTTATCCTTCATTTTTAAAAAACCCACTGTGACCTATAATTCCTATTTGACTTAAACATAACATATATCTGAAAATTAAATTCCAATTTAACTTTTTTCAAATTAATATCAATCTTCCCAAAATGTGTGATTCTTCAATCTTTGCCAAATACAGCCCAAAAAAAAACCTTGCAGATAAATTCTTGTGGACTAAATCTTCTGAGACACAATACTAATATTACATAACGGTTTATAATCACTATTGAGTAGTAAGGTAAAAAGCCATTTTTTAATCACAATTGTTTTCTTATGCCCTCTATTTGATTTATCCACACAGAGTGTCAAAATACCATAATATCAGGTTATTCTCCCCCCCTCCCGTGATTTGGCTTTTAAAATGGGTAAAGAGTAAATTCTGGGAGAATAATGAAATGCTTGATGAAAAAGGCATAGAATGCTCTGAAGAGACTACTGTTAGGAATATGACATTAAAGATACTTCTGACAGATAGAAAAGATGAATGTGTCATTGCAAAGAGGAAGGAAGGCAATCTTTGTTTTAAAGTGGCAGACAACTTTGCAAAATTGACTCCTGATGTTAGATGGAAGGCAGAATTTGAAAGTGATGAGCCTAGACATTTACCTGAGATTTCCAAACTAAATGTGGAGAGTACAGCCTGGCTCCTCCTTGTATCTTATAGTAAAAGGCAAGAGGAAAGGGATAATTTGAGAACTGAACTCCTAGGCACAGAGAAATCTGAAATTGATGGTTTGAGAAGTTCCAAGCTTCTGGAAAATAAGTGCCCTTAGAACAGTGCCCCATGTGAGGATTTAACTGTACATGGAAACAACCAATATTTTCAGTGTAAATCAGGATTGGAAAAGAAGTTATCCAGGAAGGATCTATGGAAAGTCTTACTGTCTGTTGACATGGACCTGTTTCTTGCATGTGAAACCAATAAGTATTTTGAAAAACCTGTAGGAATGGAATCATTGACAATCTGGACTAAAAGGAATAGCAAAGGGATAGATTGAAAGAAAAATGGTTTCAAAGGCAGAACCATGGAAGCTGAGGTCTGGATTAAAAACATGTTCTCAGGTCTAGAAAGGGATACCACACATGTGTGCAGAAAGGGTGAGTAAGTCCCAGACCTTGAACAGGTGAGGACTTCTACCTCATTGTTCCTGAAGAGTATTGTTCAGAGAGGGCAAGCCCATTTCCCACTTTTCTAAAGGGGTTGACCCTGTGCACCAGTGATTGGGGAGAGTCTGGCGTTCATCCCTGTGTTCTCAGAGGGTACACTCTAGAACTCACCAGCCCAGATGCTTAATGAGGGTGGAGCTGAGAACGTGGCCTCTGCACAAGCCCTTGGAAAGGGTGGGCCTGGAGGAGAAGAAACCATGGTTCAATAGATGACTCTCAGACTTTGAAGTCTAACGTAGTATACCCTGCAGGGGTTTTCAGCACTGTTTGGGACCCATGATCCTTGTTTTCCTTCCAATTTTGCCTTATGTCAATGGAATGTTTATCCCATGACTGCGCCTCCTTTGTACACTGAAAGTAGACACCTGGTTTTCTAAGTTTTACAGGTACACAGGTCGAGGGAACATTTTCCCCAAGACAGACTACATCAAAATAACTGATTTTGATGAGATTTTGTACTATAACTGAAATGATTTCAGGCTTTCTGAAATGCTGTGATGGAACGAATATATTTTACACATGAGCAAATATTGGGGGGGGGGCAGTGTCCAGAGGGGTCCACAGGGGGGAGTATGGCAATCTGAAGCTTCTGTGGACCCTAGAAAATCCTGTTCTTAAAGCTAATTCATTCCTGTGCATGTATACCTATTGTCGGTGAGAATTTTGCTAAAATTAAAAAGCCTTTGATTAGATTACATGGCCAAGGTAGGTCTTAATCTTCTTAAGTAAGTGGTTTATAAACAGAGAAATAAAAAGCTGCAGATACAGGGGGGAAAAGCTGCAAAAACAGAGAGGAACTCAGAAGCTGAGAGAGAAGGCCTGAGGAGACAGAAACTGATTTCAACAAAATACAGAAGCAGAGCAGAAGACACTTTAGCCAGAAGCTGAAAGCAACAAAGCCTGAGCAGAGGAGAGGAACTAGTGGATGCTACCATGTGCCTTATTGCAACAGCTATAGCTCAGAGAGAAAGGATCTCCTGATGACGCCTTGATGAGGCCACTTTCACAGCCTCAGAACTGTAAGCTTATAGGTTAATAAATCCCCATTGTAAAAGTCAATCCATTTCTGGTATATTGCTTGGCAGCCCTTAGCAAACTAAATCAAGATTTCCTCAGATAAATCCTAAAAGCATTAGTTTTAAGAAATGCAACTAACCTAAAGAGACATTTTCAAACAGCAGGTCTTTGGAGAGGAAAGAAATGATAGAAAACATAGATTGATGTGTCTAATCCATTCAAATATCTCAAAACATTTACCCTTGCAAAAGAGTATTGAATTCAACATTGATCAGATGTATTCTGAAATACTTTTTTAATAAGAAACAAAAGATTACAAATAGGTCACTTCTAAGAATCAGCCAGATTATCTCAGAGACTCTGTGGTTCAACAGTAAGTCCTCTGAATCTTGTTTAAAATTGCCAGTGGTTATAAATATACTCAAAATATACTCATATAAAATTTGGAGTTTGGAAAATGTTTAAAGGTAGAAATAAAATATTTCCAAAAATTCAACTAAATTTTTAACAAGCATAGGTACTTTGTACTTATTTTATAAAAGATATCCAGTAATCTCTGAGGAGGTAGTGAGGGGAAAGGAATTCCTGGATGCTGTATTTCCAAGGACCATAGCAAAAACAAACAGAAGCACACTTATTTTCATGGCTCTGAAGTTCTTGACAAAATTCTAAGTATATAGTTCACAGTGACAAAGAGAACACATTTCTCTCCTTACGTTAAAAAGAAACTAGATTTGATGCTAAGGTCTTAATGCTACACATCACACATCTTTTCACTCTTACCATGGACCAATATTCTTTGAAAGCAGTGAAAAGAAAAATGAAACAATAAGCAATTACTTCCCTAGGAAATCAATGTACTTTACCAAAGGTCCTTGAATCCTTTTGAAAAGTAGTGTTCTTAAAACATTTGCGCCATGTCTCACTTAGATAAAAAAGAAAACAAACAAGCAAAAACAAAACAATAAATGCTCTAATTTGAGGACCTCATTGGCCCCTATTTTATAAAGGAAAAATAACATATATTCTTAAATATATGTATGCATGCTTTAGCAATAATTAATTCATACTTGATTTGCAATGTACATATATTTTAAAAGTTAGCAGTGAAAAAGTAACAGCCCACCAAATTTATAAAATGCCAAAGCAAATATGCATTACCATCATGTATTACTAAATACTCCATGTCAAACAATTACTAAAATAACTAGAAATGAAAAAACAAAGACTTGCTTTAACATAAAATTAAGACCAACTCAAAACCAGTCTGCACTGGCTCAAATCACTATTGAAATTTTGAGAATTCCTACTGCATGCATGTGGAGATTTCAATGGGGTAAAATTTTAAATTTGGGTCCTCTGTTATAGTAGACACCCATATATTATGAAGATCACCCTTTAGGTAGGTACTTGTTGCCCCAGCTGTTGGAACTGCTATCACACTGTGTAGAAAAGTTCCACGAAATAGATGACTTAAAACAACACAAATATATTGTGTCACATTTCTGGAGGCTGATAGTCCAAATCAAGACATCAGTATGGCCATGCTACCTCTGAAGTCTGTAAGGAAGAATCTGTTCCATGACGCTCTCCCACTTTCTGGTAGTAGCTTGCTAGCAATCCATGGTGTCATCTGCTTTAGTCATCGCACGCATTCTCTCTTGTCTGTCTGTCTATGTCTAATCCTTCTCTTCTTATAAGGATACCAGGCATATTGGAATAGAACCCACTCTAATCCAGTTTGACTTCATCTTAACTGAAACCATCTTTAAAGACTATTTCTAAATAATGTCACATTCCCAGGACCTGGGATTAAGATTTGAACATATCTTTCAGAGGGGATGCAAATCAAACCATAGGACACCCTTCTCAGGGATTTCCTCAGAGGTATAAGCTGCCTGGCCTTGCCCACTGCCATGCCTCTTACCAGGGCACCTCATTCCAAAATCTTTCTCATTCAGGGGTTTAAAAAGTGTTCATCTTTGTCTAATGGCAAACAACTCTGAAAATCCATTCTTGTTTTAGAACTCCCTGTGTGGATGGCTGAATTTACCACTGGCCTTCAAAGCAGGAATTCTCTTTCTGCTCATTTCTGCTTGCTTCCCCTCCTTTTTATATGTGTCAATCCCAGGGATGCTCTAATAAATATCCTATATACTGAACTCCACCTCAGAACCTGCTTACCAGTGAATACAACTTGCTTCAGTTAAGACCAAGAGTGATCAGGTAAAGCAGGTGCTCCAAGTGTTTTAGAACTGACTTCAAGCCAGAAGCTAGTGACCTATAGATGAAGGGACATAATAAAAGATTTTCTGTTGACAGATGGCTGCAGTAACTGCAGCTGAAACCAGACGCCAGCCAGAGCAGTGGTTGCAATGTGAGTGCCAGGTTCAATTACCTTGTTTCAACAATTTCCTTGGCACAAAGAGGCATCATCTGTTTCCCAAAGGCAGAGATAGTCATGTCTTTGGTTGATCAGATCTGCAGCGTGATTTGGAACAATGTTTCTGGTGTTTTAAATCCAAACCTGGTGTTCTGGATCTCTTGAGACCCTATGAGCTACCCAGTATCTTCCCAGTAAATTCCTTTTCTGCTTAAATTATCCAGAAACAGTTGCTCTTTTTTTGCTACTAAAAATTCTTGCAATAAACTCTATCTGAGTCATCCAGTTTTGACCTCAACATTGTGAATTATTTTTTACTTTTTTTAGTCATTTATAATATAAAGGCAAAGTATCTAAATTTCAATCTAAACTGAAATGCATTATTGATTTGCTTATATGTGTGACTTCCTTTCCATTCACCAATTTTGAATCCATAATATTTTACAGTTTGGAGGGTAAAAAAACAGCTATATTTACATGGTGTCTTTCTTTCTCCCTAACAGTATTTTCTCCATATGGTTTGGTATTCTAATTCTCATTCTGGCTTGATGAGTCATCATTATTGACTCAAAGCATTACTATGCTGTACAGTAGATCTCTGCTGCAAAAATCATTCTTCTTTTTTAAGTCCTCTTCACTCGCAGCTGCCTGCTGCATTTCACCCTCCACCAAGCTGCAGACACTGCATTTTCTCTGATTGTATTTGTGGAACATTTATGAATGCTTCTTGGGTAAAAAATCATTCCAAGCCAATAAATCAAATCAATAAATAAGTCAATAAATCTTTCTTGCCTTACAAACATCATCAATCTTTAGAAGAATGAATGACGAGTCCTTGTTCCTACCTTTTGGATTTCTGAAACTATTTCATCTATTATTAGAGGGCTTTTTTGTCCTGTGTTATTGCATCCATTAGATGACACACTTGACCTTACACAAGGTCCAAAAACATTTGACCCTAGGACTCCATATCAATGAATTCTGTGTTTTTGTTTTTCTAGGATACTCTTCCATCAGGAATAGAAAATGTTGAAGGAAGAAAGTAGCTTATATATCCCAATAATTCAACTCCATTATTTTATACCTATTGTCAATTTTATGGTTGATCCCATTCTTGGAGGAATCATGTTAAGTTAATAGAGTGGAATTCAATATAAAGCTGATCATCTTACATTTGAACCAAGAAGTTGAATGATTCAACTATTTAATGGCTCTTAAAGATTTTTAAATTTGGACTGTGTGCTTATTCCTGCCTCTAAATGTCTCCTGCCCCCCACCTCCTCAGTAGCTCCTACTCCTTCTATCCTTGCATGCACACATCTGTTTCCCACTTCTGCCCTGGTGTGCCTCTGAAAGGTTTTTCCTACAAATTCTGTCATGAAAGTTCTGTTGCTCTCCGCCTTCCAATTGGATTTGGCCAATGGGAGACTCAGAAGATGTAAGTTTTTGAGGAGTCAGTTCAGAATATTTCTTTGCCATTCTCTCCGTTTGCTCTAGTAGTGGCTACATCGCTCAAAGTCAGACTAAAACTTCTGTCAGTCTATTCCAATGCCACCATTTAGTTCTCAATTAGCTCAAGTGAAGTGGCTTTCTCTCTTTGCCCCTTCATGTCTGTCAGTGGTTTCCTGCTCCTGCTAGTACTTAGGTGTGAAATGATAAATATCTATAAGTAGTCTTCCATAAACGTATCTTCAAAATCCCAGCTAAGTATGTCTCGGTTCCCTGCCAGGACTTTCACTGATGCCACTGTACTCTCTTTCAGAAGCAGCTACAATGATTAAAAAGAGTCAGTCGGTGGTTTAAAATTTGCTAATGCTCTCAAGATCTTTATAATCACTCATCCGACTCCCAGTAATTCCTGACTGAATGAATAATTCACGTCTTGCACTTTATGTAACCACTGATTACTTCTGAGTCTCCAGTCTTCTGCTCTTAATTTCAGTATCCATGGCATTAACTTTCTGTTATATACTTTGTTATTTTCCAGATGTCTGTGAGTGTCAAAGCATAATCTAAATTTTGTGGTCTATAAGAGATATTGATTAGCTACTGTCTTGCAGAAAATAGTTTCTCTAGCAGACAGTGTTTTCCACCTCTACCAGCTAAACCAAAAGTTAACTGTACACCAAACCAGAAAAAGTCGAGAAAAAATTGCATGTCTCTGAATTTCTTATTTTCCCAAACAGGTCTGTAAAATACATACATATTTCAACCAAAAGTAAATTAGCAAGTGTATATTATTTTGAAATTAATATGGATTGAAAACATTTATTTTTAAGTGAAACTTTTTCACATATTTATGTTTTAATATTTTATAACTATGAGGAAGTACACATAATTTCTCATTTAAATGAGTAGTATATGTGGTGTGTGTGTGTGTATTTATATATATATATATATGTATATATACACCAAGATTCCCTGTATACATATCTCCAACATAGTATGCCAAATGCTATATATTAAAGAACCAAAATCCTTTACTTCACTATACTTACAGAGTATTTTATGTTGCAGGTTTTAATTTTATAATGTACAGAGTAAATTTTCTCAATGCCCAGGAAAAATATGCTTATTAAATATAGTTGTTAGCATGGCTATTAATTAATAACCTAGTCATTTTATATGTTGCAGTTTGAACACAGGAGGTTTCAGCTAGAAATAAATGAACTGGTGCAAATTAAAATATCTTTAATTTTTCATTATTCGAGGAAGCAAAGTTGATAGAAGTTCCAGAAGGGTTAAGGAAAAAAGAGACCTGTGTTCTATTTTCTGTTCTTAGCCCACCCTGGAATTGTTCAAATCCTTGGGTAATTCTCCTTGTGTAAACATTAACAAGATTTTTATTCTGGCTCTGTTGCTGTGAGTTTATCAAGTATTCATGATGCTCACAGTTATGGTGGACTGACATTGTGTTCAGGCAATGTATAGAAACCTTTGTGCATTGCTAGCAGTAAAGGTGAGGGATTTTGTCACATGTTTAATTTTAGTTTTTTTTCTCTCTCGATCTAACCTGCTTTACCATATCTTAGCTATTTTCACAGTTGGGATGTTTTAAGGTAGCCATGCTTTATTTAATTTCATATTTTTTCCTTTAGTAACATTCTGGGGTTATTTGTAAGAAAAGTTGGGAAGAAAACCAATAATATCCCCCCCAAAAAAATAAAGATTTATAAAAGGATGTAAAAGCATCAAATACTATATCATAGAAATATTTCCTTTGACTGACACTTGGAGTCTGGGACTCATGCCAAGAAATAAAAGCATTTTGGTTATGTGGCTTCAAGATCAAAAGATCAAATGTGTTTTTTTTTCCACAATCTATCATGCAAAAGTTATTTGCCTGATTTATAATCTGTTTCCTAGTTTCAAAGGGGGAAAATAGATGGAATAAAAACAAAAAAAATACTATCGGAAATGACATGTTTGCATTATATAAGTGTCAAGATTTGGTGCTCACTTGGAATAACTTGATATCTCTGAAACCATGAAGTTTAAAGCATGCTTTATCTTTGCGCTACACTCTTATTACACGTCCATATTTACAATAGCTAATTTATATAACCAAAAATGCATTATTTATTCTAAATGCATTTTAGTGCATTGTACATACTTTAAAATTAATATTGAGCAGTCATTAAATATTTCCTTCTATGAATTATATTAAAAATAGAATAAAAGTTTTAGGGTAGTATTTTTATTTTCAGCAGTTTCCTTTCAAGATTGTGGAGAAAATCATTAGAATGGCAAACATACATTAAAGATTATAGATGACTAAAAGCAATTATTAGCATTTTGCTGCTGTTTATTTATAGCCTTATCCTGTTTTCACCCCTGTTATTAACAGACATCTTTTTTAAAAACCTCACTCTGGACTTGAACATGGATAAAGGCTCATCAGTTTTCTACGGAAAATGTGGTTCTGGATATTTAACAGCATAGTATAAAGAACAAAGATTTCAACTTTTATATGTTATAATCCCATTGCACATTTTTACCTCTATGACTTTGAGTAACTGAAAATTTTTTTCAGTGAGAAAATAAAACACATCATGTCCTTCATTGATGTAACTTTGCAACTTGTCAGTTCTTATAACTATCTGTGTTTAGAATAACAATAATTTGCCCTATAACTGTGTACTGACACCTTCTGAAAAGATGATATTTTCTCTTGTCAATTTAACTACACTTCCACATTACCAGAATGGATTGTGGTTTGCTATCTTAGCTATGTCTTGTGAATAGTTTCTTTTGCTACTATTAAGTCATTTTGATGTGAATTAAACATGATTCAAAGCAGTTAAATGGATAAGGAAAGAGTTATTTCATCTTATTGTGATTTGAAAAGAAATTTTAGCAATTTTTCAAGCAAATGAAATTGACATGAGAATTTTACATTGAACTAGTGTTTAGCAACAAACAGTGTGGGCAATTAGGCCACTATTTTGAGTCTACTTAAGTAGAATTAAATTTGTTACCTGAATTAATCACTATAAATGAAAACATGGGAAGAATATATTTTATCAGTATATTCATGCAGTTAATATATTACACCATTGTTGTTATTAGAATTATTCCAAACTCTAAGAAGACTGTTCCCAAAATTTTGCATAAAGAATTTTAGATTTGAATTGAGTAGTTACTGTGCTGGGCACTGTTAAAGCACTCTACTTGCCTTAACTCATTTTATCCTCCTGAAAGCTCTGTGAAGAGGATACTTTTATTTTGTTGGTTTTACAAATGAAAAAACTGAGGCAAGAAGTTGTCCAATGTCATACAACTAGTGAGTAACCATTCTGTCATAGTTTTCCAAGCTGCTTTAGCAAATACCACACAGTGAGTTGGCTTCAGTAACAGGAATGTATTGTCTTATGAATTGAGAGGCTGAAAGAATTGCTTTTTCCAGGGCTCAGTAGCATTCTGGTGTTGGCTTGCTTCCACCTTTGGAGTTCCTTGGCATGAATACCTGCTTCAAATCACTTGATGATGTCTTCCACTTTGTTGCTTATGTGACTGTCCTAGTTCTCTTTATAAGGTTTCTAAATAATATCTCCAAGAGATCTTATTTACAGTGCATTCAAACTTACAGGAACACAAATTAGGGTTAAGAACATGTCTCAATTGGTGTACATGATTCAATCTACTAGTCATTCTAAAAATTATTTTGTAACTAGAGGAAGCATAAAATATTATAAATAGAATTTCATAAATAAATCTCTGTTGGTGGTGCTCCCCTTGAATCCAAAGCCTTTACTACTTGGCTTTCAAAACTACTGTGGTTTAAAACATAAATTATTTAATTTGTTACAGCTCCTTTGGTTGCTGTCAAATGGCATTAACCGCAGAAAAAGGGTTATATGTTATAAGTATATAACAGTGCCTAGAGAACAGTGGCAAGGATACAGCTGAGTCTCTTTGCCTAAAACAAAGGATTGCAAAGTCATGGGGACTCCAGGGAGACATTTCTCTCTGGTTCTTATTTCTTCTTCTTTCTGGGTATCTGCTTACTTCTCTCATCCACAGAGATAAAAACAATAGGGATCAAATATTATATTAATCAGTGTTCTTCAGGGAACAGAATAACAGGAGATATATGTAAGTAGAATGAGATTTCATGAAATTCTCTCATTTGACCGTGGAATGCACAAGTCCAGATTCCACAGAGAGGCTGTAAACCAGGGACTTCAATGAAAATGCAATGAAGGTTCTTCATGAGTTCCCAGGAGAAATTGGCTGTCCAAAGATGAGCTGGAAAATTCTAAATACTAAAATCACTTCCTCTTTTAAGGCATTCAACTAATTGGATAAAATGTCACTCATTGCTAAAGGCAATCTCCCTGGTTGATTGTAGATGTAATTAGCCATCTATGCAGTGAATTCACTGATGACTGAAGTCCATAAATGTCCTTGTATTACAATTAGCCTAGTGCTTGCTGGACCAAACAACTGGGCACAATTATTGGCCAACTTGACAAGTTAGCTTAATCAACCATAAGTCTAACAGAAGATGTATAGGACTTGTACACAGAAAACACAAAATCTTGCTCAGAGAAATCAAAGACTTCTGTAAATGAAAGGATATTCTGTGTTCATGGATCAGAAGACTAAACATCATGAAGATCTCAGTCCTACCCAAAGCAATTTATGTATTCAATGCAATCCCAGTCCAAATTCCAACAACCTTCTTTGCAGAAATGTGAAAGCCAATCATCAAATTTATATGGTAGCGTAAGAGATCTCAAAGAGCTAAAGACATATTGAAAATAAGAATGAAGTTGGATTTGGCAGTTTGATATTATTTGTGAATTCCAAAAAGAGATATTTATTATGTTGTAAACTGGTCAGTTCCTTTGGAAGTGATACACTTTGATAGTATTAAATTCAAAGGTTATGTTTACTTGATTAAATTAAGATTAGGGCTTTGATTTGGACTCTCAGTAGGGCATTGTGTCCCCACCCCCTTGGTGGGCAGACACTCACACAGAAAAAGGCATGGCAGAGGAAGAGAAGCAGCTTATTAGACATGGGAGAGAGTCAGGGAAGAGAGATGAGCCTTAGAGTCTACAGCTGGCCTTGTGAAGAGAACAGAGCAGCTGAACCCAGAAAGAACTGAGCCTCTGGAAGAGAGATAAGGCTTATGCCAGCCTACAGCAGAAATCAGAAGAAGATGGGACCACGGTGCCTTAAGAGGAAGAAGGCTGAACCCTCACAGACATTGCCTGCCATCTTGCTTCACAAATGGCCAATGACTTTGTGTTAGGAAGTACCTCTTATGGTACCTTAAGTTGGACTCTTTAGGGCCTTGTGACTGTAAGATTCTACCCAAAATAAATACCTTTTATAAAAACCAACATATTCCTGGTCCTTTGTATCAGTACCTCTTTTGGCTGACTAATACATTGGATTACTCACATTTCCCAATCTTCAGACTTATTGCAAAGTCACAGTAATTACAACAGCATATTAGCATAAGGACAAACATATAGACCAATGGAATCAAATTAGAGCTCAGAAATCCACCCTCACATTTATGGTCAAGTGGGTTTGGACAAAGGCTAAGACCACTCATTCAGGAATGAATAGTTTCATCAACAAATAGTGCTGCAAAAACTGGATCTCTATTTTCACAAAAAATATAGAGGACCCCTACCTCACACCTTATACAGAAATCAACTCAAAATGGATTGAAGATCTAAATATATGAGCTAGAATTTTCGAACTCCCCACTGAGACAACCATATTAAAAAAACTACTTAAAGTCTCTGGAAATTGTACTAAAGGCATACAGAAAATGAAAAAGCATTTATATTTTTAAAATATACTAAATTTAGAGCATTTTTAAAATGTACTAAATTTAGGTAAGAGTCTGTGTCACTTAAGCAACAATCCATCTGCTTCTTTCCATCTAAGCACTCAGCTTGATAGAAGCTCCATGATGAGTGGGTGTTATGAAGAAAATAGTGTTTCTTCTTTCCTCAGCTTCCAGTCTTGAAATACAATATCTGACCTTCAGGGACAAGGTTTCAGCATGTCTCATCCTCTCAACTTTGAGTTACTGAGGCTAAATTCCTGGTGGGAATTCCAAGAGGCTCAAAGAGCTAAGGCCCAGGGACAGATTAGCCATATGTCTGATATCTTGCAGCTAAACTAGGAAAGAAAGCTGAGCAGCCAAGACTGATATAGGAGGCTCAGAAAGACACAAGCCCTGTGCCTAGTTGCCTTCAGCTGAGCTTTGGAAGATGAAAAATTCTGGAGGGGAAGGCTGAGAGCTCAGCTGAGATCAGTGGCTATCTTGCTTCACCACATGGAAGCTGACTTTGGTGAGAAAGCATTTCTGCTGATGCCTCAATTTAAATATTTCACAGCCTTGTAACTGTAAGTTTTTACCCCAAATAAAGCCCTTTGTAAAAGTTAACCCATTTCTGGTACTTTGCATCAATAGTCCTTCAGCAAACTAAAACAACAGTTTAACAGGGAGAACAGAGAAGTAGAGAGTCAAGAAAAACCCTGTTAAAGTCACTCTCAGCCAAGCATAACTATTCATTTCCAAGGCAGTGCTCTCTGAAGAGTGACATCAGAGGCTTCAGATCACAGGGGAAACAGACTTCACTAAAATAATCCAGCCTAATCATCAAACAAAAAAGCAGATAGCACAAAAACAAGCTCTAAAGAGAGATGAGGAAGAAAATCAGTACCAAGAGATGGTCCTTTATACCTAAAAAGTTCTGTTTCCAGTTTAAAAAATGGCAACATGTACAAAGAAATAGTAAGTACAATCTATATTCAGAAAAATGAGGCAAGCAACAGAAACTGCTTGTGAGAAGAAACAAATGAATGGATAAACAAAATGTGGGATACACTTACAATGGAATATTATTTGGCCAAGAAAAAGAATAAAGATGTGATGAATACTACAACATGGATGAATCTTGAAGACATCAGGTGGAGTAAAATAAGCCAGACATAGAATTACAAATATTGCATAATCATATTGATATGAAATAATTAGAATATGCAAATTTATAGAATCAGAAACTAGAATACAGGTTACCAGGGGCCAGGTAGAGGTGGGACATGGAATATTAATACTTTATTGAAAGTATATTGTGGTGATTGAGAAGTTTTTGTAATGGATAGTGGCAATGGCAGAACAACATTGTAAATGCAATTAACAACATTAATTGTATATTTGAAAGTGATAAAAAAGATATTTTTAGGTTGTATATATGTTACCAAAATAAAAAGTTAAAAAAAAAAACAGAACTGTACAATGCATAGGATGAACTCTAAGGTAAACTATGGACTGTATTTACTAGTATAACTATCATAACATTGTTTTATCAATAGTAACAAAGCTACCACACTAATGCAAAATGTTAATAATAGGGAAACCTGTGGAGAGTATATGGGAAATCTGTAATTTCTGTATGCTTTTTCAGTAAACCTATAGCTGTTTTAATTAATTAAATTAAACAGTTTAATTGAACTGTTTTAATGAATTAATTATTTAATTAAATAAACGTAAAGAAAGTTTCAATGACTATGTATCTTCAATTAGAGAATATTAATGAAGGAAGAGAAATTATTAAAAAAGAACCATAGGCACATTTTTCAGTTGAAAACTGGCATAATTAAAATGAAAAATTCACTGGAGGAGCTGTTATACTTTTCTAAAGGCTTCTGGAACAATGTACCTGCAATGTATTGTCTTTTTCAATGGGAATTTATTAGGTTAAAAGCTTACTGTTTTGAGGCTGTGGAAGTGTCCAAATCAAGGCATCATCAAGAGATGCTGTCTCACCAAGTTGCAGCTGTGCGTGGTCAAGCACATGGCTGGGCACAATGCTGGTCAATTCTTTCTTCTCTCCTCTAGGCCTGGGGCATTTCTTTCTCCAGTCCTCATCAGCATCTGGAGGCTTCTCTCTATCTCTGCTGCTTTTTTCCTATGTCTACTGCTTTTATTCCTCAATTTATATAGTACTCCAATAAGAGAATTAAAACTCACCCTGGATCCCACAGTATAATCAAAGGCCCTTAAATGAAGGGATCTAATCAAAAGGTTCATTAATTGAATGTAATTAAAAGGTCCCATCTACAATTCCTTAACAGGCACAGGGATGGGTTCACATTAAGAACAGGATTTTCTTGAATTTGGCAATATATTAGGCATCATTGTTTAAGAAGTTTTGGATCACAGAGGGGTTCAACTATGGCAAGGGAGGAGCACTGGTGTGGGGTGTCATTGATGGGTGGGAGGGACTTCTCCAGGGCATGCAAATAGGATACATAGATATGTTCAGATATTCTTTGGGTCTTGCCACAGTGGGAACAGTTACACACAATAACTGAGGGAGTGCTGAGTTCCCATCCTGGGGAGTTCTGATGCATTCCCCAATGGAACAGCAATAATCCCTGAAGTACAGGGCAAAGACCAGTGAAGAAAGATGGTCCAATGATGGGCCATTGATACTGATGACTATGCTCATAATCCTGTGTGCTTGAAATTTCAACTAGGCCTAGAGCTGCAAGGTGCCTAAGAGTTATTTCCTGAGAGCACCCATGTTGCTCAAATGTGGCCATTCTCTAAGCCAAACTCAGCAGGTAAATGCATTACCTTCCCCCCAGCATGGGGATGACTCCTGGGGATGAGCCTCCCCAGTGCCAAGGGATTACTACCAATCACAAGTTGGTGATGCAACTAGAAAAAGACCTTGAATTAAAGGGGGAAATGGTAAGACAAATTAGTTTATATGGCTAAGAGACTTCAAAATGAGTCAAGAGATTATCAGAGGGTTCTCTCTTACCCACATCTCAGAAGGATCCCAGAGACAGCCAAAGTAGATACAACCCCAGGTAGTAGTGCTCCTGAGGACTATGGAGACACCACCAAGTTCTATAGTCACGGCAGGTGGCTCTGGAGTTCAGTGCCTTGGCAATGGACCCTACTTTGGGATTTGTGCTCCTGAGTGTGATGGAGTTGGACTCAGATGTAACCTCTCTACATATGCCTCTTCTGTCACTTTTACTGAACCTGCGTTTGGTGCTGGTGTTGGTGTATGCTCAGGAGACTTGAATCTCTGGACTATCCATGCTCCAGCTGGGCCCTGAGCAGAGTTGCAACACCTACTCTCTGGTTCACTGGACTTATCCAGGTCAGCTAACAAGGAGGTGAAGATGGTCATCCACCACACCAGGGAACCAAGAGAGTCTACAACTGCAAGCAGGGGAATCGCATTCATCAGCCATATGGGATCTAAGCCCCCTCTTGATTTAGAGGTGCAATGGACATCACCATCCCAGGGTCCTGAGGATGGAGGAATAAAATATGGATTAGAGTGGGCTTACCGGAATTCTACTATGGAACGGTGGTGACTCTAGCAATGGAAGAAATTGTATATTTGATATGGAGACAGTGGCCACAAGAGTTGCTGAGGGTAGGGAGAGGGAAGAAGAGGTGTGATATGGACAATTTCAGGACTTGGGGTTGTCCTGAATGATACTGCAAGGACAGATGCAAGACATTATATATCCTGCCATATCCCACTGAATGGACTGGGGGAGAGTGTAAACTACAATGTAAACTATAATCTATGCAGTGTAGCAGAGCTCCAAAATGTACTCATCAAATGCAATGGATATGCCACACTGATGAAAGAGGTAGCTGATGTGGGAGGAGTGGGTCTGGGAGGTGGGAAGTGGGTTATATGGGAATCTCTTATATTTTTCAATGTAACATTTTGTGTGATCTATGTATTTTTTTTTAAAAAGACAATAAAAAATAATTTAAAAAAAAAGAACAGAATCTTCTGGGGCCCACAAGCTACTCAAACCAGCACATTCCATCCATGGACCCCCAAAATACATGTTATTTCCATATGCACAATACATTCCTTCAATCACAATATTTCAAAAAGTATTAAACTATTTCAGTAACAAAGCTAAGTACAAAATCTCATCAAAATCAGTTTTAGGCATGCAGTCTGTCCTGGGGCAAAATTCCCTTTCAGCTATGGAAGCAGGCATCTATTTCCAATATACAAAGACCAGGCATTCACAGGATACCTATTCTCTTTGACATAAGGAGAAAGTGGCAGATATGGACAATCAAGTACATAGCAGTATCATCTAAAGATGTTTTCTCTCTGGGCTTAGCCGTAGGTGATCAGACACATGGCAGGGCATACTGGCGGCTTTGCTTGTCTCTCCCCTCTCCTTTTGGCTCATCTTTTTCCACCTCTTGGGAGCCTCTTTCCATGCTTCTGTGATCCACTATTTCAGCCTCTGGCCTTGGGGACCTCTCTCTCAGTCTTTCAAGTTCTCTCTGACTCTGCAGCTTTTTTCTGTGTCTGTCACTTTTTAGTCCTCTGTTTATAAAGAGGATTAAGACCCAGATTGGGTCCCACAATATAATCAAAGTGCCTTAACTTAAGTGATCTAATCAAAAGATTGCTTAACTGATCTAATCAAAAGGTCTGATCTATGATGGGTTTTTATGCACAGGGATGAGTTCACTCTAAGAAAGGATTTTGCAAGATCCACAAATGATTCAAATCAGCACCTGGACTAACTATAGATTTGAACTGCAGAGAAAGAATCACTGAACTTGTTGATTGTTAGATAGAGATTATGTAAACCAAAGAACAGAGAGAGAAAAGAATAAAGATGAATGAGCAGAACCTCAGCAAAATGTGGGATACAATTAACCACACCAACATACCTACATTGTGAGTATTAGAAGGAGAGTTGAGAGGGAAAGGAGCAGGAAAAAAAATTCAAAGAAATAATGGCTGAAAACTGTGGGGAGCCACCCACTATGAGGTCTGTTTACAGCCTCCTACAGCATGGCGAATCTCATTTTTACTACAGCCCTGCCCCGCCACTTCCTTCTTCTTCCTTGTTTCTTTGTTCTCCCCTTCCCGCCACAACTCTGGTGACCACAGCAAGCACACATGCACAAGACGGGAAACTCTGCAGACCCGGCAAGAACTTTCAGCCAATCCCCTCCTTGGACGTCTGCCACCCGGGAAACCAGCCTACCACCTATGGACACGCTCCCTTCCCTTAGTATAAATTCCCATGTTCTACCCCCAATAAACGAGGCTTGATCAGAACCCTGTCTTGCCTCCATTCTTCTCTCAACTTCTGCCCCCACCCTGCTTCTTCCCACAGGCCCCTGGACTCGCCCCCGCCGACTCGGGCAGAAAACTTCCCAAATTTGATGAGAAACATTAACCAACACATCCAAGAAGCTCAACTCCAAATCCAATAAAAAGCAAGATATGTACACTCATACCCATCCTAGTAAAAGGTTGAAAGACAAAAACAAAACAAAAATATTGAAAGCAGTAAGAGAAAAAATTTCTCACAAGGGGTTCCTAAATAAGAATGATAGCTGACTTCTCATAAGAAACACTAGAGGCCATAAGGCAATGGAATGACATATGCAAAGGGCTGATTTTTTTTTTAATTCAACCAAAAGTCTTTTGTCATACAAAGCACCCATTCAGAAATTAGTTAAATTGAAGACATTCCAAGATAAACAAAAAACTGAGACAATCTATTTCCAGCATAACAAGTCTTACAAGAAATACTAAAGGAAATTTTTGACTGAAAGTAGGTGAGTATTGTGAGTATTAGAAGTGACACAAATGTCACTGTTCAAGGCCATTATATAATTATAAAAGACAATATAAATTCATATTATTTCTCCTTTCTTCTGTGAACTGATTTAAAAAGCACTGTATAAAACAATATGTCTACAATTGTATCACTGGATTTATAACATGTAGAAACAAAATATATATAACAGTAGTCATACAAAGCAGGTGGATGGGAAAAAACTGCACTGAAATAAGGTAATGAAACCAGATGGTAATTCAAATTCATAAAAAATAATGAAGAATAGAAGAAATAGTAAATAAGAAGGTAATATAACAAACCCTATAATATAGATTTTCCTTCCTGCCACCCCCTCCCCCCCAGGAAAAACAAAACAAAACATAGCAGTCAAAATCTCCTGAATTTATAGGCTGGAGGCACAGGACAAGAAAGAGAAAGATACAAACACACAAATAAATCACTAATTATAATTTTTCTGTATCCCAAGTCCCAATTCATGGATTAGGAGCTCTATTGAATTGACTAACTACAGATTCAACCCCACTTTCCTCTCTAGACAAAGCAAGAATAATTCTGGAGTTTGGGTCATGTTTTCCATATGCAATGCTGATTAAAGGATAGCCACTGTAACCAGAGAAGCATCAAACACAAGAAGGAAGTTTTCATTTACAGCTGTTCTGATGAGCTGAGACCAGAATATGAAGACAATCTTAAACCTTAAGAATATTTTCTCAAAATAAGATCCCTTCTGGCATATCATTCTCTTTTACCTTTACCTGCTCTGGGTGATTCTGTGTACACAGGAAGTAAAACTAATTTTCTGGATGAGGTCTGAAAGACTTCCCAGACAAGATAATATGAGTTAAATGTGGTATTGAAGGATGCAAAACAGCCAAAGAGGTTGAAATACATATTCCAGACATGGGAAACACAGTGGGGAAAATATCAGAGACATGATGAACATGGGGCAAGAGGTAGGATATGAGATTGACAGGTTTGTCTTTATATACTCCTCAACTTTAAAATATTAACCCTAAATTAATGAGGCACTATCATGATATTTTTAGCCGAAGACTGGTATAGCAGTTGGGTTCTCTAGGAAAACAGAATCAACAAGAGATATCTTTAAAGAGTATGAGATTTTATAAAATTATCTCACATGACCGTGGGGATGAACAAGTCCAGATTCCACAGAGAGGATGCAAACTAGGGACTCTGATGAAGATCCAATAAAGGTCCTTGATGAATTCTTCAGGAGATACTGGTTGCATGAAGTAGACATTGGAATTCTCTCCAAAGGCTGAAATCACTTCCCCTTTTAAGGCAGCTGAGTGGATAAAATGTTACCATTGCTGATGGCAAGCTCCCTCATTGATTAGAGATGTAATCAGCCATCTATACAGTAAACTCACTGGTGACTTAAGTCCATAAATATCCTTGTATTACAATTAGCCCAGTGCTTACTTGACCAAATATCTGGGCACAATTACCTGGCCAAGTTGACACATTAGTCTAACCATCACAACTGGCATTAGTAACTTTATACTATAGAATATCACACATGTAGCATTATAGGGCATGAAATGGAAAAAGGAAAGGGAAATCACTTAGGTGGCTATGGCAATGATCCTGATACTGTGCTTCCAAAAATTAACTCCCACATGCATATGCATTCATCACATTGTGTACAAGAATGAGCCTACAGGTATTTATTCAAAGACCATTGGCAGTGGTGACTAGGAGTAAGGCTTAGGTCCTGATAATTTGGGAAATCCAAATATCTCTTCAGTTCATTATATTTGTATACCCTATTTTATATTAGTTAAACATTTTTCTTTTGCTGAATATTTAGCATAGCAAAAAAAATAGACTATTTTATCTTTTTAATTTCTGACTATTTATAGAGCTTCAATAAGTTTAATGTTTAAAACATTAATGTGAAATATGAATGTCTAAGTAGAGAAATACACCTGCCACAATTAACACAAGATAATCTTGAAGAATATTATTAGTAATCTATATGAGAAGTAGATTCATGCTCAACAGAAAACTTGTGTGTGAGTACTCTAAGTCACCTTTCAGCTTAGCTAGAGAATATAGTAAATGATTATTATCAATTGATGGAGTTATTTTAACCAAAACAAATGCAGGTATAAAAATGTAAATGACTTAAAATTTATATTTTCCACATCCAAAAAATAAACAGGTGTCAATAAAGAAATATTCAATTGTTTACTTAAAATATTTATAGCACTTAGTAGAAATTCATTTCAAATCATAATGGTGATACAATTTTCATGCATTACAATCTGTAAGAGCAGTTGTTGCACTAGAGGATTATGTTTTATTATGTTTTTTAAAATGTTCATTTGATGCTTATTTCATGTTTCATTTTAAATATTTTGGAAATAATTTCTTGATTCATTTATTTTCTTTAATTTTGAAACAACAAAGAACAACAAAGAATTCATTGCAAAATGTGTCACAACTGAAGAAAGTCCAAGACACTTTAATTTTATAATTTCTAATGAAAGCTCTAGTAATTTATGTTATCATGAATTCACTACTGTTCTCAATAAACTACTATTTATATGTAGACATTACAATATCACTAAAATTTTAATATCTGCCTAAGTTTCCTAGTCTATATTAAATCCTTTATTGAATTTTGCTAGAAAAACACTTTAATTTACTATTATACATTAGACTATAAAATTTGAGTGTGAGTACAGAGCAGACCACTGTACAAATCACAATTAGAAAGCCATGTTCAATTTGTCTATTGCATAAGATATTGTGACAATAATTCTAAGCATGTAGCATTCTACTGCAAAAAAATCGGGATTTTTTTTTAGTGGAAGCAGTGAGATATTGAAGCATAGCCTTAAGAAAATATTGCAGATAAGGGTTTAAATATTGACATCATTTATTTAAAGTTTTTCTAAATTTCAGAAATGCAAAAGGACAGCTATTTTATCAAAGTTAACTTTGTAAGGCTTAACAAACATATGGCTAAAATAGATTGTGTGTTGCTGGATAAAGTTGATTAGCTTTTGGCAATAATTTACATTTTAATCTTTGTATCTTGCTCTAACAAAGGAACTTGGAAGTTTAAAACTATATGCCTACTATCTTTTGCAGTTAGGGAACAGGACCTGGAGTAGTTGAAAGGTAAATGTCAAATGTATTGCTCCTTTTGCAGAGGTATTTCTGTTTTATACCAACCCCAGGATTCCTGGATATAGTCACCAACTTTTGGGTGCAAAAGGCAGAGGCAGCCAGAGCAGGCAACGGCTCCATCCACTCTGTATTGCTTCTGTCACTTCATCACCTTCTCTGACTCTGACCCTTTCATCTTCCTTGTAGAAGGAATATTATGATTACACTGGGCCAAGATGGATAATACGGCTAATCGCCTATCTCAAAATCCCTAACTTAATCAAAAATGCAAAGTCTCTCTTGCCATGCAAGACTGCACAGTAACAGGTTCTTGAGATTAGGACGTTGACATCTTTGGGAGTCATTATTCAGGGTACCATACCAGCTATGCTTCTATACCCTTGAAATCAAAAGTCTAGTGGTAGCTTCTTGTTTTCATATATATATATATATATATAAAATACAGTGTTGTTAATTACATTCACAGTGTTGTGCTACCATCACTACCATTCACTAATGAAGTTTTTTATAATCAAATAGAAACTCTATACAATTTAAGCATTAACTCCTCATTCCCTATCCTTACCCTCTCCCCTAATAATTTATATTCTAGATTCTGACTTTATTAGTTTGCTTATTCTAATTAATTTATATCAGTGAGTCCATAAAATAGTTATCCTTTTGTGTCTCTTGACTTCTGTGTCTACAGCCCTTTCTCTGATTTTCAAAGCACCTATTTCTCCATATTACAACTCTTGCCTGCTTGAAATTCATAGAATTTCTATTTCCTATACAGAATTCAGATTGATATAGGTTATTCACCCAGTTGGTTTCACAGAGACTTGCTTAATTAAGTGTTGATGTACTTAAATTATGTAATTGAAAGTTAAATCCCCATCTTAATATATTTGATGAAATCCATGACTTTGGAATTGGGCCTACCTGCGAGTTAATCATGGTTTTTCCAATCCCCTATCTTCAGTTTCCTCATATGTAAAAGAAGGTAAGCAATAACTATAGTGGGTTTGTTGGGAGAATTACATAAGACAGTATAGATTTATAGCACATAAAAGAAACCAAGTAAATGAGTGCTATTGTTTTACATTTCCTTTTGTTTTTCACTGTTATTTTGGTGAGAAAACAGACAAGATAAGCATTGTTTATTCTATGAAATTATAATGAAATTAAAATATAAGCAATTTTAATGATGTTTTCTTATTTTAGACGATCAATCTTCTTGCA
This sequence comes from Dasypus novemcinctus, assembly GCF_030445035.2. Classification (NCBI taxonomy): domain Eukaryota; kingdom Metazoa; phylum Chordata; class Mammalia; order Cingulata; family Dasypodidae; genus Dasypus; species Dasypus novemcinctus. The sequence goes on from NC_080676.1 coordinate 126,235,344, forward strand.
ATATGTACCTTTTGTTTTTCATTTTATTATGGAAATTTTCAAAATTATACAAAGTTATACAAAATAGAACAGTGAATCCTTATGAACTAACTCCCAAATAATCAAATTATGGGCAATAGTGTTTAATCCATTTCCCCATTTTAGTCTCTCCTCCCTTCTTTATTTAGAAACAAATTCCAACATACCGTTTATTTTATAAATATTTCATTATGTCTCTCTGAAAGTTCCTATTTTAATGGCATAATCACAATACCATGATTACATATTTAAAAATTCAACAATAATCATTACTATAAAGTATTAAATGAGTGTTCAAATTTCCCATTATCTTATAATGTTTAAAGATTGTATCGATATTCAGATAAAATCATACATTAAGACTGGCTGGTATGCCTCAAACTCTTTTGTGTTATAGCCTCTAGTTCTCTTTATTTTATTCCAATATATCTGTTGAAAAAAGAGTAGATCATTCAAATCTCCAGTTTATTATGTACTAAAGCTCTCGGGAGAAGTTTCTTGTTATAAAAGTGTGTTATTGTTAAGAGTTTGAGAGTGGATCAGTGTGTGTATCTGGCAATAAAAGGAATTAAAAGTATTAGATAAACAAATATTTTCAAAATTCTATCACATCTACTCTCTTTGTTATGTTTTATTTCAATATAAATGGACTGTATGTTAAATGTGATTAATATTTTTAAAAATTCCAAGAATAACTTTAACAAAACTATTTTGGGGTGACAAGTTTAAGGTTTCTTTCTCTCATAACATGTATTCTGAAACGCTTGTTCACTAGATTAGAAAAATTTTTTCATGCAGAGTGACTAGTAAATTACATCAACTAAATAATCTGACTTCAGGCCTATTCTGTGGCCTGAAGAAGCAAAATTAACTCATTAAATTTGGTGTCTTCAGTATGATCTATTACTATAACTGTTATTAAGATTGCTTTGGGAGTGACATTCCTGAAATCAGCTATAGTCATGTGGACAAAACCTTATTCTTATGGTATGATTTATTATAGATCCAATTATTTTTGTCCAAATATTCATTAGGGGTTTGCTTTATAAATCTCCAGATTGTGATTTGCTCATTAAAGGAGAATACAGGTTAACTATGAAACATGACACACAAACAGGATTAACCACACTTTTTGTTTCATTTAGTATAATGTCTTACTTACCTGGTTTCCTTATTCTTAAAAAAATTAAGAATAGTGATGGCAATATTATGTTTTAACTAGCAAATCTCCACATCTCAATGATATCTGCTATTTTAAATGTGAACATTATATTATAAATATAAACAAGAAATAATTGAGACAATCTGAACCCATCACATAGAATGAATTTTAAGTAGTCCTACACAGTTATCATAAAACTGTGTACAGAGATAGACATGAGGTATTGGTTCATTTATTCCAATGAGTCGCTGAATAAAGCAACATTCACTTACAATTACAGTTTTTACAGTGATTGTTTTTTTCTAACATCCTTGTTCATCATATTCTAGAAGAAAGATGAACTGTCATTCCTGCAAACCAAAACGTTAAAGTAAAATACTTATTTTCTTAAACTAAAATCGGTTAGGAATATATATATATATATATACTTTTATATATATATATGTATATATTTAGAAACTCAAGCCTTTTAAATAAGAGTGAGTGTTGCTGCAGGTCATACAGACCTTACTTCATTTGTAGAAAGCAGAGATGAATAGCTTATACATTTTCTCAATCACTGATTTGGCCCCAGTATTCTTTTTCAGCCTTACAGTGACTGGGTAGTGAGAATGTCCTAAGTCTGGTCAGAAGCTCTTATTTCATCCTCCTAGCTCTATCCTGTTTGCTTCCATAATTTCTACGGTCCACAAGAAGACACATTAGGTTTGCCGCATTCTTAGATTCATGCAAATACGATGATTACAGAGAATATCTTATATGCATGCTGTGTGCCAGGCATCGTGCATACCATACACTCATCTTACACAAATCTCAGCTTAGACTCACTTTCCGCAGGACACCTATTCCTCGAAGACTAAATTAGATGGACTGCCTCTGAGTTGCCATGGCAACAGTTACTTAACTCTGTTTAAGCCTGCATCGAACTGTTTAGTATGTATAACCATACTTTATTGTTATATCCTCAATGACAATCCTGCATATTTTGTCATTATATGGTCAGTGACTTGTATGGAATCTGATTAGGAGTAGATCTGAAAAATCCTTATTGAATGATTTTACAAATGAAGTGAAAGAACACAACCGCTGATCTCAAATTGCTTGTACTCTAGAGTTGACATACAAGAAAATCAATATCAGATGGAAATATGCACAAGTGGGGGCACAAAGAAAGTGAAAGGGGAAATTTCCCAGAGGAGATAGAGCACACGTTGAATTCAAAAATGTAACTGAGCAATGGGCTTCCTGCACAGTGCCTACAGAAGCCAATGCCATGACACCAGGATTTTGAGGAAAGAAAGTTTTATTGCAAAGTCAGCTAGCAAGGAGACAAGAGGTCAACTAAAATCTGTCTCCTTGATCCAAGAACTAAGGGAGATTTATAGGATGGAAACAAGAGGAAGTGCAGACAGTGAAGGAATTTGAGTTGGCATATTCTGATTGATTGTTTATAGCACTGTCTTTATATGGGAGATATATATCAGTGGACTACATCTTACCTTCCTTTTGCTTTCAGTGACTTCTCATTGCTTAATCTTGGTTCTGAGGAAGGTGATTTTTCATTCCCTCTGTCTCAGGGGTTATTCAGGGGACAAGTATTTCTATGCATGCACCGGTCGCCCACTTATAGCAGAGTTTGGCTGCCTGTAAAACAAGTTCAGAAAGAACTTTACTTATGGGAGAGGAAGAAACCCTGACGGGCAGGGTCAGATCTGAATCTTGACTTTTAGTCATGAATCCCAGCTATCTCACCCATGGTTTCAAAACGATGAATAAGAGGTAGACAGGTTGGAAAAAGAGTTTCTAAGAAGGAGCAATATCTGAAAAAGCATCGGTACAGGATGCTACTATCAGATTTTAAAAAAAATAATATTAATTAAGTATATTCAGTCAGCAAGGTAGGAGCCTCAATTAGAGGAAGAGTGTACATTCCTTCCTAAGGATAGGAAGATCACATTCCAAACTAGTGACATAGGGCAAGTGGGAAGTAAATTAGGGTTGGATAGAAAGGCAGAGAGGCTTTAGGAATCAACAAAGGCAGAAGATTTCAAGATATTAAAATGGAAAAATGTATATTGATCTGTAATTAGGTGTGAAATAACTGCATGTCTTTAGGCCTACCCACTGCTGACATCCATGAGTACTCAGTCAAGCGTGCAACAGGAGGTCTGTACCCTCATGTCTAAATACTTAAAACTTTTAAATCAAGAGACAAAACCACTACACATGTCATCTCTTTATATTCGGGCATTCTTGGGAGAGTGCAGGTCCCAAGAAAGCCTGCCACTGCTACAGTGAACAGGGTAAAACTAGCCTGGTTTCAAGCAGGGAAATAAAAATCTTACAGTCTGCTTCTTTACTTTTTGCCCACTCCTGAGTTTCACTCTCAAATGTCCCAGCTGTATCAACCAGGGTTAGTAGCCATCTACTTGCTCTGTTATTTTTTTCCTGTTTAACTATCTTCTAGTAAATTATATGTATTACATTAGTCCAAAGATTTTTGTTTCTAGTCTGGCCTCTAGCATTAATTATCTGAATGACCTTGGACAAGGTACTTAATTATTCTTTATCTACCTTGTTCCTTTATTATCTCCCTTACCTATCTTAAAGATTTGCTGCTAGGAGAAAGGGAGGTCATGTATGAACAAACACTGTGAAAATTATAATGCTTTATGTAAGTTTTTAAAACTTTAAAAAACAGGGTTATTCTTTCTAATGTGAAAGCTACTCATTTACTAGCCTTCAGTAATGCCTTTTGTCTTACTTACTGAAATGGGTGGACTTTTACACACATTTGTGGAATTAAAGCCCAATAATATTATTCTGTTCTTCCAAACATAATGGGTTATCATGAATTAATATATTAATCAAACAAAATAATAATTGTCATTGTCAATAATAAAAATGTGGACTTAATTATATGTCCTTTTTATTAAAATTAACCTTACATACAAGGCTTAAGCTTTTCATTAATTTCTCTTACATTTAAGCAGAACAAAAAGTAGATTTTATTGACAAATATTTAAAATATTCATAATTATTTTCAATTAATAAAATGTTCTAAAATAAAAGCACTTAAAATTTTCTATAAATTTTAAATTCAAAATTGATGTATTTTACATTAATTTTAATAACAGGGAAATTAAAAGAGTATCATATTAATTATTTCAGTAATAAAGATTTGAGTTATCAAACAGCTAAGTATTATTAACAATCAAAGGTGAATGTAATTGCCCTAATCTACCTAAAATTTTTAAAATACTGTTGGTAAAGAATAATTTTGGCGACATTTAAATTTTGCTAACATAGTCTCTCCTTTCTTCCCTAAAATACATTCTTTGCAATTTCTGAAATTCAGAAATTTCAGTGTTCACTTTGAAAATGAATCGAAGAAACATGCAATGGAATTCGGTCAATTTGTTTTATAGGAGTGGGACTTGGGTTGAATAATAGATCCAAAGCATGGTTCTCAAATATTTCAAGAATCAAGACCACCTTTTATCAGATAAATATCACAATGATATGCCTCTTGAAGGTAACCGTACTTTTAATATCCAATGACTCAGACAGAAACAGAATAGCAAAACACTGTTCTTGTGAGGTCTGAATTTAATATCTTGACTCAGGTGAGCCATATTTAGATGAATAAAATAAAGAAAGAACATTCTTTTTTTTCCCCACCTATAATTCATGTTACCTTTTCATTTACCCTCAAATGTCCCTGGCTGGGTTAAAAAGGTAGAAAAATTTATTCTTACTATTTTTCTTAAAAGTAAACGTTCAGTCTTTCATGATTTCTCCCCAGTTGCCTTCTTTTCCCTGGGCAGCACCTTGGTACTTGAGAAGTTTAGGCAACATCATGGTGGCAATAAAGGGAGTCTGGTCTACACGAGACAATCTGCTCTCCCCCGAGAGGTAACAAAAGCTCCTCTCACCTTGCTTTGATTATTGGTCTCTCTCCTGTACACATCCACTGAGAAGTGCCTGTGGCTGATGTAATTGATTGTTCTCTTGGACAGGGCAACACATAGGGGAGCTTGGTAATTACCTCCTGTTGACTATAACTTATTTATCAAGAACACATATAATGCTTACTAAGTGCCAAGTACTACCTTAAGTGCATTCTAGTTATAATTGATTTAGTTTAATAAAGTCTTAAAAGGAATGAAGGCCCATTGAGGTTAAGTAATTTGCCTTGGTCACACAGCTAGTAAGGAAAATGACTGAGTTTAAACTCAAGCAGTTATGATCTTGAGTCTTCTAGGCTACAATTAATAACTCTCTTTGGTATTGCTAAAACCAGAGACTTCACCGTGGCCCTCCTCTGACTTATGACTTAGGTTTGTTATTAGGGCACCTTTCCTCACCCATTGCAGAACCCTGTGTAGAACCAGCCACTCAATTCTCATCTATCTCAAGGTAGCACAAGAAATTTGGTTTTAGTCCATACCATATGTAGTCTATTTGGCAATAGAACAGACACTTGTCTTCAAATGACTTCCTGCCTAAATATATCTTGTCATCATTTCTATAAAAAGGCAGCCACCTTTTTATCTTTTATGAACCCCATCTTTCATGGGATAAAACTCTCTCTACTCATGACTCAGAGTAAGCTATGCTCAAATATATTTTGAAATTTAAAAAGAACTTTTCTCTGTCTAAATAGCCTATTTGGGGAGACTATTATTTCTCCATTTACTCAAGGAAATTGAAAATAAGATTCAATATTGAGCAAGTCTCTGCTTTTAGTTCTAGACCACCCTAGATTTATAATGACATTTAATCTATGGGAGAGAGCTAGGGGTGAGGTAGAGGGAGAATTATGAGAGTAAAACCGTAACATTTTTATATCTCAAATATCTCTGTAACACTATGGTATGAACATGTATAAGATAGTTTCACACTGTGTGGAATTTGGCCTCCTGTTACAAAGGATGAAATGGGGGCAAATGATAGGGTCCTTAAAGAAAAGATAGGAAGTCAAAGGACTTAAAGTTTACTTTTTTCCACAATCAGGAACCTACAACTTTGGATCAGGTGTCCTACAATGGTCCAATATATGTCATTAGAAAGCTAATTGATTCGGCTAAGAAAATGTAGAAATCATAGTTTTTATATTGTCAGAAAGACCCTGCTAAGTGACAGCAGATACAATAGCAGTAACAATTTGATGGCAATTTTCCACAGATCTTGTTTTTCTGTTTAGAGCTCTCTAAAGGCTCCAAAGCGCATGAATGCTTTATTAACATTTGGACCACACGAGGTGGCTTCTTTCTGTGGATAAAAAAACAAAGGCACTCAGGGATTCCAGTTCCACTCGCATCTGTAGCTTCCGCTTTTGTTTAAATTTGATATTTTTGACAATACACCCTTCAGCAAAAAGCCTCAACAGCTTGTATAATTATGAACCTGAATGCAGCAAAGCTTTTGTATTGTACTTAAGAGTTGCCAACCTTCACTGTCAGGAAAATCATGGAAAATTAAATTAGGACAATAGATGAAATAATGGATGTGAGGGAGTGAAATCCCTAAGTGCTTTGGTCATGCTGCTAATGAAGAAAGACTTCTCCCGCCTTTTTCCCTCAGTCATGAATGTCAGATCTCAGCCCATAAAAGTGTATCTTACATGTTATTTTCTTTTTATGTAAGCTGCTAATGATTTCTTGAGTGGCTCCGTTAAAGTGATCTCTTTTAATACAGTGTTTCAAAATCACTGTTGCATTAACAGAACTGCTTTAAAATAGGCCAACTTTCAAATTATAAAAGAAAGAAAGAAAGAAAAAAAAAAGAAAGGGGAAAAAATAAAGAGAAAGATAAAAGGGAAACTATCAGATCTGGCCTGTCTTTAGGGTATGTGTCTAAAAGCATTTTTATATGGCTCTAAATTAGAAACTACACAAAGTGGCCCAGACACAGCCGCTGTCCTACAGGAATCTACTGCATGAGGCAATATTTTACTGATTCAGGCAGGAATAAAACCAGTGCTTCCCACAGAAACACTGAAGGGAAAAAAAAAATCATATAATATTAATAACGATGATCAGGGATTACTTATCTTTTCTAGAGCATGTTTTATTTGTTTTTTAATTGCACATAAACCTTTCTACCAATTTATCATTTCTAATTAATTGTGAAAAAGGATACATGGAAGGGGAAATTTTATCATTTTCTAATGAAATGTGAACCATGGTATAACACAGGAATGAAAACAATGGAGAGAGAATCTAGTTGGAGGACAAATGAATTTAGTTGGTTATTGGCATTAATATAAATGCTAGAAGATGATTTAATTGTCTGAGTTCAAAAAACATGGACAAATGGTGGAGGAGAGGAATAATATCCATGCTGGAGAAACACAGAGCACCATTTTGCCCAACACCAGCAGGGACTGGGATACCATAACATCCTACATGCATGTCCTTGTCACCACTTCCAGAGGTCTTGGAGGTATAAACCAGTGGAGTTCAGAAGTATGCCTCTCTCAGTGGGGATAGCACAGTGCCAGACACCAGTGAGCATGGTCCTAGGGTTGGTCATATTGCTTAGTCGAAAAATAATTCTCAAGCATCTCAGAACCAAAGCCCCTCTTTTATAACAAGTATTTTGTAACTCCTCTTTCATTGCACACATCATTTTAAAAGCATAATATATCATGTACTAACTTTAATATAAAGAAAAAATATGATACATTTTTCAAAGGTTTTACTTGTAAATGCTTATGATTGACCACACAAGAAGACCTAATAAATGATGCTTGTGCGTGCACACACACATACACACATTTACAATCAGCATGAAACCCAGCTGCAGAGAGTAGTACAAGAATGTTGTATGGGAACTCTAGTATAAAGATTCATGCCGATATCATTAATGCAATTTCTTGATATGAACACTAATTCTTGATAGCTCCGAACAACAACAATAAAAATAAGTTCTTTCAATGTATATAGTATGATTGTGCCCTGGAAATTTTAATACATATTAAAACCCTGGAGCAATGAAGTTTTAAATAAAGGTTTAAAAAGTTATTTGCCTACTAATAAACACAAAAAGCATGGAAAATATATTTTTCGAATTTAGGTACTAAAGAAAATTCAATTGTTATCTCATAAAATGTAAACACACTTTTTACTTACTTGGTAACAGGGAAACATTTAAATTGTGAAGGAATTTTCCACACATTTTGGAATATCTAACATCCCCCACCTCTGCCCATTAAAGGCCTTTTGTAGCTAACAACCCACAATTACTGTACCAAGCAAAAGAGTCCCCACAAATTCCCAAAACTTTCCTTATGATGTGCTACCTTCCCTGTTGAGAATCAAAACTCTAGAAACAGAGGCAAAATAAATATTTTGATTTGGATTGCTGTTCTATATATCATGCCATATGAAATCCATAGGAAGTGGGTATTCTGGAGCTCTCTGTTGGCTCCTCTTGGTAGAAGAGTGCTGTAAAGCACCATATTTACAGCTACAATTAGGATCTCTAGCTACACTTCACAAATTTTAAGCATTGTAATTGCATGTAATAAACACCTGCTTGGGATCCTCAACTTCAATAAGAATACTCAATCTCTCCCGTCGTTTATAACAATATACCTGGGTACCATAGTTCTATGTTCTGTTACCGTACCTCCCTTCTGTTCTGTACAATCAGAAAGGTTCTTTGACCTTGTCCTTTAGCTCTGCTATGACCTACTGCCTAACACACGCTTAAGCACCTCCTCCACCCCACCCCAATTAAGATGAGTAAGTACTCCTCCCTTCTAGATTCCTTTTGCTTTTTCTTCCTTCCTCTCCTTAACTGCTGAGAACCAGTAAAATAAATGCTGTCTAAACTCAGAAAATGGTCAGCTGTGGCATGTCAGCTCCAGCTCCATTTACTTTCCAGCTTCTCTTTTATACCCTCAAACCATAAGGGAGAAGCAAGCTGAGTGTTATTCCCCAGGCTATTCAAGATATAGCAAATGCAATACTGAAAATATTGCAGTTGTTTCCATGAGCCTGGACCACATAACATATGTGGTCATGATTTCTGATAGCACCACAAATTTCTCAGGATATTTCAGGGTCACTGTCAGTGCACTAGCAGAAGAATAACCGTATATATGTTATTTGAGGCAATGGATATTTCCCATACAATGACTGAATATGAGCATTATATGTGGTCTCAGCAGTCACCAAGAGTAGGGTAAGTGTCACAACTGTGGCATAACCATTGACAGGGACTGGAATGCAAAGGGGATGCTGTTTTCTCATGCCCTCATACTCCCTACCTCTAACCCTATATCCTTTTCCAGCACTTGGACAAGTTTTCCTGGGCAGATACAGTTCACCATTCTTTCCATATCAATATCAAAGTACGGATGCCCTTACTAAGCAGTCAATAAACTACACATCTTTCCACCTACTCCAAAGATAAGAATTATTCTCTTCACTTGCTTTTGTAACATTGACCTGCTCTCCAAAACTAATTCTCTTTTGCTCACAATGATGTCAGTTAGCATTCAGGCCTAGTTGCTCTTTCCACTTCTTTTTATTTTCAGATACCTTCATCTTGTTTCTCCTTTGAGAGGATTAATTACATCAATAGGTAAAACTAATTAATTATAAATCAGTTCTATGTACAAGGCCCAATGCAAACTTTAATTCTAACCTATATTCTACCTCAGAACCAAGGTCTTTCAAATTTTACATCATTTCTGTGTTGCTCATTGACCAAGATATTCCTTTCTTGTAACATTTTATTGTATTTAATGAAAATTCAAGTTCCTCTTCCTTTGAAACTCATCTGAGTTCCTCCACAAAAATACTAATCATTAATATCCTCCAAGGACTGTATGAATTGACTTATCACTTGCCCCAGGCAATAGGCCTATAAGGTAAAGGCATTGCTGCCAATTTTAAGTCTATGTGCTCTATTGTTCAGATGTCTGCCTTCCATTTCCACAACTAATTAACTACCTATAAATTGTCATGTCCACTGCTTCTCAGTGGACATATCACCAGTGTTTTCAGTGGGAAAACAATTGTAAAACTTACCAAATATTATTTCCAGATCTTTGTTTGAAACCCCTTTTTCCAAGGTTTACAATGGGTCTAATGTGAAGGTCATTGTGAACTTTACTACAACTCTCTGCCACTGAACAAGTATTCTGAACACTATTTCTGTTCAGGATGTGTCCCCTTAAATCTTTATCATCTCTAATAATTTCAGTCGCAAAATACAATATTGGGACTTCACTCTATGGTGCGATTTTGTTCAGGCACAGCTAGGAAATCAATATTTTAATTTGGCGAGATCAGAATATTTATGTTCTCTTCTAAACTAATAGTACAAATGTTCCCATTTTTGGAAGGAAAAGAAAATGCTATAGACCATTACCAAGCAAATTTCTTATTAAGTGAGCATGCATCGGCATGAAGTTTTGAAGGGTGGGCAAGAGTCCTTGATATGACAGCCACATCATGTATTACACCCACATACTGGCTAAATGTGACAAGCAATTGAAGGTATTCTTAATCCCAATTATATCATAATTATCAACTGATCAGTTGTTTGATTCCTCAGACAGTCTTCATAACCACACTTCTCCAAGACAAAGACAGATTCTACTCTTTGATTCAAATTTACAATATTTTTCCCCTCTAGTTTGTTTAGTTCTTCTACATCCTTCCTTCCATGCCTTAAACCCTATGAAGGGTCTGAGATTTTCAATTACCTGCAGGCTCACTAGTCAGTGCACCACTGTTTACAGATGCTGACAGAAGATACAAGGTTACTGGGTCAGAGACAAAAGGTTTTATTACTCATGGTTCAAAAATCAGCATGAGCCTCATGTTTATAATAGTGCTCCTTGACCCGTGAGGCAACACGGAGGAACCTAGTTGAATGTTATGAACATGATGGGGCGTGTGTCACTGCTAAAGAACTCCAACTTTAGAGAACACAAGTCTTTCATAATGGGTACTATATTTGCTTGGCCTTTGTCCAGGAAGGAAACATTATATTTATAATATTGACTAATAAACATACTTGCCATTTTGCTCCAGAGAGAGGCAATATAAACAAAAATCTTTGAAAAGACATGTCCAAAACAAAGGCCATTAGTGCATCTGCTCACAAGGCAAGCAGAAATGTGAGACCCGTGGAGACTTATCTCCCCATATACTCTTCCTGCCCTAATCCTTCATCCTATTTCTTTACCGTACTTGAAGATGGAGAAGTACTTTGAATTCTGTATCATATTTCACACTGCCAAGATTTCATGCCTGTCAGTATATTCTCATGTGATTTTATGCTTAAAAGATCCTATTTCACAATTGTACATAATGACAAATAATTTTGGAAATTTTTATACATTCCAAGTGAAATAATATATTTATGACTCAGGTACACAGACTTTGCTTTTTTAATTCTCTACTGTTTGTGTGTGTGTGTGTGGTCCTGGTAAATTCCCCCAAATGTAGCAAGACTCCTCTCCTCTGACCATACATAACATTTTTATCTGTATCTCTTTTTGTATGTACTCCTTCTCCCTCACATTCTTGTCATTTACATATATCCATGTCCTTTCTAAGCAGATATAAGTGCTTACAAAACAGGTTTTATATAACCTGTATATCTCTGCATCAATTTTCACATTCCAAGAACTCAATATGATGGATAAATAAATGAGTGATTAATGAATGTATGAAATAAAATTGACTCTGACTCCTAGAAAGCAAGGGACATGTCTGTTTTCATTCCAATAAATACCTAGCTCCAGAAAAGCACTGAACATTGAAAAGAATAAATAAGCATTAAATACTTCAAAATTCCATCCAAATTCCACTTTGTCAGCATTTAGCAACTCTATTATGTCATAATTTCAGTCCATTTTTTTTAGAAATTTTAAATTTCTGTTATTTCTTCATTTAATTTATAGAAGCATTTGTTGTTGTTTTTTTTTAATTTACTCCCAAGGCTATCAAGCTTCATTGCATTATAGACAGCAACTGTGGTCAGTATAACATTCATTCTTTTGCATTTATTGAAACTATTTTAAGCCCTCCAGGCAAAGATGACCAAGAATACATTTATGGGCAAACTAAGTTTGATCTTTCACCTTGCTACAAGAAAGGAGAACACATACAATTTTAAAATTTTGTATAAATATTATTTGGGAGAACAACAAAGATAACATGGCACACATATAAAACCAATGTAGAAATCTGTGATACATCATGAGAAATTCCATCCACTATCATACTAACTAGAATATTGTTTAACTATTACTGGCAAATGGTGATAAAATTGGACAGGGGATACAGTTGTTTCTTAATTAAAGTTAAGTATGTCAAGAGACTTCACTTTATCAAAAATATTATAATAAGCCATTTTGAATAATCAAAATTTTAGACAGCTGAAAGCATGTCAAAAGCTCTTGAATATCTTATTCTTCTTTATTTTTTACCTACAAAATGACCATTAATTATTAAGCTCACAGATGAAGTTTGTATTCTATTTCTTAGTTACAGCTTTAGCAAGAAAAGTATTTAAAGACTCAGCACATTTAAAGAGTTAGTAAATTATGTGTTAGAATGGAGAAATTAATTTTCTCATAAGTTTAAGAAGCCTCAAAAGAACATAGAAAATAACTTGAACTAAATGGTAATGGAATCACAGCATTTCAAAATACATAGGATATAGCTAAAGCAGTGCTTAGAGAAAAGTTTATAGTTTTAAATGTCTGTATGAGAAACAAAGACTTAAAATTGTTCATCTAAACTTCTACCTTAAGAAGCTAGAAATAGAAGTGCAAATTAAATACAATATAAGTAGAAGAAAAATTAATAGAAGTTGAAATCTGTTAAATATAAAACAAAAAAAGTAGAGAAAAGCAACAAAGTAAACAAAATAGTTCTTTGATAAGATTAATAAAGTTGATAAACCTAGAGAAAGGCTGATCAAGAAGAAAAAACACATAATATCAGAAGAAAATAACTATACATCCTACAAAAAATAAAAGGATAATAAAGGGGCATTATGAACAACTTTCTGTCAACAGATTCAGCAACATTAATCAATTGAAAAAAAGCCTTGAAAGACACAAAGTACCAAAACTGAAACAAGAAATAGAGAATGTGAATATATTTATATCTGTCAATGAAATTTAATTCCTAATCAAATACATAATAGAAAATCCAAGACCCAGATGAATCCAGCAATTATTTCCCTCAGATATTTAAGGAAGGAACTGTAACAGTTTGATATTATTGATGAATTCCAAAAAGAAATATTGGATTATGTTTATAATTTGATCTGTACCTGGGCATGACTGAGTTATGATTAGGGTGTTGAGTCTCCACCCCTTGGTGGGCGGGGACTCACAGATAAAGGCATGGCAAAGAACAGAGTTGAGAGGTTTCTGATGTTGGGATTTTTATTTTGGAGTTTGATGCTGAAGACTTAAGCTGGAGCCCCAGGAAGTCAGCACACAGAGGAAAGAAAAGTCAGCCCCAGGAAGAAAGGAACCTTGAGCCCAGAGGAAAGCAAGCCCCAGGAACATAGGAACCCAGGAAGCCTGAACCCTCACAGATGTCAGCGGCCATCTTGCTCCAAATAGACTTTGGTGAGGGAAGTAACTTATGCTTTATGGCCTAGTATCTGTAAGCTCCTACCCCAAATAAGTACTTTTTATAAAAACCAATCAACTTCTGGTATTTTGCATCAGCACACCTTTGGCTGACTAATACAGAAACAAATATCAATTCTACACAAACCCTTTCAGACAATAGAGGAGAAGGTTAGGAGGTCAGCCTAATCCTGACACCTCTCTTCAATGATGGAGATATTATACAAGAGAGAAAAGCATAAGGGAACTTTCTCAGGAGGTGGGAAATGTTTTGAGTGATAGTAACAAAGGTGAATAAAATTGTCAAAAGTCTTGAACTAAACATTTAAGATGTATGCATTTTATTGAAAGTAAATTAGAGTTCAATTAAAAATAAATAAATATTTGTGTTTAAGTGGCTCATTTAGCACCAAAACTAAAAATTTATCAGCCTAACACTATTTTCCATAAGTTTAAGTAAACTACAAAGTATTATGCTCACTGCTGTGAGAGTTAAAAGAATGGGTTATTAACAAATATGTTAAATAGCATATAATACTTCAAATGATGTCAAGTGTCTGTACTTGATTGTTAGATAAGAGGATAAGTGCTATAATTTCACAATAGGGAGAAGTCACTGTGGAGGAAAAAGTCTAGAACAGCTTCATGCTGGAACAAGAGCTTAAGCAGAGCTTTGAAAAGTAATTATTTGGCATGATATCAAAGCTTTTAAATTTTGATACTGTTATATATTTGACTTGTAAAAATTATATCTTTTCTCCATTTAAATTGACCCAAAGTAAAGAAAAAATAAATAAATTTGGCTCAACCTCAGTTAATAGGAGGGAGTTTACTTCACAGATATTTAAGAAATGGCAAAAGATGATTTAGAGAAAAATGACATAAAATTTTTGGTTGTAAGAGCTTGATAATATTTACAAATGATGGCCAATATAGAGTCTACTAACCATGACTCAACTATTAGCCAGTAATACCAAACATTTACTGAGTCTTATTGTGTGATAGCCTCTCTCAAAAGTGTGTAAATGAAAGTAAACATTATTTAAAGTGTAGAACAAAACTGCAGGTGCACAGAAATAACCTGACCTTCTGGATATCAATGAAGGAGGGATAAAAGACAAGCAGTATCCCAGATAAGAACACATTCAGTGTGTCCAGATTCAGAACACTGCATGAGATTTCAATATTTCTCTTCTCCTTACAACTGAATGTTATTATAGTAATAAATTTAACAACTGACTAAACACAACACTCACAACTGACAGATGATAGGTAGTAATTGTTAAAGCCAAGCTTCAGAACAACATGTTTTACAGGGTACAGTATCCAATTTCCTGAAGTGACAGTTTTTAGTATCTTAATAGCTAAGGGATAGTAAATTGTTCACTTCATGAGCATTTTTGGAACAAACTTTTAGAAGCAATTTTCTAGGGAGTCATCTGGGATGACTGATATGGTACTTAACGCAACATTGGAGTACAACACTGAACAATTGCCCAGCACTGAATATGACATGATAGAACCCTAATTGCAACTAGTGAGCAAGAAGAGCAAGAGATGCACGTTATGTGCACACACTTTTCACTGTGACATGAGAAAAGAACTACAGTCCCTGAACACTTTTAAATGACTATTTACTTAGAAATTGGCTCCCTATGATGGGAGATTTTTATTATTTTTTTATCCCTACTCAAACAAAGCTTTGAATCATGGAAAAGTATAAGGGGCAATGTGGAACTATTAAGATGAGGTCTCCATCCACAGTGGAGGAGCAGTACTGAATGAATCATCACCCACATTTTCTCCAGGAAGCTCTTCCCTCTAACAGCTTCACTTTCTAGGAAAATTTGATTTAAAAAACGTAAATTGTTCTACATAAATCTATCTTACCTAGTAAAATAGATGACGCAGAGTGAAGAGAATCCATGTTTTCCTTGTGCTATAAAAAATAGTATACTATTAATATAGTGATAAAGATTTTTAAAAAATAGTATACCAATAATTGGTTGTAAGCTAATCCTCTCTTTTACCTAATGTAGTGGTTGCAGTACCCCAGGAAAACTAGTTCTTAAATTAAATCCATTCTAGTCTGTGTGGACTCATGGTAAGTAGGATCTTTTGATGAAGCTACTTCAGTTAAGGTATGGCCCACCTCATTCAGAATGGGTCTTAATCCTATTACTGGTGTCCTTCATAGATGGAAATGTCTTAGTTTGCTACAGGGATGCCAATGCAAAGTACCAGAAATGTGTTGGCTTTTATAAAGGAGACTTATTAGGGGTAAAAGCTTACAGTTCCAAGGTTGTGAAATTTCCAAATCAAGGCGCTAGGAGAGATGTTTTCTCAACAAAGTCAGCTACTGTTGATCCTGGTGTCCTGTCATGTGGCAATCAGTTATATGGCAGGGCTAGTCTCCTCAGCCTTGAGCTGTTCTGTGGGCCCAGCCCCTCTGGGGCCTCTTTCTGTGCCTCTGTGCTCTGCTGGTTCCAGACTCCAGAATCTCTCTCAGTCTCTCATTGCTTTTCTGTTTGTCCTGCAGTCCTCTTTCATACAGAGAGATTAATATAGCAGTTTTCTTTCTCTCTGTCTCTCTCCCTATCTCTCTCTCTCTGTCTCTGTTTATATCAGACCCAACAAGAAGCAGAGATTGAATCTCAGCTGTGCCTTGCTGAAGCAGTCCAGCTAAAGCAATCTAATCAAGTGATCTATAGTGAGTCTCATGCAATCAAAGGGTATTATACCCACAGGAATGGTTTAGTTCAATAACATAATCTTTTTCTTTTGGGAATTCATAAAAGAACTTCAGACTGTCACAGGGGTGATTACAGAGAAAGAGAGAAAAAGCATGAAGTTGAAAGAAACAAAACCTGGAAGAGAAGGGAGGGAACAGTAGATACCGCCACGTGTCTTGGCATATGACAGAGGAGCCAAGGATTGCCAGCAGCCAGTCTTTAGGAAGAACACATCAACTTGATGATGCCTTGACTTGGAAATTCTCACAGCCTCAAACTGTAAGCTAAGGATATTCCTACAGTATAAAGCCAACCTATTTCATGGTATTTGCTTTGAGCAGCTTAGGAAAACTAAAACAGTTAACTTCCAGCTTCCCTGTTAACACAAAAGTAACCCCCCTTGCAACACTGCTATCTATGCAAAATGAAATACTTTGAGAAATACATGCATTTTATGATCTTTAGAAGGAGATAATATAGGTGTTTAAGAATTACAGCTCTGGAGTCAGACATGAAAGTTTAAATTCTAGGTCTACTATCTATTAGGTCTGTGGTGATGGACAAAATTATTTAGCCACTTGTTTCTTGCCTCCATTACTTAATTTGCAAAGGTAAAATAACTGTTTGTATCTATGGCATAAGATATGAAAAAGATTTAATGTATTAACGTATGTAACATACTTTCAAGGGAAACTATCACATAGTAAGAACTCAGTAAATGTTTGCTATTATATCCTAATATTTGGATCTTTTCCATACACCGTATATTAAATAGGTAAATGTGGAAACCAAAATTTATGAATTAGTGTATAGAATAACCCTTAATTTTGTAAGTGTTTGTATCATGGATTGGTGTTGCTATATGATAGGACTCAAATTGGAAAATTCAAAGTGTGATGCAATTGCCAGCTGATACTAAAATCATACCATTAATTTTGAAACAAATTTAGTTGCAAGTTGAGACAGAGAAAGAAATACAGAGTAAGAGAGTGAAAAAGGAGAGGGAACCATAAATCAAAAAGGTACTTCTTGTCACTTGGACTCTTTCTGAGAGTCTAAAATGTCATCAGAATTTGTGTAGAGATTTCTAGAGGGAGTGCTAATTCTTTGCACTCCTCAAAGGAGGTGCACAGGTGCTAGTAGAAGAAACCTCAAGGAAACTCCCTTGAAGAGTTCATGTGAATCTGTCTGGAGTTGCCAAAGCATAATGGATAGGTATCTGAGGGATTTCTACAGAATCTCATCATATAAGGATGTCACTATCATCCTGAGATAGTCAGGCAAAAAGAGAGCAAAGACCAGCATTTGGAAAGTAATTGCCCTCCCAGCAATGGCAAGGTAACAGGTGTAGCAATGCATCTCTCTTGAGGGCCAGGCATGGAAGTCAGTCTAGATCCATTTTAAATGGGGTTTTGCTCAAGAGAGTTTCTGTTTGAGGGTGTGGAGGAGAACTCCTGAGAACCAGGAAGCTAATGAGAGACTTGGGGGTCAACTAAAGGTGAGGCATTAACTACCCATGGGTATTGCAGTCAGAGGGATTGAGCAAATGACTTTTTTTTTAGGTACTGGGACCTTGAACCCAGGACCTCATAGGTAGGAGGCTGGTACTCAACCACTGAGCCACATCAGATCCCCTGAGTTGGTTCCTATGTCTGCTCATTGTTTGCTCATTGTCTGCTCATTGCTTTTGCTCATTCACTTTCTTTTTTTTTTTTGCTTGTCATATGCTTGGTGTTTTTTGTTCATTGTCTGCTTGTTGTCTGGTTTATGTTCATTGTCGATTTTGTTTTCTTTAGGAGGCACCAGTAACCAAACCCAGGACCTCCCCAGTGGGAGGCAGGCACTCAACTGCTTGAGGCACTTCCACTCCCTGCTCATTTTGTTTTTGCATATTGTCAGTTTATTGTTTTCGCATGTTGTCTGCTCATTGTTTTTGCTCATTGTTTGTTTGTTTTCTTTAGGAGGTACCAAGAACCAGGGCCTCCCATGTGTGAAGGGTGGACACTCATCTGCTTGCACTACATCTATTCCCTCCAAAGACCTTTGAAGATTTCAGGAAATCAACAAAGACTGCAACAGTGAGTTTCAAATACCTGTCATTCCCAAAGAGTTAAAGCCAACTTAAGACAGCTTCAGTTAGATGAGACCATCACACCTCCTTTTCTACTCCTCTCAAGTACTCCAATTCCAGAAGGATCAATAACTGCATCTAATAAGTAGGGAAGTATAGATTAAAGGAGGTTTTCTACATCTTATACTTTGCCAGTTTCTATGAAAAATACCACATCATGCGATGGCTTAACAATGGGAATTTTTGGGCTTATGGTCTTAAGGCTAAAGAAATCTAAAATCAAAGCATCAGCAAGACTCTCTTTCTTCCCAAAGTCTGCAATATTCTGATGCTGGCTGCTGGTAATCCTTGGGGTTCCTAGGTTTATATCCCTGCTTTGCATCACCTGGTGACATCCTCTCCTTTCTCTTCTGGGTTCTCTTGACTTCCAGTTTCCAACTCCTCCTTGTAGCTTTCTTTCTTTGAAGTCTTAATTCCTCCTGCTTAAGATGAAATATGAATGAAGGCCCAACTGAATTCAACTGACCACACCTTAACTAAAAATAACATTTTCAAGAGCTCCTATTTACAATGGGTTCACATTCACAGAATGCAAATTAAGATTAAGAATATGTTGAAGTTAGGGACCATGATTCAATATGCCACACCCTGGAATAAAGATTGAGGTGTTGAATTCATTCACATGGACATTCTAATTTTGGAACCAAATTTCATTTCATAAAATAATAACTCTGAAAAACTTTATTCCCTAAGAGTGACAGAAAAAACAAGAGACTTGTGAAGGTTGACATCTACAGGCAGAAAAAAGTAGTTTCCCCAACTGAGGAGCAGTAAGAGACTGTATTCGTCAGCCAAAGGGATGCTGAAGCAAAATACCAGAAATTGGTTGGTTTTCATAAACGGTATTTATTTGGCATTGGAGCTTACAGATACCAAGTCATGAAGCATAAGTTACTTCCTTCACCAAAATCTATTTTCATTTGTTGGAGCAAAATGACTGCCAATGTCTGCAAGGGTTCAGGCTTCCTGGGTTCCTCCCTTCCTGGGGCTTGCTTTTCTTTCCTCTGTGTGTTTACCTCCTGGGGCTCCAGCTTAGGGCTTCAGCATCAAACTCCAACATCAAAAACCCTCAGCTCTCTCCTTTGCCATGCCTCTAATCTGTGAGTTCACACCCACCAAGGAGCAGGTACCCAATGCCCTACTGTCAAAAGAGGTTTACTTGATTACTTAATCAAATAAACCTCTGGATCCAATGTAATCTCATAGGCCCAGAAGAAAAGACCAGTTTATAAACATAATCCGATATTTCTTTTTGGAATTCATCAATGATATCAAACTGCTACAGAGACAAAATTAAGGTTACATTTTCAATCCATCTCACTAGTTGCACTTTTTAAAACATACCAGTTACACTAGCATTAATAATATTGTTCATTGTGGACAAGTGGACAATTGCTCCTGGGTTCTCTATTTCCTATTTCTTCCAACTACTTACCCTCATCTTTCATAGGGAAATTTGAAATTCGCCTCTCCCCCATTCTTACCCATTGTATTAGTGAGAAAAATATTTTATTCTTAGATGCATGAATGTGCCATGATTACCTTAAACCAATCAATATATCCATCCCTCTGACTAATGAAATGGGAGATTCGTGATTGTAGCTGGCAGAAGGAGAGACCCCACCTATTCCATGGTGTTGCAGTCAGAGTCTCAGCTCTTTCCCCAAATAACTGACAACATGGGATAATGTGGGATATTGAACTGCTATAGCTACTTAATTGGAGAACACTTAGTTGGGCAACAGCAAATGTGAGGATGAAGCTGACTAGAAGAAAGCAAATATTATTTAACTTGTGGTATAGAGTTTAAGTGACTATTCAGTTGGCTGGCCCAGTATATTTTATTACATGTTTACTAGTGTGTTTGTTAGAGTTATCCAGAGAAACAAATGCAACAGAATATATACATATAAATAAACAAATCTATCATTAAAAAAAGGCTTATATAATTGAGCAGGCTGGCAAGTGTGAAATCTTAGAGCAGCCCAGCAGACTGGAACTTAGAAAAGAGCTGATGTTGCAGTCTTGATGAACTTCTTCCTCAGGTTTTGCTCTTTAGACTTTCAAGTGATTGGACTAGGTCCACTTGCATTATTGAGTGTAATTTCCTTCACTTTAACTGAACTGATTATAGATGTTAACTATATTGATATAATACCTTCACAGCAATGCTTAGATTAGTGTTTGAACAAATAACAGGTTACTATACCCTTGCCAAGTAGACACATAAGACTAACCATCGCACCCAGTTTGAGTCAATTTTCACTTGTAAGATAGAATGTCCTAACTGATGAAGAACTTGATATTATTTTGGTGACTTATTATGACCTAATTATTTTTTCATGGCATATATTCTAAAAGCAAGTACAATAAAGGAATTTCTTTTTTTTTTAATTTAAAAAATGTTTTACCAAATCTATACTGTTAAACTAATGGCCTAGTTTATCAAAGTCTTTGCATTGAGATGTATATGTCTTTAAATTACCTATTTCATCACCAATATATACTGTTAGTTTAGAGTAGCACCTTTTACAATTTTTTAAGGATTAAAACAAGCAGAATATTATGCTTTTAGCTCCATAAGTAATCTTGTATGAAATCAGTTCTCCGAAGAAAAATAAACATAAAAGCAGTCATATATATAATAAAATAAAAATCATGGATTAAATTAATCTAAATAAATTTTAAGAGGCAGAAACAAATTTATAGAGATGAAATATATTCATAAGACATGGCTATGTGAATAAAGAACACACTTTAATTCTATCCTCTCCC
Source organism: Dasypus novemcinctus (assembly GCF_030445035.2). Taxonomy (NCBI): domain Eukaryota; kingdom Metazoa; phylum Chordata; class Mammalia; order Cingulata; family Dasypodidae; genus Dasypus; species Dasypus novemcinctus. The sequence continues at coordinate 126,256,781 of NC_080676.1, forward strand.
AAATCTCTGCACAGTATAAAATTACTTGACTTGTCACATTTCGCTTCTAGTCATCTCTTTCTTCTTCATTACAAATTAACATTTGAGAAAGGTATCTCAATTTTGTATCTATTATGTGGGTTTTGGAGTTATTATTTTCTAAGCCATAATAAGTAACAAATTAATATTAATCATCAGAAATAGCACAGAATTTCTTTCTGTCTTCTTCCCTGACCTATTACTGACCCCCACCCCCTGTAGCTAAGAAAAAATAACAAATTTCTATTCTGCTCTGATAGTTGTTTTCTGCACTGCTTTCTGGAGCAAATATTAGACCATAGCTTCTGATCCTTAAGGGGTAACTTCTTCCAGTTTCATTTCCAAACAAATAACGTTGTGCAGAGAATTTTAGCATTTTTGAAATTAATTTTTTCATAGACTATATTTCAATGGAAAGATATGAACAATATAGCAGCCCCCTACGGGTTTAATAAATCCGTAACAGTAGCAATATTTCTTTCTTATCCCAGCAAGGTACAAATGATTGTATCTGAGAAAGCATACTCATAGGTTATTTACAAGGATACTTATTTATCAGGAAACTAGCTCCACTCAGACTTACAAACCAAAATGACCAATACATACCAATAACATTAACTTAGAAAAATAGTATAGTGAGTTATTTACCTGTCAGAACCCATGAGCTAGGCAAAGATGTGGTAGAAAAAGTCTGATTAGGACATCACTCAAGAAAAGTATTTGCGAGGGTCTTTTGTATACAAGAATACAATCACTTGAACAGAAGGTATAAAAACATTTCATTAATTTGGTTTTTAGTGAACCAATAGGAGCCTAATCTTCACCTGACATTTTATTTCTGAACTGTAAAGTTAATCAAATGAAAGTGCCCTAACATTGTATTAAAAACCACAACATGATTTGTAAAATGATAGTAATTTTCTAAGGAAGACAAAAGGTTAATGCATTTAAAAATCAATTAAATATTCAAATATTAAAGAAAATCCTTAGCAGTAAAATAGGCAAAAGATGTGAATGGACGTTTCTCAAAGAAAAAAGTTAAATATCAAGTACATCATCATAAAAATATAAAAAACTCACAGACAATCTTTTAGTTCTTTCTTCTTTAAAGCGGTGCTGTGACGATGTATTGAGATACTATATGCAAACCTTGAGAACAGTGACTGGTATATTAAAGTGGTCTGTGAATACATTGGTGTTATTTGGAGCCAGATTTAGAGTCAGAATAGGAGTGGGAGGGAAATGAAAAAAATTACAGGTATATAGATAGTGTCATATCTCAAGATTTTTAAAAAACTGTTGGTTCTAAAACATTTCTGGAAAAATGTAAATTTGTATAACCTTACTGGAAATTATTTTGGTAATGTGTCCAAAGCCTTAAATAGCTTCCTTACCTTTGACCCAGTAATTTCATTTCAAAGAATCTACAAAAGAAGTAATAAAGTAAGTTGGGAATGTTCATTGCTATTATATTTGTATAAATAAAAAGTTTAGAAGACAGAATTATATTCTATTGGGAATAAGAAAAACTTGGATTCCAGTCTTGCTTTTATTAATTGACTAGCTAAGGGATTTGTGTAAGTTCTTTAACTTGTCCTATTCTCACTGAGAATAATAAAACCATTTAGTTCATAACATTATTGCAGTGAATAAAATACTACATGTAAAATGCATAGTGTTTTACCCAGAAGAGACTAACATGTTAGACAGCCTTATTACTGTTGCTAAAATTAAATGTTTGTATTAAGTTGGGTTTGGTAGGCTTTAGTAACAAATTTTCAATATTCTATAGCTTAGAGAAAAGGAAGTTTCTTTCTTTCTCTCATAGTAATACAGGGTGGAGATTCCAGAGCAGCTGCAATTGAAATGTGTACACCACCAGGGAGCTCAGGCTGAAGAAGGCTTTGCCATCATTGACACAGAGTTTCCAAATTGCTGTAGTTGCTTGCATCCGATCACCTGGAGTAGGGAAAGGAAAAGAAGGATCATCATTTTGGAAGCAAGACCCTGAAAATGCATATAACATTACTGCTCACAATCTATGAACTAATACCAATCTTAGACCTACTTTTAGAGAGGCAGGAAAATAGAATCTAGCTCTCTATCTAGGGAAAAATTTTTGTGTCAAATAATTGTCTCTGCCATAAACTTAATGATGATCACAAATGTATCTAATATTATTCCATAATACGTGAAAATGGTAAGTAGAATTGTATAAAGTATAAATAAAATAAAAACATGGAAAAATAACTAAGGAAAATATAGTAGCTGCTTGTGGGTGGTGGAATTATAGATTTATTTTCTAAATGGTTATAACGTTTCATATTTAACAAGGAACAAGAGTTTGTTACCTGATAGAAGAGAAGTGTATAGACTTTTAAGGGATATTCCTAACAAATTAGTTACCCTTTTAACAACTTCAAACCTCAAAAGCTTAGGGCTATGAGGAATATCTTCTCATTTAAGATCCTGATTATAATTACTTAAAGGATAAGTACTGTATTTTGCTATTTATTTAGAGAAATTGTTTAAGAAATCCATGACTTACTGTCTTCTTTTGTCTTCCTTAGAAAATTACTACCATTTTACAAATCATGTTGTGGTTTTTAATACAATGTTAGGGCACTTTCATTTGATTAACTTTACAGTTCAGAAATGAAATGTCAGGTGAAGATTAGGCTCCTATTGGTCCACTAAAAACCATGAACAAATAATCAGGTTTGCTCTTTAATAGATACATTTGTAAGTGGAACAAAGTTTTACTCAGGGTTTAACAGTTGATGTGCTATCCTAGGTATGATTTTTTATACATATTATATAAAAAATAATTCTAATATGAAAAATTGAGAATAAAAAGGAAAATATTGAATAAATTTCATATAGGTCCATCATATTGAGGTTTACATTTGAAAAACAAATGATCATTTTCCACTTAGATTTGAGTGAACAGTTATATAAGACTGGCTTGGAAATGTAAAAAGTAAAGAAGAAAATTCCAAATCTTATGCAATAAATTAGAATTATAAAATTTTAATTCATGATTTGACATTTCAAAATTTCTGTTGCCTTTCATTTTAAGATTTCGGGTTGCTTTTTTGTTTTTGATTTTCAGGAGGCACCACAAGGCACCTAACCCAGGACCTCCATGTAGGAGGCTGGTGCTCAAGGACTTGAGACACATCCACTCCCTGGAGATTTGTTTTTTTGACTAAACTGCCAAGAATCTAAATGAGAGCAATAATCCACCAAAAATATAACTTTAACAAATATTACTTATTGAATAACATTTCATTTTTCACTATTATTTTGTTCCCTTCTGGTGTTTTTGTTCACTAAAAATGAGAAATGGCCGTAAACAAATAACACATATTATCTTTTTGACTTGAGAAACCTTGAGTATTTAATTTAGTCAGAGATATGCATAAAAGTATATATATATATACCATAAACTGTATATGTAAAATAGATTTTAAGAATAAATTGATGCAAGCACTTTATAAACAGAATGGACATTAGAAAAAAAATAACAAAAGATTTCTAAAAAATATGGCTGGATGGGTGACTAGAGTATAAAACCTACACAAACTTGACTAATGACTTTTAGGGCATTGTGTAGATGCATTTGACAATAAATGAAAATTATTAATGGTAAGATAAAGTTCACACCTAAAGCAGATATATTATGGGTAGAGAGAGAAAGATGGAAGGAATTTTGATGTTGAAGCTAAGGATCAAGCTTAATTTTCACAGGGCACATTGGATTTTATTTTCTGCATGAATAATTTAATTAAAGCAGGAAAATGATATTGTTTTAATTCCCATAAAATAATTAACATAATCTGGACTCAATAATAGCAAATGGTTAGTCTTATAAAATGATTTAGATTCTCAGGACAATAGAAAACAATTTGAAGTACTACAGAGAATTCCTTGTTCATATGCTTGAAATGGTCATAAAGTCTCTTTTAATCTTTGAGCAATTTCCTATTGTCCATGTATCAGCATTTTTCCAGAGGTAATATATACCTTTAAACTAAATGTAAGGACACACTTCATAACCAGTGCATATTTGAACATGTGAACAAACATTGAGACAATTTCTTTATTATCCATGTAATGAGGAATGAATGTTAAAAATATGAGGAAATGCTCTTCCAAACTGATAAGTCAGCAATATTTAGGAATGTGCTGACACTTGGGACTGGGTCAGAAAGGAGGATGTCAGTGGAAGAAAGGACTTTAGTACCTTAAATGAGGTTGTCTTTTGTTGTTATTGTTTATTTTTGGTTTTTTAAAGCATGAAAGAAATAACCTTTTTAAATATCCAAACATTTACAAGGCAAAAATGTACAATTAAACAAAAATGCAAATTAAATACAAATTAATAAATTGAAGTGTACCAATGGGAAAAGTTTGTATTTACATTCTCAATATTAATGAAATGTTTAACTGAAATATACTTACAAAGAAACTTTATTATTTCTAGTTACAGTAACCAAGTCAAGTTGCCTAGTTAATTATATGAAATTGCATTTCTGAACAGAAATTGTGTTATTAACATATAATTGTTTTAGAACTGCTACTATATCTTTTAAAGGTACTTGAAAGCACATGTAAAATAGATGTGAGATATTTGTGTGTACCTGGGTGTACAAGTGTGTGTGTATGTATTTTAATGGTTGAAATATCCTCCCTTTGGCCTCTGTAGTAAACTGAATTATGTACCTCCTCCAAAGATATGTTCTTAATCTTAATCCTTATTCTTGTGGGTATGAATTTATTTATAAATAGGATCTTTGGTGAGAAAACATCTCTCATAATGCCTTGACTTGGACATTTTTGCAGTCTCAGAAATATAAGCTTTTACCCCAAATAAATCCCCTTTATAAAAGCCAAACCAATTTCTGGTATTTTTGCATTGGCTGCCTTTGGCAAACTAAGGTAGTGTGGTCAGCTGAAGCAAGGTGGTTCTTAATCCATATTACTGAAGGATTTAAAAAGAGAAGAGGAAGAAAACAGAAGTCTCAATTCAGAAAGAAGCTAGTATACAGGGAAAAATAGGAAGAACAGACACAAATAGAGAGTGATCCCCAAGTGAGTGGAGGCCGGGATGCAAGTCAAAGAACCTCAAGGATTTCAGTAAACCAGCCCCAGAATGCTACTGTCTTCATGGAGAAAGCAAAGCCTGTCAGATGCCTTGGTTTTGAACTTCTAGCCTCCTCCAAACCTATACACCAACACATATGTGGTTATTTAAGCCAACCCATTGTGTGGTACTTGTCATAGCAGCCTGGAACCCTACAAAATTACTTATTCAGGGTCTTTATTTAGCAAGCCCTTTCGTAATAGATAAGGAAAAGTAGACATCACTCCAACCCTTATCAAAATGAGCAAAACAAATTTTTGTGGTCAAGTTTATATTTTATTCTAGAATTTAAACACCATGACTATTGACATGCAGAGAAAAGAGGCAATTACAGTAAGTGTTGTTTATTCATGGAAGTATCTGCATGGAATGAGCCTTAGATCAGATTTTTAATATAGATTGCAGTGGTAAATAAACATAGCCCAGCAATGGAGGGTGGATGCAAAAAGGAAAAGAATCTTAGATTTTTAGGTCAGTATTTCTCAGTCCTTTTACAATGGCAGTTCTAGATTCTATTTCTACAGCAAAGACAAGTGTTACAGTTCTTGTTTTGACACAGGAGTCAAAAATAAGGTAGTGTGTATTCACTTCGATTTTAACACAATGCTCTGTATTCCCATGAAAGCAGGAAAAAAACACAAAATGACATATCTAAATATAGATTCTTTAAGTAATGAAATATGGGAATCATCTGGGTCCAAAGATATGAAGATTGTATAAGGGAGCAGGAAGAGGGCAGCCATTCAGAAAGCACCCACTGTGCGCCAGGCATCTACAGGTGCTCGGTGTACATTGTAATATTTTGCATGATATTCCTCAATGTACAGAAGACACTGACGTTTAAAGATGAAATAACCATTCCAAACTGACACAAAGAAACAGAGCTGTGAAATTTAATCCGGGTTTGTCTCATTATGAAATCTGCAAATTGCTCTCCATTACTTACTGGAAATACAGCATCTTATCAATCAGCTTTGTTTCATTTCAGTGTAACTTCCTTTTAGAAAAAGATTAGTCATTATATTAATACTACTTATGCATACTGATTCATAGCATGAAATATGTAATTTGTATTTAGAAGTTCTATCTTATACTCCAGGAATCTTTTAACTGCAAAAATTTCCTAGGATGGAATGGTTGTAAATTGGGGTGAATGAGATACATTACTAAGAAGAAACGTTATTAGTAATCCAGCTCACACCTTTTAGTTCTCATACCTAGAAACATTTTTTACATCTTGTTACTTTACACTTAGCATGAAATTATTTGATCTCTTTGAAAACATCAAAGAAATAAAGAATTGCTCCCAATCTGCAACTTACAACTGTGTCCCCAGATCAGTAAGAAAAGGTCAAAGGGGCTAATACATTCACAAAGTACAGGAAAGGGCATACTGAAGGGGATATACTTAATCCTCAGAGCCAAATAATCATTAGGAATGGTGATGGATAAAGTCGAATATGTAATAACTACAGGGTTTTACCACACATTTATTCAGATTCATGAATGAAAGTAAGGAAAGAAGAATGAAATGCCTAATTCCATAAACCCTGACGATTATGATCAAATTACATACTGCCTTTGTGTTGTAGAATTTTAATTTTAGTTTGCTTTAATGTTATTAATTAGTGTTGGTATTGCATGTGAAACAAAAAAATTATTTTCAATTAGCAATTGTACATTTTTATTCAGCAAATATTTATTGAGTATATTGTATGGTCATGAGAAGAATGAACTAGTACATGTACTAAATTACTAAAATAATGTACGATGTATTGTTTTCAAAATCTGGTTTTAGAATTTTGTACCACAATATCCAAATACATCACCTACATTCATAGTATAAATTATGCTAAATGAAGCCTATATATATAATTAACATGATAACTTAAAATTGTTTTTAAACTGCTACTGAAATAATTAGCAGTATCACAAAAATTCTCTTTGAAGTTCTGTAAAGATAGCTTTCTTTTTAATTTTTGTTCTTTTTCAATGTAAAAATTATACATTCTTTAATGTATTATCTGATAATATACTTCAAAATAAACTAAATTTCAAATTTCTGTTGCAAAGTATGTAAAATATATAACAAATATCTTTTCTCCTATTTCAATAATATATATGTTTCAAATAAAAGCCTTTTAAGACCTGATGTATATTATATTGTATAATGAAATTATATTTACTCTGTATTGTATTAATGGTCAGTAAATCTTTCCTTTCAGGCCATGTATAAATATTTAATAACATAAACATGATCAATAATTTAAATTCAAAGAGATTTGTACATTGATCATCCAGGAAAAAAAATGCTATTAAGGCAAATGATTTTCCCCAGGTTCTGTTTTCTTTAAGACACTATGTGTTATACGTCAGATGTCATATTCACAATGATAATTAAGGAGCTAGATTTGTTCAGTAGGCAAAGCAAATTAACTGATTATAAACTATTTCTAGTCCAACAATGATGGGGACAAACTTAGTGCTACTTGAGGTGGAGTCCTATCTTGGGCAAAATCATGATATTGACTTATATAGTCACTGTCCCTCTTTCATGTTCCTTCAGTTTTCCAGCTCTCCCTCTCCAACCCTTGTTTTCATTTCCCTTGTGTGGGTAGCTTCTTTTGCTGGATTTTGGATGCATGGGACCTAACTGGGATTCCTTTTAGAGCAATGTTTCACACTTCAAGTTCTCCCCCCGTTTCAAAGTATACTATGTATTCAATACTACTTGTCAGCTGGACTGCAAGTTGATAAGTAAATGATATTCATGAATGACTGTATATGTATAGTGTTAACTCTTCTGAAGGTATTTATGGGCTAGCTGCAAATAATTTTTAGAATGCTGCTACTTGAATTCAAAGACATGTCTCTTGGGCAGTGAAATATCAAGTGACAATATGGAAATACCTTCAGAATGGTATGACTTTCCCTATGCCTCTAGATATTAAGATCTATGCATAAGTCCATTTCAACGGTTTTGTAATTAATATTCTCAAAATTTCAGTATTATATTTGATTCCTAGCTATCTTGATATTGAAACAATGGGACTATAGAATAAGATTCAGCAATTTTATCACCAAATATATATTTATATAAAATTCATATAATTTTTAAAATGTGGCTTCTAAATTGGGATAGGGTAGGATTATTGGGACTTAACTATGATTTAAATACTTTTTAAAAGACATTGGCATTAAGAAATGAATATAATACATTTGACCCAGGATCCATGTAGCTTAATATAATCCATAGGTGGTTTTATAGATACAATTAAATCATAATGTAACTGGGCCTGAAATTTTACATTCAGAAAATATATAACTAAAAGAATTTTTAATATGATTAGAAAATGTGCACTTTTATTATTAATTTCTAAGAACATAGGATGGGATAAGGGTCGAGAAATGTATTTCATGAAGACAGCTATCTTTATAAATACCTTACTACTCTCCTACATATGACACTAGAAAGATACATGTTTAAGTGTCTCATGAAAATCATAACTTTTTCTATCCCATGCCTGTCCTCTCTTTCCCCTTCTTTTCCTTGAGAGAGAAATAAAATAGAGACTAAACCAGAGTTTTCATTTTAATGATTAAGTGAGATACTTTGGTTGCTTTTAGGAAAACCACACATCCCTACATGGTCCATAAATAATATTATTTATATAATTAGAAATACTTGTATCAAACAGACTCTCTCTATATTCCTGGGCTTATCAAACCTAGTAACTAAGGTGTTAAACATTTCCCTGTTGCTGTCGAGATTGTACACTATTCCATAGAATACGCCCTCAATCTTCACTTGTCAAGATAAGGGTAATCAATCTCAATTGCCCATAAAATGTAATTTCCATTAGAGACAAGCAATAAACACTACCAATTTCTTGGTAACATTAGACTTCTACAAAATAATCCCCTTTAAAAGAGATCATGGGAAAAATTACTTTATTTTGCCACTGAGATGCTGCTATGTGGAAAGAGAAAAAGTCAATTCATCTTATCTTACTGAGCTGTCTGTAATTAATGTTTGTTTAGTTAAAAAAAAAAAAGAAATGGACTAAAATAGAAGTCAGTGAAACTGATCGTTGCTTTAGGAAAGGAGCGACAGCACCCACAAGGAAGAGACCATATCCTTTTAAAACAGTGTTGCCCAGGCAGAGCAAAGGCATCCTGTTCTTTCTTGTAACTTTTTAAAAGGCATGCGTCCACATTTGAGCATTAGGGTTGATGTTTTCTGGGGGTTTGGGGTAAATATCTTGAATCACATTAAGGAAATTCCCTTCTATCCCTTGTTGGCTGGGAGTAAGGAAATTTTCAAGTGCCTTTTCTATATCTATTGAGATAATCATTTGCCTTTTCTCCTTTAATCTGTTAATAGGATGGTTTGCATTAATCAATGTTCTAATATTAAAACGAATTAAAAAAAAACTCTATGACCACATAATCTGGCACACACCCTAGCATCTCCACAAACAAGCTATCCATTTATTCAAACATTGCCATTAATATTCTATTAAGTGAAATACTTTACGTTGGATAAAAGTTATGGCCTCTATCCTAAGGGAGCTTATTTTCTACCTGGGTGTAGAAAACACTGCAGTTCAAGGCAATATTTTTTTCCAGGCACCGAAAAAACAAGATGTATTCCTAGCAAACAATTCAAATTGTTATACTAGCATATATGAATCTTTACTATGTTTATTGCTAGTGATTTCAGAGTGACTCTTTTAAAACATACATCTTATTTTCAATTTCTTATTACCATCGGCAAAGGTTCTGTATTACTTTCAGAATAAATTTCTAAGGCTGTTATTAAATGGTCTGCATGTAAATATTCAGTTAATTTTACTACAATTCTAATTATTTCATTCTGTATATGTTGACGTATTACTCTCTCTCCTTTTAAGGCTCTGACTCCTCTTCCCAACACTATTCTTTCACCTTATTAACTGCATTAGTCTGCTTAGATGCATTCTCCACCCGAAAAGTGTCCCTGACTCTCAGATTTTGGCTGAAGATTGACTGATTTAATTCTTTTCTAAAATTCCTTCATTATATTTTTTATATTGTAACATTTAGTGCTGTAGTTTTGCCTCTTTGTTGACAGTCTCTCCTACTCACTTGTATCTATTCCTTGAGGACAAAGATTGTATTTATTTTTTATTAGAGAAGTTGTGGATTTACAGAACAAGCATGCATAAAATACAGAATTCTCTTGTACTAGCCTATTATTAACATTAGTGTGGAACATTTGTTACAACTGATAAAAGTACGTTTTTATAATAGTTTATAAAGGTAGCATTTATTCATCTCATAATCCAGTGCCTAGCATGGTGCTTTATATTTTTGTATTCAGTAAATTTGTGCTTACTGAATGAAAACATGGACCATAAAGAAATGTCAAAAGCAGACACTAACAACTAGAATTAAACCATTGTTGTCAGATATTGACATAAGTATTATTAAATAGAAGTTTTTAAAAAATATTTATTCTAATAGTATTTCCATTGTTTTGATTCTTACCTGTTTGCGCTAAGGTTCTCCTTTCAAATAGATGCCATTGTCATCAAAATAGTAACATCTTTGTTAAAATATGTTTATGTCATTTTAAAGTAATTTGATACAAACATATGGATATAAGATTTCCCTAAATGTAATAATTACATGTAATGTAAATTAATTTCCATGTTATTTATCCAGCACTCAACACCAGCATTATAAAGAGCCTCCAAAAGACAGTGCTATTTATCATAAACCAATTAGTACTGGAAATTGTAAAAAAAAACAAAATGCTCTCATCTCAGCTTTACAAAGAAATCTATAGAAAAGAATGCTGAAGAAAAAAATTACAGTTGCTGGTGTCCATTGAATAACATGCATCATGTTATTATTGCATCTTACACAATTCTTTTAAAAAATTTATGTGTTTAAACATCTCTCCTCCACTAGGCACTCTAGGCTTTAATGTTTTCAGCCTTGCATCTCTGCCATTCTTTCCTATTCTTAAGACAATATCTAGTAAGCAACTGGAACTCAAAAAGAGGGAAAAAAAGGAGTTACATGCATCAATGTTCTATTGTATCAGCAATTATATCAGAAATGTAAGAATTGTGGCAATAGTACATTCACACTATAAAAGGTAACACAAAGATCAAAAGATCCTAAAGAATAAATTCCCCCCAACAGGTCACATCATTCAATATTTATAAATGCTTTGCAAATTTATTAAATATTTCAAACGTTCCTTGAAGAAAATTTATTATGAAAAATATTGCACGTTTAAGTTATTGTTCAGTATTTTAAGTATAGATATCTTTGCCTTTCTAGTAATTTGATTAATAATTATGGATACTGTTTCCCAATTTTTAGCGTCAAATGATGATCCAAAGAATATTTTAAAAGAAAAGTAATACTTTAAAGAGGAAAAGTTCCTTCCAATCAAATTTCATTATCTAGAATCTAAAATCTATAATTTACATATTGTGTATATAAAATGTTATAATAATTTACCATTTTAATAGCAGAAATGCTATTGAATAGACATCAGGTATAAGAAATGTTATTTAATGAATTTTTCTTGATAGCATTACTGCAAAAAAAATTACAAAAATGCATATTAATATAAAAGTTTAATATATATTAATATAGAACAGTAGCAGCATATATATGCAAATATGTATGTGAAAGAAAGAGAGAGAGGCCATTTGACCAACTTTCACAGCACTAAGTTATAAAACTGGGCAATTGCCTAATATGCTATTGGACATAAAAAAAGTACCTCCTCCCTACTTAGGTCCCTTTAGTTCAGTATTTTTAGGCATTTTGGAAATGTAAAAACTCTGCATATATCCAAAAAAAAAGAGTCTATTTTAAAAATATAAAGATAAAATAATGGAAACAATCTTTCTGTCTAATTAATCCCAAAATGTGAAATATAGGTCTGACTCATTTTCCACTTTTGATCAAACACTTCCTAGTATATTTAAGAGGAGGGTCCCAAAAGTCTTATATATATTTGCCAACCATTCGGGAAATAGTTTTCCTTCCTTCCGTGCTTCCTTCCTTGCTTCCTTCCTTCCTTCCTTCCCTTTCTCTTCTCTTCCCTTCCTCACTCTTTCCCTCCTTCTGTCCCTCCCTCTCTCTTCTTTTCCCTCTCTCTTTGCTTTCATTTATTTGTTCCTTTCTTTTTTCTTCCTTCCTCCATCCCCATCTCTCTTTCTCTTGGTCTATTTTTTAAATGCCACTTTCTTCATTTAATCAGTCTGTTCTTCCCTCCAACCAAGCCCAACATATATACTAATTAACAAAATGGTCACAGGGCAATTCTTTCTTGAGGGATTAGTTGAATTCAACATAAGTAGCTGTAGAGTTGAGCTAATGTTCATAGGTTGGTGTGTTGTACAACGAACCATTTTGATATTTGCTCATCAGCAGACTAAATGTGGTTCCAAACTAAATGTCGAATTCAACTCACTCAGAATTTTGAAAAACCTCCTGTATATTGCCTGTCGTATAATGTATTAGTCAGAGTTCTCTAGGGAAACAGAGTCAACAAGAGATATCTGTCAATAGGATGCGGTTTTATGAGAGTCTCTCACATGACCATGGGGATGCACAAGCCCAGATTCCACAGGTAGACTGCAACCACGGCCGCCAATGAAAATCCAGTACACGTTCTTGATGAGTTCTGGGAGATATTGGCTGTCCAAAGACGAGCTGGGAAATTCTCACTTCCCCTTTTAAAGCATTCAACTGATTAAATAAACTATCACTCATTGCTGATGGCAATCTCCCTTTGATGTAATTATAACCAGCCATCTATGATTTACCACTGCAGTAATGTCAATGGTGACTAAAGTCCATAAATGCCCTTGTATTACAGTAGCCCAGTGCTTGCTTGACCAAACAACTGGGCACAATTACCTGACTGATTTGACACATTAGCCTAACCATCACACTTGCACTAACTACTGGGCTCTCTTAATTTCTTTTTAATATTCCTTGTTACTTCCCTCTTCTCACTGGATTAATGTAGGAGATTTGTTTGGATGCCTTTGATCAGTTAACATGTAATGAAAAATTTCATGCAAAAAGCAATTAATTAATGAATTTTTTAAAAATAGCCATAACACAATGACCATGCCTGAAATCATTAACAATATGTGCAATTAGAGCTGTGCATGAATAACACAAGCTGCCTCAGAAAGAAGCAATATTCTTATTGGTTGACCAATGTTTACTGAGCCCCTATGATGTTCTAGACACAGGTACTTCCATACCCCAAACAGATAAGGGTTTCTTCATTGCTAGGGAATGGATCTATCTTAAAACTTCTGGATTCTTATTTTAGTGATTTTTTTGCCTTTATACGAACTAATTACATATTTATGTCTTGAAATAGTCTTATGAATAGTGTTTTATTTTGCTTTTCTTTGTGAGAAAAGTACTGTGTAAATTGTGAATTTAGAAATAGTGGATTCATCTTATAACCTTTTTTTACTTTTTTTAACAAGGCAAGGTATACACAAACAAGCAAGTAAATTGTGCTTGATTGCATAATTGTTCTTGATTCCTCACACTCTATATCTTTGCCCTTTGTCATGTGACTTCACAGTTCCTCTTACTAGAGGCAAAGAACATGTTTTTCTGCCCATTGAGGTTGGACTTGGTCAGTGGCCTGTGGGAAGAAATGAAGGATATGAGTTTTGAACCTGGTTCTTAGGAGGAATTTCAAGCTGCTACTAAACTCTCCTGTAGACTGTTATCCAGCATGAAAAATACTTGTCCTGGGAAGCCTGCTGTCTGCAGAAGAAAAAACCCACTTGGATCAGTCATGAACTGAAACTGTGACTGGAAGCCCAAGTCCAAGTGAAATCAGCAGAGCTGTTCCACCTGACCTGAAATATGTGTGCATGAGAAATAAATGGTCACCGAGGTTTTAAAAAAAGAAATGACATCAAACTTTCAAAACTGATGAAAAATAATATACATATCAAAGAAACAGAAGAAGCCAAAGTAGGTTAAAAATAGAGACCCACCCCTAGGTAAATCATAGTCAAAATATGGAAAGCCAAATAACTAAGAAAGTCTTGAAAGCAGAAAAAGAAAAAGAAGTCATGACATTCAGAGGATTAATAGTTGACATAATCATCAACAGTGGAGGCCAGAAGAGAGTAGGTTAACATGTAAAAAGAGTTATAAAAAAAGTAAAACCAATAATTTATATAGAGCAAAAGTATTTTACAAAAATGAAGGCAAAATTGATGTATGCAAATGTTTAGCAACATTGTCAAGATTATCTTGGTTTGTTTTTGCTTCTTTTTTCATATATTTCCTTTTGCTTATGTTCTTCAATATAACCTTTGCTTTTGTATAGTAGAAATGCAAGAAAAAAAATAAAATTTTCTAATAGCACACACATTCTAAATTCACTAATATTGGATTTTTTTCATTAATCATTTAGAATATAAGAATTTTTATGCTATCTCATAATCTATAGGCTTGCATTCAGATGATGGAAAATTTTAAGAATTACAAAAGCCTACATTCAACCACTTGTTTATTTCCTAAGAGTTTTGCTCACATAGTGAATCAGTAGAGCTATCTTTAGCAATTCCTATCAATGTATGAAGTGATTTTAATGAAAATTCCAAATTGCTGAGAGTGAGCCAACAAAACTTTCAAAGAGGGAAGGACACACTGAGATAATAGTTCTGGCAAGGATTAGCATCAAAGGTGTATTATAATAATGGAATCCATAACATATATTCACCCTGAGTACATCTGGGTCATGATGAACACGGCTGATCATATCCTAAATGGACTATGTTTTCCCAAAAAGTTTCATTAGTATCTGCAAAGGAGAAAAATCTGTATGTTTGAAACAGTCAAGAAGTCATAGACTGAAATGTACAGAAGATGGGCCTGGGATTTAATAATGTCTTCCTTCCAGGGATAACCTCTTGTTTGCCTTCCTAATATTGATGTTATAAGTAGTGTTGGCTCAGTCAACTGCCATATCATTTAAGTATAGAACTATGTCCTTGATTTTGAAATTTTTACTAAGTTTGAGTGGAAGTTCACGAAGTTTTTCTCTGAGAATTGAAATGGAATGAATCAAGGAGTACAGCCATTTATATTTACTTAAACCACACTAATCCAGGCTTCTAATACTGCCCCACCTTTATAAGCAACATAGCAGACAACAGAAGAAAAAAAAAAGAGTAAATGACTTAGGAAACCATCTCATAAGGAGACCGCATGGATAAAAACACAAGCTATATCTGTGCGGCTTCAGGAGGGATCCAAGGCTCCATTTCCCATTGTTGCCATCCTTCTGTCTTATTGAGCCCTTCAGCTCATCCCTCACCTTTACAGCTCTCCCACCCCCACCCTCTCACCTCTCTCTAAACACAGGCACACATATTTATATTTGAATAGAAGTTCCATTACTGACATAGTAACTAACCCATATGAAATATTAGGTCTGTTACCTAAACTCTCTGAGCCTCCAACCCATTTTCTAACCATGTGGTAGAAGGTGGACTATGATTAACAGTACAAATACAAGAGTGTTCTCTTATGAACTATAACAAACACACAATACTAATGCAGTGTTAATAATAGGGGGTTGTAGGGATCCCCGAAGTAATGTGCGGAGCTCAGCCACGCTGCTAGGGAGGATCAATATGCACAGCGAGATGAGGGTGTGGTCAGCCATGCGTGTACCTGCAAGTAAGCAGAAAGGAAGCTGATGTCCTGATAAGAAGAAACTCAAAGAACACTCTCCTCAAAGAACTTCATGCCTGATAACGCCTACTCTGAGAACAATGACCTAGTTAATGGCTTTAAATAAAGCTTGTGGTGCCAGTGAGGGCCTTGGCTTTGCCATCAGCTAGCCCTGGCCCCCTCTGGTCCCCTCTAATCTTGTCTTGTCTCTATATGTCTTTCTTCAGCTCCCATCGCCTTCCCTCAGGTTCTCAGTTTACCCGTGTGGTCGCGGCAGGGGGTGAATGAAAAAATATACCATTAGTGAATGAAAAAAATATACCAAGAGTATGTGATGGACCATAATTTATTGGTAATAGTCTAATCATGCCCTTCATAATCTGTAACAAATGTTCCACAACAATGTAAGGTTTTGGTGAAGGGGTGATATATGGGAATTCTGTACATTATGCATGTTTGTTTTGTAAGCTCACAACTTCTCTAATAAAAAAGGGAAAAAAAGTGAATGGTAGAATTTGCTCTTTTGATCAAAGTCATGGTTATAAAGCCCTCTAGCAGTTACAACTTGAAAATTCCCCCTATCAGGATGTAACTTGTAAAGACATGAATCATATATGTCTGTTTAATTTTATTTCTACAGCTTCTAGAACAGCACTGTCCAATTGAAATTTTTGTAAAGATGAAAATGTTCTATATCTGCTTTTTCCTGTGAGGTAGCCACTATCCACACGTGACAAATGAACTTTGAATTGTGGCTAGGACACCTGAGAAACTGAATCGCTAATTTTATTTAATTTAATTAACTTTAATTTTAAAGGCCACATGTGGCTAGTGGCAACTGTATTGGACAGCACAGCTCTAGAACAATGTCTGATGAGGGGCCATTTAAAGCCTTTTGAAGCAGAACTTAATTGATTTTATTAACTCTACACTTTCTAGGGAGAAACTATTTGTGAACGTGGTGTGGGTGGGGGCAGAGTTTATTTTTTCCTTTTGTTTTACACACAGGCACAGAAAGAAAGTAAAAATCATAGAGTCCCCTTTAAAGACAACAAGATCCTACTGCTCAGAGCAAACAATACTGATTTGTTGGGGAGAAGGAAATTGAATCACCTGAGATCAGTCAAGGAAAAACAAACAACACATGTTGCAGAGAGTATAAGAAGAAAGACGGCAACATTCTGAAATTCTCCACTCATGATTTTTTGTCTTGAGACAACATACCCTACTTAGAAGATAACTAGATTTGCACTGCATAGATGCCATGAGCTATCTTAATTTTAGGTTTCGATAGAAATAAAAATCAGACATGTAAGCATAACTCCTTTTATTTTAGGATAATGCAATATCTTACAGGTTTCAGCTTAAATCTTTGCTCCGCTGAGAGATCTTTTCTGATATCTAGACTACATTATTTTCCCCACTTTCATTTCGTATAACATCATCGGTTTGGGAAGCGGACTTGGCCCAGTGGTTAGGGCGTCCGTCTATCACATGGGAGGTCCACGGTTCAAACCCCGGGCCTCCTTGACCCGTGTGGAGCTGGCCCATGTGCAGTGCTGATGTGCGCAAGGAGTGCCCTGCCATGCAGGGGTGTCCCCTCATAGGGGAACCCCACATGCAAGGAGTGTACCCCATAAAGATAGCCACACAGCGCAAAAGAAAGTGCAGCCTGCCCAAGAATGGAGCCACCCACACAACAAGATGACACAACAAGATGACGCAACAAAAAGAGACACAGATTCCTGTGCCGCTAACAACAACAGAAGCGGACAAAGAACACACTGCAAATAGACACAAAGGACAGACAACTGGGGCGGGGGATGGGGAGGAAGGGGAGAGAAATAAATAAATGAATCTTAAAAAAAAAAACATCATGGGTTTTTCCTATTATACAATTCATCCCAATTTAGTGACATCATATCTAATGTAGGTCTTTCCTGATAAAGTGTAACAACTGCCATTTATTTTTATGTCAGTGCTGCATTCCATTACATAGTCGAGATCCTGGTGTATTTTAGGTATGCAAATAATAATCAATGACATAACTCAATTCATCCTTAATCCAACATTAACTGTTGACATTAAAATGTCACACATCATTTGAAAACCAGAAAACTAACTATTGAATATTTTCCTTCTCCTCAATACTTATTTCAATGCCCTGGATTCAGTATTTTCCTCATAAAAATGTATGATGTCTCTGCTGCCTTAATTCTCTTTATGATTTTTCTATTATCTCTATGAAGATGACTTATCATTTTAGGGTTTCTTCTCATTCTAAAGTAGAGATACATTAATATGTAGTTAATTTAGACTTTCATCATCTTTTGGAAGTCAGTATTCTATCTGCTATTTTTACCAAGCATTTTCATGACACTTGTATTTCACCTTTTCTTGTTCACTTGCCCTCCTGTTTTATCAAGTCTAATTATCGGTGATGGAGTTTGGAGAGGGATTATTTTATCAGAGTATAATATTAGTGCATAATATTAAACTTTCACATCATTCTGTAATGAAAAAATCATAGGCCTTTGTATCAGGCAAATGTAGTTATAAGTCACTTTTGAGCTATGTGATATGGAGGAAGTTTCTGATCTCTCCGAGCCACTTTTCTCATATGTAAAGTGAGGCTAAATAAATTTTTACAGAAAGCACTGAATATAATTCCTGGAACACTGTAGAAATTCAATTGTTCTGTATGTGAGCACATGCATACATGCATGCATATATAATAAGCTCAAAGCAATGTTTGGCTCAAACCCCTTTTCAAAGATTTGAATTGTTTAAATCAATTTATGGGTTAAAGTGTAGTTCATTCTTTTATTGCTTCATTTATTTATTCATTTATACATTCATTCTAGAAACACATATTGATTGATTGCCATTTTCTTTAATTAGCAGGGGTGCATTAATATGTAAGCTAGTATTTTTGCCATGAAAAGATTACAGTTTAGGAGAAGCAGTTATATAACCAGATTTTTTCTAGGTTCTTGACTATGTTGCAGAAATGAATTTCAAGAGCACATTGGGTGAGTTAGGTTAGTAATTTATTAAGGGGGGGGGCAGAGAAATGGGAGAAAATAACAGATCATGGGTTCCAGGTAGAGAGGAAGGGGCTGAAAAGCGATAAAGCAGACTGATTTACAGACTAACAATTCCTCATTATAAATTATAAATACCCAGGTTTTACTTACATGTCGACCATGGCAGGGGAAAAACTGCAAGAGCATGGTGCAGAGGGCAGGAACAGGCACACGGACCGGTGTGGGACAGGGCAAAGGCAAGAAAGCTCAAAAGAGCTTAGCGCTTTCTTTTTAAACCATTAATATTCTGCCCCTTTGCTAATGGCAGGGGAGGAGTTCCAGCTGTTTGCTGTTTTGATTGATTACCCCACCCATCAATCCCCCTGGACGGCCCAATTATAAAGTCCTTGGGGAATATCCCAGACTTTTCCTGGCTTCTGGAAGAAATCTTGTTCTGAACGGCAGAATCCTGGGGAAAGGGGGGGAGAGGGGGCAACAGTCTTCCAGCAGCCATCTTGGGGTTATTGATATCCACTTGGACTCCTTGCCAGGTTCCAGATCCATCTCTTGATTCCCTATCTTACTAGCCAGCTTCAGTTAGACATGTAAACAGATATTTATAATATCATAATATGGTGTTAGAATGAATACATAAACCTAGTTGTGAGAGTATATAGCTGGAAGAATTAATATGGTACCAGTTGAAATTATCCATTTTGGGCATCTTACATTTTGGGGTGTGTCATAAGGGTTCACTGAAGCAGCAGCACCAGGCAAGTATTTATTATATCACTGATTATATAATCACACAAATGTTTTAGTCCATAAGTTACACTTTAGTTGTAGGCAAACACGGTAAATTTATGTCAATCTTTATTTAAGAGTACATGGTTTGTGAGTGTGTACATGTAGACATGTGGGAATGTATGCTGTTATGTAACATTGGCAATGGTCTATAGCAGGAGGAAAAGTATCACTGGAGTTACTTATATGAAGCTCCTTTCAATAAGCACTTATTTAAATTTAAAATGCCCTTTTGAAATTAATATGCCTTCACTTGTGTAAACGTGTGTGTGTGTGTGTGTGTGTGTGTAATATGATGAGTTAGGGTTGTCCTAAGATGCCTTCAAATATGTGGATGCTGTCTAGACCTTCAAACATGCGATTTTATTTTCCACACATCCTTCAGCAGCTGCAATGTGAAATGAGTCCTGGCAACCTACTTTAGATTAAATCTGTTCATCTGGGTGGGCCTGAGGAGGTCGTGAGTCATTTCCAGAATTCAGGTCTTCAGCTTTAAGCAAGACATTAAAAACTCTTTCTATTCAATAATTATGCTGAGACAAGATGCCTTATTAGTATGCTAAACAGCTAAATTATGAGAAGCAAAAAAAATATTAAAAGAAAAAAAAAATGACTTCAGTGATTCAAAACAAGCCCTAAATAAAATCACGGTTCTGTCTTTCAACCACTGCCTTAAGATAGTTAACAAGATGGAAACTCCAGAAGCTCATAAATAGGAGAAGCTCTTTCACTATGATTATTTTTCACAACATTTTCCATGATTGCCTGTTTTCAATATTAAACATCCACACAGGGAGAGCATAACTGAGCTACACTACAGCACATACTAATAGGAAGAAATAGACACCATTCTGATTTTTAAAATAATTCACTTATTATCCTACCAAGCATGTAATTAGGACCTGCCATTGTGTTAAGTGCTGGATATAAAAGGACTGACAAATCTCACAGTGTATTGGGGAAGGCTGGCAGGTAAACAAACAATCAAAATACAGGGTGCTGGAAATTTTTCCAGGGGTTTACAAAATGCATAGGTTCGGATTTCTGTATTTGAAAGATAACTCCGCCAAGAAGGTGACTGAAGTAATGTTAAAATAATAAAGCAGGAAGTAAAAGTAAAATAACACTAACAAAAGGAAAACCCAAAGAAGGTTCAGAGGCAGCATACCAGGTGAACAACAATACAGTCAGAGATCCTTGACCGGAGGCAACCATGGAAATACTGCAGGGCTCTCCACGATGGAATTCCCTGCTGTGTATCCCCGGAAAAGGAGGAACTAGGGCTGCAGCGAGTGAAAGGGAGAGTGAACACAGCTACTTGGGTTTCCTTTCTAAACGCTTGCTTTGAGGAACAGAGGAAGAGGAAGAGAATGCTAGAGAGGGAAACAAGGGGAAAAAAACACAGAAAATAGAAGTTATTTATCAGACCCCTATGTTTTTCTAAGCTGTGCAACTGCTGTGTCTTCGCAGCATTCTCAGCCTCACTGCATCCGTCCTCAAGTCACTGCTAGGTTCACTATCTGCCAAGAGAGTAAATGATTGGTGAATCTGCCATATTTATTAATTTGGAGAGGTCTCAAAGAATGAAGAATGCTCAAGTTAAAAAAGATTTTATTTTTTAAAAATAAAGAAGTCAGCAGCTGCATAGTAGCAGCTTCTTAAATAGTGAGAATCCTGGTCATTGCCCTTTGGAATTAAACAATATATTTAACGATCTGATGAGAAACAGCTAACTATATAAGCATTGGTTTCTCCATCTGCTTCTTGCTCAGCGTCTTTTTTTTTAGTTTTTTTTTTTCCCTTTAGTTTTTTTCTAAACGTTACATTAAAAAAAATATGAGGTCCCCCTATACCCCCACTCCCCTCACCCTACTCCTCCCACATCAACAACTTCTTTCATCATCCTGGCACATTCATTGCATGTGCTGAATACGTCTTGGGGCACTGCTGCACCACATGGATAGTGGTTTACACTGTAGCTGACACTCTTTTTACTTCTATATTGTACTATCTCCCACAGAGGGAGGGAGGAGAGTAAGGTAAGTTGGGTGAGGGTGCTCAGGATCACTTTGTGATGGTGCAAGCCTCTACCGAAGGCCCTTTCCATGCCCTTGAGTCCCTGGTTCTGGTAGCTGAGAGCCACTGTCTCTCATCTCTCCTCTGGCTCACAATGGAAACAGACCCAAGCAGTGGACTATTGCCTTGTTTCCCCTATTCCATGCCTACCCTTTTTAAAAAATTTCTGTTATTAAAACCATCTCAGATCATCCAAAGGTTTGTGCCAGAAGCCTAATGGAAACATGGGGACAGGTGATTTCCTGACCCTCATCAAAGCTTTTATTAATAAAAGCAATTCCATTTCCATCTTTCTGATATATTGGCTTAATGAGGAGTTCCAAGTTGAATTTTAATAAGGGAATACTATGTTGTACAGTAAGCATTTAGTTAGGGGTCGTATATAACTATTAATAGCATCTTTAACTGTACTAATTAAATTACAAATATGTTAATATAGTTCCCTAACTATGATATAAGCTACAAATCTCACTCATAGTTGGAACAGTGGAACTCAAATATATGTTCCAGGAGGGAATGAAGGAATCAATGGGTGGTTTGCCTGAAAGTTAATTTTGCAAGTAAAAGATTTTTTAAAGGCCAAAGCCTTTTTGGTTTTTAAGGTTAATGGAATATAGAAAAGACTTAGCAGATTATCCATCCTCACTAAAGTCTTAAATTTGCATCCTGTGGATCTTGTTCTGTTTAAGCAAATTTTGTTGTTTTCCAACATCTAGAGGACTCTATTAATTGCTTTCACTATTTTTCCTTTCCTTGTTCCTGCCTTACTTAAAAATAAAAACTATTCTGTGAGAGAAAGAGGATCTACCTATTTTGGTGCTGGAATTGGTATTCACTATTTGTAATAAATATGCTCAGCGATACCACAATTCGGGTCTGAGCAAACAGACCACAGTGAGGCTTCTCTATTCCATGCCCATTATATAGCATGAAAAATCATCTATGCATCGTTATCTTAATAACATTTCAGTTCAAAAGGGGGAAATCCCGAGGAACAAAATCCCCTTAACTAACAATATTAATGTTTTCATTAATTCTATTTATTTTTATTTTTATGTCTTTGCTAGACCATGTTTGAATGTGTTCTAAATAAAAATTCCTATTCAACTTTTCCTAGATTTTTTAGCTCCTTGAGAGGACTAATGAAGAACTATATAACTATATGACTAGCAAAGGACCATGCAGACAGCTACCTGAAAAAAATCTTGATTTGAGAGAAATTGCAGGTTGCCCTTAGGAATCTGAAGAAATTGAAGAAGAGCTATTGCATTTAAATAACTGGCTGCATCTAATTCACCCCAGTAGCTATCCATCAGTGGAATAGAGATTCTCAGAGAAAGACAGATATTGGAAAAAGGAGACTGATTCTGATAAAAATGAGATGATTCTCATTGGGAGTGAATGTATCTCAAGGACTTTTCTGCTTTCTACTTCTGTTTCTGCCAAAAAAAAAAAAAAATTGTAGCAAGCTATGCAGATGCAGGAAATTGAAGAAGAAATGCTTTAATAATCTCTTTGGGGATGATGGAGGCACAAAAGTAGCAGAACTGTGAGCAGTGAAGGAAGTCAGAGAGCCCTGTGAATAAATATCACGGTCCCAGAGTAAAGCACACATCCCAGGATGGTTTATAAAAGAACATGTTTATCAAAGCTGTAAATAAAATTGGGATATGGGATTGGAGACAAATTCATTAAAATGTTATATGACCATGGAAGTAAGTAATAATATTTACTTTGCTTTATGATCAGTTAACAAAATATTTGTTATTAGAAGTATAAGGAGATATATATAAAAGAAATTCTGTCCATTGCTTTAGTCTAACCCCTAATTAAGGAAAAGAGTTGGCTTAAACCTGTCTGTTTACATTGTATGCATAAAATACATTACCCTACCATCTGATTTTAAGATTGCTTTAAAAATCCTATTATATATTAAAATGCATTAATTCTCTTCTAAGTTACCCCTCTTCAGTTGAAACCACTAAAATGATAGCAGTGATTTCATAGTTACTAAGTGTCACCAACTAAGTCGATTAAAATGAGTCATTTGTGAATTTTCATACATACTAGCTAGGTCTAGTTGAAAACTTAAAATTTCCTCTCAAACTACCTTAGTCAAGATATTACTGTCCTGTAATCATAAAATATAAGGATTCTTTGTCCTGAATGACAATAAAAGAAGTCTTAAATTAGAAAGGGTAATATTATTTTTAATTGCAAATATTTAATGATGCAACCTAACTGCAAGTGGTATAGGTCTTAAACTTGCAAACTAATATTTTAATAGGATTTTATGTTTCTTTATTATGTGGTGAATGTAGTGCTTTTGCTTCCTTTATATGACTTCATTATTCCTCTGAAACATGAAAATAGTGTCCTTTCTTTCTCTGAGCTCTTGAATGGCTGCAAGGCATAAGTGTGTCTAATGCAAATACTAGGAAGGCTCAGAACTGACATCTGAGACCTCAGTCAATGAACAGTACTGGAATGCAAGCTTGGCTCACTTGAGCCTCAAGGCCACATATTACTCATTTTGAACTTAAAGGATACTGCTCTATTTTTTAAAAAACAAGATCTATATTATGACTCTAACCAGCAAAAAACTGTTTGAGAGGCATTATTTTCTAGTCACATCCATGTATGTATCAATCTGAGATCTACTGCTGAAACATTGTTTTAGATATATTGTCTGCGATTGGACACCTATAGATTCATCTTCAGGAGTAAAATTTAGTGTCTACTCTAGAAACACCCTTCTCATAGTATGAAACTTAGAGGCCAGCAACTTTTCAAAACAGCATTAAAAAAATTGGAAAGTCCAACATAAGATTGCTGTTTTAATTATCAATGTCATTTTATCTTGCCAAATAAATAATATTGAAAAACCACAATCTATTGGTACCATCAATTTTTAAAACCAATCATTTTTTCAAAATTAAAGTAAAACATAAACATAAAAATTTAGGAAGAAAATTATCTTTATTATTATTTGAATGAATTTAGTTTTATGAAAACTTACTTCATTTGCCTTTATCCATTATATTTTATCTTTTACAGGTGAAAATTTCATCTTTAATCTACCTCTTGTCCAAAATGGAAGATTAAGAAAAGTTATAGGACTCTTCTGAGCTTGCAGAACTTTATATTGCTTTTGCAAGGCCCTTAAATCTTTAATGGAACTGCAAAATCAACTGATAGAAAAAAAGAGTACCTCTATGTTAAGTAAAGCTATAACTTTTAAAATAATATTTGAAGAATACAAGCAAGATGCATTTGCTATGGATTCAGTATAATATATTTGGGAAGACAAGATACTAACTTAGAAGATACTGACTGATGAAAGAATGGGTACATGAGTAATACAGGACATATCTAGGCAGTAGGTGGGTGATTAGAGAAAATAAATGCTCAATGGATTTACTATGGGAGCCTGCAAGCTGGAGTTAAATTCTACTTAACTTAGAATTTTAGACAGTCTCCTTGTAAGACCTGAAGGAAGAGTGGTTGTTGGCTCCCCCAAAATAGCGAGGTACAAAGTATTCCAGAAAGGAGGGGCATGAATAAGAGTCTGGAGCTAAAGGATAAGGCATATTTGAGAAAAGAATATAAAGTGTTTCATGGGCTTTCCTAGGAATTAAAATAAAAAAATTCTTCTAACTAGAAGGCCTTCTTTAGGTGGCCTATTCAAGTCACAGGCCAGTACCTATGCACTTGACTGCCTGTTAGGTTTTCTGTTTGCTTATTTTTGTTGGTGTTTTCTTCATCACAATAAACTGATGTGAGAAAAATAATTTAAATAAATTGATCCTTTAACTATGATGATGACAAAAGCAAGGGAGCCTTTATAGATCATAGGAACATCTTACAGGAACTTAAAGAAAAGACATTAAAAGTGGAAAATAGTTTACAAACATTTCTTCCTCTCTCACTTCTGAAATATCATATTTCTTCTCAAGTAACAATACCTAGGAAAGGAGTAAGATATCACTGAGATCCTTGGCCATAGAAAAGGAGAATTAGCATTCTCCTTCAGACATCTTCTAGTTGATGACATTCTGTATACATGGGAGCATATCTTAATCTTCCAGAGGGGAGGTATGATACAAGTAAAGGTCAACATGGAATTACTTACAATAGAGGAAAAATAAATGGAAGGAATGAAAATGGCATTAGTATAAATGCTATAAGGATTAATCTTGTAAAAGTGATCTCTTTCCGCTGATGACAAAAATAATAGGCAAACCGCAATTAGCTATTCTGGATTATCTCAATATTTGCTTCACCATTTCTAATGTATTTTTAAAATACTCTTCTAAGGTGGGAGGGGGAGAGAAAAAAAGGGAGAGAGAGAGAAGACAGGATTCCCGTTTTAGTTTGCTGAAAGCTGCTGGGAGTAATATACCAGAAATGGGTTGGCTTTTATAATGGGAATTTATTAGGTTTAAAGCTTACCATTCTGGGGCCATTTGAGTGTCCAAACCAAGGCATCGTAAAGAGATGCTCTCTCTTCAGTTTGCAACTATGGGTGATCAGGCATATGGTTCATCTCTCCCCTCCCCTCTGGATCTTTTCTCTTCCAGCCCTTAGGAGCCTCTTTCTGAGCCTCCGTGCTCTGCCGATTCCAGCCTCCAGCCTCCGGCCTCTGGAACCTCTCGCTCAGCCTCTTAGGGTTTCTTTGTTTATGCACCTTTTTTCTGTGTTTGGGGTCTTTTTAGTCCTCCATTTATAAAGGATTCAAGTAAGATGCGGCCTGGGTCCCACAATCTAATCAAGTCCAAATGAGCGATCTAATCAAGAGTGATTTTATCGAAAATTCTCTACATTGAATCTAGTGAAGAGGACCCAAATACAATGGGCTTACAGGCACGGAAATGGTTTGCTTTAAGAATGGGATTTTCTGGGGTCCACAGAAGACTTAAACCAACACACTCCCCTATTTTAAAATGTTTTGCCACTTTGAAATTGTAAATTTAAAATGAATAAGCTAAAAGATTCCAAAGATTCCCAGTAAAATATTTGAAATCCCTTTTGAAGAAAATTAGAATACTTAATTCTTGATATATAAGGGTTTTTACCAAGTAGCTCTCTATGTATGCAGATTTATTATGAGTTTATAAACATGTGTGCCTATCTATTGATCATCTATCTAGCTATATAAAATTATGGATTGATGTTACAAAAAAAGTTCCCCTTTATAGTTAATGTAAAATGCGGATTCTTGTTTGTCTCCTTCTTCTTTGCATTAATTCATTTTATAGTTAAATTCTGGAAAGGGCAATGAATGACAAATAATATATCTGACACCACCTGCAGGTCCCAGTATTTGAGTAATTTGTACTGTTTTAGAGGTCATTGGGAATAGCAGGAAATACATTAAATAAAACCTATTGAGAATGTTAAAAGAGATTATATATTTTCCTCAGGATTTATTTCTGAATACAGCTCAATTCCTATCTTGTTTAGCCTACTCACTTATCCTACAACACCAAATGTCCTGTCCTTCAGTCAAAATACTTCACCTTGGTTCTGAGTTTATTCCTTAACTAAAATTACAGGAACCTGAAAATTAAATAATAAAGACAACAAAAAAGAGTAACTAAAATATAGAAGAATACAAAATAATAGCTTCTTTAAGGTGTATCTTGCACCTAATTATATTTGGCTATTAAAACTTTAATATAATTCTCACCATCAACATCTGCAATCACCATTTTATCTGTAACAGTATTGAATGTCACATAACTTAGGTTCATGATGATGACCTAATGGCATCAATCAAGCATTATATTCTGTTTCTTTTGCTGAAGAAACAGGAAAGTAAAATTGCATATTATCTTTTTTTTTATCTAACATTTTAGTATGAACTCTGCCATGACATGTAAATATTATAAGTGTTATGAACTGTTAAGGCTGCATTGCATTATTAGGCCATGATGCTTTAAAGTAGTTTGAAAACTATTTGGTAAATCTTTCTGGATAATAGTATTTTCCGGGATATTTACAGTTTATGTTTACTTGTGTGGTTATCAACGAAATTGCTAATGCATCAGAGTTATTTTTTTTTAAATATGAATGTCACTAGTTACTGTCTTGAAAAGTTTCCCATGAAGATAAAAAACAGATAAAGTCAGATTCGTTCATGCTTTCAGCAAATTTTTATTGAGCACCTAATAAGGCCAGGAACTAAAAATCGTAGGTTTTCAAGATTTTGTCATAAATGAACAACTCCCTCTAGCAAGGAAACAGTTAAAATGTGAAAAGAGCTCAGGAAAATCTGCAAGGCATACATGAAAGTATAAATTACTAAATTGCTTTATTACTTAAAAATTGTTTTGCTAGTGAGCAAGCACTGATTAAAAAACAAATTTTCTTCGATAACCTTCAGAATAATAAAACTTCCATACTTTTCACTTGAATATCCTTTAAGCCCATTGCCCCTTTTTCCTAGTGGCCTGTTTAGAGTTATCAAGAATAATCTTGAAATCTACTAGCCTCTTTTAAAGCTTGACTATTGCCAACATTTCTAATATTTAATATTTGATTGGCAGTAACATTATCTGAATTTGTTTTGTTAATTAATTTAATGGTTGAAATGGCAAACAATGAGGTGTTCAAGAAAACAATTTACTGATTTTCAAATTTGTGAATAAATAAATTTTACCAATATTAAATACTTTTACATATTAGCAAATGACAATTATGGCACATCATCCATCAGACCATTTCCCACTAATCACAAAGCAAATATGTGACTCAAATCACTTAATTCCTTAAGAACCTCCATTAAGTTAGATGATAGTATTTTCATATATTTTTCTGGTTCTTTTTATTAGAATTTATCTATAAGAATACTCATAACTATACCACATTTTCACAATCAGTTTAAATAAATGTCTTTATGATATTCATTACTTAAAGGATATTCAGAAATATTTCCTTTGGAGGCATTTTTTTTTTATGTGAAATAAACTTTCTGAAACTTGAAAGAAAATGTGACAACTTACCCATAGGTGAAACAACTTTCTTATAATTGTTCATTAAAACCTGGAATGGAAACTAATTAGCTTCATTTTATATTACTCTCTAATAATTTCCATTAAATGTGATTATATTCTTATTGAAAGCTTACCTAAATTAGCTCACTACCCAGCATGGTTACCTATAAATCTCCAAGGATGAAAAAAATCAATTTCATCATATTTTTGATGGTGATCATAGGGACCGTGACTATGATATTCATTTCCATCTGCGTACATAGCTCTGTACAGTATGGCATGTGTGTCAAACCAATTACTATGCAAATCACAGGATCATCCCTACATTACATGCCCCAGAGACATGAAATCTTGCCTGGCTTAAATAATCACAAGGAAAAATTTTACGCTTGAAATTAATAATATATATTTCACTCAAGTTGGGAATTCATAGGCAGGTAATAATCTCTCTTTTAAAAATAGATAACATTTTAAATATGATATAAATTTATCTTTCTCATAATAAAACAACATAAAATACAGAAAATATATTAGGTGCTAGCTATATTAAATATGCAAAAAGTGTTGAAAAATATTAAATTGAAGAGATAGTTACAGAAGTAAGAAAGAAAATAGACCTATAAAAGTCACTATGCCAGTTTTCTCCCGAGGAAAACTAGAGCTTGTTTAATGGGGATCATATTCCATTGAAGTTAATATTAATAGTAAAATATTATTATATGTTAATAAATTAATAGTACTATTATTATTAAAAACAACAGACAGGACTTGAGTCTCTTCATTTTTTTTTAAGACTTATTTATTCATTTCTCTCCCCTCCCCCACCCCCTCAGTTGTCTGTTCTGTGTCTATTTGCTGCATCGTCTTCTTTGTCCACTTCTGTTGTTGTCAGTGGCACGGGAATCTGTGTTTCTTTTTGTTGTGTCATCTTGCTGTGTCAGCTCTCTGTGTAGGCAGTGCCATTCCTGGGCAGGTTGAACTTTCTTGTGCACTGGGCGGCTCTCCTTACGGGGCACACTCCTTGCGTGTGGGGCTCCCCTACGCGGGGGACGCCCCTGCATGGCCCGGCACTCCTTGCGCACATCAGCACTGCGCGTGGGCCAGCTCCACATGGGTCAAGGAGGCCCGGGGTTTGAACCGTAGACCTCCCATGTGGTAGACAGACACCCTAACCACTGGGCCAAGTCTGCTTCCAGAGTCTCCTCATTTTTAATATCAAGTTGAGCTATACTTTGCATTTAACCCGATTTCATTGACTTTATGTCATGCCTTGTTGATTCTCTGAATTCTGCCATTCAGTATATTTCCCAACACTTCAACATGTTTCTTAAGTCTGTTATTTTCTCAATTTTTTTTTTTTAAACAATTGTGGTTTTTTTTTGAGGTACTAGGCCCAGGGATTGGACCCAGGACCTCATGTGTGGGAAGCTGGCACTCAACCCCTGAGCTGCATCAGCAACCCTGAGTTGTTTTTAACCTTTGTTTCCTTGTTGTTTGTTTTTAGGAGGCACTGGAAACTGAACCCAGGACCTCCTGTATGAGAAGCAGGAGCTCAATTGCTTGAGCCACAACCACTTCCCCATTTTTTTTTTCAGTGCTCTATGACCATTATGCTATGATGGTTAAATCTGCAGTCCTGTCATATACAATGCCCATAGGCTCCTATATTTTTACAGCCACCTAATATTTACATATTACATTGTTGCTTCTTCCACTAAAATGCATATTCTGCCAAACTGGGTAAATGGTCTTTATTATTCATTGCTGTTTTCTCACACCTGGTACATAGAGGGTATGAGTCTGAGGGTCTGAATAAAGGAATGTATTAATAGAGATTCGAAACATCACTTAATATTTCTTCTGTCTTCTGTGATGGTCTCAAGTGCCTATTTTCAGATCTACCCTCAATCTACTTCTTAGGCAAAAAATTTTCCATATTACCATCTTTAGGTATTTAAAGAAATTCCTTCCGATTGGTAAGTAAAAGTTGTTATATTTAAACCCAATTTCAAAAAATTGAAAAACAACTTCTGTGGAGTTCTTTCTCTAGGAAGTAAGATTTAACTGAAACGTGCCTAAATAAATAACTTTACAATGTTCTGTATATAGATGAATACATATTAGAAAGGGTCTCTTCTTTTCATAAACATGCAAATTAATGCAGATAAAAGTCCTTTTGTAAATTGTTGGTTTTATAAGTTTTCAACATTACAAAAATATTTTCTTTAACATTACAGACAGAAGCATTCTTTATACACCAAGTTTTTTCTAGAATAAAGTACAAGAAAAATAATTTTTCTAAAATAAAAAAAGAAAGCAAATTATTTTGTACACTTTATCTTTGAATATACCTAAAATTAAAACCAACGGAAGAGTTAATAATGTTTAAAGAAGGTGCTTAAATTTTGAAATAAGGCAGTGCTATTTGGAAATGCCTAACTCACATGTTCTATTTAGCTTTGATACAGTGTAAAATCCCATCATTTATTTCATTTTCAGAAAGGTCCATAAATAATAGTACCAAAGTGAAAAGAGGAAATGGTTTATAATATACTTCCTGTTCTTTCCCCCCAATTTAATATTTTTCTCTTCCATTCAAAAGAAACATCTGATTCTGTTAAATTATTAGTCCTTTACAATCATGAATGCTATACATATACATTCCTTCTAGCTCTGATAATGCAAACCTGTATTTTCAGTCAGTGCAATTCAACCTTGCATTACCTCAGAAATGTCACTTCCTTGACAATCATGTCAATACAGTGGAATGTGTGTCACCTCTACCATGTAACAAAGATTCCTACATGAACAACAGGGAACCATTGTGACATTTTTCTAATTATCAATCAGTTCCTGTCTACAAAGTTGAAGGGCATTTGTTAAACATATGATCATTCAGTTTGTTCTGGTATTCTAGATGGACTGTGCCGCTAGAAAACTTTAAAAGCTATACGTTTTTCCGTTTAATTCTTACTAATTTCTAAATTGATTAATCACTATTTCTGTTTCTGGTGTCATTAAAGACTTTATGAATTTTGGAAGACAACTAGCCTGTAACTCTGTGAGAACAGGAGTTGTGTTTATGTGTTCACTATTTTATCCCCAGAGCAGACACACAGTATGTGATTAATGAATATCAGTTGAAGGAATATAAAAACATCAACACCACCGTCTTTAAACCTTCCTGCATAGTTTATAGCTTAAGTCTTTTATGTATGCATGGAAGATAATGATGCAAAGAAATATTTTCTTAAAACACTAAAACAGGTCTTCATATTCTGTATCCCCATCTAGAACAAGGAAGTTAAACTTCCTGCCAAGCAGAATTATTTCTGATAATATGCAACAATTCCTACATTGTAATTTTTTAAAAATTTTTATTGTATTTTTTGAAGATACATATATCACAAAAAATATTACATTAAAATATGTAAGAAGTTCCCACAGGCCCCACACCCCACATCACCCATTCCTCCCACATCAATTCTTTCATCATTGTGGCATGTTCATTGCATTTGGTGAATACATTTTGGAGCACGGCTGTACCACATGGATTATAGTTTACATTGTAGTTTACATTCTCCCCCAGTACATTGAATGCATTATGGCAGGATACATGATATGCAGCATCTGTCCCTGCAATATCATTTAGGACAACTCCAAGTCCCAAAAATGCCCCCACATCACATCTCTTCTTCCCTTTCCCTGCCCTCAGCAACTACTGTGGCCACTTTCTCCACATCAATGCTACAATTTCTTCCATTACTAGTCACAATGGTTCTATAGTAGAAATAAAATGAAGCACACTCTAATCCATAGTTTATTCCTCCATCCTGTGGACCCTGGGATGGTGATGTCCACTCCACCTCTATATTGAGAAGGGGGTTAGACCCACATGGCGGATGGATGCAATTCTCCTGCTTAGAGTTATAGGCACTCTTGGTTCCCTGGTGTGGTGGTTGACCATCATCACCCCCTGTTAGCCGATGTGGGTAAGTCCAATGAACCAGAGAGTAGGAGTTGCAACCCTGCTGAGGCTCAGGGCCCAGCTGGCACATGGCCAGTCCTAAGATTCAAGTTACATTGTAATTTGAGTTCTCTCTCTTGATATGTTCCACAAAATGGCTTCTACACAATTATTTGATAAAGTAGATGGTCATAAGTAGGGCAGGAAATCATATTTAGTCTCTTCTTTCATTGACTACACCAATGGGTGTTTCTATATTAGTTGCCTTGAGGTAAAGCTTGACACAGGCATATTTTTAAAGCTCCTCAGATAAAGACAATGTGCAGCCAGAGTTGAACTCACTGATCTAATGAACTACATTGACTTTTCATTTCTCTAGAAAAAATAATGAAAACATGACCATATCTATGACTTCCCTACACATGAAGACAGTTCTCTTACACTTGAAACAATCTCTTTACCATTTCATTTCAGTAACACTAATTTCAATATCAATATGAATTTTGAAGGAGAAATGGCAAAGCTCCTTGTCAAGGTTAACTGAGTTAATAAGACTACAAGAGAAAATTCAGAAGGGACAATCAGAAGCACAGGTTTGTAGTTTTAGACTATCTTATGATAGTCTAATAAAATGTACAGTTATGGAACTGTATCCTTTTGGGTTACTTTCAAACTCAATCCAAACAAGGTGAAATAGGAAAAGGAAAATTTGGCATATGTATCTGAGCAGTTCAATAGAATACGGGGCCAAAAATATGATTGATCCTCCTAAAGTATGTAAAATAGGTTCTCTCCATGTTCATAAGCTGACTTCCAACAGATTCAAAGGAATAATTCTTCCTTGTTCACCTTCAGAATAAGTCTGGTTTCTTTTTGGTTTTTGTTTTTTGTTTTTTTCAGGTGTTTTCTGCCAAAGAATGAGGTATTTTTCTTACTCAGAAGCCCTCACCCAGTATCTCCTTGGGTGTCAAGGTCATCTGTGATCCATTTACATATCCAGAGAAACACAGTACTGCTGAATGCTTTAAGATCCACACCCAGAAAGGTAAGTAATGGCCCAAGACCCACAGCTCAGGGTGAATACCTAAATGAAAAACAGGGATGCTGTGGTCAAAGGAAAGAGAGAATGAATGTGGGAAGGTTAAAAAGAAAAGATGGCCATGTTTTAATTCGTTGAAGGTTGCTGTGAGAAATGTTCCAGAAATGTGTTAGCTTTTAAAATGGAAATTCACTAGGTTAAAAGCTGAGACTATGAATGTGTCCAAAAAGGCATCATCAGAAGATGCTGTCTCACCAAGTTGCAGCTGTGGGCAATCAGGCACATTGCAGTTTCATTAAAAATGTTTTCTTTCCAGGCTCTGCTGTGGGTGATCAGGCATGTGGCAGGGCATCCTGGTGGCTCTGCTGGTCTCTGCTTTCTCCTCCAGGCTTACTTTCTTCCTGAGTTCAGTTATGGGTGATCAGACCTATAACCTATGGCTCATCTCTCCTTTCTCCTCTGAGGCTCATCTCTTTCAGCCTGTCCGGACCTCTTTCCATGCTTCTGTGCCCCACTGATTGCAGCCTCTGCCTTGGGGACCTTGTTCTCAGTCTCTCAAGGTTTCTTTGTCTCTTTTTCTGTGTCTGTGACTTCTTAGTCCTCTGTTTATAAAGGACTCCAGTAAGAGGATTAAGACCAAGACTGGGATCCACAATCTAATAAAAGTCTCTTATCGGAAATGACCTAATCAAAAGGTCTCTTAACTGAATCTAATCAAAGATCCCATCTAAATGGTTTTACAGGCACAGAAATAAATTAACTTTAAGAATAGAATTTTAACTCAAACACAGAACTACCCATTCCCAAGTGCATTAACATTGTGAAGTTCTTTAACTTCTTTTTGCCTGACTCTTTACACCTGAAAATGAGGATAATAATAGGGCGTATATTTAAAATCATATTGTGAATTTTAACTTAGATTATAAATGCAAACTGCTTAATATATTGCCTGACAAAAAGTAAATTGTAATTAACTTCATGATTGCTGTAATTCTTATTGTTGTTATTGTTATTATTGTTGCATGATGCACTTCCCACACATTTTCTGCAATAGACATATATTACCTCTATAATTAGAAAATAAACAGCATAATATTCATTTCTAGAGTATTAAGATAAGGAGTCAATATATTATTAATCCATGTGTTTATTTCATTATGGCAGTTGTCATAAATAGGATTATAATCACTTGCTTAATTGACACTAGACAGTTTACTGAAGTTATTTGAAGACAGTATTACTATCATGTTCATTTTTAAAACCCCAGAGGCTACCACAATGGTCAGTGTATAATAGGTCCTAGTTAAATGCTTTCTGAAAGCAAGAAGGTTGGAGAGAATTAGTACAAAGAAAGGAATGGGAGAGAAACAAAGGGAAGGCATTGAAAATGATGTAAAGGTGGCGCACTTGGCCCAGTGGATAGGGCATCCGTCTACCACATGGGAGGTCCGCGGTTCAAACCCCGGGCCTCCTTGACCTGTGTGGATCTGGCCCATGCACAGTGCTGATGCGTGCAAGGAGTGCTGTGCCACGCAGGGGTGTCTCCTGCATAGGGGAGCCCCACAGACAAGGAGCGTGCCCCGTAAGGAGAGCCGCCCAGCACGAAAGAAAGTGCAGCCTGCCCAGGAATGGTGCCGCACACATGGAGAGCTGACACAACAAGATGACGCAACAAAAAGAAACACAGATTCCTGTGTCGCTGACGACAACAGAAGCAGACAAAGAAGACGCAGCAAATGGACACAGAGAACAAACAACTGGGGTGGGGGCGGGGGGAGAGGAGAGAAATAAATAAATAAATAAATCTTAAAAAAAAAAAAAGAAAATGATGTAAAGACATGAGGATGAGGGTAATTAGCTTGGGGGAGCAGACTCTAAAACGTCATGATGTCATGATAGATGTCTGAATGCATTTTCTGAACTGTCACATGATTTCACAACTTTGTATATTTTGAAGACCGAACTAGTACAGGACAGAATACTGGGCAGAAATTGTAGGCAGGGAATTAGGTTCCAACATAAAAACAAAATGACAGCAACAACAAAAAAGCAGAGAGGGCTACCCGACAGTGGAATGAGCAACTTTTTTGCCAGAGACACTTATAGATGTGGGAGACTGCTTAGAGCAAAACAGTTGGTCTTAATGATAATTCAATGCTCTTCAAACCTGAGATTATGTGAAGCTTGTAACTTTTGTATTTGGAAATTAAATATTAAACACTTCTAATCTTTAAGTATAATACTCTCTACTTAACATATAACACCTGTGCTTGCTTCTTGGTATTTATATTCTGTTTCTCCACTATTCCTCAGACCATCATAACTCATGTGAAAAGGTTTATGGATGTCAAGACTGCCTATCTGAATTTAGGGAAATGGAACTTTTAATTTTTATATAATCAAAATCTGTTTTGAGTAGAAAAGATATTCAAATGTAATACTTTAAAACCAAATTTGAATCCATACTCCTAAGGGTAAATAATTATTAGATATTTTTTTAACGGCATAAAGAACTTACCACAAAATAAAATGCAAAAAATTGTTGAATGCTTGCCTTTGCATTTTTTTAGAATAAAGGATGGCTGAGTCAAGAATTCTACACCCTCTCTCCGCATTTGAGGAGCAAAGACTACATTTCACATTTGCTCTACATGACACAATGAATAAAAGATCATAGATAAAAGAAAACCAGTAAATCAACATTTGCATTGTATTGATGTTTACTGGGGTATAAAATCCCCTGGAATTTAATGTGCTATCACATTGTTATGGAGAAGGTACTCTCTTCAAATAACATGGGATCAAAACACACATTTGTGTATGAGGATTGATCTGAGATGAGTGCAATGACAAATTCCCAGGAATAAAAAAGAAAGAAAAACATCTCTGTGTTCCTTTATCATGAGACATATTTAAAGCTTTGTTTATTCCTCTTATTTTATTATTTGAAAAAAGCACATGTGCCAACATGTAAAGAGTGATTTCACATTTTTTAATTAGTGAAAAGTAAAAATAGGTCAATATTTCTGATTTATTAAGAAATTTAATGTATGAGTACATTTTTTTTTATTTTAATGTCTGTGATTTGAAGGAATAAACTATTCCCCATAATATTTTCCTAAATAGTGATATAAAACCTCAATAGAATATGATAAAAATTTTAATCAGAGTCAATATTATTTATTTAAAAAGTATACCCACTAACTTATTATTAATTGATTGGATTAGTATTCTCTAATGCTATTGTTATTAGTGATGTGTGATATTGCTGTCTTGGCTTTTTTAATGTTATAAATTATAAAGATTTCTTGGAAAGAAGAAAGATAGTTTAGAGGAAGACAGTGGAAATTTTGAAGACATATCTGCAAGCCAGATTATTTATTTGAGTTTCAGGAAGTTGGCAGGCATGAGAACAATTCATATTGCCTAGGAAGCAGATAAAGCAAGGGATAGTATGTAGACATAGACAAGGAAAAGAGTAAGAACAGGAGAAATTAAGGGCTTCATAGAATACTAGAAATTTCAATATGGGAAGGATCATAGGGAAAGATTCTACTTTTATTATTATAATTATCATTTACCATTTTCTCAATGTGCAATCTACTTAAAGTCACATATTGTAAGGACAGAGCTTGATAAACATTTACAAGCATATTTAACTTGATTCCTCAGAATCAAGATGCAGAGTATCACAAACATCACAGAATCCCTTTGGTATCTCCCTCAGTGAATAACTTTTCCAAAATATAACCACTATTTTGAATTCCATCATCTTAGATTAATTTACCCTGTTTTTAAAATGCCATACTTTCTTTTTTATTCAGTAATATTTTTGAGATTTATCTGTTGTTTCCTGTAGCATAATTAACACCTTTTCATTGTCATATAACATTTCATTATGATTATAACACAATTTAGAAATACTTCTTTTTTGGGTGTTTCCACTTTTTAGCTATTCTATATAAAGCTGGTATGAACGTTTTTTTGCATCTTTAGATTGGCCAAAAATATTCATTTTCTGGGTCATAGGATAGAAAGATCTTGAGCATTATTTGTACAACACCTAAAAGTTTTTCTGACAATTTACACTCTCATCAACAGCAGGAGTATTCAGTGGCTCTACCTCTTTGTATTTGTTAGTGTTGGTCTTCATTGTTTTTTGCTTTGTTTCGTTTTTATGGATAATGTTTCATTTTTTTATTTAAATTTCCATTTCCCTGATGACTAGTGATGTTGAGGCCTTTTTCATAGACTTTTCAGCTCTTTGAATATTCTTACTGGTGATATGCTTATTCAAGATTTCCCCTAATTTTAAAAATTAGTTTTTTGTATTTTTCTTATTGATTTGTAGGAGTTCTTTATACAACTGTCCCCCCTCTCTCATGCCTCCCTTTTTTCTAGGAGGGGTAATCAATGAGTAAACTAAAGGCTATACCTGTTAAGGAACTTAAATCACAAATGTAATTAATGTAAGGATAGAAATTGTGGCACAATTCTTCTGTATCACAGTATAATGCCTCTTCTAATAAACCATGTCAGGGATAAATGAAAGGTAGTACCAAAGTATTACCAAATAACTTTACTACCACATCCCTAAATATATCACAGACATGAACACAATTTTATTCATGTTATCAGTTGTGTGTTTTTTGCCAAACTGCTATATCAAATAACACACAATGTGTTGCCTTAAAACAATAAGCATTTATTGTCTCATGATTTGGAGGCTGGAAGTCCAAAATCAAGGCATAAACAAGGTTATTATTTCTCTGGGAGTCTGTGGCATTCTAATGCTGGCTTGCCACAGTCCTTGAGGTTCTTTGGCTGGCATCTCTGCTCCTATCACAAAGCAATCTCCCTTTCTTTGTGTCTCCTCTTCCAGTTTCCACTGATTTCCAGCATCTGCCTCCCATGACTATGTCCAAATTTCTTCTGCATATACAGACCTCCAGCATTATGAATTAAGGCCCACCTGATTCATTTGGGCTACACTTTGACTAATACTCTATCTTGAAAAGGTCCTATTTACACATTCGTTCATAAACCCAGGGACATGGATTAAGACTAAGCATATGTTTATGTTGGGATACATAATTTAATCTATCACATCTGCCTTTTTTTCCCTGAATATAAAGTCTGTCTCTAAAAGCATACGGAATATTAGAATTACAGTCAATAGGAAAACAGTTTTTCTTAAAAAAAAAAAAAAGATTTTTTAAAATTAAGATAATATAAAGCAATGTAGGCAGTCAAAACTTTTATAAAGCATTCAAATTACAAGATCTAATATACAAGGGATATTGAAAAATAAAGTCTGTCAAACAGAGGGTGAGGAAAGGAAGAAAAAATAGATATTTTCCAGTGTTAATACTTTGTAACTTTTGCTGGGTGTGCATTTGCACAGCAGCAGATATGGGGAAGCAGAGTTAAATGTTGGTGAAACATATGAATGGATAAAACTAAATATTTGGGCATGCATATTGAACATTGAACATATTATATTACTGCAATGCAGAAGTACAAACTTATGACTTAGAAAAGAGAAAGCAATGAATATTCGATCTCCTGAAAGTTACCAGGTGTTGATAGAATTTACTAATCTAAGTAAGAGGCAGAGAATTTAATTCTATTGCAGTTTTTAAACTGTGGTCATATTCTTTGAGGAAAAGTTGGATGGAGTGGGCAAAAGAAAACATTGCCATCTAAATTCAAATTTATATTGGTTATTTTGAATATTATTACACTTTTAAGAGTAAACCAAAGTAGATTTATAATTTTGAGTTATGAATTAAGTAAAACTAAATAACAACATTGTAAAAATATTGTTTTGCTTTATGACATTGTGAAAATAACTTTTTTCCATCAAGTCTCTTCATGATGGAAAAGTAGGTAACCTGCTTAAAAATATAGAAATGTTAGACTTACAAAACTTGCATACACTTGTGGAATTTTTCTCAGTGTTTTTAACTGAGCATTATGAAATTTCAAACCTAAAGCTGCAAATAATTTACCAATAAGTATTGAATACCTGTTTAATTTTCTTAAAAGTATATTTTGCCTGAAAACCAATTAAATATATACAAAGAGACAATAGTCAACCATCAATATTTATCAATTTTTCATCC
Organism: Dasypus novemcinctus; assembly: GCF_030445035.2. Lineage (NCBI taxonomy): Eukaryota > Metazoa > Chordata > Mammalia > Cingulata > Dasypodidae > Dasypus > Dasypus novemcinctus. The sequence goes on from NC_080676.1 coordinate 126,296,711, forward strand.
AGGAAGTTAAAAGTAGTTCTCTTGATTATACTTTAAAATACTAAGAAAAAACGCATTCCCTTATTTTCTCAAGTGTAATTACAAATGAGATTGTAGTTTGACATTTTTAAATCTTGTAATTTATAATATAATTACTATTCACAAGTAATCAGAGAGTAATCTTATGATGGACTTAAAAATTAGTGGTATCACCAATATCTTTAAGCTCAGGGGAGCTTAAATTATAGGAGAATATAATTCCTTCTTATTCCAATCACTCAGTGAAATATAATATAATGATGAACATGCCTTGATATCTATTAAAGGAAAATTAGTTGAATTTACTCTATAGGCAATAAAATTATCTACATTTAACTATGATTAGTTAGAAAATATTTAGCTTAGGCATTTTTGTTGTGTTTACTAATATTTGCTCCAAGAAACTTATATCAAATGTAAGTTGTTGATATTAAATGCTGTCATAAAAAATTCTGCACTGGGGAATGTGAAATAGGCAAAGATGACTTTATATAAATCTATATGCAATAGAGAACAGAGAGACAAGAAGGCTATTGTGATAGGGAGAAAGACAGAGACCAGAAAGCTATCACAATGGGGGGGTGGCGGGGAGAGAAAGGGATCAACTCCGCTGAGGTGGGCAAGAAGCCTGTAAAGACTGGTGTGAGCTAATGCAAAAGTACAGGATGGCAAAGTCAAGCAATGGGGATCTTCATTAAATGATGTTACCTCTCCTGAGTTCTATAAGAGACAAAGAGAGGTAGGTCAGGAGCCTAGAGACAAGGAGAAACCTGTCTAAAGTTTAGTGAAACTACAGGGAATTTCCACGATCTCAAAGTTCAGGTAAAATTCAACATTTTCAAGGCAAGCAGGTACTCCCACATGATTTTATGTCTTAAATGTTGATAAAATTTATGTATTAGGAAAGAAATATTTGATCCTAATGAGTACTATAATAAAAACTGTTTAGCAATATATCTAGCTGAAGATTTAGATATACTTATTAACTCCATTTCTCAAAATAGTCATTATTTTTAATATGAACACTTTTTTGCCTCCTCCATCAATAGTAACTGTTTTAGTTTGCTAAAAGCTGCTGGGGGCAAAATAAAGAAATAGATGGGCTTTTATAACAGGAATTTATTAAATGAAAAGCTCACTGTTCAGAGGCTCTGAAAGTATCTAAATCAAGACATCATCAGAGATGCTGTCTTGCTGAAGGTTGGCTGCTGGAGATCCCAGGCTCCTGCCACATGCCAAGACATGATGGTGACTCTGCTGGTCACCCGGTCTCTGCCTTCTCCTCTAGGCTAACTTTCTCCCTTTTTCCTTCAGGCTTACTTTCTCTCAGAGCTCAGCTGTGGGCAATCAGGCATACGATAGTCTCTCCCCTCGCCCAAAGGCCATTTCCCTTTCACCCTTTTGGGGGTCTCTTTCAGTGCCTCTGTGTGACACTGATTCTAGCCTCTGGCCCCAAAGACCCCTCTCTTAGCCTCTCAAGGTTCCTCTGTCTCTTCTACATTTTTCTATCTCTTTCTGGACCTTTTTCTCTCTTCTGTTTGTAAAGGAATTCAACAAGAGGACCAAGATCCACCCTGGGTCTTGCCTCTCTGAAGTAATCCAATCAAAGGCCCCCCACCTGATTCCAATCCATTCAACAAGTCCCATGCACAGAGGAATGGATTGGCTTCAAGAAATTGACCTTTTCTGAAATCCACAAAAAGCTTCACACTGTCACAAGAAGTATGTCCATTCATGACTTTATCTGCTAAGAAGACCTCCATACACATTTCAGGCAAATGCCATCTCACTCTCTCATAAGATACCCTTACGATTTTTGACTGGATTTATCATAAGTCTACTTATAATATTCTGTACATTATGTTACTGGGCTTTTTTTTTTTGCTTCTTTTTGGAAGCTTTACGTTTTTCTCATGCAAAGGCCAACTTTTACCCTTTGTATTCTCCTAGCTGCTTGGCACATTCAAATTTAAATGGATTGATAGATACATGAATAAATAAATGAAAAAAACATTCTGAGAGAAAGTTGTTATGACCAAAAGCTTTCTTTTGACTGGAATATAGAGAGACCTGTTTTAAAATGCATAATAAAGTCATTTGTTTGGTGACTGATAGATTTTTCATATCTAAACTTGCATTATTCTAAATACAAATGAAGTTTCTAGAGAGGATATCAGATTTATTGTCATTTATTTTCAGCCATAAAGCTCTGGTTCCCCATGCCTTATCTTTTCCTTTATTGCACGTGATGTTTTGAGATCCAGATGGTCCCTGCATGTGCACAAAAGGGAGTTTCTTCTACCATAGGAGAGAGGAAACTCAAATACATGAATCTGGGAGCTTATATATATATATATATATATATATATGTCTCTCTGCTAACAGAGAGAGAGAAACTCTCTCTTATGTAAATAAAGTCATCTTAGGGAGATGTCATAGAGCTCTCATTCACTGTAATAAGTGGGGTAGGATAGGTTGGCAATAAGGCAAGTGTCTCCAAGTTTGCATTTATAATGGCTGAAATGTCTCCATGGTTCCAAATTTCATCCCCTTTTGATATGTAAACATTTATCTCTGTGAAGATAAATCTTCCTGTTATCCTTACTATTTCATCATCTTTTGAATTCCAAGGTTTATCCCTTAGCCCAAATTCTAGTAAAGTTTTCTCAGAAAGCCCTAACCATACGTAAAAATATTTTCTCTACATGCCCAATAACTGTTGCTTTCATATCTTGATCTTTCTCACCCATCTTTACTCTGCCTCTTCTACATTTTATTATCCATCCAAATGTCCATATATTCTTATGCCAACTAATGCTCATATTGAAGACAGAAAATAGTTTCAAAAATTTCAAAAACAATAAGCCTATTATTTGATTATACTTTTGCATACCTTGAATGAGTTGAATTCTCCTCCTTTTAACTCAAATCTTATTTTGACAGTGTAATCCCTTACTATTGTATATTTATTTTTAAACATCTATGTAACAGTAGACCATACATGACTGTTTTGGTTGAAGTACCTAGTTCCGTGACCTCTTTGCACAGCTTTCTCTAGAATATTTGTTATGAAGGCAAACAACTAAGAAATGAGAAATAAAATTATTGGGCCAAACAGTGATGCCATTTAGAGTAATAATCCATTCTGTGTGATTAATTTGTCATGTTTTAATGCATTGTTATTAAAACAAATCGTAGTTTTTTTATTATCATTTAGAACATTTAGGATGGGAGAACATATTTTAAAGATATTTTTGTGATAATTATTTTGGTGGAAATATCTTTTAATGTTTCTTTATTTAAATTGAACCCATGTAAATCCACTCATGTATCAGATATTTTTAGCTTCCTAAGATGTTTAGTACTGTAGTTGTCCTGGGATAATGTGAGAAAAGTTAACCTCAAGTTGTCATACATAATTATAAAAGTATACAATTTGAGAACCTAAGGGATCTTTTTGATTAACTTATCAAACATTCTTATTTTACTGAAGTTAAACTGAATTCTCAGAGAATTTAGGTGATTCAGGTTAAGAAATAATCTTATGGTAATATTCTGAATATTACAAATTGGAGTAAGCAGCATTTTCCAAAGACTGACTTATGAGTTTGTTTGCCTTTGAAGTTTCTCAATAGTTTAAGACATTTATACAATTAGTAGAATATTATTTTATATCTAAGAAGGATTTTGTTTTGCTTTTTAAATTAAGCATGTATTATTATAGAATGTATTCCTTAAAAATACTACTATATATTACATACTACAACAAATCAGGCTGTTTAAATACAAGCCGTTTTCAACATAGCACTTTATGGTAATAAAACACCTTGCAAATCAGTTTTATTGTTCCTCTCTGCACCCTCTAGAGGTAATAGATATGATTTCCCTATTTTTTCAGACAAAGAAAGTGAAGCACAAAGACATCTTCAAACTTTCACATAACTTGTTAATAGAAAAACTGGGATTAGGACGTCAGTCCTGTAATTTTCTAGTTGTAGTTTACTAGGTCACATTTTCAGAAATGTGGATACTTTAAAATGAGATTTTAATTGGCCTTGGTCTGCAGGGATGGCTGTGCTTTCTATTGGCACAACATGCCAGACCTGAAGCTCACCATGATGCTTGCAGCCTGGCCCTCCTTCCAGCCCTGACCTGCCCACAATATCTACTGAGGGGGTGCCTTAAAGGACCCTATTTTTCATCATGTTAAGAAGGTTTTTTTTTTTCCCTTCCAGAGTTTCTCTAGAAACAGCACCTTAATTATGTTGCTTCTTTAGAATTGGAACTAAATTTTTTATTGTTCATCAATGAGTAGTATTTGTGGCAGAACACTGTTCTCCATTCCCACTCAGAAATGTCCTCATGAGAACCAGCATGGTCAAGATTAGAAGCTATCACGGACAATTACGGGACATTATAGATCCCCCCAGGGCCCACTGGATGGAACGTGAGAGAGTCTGGGCTATGATGTGGACCATTGACTATGGGGTGCAGTGATGCTCAGAGATGAACTTACCAGGTGCAATGGATGTGTCATGATGATGGGAGAGAGTGTTGCTGTGGGGGGAGTGGGGGGCGGGGGCGGTGGGGTTGAATGGAACCTCATATTTTTCATAATGTAATTTAAAAAAATAAATAATTAATTTAAAAAAAAAAAAAAAAGATTAGAAGCTAAAAGTCATACCTCAGGAGAGCTCTCTGCGACCAGGCAAGGCTTCAATTCACTTGCCTTAGTCCTTAAATCAAGTCTGTTTAGTTTTCTAGTCCTAACAAATTATCACAAACTGAGTTGCTTAAAACAAAAGAAATTTAATGGAGGTCGACAATCACGATGTTAGCAGGGTTAGCAATGTGAGAGAAGTCAGTCGACTTGTCTGAAGTCTGTGGGGAAGAATCTGCTTCCCATGCCTTCCTGGCTTCTGGTAGTAGCTGGCAAACCTTGGGTTCCTTGGCATGTGGCATAATTCAGTTTCTGCCTCCATTGTCACCTGGCCACCTTCTCTCTTTGTGTCTGTCTGCGTCTCATTTCCCCTGCTAATGAGGATACCAGTTATATTGGACTAAGTGTCCACCCAATTTTAGTAAGACTTCATTTTTAACTTGCCTAAATCCATTGATAACAACCCTGTTTCCAAAGAAGGTAACATTCTGAGGCACTGAGAATTAGGACTTCAAAATATCTTTTTTGGGGGGACACAATTCAACCCATAACAAAGTCAAATTCATTTTCCATCCTAATTCATTAGGCAGATTTTTCTTTCTTTCTTCAGTATACTCTCCACTGTTTTTCTCAGTTGTGTGTGTAGTGGGTGGATATTTTCTTCTTGGCTGTCAGAAGAAAGCCCTCAAGTCTTGACTCAACATCACTGTAGAATTTACGTAAGAATTTTAACGACTATCAGTGGATACTGTCTTTATATTATTTATTGATTTGTGTGCCCTTCATTCACAGGACCAATGCAGGAAGCTTGAAAAAACTGTCCAGTTCACCACAACTACATTATTGGTTTATGGTTGAGTAATTTGATCTTCTAAAAAGAAAATTTACTTCAGATTTCAGACAGAATTTAAATCTTTATGCTCTCATTGTATGTAGAAATCTAAACTCAAATGCCCTCAAAGTACATAAAACTGATTTCACTAATGTGCAAAACTCATTTTTGATCTGAGTTCCCTACATCCTGGTTTCCTGGATTGCTCTAGACAACCAAACTCTGCCAGCACAAAGAATTGTCTCATCTATCATGTATATGCCACTATTTCTTTCTTCCCCTCTTAATGTTCTCCTTTCTCTTTAAATTATTTTCTACTCATACTTCTGTTGATTCCATGTTTAAAGACTATTTAAAACATTTTTCCACATGTCTCTTTTGCATTGCAACCCTTCCGGAATCTTGCAACTCTCACATGTAGTATTTTCCCAGGTACCTCTCCCTATCCATTATACTGTTTATTTTTCTATTTACTGATTCATTCATTCATTCTTAATAATTTTCCAGAAAAAGCTTTAAAGATGGCAAAGATGCAGCAAAAGGAACAATAATAAAATAAAATGAAAGAAAATAAGTGGAGAAAAAATGGGACCAAAAATGAGATGAGAACAATAAGACTGAAGCAAAGGTAAGACTTAAATTAATTCTTCAAAAACCTCTCCAGTTTATATAGAAAATCCATCCTTTTTATCCCCAACATTTTAATCCTGGCTTAGAGAATAGATGTAATCATTTACATGATTCATTGTCTCCATAAGATAGAAACAAAACTGTTTGGGAGAAACGGACTTAGCCCAGTGGTTAGGGCATCCGTTTACCACATGGGATGTCTGCAGTTCAAACCCCAGGCCTCCCTGACCCGTGTGGAGCTGGCCCATGCACAGTGCTGATGTGCATAAGGAGTGCCCTGCCACACAGGGGTGTCCCCCATGTAGGGGAGCCCCACGCCCAGGGAGTGCGCCCCATAAGGAGAGTTGCCCAGTGCAAAGGAAAGTGCAGCTTGCCTAAGAATGGCACTGCCCAAATGGAGAGCTGACACAACAAGATGATGCAACAAAAAGAAACACAGATTCCTGTGCTGCTGACAACAGCAGAAGTGGACAAAGAAGAAGATACAGCAAAATAGACACAGAGAACAGACAACCGGGGGAGGCGGGGGCGGGAGGGGAGAGAAATAAATAAATAAAATAAACCTTAAAAAAAAAAGCTGTTTGCAAAGTTGAACTATCCCACGTACAAACCTGAAAATAATATTTTTCCCATTGTCTTCATGAAAATAACATTGTTTAATTTTACTAATAAACACCTTAAACAACATAGCTACCATAAGTAAAATTATGCATCACAATAGTTTTTAGATATTTCTTATAATGGCGATCAATATCATAAAGTCACTGTTCAGACAGTAAAAAATTCTAAGAAGGAACTAAAGCAAAAGAGGTCAGGCAAGAAGTTTCAAATATTTGGTCAATACTAAGGAAGATTTTAGTAAGTGAATCTGGGATGGAAAATACATATCATGTATCTCCCTCTCTGATAGCATCTCCCTCTCTGATGGTAGATATCTTTCATTAATTGTTGCGTCCTTTTCCTTGGGCTCCTGCTTGGGTTGAGAAGAGTTTCCAGGAAGTGAATGCCCATCAATTAAGCACAGCATGTGAGAACAGACCTGAATGTCATCACTTTATTAAATGCATGGATGTTATGCATATTCTTCAGGCAGTACTTCATAAATATTATTACTGGTGACTAAACTTTATATATGTAATGAATAGTAGTGATAATTGCCTGTATCACAACTATTCCAGTTTGCCTTTTAAGTAAGGATTCAAAAGTTTTAGCAGTAGTTTATTGGCATTCTCTAAGACATATGCATGAGTATAAAACCATTCCAATATTGCTTTAGGTGGTAGAGTTTGAGATTATTTATGGATATCAAAAAGAGTTATGGATTATATTTTTTAATTGGTCTGTTCTTAGTGTGATACACTTTGCTAGTATTATATTCAGCTGAGATATCTTTGATTATTTATCTTAAGATTAGAGCTTTGATTCAACCACATCAATAGGGTGTAACTCAGGTTAAGTCCCTGTCCCCTTGGTAGGCTGATAGAAACGGACACTCACTCACAGAAGACACACAGAAGGAGTTACACAAAAGAAGATAGGGAAGAGGAGAGAATTTGGTCATTTCAGTCCTGCCATGAGATAGAGCCTACAACATGGGAGGTCTGCAGTTCAAACCCCAGGCCTCTTTGACCCATGTGGCACTCGTCCATGTGCAGTGCTGATGTGCACAAGGAGTGCCATGCCACACCGTGTAGGGGAGCCCCATGCACAAGGAGTGCACCCTGTAAGGAGAGCCGCCCAGTGCGAAAGAAAGTACAGCCTGGCCATGAGTGGCACCACACACACGGAGAGCTGATGCAACAAGATGATGCAACAAAAAGAGACACAGATTCCTGGTGCCACTGATAAGGATAGATGCAGTCAGAGGAGAACACACAGTGAATGGACACAGAGAGCAGACCACTGGTGGAGGGGGGAAGGGGAGAGAAATTTATTTTAAAATATTAAAAAAAATAAAACACTTCTGTTATTACACCTTGTGTTAGTCAGCCAAAGGGGTACCAATGCAAAGTACCAGAAAGCTGCTGGTTTTTATAAAGGGTATTTATTTAGAGTAGAAGCTTATAGTTACAAGGTCCTAGAGTCAAACTCAAGGTTACTTCCTCATCAAAGTCTGTTGCCATGTGTTGAAGCAAGAAGGCTGGCAACCTCTATGAGGGTTCAGCCTTCCTCCTTCCTCTTGAGCTCCATGGGCCCAGCTATTTCCTATCTCAGTTGTAGGCTGGCAGAGAGCTCTACTCTTTTCCAGAACTTTAGCTGTTTGAGCCTTCTCTGGCACTGGGCCAAGTCTCTTCAGCCACTGGAAGTGTTTTTAATACAATACCTTCAAATCCCATGATTTTTTAAGTGGTGGGAAACATTGACTAATGGATTCTAAAAGTCATATGCCAATGCTGAAAATCAAAACTACCATAGAGAATTTTAAAGAACAACAATAAGATGGAGGACACATTATAGGGTAAAAACTATTATATAGCTATATTAATTAGATAAGTGTGATATTGATATAAGAATTGATAAACAGATCAATGGAACACAATAGAGTCCTGTCCTCACACAAATAAGGTTATCTAATTTACAATAAAAATGGCTCTAAAGAGCAGTGAGCAAACATGATCTTTTCAAGAAATAGTGCTGAATCTGCTCAATACCCAAATAGAGAAAACATGAATCTTGACCTATACCTCAAACTATACACAAACATTTTCAGATGGATGGTAGACCTAAAGTAGAAAATGCAAAGCAATATACTACAATATTTGTAGGAACTTGAACTTGTCAAAAATATCTTAAATGCATCTTGAATTGATAGTAGTCACAGAAGAAAAAGATGATAATTTAGACTTCATTAAAATTAAGATTTTTTCTGCTCATCAAAAGTCATCATTAAAGAAAGGAAAAGTAATCTAAGAGTGGAAGAAAATATTTGTTATGCATTTATCTGATAAAAGAATCACATCCAGAATATATAAAGAATTTCTAAAATTAAATAAGGAAAATGCAGCAACACAATTCAAATATTGGGAAGAGAGTTGATGCTTTAAAAAGGAAACTGCTTAAGCATTTCTATCAATTTGAACATCAGTCTCTCAGCCAATCAGCTTCATCCCATTCATCATCTGGCAGGCTCTTTCAGCCACCTTTGGCAACTCAAACTTAACCACACTGTACCCCTTGGACTTCCCATTCTCCATCCTGATTTCGGCATATAGCCTATGGTCACATTCACTGAATTTGTCTTTTAATGTTTTCCATGTAAAATCAAATGGAAGATTTCTCACAAAGATCTGACAGGCCTTCCTGATCACTCCAGAAGCATGGGCTCCAACTTTACCAAAGGAACCGGCAAAGCTTCCTCCAAAATTGCCATGCTCCAACTCAATGGCACAATCAAAGCTGGCGCTGCTGCCCCCGCCCATTGCCAGGCCTTTGCATTCAATGCTGTGCCCAGAGCAGGACCCAAGGGGGGCCCATGTGCTCAAGGCTGTTGGCACCCATACACTCTAGACCCATGCACTCCAAGTTGTTGATGCCCAGGTGCTCCAATCCAGTGGCCATGAGATCCATCACAGGGTCCATGTACTCCAGGTCAGCCCCCATTCCTGCTGGAACCATGCACTCCACACCAGAGCCCATGAGCTCAATGGCACAGCCATGTGCTCGAGGCTGAAGTCCATGCCGGCACCCATGTGCTCCACACCTGAGCCAATACGCTTCACGGTCTGGACCCATGTGCTCGATGCCAGAGGCCATGTGTTCCACTGAGCTCATGAGGTCCATGACCAGGCCCATGTGCTAGATCTCAGAGCCCAAACAATCCATATCACAGCCCAGGTCCACATCCATGCACTCCACGCTGCCACCACCAATGCAGTCAATGTCAGGGCACATTCTCTTAAGGCAGGGGACCCTGCCTCCACCTCCATCTCCTCCCTGCTTTGCAATGATCTCTCCTCTCTTCAATGCATTACTTAGGATTTTGTTTATTCTGCCCATATTCATTCCAAATCCAAATTGAACCGTGTTTTCCAAACCACCACCAAAGGGTCCCTTCATGTCTCTCATTTTATTTGTTCCAAATTCTATCCCTCCCATTCCTGCAGGTCCTTTTTTTCCCATTTCAGTGCTTTTATTCTGGTGATTGGTATATCAAAATGTTGCCCATGCCAATACCACCAAGCCCATGTGGAAATTGTTGAGGATATTCAGGACAGTGAAAATCTCCCTTTGGTAAGGCCCTTTCATCCATTTCTACATGCATTGGTCTTTCATTAACCGTAGCCATTAAACAGCTGGCCATTAAACATAGATGGAGCTTGCACAGCTTCGATGGACTGTTCAAAAGTAACAGTGCCTATTCCCCAACATTTTCCATATTTATTATCAAGAATGTCTGGTCAGACCATCACACCAGCCATACTAAATACATACTTCAGTTTCTTCCTGCCAACTTCATAATCAGATTTGCTACAAATACTGTGCTTCCAAGTCTTCCAGCCTGCAATGCATAGATAATCTCATTTGGAATGTTAGGATTATTTAGGATACTGGGTAGGATATTAATCTCTTAGGCCATCCAGTCCCATACCTATCCCACCAGACGTAGCCATCACCTTTTGCATTGCTCTCCTGGCATGTTCGCCATCAGGATACTTTGATTTTCAGTGGTCTTCTACTCAGACTGCTTGTTTAGAATTTCAGAAGTTTTTTTCATGCTCTCTTCCATCTTGAATTCAACAACAGCTTGCCCCCTTGACTTTCCTTCAGAGCTGCATGTATGTTACCTCACCAACTTTTTCTTTAACCAGATCTTTAAGTGACTGCCATTTCATATCAAAAGGTATGTTTCTAATGAAGGGTCTGTATCTTTTAGTTGGATTGGCATATGACTCGAAGCCATTGCCTCCTCTTTTTATGCTTTTCTTCTTGTTGTTCTCGTTCGGAGTAGGCCGTTCCCCTTCACCCTTGGGGCATGGAGTTCCATTGCCACTTGGCTCCCTGGGTGTGCTGCTTTCCTCCATTTTGGGCTCCGTCATTGCCACTTTGGCTGCTACTTTGACTCCTGCCATCATTTTCTCCACATCTGGGATTTGTGTGAGAAAGTGGACTCAGTATTAAGTGCTGACAAGGAGTATATGGAGCAACAGCAATCTTGTACGTTGCTTGAAGAAACAAGGTGAAAGGCAAATGGAACGTGTAAGCCACAAAATTCAAGGAGACAATCTCAGAGTCATTCAAATGCCGAGTGTAATGTGGAACAACTATTTTTGAAAACTATTTGCCTTATCTGTCCAATGTATCCTCTGACCTATACCCAGGAAAACCTGAAAAACATGTTCTCTAACAGACAAGTACATGAATGTTCACAAGACCACAATTTGAAGAGCCAGGACACCCAAATTTCCAACAACAGAAGAATGGACAAAGTAAGTATAACATATTCATAAAATGGAATACTGTACAGCAGTAATGATTTTGATCTAGGACTACACACAGTACAAATGAATGAATCTCATAACATAATGAAAGAAACCAGATACAAAGTAATCTACACTAAATTAGGCTTTACATATACATTTCAAAAACAGACACAATTAATCTACAATATTACGTTAGTGTTAGTGGGGTCATCACCGAAAGCTGGTGTTGACTGGAAGTGGTCAAGAATGGTTTCAAGGGTGCCACTAACATTCTGTTTGTTAATATGAAGGGTATTTACATAGGTGTTTTCACATTGTGAAAAGTCACTGACTTGTACATTAACACATTATAGCTACTCACATATACATTAATATATTTTTAATATATCTACTTTCAATTAAAAACTTATACCAAATAAATAAAGCAATTAAAATGCAATATGAACTGGACCAAAGGAGTCTCTGAATGCCTGGAACTAATGAACTTTGATAGTCTTTCTACAGAAAACAACATAATCAGTAAGGGCCAATATAACTGCAGTTGACTAATTCTCATTGCAATATAGTCCAGAACCAAAGTTTTGTGACGCCATAGAAAGGTTTACCAATAGAATGGTTTGCCATAGAATGGTTTACCAATACTGAGAAATTAATAACAAATGATTGAACCAGATCTATAAGAATATATTATCATTAAGAGAGAAATAATTATACCAGTCTTACTGCACTTGCTTATGTTTCCACAAAGTGGGTCAGGCTTCTGTCAGGAAAACAGAATCACCTTTCATTTTTCCATGTATGAAGGTTTTCATGCACATGGTATGCTTATCTTGAAAGGGCTGGCTGAGATAGTGTCTGTAAGGCCAACAGAGAAGCACTGTCAGCATTAAAGTGGGTAGTTCTCAAGAAGTTTCCCAGAAGATTGTGAATCTCAAGAATTTCTTGTACCCTCAACCTATACTCTGAGATTCAATATTGATAAGTAGGATTAACAAGAAGCAAGAAACTTTCACGGAAGCTATCTTAAACTTCAAATGTCTATTTGTCTAATTATAAGTTCCTCTAGAGAATATTAGCGTCTACTTTTCTTCCAGTTTATAAATGATGTTTAAGCACCTCTCATCATAATTTCTATCCCAGGACCAGATGGTTGAGAGGATTCTGGGAAGAAGTGTAGTTTACACTTTCTCCCTGCAATGCAGAGCTCTTAGAATCAGGTGACAATGATGTCAAGTTGACAATATATAGTTCAATACAGTCCCCTCCTACTTTACTTTAACATTTATCCATATATCCATATATGCAGCCCTGAAGAAAGGAAATGGCATTTCGTTTCTTCTATACATGAGGCAATCTCCTTTTATAACCAAAGATTAGAATTAAAGTTCCGCATGATATTGTTTCCATTTCATGATGACATTTCTTTCTTATTTAGCTCAGCTGTAAATGCTGTTTGTTATTCCATAATTTATATATTAAATTCTTTAGGGTAAACTGCTATCAATGGCTATAGTAGTTGGTAGGTGAAAGAGAAAGGAAACAAATATTTGCTTAACGTATACAAAATATACGTATCAAAGCAAGGAAGAAAATATGCTTCTACAGTGTCCATTCCACAACTGGTTATTTGGCCATGACCGGTATTTATAATTTTTTTCTACTACCACTCTTCAAATTTCCTTTGCTCTCTGCCAGAAAGCAAGGTAACCCTAACCTTCATTCCAGAAGTGGTCTATCATTATTGATTCTGCACTATCATATTACTAGATTTTTGTATCAGTTTTTAACACTAAATGGGAGCATAAAAAGGTGTCTCAGGGAATGTCTGAGAGTTCTAGGCATACACTTTGTTGGTTCCATTATGTCATAATTACCCTAATTATTCTTGATAATTAAGATAAATTGCATCAGCCAGGGAGTACTCTGAGAATGAGAGACACAGAGTGGCCTTGAAAAAAATAACTAGCATGAGGAACACAGAGTAGGGAAGAAAGATCTGATTGTAGTTCAGTGGAACACTGTGTCCTCTGGCAAAAACATTCCTCCCTTGGAAACTAACGCCTCCATACCAGCTGAGCTCAATGAAATTATGTATTTTGTAAGCAGCTTATTAGAAGAAGAAGTAAAAGGACCACTCATTTCTATCTCTTGGATCCAAGACTCACATATACTAGCAAAATGGGAAAGAACAAGATTCATCATTTGGTTGTTAATTCAGCACATATGCCCTGCAAGGTGTTTGTCACAAGACTATGCTGAAACAGAATATTGAACATGCTGTCTCACCATTCTCTGCAGTCAGCTTCCTGGGAGAGATAGGATGCATAGTAAACACAGTAGTCAGAAGTAATGCTGTGTGAGATATTATATTAGTCAGGGTTCTCTGGGGAAACAGAATCAACCAGGTATATGTAATGTAAATATATATATACACACATGTATGTATGTATAGATGTATGCATATATATGATATAAGTATTATGAGTTTTTAAACAATTGTCTCATGTGATTGTGGGGATAGGCAGGTCCAAATTCTGTAGAGCAGGCCATAAGTTGGGAATTCCAATGGAGATTTTCAATTAATTCCCCAGAAGTAGCTGGCTGGCTGAAATGAAATGGAAATTCTCTTTTCAGACTGCTGAAATCATTACTTCTTTTAAAATCTTCAACTAATTGGATGGAACATCTCTCATTGTTGAAGGCAATCACCCCAGTTGATTAGAGATGTAATCAGCCATAAATACAATCAATTTACTGATGATTTAAGGCCACAAAATATCTTCCCAGTAATAATCAATCTAGTGTTTGTTTGACCAAACAATTGAACACCATACCTGACCAAGTTGACACATGAACTTAACCATCACAGATACCATCACAGAGATTAAAATACTCTGTAAGTCTACATTCCACAGATAGTGATGGCATTAAGGCATTGGCAGTGGTCAGAGAAGGCAAATCCATATCAGAATAGTTATCTATTTCAGTGAGAACAAATTGTAATCCCTGCATGATGGAAGGGATCCAATATAGCCAACCTATGACTGGTTGACTGTCTGGTTGCCCAGGGATATTGTGGTTGCATGGGGATTCATGCCATTCTCTGATACTGGCAGACCAGGTACTTAGCAGACAACTGCTTAAACCACATTGTTGGTAACTTCCTTGCTGCCATGGCCCATTATGTTCATGATCCCATTGAGCAGGAACCAGGGCTAAGAAAAAAGCCGATGGATATCCAAAAATATTGGAAGTCTCCTTTGCAGTGGATGTCCATAGTGGAGTATTCATATGGGGCACAAATAGTCACATTTAAAAATAATATTCTGATGATGTTGACAATGTGAATGAATAAAATAATGAGTGTGAAATTCATTCTAAAATATACACAGAAAGGCTTATACCAAAAATAAAACCAAAAGTACAATGACAGTGGAAAAACACCCATGTCAGTTTAAAACCATCTGCTGTCTCTATAATATAATGAAAAGTAAGCATCTGGTACTGTGCATAATATTCAACAGGGACGGGTTGTATTGTGTACTCATATTTAGACAAAATCCATTTAGAATTAGAATTATCATCTGGCAAGTACTATCCATAAATCAAACAGAGTAACCCAGTTCTCAAACTACTCCCCATATTATTGTGATGATAATTGAAAGAAGTGGATAAATAAGTTAATTTTGGTATAGGAAAAGGTGACACTAAGGGATTCTTTGTTATAGCAAGCAAAACCAGTAGAGTTAGGAGGTAAAATTATGACCAATTAGCCAACGAAGTTTGGTAGGGGGTAGTGCTTTATATAAATTATGTAAATCAAAGCATAGTTCAGTTCCTTAGTTGTATTCTTGAGTTCGATTGGGATTGCAGCATTATGGCAGTTTACCAGTAAAACCAGATCTTTTTCATCTTTATGGTGAGTAAGAAGCTGTAAGGTATGAGGGGTAAATAAGGACATAGTCAAGAGAGACACCTGGGCCTGTGTAAATCAAGCTAACTATGAAGTTACTGACCTTGAGGTCAAACTATAAGACCCCTGGGAGAAAGGTTACTCAAACCAAAGCAATGTTCCAAAAGTGACTCTCTGTAAGTAGAAAATTATCATATGATATAGCTACATAGACTTTTATATGAATAAATGTTTCATACAATGTTTTTTGAAGTTTATCTTCCAAAAGATAGAAGTTTAAGTTTCCTAGATTCCTTAAGCAAATACCATGAATTATAAACAATGAAAATTTATTTGCTCACGGTATTGAGGCCAGGAAATTGTCCACATCAGGGCATTGTCAAGGCAATGCTTTCTCCCCAAGGACTGTGACATTCTGGGGCCAGGGACCAGTGATCACATGATAGCATCTCTTGTTCTCTCCCTTCTCTTCCCAGTTCCCCTTGATATCCAGCCTCTTGCTTCCTGTGGCTTTCTCTCTCCCTGTCTGAATTTCATTATCTTATAAAGGGACTCCAATTATAGGATTAAGACTCATCATGATTGAGGTGGGTCACGCCTTAACTGAAGTAGTCTCATCAAAACATCCTTGCAATGGGTTCACATCCACAAGAATGGATTCATTTTAAGAACATGTTTTCCTGGAATACATACAGCTTCAGACTACCACAATAGAGTTCATTGCCCTCTCCAAATATCTCTTCTGGTTTGTTTTCTGCCAATTAAACTAGATTATGCTTCATTGTAATTGGCTGCGGTAAATTGTGAATGCTAGGATTCATTCTGTCCAGTCACAGTTAATATCCTCTTCATACATCCTAGTGTCTGACACATAGCATGTGATAAATAAATTTTTGTTAATAAATATTTTAGAGTATTGGGAAATCTATAATTTGAATAATTTATTATATTTTATGATGATTTCAAAGCAAATTACTTCTCTTGTTAATTGCTATTTTGCACTTAATAAAGGATCTAGTGAAAAACTAACCAATATTCTTGTATTAATTATCTCTGTTAGAAAAATAAAATTTATTTTTATTAGTAATTTAATCTAAAAAGGGGTGAGTTTCTATTTACATATATTTTTTCTTTTTAACTGGTTTCTATTTGACGTCATCACACTGAGATCATTTTTTTCCTACTAGAAAACTTTACAGGTATTTTAATATTCATATGTGAATAATTCTATGCATATCTCATTTATACATCAATCTTGATTCAGGTAAATTTAATTGAAGAACTGTTTTGAAAAATAGTGCCAATAACTGAAGTGCTGCTGCAACAGAATAACACACAAAAAGACAACATTGTGAATATAATTAATAACACTGAATTATGTATTTGAATGTGGTTAAAAGGAATTTTAAACATAGGAATTTATAACATGAAGAGTGAACCCTAATGTAAACTGTAGACCATAGTTAATAGTACCATTATAATAATACTGTAGACTTTGTTTTAGACAAAGTCCACACACACAAAATCAGGTATATATGTTTGGCAATCAAAAAAAAAACAGAGAGAGAAAACTAAAATTTTTAAAAATTATTTTATGATTAATTTTGTTTACTTACTGCTAATACAGTTTTTTTTTTGCCTTATTTATAAAAAAATGTGCCATAGGGATTTTCATGTAAGAGATACTTATGAAATAATAGGGCTTGCTCTTAAGCGCAATTTTCAACTTACACAAAGGATCTTAGAACACAATGGCCACATATATGGAGGCCAAACTGTATTCTTTCATCATTTGTAACAAAGGTACCACATTAAAGCAAACTTTTAATAATGAAGAGGTATAGGGCAACTCTGTATTTTCTGCCTGAATTTTCTGTAAACCAACAATTTAATAATAACATAAATGTGTGTGTGTGTGTATATTTTTTTAATACCAGGGCCTAAAACTGCCTTAGAGTTCAACAGTTAAGGCTTGCTACTGGGCAGATTGCCTGAAGCAGTAAGTAGAAATAGAAAGAAGAGCCTTCGCAATTGCTGTGATCTATGTCGCTGGTGAGAGAGACGTTGTTATATTTCTATAGTTAGCTCTATTTGACTAGAATTCTCTCCAGCTTTACAAGCGGGGTACCCTTTTCTTCTTCCCTCTGAGAATCGGCTGAAGGATCCCCTCACCCCCTTCAATCCGTTAGCCATAATTGTGAAAAGCTGCACAGCCGTGACATTCTTAATACTGACTGGGGTGCATCTTTTTTTGCAATTTTCTGCCTGATAAATCCTTAACATTTCCTGTGGGTAAAAAGTATAGGGGAGTGTGTGACAGGACAAAATGATTTCACTGCTGCTTTACTTTTATATAGATAGCTGAGAAACGGAAAATTCTTCTCTACCAGTCCATGTATATACAGGCCATCTTTGGCAAGAATTCTCTGGGCTGATTAATTTGTTCCTGTGTGAACAAAAGATACCAGAATTTTTTAGTATGCAATGAATGAACTTACTTGATTTCACAGTTGCGGAATGTATAGTTGACCCTTGCTAATAGCTTCAAATATTTGCTTCGTTGCTTCCAAGACACTAATTGGGGGAAAATGGAATTATCCTTAGGGGACCATGACAGTTCTGGATTACAATACTGATGTTCAGTGCACTCGTGGGTTCATGTGTAATATGGCCAAAATGAATGTTTTGGAGAGGAAAATGCTTTATAAAATGACGGCAACTTCCAGGCAGGTAAGTAAACATCATGTACTTCCTGACTGTGAAGAAATAGTGATTATAAAAGCCTTGGGGATTTTGTTTTTATTTTGTTAACACAGGCTTGCAGGAGCCCCTTCCTTATCAGAGAAACACAGAGAACCACAGTGAATCACAAATACATATGCTAGAGGCAGCTCTATGAAAAGTATGAGACCGTCAAGAGAAATTCATCATTCCAGAAAACACAACTATATACATCCCCTTTTTATGGTGGGTCAAAGGTAACATCCTTTGTATGTGTATGGTATATTATTTTTAGGTATATAATTCACAGTAGTAAAGTGAATAACACAAATTACCTGAAAAGGTTAATGGTTTTCTTGGACACCTAATTTAAAACATTCATCTTCCTGGTTGAAATCATGGCTGTAAAGAGTTAGTGTAAAAGCTAAAGTTATAGCTCAAAAGTTCAATAAGCATCTAAGAGCACTTAATGCTCAAACAGCCTAAAAGTGTTTTTATGGAGATCAATGAACAATTCACTCCTCAGTTGCATTTTATTTTTGTTATGAAGTGGAATGGAGTATATTGTCCTACAATATTTAAGATAGATAAAAATCTTGGTTAAAATCTATACACTGAACAAATCTTTCAGCATAATATGCACAGTGTGTGCAGGTAGATATAGGGAGTTGGACATTTTGTGTCTCTTATAGGCCCAAAACTGAGTCAATGTTTAACTCATTACTATATATGGAGAGAGAGTGGCTTCCCAGTAGAGGCCCTCATTTCATAGGAACTGTACTTTTTAGGGCATCGTACTCAGCTTTGAAGGCTCAGAAATTTGATTGTCTACCTTGAACCAATCAGTCTCCATGGAATTAAGTCAGCCTAATCATACAAGAGTCTAATTTATAAGACAACCAAGTAAGACCTAATTATTATTAACTAAAACATATAACTATCAAGAGAACTGAATACTTCTATTTACTGATCAGCATATTCCTTCCCTATAGGCAAGTTAAACTATAATTATATGATTTCACAGTCAACATGGGAATAAAGCAAAAGCAGTTAATTGGATGTTTTATTGCCTAATGTCATCAAGTCATGAGAGCGTGAGGTATTCATTTCAACACAGAGACACAGCAGCAGCAGTCAGTTGCTCAAGAGTGGAAGCTAGGGCTCCTATGGGAAGCGTGTAGGAATCTTCCAAAGGTATAATGGTATAAATTAATTAATTGTGTTTGGTAAACTGTGTTAGACCTTGTTACATTTAAAAGTGTTAAGCTGCACATTGTGTTGATATATATCACATAGATCTGAACAGATCTACAGGAAGTATCTATTTCTCTAGTTTCTTTTGAGGAACTTGAAATTCTTGAGGGAGCTTTAAGTCCACAGAGGAGTGATACTCTACATTTTTGGCCTCAGGACACCTTTATTCTCTTAAAAAGTATTGAAAACCCCAAGAGTTTTGGCTTATTTTTATTTTATCAATCAATATTCACTCATCAAAATTAAAACTAAAAGTGGTTTATGTGTAAATTCATAAACATAAATTCATTTTGTGTTTTTACAGTTTTAATGTCTGACTTAATAGTCAGAATCTTTCTGATTCTGTATTCAATCTGTTATAATATCATACATTTATGTAGCCTATGAAAAGTTGTACTGTACCCTCGAGTGAGAATAAGAATGGAAAAGGTAAAAGGTGTCCTGCTTTATGATGTAAACTGCTCTGACCTCCTTAGGGATTCCCTGCAAGTGTCTCAAGGACACTCAAGGGTCAAAAGATCACTCTTTAATAACTACTGCTATTGAAAATTAAGGCTGCTTAAGAATTACGACTCCCACCATAGAAAATTAAGCACTGGTTGTTGCAGTGATAAGTTGTTTTTTCTTGTTGACTAGCTCTTCTTTGCTTTCTTCTTGACCTCATAAATTTCTTCCTTAAAGCTAAAGAGACCATCATTTGCTTATGGCTGATAAATAAATGAGTCCCATCACTTGCTACCTTTCAAAGAAATGTATATATATATAATTTAAAAGGCATCAAATTAAATTTGGTTGGGATTGCCAAAGCTAAGGATGTATAAAGTCAAATACAAATTTAAAATATAATAAAGGACTTTTGAAAATAACGGGAGAATCTCCTTTCTCCCTCCCATTTCTATTTACATTTGCTTTAGAAAACTTTAATTGTAAGTTCTCTTTTTCATTTCCTTTTAAAATCAATGTGTTTTAAGATGTAAAATGTCGAATAAGCCTCTTGTGAATTTCCCCACACAATAATGTCTCCTCAAAATGAATAAGGAAAGAATTCATCTCTTTTTTGTTTCCTTTATAAAAATATCAAATTTATTTCAGTATCTAGTTTCATTTTTAAATTAGAGCTGTTGGACAATTTTTTGTAACTTAAATTTCATAGAAAAAGTGGGGAAAATATTAATAAGCTCTTAAAGACTGAGTATGAAAAAAATTATTGGACCATGCACTTACAAATGTCATGTTTAATAATACTTACTGAGAAATATTCTTTAGCACTTCTAAATGTAGCATTTTCATTTTGACAAAATTTATCTATTTTCACCCCAGTTACTACGATGCCCAACAAAACTTTCCAAGCTTTCCTTACTGCTTATTAAATATGACTTAATTGTTCACCTTAAGAATTCCTTAAAAGAAACTTGAAATTTTAATTTCCACCTTAAAATTGTTTGATCAAAAAGTATAGGAAATCACTACCACATGAGTTAAACAAAGCAAATGTGATGTCAATAAAATAAGCAAATTACCTCATAAGAATTTTAACTTAGCACAAGCAAAAATAAACTGTTTCTGTTACCTGATATTGTCTAGGTTCTTTAAGTATGCTGCAGAAATGAATTTCAAGAACACATCAGGTGAGTTAGGCCAGTCATTTATTTAGGCAGGGAGGGGTGAGAAATGGGAGAAAATAACAAATCAGGGGTCCCAGGTAGAGAGGAAGGGGTTGTGAAGTGATTAAGGGGCTGATTCACAGGCTATTACTTTCCCTTATAGATTATAAATCCCCAGGTTTACTTAAGTAGTGATCCAAGTGGGGGAGAAGAGAGCCAGAGTCAGGGTCCAGAGGCAAGAGAACATGAGAGAGAGAGCATGAGTGAGAGAACTCAGGCCCGGCACTGCTTTTCGAACGTTAATTACCCCACCCCTTTGCTAATGGCAGAGGAGGAGTTCCAGCTGCTCACCATTTTGATTGCTTATCTCTCCCATCAGTTTCCCAGGAGGTCCCAATGATAAAGTCCTTAGGGAATATCTGGGGCTTCTCCTGGCTTCCAGAGGAAGTCTTCTGGGTGGCAGAATCTTGGGAAGGGTCTTCCAGCAGCCATCTTGGGGTTATTGGTGTCCACATGGACTTCTTGCCAGGTTCCAGATCTGTCTATTGATTCCCTATCTTACTAGTCTGCTTCAGTTCCAAGGAACTACAATATATGGCATTTGTACTGCAAGCATTAAATTTATAACTTTATTCTGCTCAATAAATCATCTCTAAGAAAATAACTGCTCATAGATACAAAAAAATTGTTAAATCTAGCCAGCAGGCTTCTACTAGGTCAAGATGTAACCGAGAGTTAAGAATTAATAAATGATTATGATTACTGAATCATTATGTAGATGTATAGAGGTCTTTTTTTTTAACTTCCCAGTATATTATAGGATAGCCAAAAGCAAATATCTGACATTACTGAACTCCCTGAACTAAAATCCAGATGCCTTCAACTTTGACAATGATTGTAAAACTATATGACATTTATCTTAAGATTATAAAAACCTCGTGACTGGTCCCCATTTGTACTATCCCCCTATCCTGTTTTACAACTTTGAAGTCTTTTGCTCCACTATACTCATTAGTATAAACCTGCCTGTGTGAATACTATAAAACTATCAGATTTACAGCAGTTTTGGGAGACAGATTTTAGGCTGATAGGCCCTCTAAACTCCTTGCTTTGGACTTAGGAATAAACTCTTTCTCTCTCTGAAACCCCAGTATCTCAGGAATTGATCATTGGAACACATCGGGTAGAAAACACTGCATTTGCTTGGTGACAAATACAAGAGAAGTCTTTATAAAATTAGGTTAAAAAATATAGAATGTCTTGTAATTATATTACCAGTATAAAGGCTAAAAGTACAAAAACTGTACAGAAGATGACATAATGCATTAATTGATTAATACTTTGCTTTGAAAAAAACAGAGATGACTATATTCCAAGAAATAAGCAATAATGATCTAAGATGGGATTAATACTTTCCTTTTTAAGCCCAAACACAATTTTCATCGAAGAGAGGACAATTCTGACTTTTACATTTTTTGTTTAGAAGAGGACCCCAGTTTAAGCTATTATTTTAAAACAGTTTGTAATCTAAAGTCATTTTTTTCTCCATAGGATATTTTTATTTCAGTAGATAGGCTACGTATAAAATGGCAAATGACTAAGTCAGTTATAAAGATTTAGTAGCATAGTAAATGCTAATTTACCCAATAACTGTCACAGACACCAACAAACTTCTATATCCAAGCCTACAAGTTACTACAGTTCTGAGGTCATAACTAACATGCTTCTTCCGTATGTTCAGAATTTGTTTATCATATAATACTATCATAAAATCCAAAGATGAAACCTTAATGAATCTTTCCAGAGCTGTACAATTTTCCAGATGATTTTCCTCTGTTTGCAGAACCTGTTGCAATATTTTCTTGACGTTTATATTTCTTCCTCTTTTCCTGGTCGCAATCATCTTGGTCAATCTCCAGGATAGTATTGCACTTGCTAGGAACAATGGAGTAAAGGCCAAAATCCCTGTAGCAAGGAAGGTATATGGGTCCTTTGCAGCCTCTTCAACGACATATTCAACCCAAGCCTTTAAGGCAAACATCTGTACAGTGGTTTTAGGAAAATTTGTGTTTGAATAGTGATCTCTTTGTCCAGGAATTATTAGAGAGCTAATTGCAATTTCAAATGATCCTTGGTTTTTTTCTTC
Organism: Dasypus novemcinctus; assembly: GCF_030445035.2. Taxonomy (NCBI): domain Eukaryota; kingdom Metazoa; phylum Chordata; class Mammalia; order Cingulata; family Dasypodidae; genus Dasypus; species Dasypus novemcinctus. The sequence goes on from NC_080676.1 coordinate 126,319,909, forward strand.
TTTTGTTCTACCATACATTTTTGAGAGAAGGTTGAAATTCTTCTGTGATCTTCAATTCGCACCTGAACACAAGCTTGTTCCATACTTTCAGCACTAAGTGTTACTCTTCCTTTGTCTCAGAGGGGTCAATGGGCTTGATCTCCACATCAGACAGGCACCTGAAAAGGCAGCTGGTGGCATTTAACCACCATCAGCAATTCCTTCTTTGTCTTTCCTTCCTTCCTAAAGTTTTCCCCTTGCTCCCCTTAATAGGGCTGCTGATTCTTTTACCTGGCACAGAGAATCCAAGTAGACACCAAAGTCAGTCAATCAAGGGAAAGAGCTTTATTAAGCCCATGGAGGCCAGGGAGTAAGTCTTTCCCTTGCCTCCCTGGACAATGGGAGCAACTTCATATTGGTTTGTGTTAGGGAGGGGTTTTGTGGTTTGGAAGAAAAGATGGACAGGAAGGGGGGTTTTGCAGGTGGTTTCTTTTCTGTGCCTGCTCTATGCTCTAATAGACTTGTTCATATATTTCATGTACAGAAAATGGTACCTAAATCCCACCCAGAGGAAGAGAATTTACTATTGTAATGAACTAAGGTTTAGCTAAGGTCACTTAACTATGGTACTGAGTTTGCGCTGAAAGCTGGGAAGTCCCAGTTGGTTGTTGACTAAGTTCTGCAGTCAGCTACTGATCACAGACACAAGTGGTGCTACCTTGATTGGCTCTTTCCTAAGTGGGTCATGAGCGGGAGAGAATAGTATACAGGTGGGCTGTGAGCAAGGACAGGATACCTGTGGGTAGGGTCTGGCACTGCTTTCTATGCAAGACACATCCTTTCTTGCAGGGAGAGTGGGCCAGGGGACCCTCCAACCTTGGCCCATGGGGGCCACGTTCACCCAGACCCTTGGCCTTGACGGGCGCACACCTCTCACCCCGCAATAGCCAGGTGGGATTTGCTGAACCCAGGGAGCGTCCCAGGGAATCTGGGCCCTGCAGTACCTCAGCCCCGAAGCCGTGGCCAATTCAGCCGAACACAGAGGCAAAACTACTGCAGCAGCTGGACACCAGCCTCCCCTGCATTGTGCCCCAGATTTGAGGCTGAACCTCCACTCCCTTCTTAAGGTCAGAGGAATTCCTTTCTTTGTAATGGAATCAGGGAAGGTATTACCCTATTTTCCAGTTTCCTGGAAAGAAATTAGCATAACATCCAGGGGTCTCCTGTTCCCAAATTTTAAATCACCTCTAATCTTGAGAATGTATGTAAGGGGTTGTATCCCCTTAACCAAATTTTTAGAAAAGGTGAATTCCCTGTCTTTGCAATCTCTTAGTGGATTGTTTAGTGGATCTCTTTAGTGGATTGCTTATGAAGCATCACTTTCTGATTTGATGGCTATTCAATAATGTAACTATTTCTTTCTCTTTTATATTTGTGGAGATATTTTCTGGGTTGAGAGAAAATTTTCTTTTAAATCATATTTCCCCAACAAGTATCCACAATCTAAAGGGACAACACAAGGAAGAAATGTCTTGGTATGTGCAAAAAGTTTATCAATTGGAAGGAAATCATATGAGAATATGAAAATTCTAAGAGGTAGATTATTAGACTTGGAGTTAATTTCCTTATATATGGAGACTTGGGGGAGAAAGATCCGTTAGAGTTATCAACAGGTTTTTAAGACCCTACATAGTTCCCAACCCAATCCCACATTCTGGTGCTCAGCACTGTCACCTTCATGCTAATCGACTCTGATTTAGCTCAGCCCAATTTCTTAGCTCCAGTTTAGAAACATGAACTTTTGTTTTCCCAAAGTTCTGTTTTCTCTCTATGAACCAATCTTTTGTTTTCCTTTGTTCCCCTTCTTCTTTATAATTTTCATTTTAAAACATTATTTTTTTTGCATTTCTAGTTTATTCCATATTCCTAATAATATGGCTGGAATGTTGCCCTTAATCTTAATCAGCAAGGTAAATGATGGCATATTATAGTGCTAACTAGCTAACCACCAGGATCACCTGCCACTGTGCATTTCTTAGCCACACTTTGCCTACTTCTGGAGATAGCCCATTGCCATGACTCTGCTCTGCATTACTAATTCCAGACTTGCTGTTGCCCTACTGATAACAGAATAAACATTGGTGATGGTACTTTCTCAGAAGTATCCACACACCTTGCCACTTAGTTTCAAGTCCAGTCCCTCCTCATCCATTCTAAATAATGGGATCATATTCATCGGAGTCCCAAGATGGTCTCCAGATGGGTGAATGTGGCATTAACATATTTATTAGTTTAGAAAACATTTTTCCCATTGTGACTGGACAAAGCAGCGCCATTTGAAACATTCCATCTAGAACGAATTGGCTTTAATTTTTCTGTTATATTACCTAAGGGCCCATTAGCACCCTTAGGTACTATAACAGTAAAGTGATGACAGAAACAATAATTCTTCTCAGGTCATTGATATCTCAGAGAGTGTTGTGCTTCAATATTTGTGCTTCTACCCTTTAAAGACTCTATAACAATATTCTATAGTGATATAAAGCGTCCTATCTCCTGTCTGGTACTGTCACAATAATAAGTCTCCCCAAAGTTATTTGTATCATTTAATTCATCAAGTTTGATTAACATTAGTTCAACATCATGAGAGATTCTGTTGACATATAATATAGAAGAAAATGTTAGGCTTGATTGTTTTAACTTGTAGTTCATGATGCCATTCCTGGTGTCTAAAATGGAGCTTCCCTTGCTAATATGAAATAAAAAGCACAGGGGTCTGTACCACATTTCTTCCAGGAACTCTATTTTTTAAGTTGTTTATATTTCTGTGTACATATTTTTCAATGAAATGATTAGTTTTATGCTTTGTTTTCATGCTTCAAAGTCCAAATTAGCAGTAGAATCAATGTATATGCTTTCCATTATACACTCTATTTTCTACATTACTTTTGAGTATTATAACATTTCATAGTAAGATTTTAATCAATATTACATGTGAATAAGTTACTGTAAATTGATTAGTTACCCTTTATAAAATCTAATGAATTCTACTAATAGAGTTTCACTGGCACTGATTTCCTTGGAATGTTTGAACATATCAATGTTTTCCTAATTTTGAGCTGCAGAAGAATAAGTATATCCATGTGTGCCATTCACTTTTGTTTATGTATATATCTGGCCTGCTAGCATCCATATCCCATTTATGTCAACACTTAATGTTTTGCTAAGTCCACCACCCCCTCCCCACCCAGCCATAATCTCTCCCACACCGTGTACTCTATAGAAAGTGGGAAGGTAAAGCACAATGTTCTTCCCTTCGCCATGCAAGGTAGGAATGGAACCTCCTTATCCCAGATTCTTCCTTAAAATGTTACTCTCTGGTTGGGTTTCAAGCATGCCATTAGTGGCTCACAGGTGACAGACATTCATTTTTATTATTATCTTTTTTTTTAAGATACATAAATCACACAAAATGTTACAATAAAAAATATAAGAGGTTCCCATATACCCAGCACTCCTCCCACATCAACAACTTCTTTCATTAGTGTGGTACATTCATTGCATTTGATGAGTACATTTTAGAACATTGCTACACAGCATGGATTATAGTTTATGTTGCAGTTTATACTCTCTCTCAGTCCATTCAGTGGGTTATGGCAGTATATATTATGTCCTGCATCTGTCCCTGCAATATCATTCAGGACAATGCCAAGTCCCAAAAATGCCCCAATATCACACCTCTTTTTCCCTCTCCCTGCCTTCAGCAACTTTCATGGCCACTGTCTCCACATCAATGATATAATTTCTTCCATTGCTAGAGTCACAATAATTCTATAGTAGAATACCAGTAAGTCCACTCTAATCTATATTTTATTCCTCCATGCTGAGGACCCTGGGATGGTGATGTCCACTCTACCTCTAAATTGAGAGGGGGCTTAGATCCCACATGGCTGATGGATGGAATTCTCCCACTTGCAGCTGTAGACTCTCTCTCGATTTCCTGGTATGGTGGTTGACCATCCTCACCTCCCTGTTAGCTGACCTGGGTAAATCCAACGAACCAGAGAGTATGTGTTGCACAAATCAAGCTGTCTCAGAGAACTAGAGACTGGAAGATAGGCTTACAGGAAATAGTGTGTGTGTGTGGGGGGGGGGGGTGGCGGGGGCGAAAGTTGTGAGCCAATGCCTACACAGGTGAAATCTATGATAAAGTAGAGATAAATAGTTGTGCAGTAAAGGGATATGACAGGGGCAGAGGGCTACTACTGGGTTGGGCTTTGCAGATGACAGGCATTCTTGATCACCTTCAGGTTATTGTAAGCCTGGTTCTTAGTTGTTTTTTTTTTAAGGTTTATTATTTTATTGTTGTTACCCTTATAACCATCTTATCTTTCCAATTAATTCCATGTGTTAGTCAATAAAATATACTCTCTGATACTTGCAACCAAAGAACCCTGAATGATATAGAGAGAAAAGAGCAAGTGCAAAGATATTTTGATTATAGTTACCATTTCTTAGGTATTTTGAATTTACTTCAGAGATATAGAACATAATTGGATTTCAATAGCTCTGAACTACCTGGCTAAGAGTAGTCTTTTCCTTTCTCTCCTTGTTATGCAGCAGAGGCTCAATGTTGAGTGTAATACAATAGCTGCCAAGTACCGTGTATCATAAAACAAGATACTAATTCATCTTTGAAGTTGATGCCAAGCAGTTGTAGTCGTGGTTCTGTCTGTATAACCCATCACCCTTCTCTGAGATTTATGAGTGGAATTGAAGAGTTTAGAGAGTAGGACTATTTTGGAAAGAATTTTAGCATGTTGTGAATTGTTCCCATGCCTTCCTCCCCACCCCCTGCCCACCAGTCCCCTACATACACAATGAGGGAATGAAAACAGGTACTTTTTCCTCTATCACCTAGGCAAAGTGTACAATCGGTAGGAGCTCTTCTAGGAAAGCTTAATATGCATTCTTGGGGTTTGTGGAATGGAAGGACTGGGTGTTCAACTCTGACTCAAGCCTGATAATTCAAAGGTGAGAGGCTCACTGGAACTGGGGAGAACACAGAAAGAGGAAGATGCCTTGGGAGTCAGCTGTACCTCAAAGAAAAAAAACAAATAAAGCTTTAAAAATATGTGAATGTAGGCACACACACGTATATGTGTATTTATAAACACACTTAAACATATATATATGTAATATGTAATAAATTGAAAATGCCAATAAATCCAGTAATTGGAGATTTGTCAGTTGATTGACACCTGGGTTGTTTCCAACTTTTGGCTGTTCTGAATAACACTGCTATGAACATCAGTGTGCAGATGTCTATTCATGTCACTGCTCTCAGTTCTTCTGAGTATATACCTAGCAATGATATTGCCAGGTCCCATGGCAAGTCTGTATTCAACTTCCTCAGGAACTGTCAAACAGGCCTTTATAGTGGCTGTACCTTTCTACATTCCCACTGACAGTGAATAAACATTCCTATCTCTCCACATCCTCTACAACATTTACAATTTTCTGTCTTTTAATAGCAGCCAATCTAATAGGTATGAAATGATATCTCATTGTTGTGTTGATTTACACATCCCTAATCACGAGAGCTGTTAAACATTTTTTCATGTGTTTCTTTGCTTTTTGCATTTCTTCTTTGAACAGTTGTTTTTTCAAGTCTTTAGCCCATTTTTTAAATCAGATACTTTGCTTTTTGTTGAATTGTATGATCTCCTTATATATCATGAGTATTAAACCCTTATCAGATATGTGATTGCCAAATATTTTCTCCCATTGAGTTGGCTACCTTTTCACCATTTTGACAAAGTCCTTTGAGGTTTAAAAGTGTTGAATTTTAAGGAGGTCCCATTTATTTATTTTTTTCTTTTGTTGCTCTCATGCTTTGGGTGTAAGGTTTAAGAAACTACCACCTACTACAAGATATTGAAAATGTTTTCCTATGTTTTCTTCTAGGAGTTTTATTGTTGTTGTTTTTATATTTAAGTCCTTGGTCCATTTTGAGTTCATTTTTGCATGAGGTGTGAGATAGGGGTCTTCTTTCTTTCTCTTGGCTATAGCTATCCAGCTTTCTCAGCACCATTTGTTGAATAGACTGTTACATTCCAGCTGGGTGGGCTTAAGAGTCTTGTCAAAAATCTCTTGAGTGTAGAAGTGAGGGTCAATTTCTGAGTTCTTGATTCAGTTCCATTGGTCAATCTGTCAGTCCTTATGCCAGTACCATGCTGTTTTCACCACTGCAGCTAAATAATATGCTTTAAAGTCAGGAAGTGAGAGTCCTCCAACTTCATTCTTTTTTCTTAAGACATTTAAATATATTCAATTATTGGCTTTTCAATTTTTGCAAAAAAAAAAAGGCTATTATAATTTTTATTGGGATTGTATTGAATCTGTAAATCAGTTTGGGTAGAATTGACTTCTTAAAGATATTTAGTCTTCTAATACATGAACATGGAATGTCTTCCATTCATTTAAGTCTTTTTTGGTTTTGTTTAGAAATGTTTTGAGGTTTTCTGAATACAGGTCCTTTATGTCCTTAAGTTTCTTCTTTAACATTTAATTGTTTTAGTCACTATTCTAAATGGAATTTTTTATCTGATTTTCTCCTCAGTTTGCACTTCAGTAGTGTATAGAAACACTTGATTTTTGTGTGTTAACCTTGTGTCCCACCACTTTACTGAACTTATTTATTGATTCTATAATAGTAGAATTGTTGTGGATATTTCAGTAGTTTCTAGATATAGGATCATGTCATCAGCAAATAGTAAAAGTTTCACTTCTTTCTTTCCTATTTGGGTGCCTTTTATTTCTTTGTCTAGCCTAATTGTCTAGCTAGAACTTCTAGCACAATATTGAATAATAATGGGTTCAATAGTAATGTCCCCCCTTTCATTTGATATTATTTGTGTCTTCTCTTTTTTTTTCTTTGTCAGTCTAGCTATAAAGGCTTTTCAATTTTGTTGATCTTCTCAAAGAATCAACTTTAGCTTTTATTGATTCTCTCTATTGCTTTCTTTTTTCAATTTCATTTATTTCTGCTCAGATCTTTATTATTTCTTTCCTTCAGCTTGGTTGGGATTTTGTTGTTCTTTTTCTAGTTCTTCCTGGTATGCAGTTAGATCATCAATTTTAGCTCTTTGTTTTTTGATATAAGCATTGAGGGCTATAAATTTCCCTCTCAACACTGCCTCTGTGGTGTCCCATAGGTATTGATATGTTATGTTCTCATTTTCATTTGTCTCAAGATATTTGCCAAATTCTCTTGCAATTTCTTCTTTGGCCCACTAATTGTTTAATAGTATGTTGTTTAATCTCCATATATTTATGAATTTTCCCTTTTTCTGTCCATTGTTGATTTCCAGCTTCATTCCATTAAGATCAGAGAAAGTCTTTTATATAATTGCAATCTTTTTAAAATTTGTTGAGACTTGTCTTGTGACCCAACATATGGTCTATCTTGGAGAAGGATGTATGAGCACTTGAAAAGAATGTATACTGCTGTTATGGGGTACAATGCTCTATAGATGTCTGTTAGATCTAGATCATTTATCATATTATTCAAGTTCTCTGTTTATTCTCTGTCCAGATGTTCTATCCAATACTGAGAGAGGTGTATTGAAATCTCCAACTATTATTGTAAAGACATCTATTTCTCCCTTCAGTTTTTCCAGTGTGTGCCTCATGTATCTTGGGGCACTGAGAAAAGGTACATTAATATTTTGAATAGCTATTTTTTCTTGTTCAATTGCCCCTTTTATTAACATATAATGAACTTCTTCATCCCTTTTAACAGTTTTGCATTTAAAATATATTTTGTCCAATATTAGTACACTACTCCAGCCCTTTTTTCTTATTATTTGCATAATACTATTATTTTTTCTTACTATTTGCACAACCCTTCACTTTTAACCTGGTTGTGTCCTTATGTCTGAGGTGAGTCTTTTTAGACAAAATATAGATGGCTCATATTTTTTAATGCAGTCTATCAGTCTGTGTCTTTTGATTGGGGAGTTTAAGCCATTAATATTCAATATTATAACTTTAATTGCATTGCTTACTTCATCTATTTTGACTTTTGGCTTTCTTTTGTTGTATCATTCTATAGTCTATCTTTTACTCTATCTAATATCCTTCATTTTTAAACTCTTCTCCAAATTTCTCACCCTTGTTTTTTTCCTTTCAGACTGCAGCACCCCCTTTAGTATCTTTTGCAAATCTGGTCTTTTATTAACATATTCTATCAGTTTTCATTTGTCTGTGAAGACTTTGAACTCACCCTCCTTTTTGAAGGACAGCTTTGCTGGGTTCAGAATTCTTCTTTGGTAGTTTTTCTCTTTCAGTACTTTAAATACATCATACCTATTTCTTCTCTCTTCCATGGGTTCTGATGAAATGTCAGCCCTTAATCTTATTGATTTTCCCTTGTATTTGATGCTTTGCTTTTCTCTTGCTATTTTCAGAACATTCTCTTTATTGCTGATATTTGTCATTCTGAATAACAAGTGTCTCAAGATAGGTTTATTTGTATTTATTCTATTTGGGGTGTGTTGTCCTTCTTATATCTTTCATAAGGATAGGGATGTTTTGATCATTGTTTCCTCAAATATTCTTTCTGCCCTTTTCCATTTTCTTCTCCTTCTGGAATGCTGATAATGCATATGTTTTACATTTAGCATTTTCATTCAATTCCCTGAGACCCTGCTCCATTTTTTCCATTCTCTTCACTTTCAGTTCAGATGTTCTGTCTTCAAAATCACTAAATATGTCTTCCAGCAGTTCAAATCTGCTCTTATGTGCTTCTAATAATAATAATGTATTTTAAACTCATCCATCATGTCTTTCATCCCCATAAGTTCTGTTACTTTTCTTTGCAGACTTTCAAATTGTTCTTTATGCTCACTCAGTGTCTTCTTTATATCCTTTAACTCTTTAGTCATATTTTCTTTCTTTAAATTGATTTAGGAGAATTGTGTGATTACCATTGATTAATTGTCTTAAACCCTGAATCTCTTCAGGATATTTGGCTTATTCCTTTGGCAAGGCCATCTCTTCTTGTTTCCTAGTATGGCTCATAATTTTTCGCTAATGTCTAGGCATCTGATATGATGGTGAATTCACTCTAATGACCAATTACTCTCTCTTGCCTATTGTTATTTTTTTCACAGCTCTTTGATATTTGGTCCATCTTATCCTAAGTCTTTAAAATTGCCCAACTTAATTTAGCAAAATCATGCCAGGGACTCACTAATGGGGCACAGACTTTCTCCCAGGCTTGGGATAAAGAAAGCTCTAAAAGCGGTTTTCGTCCTTGTAGTTTCCAGAATGACCAGCAGATGGCAGTTGTTGGCACACCTTTCCACAGAGGTGTCTCACTCTTGGTTTTCCTTTGTTTTTGTCCAGCCAGAGCAGAGATTCAAAGTGGGATTTGCTGACCAAATTCATTGAAGAAAAGTCCCCTAACTTCCCCTCACTTTTCCCTTGAAATAGCTGGCTGAGTGTAAGACATCTGCTTTCCCCTCAGTCAGATGCAATGCGCCAAGGGTTTTATTGCCACTTATTATCTTATGGGTGGGGGGTAGACCTTCCTGGCAGCCAGGAGGTTTAGTAACTCCCAGTTTGCTGTTTCGGCTTTTATCTTTCTGTCCTTCACACTCCTTGGAGATATGAAGCACTGTCCTGGTCTGCTAACCCCCAACCAGGTCCTTCAGGCATCTTTTGGCTCTTTCTCCACTGTTTTTGTGAGATCACTGAGCCTTATCTGCCTAATCTGATGCCATGTTCCCACAATTCCCTGTATTTTTAAATAATTGACATAATTATATCAGTGGCCTAAAAGTACATCAGTAAAAATCAGAAGAATTAGAGGTTTTTGAATCCTAATATAAAATTAGGATTAATTTTTGAGGAATAAAATCACAGTGGTTGTGGAGGTACCACTTGAGCTCGTTTTAAGGTTCCCACTTACTAATTATATATCCCTGCGACAGTTTCTTAACTTCTCTTTATCTGTTAAATGGAAATGATAATTCTTGCCTTACAGAACTGTTCTGTTCATTAAGTGAAGCAGTAAACATAAAACATTAATACCAGGCCTAGCACATAGTTAGATCATCCAATAACATGAGGGCAGTGATAACATCATTTTGATGGTGGTTTGCCTGTGTTTCATGATATATAGGCATAGTAAGCTAGATCCCTGAAAAATCCCAAGAGATAATCTGGTCTCCTACTTCCTTTTCCCAGGATTGAAAAATCTGTCGTGATCATTTGACAGTGTTTTGTGAAGTGAGGTGCTTTATACAATTCCCAGAATGCCAGTTAAAAGCACTTACAGTAAAAGACAAACAGAATGAATCTGACCCTTTCAGAGCTGAATCTGTTTTATAGTCCTTTGTGTTGTTTTCATTAACCCAAAGGATGTTAATTGTTGCATTAGGAAGAGAGAGCTTTGTGAATGAATGTTTGGGCAAACTGCTTTGTGCATTTAATTACATGTCTTCTGAGAGCCTTTAATTATCTAATGTAGAACTAATGTAAATGGGGATGTATTCTGAAGCATTGCCTAAACTTATTATTTCAGGGACCCTCTGAAAGGACTTTGGGAAGCACTAACCTAGGGAGAGATTCACTTAAATATTTTAGAAGTATCCTTATATGCAAACAATTTATTTCTCAAAAAATATTTGGAAATTCTAAGGATGATATTGCCATCCCAAACCATTGAAATATTGAAGAGTTGAAATATCTTTGCAGAGGTCAAGATCCTTTTGAACATGTTCATTGGCACTAGGTTGTTTTCTTCCACAGGAAAAGAACTTGAGGAGGATGGAAATATAATTTATACTAAATTAATGAACATAAAATGAAATGGCAAACTTTCTTTATTATCCCTAAAATTCTTCTTTGATAAATCCAAAATAATCAAGACATTTATTTCATTAAAATATCTGTTAAATGCATTTTTTAAAATAGTTGGCCTTAATTAGTTGCTTATTCCTACCTATTGTGAAAAGAAACATGAGCCTCTATTAAAATTAAATGTAACATAATTTATTTGAAGCCTTTCAATTTTCTCAGTTGGAAACTTCAAGTTACTCTTAATGAAACACCCTGAAAATGTAAAGCCTGTCCTCCAGTAATCTGGATTAAGGGCCACCCTTAGTCAGTTAGCCACACCTTAACTAAAAAAAGTCTTCAAAAGTCCTATTTTCAATGGGATACAGAATAAGCACTACATTTTTTTTCTGGTGTACATAATCTAAGACAATATCAAAATTTGTCCGAAGACCAAAAATTATTTAAATATAAAACTCTTGACATAAAATTTAAATATTTCATGCCACCTTATGTTATTCCTAAAGATGAAGGTGACATTCTATGAACAAGATAGAAATGATTTGCATCAAAGAATGGATATGTCTGATATGACATTGTATATGCTATTCCTAAGAAGCCACAATCAGGCATTCTTTATGAACATTTCAAAAATCAATATGTTCTTCAGGCACAAACTAGAAAATTTAATTTTAATCACACTTTTTTTCCTACAAGTTTTTGATGTTTCTTCTCCCAATATTTTGCTGAACTCTAAAGCTTCTCTAGGAACTTACGGAAGTTTTAACTTTCTTCACTTATGAAATATTTCAATACACAGACAACATAGGAAACAATATAATTTGCCACTCAAAAATGACTATCTTTAACACTTCCAAAATTATTCTACGGATTTTTTAATGAACAAAACATTAATGATACAACAATATCCCACCTACCCACTTGATATTTTTGAGAATTTATGTCCTGAGCAGTATGTCAGATTACATAGGACTGAATAATATATTAATAGGCCAAGTTCCAGATCTCATGTCATTCATGTTTTACTAGGGTAGCCTGATAATAATGAATGCAATGTATTTATAAATCAAATATTGGTAAAGTAACATAGAGTATGGAATTAGAGTCTGAGAAAGTTGGGACTTTCTTGTTTTGTTTTTTGTTTTGTTTTGTTTTATAATGAATGGTCAGGTAAAGTGCATCTGGAGAGGTGACATTTGAACAAAGGGAAGAAGCAAATCACACAAATCATGAGAAAAAGTATTTCGGTTAAAGGAAACCACAACTGCAAAGATTCTGAGGGAAGCATGTTTGATTTCTTCGAAGAAAAGCTGGGAGACTGAGAGGGAATAAAGTAAGAGTGATAGCCAGGGGCTAGACCAGGTTGGGCACTGTTAAAGCCCAGATTGTACTTTCAGGTTAGTGGAAACCATTAAAAAGTTTAAGTAAGCACTCTGGCTACTTGTGGAGAACAGATGGCATGTATGGGACCAGAATACAAGCAAAAGCTCCACTTACAGTGCTCTTCCAATAGTCTAGGAGAGAGATGATGGTGGCACAGACCAGGATGATAGTCATAGAGGCATTGAGAAGTGACTGCATTATGAATATTTATGAAAATAATTCAGAGAAGAAGGATTGGATGCCAGAAGGGAGGGAGGGGCAAGAATGGCTTCATGGATTTTTTGCCTAAATACTTACTGAATTGTGATTTTTTTTTTTTTTTTCAATAAAATGGGAAGTCTGGAAGGAAGAGAGGTTTGGTGAAAAATACTAAGTCCTGTTTTGCCCAGGTAAAGTTTGTTAGCTCTTTAGAAATCCAAGTGGAAATGTAAAATAAGCTTTTGGATAGAGAGGCCAGAGATGGAGACACACATTTTAGAGTCATCAAGCATATCTATGGTTATTAAAGCTGATAAGTGTCTGACTCCACAAATTTACATTTTGAAAGAAATGAACAGTTGCTATCAAAATTTCCAGATTTGAAAAATATCACTCTAATAGACTAAATCTTGACTATCCATCAATTACTAAACTATTAGTTTAGTTACGTATGTAAAACCACCACGCAAATTTCTCATTAAGCTTCTCCTATGTCCATGGTCTTATCCTTTAATTGTCATAATATAGCTTAGCATTCCATCACCTTTTATTTGTGATTATCTGTTTTTCCCTGTTGTATCATTTCTGTGAACCTAAACAAAAACCAGAAGCAGAAATATCTTTAGAGAGAAAACATGAATCTAAATTGACATTAATAATGGAGATGGAATGAGGATATGGATTCAAGAAATATTATGGAAGCAAAATTGAAGAATCATTTTAACATGGGGGTGATCAAAAGAGAAAAGGGAGAAGGGGAGAAAAAGAGGAAGAGAGGAGTCATTATTCCTAGTGTTCTTCCGAAGTGACAGGTTAGTTGGGTGTCAGACATGCAGATTTGGAAGGGTAGACAGCAGTGTCAAGTGTTTGTGCCCATGGGAAGTTCAGATTCAGATAGCTACAAGATCTGGCTATATGACTCTGAAGCTTGGTAAAGTTCTGGACTTTGAGTTTCGTCATCAGAATATAGGTGGTAGTGTAATCAATGTTGGTAGATGAATAGATGGGGAATCACTTAGCATGTTTCACAGCTAACATGTTTTGAGCACTTTGAGTATGCACCAGCCACTGTTCGAAAGACCTGTATCAACTCCTGTAGTCCTCACAATAACCTTGTAACTTAGGTACTATTGTCACATGCTTTCTACAGATTTGGTAACAGAAGCACAGGAAGATGAAGTCACTTAAACTAGTAATGGTTGAGGCAGGATTCAAACCCAGCCAGTCTATGTCCAGAGATCATATGGGTGACAACTATTTTAGAGTGTCTTTTAATGTGTCAAAGGACAACATCCAGAAGCAGAGATTAAATACCTGTGCATATATATGGAGTTGTTGATGAAATGATAACTGTTTAGCCGGGATCTAAGCTTGATCTAGCCTGAGGAGACCATATGTAATAAGACCACATATTACCCAGCCCTGTTGTGCAGAAAAGAATTATTGCCAGTGGGTGGCAGTGAAGTAAGTCTATCCTAAAATTAGATTGTCTGAAATTAGTAATGCAAAATAGGCTCCTTCCACTTAAGATACTAGTGTTGACACCCAAGAAGACTTTTAAGAAATATTATGATAATGGAATAATGCCAAGAAGACTTTTAAAAGATGCTATGAGTACATGGCCATAAAGATGCTTTCTAACCATGAGATTTAATGAGACATTAAATTTTTTGTTTAAAAACAATAGCAGGGATGTGGACTTGGCCCAATGGATAGGGCGTCTGCCTACTACATGGGAGGTCTGTGGTTCAAACCCCGGGCCTCCTTGACCTATGTGGCGCAGGCACACGCGCAGTGCTGATGCACGCGAGGAGTGCCGTGCCACTCGGGTGTCCCCCGCGTAGGGAAGGCTCATGCGCAAGGAGTGCACCCCGTAAGGAGAGCCACCCAGCACTAAAGAAAGTGCAGCCTGCCCAAGAATGGCTCCCCACACACGGAGAGCTGACACAAGAAGATGACACAACAAAAAGAAACATTCCCAGTGCCGCTGATAAGGATAGAAGTGGTCATAGAAGAACACACAGCAAAATGAACACAGAAAGCAGACAACTAGGGGGAGGGGAGAGAAATTTAAAAAAACAAAAAAAAATAGCAAATAATAAATATGCACAATATGAAATATTATAAATGTTATATTTTATGGATCATATTATAATATATTTTGCATAGAAAAAACACAACTCTTCATATCAAAAGTCTCACAATGATTATCTCTGAGACACGGAATTATATTTGATTGAAAATAATCTTCTTTCGATATTTATCCAAATTAGCTATGATTTTAAAACAGATTTTAAGAAGTTACATTATTAAGAAGAAATATTTATTGCTGAGAATACATAACACAATTTTTACTAAAAGTGAGAGTGAAACTAATTTAAATTGATTCACACAAGTGTGTTATTTATGAAGTATTTTGATATAGTCTATTTATATAGGAGAAATCAAAACACTTGGCATTTTTAGGACTGGGACCAGTATCTGGTTTGGTTTGCAACTCACAGTTCTAAAACCAATGAATATGTGATTCAGAAAAATATTGTTCCTAAATATACTGTTATTGCTGGGGGTGAGGATGACTTTTTTTTTTTCACTCAAAACTGTTTATTCAAACTTATATATAGCATTGAATACTAATGCCACATCTAGGATTGCCAGACTGTGAAATAGCATTAAGAACTAAAAAATGAATAGAAAATGTTCTAGAAACCACAGTGTGTATGCATAATCCTTCTGAACTATGGAATTTAATATAGTCTGGTTTTATTAGGATAAATAAGACATTAAATTTCTAATAGATTTTCATCTGGGCAAGGAGGCTTACTTTATGAAAAGTACCTTTAGTACTATTAGTTTTCTTTAACTGTCAATTCTAAGGACTCCAAATTAGAGGATGCTTAGTGCTTATCAAATCAGTATATTAAAAATAAATCACCTTGAAATTTTTTAATACCTACCACAATTATTTAGCTGGTGTCCTTCAATTTGTAAACAGAGTTTTTTAGAATAATGAACAATGGAATTGTATGTGTGTGTGAGTGTACACATGTATCATGAAAAGGCAAATTGGTAGTCTGAACTTTGTATATGACAATAAGTTTCATTTTCTCTTCCAAAACTACCTTAGATTAGATTAGAACAGGTTCAGTTTTTATATCCTCTAACCAATGATATCCTACAACTAAAGACTTCAAATAATACTTAACCAATTGCTTTCCATAGTTTATATAACATACTCAAGTAAAATGTCAAATCTGTTTACATGTATTATAGAGAGCTATCAGACATTACTTGTTGCTTTATCTTATCTGTATTTCTCTAAAATGTTCTAATGATATCAGCATTTACATGTTGTTTCCTGTGTATTTACCTCTCAGTTGAAGTTTATGTGATATGTTAGACGTAACAAATGTGTTTAATTAGATTCCACAATAGCAAAAGATATGTGGTCTTATGAGGAAACTAGATCATTATCATTAAATTTATATTTTTATTTCAAAGCAGTTATATATAAAGCAGATAACCAAGTCATGCAGGGTTTTTCCTTAAATTTTCAATACACTGTTCTTTCAGTGAATGTTTATTATATCTCATTCTGCATTGTTATTCTAAGGCAATAAGACCAGATAATTAAATTAACTGTGACTTTGCAACTAATTTTCAGATTTTGAGAACATATGCTACCTTACATCCTTTAATTTATTCAAACTTTGACCTGGCAAATTTTCTCCCCTTCCAAATTAACTAGAAGATCAATTTTATAGAATAATAACATTTTAATAAAACTGAATAGCCTTGTATGAATTATCGTAAATGAATTCTGACATTTTCTTGATTATGTATACTTTTGAATTCCTAGAGAGACAGATTTGAAATGACAGGACACTAGCCAACCACTGCTGCTCTTCTTTTTAATCAGCAACTTCACTATTAGGTGAAAGCACTCATCTGACATTATTTCTTAAGGCATAAGTTTTCCACAACAACAGCAACATTCCAACTGGATCCTATTCCAGCAAGGGATCATGTTTCACAGCCTATAACAGAAACCTGACTATTGGGGCTCTATCATACAGTGGTTAATTTTAGTACATAGTACGATCAGAGCTGATTATAGGGTGGCTTTTCTAAGTCATCGAAGCCCAGGCACCATCTAGCTTTCTGCTCAGCAATCCTTAACCAAAGGCTTTCATCTTGATGTTCAATAATTGGCTTCTATGCATCCAGTTATGACATCCTTGTTCTAGATAGTTAAAAGGGCAAGGGTGAAGGACAAAGGAAAAGGGCTAGACCAGCCAAAACATTTCCTTTTTAAAGAAAACTTCCCAGGAATTCCCACCAGACTATTCCCACTAACATCTCAATGGCCAGAACTATGCCAGATAACCAACCCTAGCTGTAATGAAGGCTAGGCTGTGAGTACATCCAGCTGGGAATATTGTCATAGGAAGTAAAAATCATGGCTCTCATAGAAAGGAAGCCTGTGAACATGAATATTAGATTGCCAGCTAGGAGTGTCTCTTGTAGAACCCACATTTATTAATTCAGTAATTCTTCTACCTAAACTCTGCATATTTGTGGCATAACATTTCCCTCTGTAGCTCACCTCTCAAATCTCAATTACTCTAATAACTGCTAGTCAGAAATTGTATCTCCTTTAACTCACTGACCTCCCAATTGCTCAGTTCCAGGAATCTCAGCATTCACTGTGCCTGATCACTTAGCTTCCAGTATTGCACTGTTAAGGTCCTTCTCACATCACCGTCTTTTGTCCTTCTGCCTTTCTCATCCCTACTTTCTTGTTGAATCTGTTTTCTGTCTGAATTGTGATTTCTAGGTTTTCAGACCTTTTCCAAGTCTCGTAAACAACCAGGGTCCTTCTAGTTTTATTTGCCACCTCCCTGTCCTATCCTCTTATCCTTACATCAGTGATCTAGCAAATAAGAGTTTTATCAGTTTACTCCTTTACTTAGTGCACATGATTATCCTTAAGTCTCTCTCCATACTTTCCACAGAATGTTTTCACTAAGGCCATATGTAACAAGACCATATGTTTTTTCCCATCACAATATTGAATGAAGGATTCTGTACAACCCTTGTCACCCTTTCACCCACACCTCAACTATGAATTAAAGGGTGTGGGGTCCCTTATTTCCTAACACCACCATCCCACTGCCGTACCTTCTTTGTTCTTGGCACACTGCATTTGCACATGTTATAGAGGGGAGTCAGGTAATTGTGACCCAAGCCAAGGCTCAGTGAAAGTTTGAGAGTGAAATGGTGTGTCAAGAGATGATAAAAGATTCTGTATTGTCACTCTCAATTATTTTCCTCAAGTTATTTATTCTCCATATCTCTAAAGACTATGCTTTTGGAACCAGAGACAGTAAAACTCTCCTTTTCACCTCACAATACATTCTGGAAGCAATGAGCCCAAAAAAGCTGAGGTGCATGAAAGGGTAGTGATCAAATTGAGAGTCGGAGGATGAGATTCCCAGGGAGGAAATGATTACAACCTCAAAATAGCATCCTACCCAATCATATTAACAAAGAAGTCATCCTCCTATCATTAGGGTCTGGTTCCCCAGTGTTAATGTTTTCTGATCTCGGGAAAAACAAGTATCTGATGCTCGGAGTTCATCTGTTTATAATAACACAATAATAGAAATATACAGTAAAATGTTTTATGAAATCTCATTATTGCACAACCTCTTGTCACTGCCTTAGACCTCAGATGCTCTATACACCCCTCTTCCATGAACCACCTCGATCTGCAGAATCTATTTTAGAAAAAAGAAAAAATTGCTCATTCATGGGATCAAGTTAGTTCACCCATAATTCTTGCAGAAAAAAAAAACAACAATATCTGGGTGAAATCACAAGAAACAAAGAACTCACAATAGAGAATAAACCCTTTGACATTTAAAAAATATTATGCCATTTGAAGATGAAAACTTCTTGGTACTATTACGCAGTGCAGAGGATTCATTCTCACTAGATAAACAGGACTCTGTTAACATGGGCTGCCAGCCAGCACTTATAAAAATTTGTTATCGTGAATTTTTTTTATTGCAATGGTGCTTATAGGAGCAATTTGACCTGCATATGCCCCAAGATTTCTTTTCCAGAACATAATTCACTTTGACAAGTTATTTAGAAAGACAGGTATACTTTAAATAAAGAAAGCTCCAGAATCCTGTCATCTCAAATTGCAACCTCTCAAAGAAATAATTGTTTGGCTTCAAAATGAAATAAAGGGTAATAGTAATTTTAAGGATAAAGTAATAACAATTATTATTAATGATTAATAGTGTCCATTGGGTTTGACAGTAAAAATCTAAATTTAGTATCTCCTTCGCTGTATAAATATGTGGAAATACATATCTTTTTATATGTTCTTTTCCTGTATATTTACTTTGCAGATAATTGTGAAGTAAGATCACAGTGTTATTTAATTCTAAGATTTCATAGTTCTAAATTTGGACAGAAGAAGAACAAGAACTTTCAAACAAATCTTTAATACTGCATTTAGGAACCTGGTAAAGACTGGCAATAAGTGATAGGTGAAACTTGAATGTAATAATCTGTATGTCACCAGTAAGAACAACAGGATACCATTCTAGGTGTTTCCTTCTTTTTTTTTGGAGTTGAATTAAGACTATGTGTGTGAGGGAAGCGGGCTTAGCCCAGTGGTTAGGGCGTCCGTCTACCACATGGGAGGTCTGCAGCTCAAACCCCGGGCCTCCTTGACCCGTGTGCAGCTGGCCCATGCATAGTGCTGATGCGTGCAAAGAGTGCCCTGCCATGCAGGGGTGTCCCCTACATAGGGGAGCCCCATGCACAAGGAGTGCGCCCCATAAGGAGAGCCACCCAGCGCAAAAGAAAGTGCAGCCTGCCTAAGAATGGTGCCGCCCACATGGAGAGCTGACACAAGATGACGCAACAAAAAGAAACACAGATTCCCATGCCACTAACAACAACAGAAGTGGACAAAGAACGCGCAGCAAATAGACACAGAGAACAGACAACTGGGGCGGGAGGGGGGAAGGGGAGAGAAATAAATAAAATAAATAAATCTTAAGGAAAATAAAAGACTGTGTGTGTGTGTGTGTGTACATATATATATTCAATTATAACTCAAAGTATGTAAAGCACCACAAAAGCATTTGTCATTTCTTAAGCTTATTCCATTGTTACTCAAGTACATATTATAGCTCTCCTAAAATTGGTCATGGACTATTCATCTGCAGCAAAATTCTTCTGGCAAGAAAATCACTATAAGTATTTCATTCAAGAAATTGAGCCTACCCACACAACCAATCCTCCCACCCCAACACACACTCTTTTGAAAGGATGTGGAATGGTGGAAAATCATAATATTCTGACTCTAATGCCCGTGAAAAAATTCAGGCCAGTGATAATCATTACCGTTGTTTGCCAAATATTCCCAGTTTTTCTCCTTCAAGCCCAAGTTAAGATTGTTCCTTTTGCCTTAGAATCAAGTTTGTTCTTGTGGTTTATTTTGTCCAATAAAATGTGAGAAGTGCTGTGAGTCACTCTAGGGGGAAGCATTTAGATCTAATAGGTGATTCATCATTCTTTGTCACTCTGGCACAACAACAGGCAACTGTGAAGACACTGGCTGCTTCTCAGCCTGGCTACTTTACTGGCCACAATAAGCAGAGACACCTGGCAACCTGTGATAGACATAAAGCAGGAATGAGAAGTAACCTCCATTATTTTAAGTCATCAAGATTTTTGGTTTTTATACTACGTCATAGTTGAGCCTATCCTGACTGATACAAGTGGGAAAGTAAACATTCTGCTTTGAAATTAAACTGTCACCTAAAACCTAAAAATCATAGTGAAGCATTATTTTAAGGTGAAAACTTGTCATACATATTCATTCAGTCAGGAAACAACGGAGGGCCAGGATTGGCATTAATCATCGAGCTAGACCTAGGATATAGGGATGAATTAGATGTGGTCCTTGACCATGGTGACCTGCCATTATAAAAAGGATTTCTAACTTGTGATCAGTTAAAATAATAGGAAATCTTTCCCATAGGATGTCCACTTTTATTGGGATTTGGAGTTGGTCAAGCATTCCATGGGAACCATGGATATAAGGGTATCATCCTAAGCTGAGAAAATAGTGTGTGAAAAAAGCATGCAGTTATTAAAAAAGAAAAAAAAACTGATTTGTTTATGTTATGGCACTGATGTACATACCTACATCCTAACCTGATCAGAATGTGTGCACTCAGAGGAAAAGAGCATTCCAAGTTTATTTTCATGTCCAAGTTTATTTATTTTTGCTTGCTTTGAATTACTAAAACAACAAAATATTTGGAGATTGGATTATACACCAAAAGAGTTATTGGGAATTATACCTTTAAATTGAGATTGGCTTTCTGCAAAAATGATCTGAAGGCATATTTTCCCTCATTCTATTTGATTTATTCTGACTTCAAAGTCAAAAGAATCTGGACGTGTATGGCTTAACAACTTTAAGTTAAATTCATGGACATTTTTGAATATTTGAAATTTGGTACTTTTTTGTATTCAGCTGTGAGAAATGAAATTAGCATTCTGTATAAACCTCTCAGCAAAGGATTATTCATTACCCTATGCTGTCACTATGTAGGAAGTTTTCATAGCCTGTTTCCGAAGGAAATGCATTTTCATTAAAAAATTGCCAAGTAAAGCTGTAATGTAGTCATTATATATCTTTGTCATATTTAAGCTTTACTTCATTTTGCCCCAATATATTTTTGGTAAATGAATGAAAATAGGCTGGGTCTTTTGTATATTTTTTCTCACACATGCAAACCCTCAACCAAATCACCTGAAATTCCTGCTGGTGCTCCTTCTCTTGTAGAAAAACTATGTTACTTGCTTAAATTCTTATCAGTTTTAATAGGCAATTAAAATGTATACAAATGAGTCCATTCCCATGCTAATTAATGGCATCAGTTCAATGTTATTTCAATTTTTGTTTTACAAAATTTAATTTTAATTATTTTGTACTTTAGAAAGATGGTAGGAAAAAATAACTCTATTTCACAGAATCTTTTTTCTTAACATACTATTGAAAAATTATGGTGTAGACACAAGGTGAGTCACATCTAGAATAAAGCTATAGTCAATATACCCTTCCTCAGCTCTCACAGCAATATTTTATAAATTGTTCCACATGTGAAATTAAACTATTTTGAAAATCTTTATGAGTGCCACTACTCTTCATGTCTGAGAAGAAATTTCAATTTTTAGTTGTTGGCCTCACTTAAAGTTGTTTTTCATTTAACGTGGTCCCATATGTTTAATCCTTGGTGCTACCACTGGTGACACAGAATTCTTTTTGTGGTCTTGATTCCTTTCACTGATGGTTCACTAGCTCCTACTACAAGTCTTTCTTAAGCTACTCCATTTCCCTATCCACCCTTTATTCTCCTTGATTTTTTGCCACTTCATTTACCATTCAATGTACTTCTTAACAGTCTTCATTTCCAAGAGCATTTTCTGATTAACTCTGCTTGTATAAAAAGTTCTTGAACTCTTCGGCAGTACCTATTTAAACAAAAATCTATGCGTGTGAATCTAGAGTTCCTCAAACAATGTGAAGACAAGTCACCTGGGATTTTATTAAGATGCAGATTCATCCAACCTGCTACATTCCTAGGTGATGCCAATGCTGCTCATCTTAGACCATGCTTTGAGGAGTACGGCAGTAATCTGTCAATATCCGACCTCAGGAATGATATAGTCAATTATCTGAACTATTTCCTGAACATAAACTGAGCATTCCAATGTACCATATTTATTCATAATTCATTGGCAAGCAAAACTGTCAAGATTCTGGCATTTGTGGAATTTATATTCCAGGGGAGAAAATAAATAAATAAAAATATAACAAGACTAAAGGTGGACCCTACAAGGACCATTAATCTTATTTATATTTGGAATCTTTTTTTTTGACATTTTTTAATTATATTGTTTTTTTTAAGATACATAGATGATACAAAGTGTTATGTTAAAAAATATAAGAGGTTCCCATATACACCACTCCCCACGTCCCCCACTCCTCCCACATCAACAACCTCTTTCATCAGTGTGACACATTCATTGCATTTGATGAATACATTTTGGAGCACTGCTACACAGCATGAATTATAGTTTACATTGTAATTTACACTCTACCCCAGTCCATTCGGTGGATTATGGCAGGATATATAATGTCCTGCATCTGTCCCTGCAATATCATTCAGGACGACTCCATGTCCTAAAAATGCCCCCATATCACACCTCTTCTTCCCTCTCCCTTCCCTCAGCAATTCCCATGGCCACTATCTCCACATCAATAATACAATTTCTACCTTTGCTTGTCACAATAATTCTATGGTAGAAAACCAGTAAGTCCACTCTAATCTATATTGTATTCCTCTATCCTGAGGACCCTGGGATAGAGATGTCCACTTTACCTCTAAATTGAGAGGAGGTTTAGATCTCACGTGGCTGATGGATGGGATACCCCTGCTTATAGTTGTAGACTCTCTTGGTTCCCTGGTGTGGTGGTTGACCATCCTCACCTCCATGCTGGCTGACCTGGGTAAGTCCAATGAACCAGAGGATAGGTGTTGCAACTCTGCTGAGGCTCAGAGCCCAGTTGGCACATGGAAAGTCCAGGGATTCAAGTCTCATGAGCATACACCAACCCCGGTGCCAAGCACAGGCTCAGTAAAAGTGACAGAAGAGGCATGGGTGGAGAGACATTGGTATATTGGAGTCCAACTCCATCACATTCAGGAGCACAGATTCCAAAGTAGGACCCACTGGCAAGGCACTGAACTCCAGACCACCTGCCATGACTGTACAACTGGGTTCCTCCATAGTCGTCAGGAACACCACTATGTGGGGTTGTATCTACTTTGGCTGTCTCTGGGATCCTGCTGAGATGTGAGTAAGCACGACACCTCTGATGACCTCCCGGATCTTTTCTTAATTCTAAGATCAATAAAAATAAATTAAAACAGCATTTGTTTATTTAAGTAAGAAATTGATGGGATCTTTGTTTTGTGGAGAACGTTGTAGAGAAGAGCAAAAATGGAGACA
Source organism: Dasypus novemcinctus (assembly GCF_030445035.2). NCBI lineage: Eukaryota > Metazoa > Chordata > Mammalia > Cingulata > Dasypodidae > Dasypus > Dasypus novemcinctus. The sequence goes on from NC_080676.1 coordinate 126,343,447, forward strand.
TGAAAACGATTTTGGAGGCAGATTTATGCAGTTATGTAATAGATAAGGTGGGAGAGGACCATTATTTCAATTAGGGAGCTGACCCTGAAGTCACAGAGAATATGATAGTTGTAGATGTATTTCTGAGGTAGGATAGACCTCTGTTACAGGGAAGAGGAAAAGAGTAACCAAGAAGGACAACTCTGGGTTCGACTTGAGTAAAAGGGTGGCTAAAGATGCTCTCCATTGATGTGGAACACAAGGATTAAACAGGCTTAAGGAGAAAAGCACTGTTTTATTTTCCTGCTGCTTTAACAAAGTACCATTAATGGAGGCTTAAAACAACAGAAACTTATTGTCTCATAGTTCAAGAAGTTAGAAATACAAAATCAAGGTGTCAAAGTTTTGTGCTCTCTGCTAAATCCATAGGAAAGAATTTATTTCATGCCTCTGTCCTCACTTAAGGTAGTGGAGAGCAATCCTTGACATTCTTGATTTGTGACATAATCAATCTCTGCCTCCACTGCCACATGACTGTCTTCTCTCTCTGTATCTGTCTAGGTCTCTTCTCCCCTTCTAATAAAAGCAGTCATTTGGACCCATGATAATCTAATATGACTTCATTTTAACTTGCCTACTTCCATCTGTAATGACCCTACTTCCAAATAAGATTATATAATGAGGTACCAGGGGTTAAGACTTCAACATACATTTTAGTTGTTATTCAGCCCATAACATTTACCTTTTCAGTTATAGATATGTAGACATGTAGAGATAGTAAGTAGCCAATTATTTATGAGTGGTACTCCTGGATAGGTTCAGGTAGGCCATAGAAATTTAGTAGTCACTAAACTTGAGGCCAAATGTATCACCTAGGGAGTGAGAATAAAATAGGTAGAAAAGACTTAGACTTGGGTTACTCAAAATTTAGATATCCAGAGATAATCAGGATCCTGAAAAAAAAAAAAAATTGCATAGGAGAAAACACAGTGGGTTTGAAGAAAAACCTGAAACAAGTGATCTCACCAAAGACAAAGAGGAAAGTTTCAAGGAGCTAATTGTGTACTAATTGGGGAAATGGGATAACAATTTATAAAAAGACATTGTCTACAGCATTAGAAAACATGTAGCAAAATCATTGACAAGGTGAGGAAGAAGCCAGATTGGAAGAGATTTGTTCATAAATTCTTTCAGTCTGCATAAAATTTTTGAAAAACAATATGAGCCAAATATTATAGTAGTTTTGGGAAATTCATTGGTGAACAGACACAATTTCTTCTTCCGTGGTCATTTATGGAGGGAGGCAGTTTAAAAAAAATTACAAAGGTAGGAACAAACTTAGAACAGAAAAAAGAAACATGTAGGCCATTGTGAGCGAAATGCAAAAGTCTTTAAAGATAGACAATATGACCAATAGATCACATTGGGGTCACCTAGATTATGCAATGATTCAAGTTTCATCTCATAGGCAACAGGAAGATTTTGGGGAGTTTTTTGGTGTCCTCCTGCCCTTTGATGTCAATGTTAGTTGATATTTGTTTTGAAGAATGAAGCAAAGGAAAGAGAGTGGAAGTGGAGACCATGAATGTAGTCAATTTCCTCAAGATAATTTACTGCATGTAGTAGAAACTAATGGGTATTTGTGCTTATCATGTACCAGGTACTCCCTTAAGTAATTTCACAGGACTCATTTAATTCCCGCAACAATCCACTGATACAAGAAGTGTTATTATACTTACTTTTCTTGCAAATGAAGAAACCGAGCACAGAGTGAAGATCCAGAATAAAAATGGAATCTTTTGTTTGTTTGTATTTGTTTTTGTTCTAATCTTTGAGAGGAAAGAGGTAGTTTGCCTTTCTCTCATAAGAGAAAAAATAGAGAATATGAGCTTAAGTGCAGGTAGGTTGATTTATTTGAGGAAGATAACATTGCTTTGATGGCCTATGTTTTCTCCATGTTCTATCAGCTAAGGAATAAGGAGCAGGGAAGGGTGGAGTGAAAAGTGAATGGGGTGGGAAAGTGGCCCTATATTGGTAAATGTTGTATTGGTAAATGTACAGCTTTAAAAAAACAACAAAACATAACAAAAACTTATGTTCCTCCAGATTCTTATATTTTACATTTAGATCTAAAATGTGTCCACAGTTAATTATTTCATATAATGGTAGGTCAGGGTCAAAATGCATTATTTTTCTTATAGAAATACAGTTTGCATTGCCACTATTTATTTATTCTTTCCCCAACTGCAGTATCACCTTTGTCAACTACTGTTGTAGAATTTGAGAGAAGTTCAATTATTTGAGTACAGAGAGGCCAAGACTCAGGAATGATTTTGAGAAGGAAAAATGGTTTATTGACGGCAGGCCGGACTCGGGAGCTTTCGGTTTGAATCCCGAGCCCTGAACAAGATTTTCAAACGTCTTTTATACAGAGAGGAAAGGCCAAATGGTCCCTTTGTTTCAGTTCTCAATAGGCTTCAATTAGCATATATATCTTCCACATCTTAGGTAAGCTTTTAGCATGGACTCCAGATATTCTAGATAAGCTTTTAGCATATTTGGTTTTTGCATTTCCCCTAAATACTTAAAGTTTATAGCCCTTGCATTGTTAAACTGTTTCCTGGGACTGGAGCCTGTTGCCATTGTCCCTAAGGGCAGGACTGCAGCCTCTTACCGTTCCACACCCACAGCCTTCAGCTTAGGTTATCTCTGAAGAGACAAAGAGCCTTCCACCCATAGCCCACATCACTACCAGTTGATTTTATATATTTGGGCCAGATTCTGGTAACTCTGCTCCACTGGCAAATTGAGAATCTTTGATTTTCACCAAGGTTTTCCCATTATCTTCTCCAAATAGAACTTGTAGTGTAGTAACTAATATGGTCCAGTAGAATTGATTCATAAAAACAAATTAAATGTGCCAAAAACAATATGTGATAATCTTCAATTACAGAAATAACAGGTAAGATTAGTAATCTTTTAAATGCCCCCACTGGAAATATACAAACATACATGCACACACACACACAAAAGCCTTTTCAAAGAAAAGAATCAACAAAGCAAATATTCATTAAGTTAAATTTCTGAACTTAAAGCTATCAGTAAAATAAATAAGATTTCTGGCACAAAACCTTCCAATACAAAAAGATCTCATCAAGAATCATCATCAGCTGGCGCCTGCTGTCGAAGAGAGCAAGAGTAGGAGTAACAAGTCAAATCCTGGATGATGTGTATGGAGTCAAAAACAAGGCTACAGAAGAGAACCAGCAAGATGGCAGCAGAGTAAGGAGCTCCTAGAGCCAGCTCCTGCTACAGGGCAGTTAGCAAACACCCAGAGCTCTCTGGAGCTAGCTGAAGCAACTGTTTGGAGGCTCCAGGAGGCCAGAGGAGCATCCTGCAACATTTTTGGGAGAGTAGAAGGAAGAAGCTGCCCGTCTGCAGAGAAGACTCATAAGTAGAGTGTTCCACACCATGGAGACCAGTGCTCATCTTCCACCAGATGCACAAGCCACCTCGGACCATTCTGCGGCTGGAATCAAAAACTCCACTCCCCCAAAATGGGGGAGGAAGAGATTGTTGGGCACTAGTTTCAGCTATGATAAGGAAATTCAGTGGGTTACAGAATGATCCTGAGAACAGCTGAGGTTTGAGCCTGTCCAGGTCAGAATGAAGCTGGGACCTGCCTTCTTAACTCCACACCTGGCATGAGGGGAAGCAGGGCAGACTGAGAATCCCAGTGCTAGTGGGGACCAGCTTCTTCCCATCCAGATCACATTGCAGGTCTAGCCTATGCCCCAGTGCCACCTCTAGCAGGGAGGAAGCTGCAGGGACTTGCACCAGCCTCTCCAGGAAATTACTAGCCAAACTGCAGAGGCCAGTGATTGTCCTACTCCAGAGGCACAAGCTGCCCCAGGAGCTGCTCTGTGACGGGAATCAGAAGCTCCATTTCCCAGAAACAGGGGAGGATGAGAGGGTTGGCTGCCGATTTCAGCTACTGATTGGGAGACTTGGCTGGCTAAGAGATAACCCTGGGAAAAGTTGGGGTGAGAACCAGCCCAAGTCAGAAAAAGGCCAGTGGCCACCATTCTGACTCCACCCCCAGCCTGCGGGGAAGCCGAGCTGACAGTTTCTTTCACGGAAATCAGCCTGCAGCTTACCTAGGCTTCAGCCCCACCACTGGCAGGGAGGAGGCTATTTGGCCCTGTACCAGCCTACACAGGTAACTTTGGCTGGCATAGACTGAAAATCTGAAGTCTACCAGGGCAACCGTGGTCATCTTAGGACTCATACTGCATATATTGCTGCCCACACCTGCAGCTCCATCCCTGCCCCAAGTAGGGGAGAAAGGGATGTGAAGCTCCATCAGTCTCTCTGGGCAATTACAGTCTAGACCTGTTTTTGGATTATTCCACATAGCTGTGTGACTCTGTCCCTACCCCTGGCAAGGGAGAGAGTTGGAAGAAACTTCTTTGGTCCCTGGTGCAATGAGAGCAGCTTGAGCCTCCACAGCTTACAGCACCAATGACATGCTTGGCTCCTACTGCATAACCAGCAAGGGAGAAATGATAGGAAGCCCTAAACTAGAGAGAAAAACTGCACGCAGAAAAAATACTCTAGTAAGCCAGATGCAAAGACACCAACAAAAAATTACAATCCACACCAAGAAACAGGAAGCTATAGCCCAGTTAAAGGAACAAGATAAGCCTCCAGACAACTAATTATAGATGTTCAAACAAACCTCCTTAATAAATTCAATGAAATGGCTAAAGAGATTAAGGATATTAAGAAGGCGTTGGATGAGCACAAAAGAAGAATTTGAAAGCATACATAGAAAAACAGCAGATCTTATGGGAATGAAATGGTGCAATCAATGAAATTGAAAAAACATTGGAATCATATAATAGCAGATTTGAGGAGGCAGAAGAAAGGATTGGTGAGCTTGAAGAAATGGCCTCTGAAAGTGAACATACAAAAGAACAGTTGAAGAAAAGAATGGAAAAAATTGAACAAGGTCCCGGGGAACTAAATGAAAGCAAAAAGCATGCAAGCATACATGTCATGGGTGTCCCAGAAGAAGAGAAGGGAAAAGGGGCAGAAGGAATATTTAAGGAAATAATGGTAGAAAATTTCCCAACCCTATTGAAGGACATAGATATCCCTGTCCAAGAAGCACAACGTACTCCCATCTGAAAAAATCCAAATAGACCAATTCCGAGACACATATTCATTGGAATGTGAAAGGCCAAAGACAAAGAGAGAATTCTGAGAGCAGCAAGAGAAAAGCAAGGCATAATATATAAGGGATATCCAATAAGATTAAGTGCTGATTTCTCACCAGAAACCATGGAGGCAAGAAGACAGGGGTCGGATATATTTAAGATACTGCAAGAGAAAAACTTCCATCCAAGAATCTTATATCCAACAAGACTGTCTTTCAAAAATGAGGGCAAAATTAGGATATTCACAGATAAACAGAAACTGAGAGAATTTCTAAGCAAAAGACCGGATTTTCAGGAAATACTAAAGGGTGTGCTAGAGCCTGAAAAGAAAAAAACAGGAGAGAGGGACCTGAAAGAGAGTCTAGAAATGAAGATTATATCAATAAAAGTAACTGAAAGTGTCAAAAGAGTGGTGAAAATAATATATGACAGGTAAAACTGAAATAGGAATAAACATAACCAATGATGTAAATCTCTTGTATTCAAAAAACTGCAACTCAATGTTAAAACAAATCAGAAAAGTAACAAATAACTGGAAGAACATTTCATACTTGTGGTTTGGAAGACTATCATTAAGATGTCAATTCTTTCAAATTGATATACGGATTTAATGCAATCCCGATAAAAATTCCACCAGCATTAAAGAAAAAAATTGAAAACATGATCATTAAATTTATTTGGAAGGCTAAGGAGTCCTGAATAGCCAGAAACATCATAAAAAGGAAAAGTGAACCCTTATCTCCAGACTTTAAATCATAATACCTACCTATAGTGGTAAAAACACACAGTACTGGCCTAAACACAAACACAATAGACCAACGGAACCGAATTTATGGTTCAGAAACAGACTTTCACAGGTATGGTCAAGTGATTTTTGACTAGCCTGTCAAACTGACACAGCTCGGGCAGAACAATACATTCAACAAGTGGTGCTGAAAGACTTGGACATCCATAGCTGAAAGAAGGAAAGAGGACCCTATCTCACACCTTATCCAAAAATTAACTCAAAATGGATCAAAACCCTGAAAATAAAAGCAAGAACCATAAAACTTCTAGAAGAAATTATTGGAAAATATCTTCAAGACCTGGTAATAGGTGGTGGATTCTTAAAAGAGGTAAGAGAAGGACTGAGTAGACTACTGATGTTTAATGTATGTAGAAGTTTTAATTAGTTTTACTCCAAAATTGTGGAAATGTATAGAGTGGATTTTAACACACAGTAACAGCTAATTTATAAATGGGGATGTGACTGAAATGGTAGTCTAGTTATGTAAGTGCCAGTTGACAGAATGCTTGAGAATAATATAGGAACTGGATAGAACAGTAAACCAAGAGGTGGGTGAGAATTGTGGTTGATGGTACCGATGCAAGAATGTCCTTTGTTAGCTACAACAAATTATATCACTACTGCAGGGTATTGGGAGTGTGGAGAAGCATGGGAAAAATACCGCAGGAGCAACCTATGGACTGTGGTTAATAGTAATAATATAATGTTCTTGCATCTATGCAAAGGATGTATTGTGTCGATACTGAGGCAGTATGGAAAATGTGAACCAAACTTACACTATGGACATGGTAGCAATCAGATGATATTATTCTATCTGTAGCAAATGGCAAATGACACACCACATTGTGGTGTGTTGATGTGGTATGTGGTGCATGTTGTTTTCTGCACATGTGCATGATTTCTGCACATGTGCATTATTGTTTTATACGTTTACAACTTCTGTCATAAAAAATATATTTAAAAAATAATAATAGGGTGGGTTGGGGAAAAAACACACCAAATGTAAGAAAAGAGCTATGATTAGTAGTAAGATTTTGACAGTGTTCTTTCATAGTTTGTAACAAACGTCTCATGACAATGGAAGGTGTTGGTGGAGGGTTGATGTATAGGACCCCTGTATGATGTTATGCTTGTTTGCTTTGTAAGTTCACAATTTCTAATATACACTTAATTGTTTATGTATGTTCACATATAAATGATATAAAGAAAATAATAATTGGATTGGTTAGGGGAAAAATACTTTAGTAGTAATATTTTGACAGTGTTCATTAATCATTAGTTTAAAAACTTTTAAAAATAATGCAAGTTATTGGTGGTAGGATGAGATGTTATATATGTTTGTTCGATGTTATTTATGTTTGTTTTGTAAGTTCACAACTATTATACATTTACTGCTTATGTATGCTTATGTATGAGCGATATAGTTCAATAAATTTAAAAAAAGACCCATCATCTCCTTGTTTGTATTTAAACTATAGTTGATAAGCACAATCTTTTGCCATTCTTTCATGTCTGAAATTATGTCAAATGTTTCTTGGATAATTTTATTATCTAAACAAATTTCCAAAGCAACTTAGTTATATTGACAATTGTACTAAGGTGGCCTGATCATTCCATATATGATATAATCTTTAGAATGTTGAGTATTTCCTTTCATACTCAAATCCTATCTTACTTTTATCTTCATAATTTACAGATTATATTTCATTAAACTGACTTGAAGACTCAGAGGTAAATCTCTATAAAACCAAATAAAGATGAATATGAAACTTTTTATTTTTTTAGAGTGTGTGGCTAGGGACTCCCAGGGCAAAAATAACAAACTTTTAGTTCAAAACATGGTTTTATTGAATGGAACACTTATTTGAAGAAGTGAGATCAAATCTTTGACAAGATGAAGTAGAGGTGTTTTCTGTTTAGTCTATCTAGCTGTAGAGTGGATTTGAAAAGCAAGGGAAATTTACAATCATCATTCTCCTCAAAGATTCTGGCCCCACAGGAAATGGAGTTTCTCATATATTCTGTTTCTATTACTATACTCTCAGTTTCTGTATAATGCTAGACAATTAGCTTTCAAATCATTGATTCCTAAATAGTGGCTGCATTTTTTAGCATGATATTAATTTCACTCTGGGCAAGAACACTTCCTTTAAATACACTTTAGTTCTGAAATGTAATTAAGCCTATTATGTAGTAAAAATAATATCTTCTCCTTCTGGTTTCTCTTTCCCTATGTATTGAATTTCTTCCCCCTTAAATGGGAGATAATATCCTGAATCTGTTTGAACTCACTGTAGTTCTATGTTTCTCTACTAAGTAAATATTTTAATAGAAAATTTGAAATTTATGGGGTCTCATGAAAGAGGATAAAGAAAGAGCAAATGATGATCTCTTCCTTTATTTTCTAGCGACATAGGATTGCTTTTATTTCCTGTGTATGCCTGTGCTCTGAGCACTCAAATCACTTCAATGAGACATGCTAGACAAGTCTGTCATTCAAACACATATAAAAGGAGAATGCATTAACAGTTTCTGGGGTTCACTGGACATATGGTTTCATAAGTAGAGGCCTGGAAGACAAGGATCGACCTTTCCAAACCCATACTTCACTTTACCTCTTCATTCTCACCACTTTGATCAAAACTTATATATCTGTTCACCAAACCTGGTTTTCTTGCTGCCTTGCTACTTGGAACACTTTTTTTTGTTTATGTGAGAAGGATAGCAAAACTCCAATATTTTCCTTGTTTTTCAGAAGGAAGGTATACATTTAAGTTTGTTTTTCTGTTTTTATGGTCAGAAAACTCGTGCTTAGAATTTAGCCAGCTGACCTCAGTTTAGATGATCCCAATTTTGTTGGTAACATCCAGACACCATTGTCAGGAGCCTGTCAAACACGTGCCTTCTTCTCTCTATCAGACCAGATCATGGTCTTGGCCTTGGGCACATCAGTGGCATAGAGTTCTTCACAGTTTGTTTGATCTGTTGCTTGTTGGCCTTGACATCCACAATGAACACAAGAGTGCTGTTGTCTTTCATCTTTTTCATGGCCAACTCAGTGGTCAGGGGGACCTTAATGGCACAATGGTCAGGCTTGTTTCTCCTGGAGGCGCTCTTCTGAGACCATTTGGGCTGTCTTCTGAGATGTAGCATCTTAGCCTGCCGGAAGGTGGGGTTACATGCGGATCTTTATTTTGTGGCTGTGGTTGCTTTGTATTACCGCTTTCTTGGCTTTCAAAGTCTCTTCTTTGGCTTTGGCTTTGGCTTTGGTTTTGGGAGGGGCAGGGAATTCCTTTTTATTTTTAGCACCATCTTTGTGAAATGGTTTGTTCGATCATCCAGAAGAACTACCATCAGACTCAAATGTATTAATAGCATTAGGTTTAGTAGATTTAAGACATAGAGACATGAGACAAATTTTGAGACCATCAGAGTCTACATGTACCCTTGGTATTATAGCCCTCTGCAAGTGGTCACAGACACAATCCCATGTATGAATCTCAATTTAATTGGAAAGGTTCACAGAAACAATATTTTAGCAAAAATAGATGCAACAACAAGAATAATAAAAAGCCTATATTATCTAAAAGCATTGTTAGGGAACATGTAGTTATATTAAACACTGACAATTGCATAATTTTTATTGGTTTGATTTTTTTTTTATATTTCATAAGATTATTGAAATTAAAAGAAAAGGAAAAAAAAAAGTACCAGTACCTTAGCTTCAACTTTCTCTTTCCAGTATCATGTTATCTCCGTTCTCAAGAATGTACTATAAAGAACAGGGGAACATTGTAGGAGTAATTTTACTCCCTTTTCTCAGAAGTCTTATCTACAACATGGCATTAAATTATTCAACAAAGATTTATTAACAATTATCTTTTAGATGTTCTCTTAGATAAGAGGGATAAGCCCAGAGTACAGAAATACTATCCAGATTGTTAATGCCATGATGTAGATAAGATTTCTGAGAAAAAGTACAGCCTACCCAGGAGTGGCACCGCACACACGGAGAGCTGACACAGCAAGATGACGCAAGAAAAAAGAGACACTGTTTCCCAGAACCACCTGATAATGCAAGCGGACCCAGAAGAACACACAGCGAATGGACACAGAGAGCAGACAATGGGGCGGGGAGAGAGAAATAAATAAAATCTTAAAAAAATAAAATAAAATAAGTGATTGTTACTGGAGGAAAAACAGATGGTCCTTCCAGGACAGAGGGAAGAACTATATCAAATTACTTGTAACCAAGTGACTAGTTTGTTTCTTTGAGGAATAGTCATAGAGCTATTCCTTTGTTGGCCAGTTTTGCTTTCAAAGGCAGTAGTGGTTAGATGGTGCATAGGAGATCATGCAGTTGAGCTCATGTATTGGCTACATGTCTTACTTTGTAGCCATTCACTCATGTGGCCACCATACCAGCATTGGAGTCAGTTATGGTAAATACTTGCTGACATCAATGTACTGAGTATTTTTACCTACTTGGCTCTTAAGTGCATCTTCTCTGCTCGACTGTTTTTTGGGGGTCACTAACATGTGATACAAAGATCTTCAAACTACATATCACACTTTGTATCTAAATTTCATACATACCCATATAGCTATCCATATGTCTCTACCATACACCTCTTTGTCTCTGATCTTCCATCTAGTTTCCTAACCAGTCAACTCAACAAATTTCCCCTTTCCATAAATTCATATATATTTTAAACTTAGTCCACTATTCCTTCCACACAAAATGGATGACCAGGAAGATCACCAAATCTCTGTCCATTAGAACTATTTTTCATCTTTTAAGGCTGGCGCTGAATGACACTGCAATGCATCTGCCATCACTTTTTGGATTGTTCATACAGACCAAGTTTACCCTAACCTATGCCTTTTTCTTCCTCCTAATGTTGGTCATTAAGAACCCTCCATAGAATCTAATCTGTGAGCTGAGGAACACACTGCATTGCAACAATGGTAATTGACAAGGGAATTTAGGTTAACTACTCATACACCACCCAATGGTCTCATTTTGTTTGATCCCAGATATATCATTTCCAATTTAGATGACCACAGTGTCCACTTCACTTTTATGACTTTTGCATCTAAAATAATCTAGCCCACTATGGATAGTTCCAGAAGCATGGTGATTTAGTACCTTATGATCAGCACTTTGTGTCTACTAGATCTCAATGTGAACTGTATTCCAAAGTTGTGTATTTCTCTGCTTCTGATAGCATTGGCTTGCTCCAGAACCTCAAGAACACATATTATTGTGATTCTTTTAATTACATCTACTCTAAATTTCACACTGCCCCCTACAAGGTCTGCCAGATTCCATGGCCCAAATGGGAGGACCACTTTTCCTGGGGATTGAATCATGTCTACCAAAATGTTCAAGTGTAAATCAATATTCCTGTGGGTGTGAACCCACTTGTAAATAAGATCTTTGAAGATATAGTTAGTTAAGATCCAGATTCATTTGTGAATAAGATCTTCGAAGATCCTATTTAGGTGAAGCCAAATTGAATCAGGGTATGCCTTAATCCATGTGACTGGAAACCTTATAAGCAAAGGAAATTCAAATAGAGTCAGTCAGTAGAAGCTGGAAGGGAGAAGTCAGCCGATAACAAAGGGGCATACGCAAGGAAGAGAGAGAGTATTGCTGAAATACTACAGATTCTAGCAAAAGTTAACTTTGCCTAAACCTTAATGTTGGATTTCTAGGCTACAAAAGCATGAGACAATAAATTTCTGTTGCTTAAACTGAACAGTTTTTGGTATTAGTCATGGCAACCCTGACAAATTAAGACAGCTTTTTCTGCAGCCTGGACCTGTTGTAGAACCCTTTCCTGTTTCAAGACCTACTCAAACCTGTCAGTCTTCCTTGTCATCCAGAATAAAGGCTAGAAGATTATTCCCAGTTGTGTAATTCCAAGCTGTCTCCAGAACTGAAAGTAATCTACCAGGCATTTTGTTTCCTCATTTATGGCAGGGAATATAAAATACAGCAATTTGCCTTTTACTTAAAAGGCAATGTTCTGCCATGTCTCTGTCTACAAACCATCAAAATGAACTAAAGTGGCAGGTTTCCAAATCTTTGCAGGATTTATTCCCCACTCCTTGGCCCACATGTGCCTTAAGAAGGACTCCAGTATGCTAGCCACCTCTTTTTCATCTGCATGATTAGCATGATGCTATTGAGCTATGCATATTTGTGATATTCTGGAACATCCAGAGGGTCTATCCATATCTCTTTGGATTATATTATTACAGAGAATAGGAAGACTAACATTGTTCTGAGGGAAAACTAAATATGTGTATTATTTCAAATGTGACTTACTTATGATTCTCTTTCTTGATTGGAATAGAAAAAGATACATTACTTAATGTCAAAACACCATACAACTTATTGTATATGCTCCAACCAAAATATCACATTTAGTACAATAGCTGTGATCAAGAAGATTAGAATGTTAATTTGCCCACAGTCATTCACCAAGACCCATCTGATTAAGGACCAGAATTCAGAATTAAAGGGAGATATGATATGAACCATATCTGAACCCATTAGAACTCAAGATTGGCACTAATATCATCCATCTTCTCCCCATCATGATAATATTGTTTTGTTTATTTACTCTTTTGGCTAAGGAATAGTTTTAGATATTTCCACTTGCTCTTCCCACCATAACTGCTCTTATCCCATAAGACAAGTGCCCAATGTAGGCATTTCATCAAATGCTGAGGATGTCTGTCCAGTTCAAGGCATAGGAAAATGATAACCAGGTAAATACAAAAGACATTCTGAAAGCCAGACTTAACCCAGGTTTATATATACATTCTAATAGAGGGTCCAGGATGATTCTTCAGCACTCTGGGCATCAATTTCTATTCAGAATTATTATCCAACAGGACTCAAAATATCTGGGCATTTCTCCTCTTGACATAAAGGTGCAATGGACACAACCAATCCAGTGTCCACATAGAAGAGGTGGCATTGGATTGGGAAAAGTGGACATAATGGACAAAGGGTATGGGGAAAGGCAGGAAGAGATGAGAGGTGGAGGCGTCTTCGGGACATGGAGCTGCCCTGGATGGTGCTTCAGAGGTAATCACCGGACATTGTAAATCCTCACAGGGCCTACATGATGGAATAGAGGAGAGTATGGGCCATGATGTGAACCAATGTATATGAGGTGCAGAGGTGCCCAAAGATGTACTTACCAAATCCAATGGATGTGTCATGATGATGGGAACGAGTGTTGTTGGGGGGGGGGGGAGAGGGGGGGGTGGGGGGGTGGGGTTGAATGGGACCTCACATATATATTTTTAATGTAATATTATTACAAAGTCAATAAAAAATTAAAAAATTAAAAAAAAAAAAAAATATCTGGGCATTTCCTTTCCCCCAGTAAAATCACTTAAGTTAATGGTCATTGATCTCTTTGGGAGATCCTCTGGGGGAAATCCTTTACAGCGTGTACTGGCCATGGTGTTGTCTAGTCTTTCTCCATGGGGAACCAGCCATCTCTTCAATTAGTGAGTTTGGAGTAAAAAAAAAAAAAAATGGATCAATTACATGAACTGGTCAAGGGATAGTGAACTTTTTATTAGGGCATTTGCTCTTAGCCTCCTGTTCATCCAGTATTGGTCTGTTTTGAAAATATATATTAAGAAGTTCCCTAGTTTACTATGCATCAGTGAGATGAATTCTCTTTGGAGGAGATCCTGTGAACTTCTAAATAATGATGGTAGTCCTTCACCGGTACCTTCCTGCTGGTCTCAGAAAATGTTGTTTTTCTCTGCACTTCCCCATGGAACATAATTCTCTGGTGGGCCTTCTGGTCCCACATAATATATCTATTTCAGCATATCCATTATCTATTCGCTTTTAATACCCTCTTCTTTTCTTGCTTAGGCATTTTTAACCTTGTTGAATGTGAACCACTGCTTTTTCCAAATTTCTATTAATAAGAATCACTCTAATTTCATGTTTACAGTATTCTTTTGGGTCCTGGCCAAGGAGTTCAATCCCTGCATCCCAAAAGAGTTCTCTTAAATAAGTAAACTCTCCCTGTTTTCCAGCCTCCTTCATCAAACACTTTCAGAATCAATCCAATCACGTGGATGTTGGTTGGATCTTGCTACTTCTTGGGGGTTATAATCCCTTCCCTCCTTTATAAAGCTCAGAACATCCCTGGATGGATTAGATGGGCCTTATAATTCCTGGTTCTAAGCCTGGTGTCCAAAGAAGAAAGGAAGGGCAGCTCCAGAGGTGGGGGGAGGCACTGGTATCTTTTCCTTTCCAACAGAAAAGACTTCTAGTGTGTTCTCTTATTTGCAGGGATGACAAGTTCTTGATAAGAAGGTATGAATCATTACTGCAGACTCAGAAGTTTCAGAGGAGACATTAAATTTTGTCTTTTTTTGAATATTTTAAAAGAAATTATTGAAATAGTGTCTTACATTTGTCAAAAGAAATTGAACTGGGATTGGCAAAGAAAGAAGAGTATCTCTACGCAGACCTAGTATACCAGACAGATTAACAGGTTAAAATATGTAACTCATTTTTAAATTATGGCAGGACAAATTTTTAAATAATTAAAATAGAAAGCAGAGATTCTATAATGTATTATTCTGAAAAAATATTTTTGGAGAGACCATGTATTAATTATAGGAATACAGTAATACTAACTGGTTATCATTCGTCTTGGTATTGTAAAAAAAATTGTTCTCAGACTTGTTTGTTTACTGGTATGAAATACCATGATAAAATTTTTCCAAATACTTAGAAATGTCTGTCTGTGCATTTTTCAATGCCATAGCTTGACTTGAACAATACGTAGAGTAAAGAAAGAGAATCAATGTCTTAAATCAATTCCTTCAAACCAAGAAAATAGGAATAAAATAATTTGGGTAATGAAAAAAATAACAAAAATGTCGATTTGTTTCTTTAGGTATTTTCCCCAGAAGTATCTTTAAGTTTCTGAAAATATATGTTGATTTCTATTCAATTAATTTCTTTTGCTTGAATATAGCTGATCTTTTCATATGAGTAGACATCCATAAGATGTAGACACGGAAAAACTGCTATGTGGTTAATTCTTATGAAGATATTTTATTTCTCTAGAAATCTATGTATTTAATGATGTCAGGTTCTCTTACAATTAAGTTAGAATAGGTGTGTAGTACTGCTATTCTGTTGCCAAGGTCATTAAATTCTTGAATTTCCTAAGAAAAAAAAGACTACTGCATAATTTAAATGTGCCTGAGGGTAACTCATTTATTTATCATGTCTATTCTTACCTAATTTTAAGAATCACATATTTGTCTGACTATTTGCTCTTCATAAAATATGCTATCATTTTTTATTTTGGAAAGCTGAAGTTACCTGATAAATTATGTAAATTAACTTCAAAATAACCCAGGAAAACATGTATTACCTATAAATAAAGCACACATTAAATAATAAATACAAGTCTACTTATTTAGATTTAATTACAGGAAACTAAGTCTACCTTGACAAAGTGCCATGAGGTAAATTAGTAGTTACAGGAAGCGCAATAACTTCCTCTTTACATTGACCTTAAACATGCTAAGTTATATGTTGAAATTAGTGATTTAATTTTAAGCTTTTGTTTTTATCAGAAAAAAATTCATTCCCTGGAATGTTCTATCTTAATAATGCTTGAGGAAAATAGAATTTGGTTTCTTTTATTAAAGTTAAAATAACCACTGTGTGTTTATATCTCATTCCATAATTATAATATGTAAGGTAGAAAAAAAATGCTTTGCCACTTATTCTTATCTCCTCAGCTTTTAGTTTGATGTGAAAAAAATATAGTTTCTATAAGTTCTGACCCTTTGTTTTGTGGTTGTTCAGGCATATAATTTGGATCAGCATTGAATAGGTGCATTATATTGCCCTCAGATATGTGATTAGCTTTACGTATGTGAAGATGATCATACTTTTTTCTGTATTATATTCCATGAATATCTTTTTAAAAGCCTTAGGTGAGATTTCACTTTGAAATAAAATGGTGTATGATTTTATTTCAATGTTTTCACATGTGAGATACTGAGAAATCACACATTTAAGAAAGATTATTCTTTCATTTCAGATGCATGCATGTCAGTACACATAAATCCCTTTCTGAACGCAAGCATAATAATCCTTTCTTGCAAATCATTTTGCCTAGAGATACTTATATGTAATATTCTTAGTGAGAATGAGTTTCAAATTCTGCAACGTGTTATTGTCTCTGAATTGTCTTTTATGATCTGAAGCAGAATTTTATCAAAACCTTTATCTAATTAGGACAGGACATATCCATTCTAGCAAGAAAATCCCCCTTATTTTCTACCAGTAAATAATATTGGGTCATCTTGGTATTTAGAATCATAGAAATGGAAGAAATGTTATAAAGATAATTATCTGTTCCATTTCCATAAATGAAAACATCAAGGATTATTTTCTTTAGAAACAGAGAAACATACTAAAGTTGTCCAAAACATCAGTGTTCATACTCACGGACATATACTAGTATCTTGTCTAAATCTCTGATTCCTATTTATATCTGATGTTATTTTTACTGAACCTCATGGAAAAAAGAGTAACTTCCTTGTTTTCTGTGCCATCATAAAATCAGTCCCTGAAGTCTCTGGTCTACCCACCTCAAACTAAGTTGCTTCCAGCTGCTACACTGTTATATGTGAAAATGATAGTTTAACCTCTACTCTTCTAACTAAAGTTCTATCCTTCTGAATCTCTTCAACATCAAACTTCTTTAACAAGTTCCCTTATATCACTATCTCCTTTCTTTACCTCTCATAATTTCTGAACATAACTACTATGGTGTTTGTTCTTACTATTCCAATGAAATGGTTCTAAGTGAGATTTTTAAAAATGGTTTATGTGTCACTAAAGCCAATTAGACATTTAATAATCCTTATCTTATTTGATCTTTTGGTAGCATTCAATACTTATGAGTTGCATTTCTCCCGGAAACACTTTCTTTGCCTTGTTTTCTAAGGCGCTACACTCTTGTTGATATTTCCCATATATCTCTGGCTGCTTTCTCGTGTCCTCTGTTGACTGATCCTTCTTGAACTAATAAATGCATTGTGATATTCTGTAAGAACTGATGTGGGCATATTTTCTTGTTACTCTATTCTTTCCTAGGAAAAATCAACAATACTCATGAATTCAATGATTATCTGTTATTCTCACATCATATTTATAAAAAAGAATGCCTCCATATTTCAAACCACATGTATCTAATTGCACATCTAACCCATCTATTGGATAACATACAAATCTGAAATTTAGTTTGTCTGAAACAGAAGTTGTGATCTTAACCTAAAACTCTTCCAGTATTTCCCATCTTAATGAAATGGCATGATCAAGAAATCAATAGTATAAGGTATAAATCTAGTAATAATCTTTGACATTATTGGTTTCTTCCACCCACTCCTGTGATGGTTCAGCTAATGTGTCAACTTGGCCAGGTAATTGTGCCCAGTTTTTGGTTAAGCAAGCAATTGGCTAATTGTAATACAAGGATATTTATGGATTTTAGTAATTAGTGAGTTTACTGCATACATGGCTGATTACATCTATGACCAACCTGGGAGATTGCCATCAGCAGAGTGATGTTTTATCCAATCAGTTGAATGCCTTAAAAGGGGATGTGATTTCAGCATTCAGAGAGAATTTCCCAGCTCATCTTTGTACAGCCAGCGTCTCCTGGAAACTAATCAATGACCTTCATTGGACTTTCATCGGAGCCCCTGGTTTGCAGTCTGCCTGCAGAACCTGGATTTGTACATCCCATAGTCACATGAAAGATTCTTATAAAACCTCACACTATTTACAGGTATCTCCTGTTGATTCTGTTTCCCAAAAGAACCCAGACTAATACTGTTGTAGAATTTAAGAGAAGTTCAATTATTTGAGTATAGAGAGGCCAGGACTCAGGAATGATTTTGAGAAGGAAAAATGGTTTATTGACGGCCGGCCGGACTCGGGAACTTCTGTTTGAATCCCGAGCCCCGAACAAGATTTTCAAACGTCTTTTATACAGAGAGGAAAGGCCAAATGGTCCCTTTGTTTCAGTTCTCAATAGGCTTCAATTAGCATATATCTCTTCCACATCTTAGGTAAGCTTTTAGCATGGACTCCAGATACTCTAGATAAGCCTTTTAGCATATTTACTTTTTGCATTTCCCCTAAATACTTAAAGTTTATAGCCCTTGCATTGTTAAACATTTCCTGGGACTGGAGCCGCTTCCACTGTCCCTAAGGGCAGGACTGCAGCCTCTTACCAATCCACACCCACAAGTCAAACAACTTAGTTATCTCTGAAGAGACAAAGAGCCTTCCACCCATAGCCCACATCAATACAACTCCAAAACCCAATTTATCAACAATACCTGCAGATATTACTTTAAAGTTTTTCTAATGTTTCTACTTCTCCTATATCCTTACTCTAAAATCGGTCCCTTTCTATCACTTCTATTCTATCCTTCAGCAGTAGTTAACTAGTTGGTCCCTTTCTCTCTTTTGATCAATTTTCCCTTTTACAATGCATTTGATATGATCTTGTCCAACCAAAAAGTTAACCAGGCCATAACACTCCCGCCTGCCCACCATTCACTCACTTTAAACTCTTTTATTGACTTCCCATTACCTTTAAAATAAAGGTAAAAAATTTAGCACAGTCTGTAAGTTATACCACAAGCTCAATCCTACAAAATACCTCTAGTTTCATCTTTTCCTGTTCTTCCACTTATTCTCTGACTTCAAATATATGAGACTTAGTTTAGTTCATTAACTGCCTACTGCTCCTATCTACCATTTTGCTACTACATACACTGTTTTCTTTACCTGGAATATTCTTTTACCTTTCACTGAGTTAAATTCCCATACATTCATTCAAAAACCAGTCCACATATCATTTCCTCATAGAAGTCGTCCTTAATTCCAATATTAGATTTACCACTATGACATGTACTTCCATGTTTCTCTGAATGTAATTTTTTATAATCTGTGATGTAGTTGTCATGTCTGAAATTATCACATCCTCTCCAATAGGATGAAACATCATATAGGCCAGTATCTGTGCCTATTCTCTATGCCTAGCACCATAGCCTGGACATAATGGATACTCAATAAGCATTTCTTTTATTCTGAATAAACAAATAAATGAACTTCTGAATAAAGGGATGCCTGTAGCATAGCTGCAATGTCAAGAAAATAACCTCAGATCGATGTGCAGCTGGAACTCTCACGGTAAACTATAGAGATAATTAAATTGTTGAGATAGTTTCAAGTACACACAGAATAATGCTAATAAAATAATCAGCATCTATTTTTAAATACCATCTTGAACCTTGTAATCCAGTTAAAAAACTACTAAAGGAAAAATCATTCTAAGTGTCAACTACAACAAATTGCAAAGCTCTGTATATTATGTGATGAAACTTTGTACTTACGCTAAGCAGAATGATAGCACATAAGGGAGAATATTCAGTTATTCTTAAGTCCAGGGTACCAGTTCCATTTCAAAAACCAATACCCACAATTGGAAGAACCTACTCAGAGTAAGTAAGAGTCTGCCATCAGCTCACAGCTCTAAGGAACTGTGGAAAATATACAGGTTAAGCAATAGATTACAAATAGCAAGTTTATGAGAGCACTCTTACGCCATGTGTATAGTCAGCCAAAGGGGTGCTAATGCAAAGTACCAGAAATCTGTTTGTTTTTATACAGGGTGTTTATTTGGGGCAAAAACTTACAGTTACAGGGCCCTAAAGAGTCAAACTCAAGGTACCATAAGACACATGCCACGTTTTGATGCAAGATGGCAGGTAATATCTGTGAGGATTCAGCCTTCCCCTTTCCTCTTAAGGTTCCCTGGTCCAGCTTGTTCCAGTCTCAGCTGTACGCTGGCGTAGGCCTCGTCTCTCTTCCTGGGGCTCATTTCTTTCCAGGCTCAGCCACCCTGCTCTCCTCACAAGACTATAAACTATCAGGCAAAAGGCTCATCTCTCTTCCTGTGGGCTCTGCCATGTCTATGGAGCTGTCTCTCTTCCTCTGTGTATCTTTTCTTTGTATCTACTCCTGTATTCCTAATTGAATGTCCACTTATACAGGCCACCAAGGGGATGAGGACTCAAACTGAGTAGTCCTAATGACATGGTCGAATCAAAGCCCTAATCTTGAACATAATTTAATCAAAGGCATCTCAGCTGAATCTAATAAAAAGGGTATCATGCCCAGAGGAACAGAACAGTGTACAAGCATAATCCATACCTCTTTTCAGAATTCATAAATAATATCAAACTGCCACACCATGGAACAACTCTTAAAATATATAATAAAAGTCAATTTTGTACAATGTTTCATATATTGAACAATGGAAAATACAAACATCTAAAGAATATTGTTGCTGCCCTTAGAGATCTTATCAGATGTAGAAATTCCAGGACTCAGATTTACCAGGACTAATCTGTTCTCCATTGGTCCAAGATTCATAAGCTTAGCAAACAAGTAAACATACACATTTACATATATGTTCTAGTATTAAATTTAAAATAATTGCATTACAGATATTTAAATAATATATACATATATATATATTTTTTTTTTTCTAGAATGTACTCATATACTCATTCAACAGACACATGAAGTACTGAAGTCCAGATCCAACCAAGAATGAGAAAAGAATTCAACAATTAGGCCAAGATATTAATTGGCACTATTAGGTGATTAGCCAACGGTAGAAAAGCAGGCCCACACAGTTAGCCAGTATGCTTCCAGTAAACATGTTGATGTAATAAATGGAATTTTGAACCTATATTTGTGCCTGGAAGTTTTGTGGTAGATAAGCTCACTGTGGCTTAAATCTAAATTAACAAAAATAGCCTGCACTACTGGTTCTTGCTTGTTAACAGGCTATTGTATTTGCTTGCTTATTTTATTTTATAGTTTCACAACAAAGTTGCATGTGAAAACTGACTAAACCACGGGGAATGAAGAATTTGTCATTTTGAAACTAGAATATATAGGGTAATAAGCAGCTGTTAGCAGCAGGCTAAGTGGAGCGTTTGATCATCCCATTTGGACAAGAGGAAATAATGACTACTAGGTCTGTGAGAGAGGACAAGATGATTAAGAGATAGTACTGATCACAGATTCTTCCCCATTTGTGGTGTTACTGTACATAAGTTGCCTCCTCACCCCATGTCTCCCAATGCACATAGCCAAGCAGACAACCTAAAACTGAAATGATTTTTTTAAGAATTACTTTTATTTATTTCTCTCCCCTCCCCCCCCCCCCCATTGTCTGCTCTCTGTATCCATTCACTGTGAATTTCTCTTTGTCCATTTGCATTCTTGTCAGCAGCACCAGGAATCTGTGCCTCTTTTTGTTGTGTCATCTTGCTGTGTCAGCTCTCTGTGTGTGCAGTGCCACTCCTGGGCGTGCTGTGCTTTTTTTTTCACACGGGGTGGTTTTCCTTGAGGGACGCATTCCTTGTGCGTGGGACACCCCTGTGTGGCATGCCAGTCCTTGCATGCATCAGCACTGCGCTTGGGCCAGCTCACTACAAGGGCCCTGGGTTTGAACCCTGAACCTCCTATGTGGTAAGCGGATGCTCTATCAGTTGAGCAAAATCTGCTTCCCCTGAAATGAATTTTATTCAGTTAAAGCTCAAGTTTGTATTTGTAAAGCTATGAGGGATTAGGATAGAAAATATTCATATTCTCTTATCTTCCATAAGACATTAAAGAGCAAAGATGTAAGCAGTCATTCTAGGGTCAGCAGTAAATGATCATTCCATCAAGGGTGTTAACGTCACATTGGTCTCCATATTAATTCCCTAAGGCTGTCTTAGCATATTATCATAAACTTGGCATCTTCAAACAACAGAAATGTAATCTCCCACAGTTCTGGAGATTGGAAGCCTGAAATCCATGAGTCAGTATTGCTCTGCTCTCTTCAACAGCTATAAGGAATATTCCTTCCTTGCTTCTTCCTACCTTCTGGTTGTGGCTGGCACTCCTTGGTGTTCCATGGCCTGGACCTGCATAACACCAACCTCTGTCTCCCTCCTCTCACGATTTTCTCCCCTGTGTGTCTGTGTCTCTGTGTCTCTTATCTTCTGATAAGGACATCAGTCATATCAGATTAAGTGTCCACTCTACTCTGTATGATCTCATCTTAATCAGTTATATCTGCACTGACCCTATTTCACAATCTGAGATAGTGGTGGTTACAATTTCAACATTCTTTTAGGGAACATGATTCAATCTATAACAGTCCCCAAAAAGAAGGACTAACTTACATGAGGTTACAATAAAGAATTAGATTAAGGATAGTGTAAAAATCAGGGTAACCCAAAAGGCAGTATGAAAGTAAACAGAGTGAAATACATTCTAGGAAGATTAATTTGATAAATCTAAAAGTAATATAAACATGGATTAGCAAAATGATCTATGCTTAAAAGAATCAACATTCCAAATGTATCACTAATATTTCAGTGCTGTCTTCAAGCATTTAGACAAATCATATTCTTTATCAGATAATATTTCCTTTTTACACCGATGTAGCTTTCTTACTGATTATGTTAAAAAAATGGTACATCTTTTTGGAGAAAAGAATGTATCCCTGACTTGTTTCTTATTCTCTGGAATACAAGATACATAGCTTGTGTTTAATAAATCCTTTCTGATGGATAAATTCAGATGACTCTATCAATGTAGAACTATAGACTATTTGGCAGATTACATATACATTTAAGAGTACAGTTAGGGAGGTTGAAAAATCAATAGGAAAACTGGCACTGCCATTAGGAAATAAACAAACACATTTAAAACACTGCTAAGCTCTTTTCAGAATTGAGGACCAAAGCCTTAGTATCCTGGGAAATTATATTTTGGTTTATTTATCAAAGAGATTATATTATTGAGGATGCTGTCAAGATGTGGTTTGCTTAGCTTTTGTTTTGTTTTCTTTTGTTTTTCCTTCAAGGCCAGTTGATAAGACATGTATTCTATCTCTGGAAGTCTGAAAAAAAACAAAACAAAAATTTGCTATATATCTGTCTCAATTAAGGAGAAAACTTGAAATGACTTTGCTGCAATTAAAACCTGTGGTTCTTGAATTTTCCATGCCCAGATGGAAGTGGGAAAATAGAGAGCAAAGATCCTCTGTTCTTCCTCAGCTGGCCTTGGGATCCACTGTTCCTTTGTGCTGGTTTTTGTTCTCTTTAAACATTCAAAAATAATTTTAAAGTCCACTAGCTGAGAGTCTTACGTTAACTGGAGATTTTCACATTATTCTCCATGTCTTCTTTAATGTCACTAAGCAACCAGTGCCCCCAACACGACTCGACTCTTGAAGCACTTCCTTTTTACAACCTATATTGTACTCTTATTTGCTATATTGGTCAATTCCGAAATCTTGATCCCTACTTGGATCCCCCCTATCCTCCACAATGATTGTAGCATGGTCTACCTAGTGTCACAAAAGAATCTCAGAAAATGGCTACCCCGCCACATGAATCCTGAGAAAGAAATCCTCTGCCAAACGGATTAAAAGCACAGATGTCGGCTGATTTCTTGCTCTTAGCCAACACCAGGGAACACCTGCGAAGTTGGATTTTTTGTCAGCAATAAACTCAGGTCCACATTCCACCTCAGAATCCAGTTGCCTTCTGCTCATCTGCTCTATGTTGCTTAGCTCTTGATTTGTCATTTCTGAACCATCACGTCTTCTCCAAAGATATTGCCATCAATTGTACTTTGTCTAATGTCTAGCCTTTAAAATAATAATGCTAATAATTTTATTGATAAGAACTTTTTATCCAGATTTCCCAATTGCCTAAATATGCATTCCAAAGAATCAAAAAGCAATTATTTTCTCACATATAGCCTATTAAAAATTATTTTTAAAGATACACAGATTTTTAACTCTAACTCTCTCCTTATCTCTAATCTTAACACTAAACCCACAATAGTGGTTTATATAGGCGACAGTCTCCTTCACTTGGATAAGTGAAACTAACTCAAAATGTTAAGAGCCCTCTCTGTGGTATGAGCTGGGATACAGGTCAAATAACACAGACAAAGCTTTTTCTCACTTCTAGGACAATGTAGTTTATGAAGAAATTCTGTGGTGTTATGAAAAATTTAAAAAGCCCTACATTTTAATTTTGAACCACCTTTTTAACAATATTTTCTACATTTAAGAATAACTAGGACTCTCTCCATTACCTTTTTAATGTCTTCTCTTTTTTTTTAAATTTATTATGATAAGTTCATAAGAATGTGGAAAGTAATGCAGTTTCCTAATTATAAATATAGCCAGGTTTTACAGTTGAAGAATGTTTGAAACCAAATGATAATTATTTTTTGTTAGCTAATTTGTTTTAAAAACTTTTAACAGGTGTACTGGAGAAAAATAGGACTACAATGTATAAAATATATATTTGCTATTTCCTTCTGCAAACACCTTCATTACAATCATTGCAAACATGAAAAAGTCTTCACAGTGATGGATTAATTAATAAATAAATAGCTAAATGGCCAAAACAAAATAACCAGTAGGAGGAGAAATATATCTGATTTGTAAATTGGGCAGTAGTCTATGGATAAAAAAAGAGCTGACCATAATTAAGTGAGGTAACCATATATTTTAAGTCCATTTAATAATTATATTAGGAAATGTAATTTCCAAATGATAAATCTATTATCAAGTTCAAGTTCATGTTCAATTTAATTACCACAGTCCTAGTTTTAAGTGCTAATTCAATTTTTAAAAAGCATGTAAACCTGGGAAACCATATTCCAAAAGTATGACCAAATATAAACTTACAAAATAATGTAATTGAAAATTCTTGCCATCTCTTTCATTTCACTAAGATGACTCATAGAGCCTAAATGACTCAAACACATTCAAGGGGAGTGTATTTGTCAGCCAAAGGGGTGCTGATGCAAAATACCAGAAATTGATTGGTTTTCATAAAGGGTATTTATTTGGAGTAGCAGCTTACAGATGTCAGGCCATAAAGAATAAGTTACTTCCCTTACCAAAGTCTATTTGGAGAAAGATGGTTGCTGACATCTGTGACGGTTCCGGCTTCCTGGTTCCTACGTTCCTAGGGCTTGCTTTTCTCTGGGTTCAAGTTTCCTTCCTTCCTGGAGCTGGCTTCTCTTTCCTGTGCATGCTGACTTCCCAGGGCTCCAGTTTAAGTCTTCAGCATCAAACTCCAAAATCAAAACTCCAACATTAAAAGCCCCCTATTCTGTTCTTTGCCGTGCTTTTTATCCCACCAAGGGGTGGGGACTCGAGGGTGGGGACTCGATGCCCTAATCATAACTCAATCATGTCCAGGTACAGATCAGATTACAAGCATAATCCAATATTCTTTTTGGAATTCATCAATTATATCAACTGCTACAGGGAATTAGGGGGATTAGGATTACAAATTCACAAACTGTAGCTACCTAGTTGTCTTCTTTTCCTAATCTCAGCAGGCGAGACACTAGCAGAAACTAATATTGAAACTTATTTATAGCACTAGTAATAGTTCATTGAGTAGATTTTCCAGGCCAACTAATTTTTTAAAAATACTCAAATTTTAAATTAGGTTTGGCTAAAGCCAAAGAAATATATTTCTTTTCAAGGTCGCTCTTAACCTGATTCTTCAAAATCCACTAAATCTACATCTTTTTCTTGTAAAGTTTGCTGGGCTCAAAGTGCTGGAATTGCAGTAAGTTAAGTCTCTTTAACATAGATATTGATCTTATATTTTATCTTGTTAGCCTCCCCTTAAAACACTTTATCTGTTAGTTTCCAATTTCTTCCATTTCCTCCAGTCTTCCAACATATTCATAGTGTCTTCATTTCTAAATTAACTGCCCTTCTCTTCACATACCTCGAAGCACCTTGCCTTAAAGATGTGTATTATAGGTATATTTATATATTCAAATGTAAGATCTCTTTGCATAATGCTTGGGTTAACTTATTGAATGAAATGGCCAATTGCCAGAAGAATGGAAGAATGATTCTTAAGGTAAATGTGTTTGTTTTGGCATCAATGACATCATAATTAACATTACAAAATAAGGAAAGAAGTCGTATATTAATTATGAATTTATTATAAAATCTTTTTTTTAACCTGACAGCCAAATAAAATGTTTTTTTTTCCTATGCAAAATTTTTATTTTACTTAAATAGGGGTTAGGTTAAGAGTTAGCTCCATCACACATCTTTGGCATGAAAATGTTATTTTACCTTCTAGGTCCTATCCATCATTTTAAAAAACAAACTTACTACAACCTTTATTTTGGCTTATTTCCCAGGCTCATGTATACTCTCTACTTTGCTACAGTAATTACTTACGTTTTTTATTTGATGATTATCTCTGCCAACCCATTACTTATTGCTAATTCTGAAATGCTATGATATAATGCATACATGTCACTTTCCCCAAGGTCATTGCTATTATTGAATCCATTTGGTCAAGTATCCTATCTAGCAAATTGATGACATTGTAAACTGAAAATACTTTATATTATTAAAACTCTGTCTGAATAAGCTTTGATTCTCAATTTATACACCCTCTTTGAGAAATGTCATTGTTTTATATAACTAAGTTGTTGAGAAATTTAATTATTTTGAAGCCTACTTAATTAAGAACAAAATAAAAATAATTTTGCCATAAAGTCATAGTTATGTTTTCCTAATATTTTTGTTCATTACATTATAAGTTATTGTATATATCCCACTTCTTTTTTCTTAATTTAAGCAAAGCAATAATTGTACATCTTTACCATGATTACATTATTATGCTTTATGCACTCTTGTTTTTCTTCAACTTCCCATTTAGTCGTCTAAAGATCCAATGGTCCAATTATAA
This sequence comes from Dasypus novemcinctus, assembly GCF_030445035.2. Lineage (NCBI taxonomy): Eukaryota > Metazoa > Chordata > Mammalia > Cingulata > Dasypodidae > Dasypus > Dasypus novemcinctus. Next base: position 126,370,351 of record NC_080676.1, read on the forward strand.
AGCTTTCCCCTGAGGCAAGCTAATTAAGTTTTCTTTTATTTTATATACAAACTCTCAAGTAATTATAACTTGTTACTCTATATAGAGGGCTATTTTGGCTGACCCGTTATCAAGATTGGATGTCCTGGGGGGAACATGAAAATGCTCCTACCCACCACATCCCAGTCCACAGTTTGTGAATATCAAGCCATGGCCCTATTTGCAATGTAGTGTTTTGTTGTTTGTTAATTTATCTGAAGGTGAAAAGATGGTTCATAAGCCCTTGGGAAAAAACAATAAGAAAGATAAGGACAAACAATGATGAGGGACAATTGCCAGAAAGCTACAGGTTCCAGGAAAAAGCAAGACTCCCAATACCTTGATGTTGGACTTCCAACCTGCAAACCCAGGAGACGATAAATTTCTGTTGCTTAAGCCACCCCATTGTGTGGTAAATTAAGCAGGGAGAAGAGAGGCCTGTAGCCATGATGCTATGAGCTGAAAAGCTCACAACATGTGAGGATTAACTCACTTAGGCTCACATTATTTCTAATAAATTAACTAAATTTAATTCAATAGTGTCCTTTCTTTGTACCTTAAAATGAATAGTTGATTGATAAAATTGAAACGTATTTGTACCTACTCTACTATAACTAGCTTTATCTACTTAACAATACCTTATGGAAAAGTCTATATTTAATGCTAGCTTTTAATAGCATTCTTTTTAATGGCTGTTTGATATGCCAGGTTTCAGATTTACCACATTTTTTAGTTTCTCACTTTCTTTGGACATTTTCATTTTTGTAGTTTTTGTCAAATAAAAGAATACTGCAATAAACATCCTTGTATCCTATATTCCCACCAACTATGTTTTTGTTTCTAAGAGTGATAGTTTCTTATGAATGAGTGTGTATTGTTAAAGGATATTTGTAGTTTTATATGCTCTGAATGACTGACGACTTGTTTCCAGACCCTAACTATTGCCATTAGCAACAACTATATAAGGGTATTTTTTTAAGCCCTGATAGAAGTAGGATGTATTGGATCTTTTTTCATTCCCAGAGAAAGACAAAATATTATTAATAATGAAATTGAACATAGTTTTCCACATATTTATTGGGAATGTTGATTTAATTTTCTGTAAAAAACATCTTCATAAGCACTATGTTTTTATTTGATTGATCTCTCTCATCAATTTATAAAAACCTTTGTTTACTATAAGTATTAACCTTCTCTCTCAATATTTGCATAGATTCTTCAAATTATACATGTAAAATACATTTTATACTACTGGATTTAAGACAAATCCTGAAACATTTCAACTCAATTACAGGAAAACAAATAAGATATTTTCTTATAGCTATGATCAATCTAATTAGATTTCAGTGTGGATATGTATAATTAATTATATCATAATTTACTTATGTCCTTCTAGCAAATTGTCAGATAAACTGAGCCACAACTGACCATTACTGCATGATTCTCCTTCCCCTGTCTTTATCAGGCAAAAGGTAAACAACAACAATAGAAACTTCAGCAAACAGAATATTCCATTTTTGGTTATATGTCAAATTTACAGTGCTGAAACTATTATCAAATTTTCTGTATTAATCAGCCAAAGGGGTGCTGAAGCAAAATACTGGAAGTCTGTTGGCTTTTAGAAAGGGTATTTATTTGGGATCGGGCTTACAGATACCAGATCATAAAGCATAAATTACTTCCCTCACCAAAGTCTATTTCCAAATGTTGGAGCAAGATAGCTACCAACATCTGCAAGGGTTCAGGTTTCCTGGATTTCTCTCTTCCCAGGACTTGCTTTTCTCCAGACTCTGGTTCCTCTCTTCCTGGAGATTGCATCCCTTTCCTCTGTGTGCTTACTTCCCAGGGCTCTAGCCCAAGACTCCAGCATCAAATTCCAACATCAAAATTCCAACATCAAAATCTCCAATTCTGTCCTTTGTCATCCTACTGATGTGGCCCAATCAAAACCCTAATCATAATTTAATCATGCCTAGGTACAAATCAGTTTACAAACATAAGCCATTATCTATTTTTGGAACTCATAACTATATCAACCTGCTATACCTTCTAAAGTGCTGGATAAAACAGTTCAAATAAAGCATTTAAAATTAATTGGTGAACTGGCAAGAAATGAGGGGAATTCTTAGAGCCCTAACATGGTAAGAAAGCCCAAAGGCAGAGAGAGAGTGTTGCAGCAGAGAGAAGTTGGGGGATCATGGTATTGAAGGCCAGGATGTGAGAAAACTCTCAGAAGGAAGATTTATTTCAACCATCCAGGCCCAGCAGACTCCTGTCCAAAAAACAGAACCCAGAATAGGATTTTTGGGTCCCCTTTAAAACAGAGGATATAGGAATGGTGAATCAAATGATGCTTTTATGCAAAAAGGACTTTCTTGGTAGTTTCTTAGAGTTTTAAATGTTTGTCTGAGTACCAGCTAGGTTTTGAATGAACATATGCCCCACATTCCAGGTAAACTTGAATTAAAATATCCCCCACATTCCATCTGGATGTAAGTTCAAACTCACATTCAGTCTGCATCCTCCCTATAGGGCCTGTATCACTTAATTGGCTTCCCAGGAACTAGATATACTTGGATATAGAATAAGATAAGTTTGAATTCATGCACAGGCCATATTAATAGTGCTCAAGAGCACCTGTCAATCCCAGTAACCTAAACTTTGTATTTACTGGGTTGTTTCTGAGGAAAGGACAGAGCGATCAACACAAAAGGTGGGATATTATCTTAGAGGCCCCTGAGTAAGAAGCAAAATTCTAAATTTGATGTTAACAGATTAAAATAGAAAAAATAATACTATGTCAAGGGAGAAGGTAAGAAGCGTAAGGAAACTTAACTGGGCCTTGGATCAAAGGGGTTGGGGGAGAAAACCTCCCTTTGAGCATCTCATGCAAAAAGTAACGACCATGAGGAAAGTAAAAATCTGTGTTTGTAGTCAGAATTTCTCTTACCAAATTATGTGATCAGGTTATTCATATCTCACATAAGAAAAATACCATTTTTTCTCTCTTACAGAGTTATTTATTTTGAGCTACAAGAAAGATATTATATATGAAAGCCCTGAAAATATAACAAACTATTCAAATGTAAAATTCCTTGTGTATTCTCACATACACCTTTATTTTGGAATGTGAGGATATTTATTTTTAACCCATGATAAATTTTCTATAGTTAGGCCCATAGTTCTGCACCTTTTATTTTTATATAATTACCGATTTACAAAAAATGTGTAAAAGAAGCACAAAGAATACTGTTACATCGTTTACTAGGATTCATCATTTGTTAACATTTTACTCCATTTACTGTCTCTTTCTCTCCCTCTTTCTCCTCTTGATTTTGATTTATGTGTGTATGTGTAGCAGTTTGATATAAATTGTGAATTCCAAAAAGGAAGGATTATGTTTGAAATTTGGTCTGTTCCTCCAGATGTGATCCCCTTTGATGGGATTGGATTCACCTGGGGTGTCGTCGATTAAATTACCTGTTAAGATTAGGGTTTTGATTCCACCATATCAATAGGATGTGACTGAGGGTTGAGTCCCCACTTCCTTGGTGGGCTGATATAAAACAGACACTCAGAAGAAGATACCAGGAAGAGAGAGAGCGCCATAGATATGGAAAAGGAGAGAACTTGGTCATTTCGGTCCTGGCTGACATGTGACAGAAAGGAGAAGGCTCAAACAGCTAAAGTCCCAGGAAGAGTGATAAGCCATTTGCTTAATAGTTTGCAGCTGAGAGGCCTGGAAAGAAACCAGCCCTTTGCCAGCCTGTAACTAAGAAAGAGGAAGGCTGAACACCCACAGAGATGGCCTACCAACTTGCTTTAAAAAGTGGCAGCTGATCTTGACCAGAGAGAATCTCTTACAGTACCTTATTTTTCCTCCTCCCCCCACTTTGCTGTTTGCTGTCTGTGTCCATTCATTGTGTGATCCTCTGTGTCTGTTTCTTTTTGGTCTTCTCTTCTCATTTCCCCTCTAGGCTTCATCAGGACTCGATCCTGGGGACCCCCAATATGGGAGATGTGCCACCTCAGTTCCTGGTTTCTTGTGTCACCTCAGTTCCTGGTTTCTGCTGCTTCTCGCCTTCACTCGCCCCTGCATCTCTCTTTTTATTGCTTCATCATCTTGCTGCATCACTCCCAGAGCGGGTGTGACTCACCTTTCACCAGGAGGCCTTGGGGATAGAACCCCGGCCCTCGCATATGATAGACAGAAGCCCAGTCACTTGAGTCACATTCACCTCCCCTCTAATAGTACCTTGAGTTGGATTCCTAGGGCCTTGTAATTGTACACTTTTACCCCAAATAAATACCCTTTATAAAAGGCAACAGATTTCTGGTACTTTGCATCAGTACCCCTTTGGCTGACTAATACAGTGTATATGTATGTGTATGTATATATATAATTATTTTAGAGTAATTTGCAGACATGGCTCTTTATACTGTTGTAGAAGTTGAGAGAGGTTCAATTATTTGCGTATAGAAAGGCCAGGACTCAGGAATGATTTTGAGAAGGAAAAATGATTTCTTGATGGCCTGCCAGACTCGGGACCTTTCTGTTTCAAACCCAAGCCTCAAACAAGATTTTCAAGTTCCTTTTGTACAGGGTGAGGAGTCAAATGGTGCTTTTATCAAAGAAAACTGCTTTCTTTGTTAGTTAAGTCTTTGCCTGTGTACAAGATAGGTTTTGAATTAATGTATCACCCACATCTCAGGTGAGCTTGAATTAACATCTTGCCCACATTCCATCTGGATGCAACCTTGAATACACATTTAGTCTTACATCCTTTCTGAACATTCAAAGCCCATATCACTTAACTGGATTTCTAGAGACTAGGCACACTTGGATACAGAATTAGATGATTTTGAATTTATGCACAGGCTATATTACATTTCCCATTCAAGGCCAAGTCCAAGTTCCCTTAAGCTCCAGCATCACCACCATCAGAGTTTCCCTAGACTGACTGGTATGTATATAGAGTTTGCATTGCTAAATTGCCTCCCAGGAGTGGAGTCGTTGCCATGGTCACCAGGGGCAGGACTGCAGCCTTTCGTTGTCCCACATCCACAAATCAGGACACAGACCGCTTAGGCTATTTACAAAGGGACAAACAGCCTCCCACCCATAGCCCACATCAATACCTGAATATCTCAGTATGTACTTCCTTTGAACAAGGGAACAATATTATTTTACATCACCAGGGTTCTATGATTTAAATCAGGAAATTTAGGGAAGCAGACTTGGCCCAATGGATAGGGCATCCACCTACCACATGGAAGGTCCACAGTTCAAACCCCAGGCCTCCTTGACCCATGTGAAGCTGGTCCATGCGTAGTGCTGATGTGTGCAAGGTGTGCCCTGCCACCGTGGGGTGTCCCCCATGTAGGGGAGCCCCACGCACAAGGAGTGTGCCCCATAAGGAGAGCCACCCAGTCCATAAGAAAGTGCAGCCTGTCCAAGAACAGCACTGCATACACGGAGAGCTGACACAAGATGATGCAACAAAAAGAAACACAGATTCCCAGTGCCGCTGATAAGAATGGAAGTGGTCACAGAGAGCAGACAACTGGGGAGGGAGGAGAAATATAAATAAAAAATAAATCTAAAAAAAAAAAATCAGGAAATTTAACCTTAACACAGTGCTATTATCTAATCCACAACTCACACTCCAATTTCATCAATTTTCTTTAACAGTTATTTTTTTTCTAGTCTGGGATGCAGACTAGGATAACACTGCTTTGAAGAACCATGTTGCTGTAGTTTCCTTTAAACTGTATTGTGATTTTTTCTTTTTCTTTTTGAAGAAACTTTAGATTACATAAATGTTACATCTAAAATATAAGGGATTCCTATAAAGCCTATCCGCTCACCTCCCACACTGCCCCACGTTAACAACATCTTTCTTTAGTGTGGTACATTTGTTACAATTGATGAACACATATGGAAATTTTTTGCTACTAATCATAGTCTATAGTTTACATTATGGTTTACACTTTACAATGCACAATTTTATAGGTTTTGTCAAAATGTATAATGACCTGTATTTGTCATTGCAGTGTCATGCAAAACTATTTCCATGTCCCAGATATTCTCCATGTTACACCTATTTTTCCCTCTCCCTACCCTCAGTACCTCTGGTGACCACTGCCTTTATATCAATGTTACAAGTTCTTCCATTACTAGAATAATAACAAGTCTACTTTAGCCCATAATTGCATTCCCCCTTATGTTTGTTCATTTCTCAATCTCAAGGATTTGGGGATGGGGATGCCTACCATGCTTCTGATTGAGAGGGGGCTTAGATCCCATGTGGCAGCTGTATGCGATATTGTTTGCAGTTGCAAATAATCTCTGGTGTTTGGGGGATGGCATTGTCCATCATCATCATTTTGTTAGTTTTTCTGGGCAAGTCCAATGAACTGGAGAGAAGGTGTTGGCTGCAACTCTGAGGAGATTCAGGGTTCAACCAAAATATGAAGAGATGGACGTTTCAAGTCTCTGGACACATATTTAGCAGGAATAGTGCTAATTGTGGGTTCTAATAAAAGGGGCATAAGAACCACTGGTGGAAAATTATAAATGAGTCCAATTACGTCATTTATTTACTTACTTACTTACTTTACACGAGAGTACGGCCATTTTGTAGAAAATACCTAAACTTGAGTTTGTCTTATGTTTTCTCATGATTAGATTCAGGTTATACATTTTAGAAGGAATACCACTGAAGGGATATTATGTCTTTCTCAGTATATCTCAGCAAGAGGCCTATTATCTTGACTTGTTCCTATATGGGTAATGGTAACTTTAGTCACTTAGATAAAGTAGCATCTGACAAATAAATGATTTTTGAGGAGATACTTTGATAACTGTCAAAATATCCTAGTCTTCCTCCTATATTTTCACCTATTAGTATTTGTATCTGGTACTGATTCTGGCCAGCATCAATCATTACTCTGACGAAAATAAAAGGGCATTTTCTAACTCTATCACTGTATTTAAATTCATTAGTTATCAGGCTACTATAATATAGTTTTACTTATGTCCCTATTTATTCAGTCATCCATTGATTCATTGGTTCATTTCTTTGGTTATGTCCATATAGACTAACGGATTCTTATTTTATTCAATGAGTTATAACAAATTACTACTATTATTTTATTACTTAAATTGACCTATATTTGGCCATTGAGAGCTCAGTCAAGTGGATCACAGTATATTAATATTTTGACATGTTTCTAGCACTTTTTGAGCACCTATTACTTTCTGGCATATTTCTTGCTATGTTACAGGCTTAAGTCATATTTTTCCTCCTCCTTCCCAAGAAGCCCTCATTCCTTAAGTGAGCATTAGATGTACTATTAGTGTGTCATTTCTTCTGGGTTCTTTTATAGGACAGAGCTAGGAAATTATCCCTTCCCATATATCTATATATCTATATCTATCTCTATCTCTATCTCTAATCTATCTACATCTATATTTTAGATAGATTTAAATATAAATGCTATATATAAAGATCACTATGTACTATATGAGTTTATAAGCTCATCTTGATATCTTACATTCCAATCCAATGGCACAGGACTCTTTCTAGCCTTTCCTCTTTGCAACTCCCTTCTTCAACAGTACCTGATTTCCCAATAGTCTCAGTATGTTTTATGTATGGACTTAATTCTAGACTACATAAAAAATAATTTTAGTATTGCTAATCCTACCTACTGCAAATAAAATAATGTGTTAAAAAAAACTTAGATATTATTTTGTCCCCATAAATGAGGTGAGGAGTCATTGGAAATATAATTAAGTATTGCTGTTTGTATATCATTTTTGTTTATTTTATTTTATTTCTTGGATAGTAAGATATTAATATATCTCCAAAAGTTAAAACTATACGAAGAGTCATGTTTAGTGACCTGTCACTACCACATTTCATCTGCCCTGTTCTCCTTCAAACCAGGCAGCTAACCAACATCTTTTCTTATGTTCAAGGACCATTTTCATAACCTTTGATGAATTAACTGATCATGTCTTTTGTCCATTTTTCTCTCATATTTTTTATTTTTCCCTCAATTTTTAAGAGTACTTTATATACTGGAAATAGGTCATTTATCAGTTGTATATACTGTAAATTTTAGCTTTTGTTTATGGTGCTATTTTGCAATGAACAAGTTTATTATTATCATTAATAGTTTTATTATTTAAAATATCAATATTACTTTTCTTGAATCTGGATTTTGACTCCTAATTTAATACATTTTCAATATACAGGCTTTTGAGAAATTTTTCCACTTTTTTTCTAGTACCTATATGGTTTCATTCTTTATATTTCGATTTCTGATCATCTTGAAGTTTATTTCTAAGGTATAGTGGGAGATACAATTCTAGTTTTAACTTTTCCTAAATGGCTACTCAGTTTTCACAGCACCATTTCTTAGAATATTCATTTTTTGCTCTAATGATTGAAATGCTTCTTCGATTATGTGCTGAATTTCCTTAAGTGTGTGATTATGTTTCTTGACTTGTAAATAGCATAATATTTTAATAACACAGGTTATATACTATGTTCTAGTATCTTGTTGGCAATCCTCTTTTTCAGTGCTTTCCTAGCTAGTCTTCCATGTTTATTTGTCTATCTCACAAAACCCATGGAAGAGATGATTCAATATAATGGAACTGATGAGGCCCCAAAGCCTATGGAAGTTATATTTAGTTTTGGAGTAACTGAAAATACGTTTAGGAAAAAGTCCAGGCATCTGCTGATATAGAAGCCTGATGTTGTTGAACAGGAAAAAGGAATATGATTGGTAATTAATGTTTCAGAATTATGTTGCTGCAGTCTAAAATTTTCTCTGCCGGTGAACTTGCACACATATATAATTACCACTTTCTTCAGTCTCCTTTGCTAAAACTTAGCAGCTGAAAGTGAATGACAGCAGTGAACAAAGTTCCTACTGAGGCCACTTATTGAGTTTAAAGCTGGGATGCAAGTCATTCATTAAGACTTAAGTTTACGCAGGGACAAGAAAAAAATGGAAACTTTTCTCTCATCATGTAAGCTAAAACATGGTAAGCAACACAATTACCTATAGCAAAAGTCTCAGTTCAAAACACTGGTTTTCTCTTTCTGCTGAGATATGAGATGGGGAAAACATATAGCCCAGGTTTTGTTTCAGGTCAAGCTCTAATCTGTCAACAAGTCTCTGGTAAATGAAAATTTATAATTAAAATGCAAAAAAGGTGTATGGTAAGGAGCCAAGCAATTCAAATATTTCCTGATATGAGCAAAATTCCTTGTTAAGACCTTAGAGATGAGGATGGCAGGTTCTTCCTTCTTCTTTCAATAAATTCTACCTGACATATTGAGTCTCTAATCTGTCAAAAGCTCTTTAGGATACCCATCACATCTGCAAAGTTACTGGCTTTGGAGAGAGAGAGAGAGGGAAAGGGAAAGGGAGAGAAAGAGAGAAAACATCCCTTCAGAGGAGTTGCAGGAGACTTTGTATTCTGATTTATCTGCCAGGGGGGCTGGCAGATAGAAGCACTAGGACTTGTGGAAGCCCAGGCACTACTATCTAAGAACCTTCAATAAATCTACTAACGATAAACAAAGTTGTAGAGTGCAAAGAGTGGAAAAAGAATCCAAAAAAAGAGAGGAGGAAATGGTTGAACTCTTAGGAATGAGAAATCTGGCATTAGTTGCTGCTTCAGCTGTCATTCCTTTAGCAGCTGACCGTGCAGGTGACTCAGTTAATCCTGCAGCTCTTTGGTTTGGCTTAGCCTTGGCAGGCCTGGCTTCTTCCAAGGCAAGAAACTCTCCTTGGCTTGAGTATGTCGGACACTCGATAATTGCTCTGCTTGACAAAGAGGAGGCTCATATTCCAGGTGTGCCTCAGGGATAAGTATTACTCCTGACCCAGGTCTCTTCATCTGCAACATTGCAGGCTGGTAGGGACAGGGGTCCAAGGAAAGCACATGGCTCAGACTATACTCAGAGATGTTGGGCAGGACGTCAAAAGATGCCTGCAGACATGGCTTTAGGACAGGTGGGATCAATTCATATGCTAGAACAGGATAGCCACCAGTTTTTGTCCACAATTTTTCTGACAATGACTGCTCTTTTTAATTTTTTTTCTTTATTAGAGAAGTTGTAGGTATACAGAACAATCATGCATAAAATGCAGGATTTCCATACAAACCACCAATACCTTGCATTGGTGAGGTTATCACATGTATCAGGACTTTATTTTTTTTTAAGGATGAATAATGTTCCATTGTATGTACATACCACATTTAATTTCTATATTTGTAGTCTGATAAACACTTGGATTGCTTCCATTTTTTGACGACTGTGAATAATTCCAGTATGAACATCAGCATGCAAATATCTGTTTGAGTCCCTGCTTTAATTCTTTGGTTATATACCTATATATACTTAGCTTTTATACTTAGCTTTCTGAGGAACTGTCAATCTGTTTTCCAGTTTCTGCACCATTTTCCATTGCCACCTGCAATATATGAGTGTTCCTATTTCTCCAGATCTTCTACAACACTGAATATTTTCCATTTTTTAATAGCTGCCATGTTAATTGGTGTGAAATGGTATCTCATTGTGATTTTTACTTGCTTTTTCTCTGATGGTTAATGATACTGTTGTGGAATTTAAGAGAAGTTCAATTATTTGAGAATAGAGAGGCCAGGACTCAGGAATGATTTTGAGAAGGAAAAATGGTTTATTGACGGCCGGCCGGACTCGGGAGCTTTCTGTTTGAATCCCGAGCCCCGAACAAGATTTTCAAACGTCTTTTATACAGAGAGGAAAGGCCAAATGGCCCCTTTGTTTCAGTTCTCAATAGGCTTCAATTAGCATATATCTCTTTCACATCTTAGGTAAGCTTTTAGCAAGGACTCCAGACATTTTAGATAAGCCTTGGTTTTTGCATTTCCCCTAAATACTTAAAGTTTATAGCCCTTGCTTTGTTAAACATTTCCTGGGACTGGAGCCTGCTGGTCCCTAAGAGCAGGACTGCAGCCTCTTACCGTTTCACACCCACAAGTCAAACAACTTCGTTATCTCTGAAGAGACAAAGAGCCTTCCACCCATAGCCCACATCATTCCCCCCCTTTGTCAAAGTTTACTTGCTAAGCTTTGGCATAATTATTGTTGTAGCTATGAGGTGGATGACTGTTTGTTGTCTTGACTGATTATTTATCAGTCTTTAGTACAGCATCAAGGACCGTTTTTAGAAGTTTAGAACTTTTCATTCTGGACAGCAGAATCTTGGGCAGGGGCCTCCCGCAGTTATTCTGCTGCCACTGGCACTCACGTGGATTTCCAGTCAGGTTCCAGATCCATCTATTACTTTTATTTTACTCTTAAAGAGTTTACACCTTTAATTTAAAAGGGGTGCTGAAGGGAGACGATCTCTTTTCTGTAACTGCTTCCTGCTGGCCATGGGCTGTAGTCATTGCCTAATAAGGTGTAAAAACTCTTTAATTTATTCTAACTGGAGGAAGATGGATCTGGCATTCTGTACGAAGTTGGATGAAGTTTTCATATGGTTAATAAGATGTTCACTCTGAAAGAAACAAACTTAATTAAAAATTTGGAATACCCGTTTTTAAAAGAGGACACATTGGATTACAGAGATAGACAAGATTAGATGCCTATAAAGATGGCATTCCTTAAAAGCTGGTGGGAACAGCATATATATTCTTTTTTAAGTTATCCATCTTTAGAGAGAAATTGCAACAGACACTTAGCTTTGTCTGAAGACACATTCCAAGCTGTTCAATGATTGACACTCATTCGCTCTGTCAGATGCTCCTGGTGAACTGGCACTCCTTGGGCAACTGGCTTCACTCAGGATTAGAACACTAATTTGGAAATACTCTTAGTTTTCACCTGTGGGAGTGATCAGAACTACAGAATAAAGATTTTTACACCTTGGTTTTCATTGTACAATTTCTAGCAATTTTGACTTGTTCAATAGGTGACTCACCATCAGCAAGCAAGCCTCACTTTTGCTAACTGAGACTGGCTGAGACTGCCACCTTATTCTATAGACATGTTATTAACTGTTTAGAAAATGATTTTACCAGGAATTTAACATGTCTAATATACTTCTGCACTTGATCCAAAATAGAAAAGATAACATTACAATTATTAGGCATATATTTAGTACAGGATAAAAGTACAGCACTTAATATTAACTAATGTATTACTTAATGCATAAGGATTCAGAGTTGCCATTATTAGTTTTGAGTTTCAGGTTTGTAATACTTTACATGTTATCTCTCCATGAGAGCAGGCCATAATGCCAATTGTGTTTAAGTTTTACTTACAGTCTCCTGGTATCATGGCTCCACTTAGCATGTTCTTCAACGCAGTGAGCAAGTTGCAGCATCCTTCCAGTATTCCAGAGATTTTCCAGTATTCCACTAGCCTGGTGCATAGTGCTCTCTGGCACCATGGAACAGTGCCAGTCTGGAGGCGATATCCATTGTACACTTGGCTGTACCGAGTCATTATTGGCTGCAGGAGCTTGAAACTGCAATATAGTTTCCATCAACTTCAGGAGCAGAACCAGAGACTGATATAGCACATATTTTTAATTGAGGGGTCCAGTGACCAGCCTAGCCAATAACTCACATGGAGAGGCCACCTGTAATGTATATAAGGCCTGGCTCGAATGCACAAGAGTTTGACAATGTTAAAGTTTATTCCTTGTTTTATATATATTTTAAACAACTTAACGCAATACATATATCAAATGACTATTTACTTACACAATTTTACTATGAAGATAACAGTAGGTGCTTTACTTTAGTAATAGAGGAAAAATATTATTTTTCATTGTTAGAATGAAAACAGAATATTTCCAATAGAATCAAGACAACCTTTTATTACCATTTACTTAAATGTGTATTTTGCAGTGGCCTTCAGACAGGTTTATTATCATGAAGTTATTTCTGCTACCAATACCAATCTAAGTTTCTTTAGTTAACAATGACTTCTACAACTAGAACTATTTAAACATTTTCAGTTTGGAAGATGTTTTACAAACTCTTTATAATTGACTATAACCGCATTGACTAGACACCTCATGTTTAAATAAACTTACTAAATTACAATTACCAATGAAAGAAATTTACTCTCTATTTAAGAGAGCATATCTACAATCTTTTCCCTTTAGCCTAATTTCACCAATGTGAACTTACAATTTTCACTTACAATTTTCATTACTGTAAAGATTTTGTACATATGTTAATTTAGTTTATAAATTAACTATGGGAGATTACACTCAAGTTAAATAAAATTGAAACCATAATAGTTTATGCAAGGAATGTTCTCTTTTTCCCTTACAGGAAGCTAAAAACTTCTTTTCTTTAAGTTATGAAAATTATTAATTTAAAAGCATAACTGACTACCAGGTTTTAAAACACATGCATACTGACTTCCAGGTTTCAAAACACATTACACAATTACTTAATTTTTTAAAATCATAACCCAGGAAAGATCTCTCCATAGTTTTTATGGACTTTCCTTTACTTACTGAAATTTGTTAATAGAGCCACTAATTACCTTATTTTGTTGGAAAGAAATCTTCTGGAAGAAAATAAGGCTCACCAGATTGTGGAGAAGAAAATACTTTATTCTCAATCTTGCAAGAAGGGGCGCAGAGCCAGATATGGCTGTTGCCCCGAACAAAGAAAAATGACACAATTTATACCCCTAAGCCTAGCATGCAAGCTCTTCCTGTTTTTCCATAGATTGGATACTTCAGAAGTTACAGCTTATCTGAGATTTAACTTTCCCACGCAAAAGTTTGATTTAACTGCTTCTTCTATCACATTCCAACCATTTTAGTTTTTACCTGCTCCCCCCCTTTGTCAAATAAGGAATAGAATTTAGTGCTGAAATGGCACCGACTTAGTTAGCTCCTTCTTGGGCATCCTTCCACTGCCCATAGGACTGGCCTAAACTGGTCTCCTCCACTGCGGTCCAACCCAGGAGTGGGAGACTGAGGCAGCAGGCCGCCGGGTTACATCAACATTTTTCTTCTGTGAAAATTAACCTAATCTTTGTTTTGTTTTTTTTTCCAATTTATGGCTGACAAAGGTTTAAACTGGGAAATTACCAGGCAAACTGATTCTTAATTCCCTAGCCTAGTAGATAGGTTTAATCTGCCACACCTAGTCTTGCCTTAAAAGCTCTTGCAAAGAGGAGGCCCTTTCCCAATTGTTTCCATAATCAGATTTCTATGACTTTTTCATCCTGCTTAGTTCAATTTGGGCTTTAAGAATATTTATAAATATAACTGCATATTTAATTTTTAACAATTTGAATAGACCTCTTTTAAGAATTTTTATTTGTTAATTTGATATTATCCTGATGTATGAAGACATACATTGAGCTTTTTTTTTAAAAAATGGGCAGACACAAAGAGTTAGACACAAACACAACTCATTGATATTACTTGTAATTTGCATTATTTTATATACTGTTTAACTTAATTAATTAGGGGTCCAGATATATATATTACTTATATAACTGCATATTTAACCTCAACAATTTGAGCAAATAGGCAGACATGAATAGTTTGACACAACAACATGACTTTAGTTACTTTAAACTTTTCAAAGACTTCCGAAACTCCTCTTAATTTGCACTATGACCATGCAGTTCACCACAAGAATTTTCTTTCTTACTTAATGGATTGTAATAACCAAAATGTTTTCAATGCCTTAGCACCATTGTTTTAGAACTTTATATTTTACCTTGAAATTAGCAGAATTTTGGATAAGCAACAAGATTAGTTTTATATATATTTACTGAGGCTATTTGAAGCCTCAGGGAGACAGACTGCTTTCTCTCATGAATTGCCACTCTTAGGAACACTGACTGTCAAGGCAGGAGACTTCTCCCCCTCCACCCCCCTTTTGGTTTTGGAGATAATAAAACTCCAGTGGTCATTTAACCTTATTCTATCAGGCAGCAATTTATTTAGTTTACACTTGAATTCATGAGAGAAAGGGTTACTAATACCAGAAGAGGAGACAGTGATGTCCCAGCTCTTCTCAATTATGAAATAACCACAGGCAAAGGCAAAGGGCGAGGTTAGGCCTGAAGCAACCATAAACAAAGGAAAGGTTAGTGTAGAATTTACACTTAAATAATAGTTTCAGGCTAAATTCACCCAGCTATAATCTCAGTTATTGTCTTTCCACTGTTTTACAATATAAATGCATTTATAAATGATTTTAACTCTTAGTTACAGTTTTATTAATTTTTTAAAACCTATTAATTTTATAACACCTTTAAATACCTTTCATTCAACTTATAACATATTAAATGAACTTAACCATTACTTTAATTTTTCCTTTAAAGTGAAAGAATAAATCTCTTGCAGTTAGTTTGAAATAAAAGGCTACTTTTCAGGATTTGATTTCTAGAACATAAAATGTTCTTTTAAAAGAGGTAAGACTCTTCTTCAAACATTGAGGATATGATGAGGTTAAAGCACAAGAAGCTATTGATAAAATATTTTCTTTGTATATTGATCTTACTCAATTTAATCATAAAAATTTCCCTTCCACAAACCTTCTACACTTTCAGTATTCATTCAGGTTCTGTCCCACACTCTACTCTTTCCAATAATCAATCATTTTATCTTAGGACAAAATCATCTTCTGTTGCCTTAACAATAAAAACACACTCCATATATCCCACATACTAAGTTACCAGGCAAACTTCTTGCAACATATAATTGCCATTAATACTAAACAAGTTTGTTAAAATAATGAACTTTTCTTCACTTTAAATACTTAGTAGCATGTAATACCAGAAACAGTTTTTTTGGAAGCAAGTTGGCAGGGGAGATTGGCTGCCGAATAAGTTTGTTATAAAATTGCCTTTTATTATTATTATTATCAATTCAGTTTTGTTAAATAATGACTTTCTGCAATTAGCCACTTAAATACCTTAAACAATGCTTTGTAAAACTTTTATAATTATTTATACCCTTAATACAAAGTTTACCTTCACAGAACACATTCTCTTACTTAAGGTTACTACAATACCTTCTAAGAACCTGAGCAGAATGCAAACGTATTTTGGCTTTGACACCCTAAGGAGGGAACTTTACTGCATTTATTCTGATTCTGCTTTTCACCTCCTTCACTTCCCCCCCTTCCAGGCAGTCGGGTGCACAACAAACAGGAATGCGGCTTATGAATAGAAGGGTGGACTCACTGGAAAGGGGCAAGCCGCTCCCCCCTTTCCAGCTTTCAGCCAAAATGGGCAGACAGAACCTACTCAAATTTGGCAACTCTCCCAGGAACCCAGCCGCCCTGACTGGGACATTCCCAACAGACTTGGGTGCTTGGCGCGGACACAGATGGCCTCCAAGCCCCGGCAAAGGGCCAGACCAGAGACAAGACACCAGAACATGCACAAACATCTAGACTCCTCAGCTTTTGCCCCAGAATCATTTCACCCCCTTGCCAATGGCAAGGGAGGGCTCCAGCTCAGCTGTAATTCTACTTCATGTAAGGACACAACTCCAACACTAACATTGAGCTGACACAGACAGAAGCACAAAGGTCACTAATCTGACTCACAAGTTTATATATTTATTTTCACCACGGCTGCCCCCACAGCCATCACAAACCTCAGAACACTTAACATTTGGTATAAAGCAAATTCATTCACAAATTAGCACCATAACAAAAGATTTCAGCTAGACTTTTCCACTGTTTAAACTTTACACCCAGACCAAGCTCCACCAGAAAAGCCGATCCATTTTCCTGTAACCAAGTTTTGTTTTCCTTAATCTAGACCAATTTCCAGGATATTAGGACTCGAACCTATAAATACCCTTCCTATTAAAATCGAGACTCCACTCCTTTAGTGGATATAAGACCAGTACCAGATTCTAACATGCAGTTAGACAAACCCAAAACACCAGGGCTTTTCCCCGGTTTTCCTCCTTTTCCCAAGCCTAGAGAGAACGGCTTCCCCCCAGCCTTCTGGGGCTACTAGGGTTCTCTCGGGAGGTGATCAGCCTCCCCTTCCTAGCAATTAAAGCTAGGGCCTTCCAGACTCTGCTCACCCGGGGAGTCTTACCTTCTTCCCTGTTCGGAGCTCTTTTTCGTTCCCAGAATCCTTCTCTTCAGACCTTCCATTGCCCCTTGATTTTGTCGGGAAGATTCTGGTGGAGCCCACATCTTTTCTGGATTAAATTTAATCCAGGGGCGCCCAGATTTGGGGTTCACCCGAGTCCTCCCGGCTTCCTCGGGGATTTGGAAGGGGCAGCAAAATGCTACCGTCTCTGGCCTTCATTTATTATCCCTTCGTGGTTGCCATTAATGTTGTGGAATTTAAGAGAAGTTCAATTATTTGAGAATAGAGAGGCCAGGACTCAGGAATGATTTTGAGAAGGAAAAATGGTTTATTGACGGCCGGCCGGACTCGGGAGCTTTCTGTTTGAATCCCGAGCCCCGAACAAGATTTTCAAACGTCTTTTATACAGAGAGGAAAGGCCAAATGGTCCCTTTGTTTCAGTTCTCAATAGGCTTCAATTAGCATATATCTCTTTCACATCTTAGGTAAGCTTTTAGCAAGGACTCCAGACATTTTAGATAAGCCTTGGTTTTTGCATTTCCCCTAAATACTTAAAGTTTATAGCCCTTGCTTTGTTAAACATTTCCTGGGACTGGAGCCTGCTGGTCCCTAAGAGCAGGACTGCAGCCTCTTACCGTTTCACACCCACAAGTCAAACAACTTCGTTATCTCTGAAGAGACAAAGAGCCTTCCACCCATAGCCCACATCAATACCAAGCATCTTTTCATGTGTTTTCTGACCACTTGTATATATTCTTTGGAGAGGTGTCTATTCAAATCTTTTGCCCATTTTTAATTAGGTATTTTTGTCTTTTTGTTCTTGCATTGAAGGATTTCTTCAAATATTCTAGATATTAAACCTTTATCATATTGTTGTAGAATTTGAGAGAAGTTCAATTATTTGAGTATAGAGAGGCCAGGACTCAGGAATGATTTTGAGAAGGAAAAATGGTTTATTGACGGCCGGCCAGACTCAGCTTTCTGTTTGAATCCCGAGCCCTGAACAAGATTTTCAAAGGTCTTTTATACAGAGAGGAAAGGCCAAATGGTCCCTTTGTTTCAGTTCTCAATAGGCTTCAATTAGCATATATATCTTCCACATCTTAGGTAAGCTTTTAGCATGGACTCCAGACATTCTAGATAAGCCTTTTAGCATATTTACTTTTTGCATTTCCCCTAAATACTTAAAGTTTATAGCCCTTGCATTGTTAAACTGTTTCCTGGGACTGGAGCCTGTTGCCATTGTCCCTAAGGGCAGGACTGCAGCCTCTTACCATTCTACACCCACAGCCTTCAGCTTAGGTTATCTCTGAAGAGACAAAGAGCCTTCCACCCATAGCCCTCATCAATATACGTGATTGGCAAATATTTCTCCCATTGTGTAAGCTGTAATTTTACTGCTGTGATGAAGTCCTTTCAGGCACAAAAGTTTTTCATTCTGATCAAGTCCCATTTAACTAGTTTTTTCCTCTTGTTGCTTTTTTTTTTTTTTTTTTCAGTGTAAAGTCTAAGAAATCATTGCCCAACACAAGGGCCTGAAGATGCTTTCCTATATTTTCTTCTAGGAATTTGATAGATCCACCTCAAATATTTAGGTCTTTGATCTGTTTTGAGTTAATATTTGTTTATGGTGTGAGGTAGAGTTCCTCCTTGCTTTTTTTTAGCAAATGGAGATCCAGTTTTCCCAGCACTGTTTGTTGAAGAGACTATTCTTTCCCAGTTGAGTGGTCTTTGCCTTCTTGTCAACGTCAGTCGGCCATATATATATGTGAGGGTTGATTTCTTAGCTCTCAGTTCAATTCTTTTGGTCTCTATGTATGTCCTTGCCCCAGTACCATACTGTTTTGATGACTGTGGCTTTATAATGTTTTAAGGTTGCGAAGTGTGAGTCCTCCAAATTCACTCTTCTTTCTCAAGCTGCCTTTAGCTATTTGAGGCCCCTTATCCCTGCATGTGAATTTAGTGATTGACTTTTCCATTTCTGTGGAGAAAATATGGATTTTGATTGGGATTGTGTTGAATCTACAAATTGTTTTTGGTAGTATTGATTTTTAAACTATATTTAGTCTTCTAATCCATGAACATGGAATTTTCTTCCTTTTATATAGGTCTTTGCTTTTTTTAAGCAATGTTTTGTAATTTTCTATGTGTAAGTCCTTCATATCCTTGGTTAGATTTATTCCTAGACAGTTGATTCTTTTAGTTGCTATTATGAATGGATTTTTTTTTTCTTGATTTTTTTCTTCTGAATGTTCATTGCTCATGTATAGGGAACATTACTATAAGTGATGGCTGTGGGCATCCTTGTCTTGCTCCTGATCTTAGAGGGAAGGATTTCAGTCTTTCACCATTAAGTGGGATGTTACCTATGAGTTTTTCATATATGCTCTTTACATGTGGAAGAAGTTTCACCTATTCCTAGTGTTGCTTTTCATAATATCATCTTATATAGTCCTTTTTATTTCACTAGAAATAAATGCCCCCTTTTTGATTTCTGATTTTCAGTACCTGCTTTTGAGGCATCAGGCAGCCACAAGACAGCTCTGAGAGCCCCTAGAGTTTGGGAGTGTGACTCCTTCATCTCAGGGCTTAACAGGAAACTCTAGTTGTCCTTAGTCATTATTGCTCTTTATTACCTTTCATACCTTATTAGATACATCAATATTTAAAGTATGAATAGATATCTTAAAATCAGATCTGTCACTCCTCTTTTAAATCATGAAATAAAGGGAAATTTAAAATTTTTGAGATCTAAGGATATGTATATCTATTATTTTTAAAAGTAGATTCAGAAAATTATTTATTAAATGTCTTTATTCACTTTTGTTCCTGCTCTTTTCTTTAAAATGGAGTAAATATATTGTTTAACAATACCTATTTGACTTTGGTTTTTATTTTGTCTTGAGAAACTGAATACAAATCCAATAAACGGTACAAAATTGTGCCATTAGACCATTAACATCCTATTTATCAGTCAGACTTAATTACAGTGGTCTCATTCCATTTGGGTTATAAATGTTAATACCTGTCATAAAATCACTCAGTCAGTTATTCGTACCTGGTGGTTATTATATCTTTACAATTGTATTCCTCTTTCTTCTCTACTTAAGAGAAAACCCCAGGGACACTGAACTAGAAATTGTTTTAAAGATCAGTTCTATCTGGGGAGATCAGATGGAGTAGGATTTAAAAACAATTTTAGTTAAATTTGCAAATGCTTTCCAAGAATGGTGTCATTGTCAATTCTATTTCTATTCTAAAGCAACAGTAACTTTCATTTTCTTATAATCTGCGTTTATTTTTTTTAGTTTAAATAGCTTAGTAGTGTCATGTACTATTAAATTACTTTCAGACACTTGTGAGCATGTATTCACAAATACAAGGACTCAACAAAATAAAAAATATATTGCTGCTCTATACCATCAAATGTACTAAGCACAAACACATTTCGGTATTTCAGTTGCCGTATAAATGGGGTGTTTTCAGTGGCAGAGGAAAGCAGGTAAAACTAAAGTCAGCACTTTTGGACAGAAGAATTGTTTTCAAATTTTAAACAGTTGTATTTTGTCATG
Source organism: Dasypus novemcinctus (assembly GCF_030445035.2). Taxonomy (NCBI): domain Eukaryota; kingdom Metazoa; phylum Chordata; class Mammalia; order Cingulata; family Dasypodidae; genus Dasypus; species Dasypus novemcinctus. The sequence continues at coordinate 126,391,058 of NC_080676.1, forward strand.
ACCAGTACCCATTTAATATATGGGTGTAATGAATAAACCTTTTAGAAACAAAGTACTATCTTGTAGTCTGAAAAGAAAACAAAACATATTTTTTAAATGCTGTGTGTGTGTGTGTGTGTGTGTGTGTGTTTTGACTTATGTCAGGGCTCTTCTTTCTCCAACACAGGGCTGCAAACACAGTAGGAATGAATAAAGGCTTGTCAGTTACCTGTGTCATAGTCAACCACAGTATTTTTTATCTGTATAGACTTAAAGAAAATTTTTTTCTATTTTATGAATTTATTTTCTTCCTTTGATCCTGGCCAACTTTAAGATATTATGGAATGATTTATAATGAGAAAATAGTTTTTTGTATCAAACTGTGTCCTAAGTAACATCAGTGTTCTCAAAATGTTAATGGCCATTATGTGACAACAGAAATCCCTAGTAATATACATTTAGAAAACAGAATAAAATTTAACATACTGAAACTCTGAGAACTGCTATAAAGAAACCAGCATATTTAATGCTAATTTGCTAAACCATTTTCAAGATAAATTCATGGACATTCCTGGGGACAATACTGTTTCAGACCAAAGTTTGGGAAATAAAATTTATTAATTATTTCAAATGCAAAAGGTGTAATAGAATAATTTTTTGAAGTAATCAGACTAAAGTAATGTTAAGGAGAACTCTCTCTTAGGAAACTAGCCTTAATTACTCCAGATTAAACGTAATTATTTGGAAAATCCCCAGAGTAAGAGTTTCTAAAGCTAAATGTTCTTTAAGTTCATTCAAGAAATAATTTCTCTATAAGAAGTTTTCCATGATACATCCGAGAACTTTTCTCACATCTCAACATTCAATGTCTTGCAAAATGCTTGGCCAAAGTATCAATAGATTTTTTAAAATATTAATTAAAATATTAAACTGCATAAATCTTGGCAAAAAATATGTAAAAACATTAGAAATTCCAGAAAGCAGCAAAAAAAAAAATCAAGTTTAATATGAAAATATGATATTTCTATAGCTTCCTTGCATTATTCTTCAGACATGTTTTGTTCTTGGATTTGATTAGATTCCAGTATTTTAAAATCTAAGGCATGAGTTCTGTGATCAACAATGAGCATTAATATGATAACTAATAGCCTCACAAAAGTGCTGGTTTGGGGAAGTGAATATGGCTCAGCCAGGGTGCCCTACCAAATGGGAGGTCGTAAAAGAAGATGAACAGACACGACCCCTGCAGCAATGAGCTAGATGCTGCCCCTGCTGCAATGAGCAATGCCACAGCCCACAGGGAATTGATGTGGCTCAGGCCATTGGACACTCACCTCTCATGTGAGAGGTCCCAAGTTTAGTTCCTGGTGCCTTCTGGAGAAGGCAAGCAGACAGTGAGCAGACAGAAAAGAGGACCATCTGGGGGGAGGAGGGATAAATAAAAATAAAGTGGATAAATAAATCTTAAAATAAATATATGTATAGTAGTTTAGAACCATAGATATTTTTTTCCTTTCTTACATGTTTTCTCCAACAAGGCATGGCAGGGCCTCTATTCATTGTCACTCAGGAATCCAGGCTGAAGGATGATATGGTATCTTTACTTGCTTTCAAGATCACCATGTTCAGAAGTACATAGGACTCAAGTTTTTATTGATGAAATTTTTAACCTAAAAGTGCATGGCACTAATGACATGGCATGACTAATTTCAAGTTAGAGGAGGAAGCAACCTTAACATGCCTCGACAAAAAGAACAAACCAACAGCTACCACACTCCTCTATCAGATTTCAAAAAAGATACTAAATAGAATATAAATATGCATGCAAAAAGTTGAAATAACCAATAAAATAATAATTAGTTCCACAGACAAATTTGCATATTAAAATAGAAAATATATATGTTTATGGAACATTTAGGGAAAATGTATATGATTACAAATTATGATGATATACATTGCCACAAAGAAACCTGAAACAATTTTAATAAAAATATAAGGCATATTCTCTGACCATATCACAAAAGTACTAGAAATAGGTGATGAAGATAACACCAACATTTTTAACTTTTGGAAATTAAATTAAAAAAGAACACTCTTCACAATATACTTTAGTCATAGTAGAAATAAAAACTCAGATGACAAAAACTTATTCATGAAAAGCTAAGCATGAATGTAATTCTAAATCATGAAGATATAAAATATATAAATTAAAATGAAGTACAAGCAAAGATATTAGCTATGATCTAAATAATTTATGAATTATAAAGAAATCAAACTATAAACTATTTAGATATTAATGACAATGGATACACTATTGCCAATATTTATTGGAGGTGGCCAAGTGATAGGGAATATATTCAAAGCATTAGATATATTTATTTTAAATGAATGAAAATAAACTAAGCTTTCCCTTTGAAAGGCTAGAAAAATTGCAAATAATTAAAATAAAAGGGAGGAATCAATACAAATTAACAAAATCATTTATTAAAGAAATGAATGAGAATCAACAAAGAAATTAGATTAAAGAAAACAAATTTATCAGTTCTGTGAAGGACAGGTTGAAGTAATCATTACAATAATTAGACTTCTGGCTAGAGTGATACAGAAAAATAAGGAACAAAACCTGCAGACAATAATAATATGCATGAGTTTGTTTTTAATAAAGTAAATTTGCATACGAGGTAGTGGGAAATGGATGAATTATTCAACGAATAAGTTCAATAAGTAAATATTCAATAAATGAACACAACTGACAACTTTTAAATGAGTTTTCTACCTTAGAATGTGTTTCATGGAAATCAGTGGGAAAAAAATCATGAGCTGGACTATTTACCAAAAAAAGAAAATGCACAAAAAAACATAATGCAGGGGGATGGGGGGTATATGGGGACTTCATATTTTTGTAATGTAACATTAAAAAAATAAATAAAAACAAAAAAATAATAAAAAAAGGAGAAATTGACAGACAAAAAAACACAACATAATGCCTCCAAATATTGACCCTTAATGATAAGACAGTATAAAATGAAATTATAATAAAGTAGCATATGCGACAGTTCAGATTATTCAGTTTATGTTCACATTCCTCCTTGGACAGCATGGTTTTCCTTTCCCATGATGTTAGGCTTTGTCACAGTCACATTTTTTGCCACAGCCATATCAGCAGAAACAAAGGTCTATCAGTTTGAACCAAAGCCTCAAGAGGTATCACATATCCCTGCTTCCCCATTCACAGTCAACATGACCATTCATAGTCCCCATGACCATTTATCGTCATGGCATGAGATAACTGAGGAGATGTGTAGATAGACCTGGACCAGCCCAAGACCTGAACCCAGTCTAAAGTCAACCCATAGTCTGAGTTAGTGCTGTGAGCATGAAAAATAAAGGCTGGTGGTGTAACCCCTCCTGAGCTTTGAGATGGCTCGTTATACAGCATGATTATGGCAATAGTTTATGATTGCACCAAGTTTCATACTTACATAACACTATGCAGTGATGTCAAAAAGAAAGAAACAAATTAGTTTTAACACAGTGGGTAAGATTATTCTGGAGGACAATGTATGCAACAAAAGTCTTAAGGTCCTGAATACAATTTGCCCAGAAATGCCTCTTCTTAGTATTTATTCTGAAGAAATTATATTGAAGACACACATAAATTTTTAACAATTTGTTATAAAAATGATTCTGCATCCATCCAGGGATGCACCACATGGCCATGAAAAAGGAGGCTACAAAAGTAAATGCCCAGGGAAGTGGATATGGCTCAAGCAATTGGGCTTCCATCTACCATATAGGAGGTCCAGGGTTCAATACCAAGGGCCTCCTGGTGAAGGCGAGCTGGCCTGTGTGGTGAGCTGACCCAGATGGAGTGCTGGCCCACACAGAGTGCCATCCCATGCGGGAGTGCCAACCCACGCAGGAGTGCTGGCCCATGCAGATAGCTGGTACAGCAAAGTGACACAACGAGACACAGAGGAGAGACAATAAGAGACTCAGCAGGCTAGGTAGCTGAGGTGGCACAAGAGAATGATTACCTCTCTCCCTCTCTGGAAGGTCCCAGGATCAGTCCTGGAGCCACCTAATGAGAATACAAGCAGACACAGAAGAACACACAGTGAATGTACACAGAGAGCAGACAATGGAGGGAGGGGGAAGAAATAAATAAATAAAATATTTTAAAAAATAATATGTCCAAATGTGGAAATATTTTTATAAGAAGTTTAATTTAAAATCAGTATAAATTATGTGAAGTATGAAGGAGAGAGAAAGCAAAAATTCAGAATTGGTTATTGTGAAGTATTAATTTTTTCAAAATAAACATGTTTTTTAATTATAAGAAAAAGTATTCAATATAAAATTTTATTGGCAATCTCAATGATAAGATAAGCAAATATAATGTGCTGCAAGCTGATAATTTGAAGTTACAAGTGTTACTAATAATGTTAAAACAGGTTAATTCTTTTTATTATTCATATACTTAAAAATTTGTGGTGATGGCTAAAATCAATTCTGAATGTCCCCAAATTCTTGATTTCAAATGAATATAATAATTTTGATTCTTATAAATTATAGAATATAATTTTAAAAGATTTTAAACATTTACATTTATATGTATTTATGTTTTGCTTGATGTTCCATCATACCTCCATTCTAAGGTTGGCTAGAAATTTTTTGCCTGCATTTTTTGAAAAGAAGCATTCATTTAATACTTCAAGGCATAATTAATAGTGTTGCATATGTTTAAGTGTAAAGTGTTCCAAAATGAATTTAAACAGAAAATATTTCATCCAAATAAGCATACTAATGTGTTCACTTTTAAGGTATGCTTTAAAATGATTTCTGACTCTTTTCAGAGTATGCAAGTTACACCTAGTTAAGATTTGAGTTTAATGTGCTTAGACATGGTATTCAATTCAATTCAGCCTCAGAATGAAATTTCAATTAGAAACATTATTCATATGAGAGTCTCTGTTTTCATCTTCAGACTTTACATTAAACACTATTAAATACTAAATGCAATAAAAATAAAATAGACAAACACTGCATGTTAATATTCAATGCTGTTCCATAATGCATTCACTGTCTTCTGACTCCACTGATTATACTATTAAAAGGGTACACTTCAAAGTCAACTAATCACTTTTCTCAGTATCCTCTATCTCCTGAGTTACTTATATTGCTCATCTTCTCTGAAGAAGGCATTTTTCTTTCAGCTTCTGAGATATTGAAATCAAGCTTTCTTTGTTTTTTCCTTTTATGAAAGCCCACTCTATGACTCTTTCCTGGGTCCTTTTCTTCCCACCTTCCTAAAGGCAGGCTTTGCTTAAAACAAAAATAATAATACAAAAAAAGCTGTCAGACTACATCTATGAGGTTTCATCCTTCTATAATGTTCTTTGTCATTTTGTGAAATTTTTTACTCATAAATTCCCATCTTTTCATTCAGTTGTTGAGTCCTTATTTAATTATGGGGGCATTTTTGGAACATTGGAATTGTCCTGTATGACATTGCAATGACAGATACAGGTCATTATACATTTTATCATAACATGCAAAATTGTACAAGACAGAGTGTAAACTATAATGTAGACCATAGTCCATGCTTAGGAGCAATGCTTCAGTACGCGTTCATCAACTGTAACAAATGTACACCTAATGAAGGATGTTGTTAATGTGGAAAAGTATGAGAGAGAAACTGGTTGAGGTATATGGAAATCCCCTCTATTTTATGTATCATTTATGTAATCTAAAGCTTCTTTAAAAATAAAAAATAAATTAATAAAAAATAAATCCCCATTGTAAAAGCCAGAAAAGGACAAATAAAGAGATCATTTATGTTTCTAAAAGAGTATCTTCATTTTCTAGAAACACAAAGGCAATCCTTTCTTTTAAAATATCAACAATAATGCAAGGTACAAAAGAAGAGAAATAAAACACTCAAAATACTTCCACATTTCCAGAAATAACCTCTTGCTAATATTTAGTTACATAGATGGACGATGATAGAAATAGATAGATAGATAGATAGATAGATAGATAGATAGATAGATAGATAGATAGATACAAAGAAAGAAAAAGTTTGGAAATTTCTTTAAAAAAACTGTTTTTACATGTATCTCAAAAATACAGTAATTAATTGTAATGATGTCTGAATTTAATAGAAAAAATAAACTAAAGTTAAGCTGAGAAATTTCTGAATTCAGTTATACATTTCTATTTACCAGAAGAGAAATATTATTTTTTTCAAAGTAAACATTTTTTTTCACCAGGAGAGATAATAGTTCCTAAGATTAAGGAAAGATTTGTGATCCATTAGAAGCTTGGAATCATGATGTATTATTGTTTCTTTTTTAACTTGATAGACTCCTTCCTCTGACAAATGAAATAGCACAATAACATTTGCGGCATATTTTCTTCCTGACCTCATGATATTTACTATGTGTATTATTTCCTGATAGTCATTCCTGATAATATATTTACATTCCATCTCCCATCACCTGATATTTATTACTTATAGGATATTTCAATGATTTTCACACTTCAGTCCCTTGGTTGTTTAGTCTTAGTTCAGAAATAGCAATCAAGGTAGAAGGATTGCAGATTTAAATAAAATTATGAGAATTTTCAAGTTATCATTGGCAGAGATTTCCTGGCAGAACACAAAAAAACACTAACCATTAAAAAAAAAAAAGAATTGATAAACTGGACTATGTTACATTTAGAATTTCTGACAATCACTAGACCTTATTAAAAGTGTGAAAAAGAGAAGCACATGTGGCTCAGCTACTGGCCTCCCATCTATCATATGGGAAACCCTGGGTACAGCTCCCAGTGCCTCTTGGTGAAGGCAAGTTGGCCTATGCTGCCTCAGAGAGCTGAGAGGAGACAGCAAGCATAAACACAGAGGGTGGGGGTGAATAAATAAAAGTAAAATAAATAAATCTTAAAAAAAAGTGTGAAAAAGCAAGACACAAAGTAAGAAAAGATATATGCATGAAATACTATGTGCAAAGGAGGACTCATATAATCTCCGGACTATGAAGTCATACCAGGACATCTCAGGTGTGTTTACAGAAACAGAGTGAGTGGTTGTGGGGGCAATGAGTTATACATGAAAATATATAAATAAAAATTTTATAGTGGCATAAGTGGAAATTACTGATTTTAAGCACCAGGGGAGCTATTCGAAACTACACTTTTTGAGTTGCATCTTAAAATCAGATTCTCTGGTAAGGTCCTGGCATCTGTACACTTAAATGGGTTCCCTAGAATGACTACTGTAAACTCTTAGGTAAGAACCACTAATGTATAAAGTTCCTCTTGGATTTTGTTCCTGTTTACATGTTCCTTATTAAATATCTATTAAAGCTACTTTATAGAAAAGGAACATAAATAAATGTATACCTACCTTCTTAAGTTAAAAAATAACATTAACTTATTAGCAAATTCTGTCTGGGTAACTAGATATGCATAAAACTGATAGTATATAGAACCCTTGGAATCTAACCTTTTCTGGTTATTTACCACATTAATAAAAAAATTACTGAACATGGATAAGCAAATATGTGTATTTATAAGTTATAGACAGATGCTGCAGGATTAATTTATTATTTATGTAATAAAATAAACACAAAACATGATTTTTTTGAAAGGATGAGACTAAAATGTTATAAGCAGTATTTTAAAAATATCTTGCTGGTCATTATTTCTTTATTAGATATGAGAATGACAATTATAGTGTAAGGTAAGATTTATCATGCACTGTAAGATATTTAACTCCCTATTTCAAATTTTAAATTTGATTATTTCCCTTTTTCCAAATCTTTTGCTGATATGATTAGATCATTTATATAGTTATTTACTTTCAACTTTGTAATGTGGCTGAAGATGACTCATGCTAGTAGCAGAAAGCATGGACTCTGCAGTTGTTTGTTTGTGCTCTTGTAATTAGCATTAACCTGCAATTTCTATGCAGTACCATTTTAGCACTAAGTTCCTATTTTTAGGATTAAGTTATCTAAAACTGTGTAATGTACTTATAAACATAGTTACGTCATTACAAGGAGAATGCAGTATATTGCAATAGGTTGAATGTGAATAAATGAATCAGTATACCTCTATCAATTTTCACTATTGTGGTCATACTCTGTCCTCAGAGTAAATCATCCAGACACAGTGATTTCTAACATGTAGACAAAGGGGGGAAGTCAATGTAAATCCATTTACAATATATTAGAAATCTTAACCTCTCTCTTCTTCAATAAAATATAACTATTTTGCTCATCCTTTGAGTTATGTTTATGGAATTTTCACTGATCTAGAGGGTACTCTCTTCCTTACTAAGGAAAAGAAGAAAGAAGGACAAGTTTTAGTATAGTATTTTGCAGATTTATTTAGCAACTGCCCCACGTGAGGGAAAGAAACACAGACTGTTAAAATTCTCATTTTCACTATGAGTTTGCTTGTTAAGTTTCTTTTCACCCTCAATAATAGAAATAAAAATTACTGCTGAAGCCTTCTTTGACAATAGAATCATCAGATATACTTTGTTATTGTAAAAGTCTCAAGAAAAATACTGTCAAGTCTTTTCAAAAGGAAGTAGTGGGGGAGTCTATTTCTACAGCTATACTACTCCCTCTAATTCTGTCCCTTTGGAGATAAAACCAGAACTCTTATGTTGGACAGTTAAACAAATCTAAATTTGAACTAGCTTAGGCAAAGGAAGGGATTTTTTTTTACTCATATAACCACAGAGGGCATCAATGAAGTAGAGATGGTTAAGCACTTAAACTTTTCCAGACTTCTACTCTGCTCATCCTCTCTGCTAATCTTGGCATTTTGGTTTTGTCTTCACCTACTGCAGATTGGATTTTTCTAGAAGAGTTAGACTAGAGAATTTAAAACTCTTCAGCTTAATATTCTCAGCTTTCCTCAACAGAGAAGCAAGTCCTTTTCTTCAACTCTGGATCCAAAGATCGACTGGCATGGTTTAGTTCAAATATTCTCCCCATGGCAAATCAGCATGGTCAGGTATGTGAGTATGTATATTTAAGAGTGCAGTCCTTATTTGGAAGACCTCATCTTGGGAGAGGATGAGCTGTTCCTGATAAAATATAGATACTGTTCATAGAAAAAAGGAAAAGGTATAGAAAGGAAAAACAATATGTATGGGACTGGCTATATGGTAAGTATTAATTGAATGAAGAGGTACCATATGTTTCTGCATTCTTAGTGCATCCTTGCTAGTAAATCAGTTCTGTGAGCAAATACCATGTCTAAACATCACAATCTCAAGATGGATCACGGACTCATATGTTGTCTTTGCAATGTTAAAAACTTCAGTCATATCTGTTTCCTTATTAGCATTAAATAAATCTTAGGGTTGATTTTAAACATTACATTATTTTGTCTTTGCTTTTATGCAGTAGTTTACTTTTTGTATGTAATACTTTTGCTTGTTTTAAAAAAATGAAGTCAAAATTCAAAGGGTTTTTCCTATTCATATATGTTTCCCTATCTCCAAAGTCAATGAGTCTGTTACTCTTTTCTTTAAATAAGCTTCTATTGGCAATAAAATCAAGAAGTAGAAACCCAAATTGTTATCTGATCCCCTGGGAATATCTAAATTAGTTTTGAAGTAATCACATTTATTTTCTTGGCAACATTGAGAATAAAGGTTTGTTTACTATCTAATGGAGCCACAAGGAATGTAGGAAAGAAACAATTTTATACTGAATTAGGGTTCTTTGCTTTAAAGCAGAACTCTTATTCTTTAAGATAATTCACTTATTCAGTGTGGCAAAAGCAATATATCAAAGAGTTCTGAACATTAAACAGATAATCAATAGTTTGAGACAATAAAATAAAATGTGTTCAGCCTTTTAAACTTCAGGGACATGTGGAGAGTAATTGGGAAGTAAAATGGCATTAAAATTCAGTTAAGCACACCATAGCAGCATTTTTCAAGATTGCCAAAAGCTGGAAACAATCCATGTGTCCCTCAAGTGATGAACATATAAACAAATTGTGGTATATGATGGAACATTATTTAGCAGTAAGAAGAAATGAAGTTGTAAAACATATGAAAACAGAGATGAACCTGGAAGACGTTATGTTAAGTGAAGCAAGCCAAACACAAAAGGACAAATACTGTATGATTGTGCTATAATGAACCAAATATATTATGTAAACTCATGGAGTTAATAATTAGAATATAGATTTCCAGAAAATAGAATGAAGGTAGAGAATGGAAAGATGAGGGTTAATCTGTGCAGAACAGGTAGAAAGGTTGTTTGTAAATCTTCGGAAATGAATAGAAACGGTAAAAGCACATCATAGTGTGTGTATTTAGTAAAGATTTTATATGGGAATGACAGTGGTTGAAAGGGAAAGTCTAAGGTCATGTATATTACTAGAAGGAAAGTAAAAATATGTAACATGGGACTGTATAACATAGTGGAACTGCATGTAAGATATGAACATGGATGATATCACATATATGACTATTCTTACAAAATATAAATACGAATATAGTAGAGAGAAGGAAACAGCATAGCAGCTGTGTACAGCAGAGGAAGCACAGAGAGACCGAGAGGTGATGAGTTTTGTTTTTATTATTGTGATTATTAAAATAAAGAAAATGCTATAAAAATTATTGAAATGATTAATGCACAACCATGTGATATACTGAATGGTATTGATTGCACACTTTGAATGTATATATGCTTTATTAATATGTATCAAAATTGATTTGTTAAAAAAGAAAGTTCAGTTAATATAGCTATTATTGCAATGTTTATCTGAATCACCACTTAGCAAAGGGCTCCCATGGTTATTCAGACAAAATCAGATTTAAAAGCATCCACACAAGAAATGAGATAGACTATCTGAAATATGTAATAAATTTCCAGAGAATAAGCAATAATTTAGTTTTGTATCAATGTACCATGTTTCATATTTTAGGACCCTATTTAGTGGTTGTTTTTTCAATCTTATTTAAAAGCACTTAACCTCTTACAATTAGAAAAAAAAAATTTAAGTGTATGAAACCCAAAACTACCATTGAAAAAGCAATTAAAATTTAGCTTAAGGCAGCAGACTTGGCCCAATGGTTAGGGTGTCTGTCTACCACATGGGAGGTCCACAGTTCAAACCCCGGTCCTCCTTGACCTGTGTGTAGCTGGCCCATGCACAGTGCTGATGCGTACAAGGAGTGCCCTGCCACACAGGGGTGTCCCCCGCATAGGGGAGCCCCACGCGTAAGGAATGCACCACGTAAGGAGAGCCGCCCAGTGAAAAAGAAAGTGCAGCCTGCACAGGAATGGCGCTGCACACACGGAGGGCTGACACAAAAAGATGACACAACAAAAAGAAACAGATTCCCATTCCACTGACAACAACAGAAGCGGACAAAGAAGACGCAGCAAATAGACACAGAGAACAAACAACCAGGGTGGGGGGGAAAGAGGAGAGAAATAAATTAATAAATAAATAAATCTTTAAAAAAAATTTAGCTTAAACTGTAGCCATTTAAGAAGTTTGAAGTCATTAAGATTTGATCAGCTGATAAGGCACTTATCAAATGTAGAAGGCACTTTTTCAGGTCATTATGTAAAAGATGCTGAATCAGTCACCAGCACAAGTAGAGCATGTTTTCCGCTAATACCTGCAAGTTTTTATAAAAATCCATATGGATGATATGATGGTTTGCCTTCTCATTAACAAATCTTTATTTTCTTTAACAATTTAAAGTGATCAAAATTGTAAAAAGACAATGAAAAGATATACTCAGGCAAAATTTTCTTTTATTATTCAAAGAGAAATCCAATACTTTTTGTGCTCCACTTTTGTTTTATGTGTGCTGCTAGCCTGTGGATGTTAAACTAAGATGTCTTTCTGTAATGGTTAATGTTATGTGTCAACTTGCCTAGGCTATGGTGCCATTATTTATTCAAACACTAATCTAGGTGTTGCTTGGAAGGTCTTTTTAAAATGTGATTAACATCTATAATCAGTTTGGTTTAAATAAAGATTACCTTCCATAATGCCTGTAGACCTCATCCAATCACTAGAAGGCCTTAAGCATAAAAACGGAGATTTCCCAGTGAAGAAGAAATTCTGCTTTAAGTCTGCAAAGACAACTCCTGCTGAGACTCCAGCCTGCCGGCCTGCTATACTACACATCGCAAAATTTCAGACTCGCCTGAGCAACTATCACCCCCCCCCTTAAAATAAAAATAAAAATAAATAAATATAATCTATTGCTTCAGTTTCTCTGGAGAACCCTAACTATGCAATATTCTTCACTCAAACAAAATAGTCTGGGGTCAGCTATTGTTTCCAGAAGCAGAACTAGATATGTCTGCATCTATTTTTCAGTTAAAATAGAAACAAATAATATAACAGTTAATATTTTCCTATGCTATTTTATAAAAATTTGAAGCAGTGGACTTTGGATGCAGACATGCCTGAGTTTGAACCCCACTGCTTTCACTTTCCAGCTGGTTACATTTGGCTAATTGCTTTAGCCTTTCTGGAGAATTTTTTCTATGTATGATAGAAGGGTATTTTAAACATTTACTTCAAACTGTTGGGAAATTAAATGAAGTATGATTCAAACACAGAATTCAATAACTAGAATACAGCAGGTGATTAATCAATGCACATTATTATTAGGAAGATGAGCATCACATCAAGAAAAGGAGGGGAAGCAGATTTAATCGATGCTTCTGCTGCTACTATTGTGGTTGGTAAGGCGTCCAGTGCTTTGCTGTCAAGTTTACAGCACACGTGTCTCTGAACCACAGCTTTTTTCCTAGAAACTTCCAATTTTGGAGATATTCCAACTGGAAGTGAACCCAGGCAAGCAGCATTCGAGGATTGGTGTGATAGCTAATCCTAATATTAATATTAGTAATCAATACTAAAAACAAGAAGTTTTAGACTTCTATTCTGCTCAGTCTCCATAATCCCAAGTCAAAATAAGCCAATAGATTGTCTAGCACTTCTGCCAGCAATCAGCCATTTCAAAGATTATTTTCTCCTCTCAAACTTGCATTACTTTTTATTCCAAAATCTGATGTTATCTAAAAGAGAAACATTAGGGGGGAAAGCACAGCATGTTATATTTACTGGATCAAGTATTATTCTAGGCTAAAGAAAATTTCTACTGTTTCTAATCAGGCAGATATTTCAGAAAGTCTTTTTTATCAATTAGTCAGAAAATTGAATCAATAAACATTTTTGGTAGCTAGCCAGAAGCCCATCTAAAGCAATACCTTTAAATCAAGTTAAAATTAGTGTTATTTCTCTGAACACTACTGGAAAATCCACGATGATCATCATCTCTAAAAGCTCTGTCTGAAAAACTAAATGATATGACTCCTTTTAACAGACTATTGACTTGGAACTTCCTTGGTGCATTGTAAGTTATATTCAGATATGCCATGAGTCAAATCATATATCTTGAAAAATGGCTACTAAACATATCAGGAAATCCTTATATTATGATGATAATGCAAGCTTTGGTCCAGCAGTCCCATGCAACACTATGTACCTTGGTTTTTGACCATGATCAGAAGTTACTATATCTTGGAAAAATATTAATGAAAACATGTCATGTAATTTTAGTTTATTTTCCCAATCCTACTGGATCATAACATCCTAAACCACAGAGACAGTGAATAACCCCAGACCTCAAGTGCAATAAATTCTGATGGCTCTTTTATCCCTGATGCCTAATAACTGGAACTTATATATCACATAACTTATCATTTGTTTAAATAAATGAATAGTGAATACTGAAATGATTTTTTAAAAGTGAAGAGTGAGATCATTGTTAAAAAGTTCAGAAAGCAAGGTAAATTCTGGGAATAATAAGAGGTTAAGGGAAGAAAAATTCCATATTCTTTGAATTTCTTGAATATCAAGAGTACTGGGTCACTTATATTAATTTTCTTAAAATTATAGAATTTGGGGGAATGGATTGGACTTTGGAGCCTATACAAGCTTTATCAAAAGGCAAATAGTATCTTTTCCTAAGACCCTCTGCTGGCCTTGGGCATGATGCCCAAAGAACACACATACACAGAGAGACAGTAACTGCATTTGGGAGACTATCAAAGCCAGTCTTAAATGCAGAGTGAAAAATCCAGGATAATTATGATCTCTAAAAGTGCCATCTGAAGAACATAAGGATAAAGAGCTTATGTGATTTCAAGAGCTAGTCCCAGCCTTATAGGCCAGTGAAAAGAAAAAGGAAGCTAAGAGCCTATGGTAGGAAAGCCCCCCCAAAACAGGATCATGTGCTGCATCTTCTGGGTGGGATTTGACAGCAGATTTTCCACTTTTCCTACATTGGGGATTTGTAATGATAATTTAAAATACATTTCAGAAGTTCTACAAAAGGATCCTAGCTTGAGATTTAATTACTACTATATGTAAGTATTTATGTTTTCTCTGTCTACATTTCCCAATTATCAAAACTTTTTTTTTCATTTGAAGCAGGAAGCCATCAAAAATAAAAATGTTTACAGAGTCATAAATTATGAATACTTATATGAGAGGAAATATAGAATAGCAGATTTCAAAGGGCTTTGCAATCATGCCTAGGTTTGAATCCTAACTTTGCCACTAACTATTGTAAAAGTATCATTTTACTCATCTGCTACAATTGTATATGTTTATAAAAAGCATGTTCATAAGAAGTGAAAATTAAATCATATAGTGCAGATATGTAAAGTATTTAGCACACAACTGTTAAATAAATCACAACTATTTGTTTATATTTAGGTTGGTGCAAAAGGAATTGTAGTTTTGGACCATGAATTTTAAATCATTATAACTAGGCTCAGACATATCTCTATTAATCAAAATAGGAACCATTAAATCAACACACTTTTGCCAATGAGAAATAAGTTTGTTTATTCTTGTAAGAGTAATAATCCGTGCTTCAGGATTCGACAAAATTTTGGAGAGCATTTCTGTGTCCTGCTGGTTGTGGAAGTGTTTTTCCTGCAAAAAGTTGTCTAGATGCTTGGCGAGAAGTCAGGTGAATATGGCAGATAAGGCATTTTGAAGCCTTGGTTGTGCTGCCAAACGGTATGGCATTGCCATGGAGAAGAATTGGGCCCTTTCTATTGACCAATGCTGGCTGCAGGCATTGCAGTTTTCAGTGCATCTAATCAATTGCTGAGAATACTTCTCAAATGTAATGGTTTCGCCAGGATTCAGAAAGCTGTAGTGGATTAGACCAGCAGCAGACCACCAAACAGTGACCATGATCTTTTTAGGTCCAAGTTTGGCTTTGAGAAGTGCTTTGGAGCTTCTTCTCCATCCGACCAATGAGCTGGTCATCGCTGGTTGTCATATAAAATCCACTTTTCATCACATGTCACAATCCAATCAAGAAATTGTTTGTTAAAAAAAATTTAAAAATTTTAAAAATTAAAAAAAATTTAAGAAAAGAAATTGTTTGTTGTTGTATAGATTAAGAGAAGATGACACTTCAAAACGACAATTTTTTTTATTTTTATTTTCAGTCATCTCATGAGGTACCCACTTATCGAGTTCTTCATCTTTTCAAATTGCTTCAAATGCTTAATGACTATAGCATGGTCGATATTGAGTTCTTCGGCAACTTCTCATGTAGTTTATGAGGATCAGCTTCCAGGATTGCTCTCAATTGGCTGCTGTCAATTTTTGATGACTGGCCAGTAGGCTCATCATCTTGAAGGTTCTCATCTCCTTTGCAAAATTTTTGAACCACTGCTGCACTGTACATTCATTAGCAGTTCCTGGGCCAAATTCATTGTTGATGTTGAGAGTTGTCTCCACTGCTTTACAACCCATTTTTTAACTCAAATAAGAAAATCGCACAAATTTGCTTTTTGTCTTACATCATTTCCATAGTCTAAAATAAACATAAAATAAACAGCAAGTAATAAGTCATTAGCAAAAAAACATAAAGTGAGAAATGCGTATTAAAATGATGTATAACATAACCACATTTATTTAAGAATGTGTGCCAATATCAAACGGCAAATTTCAACAATGCAAAAATGCAGTTACTTTTGCATGAACCTAATAACATACGTGATTTCAAAACTATTTGAGGCATGATAAATATTATTCCTTTTATGGTTATGATTATTATCATTGTCACTAATTATTAGGCAGAAGCAGTGAAGAATACTGATTTACATAGATTATACTGTTGGTGATATGAAATACAAATAAAACCATATATAGGATCAATATTCACATCTACTTTGAAAAGTTCAGAGGAAACCTTATTCTGACAAGGCACTCAAAGGATTCTTTATGCCATTAGTGTATTATAATTCTATATGTTGATGCTCTTGGCCCACTCTCAGTCGAATAAACATTTTTAAGGATTTTAGTCAATGTTGACCATCATGGGCATGAACTTCATGGGAAGATTCACATTATCTGTCCTTGTCATTCTGTGATAGGTTTACAAGGCTTCTTACTGGCCTGTACCCCAAGGTCATAGACCAGAACGAATAACTTCATAACCCTGGTCCTTTTAGAACTGTGGCTAACACAAGTAAATAAATTGTCCCAGGGTCATCTTATGTATGTAAAATTCATCTAAAACTATAATTAAGGTAAACTCTTTTTCTACCTAATAATACAACATGCTTGAAACAAATCATCAACTGCTCATGACACTACCACATGATATCTTGTTATTATGATGCCTCTTAGTTTTCGACGCAACACTAAATCCTTCTTCTATTTAATTCATTCTTCATATTACTGTCAAATCAACATTTCCAGAAGAAACTCAAATATTACTTCTGGAGGTTTTGTTGCCCCTCCTAGTGTTTAGGTTTGTATATTTATACTTGTCTATTATTGTACCTTTAGACTGTATTACAATGATTTGTTTTAGACTATTCTTTACCATTGAGTTCAGGGATTGTGCAAGAAATGTTTACACATAATTTGTATAAATTCCCCAATTATTCAGTATCTCTCTACTTCTTATAGTATAAAATCTTTAATTTGTGAGCGCCTTTCAAGTCAATAAAATTTTGACAGAAACCTATATTCATTTCTCAACTTTTCTCGACTTTTCAACAATAATTACAAAGAGTTCTGGTAATTTTTGTTTTAATTCATTTCTACATAGTGTTTACTGGCAAAGTGCAAAACTTCAATTTATAAAAGAGAAAGTGTTTTATTAGGAGTGTTTTTTTTAGAAACAAGTACACAAAGTAAGGAAATTGAAATAAGAAAAAGGATTTTGATTGATAATCTCTCCCTTCATTTCAGCTAAGATGATTTTCTATAACACAACAGAATTAGCAGGATTAGGAAAAAAACAAAAATGTCAATCCAATATCTCTTTATATGTTTATATAATTAAATATTAAAGGGGATTCTATATTTAATGTTACATTAGAAGGGATCTTAAATTTTTAAAAATCTGGCCCAACCCTCTTTTACTGATTAACTGATCATGTTCAATCAATTTTTGATTTGGTTATATTTTTATGTACATTAAGTCATGTCTTTTTAGAGGTTTATTTTGTCACTATTTATTTTGTGTTGCTAAGTATCTTGCCTCAATAGAAATTCCACAAAAACCCCAAACTGGAATTCACATCCAAGCTTAGAGGTTTCACATTGAAATTCTAAGCACAATCAAGGTCATATAATGTAGTGCTTTGGAAGAGATCCAGAAAAGTGTGTGTCCTTTTGATTTCCTGGAAAATAGCAACTTTTCCTACTGAGGTAAAGCAAATAGCTTTAAAAATTATAGAACAGTTATAATCTTATATACAAACCCAAATGATGAAGAAATTTTCAGAAATTATAAAATATTTAAGATAAGTATAATAGTGATAGTTTTATTACTTGTATAAATGATTTTAGAAAACAAGCTATATTTCACTTAAAAATGAATTATCTAAATATGAAAAGGCATTGACATTTAATTCAACTATCCTTAACAACCATTTTACAATTCCTAAAAACGTTATTGGAGAGTTCAGTACTATCCACTGATCTATCATCAGTTATGTCTTGCTTTATTTTACTGATAACTATAGAGCATGTAATGATTCTTTTTATTGGGAATAGTTTATACAGTCAATAGGTATTGTGAATATAAAACTCTCCTTAATTGTAAGTAGCCTTGATCATCATTACATGTTCTTTATTAACCTGAAAAATAAGCATATTTATCTCTTTCATGGATAAAACATTATTTCTCTTACAATAATCTGAGGCTTATTGAAACAGCCTTTTAAGTGACAATGAGAAGAACACAGGCAATGAAGAGGTAATATTATAGAAAAATGCTAGGAGATCAAACAAGATGACCCGAGAATGGGGAAACTGAGAATTAGGAGAAAATTGAAAAAGGACAAAGAGTTAGGAGCTTTAGATCAGATAGAAGGTTATCATGAGTTGTGCATAAAGAAAAATCAGAAATCAGATGTAAAAGGATATTACAATTAAAAGAAAGCATTTCTCAAACATTATGTGTGTTATATTCCTCTCGTATGAACACTTCAGTGCATTAATTGATATCTAGAACACCTTTAGTTTCCAAAATTATTTAAACAAATGCCATCTTTGAAAAACTAAATCAGTGCTTCTTTGGCATGAAACTACTCTTTGAAACCTTTAACATTAATTCTGTTTTGTTTGATTCAAGCACGGATCCTCGAATCATCCAGAGTTTACCCTGGGCATAAACTTAAATTTTATCACCCACAGGGATAGACCATAGTATGAACATATAGACTTAACAAATTAGTGAGTGGTAGATTAAAAACCCTTGTCTGTGGTGTAGATATCTCTAAAGTCTAAAAGGGATCTAATATGTTCATCCTCTCTCCCAGAAAATAATTCAAGCCTTCTTAACACAGAGGCTCAGACTTTTGTTAGTCACTTTAAATTTTTATCATTTGGGTGGAAAGTTTAACTAGAACTCTTTAGAGATTTGTCTTTGCATTTTTGAAATTTCATATGGAAAATTGCTTTTTCCATTCATCTATTTTCTTCACTTTTTTTGTCCTTATTTTATTTCATTTTAAAAATAATTTTATGTAAATAAGAAAGAGAAGACATTGGCATGAGAAGTCAGTCTAAAGACATCATGTACCTTAAAATATCACCTTAGTAACATTTTTTTTTTTTTAAATCCCAGGTAACTCTACAGAGTCCCTTTAAGGTTCCTGAATTATATTTCTCATTCTGGCAACAGTTAATCTTCTTGGCTCTAAAGTGAGCTTCTAGGACAGAATGACAGCTTCACATCCATAATCACAGTTTTCTGGTAATTCAGCAGAGCTACAGGCCAAAATTCTCTCTCAGGAGAACAATGGGCCCAGATCCAAAGACAGCTCAGGAGATCGATCAATCGTAATAAAGCCTCTATTTCTTTTCCAGAACTCTTCACTCTTAAATAAGGAAATGTTTGAACTAAAACCCATGGTCTTCAAAATATGTAAGTTCCAAACTTTTCCCAGTCTTTCTGAACAGTCTTTTATAGAGGCAGAGCAGAAACTAAGTAGGCAAAAGAATGGCTTAATAAATAATTGTTGAATAAATGGATGAATGAATGACTGAATGAAAAGCTTACCTAAGAATGTTCATCTAATCTAATTATTCAAGCAAAATTTCAGAAAAAAATCAAATATACCATAAAGAACCATAAAGAGCCTATAAAATTAATTAGAAAAAGACTAAATAGAAAAATTCTAAAATTAGTATGTATATTCCTGTTATATTTACCAGCTTACCAAATAAATGAGTAAAAATATCTATTTGTAAAAGTAAGGCTTCATTGTGACAATTCGCTGGCCTACTTTTTTTTTTTTTTGTCATAAAACTGAGCAAAATTCTTCTAACACACCAGGATGGGAATATTAGCATAAGGCTCTTATGACATAGCCGGCTTTAGTTTTTAATGTTTGTTTTGCTTGTTTGTTTTTTTCCTATGCAATGCCTCGTGATAACCAGGATTATCCAGAAACCCAAGGTCACTCCAATTAGGATACTTACATCAATCTTCATCATTAGAAATCCTCTTTTACCAAATTGAGGTATGTCTTCTGCTACCTCTGAAGAATGGCACTAAAGGATGTGGGAATTGGGGCATAAGCAAGTGATAATCAAGGGATAACTTTTATTTTATTTTTAACTTTATACCATTTGAACCATAGTATGTTTTTTTACAAGTATTTTTTTATTAAAATGACTAATTCAATAGTATGCCCCAGCTCCATATAGATGGCACTTATCTAAGAGATATATGTTCTGCTTATGTCCAAATTGAGCTTTTTCCTGAAGTAATGCGAAGACATATACTATTCCAACCATTGTGGATCTGCAAGATATGCCAATTGCAATATTCTGTGGCATGGCTCTAGGAGGATATATGCTAGGCCGTTGAATAACACACACACACACATACACACACAATCCTACATTTAAGGGCCCATGATATTGTAGAGACCTTAATTAGCATTATCCAGTGCTTCCAGAGCAAGATCAATGTTCATCATGGATCATGTCCCTGAACTCTATGACTGAAGATACTTGACCCACATACTCATTGTGGTGGATGTGTCAATGAATCTGACCCATTTCATACAATACCAAATATCTCCATTAGTGAAATTACACCCTTTATGGTCATTAGTTTAAGACACATTGGTTGAGTGATTACTATGTGTTAGTCAAACCAGGCCTTAGGGGTACAGAGTTAAAATATGATCCCTGTCTTGTCTATTAAAGAAATGTTTCATTTTCATGGACTGATACCCTATTTAGGCTCTCAATGCACAGCCTGTCTTTATTTCTTGATTATTGTTTTTCCTTTCTTCTCTCATAACTCCTTCATCCCTGGACTACAAACTCTCATCTTGATCTTAAAATTTTAATGAGTCAAAATATAGTAACATAAAATAAACACACTGATGTATATGTGCTCTAAGGAAATCTCTTAGCCTAGAACATTAAGATTGAAAATGTCCTTATTTCCACATCATTGATGCTTTAATGATGGCTTTCCATTCTTAAGGTTAAAAAATGATGTTTGAGCATTAAAATCTCTATTTTTGACTGCTTATTTTTTATAAAATTTCCCACATCCTATTCTATTTTTTAATGAGAGAAATAAAGAAGACCTCATGGTTTGTAAAAAATTAACACCTTTATTCATAAGAATTTTCATATCTGACATTTGCAAGTTTGCAATCCCTTACTGAATACTACCTTTTAGTATTCAGCAACCAATAAAAGAAAGTACTTTTTTTATTTTTCATGTTTCTCAGCTTGACAAAGTAGAATTACAAAAGGGGTAAGTATTACAATCCAAATACAGGAAATTTGGTGCTTATAAGAATATGAAAAAAACTTAACAGTCAGGAGAACAATGAAACCTAGGTAATTCTAAATCCACTCTTATACTTGCATACTTAAATATTATGACATGAAACAAATACAACTTGTCATATGATAAGGGAAAAGGTTGGGGAAGAAAATAAATTAATTTGTTTTCTGTACATATAAGATCATATTCACAATGAGACAAGAAAGAACGATTCATGACTATTACAGTCCTCATTTCTGTAATTCTTCATGTTGTCAAAGTTCATATTTATCACTACCTTCTTCCACTACTCACCTCATGTTGTCTTTACCCTCACAAGTACCTCAGCTAGCCATGGCGCTTTGTCTGGTGGGGTGAACCAAACTTTCATTCCTGAAGATTCTGGACCATTGTTAGTCCTGCTTGAATTGGTTTGTTGCAATTTTCCATTGACTTTAATCATAGGGCATGGCAGTACTAAGACACACCCTAGAGGATCTCCTGTATTCTAGGTAAACTCTTCTTTCCCCTCATTATGTAGTTGCAGTCCTACTTCCCCTTGATAGTCAGGATTGATCACCCCAGCCAGTACAGTAATTCTTTTCTTTTCCTGTTGATTCAGAGAGAAGAGGAGCCCAAAGTGGCCAGGCAGCAGACATAACTTTCACTTCAATGGAATCGTTGTGTTCCCTGTTGGCAGCACTCCTCTTTTCCAGACTAAGACCTATAGACCAACAGAGTTTGAGGTTGCAGGGACAGGAAGCAAAAATTTTCCTAGTGGGTCACTAGGGCTAATAGGGAGTGGTGCCACTTCCATTTCCACCCCGTGATTCCTGGACCCTTGAATCCTAGTTATGGAAAAAGCAGCATCATAGTGGACACTGATTGAGAGCACACCTAGCCTCCTGGAGAACATTACCCCAGCCCTGCAAGGCATTACCACCTAATTGAGTGTTCAAACGGCCATTCTACCATTTTATCAATCCAGCTACTTCAGGGTGATGGGCAACATGGTAAAATCAGTGAATTCCATGGGTACATGCCAATTTCTGCACATCATTTGCCATGAAATGAGTCCCTTGGTTAGAAGCAATGCTGTGTAGAATACCATGGTGATAAATAAGGCATTCATTAAATCCATGGATGGTAATTTTGGAAGAAGCATTGCATATAAGAAATGCAAACCTGTATCCGAAGTATGTGTCTATTCCAGTTAAAACAAATTGCTGCCCCTTCCATGGTGGTAGTGGTCCAATGTGATCAACCTGCCATCAGGTAGCAGGATGATCAACTCAGGGAATGGTGCCATATTGGGAGCTGAGTGTGGGTCTCTGCTGCTGGCAGACTGGGCACTCAGCAGTGACCAGTGGCTGTGTTACAGCAGTGTCTGTAGCTAAGTCAGCCTTGGTGAGGTGAAGTCCATGTTGCTGAGACCATGCCTAACCTCCATCTCTACCTCCACGGCCACTTTGTTCATGAGCCCATTGGAGTGGCTGGGAAAGAGTTTGTACCTTAACCACAGAGTGGGTCACCTTATTCATGTGACTATTAAAATCTTCCTCTGCTGAAGTCACCTTCTGGTAAGCATTCATATGGAACACAAATATTTTCATGTTTTTTTGCCCACTCAGAAAGATCTATCCACATAGCTCTTCCCCAGACCTCTTTGTCACCAATTTTCCAATCATGTTCCTTCCAAGTTCCTGACCATCCAGCCAAACTAGCCCATGAATTAGTGTAAAACACACCTCTGGCCATTTCTTCTTCCATGCAAAATAAACAACCAGGTACACTGCTCAAAATTCTGCCCACTTGGAGGATTTGCCCTCACCACTATCCTTCAGGGATGTCCCACAAAAGGGCTACAGAGGTGCAGCTGTCCACTTTTGGGTGGTACCAGCATATCGTGTAGAACTATCTGTAAACCAAGCCCAAATTTTCTCTTCCTCAGTCAACTAATTTTAAGGGATTCCCCAGGAGGCCAAGCTATGGGCTGGGAAAGAGAAGGTAACATTGCAGGGGTGGTGACCATAGGCATTTGGGCTACTTCCTCATGCAACTTACTTGTACCTTCAGGGCCCACTAGAGCCCTATCTTGTATATACCACTTCCACTTTATTATGGAGTGCTGCTGTACACACCCAACTTTATGGTTTGATGTGTCAGACAATACCCAACTCAGATCTCATGGGACTTAGATGGCCCATGGTTATGTGTTCAGTCTCTATTAAGGCCCAGTAGCAGGCTATAAACTGTTTCTCAAAAGGAGAGTAGATATCTGCAGAAGATGGCAGGGCTTTGCTCCAAAATCCTAAGGGTCTGTGTTGTGATTCTTCTATAGGGGCCTGCTAAAAGCTCCAGACTGCATTTCTATTTCCCACTGAAATTTCTAGTACCATTGGATCTGTTGGAGTATATGGCCCAAGTGATAGTACAGCTTGCACAGCAGCCTGGACCTGTCACAGATTCTCTTGTTCTGGTCCCCAATCAGAACTAGCAGCTTTTCTGGTCACTTGGTAGATGGGCCAGAATAGCACACTCGAATGAGGAATGTGTTGTCTCCAAAATCTGAAGAGACCAATTAAGTGTTGTGCTTCTTTTTTTGTTGTAGAAAGGACCAGGTGCAACAGTTTATCCTTAACTTTAGAAGGGATATCTCCATATGCCCCATACCACCGAACACCTAGAAATTTCACTGAGGTGGAGGCCCCTGTATTTTTGTTGGATTTATCTCCCATTCTCTCTCATGGAAATGCCTTACCAATAAATTTAGAGTCTCCGTAGCAAAGACTTCTTTCTTCTTACTTACTAGGTCCTGTCAACATGATATCATCAATATAATGGACCAGTGTGATGTGTTGTGGGATGAAGAGACAATCAAGGTCCCTGTGGCCAATATTATGACATATAGCTACATACCATGTACCAGGGTATGTGTTGATTTACTCAAGTAGTGATACCACATCTGGGACAGCAGCTGTAATTAGAGTCACCACCTGGTTAAGTTTATGAGAATCTACTGTCATTCTCCAAGATCATCTGTTTTATTACAGTCCAAACAGAAGAGTTGAATGGGAATATGGTGGGAATCACTACCCCTGCATCCTTCAAATCCTTGATGGCACTAATCTCTGAAAACCGTACAGGAATCCAGTATTGCTTTTGATTTCCTATTTTGCTAGGTAGGGGCAGTTCTAGTGCCTTCCACTTGGCTTTCCAATCATAATAGCCCTCATTTCTCAAGTCAGGGATCCAATATGGGGATTCTGCCAGTTACTGAGTATGTGTATTCCAATTATGCATTCTGGAACTGGGGAAATATGGATACAGGGACCCACTGGATCCACTGTGAGACAGACCTGAGCTAAAACTCCATCAATCACCTGACCTTCATTAGTCCCTAATCTAACTGGTGGGCTACAGTGACACATTGGGTCTCCTGGAATTAATGTCACTTCTGAGCCAGTGTTTAATAATGCCCAAAGTGTCTTTTCATTTCCTTTTCCCTCATGCACATTTGCTTTTTTAAAAGGCCATAAGTCTCCCTGCAGAAAGGTGGAAGGAAGATTAACAGAATAAATTTTTGGCAGTTTAACAGGATCCTTCCCCAAGAGAACTTGGTCTTCTCATTCAAGGGGCTCTGAATCTGTAAACTGTCTCAAGTTTGGCAGTAGATAAAGGGGCCATGATTCTCTGCATCTGTAATTTGAGTTACAGTTTTGTTCACTTAACCTAGAAATCTTCTGTTTATACAGATCCAGAAGAAATTTAGTACACTGCCCATCTATTTCACTTCTAGGCACCCTATGATCTATTAGCCAATGCCATAACTCTATGTGACTCAGATTATTTTGATTGCTGCTTAGAATCTGCCTTCCATTGAGGTAGCCATGCCAATCTTGTCTTTGGCGATTACTTTACCTTTGCCAATACTTTACCTTTACTGGCCCCAGATCAGATCCTCCCCATAATGCTTAAGGATTCTAATTCCATTACAGTGATATCTGGACTACAGAGAAGAGCAACCACAGAGCTCTTCAGGGAAGCTGGAGTTAGTCTTACAAATTCATTCCTCACAATCCTGGTTAAAGGTGTGTCCTCTGGGCATTCCTAGGGAGGGTGGGCAGGTCTCAAATGGTAAATCCATTCTAGGATACCAATCTCTCTAAGCCTTTGAATTCCCTCTTCTACTGTATACCAATAGAATTATTTGCCCAGATACCAGGGCAAATCAGGTATGTCGACTTTAGACATGCTAGGCCATCTTTTGTTCCATGTTTCAGTCAGCCACTCAAACAAACTTTTGGAGCCCTTTCTAACCACTTGAGCTATAGTGTTGAATCCAGAATTTCTGCTTAGTGTGCCCATACCAATATGTTCAGCATGATCCAACTTTATATTCCTTCTACTATTATTCCATACCCTTAGTATTCATTCTCACATATATTCCCCTGATTTCTGTCTATATAAGTTGGAAAACTCATGCATTTCTTTCATAATATAGCAAACTTCCTCATGGGTCATACTTAGTAATGCACCTTTGGGGGTTTGTTGTGATCTTAGTCTAGAAATAGGTCTCAAAGAGAAGAAAGGTGGTGGGCGCTTGTAAGGAGAAGGATTAGAAATGCCTTGCAAGCAACTGACCTCAGGTCATTCCTTTGCATTTTCTTCTGGTGAGACAAGATTAATCTCTTTAAGCAGGGGTTGGGAGGCAGATTCCTCAGGGCAGGCAGGAGGCTGGGCAGTGTATGCAGGAGTTTGACTGGTAACTGACTCAGGACTGGGAGGAGGTCCAGAATCCCTGGGGCATGCCAGGGGCTGGGCAGTACAGGCTTCAGTTTGACTGGTACCCACCTAAGGGCTGGAAGGAGTTCCGGACTCCCTGGGGCAGGTTGGATGCTGGGTGGTACAAGGTTGACAAGGTGTGGTCTCCACAGGGCAGGCCAACCCAGGCTCATCTCATAATGTCTCCGCATAATTTAGGGTTTCAGTGTTCCTACCAATATTATCAACCCATATGTCTCCATCCCAATCCTCTGGGTCCCACTCCTTTCCAACCAATGCCTTCATTTTAACATCAGAAATACTACGGGGTTGAGATTTTAGGTTCCTTTGTAACTCTGGGACTCATACAATGAGGGTCTGAATTTGGTTCTCAGATATCTCAAGCCTGTGGCTTCAGGAGACAAGATTTTCTTTCAGAGCACACACAGAAACTTTTGCATCATTCATGCAGCATTTAAGTCTGCAAATTTGAAGACTTTAGCTTATGTCTTTCTTTTGTAACAGTATCCAGAGTATCTAGAAGGAACCAGCCAGCATCATTATACTTTTTGACTCCACAGAACTCTGTTAAGGTGCTGAAAACACTCTCACCTAGGTCCTTGCTTCTTATAAGCATGAAAGTAGGGGAATCCAGCGATAATATTTTGCATATCTCCATTGCCAACTCATGCCATGGACTGTTAGTGGTTACTTCATTATTGAAAAGGGAGTCATTAGTACCCTGGAGTCCAATTAGAATATAGAGTCAATTGCAAAACTCCTAGAACCACCTCAGACATCCCATGTTTAAGACTGTTCCTTAAGAACCACTCCCAGTACCAAGCTATATTAGGATTCTCTAGAGAAACAGATTCAACAGGAGATATCTGTCAATAGTATGAAATTTTGGGTCTCTCATGTGACTGTGGGGATGCACAAGTCCAGGCTCTGCAGGCAGGCTGCAAACCAGGGGCTCCAATGAAAGTCCAATGAAAGTCCTTGATGAATTTCCAGGAGACATTGGCTGTCCAAAGACAAGCTGTGAAATTCTCAATCAATGCTGAAATCACTTCCCCTTTTAAGGCATTCAACTGATTGGATAAAGTATTACTGACTGTTGATGACAATCTCCCTGGTTGATGCAGATGTAATCAGCCATCTATGCAGTAAACTTACTGATGACTAAAGCCCATAAATGTCCTTGTATTACCATTAGCCCAGTGCTTGCTGGATCAAACAATGGGGCACAATTACCTGGCCAGTTGACACATTAATCTAAATATCACAGCTTCTATGGCTGTTTACATTTACAACCAACTGAGGAGATTCCCATCAGGAATGAGTGATGTCTCATCCAATCAGCTGATGACCTTAAAAGGAGAAGTGATTCCAGCATTCAGAGAGAGAATTTCCTTCTCCACTTCAGATAGCTAACGTCAACTGGGGAGCTCATCAAGGGCCTTCATTGGAGTCCCTGGCTTACACCCTGCCCTGTGGAATTTGGACTGTGCATCCCCACAGCCATATGAGACAATTTTATAAAATCTCATGCTATGTACAGATAGCTCCTGTTGGTTCCATTTCTTTAGAGAACCCTAGCTAAAACACTTGGTGAGGAGGTATCATCATGGATAAGCAGGGGCAGCAATGGTGAAGGAAGACTGATTACATGTAGAAGGATTGGTTTTACCTTTATATAAATATGCATTTATATTTATATAGACATAAACACAAAAACATATATGTATAGGCCTGCATGTTTTTGATAATGGGAACCATGACTCCTTGAAGAAAATGTTAATTTTATGACTATGGCAAGGGAAGTATAAGATGAGTCTAATACATCTTACTGTCTCAGAAGCAAGGAAGTACTCAAAAAATCATGGGTATATGTTTCTACACAAACATTCTTACATCTGTAATTACTCAATTTCAAAGTTTCTCCACACAAAGTTTAATTAATTACAATAAGGGAAAAAGTAACTGAATTAGTCAGCCACAGGGGTGCTGATGCAAAGTACCAGAAATCCATCAGCTTTTATAAAGGTATTTATTTGGGGTAAAAACATACAGTTATAAGGCCCTAAATAGTCCAACTTAAAGTGCAATAAGTTTCTTTCTCACCAAGTCTGTTACCATGTGTTGAAGCAAGATGGCTACTAATCTCTATCAGGGTTCAGCCTTCCTCTATCTCTCAGCTACAGGCTGGCATAGGGCTTGTTTCTTTCTGGACTTTTTCAGCCCTGCAAACTATCAGGTGAATGACTCATCTCTCTTCTAGGGACTGCAGGATCAAAGTTCTCTCCTCTGCCATGTCTTTGGGGCTCTCTCTCCTTTCCTCTGTGTACCTTCTTCTGTGTGTCTTCTTGAGTGAGTGTCTATCAGCCCACCAAGGGTGCAAGGACTCAACCCTGAGTCATGCACGACTGACATAATCAAGTCAAAGCCCCAATCTTGATTTAATCAAGTAAACATAAAACCTTTGAACTTAACACAGTCAAAGTGTATCATGACCAGAAAAGTCAGTTTACAAACATAGTATCTTTTCTTTTAGAATTCATAAATAATATCAAACTGCTACAGTAATTTTAGTCAAGAAGCCTGACAGGCACCAACTTAATTGACTGATCAAAATGATCATCAGTAATGGAACAAGTCACAATCATACACTATCTAATAGCTATACTCAAATCATTTGTAAAGAAGGAAATCTTTGTCTGTCCTCCAGGCTGCTAAAGCAAATACCATAAAATGGTTTGGCTTAAGCAATGAAAATTTATTTGCTCGTGGTTTGAGGCTGGGAAAAATTCCAAATCGAGGGGTCAGCAAAGAGATGTTTTCTCCAGGAAGACTGTGGCTTCAGAAAATCCATGGTTTCTTTGTCACATGACAAGGCACAGGATGGCATCTGCTGGTCTCACCCTTATCTTCCAGGTTTTGCTGATTTCAGCTTCTTGCTTCCATGTCTTTCTCTCTTTGCCTGAATTTCATTCTCTTATAAAGGGCTCTAGTAGTGGTATTAAGACTCATACTAGGGAAGTGGACTTGGCCCAGTGGTTAGGGTGTCCATCTACCACATGGGAGGTCCGTGGTTCAAAGCCCGGGCCTCCTTGACCCATGTGGAGCTGACCCATGTGCAGTGCTGACGTGCTCAAGGAGTGCTCTGCCATGCAGGGGTGTCCCCGCGTAGGGGAGCCCCACGTTCAAGGAGTGTGCCCCGTAAGGAGAGCCGCCCAGCACAAAAGAAAGTGCAGCCTGCCCAGGAATGGCACCACACACACAGAGAGCTGACACAACAAGATGATGCAACAAAAAGAAACACAGATTCCCATGCTGCTGACAACAACAGAAGCGGACAAAGAAGAACACACAGCAAATAGGCACAGAGAACAGACAACTGGGACAGGGGGAAGGGGAGAGAAATAAATAAATAAATCTTAAAAAAAAAAAGACTCATCCTGATTGAGGTGGGACAAACTGTAACTGAAGTAACCGCATCAAAGAGTCCTACTTAAAATAGGTTTACACAGACAAAAATGGATTAGATTTAAGAATATCTTTTTCTGGGATACATACAGCTTCACACCCCCATAATAATAGTATTTTATTATCCCTTTTCCTTCCAAGGGAACATTAGTGATGGCCCCCCTTTCTTTTCTAATAAAAGTAATTTGTGTCTTCCCTTGTTTTATTTTGTTTGATTAGCTTGACTAGAGTTTTAAAATCAAATAAATCTTTCTCCAAGCATCAGCTTTTGGTTTCATTGGTTGTTCTCTGTTGTTTTCCTGTCTGCATTTAAATTGATTCCAAGTCTTCTTTTTAATTATTTCTTTTCTTCTTGCATTAGGCTTAAATTTCTCTTCTTGCTTTAGTTTCCTAAAGTAGAAGCTTAGATTATTGATTTTAGATCTTTCTTCTTTTCTAAAATATGTATTCAATGCTATAAATTTCCCTCTAATCACAGCTGTGCTTCCTCCCACAGAATTCAATACACTGAATTTTAATTTAGTTCAAAATATTTTAAAATTGTTTTTGAGACTTTATTCTTGTCACACGTTATTTAAAAATATGCTGTTTAATATTCTAATATTTTGAATTTTCTAGCTATCTTTCTGTTATTGTTTACTTCTATTGTGTTCTGAGAACATATTTATCATGATTCCAATTGTTTTAAATATTTTAAATCATGTTTTATGACTTAGAATGTGTCTTTCTTGGTTAATGTTCCAAGTAAACTTAGGAAGAATGTGTATTCTGTGCTGTTGTTGGATTAAATATTCTGTCACTATCAATTAGATCAAGTTATTGATAGTGTTCTTCAGATTAAATATAGTTTTACTGATTTTCTTCCTGCTTGATCTCTCAATTACTGAAAGAGGGGTGTTGAAGTCTTCAAATATAATAATGTATTTAGCTATTTTTCCTCTTAGTGTTATCCATTTTCACCTTTTCATTTTCTTATAAAGGACTCCAGTAATAGGATTAATACCCACCCTGACTGAGATGTGACATACCTAAACTGAAGTAACTACTTCAAATGGTCCCACTTACAAAGGATTTATACCATCACAAGAATGGACTAGTTTTAAGAACATGTTTTTCTGGGGTAAATATAACTTCAAACCACCACACTGTCAGAAACTTGGGACTTTCCAATAAGTTTAAGATTGTTTCTAAATTAAGTTAAATTGGTTTAAATTAAAATTCAATGCAAAACATTTTAAAGACAAATATTGAGTCAAAGTCCAGCAAGGAAGTTAAACCAACTCTACATCTCTAGAACGTATGTCTAGAAGCCTAAGTAGAAGATAAACTTTCAGAAGTTGCATTCCTAGGAAACTTTCCAGGTTACTATACAAATTCACCTAAGCTTCACATTGAACCTTTTTACCTGAAGCCCTCTTTCTCTCTCCTGTCTTTTCCTTCCAAAATTAATCTTACCAGACAGCTAACCTTAATGGTACTACCAAATATGATCTTTTATCTTGCATGAACGTGCATTTGTTCTAGCTTTGTTCCAGACTTACAACATAACTTCTATATACATTTGGCATTGTATAGTTCAATGATTATGAGTAAGAATTTTTCATAGTGTATTTCCTGAGACTAAACCCCTCTTATAAATAGCTTTGTGGATAATGGAGGATCTTTTTACTTTCCCTGTGCTTCAATTTCTTCATTTGTATAAAGAAGTTAATAATATTATCTACCTCATACAGTTTTAAGGATTAAATGATTTATTACATAATGTACTTAGAATATTTCCTGAAATATAAGTACTATATTTGTATTTTATGATAACATTGTATTTATAGCTTTACTGTGATATTGCATATTATATTGAGTCTACTACAAAAACATTAAAACATTTACCACCCTGAATCCATTTTGCATATGAGTAAATATTCTAAATTCTAAAAACAGTCACTTTGATTGGGGAATAGGTATAGAATTGAGAAGTGTCATCTTCCTCAAAGCAAGGGAAGTTTTTGTCTTCAAAAAGTAGAAATTCTTTTTGATTGAATGTATACTCCTGTAACAAACAAACCAATATTTATCAATGTTCAACTAAATAAACGTTGACTGACATGTTTGTGTAAAAATTTTGCCACAATGTCAAATGTCTTCAAACAGATAAATTAATAGTTTCACTTCATGATAATGTGGACTAATGTTTGGTTTCTAGGAATGCATTTCATTGTAAAACAATCAAATATGTTGCAAATTGATCTTTTTGATGTATTTTCAGGAGCACAATATTTCACTTGGACATCTATTTGAAAAAAGGAATCACTACAGGAAAATAACTTGTGATTGTGATATTCATTGTTATCCAAAGTTTTCCTATGTGTGATTTGGTCTACTTGAAAATGAAATGGAAAATTGAATATTATTATTAACCAAACATTATCCTTCTGCAGGAGAATGACAGAACAAGAACAGAGCTGTCCATGGTACTCAGAATTTTCCTTACTAGTAGGCTTCTGTGGCTTTTCGGCCTTTTTTTTTTTTTTTTAATTACCTTTTCTTTTAAATTTTAGATTACATAAATGTTACATAAAAAATTTAGGGTGTTCCCATAAGCTCCACTGCCTCCGCCTTCCACATTTTCCCACATCAACAACATCCTTCATTAGCATGGTACATTTGTCAATTAATGAACACATATTGAAGCACTGCTACTGACCATGGACTACAGTTTACATTATAGTTTACACTCTGTCCCACACAATTATGGAGGTTATGACAAAATATACAATGCCCTGTGTCCACATCACAGTGTCATGCAGAACAATTCTAATGTTGTTAAAATGCCCCCATATTACACCTATTTATATCGGCTTGTGTATTCCTTATATATTCCCCATATTTTTGTAGTTATAAATTTTATGTATAAGATATAATGATTTATTTTTGCTATAAGTAATAATTTTATTATTTTAATGATATAATTATTAATAATTATACATATCATTAATAATTTGTATTTTGAACAAATACAAAAACACAAAATATTTAGATTAGGGGGAGTAGATGTAGCTCAAGTGGTTAAGAGCCTGCTTCCCATGAACGAAGTCTCAGGTTGATCCCAAGTACCTCCTAAAAAGAATTAGATTAGGTTTAATTAATAGAAATAGAAAAAGAATGATAAGAAACTGAATTCCTACAAACCAGCTTAAGAGAGAGAATATCACTCATCATTTTGAAAGCTCCTGGGTTTCCATTCCTGATCCTACCTTCCTCCTCACCAGAAAAAAATACCATAAGTTTGTGCGGTCACCCCTCGGGCTGAAGTGTGGTTTCCTGGCCTGGCGGGGGAGCAGCCGCGGCAGGCCAAGCCACTGCCCCCATAATAGGGTGGCTGGTCGGACTCACCGCCACCCCTGAAGGGAGCTCGGCATGGGCGCAGAGTGCCCTCGGGTCTCCCCTTCTCGGCAGCCATGCTTCCGCGGCCGCCCCTCCTCCCAGATGGCGCCACACGATGCCTGTGGGGCGGCACCCTTCTTCTTCTTTCTCCCTGCGCAGGCGCAGGGCGGAAAATTCCAGTCTGCCCTTTTCCCCTCCCCCGACAGCAGCAACAGCCAGGCGTGGGGGGAAAAATCCAGTCTGCCCTTTTCCCTTCCCCCGACAGCAGCAACAGCCAGGCGTGGGCGGAAAAATCCAGTCTGCCCTCCACCCCAGCAACAGCAGCCACCAATCCCTAAACCCTGCCCCTTCCCCCAGCAACAGCGACAGCCAATCCCTAACCACCACCCCTCCCCCGTCCAGTACCGCCCACTGACCTTTCGCCGGCAACCAATCAGAACAGGGCGTGGCTTCGACCAATCAGCCTTCCCCAGCCCCTATAAAACTGTTGCCTCTCCCTCAATAAAGTGGACTTGCGTGTTTACCTTGTCTCTGCGGTAGTTCTTCTGCTGTGCGCCCTCCAGTCCTGAGAGCCCCCGACAAGGGCCTGGCCTCCCTTGTCCCCAGTTCGTCGCCTGCTTCTCCGGGCGACCCCTTCGTCGCCGGCTTCTCCGGGTGACCCCTTCGTCGCCGGCTTCACCGGGCGACCTCGTCAGCCGAACCGCGCAACCCCTGTGAGACCGATCCCTCGTCTGCTGCCGGACCGACCCCTCGTCCCGAGCGGGACCGACCCCTCGTCCAGAGCTGGACCGAGCCCTCGTCCGCAGCCAGACCCCACCTCTACCGACCGAGCAAGCCGCCGCAAGTTTGGTTTTCACAATTTATTTATTTCTTAAAATAAAGCATTACCATATCTGTGGGCAGATATACCTAACATATTTAGTTTTTCACAGTTTTGAGCATCATATAAATAGAAACATACCATTTATGATATATGTGTGTGTACATATATATGTATTCATATATGTACTTTCAGTGCTTTTCCTCAAAGTACGTTTTTCAGATTTATTCATGTTAATCAGGAAACTTTTTCTAGTTCATACATTTGTACTTCTATAGAAAATTTCATTGTATGTATATTATGAAGTACATTCTCTGATTAGGATGGTGTGCAAAAACATTCTTGCACATTCTATTATTTCACATATGGGAGCAAATCTTCTGAGTGAATAACTGGGAGAATTGATTAGTAGTAGGAATTTTAAAAAATCTTCAGAATTGTGTTCCAGCCAGTTTTAGCTCCCAACAAAATGTTGTAGGTCTTCCCATTGATTCTCATCTGTGCCAGCATTTGGTCTTGTCAGATTATTAAATTTTCTTCAATCTCAATGTGAAATGGTATCTCATTATGTTTTTAATTTACATTTAATTAGCATTTCCCAAAGGGGCTGTCAAGCAGAAGCTGCAGACTTGGAGGAGGCTGACGACAGCTGCTGGAGGAGAAGGCTCCAAAGGTAGAAAAACAGATGAAATACTCTAACTTCTCCTCTTCTCAGAATGTCCATCTTCCAACAGTATCTCCCACAGGAAAAACCTACCTGGAAAATCAGAAGTTAAGGAAGTCTGGGAGATGTAATTATCTGAGTATCAGAGTAGGACAGAGAAGAACAAAAAATGGTCAAATAAACAAGTCATACTGACAAATGGCCCACACAGCTATACAGAACATGATAGATATTATTTAACTTATAATTGAATGTGTCTTCCACTAGAATACAACATTATAAAGCAAAGTATTTTTTGTCTATTCTTTTTTGTTTATAAGAGTTTCTGGCACATAAGAAGTGTTAAATAAATATTGAATGAATGAATAACTGGGCATATTTATATACTATGATTTGAGAATTGAATTACTATTAAATAACCTGGTATAATTCAATAGTTTTACTGTCATTTTAGATGGAGTTAGAATATGATTTTCCATTCATCTGGTCTTCCGTTTTGTTTGTAAAATCTTCTTTTAACAAGCAAAGAAATATTATCCAGGAACGTAACAGCAAACTTTACCTTACATGGCCTAGAAACTAAGAATTCCTGGGGCAAGTGACAGTTGATTAAGTAAACAATTCAGATACTTCCAAAGTTCTAAATTATAAGATAAGTTTACACCTTCACGGTGGCTTCAAATGAATATGGTATGTAGGAAAAAATGACTTCTCTGAAATCCTTGCACTTCTAAGATGATTTCACTAGATTTAATAATACTTTTATATTCACTCCTTTTCCAACATGTTGTATGATGATCAGAAATAACTCAGCTATCCCTTACTCCATGTTACCTGTACCATTAAGAAACAACAAGCACCCATTTATCCATTATCACCACAACTTTCAGCCTTGCCATGATGTGTAGGTCCACCCACCCAACCTAACTTTCTAACCTACTTACTGCTCTTTTTTACCCACTTTGATCTCTGAAACTACTCTTCCTCACTCTTTCAATCCAGTTCTTGGGTTTATTTATGGCTCTATAGATGGCTAACATTTTTATATACAAGGTGTTAGCTTAAAAGTCATTTTCTCAAAGATCCATTCTCTGACCTCCACATATTATGGCCTTTTTTCTTACACACCTATCTGTTTATTTTTTCCTAGCTGTTATTATCACCTTAAATTACTGTGCATTTACTTTTTATAATTAATTGTTTATCTCAACCACTAGAATATATACCCAGAAGAGCAGTAAGTTTGTAGGCTTATTTGATGCTAAAACATCAGAAACTAGAACAGTACCCAGAAGCTGAACACATTTATGAAATCTTCCAGAAAGTGCTACTTTTTCCCTCCAATCTATGAATTAGTTTAGAAATTTTAAAATGTAATTTTCACTAGTATATGGCTATGACATTATTTGTGTGAAGGGAGAATGCTAAATAAGTGAGTACCCCCATGTTAGTGAGGCAGAATAAACTTGGCATTGCTTTATTATGCAACTTTTGTACTGGTCTGCTGTATTCCCCAGGATACTGATTATAGTAAGGGCAGAAAGTACCTTGATGGCTATCAGTATTATTTGATTTTTTCTATCTAATAGAAAGGACTCTATCGTGAAAATAAAATGACAACCTATACAATGGGAGAAAATATTTGTAAACCATACATCCAATAAAGGATTAATATCCAGAATATGTAAAGAAATCCTTAAACTTAACAACATAAAGTAAAAATTTATAAATGGGCAAAAGGTGATTAAAAAGGAAAATGTTTTTGTACATATGGGAACAGAATAAAATTTTTTAAAAATCCATGGAACAAGACTACACAAAGAGTTAATACAATTATTAAAATGTGCTATTATCATTTTTAACAAATACTCCACAACAGTGCAAGTTGTTACTAACTGGATGGTACATAGGAATCCTGTATTTTAAGCATAAATGAAGTATAAACCCTTAACTTCTGTAATAAATAAAAAAAATTGAATCATCTTTTGAATTATAAACTTCCCCTAGTTTCTTCAATATTGTAAGCACATTATGTGATTTTGGAACTTTTTACCTTACTGCTCATTCTTCTCTGGAAATGCCCCAGGTTATTATCCTCCTCTTAAAGTGCCAAATCTGAAAAGTAGTAGAGAGGAAACAAGAAAATGAACTGTATAACACTGCTCCATTTAAAAAAATATATAAATCCTTAAGCTTGATGGGAAATTAGCATTGATTCCCTCATGTTTTTAGTACTTAATGGGAAAAAGTTGATATTGATCTTACTCATTTCAAAGACTAAATATTTAAATAGATTTTTTTAAAATGAAGACATTAGAAATATTTTTACATAAATTGCCTAAAATTTATATAAATTAGAGATTACTTACCCATTAAATAATTCATGTTGTCTAGTAGAGAGTTCATTATCTGTTGAATAAATTAGGGTTTTTCAACTTTGTTAGCTTTGGATAGATTTGCAGAATTAAAGAGAAATTAAATTCAAATTTGAAAGGTTAAAATTAGATGCTTAAATTTTAAAAAATGTTGCACATTATTTGAAGACTGTATCATTGTAGCTTTAGATCAGATTTTAGATTTGAATGGTATTCCTAAACTTTATGTAAGCAAATGTCTAATTACATAGCCAGGGAACCCGAGACCTATGTAGATTAAACACTCACCCAAGACCCAACAGTAGCAAAACCAGGAGTAGGATTCCAGGCTTTTACTTACAGTCTGTTTCTTCTTCAGTTATGCAATGTTTTCATATCCAGGAAAGATGAACCCACAAAAATGAATGATTGCTCAGGAAAGTCTACTGCCTATTTCAGTATGAAAAATTAAATGATGTAGTGAAAATCTAATGGTGTTTAAAGCCAGTACCCTAATCAGATCAACTGAAAGATCTTGAAAAGCCACATAATTTCTTTGAGTTTTAGTTTTCTTAGAGGGTGGTGGTGAAGTTTAAGTAAGAGAATACACAGGTGTATCTTTAAACCCTAAATGATTGTGAGGTATTGCGGCGGCTTGCTAGGTCGGTAGAGGTGGGGTCTGGCTGCGGACGAGGGGTCGGTCCAGCTCTGGACGAGGGGTCGGTCCCGCTTGGGACGAGGGGTCGGTCCCACTTGGGACGAGGAGTCGGTCCGGCAGCAGATGAGGGATCGGTCTCACAGGGGTTGCGCGGTTCGGCTGACGGGGTCGCCCGGAGAAGCAGGCGACGAACTGGGGACAAGGGAGGCCAGGCCCTTGTCGGGGGCTCTCAGGACTGGAGGGTGCACGGCAGAACAACTACCGCGGAGACAAGGTAAACACGCAAGTCCACTTTACTGAGGGAGAGGCAACAGTTTTATAGGGGCTGGGGAAGGCTGATTGGTCGAAGCCACGCCCTGTTCTGATTGGTTGCCGGCAAAAGGTCAGTGGGTGGTACTGGATGGGGGAGGGGTGGTGGTTAGGGATTGGCTGTCGCTGTTGCTGGGGGAAGGGGCAGGGTTTAGGGATTGGTGGCTGCTGTTGCTGGGGTGGAGGGCAGACTTGAGTTTCCCGCCCACGCCTGGCTGTTGCTGCTGTCGGGGGAAGGGAAAAGGGCAGACTGGATTTTTCCCCCCACGCCTGGCTGTTGCTGCTGTCGGGGGAGGGGAAAAGGGCAGACTGGAATTTTCCGCCCTGCGCCTGCGCAGGGAGAAAGAAGAAGAAGGGTGCCGCCCCACAGGCATCGTGTGGCGCCATCTGGGAGGAGGGGCGGCCGCGGAAGCATGGCTGCCGAGAAGGGGAGACCCGAGGGCACTCTGCGCCCATGCCGAGCTCCCTTCAGGGGTGGCGGTGAGTCCGACCAGCCACCCTATTATGGGGGCAGCGGCTTGGCCTGCTGCGGCTGCTCCCCCGCCAGGCCAGCAAACCACACTTCAGCCCGAGGGGTGACCGCAAGGTATATTTATCAGTCAAGTCCTATTTTACTCTCTATAGACCATCAGGTCAATCCTTTTGTGCTCCTGGGTAAAAACCTTTATGACAAAAAGTATTATCAAAATACATTTAAATGAAAGATTCTTGTTTTTCAATACATCTGAATAGGATATTATTCAAAATGATCAATTGCTACAGGTTAATGTTAATGTTTACAGAATGCAGAGATTACCCTTTTTAAAATCAGTTTACCATCTGATAGCCAGGCCCTGAGCCTCAACAGACTCGCAATTCCTACACTCTTGTTGTCACTAACATGGAGGTGAAGAAGGTCAACTGCCACACCAGGGAGCCAAGAGTGCCTACAACTGCAAGCAGGAGAATTGCATCCATCATCCATGTGGAATCTAAGCCCCCTTGTGATGTGGAGGGGGACTAGACATAACCATGCCAGGGTCTACAGGATGGAGGAATGGAGTATGGATTAGAGTGGACTTACTGATATTCTATTCATGAACTATTGTGATTAGTAATCAAAGAAAATGTGGCATTGGTGTGGAGAAAGTGGCCATGGTGGCTGCTGGGAGTAGGGAGTGGGAAGAAGAGATGTGATGTGGGGCATTTTCGGGACTTGGAGTTGTCCTGGGTGGTGCTGCAGGGACAGTTACTGGACATTCTATGTTCTCCCATGGCCCACTGGGTGGACTGTGGGAGAGAGTGGGCTATGGTGTTGACCATTGACCATGAGGTGCAGCGGTGCTCAGAGATGTACTCACCAAGTGCAATGAATGTCTCATGATGATGGAGGAGGTTGTTGTTATGGGGGGAAGAGTGGGGTGAGGGAGGTGGGGGGTATATGGGGACCTCATATTTTTCGAATGTAACATTAAAAAAATTAATAAAGACAAAATAAGTAAATAAAATCAGTTTAAATAAACTATACTATATATTGTTTTTGGAATGATTCTAAAAGAATCGATATATGTATCACAAAATTATTTTTAGATTATCATCTCCATGGGACAATATACAAAGAAAATGATTTTATATATTAAAAATTTTCAGTGTATATTATTGATAAAATACAGTTTTATTATGATTATTACATATCTTGAAAATATCACCAAACCAAAGGGATAAAAGAAATCTTTATTGAGTTCTAAATTGTTTAGTAGTTCAAAAAAATATGTCATTATGATTCTTGCATTGCAGAACAACTTTATTTGAAAGCCATAAATTTGAATCTCTTGTTAAAAGCATATTAATTCACAAAACTAAGAGAAAATAATATAGAAATAGGACAGTGATGCAATTACAAAAGCCATTGAAGTCACATATGGAAAATATCAGTTTTCAGGGGTCCTGTTTAATGTTCTATCAGCTTTTTCCCCCAAAAAAGAGCAAATTCAAAAACTGGAAGCCAAAGAATTATATGCATTAGAGACTTTTTGAACTGGCAGGATAGGAGCTATTATATCATAATGTCCATAATTTCATGAGTATAAGATTGTCTCCTATACCATTATACTCTTCTTTGTCTGGTCTACATAAATGGCTAAAGCAAAGGGGCTTTTAGTACGTCCCTTAGGAAACAATTCCTCTGTCTAATAGACCTAAGAAGGATGCTTTTTCTGATAGTCACTCAAAAATTTCATATACCCAATTTCATCCCATTACTCCTGGTTATTTTCTCTTGACTAACCTAAAATTTGTTCTTTCTCTTCTCTTTTTTACCCTACAGATGCTTTCAAGTGATTGAATTTCCCATTAGTCTTTTCACCAAATTAAATGGATGCTATCTTTTACTCTCTGTCCATTAATCATTTCATTTAGACCTTTAATCATTTTTATTGTTCCTTCCTGAAGTTTCATTTGTTGGCATTTTTCTCACATTGAGAAATCTATACTTCTTTTCTGAATTGTGGGCAATTTTGTAAGAAATTTAACCAGTCGTATTTCTGCCTAACTGAACCTCACCTTCCAGTGATAATTCTTATATTGTCTTCCATACAATTTATCCCTGGGTTGCACTTTATTAACTATATATAATAATTAATTATTCACCCTGTAGCTGTGTAGATTTTTTCTGTATATTTCACTCTGTTTTCATGAGCTTTTTACATGAAAGATTACTTTCCTTTTTTTTTTTAGCTACTATATACATTTAAATTTTTAAAAAGATTTATTTTATGTATTCCTCCACCCCCCCCCACCCCCCACCCCCCCCCACTGTTTGTGCTTGCTGTCTGCTCTCAGTGTCCATTTGCTGTGTACTGTCTGTGTCTTCTTGTCTTTTCTTTAGGAGGTTCTGGGAACCCAACCTGAGACATACCAAGTGAGAGAGAGGCACTCAAAAGCTTGAGCCACCTCAGCTCCCTGCTTTGTTGTGTCTCTCATTTATACATTTAATTTTAAAAAGCAAATAAGTTCCTTAACTTTAGCCAAGAATTGCACTTACACAAATGCCAGATAGGGCTATCTGTTTAAAAGTAGACAGATTTTATTTGTCTAAATTCCTTCTATACCACTCACCTCACTCCCAACTAGCAAATACAACTGGGTTCCACAAACTAAAGTGCTTCCATAGGATGCTTAGTATCTATTATATTATACCCTATCAAATATTGTTGCTTAAAACTACAGTTTTATACTTCCAGATGAAAAAGATTTCCAGATAAAATGGAAATATTTTAAAGTGGATGAAAAATCATGATGTTTTTATTAGGTGAAATATTTTAGCTCTCAAAGGAGAGCTCACAACTCATAAGGAGAATAAAATAAAAAGCAGAAAATTTGTTAAGGTAAGTTGAGAGGAAACAGATCTAGAAAGGCCCTTTTCCATGTAGGCAAAGATGGTAAACAAGATTGGACTGCTCCAGAGAAAGAAGACTGCACAGCCCAGGACACAAGGCAGAGTTGGTGGGAGCAAGAAAACCTGAAAGGGCTGAAAAGTAGACAGACAGGATGGCTCTCTCCTTTTAGGATATACTTCTGTCTCAGCTCTACAAAAGTCTCCATTTTTTCATAGACTCCAGAAATTTAAGAAGTGTGGACAAGAATAAACACCTAAAGATATAACCCAAATTGAAATATTTACAGAGAAAGTTTTTTTTCCCCTGGTGCACCTTTCTGTATAAAGCCAAATGGTACCAATAGGAATATGACCTATTGGAAACTGTTGGAAACTCAATGACTCAGTGAGGAGTAGAATGTAGTATGGAACCATATTTTTCTTGGACCACAAAAGAACTATGGTTCTTCCTGTGGTGCTAAAGAAACTCTCTGGAAAGTAGAATTCCCTCTAAGGAAAAGCACAAGATGGATTCAGAAAATATTCATCAAAGAACATTTTCAGAGTAGCGCTTTGTTTTCAGAATGCTGCATGACTTGAATGAGAAATAACATAATTCAGTTTACAGGATTTAAAATATAATTGAATTGTTGATAAAGGTCTAGTATTACTCATTTTCTTCAAAATTATTTCTCAAAATTTGCTGAGAATTTCTGCATTACTACTCCTGATAATGACTGCAAAATTATAGGATTTTCTTTGTGTGTGTGCAAATTCCTCTATTTTTAAAACGCAAAGCCCATTCCAAAAAAATGTCATTTAAAATTTTGCAAATTTAAGCAGTTATCTGTTTATCTTTTGTGCTTGTTCATAAATCATTAACAAATATCTTCATTGAAATGGAGTTTAATATTGATCTTTTCAATACCCTCTTATGCACCAATTTCTATGTATACACCATTACATTATTTTCTATAACTTGTTTTATTTGCAGCCAATCATCAAACATATACTTCACAGTAATGCTTTTCTCTAAGCACTTTCGGATATGAGTTATTTATTTGGTTACATCCACTAAACATTGGGAGTTAAATTTTGTTATCCAAGCAATATTATTTTGTGGTCATATTTTGACAAGATTTATTATTCATGATTTGCATCTATTTCTCGTACAAGGTTCCATTATCTTCCAGGTGCTTTAAGGTTTCCTATATCCTTTATGCTGCCTCTATTATTTTCTTCTATTTTGAGCATATTGGATTTAGTGATTTTTTTTTTTTAATGGGCCATTGGTCAGTCTATAATTCTAAAATTTGATGACTTTAGTTTTCATGTAAATTGTTAATTTGAGGAGAGATTAACTTTCTTTTATATGTATCAGTAATTATTTTATTTTGTTTGAGTGCTTGATGATATTTAAGTAAGTATTCAATATAGTTTATAAAAATAGGTTTGGAAATTTCTTCTTATTTGTAAAGGCAAAACATTTTTTCTCATATTATTTAGAGATTTTTAATGCATTTGAATGTGTTTCATGTACAGGAAAAATGTGAAAATTCAAACCCCAGATGAATTTAAATTAAGTAGCATGATCATCACAACATGAAGTGAAATCTCATTGCGGTTTTAAATTGTATTTCCCTAATGGCTAATAATGATGAGCGTCTTTTCATGTGTTTATTGACCATTTGTAAGTCTTCCTTGCCCATTTTAAAATTGGTTGTTTTTTTGTTATTATATTTCAAAAGTTATTTTTTATATCCTTGATATTAAACCCTTACCTGATGTATGGTTTGAAACTGTTTTTTGCTATCCTATAGATTTCATTTTCACTTTCTTAATAATTTCCTTCAATGCACAAATGTGTTTAATTTTGAATAAATCAAGTTGACCTATTGTTTCTTTTGTTGTTCATGCTTTTAGTGTAATATCTAAGTCTTCATGACCTGCTGAATAAACCGGTCATGAAGACTTGCCTTGTGTCTTCTAAGACTTTTATAGCTTTTAGGTTCTTGATCCATTCAGAGTTGTTTTTTGTATATTGTATAAGATGGGGTTCTAATTTCACTCTTCTACACATGAATGCCATTTGTTGAAGAGACTCTTCTTTCCCCACAGCATATACTTAGCCTCTTATAAAAAAACAATTGGCCAGAGATGTATGGGTCTATTTATAGACTTCCAATTCTGTTCCACTAAACTATTTCTCTATCTTTATGCCAGTACTACATTGTTTTGATTAGCGCTTTGTAATACAATTTGAAACCAGGAAGTGTAAGTCCTCCAACCTTGCTCTTCTTCAAGATTATTTTGGTTATTTGTTTCCACTTGCAGTTCCATATAAATTTAAGGATAGTTTATTTCTATTTCTGAAAAAAAAAAAAAAGGCTGTTGGAATTTAAATAGGGATTGCATTGAATTTGTATATTGCTTTGGGTATTATTGGCATATTAACAATGTTAACTGTTGCCATTTATTTAGGCTCCTTTAATTTCTTTTAGCAGTGTTTTGTAGTGTTCAGTACACAAGTCTTTGTATCCTTAGTTAAATTTGTTCCTAGATATCTCATTATTTTAGATGTTATTGTAAATGGAATTGTTTTCTTAATTTCCTTTTTATATTGTTCATTGCTAAAATACAGCAACATGATTTTTTTATGTGTTGATCTTGTATCCTGCCACTTTGCTGAATTCATTGATTAACTCTAATAGTTTT
Organism: Dasypus novemcinctus; assembly: GCF_030445035.2. NCBI lineage: Eukaryota > Metazoa > Chordata > Mammalia > Cingulata > Dasypodidae > Dasypus > Dasypus novemcinctus. The sequence continues at coordinate 126,434,898 of NC_080676.1, forward strand.
TTTGTAGATTGCTTTGGGTTTGCTATATCTAAGATCATGTTGTCTGCAAATAGACATAATATTACTTTTTTAAAAATTTGGATAATTTTTATTTACTTTTCTTTTTTAACTTAAAAACTTCTAATACAATATTAAATTGCAGTGATAAAAGTGACCCTCCTTGCCTCATTCCTGATTTTAGGTGGAGAGCTTTCAGTCTTTCATCGAATGTGATGTTAGCTGTGGGTTTTTTCACAAATGGCCCTTTTACATTAAAAAAGTCCCATTCTAGACAGCGAACTTGGCCCAGTGATTAGGCCATCTGTCTACCACATGGGAGATCTGCGGTTCAAACCCCAGGCCTCCTTGACCCATGTGCAGCTGGCCCATGCGCAGTGCTGATGCGCGCAAGGAGTGCCCTGACACACAGGGGTGTCCCCGTGTAGGGGAGCCCCACATGCAAGGAGTGTGCCCTGTAAGGAGAGCTGCCCAGCGCGAAAGAAAGTGCAGCCTGCCCAGGAATGGAGCCGCACACACAGAGAGCTGACACAACAAGATGACGCAACAAAAAGAAACACAGATTCCGGTGCCACTGACAACAACAGAAGTAGACGAAGATGCAGCAAATAGACACAGAGAACAGACAACCGGGGGGGGGGGGAGGGGAAGGGGAGAGCAATAAATGAATAAATAAATAAATTTATTTATTTTTTAAAAAGTCCCATTCTATTCATATTTTTCTGAGTGTTTTTATCAAGAAAGTGTGCTGTGTTATGTTAAATGCATTTTTGGTATTTATTGAGATCATCACAGGAATTTTTCCTTCATTTTGTTTATGATTGATTTTCTTAGGTTGAACCAAGCTTGCATTCATAGGATGATATCCACTTGGATATGGGGTATAATCTTTTTAATATGCCATTGTATTTGTTATGCTAACATTTTGTAAAGGATTCTTGCATCTATATCCATTAGGGAAATTTTTCTGTAATTTTCTTTAATTGGTATCAGAATAATGTTAGCCTCATAGAATGAATTAACTGTTCCCTCCTTTTTTAATTCTATGGAAGAGTTTGAGAAAGATTTGTGAACATTTTTCTTTAAATGTTTGGTGAAGCCATCTCTTGCTGGAATTTTCTGGAAGATTTTTGATTCTTTATTTATTTATTGGATATTGATGTGTTTCTTTGAATTTTTCCATTTCTTCAAGATTATCTAGTTATCTACAATTTTTCATAATATTGCTTAAAATAATTTATTTCTGTAAATTTGTTAGTGATATCACCATTTTCATTTCTGATTTTAGTTATTTTCATCTTTTTTCCTTTTTCCTTTATCAGTCTAGGTAAAGGTTTTTGAATTTTATTTATTTATTTTCCCAAAGAATAACTTGTTATTTTATTGATAATCTCAGTCGTTTTTCTATTGTTTTTAATTTCATGGATCTCTGTTCTAATCTCAATTATTTCGTTGTTTTCTTTCTTTTTTCCAGTATAGGACCTGGAATTAGCTATGCGCTGACTTGTAAAGAATTCTATATCTACTACTTGTCTTGATTATAACCAGGACTTCTGTATTTGCAGCCTAAAATAACTTCATTAACTCTCACATCATACCACAATCTTGGATTGAGCTTGTGCTTGGCTTAAGTCTATAGGGGGATTTCAACTTGATCCCTGAACTCAAATTTCAAATATTTTATTGCTCAATGTCACATTTCAATGTTTATGTGATGGCCCACAACTCCCACCCCCCCCCCCCTTTATTTTTAAATTTTAGAGCTAGGTTTTCATAGTTAGTTTTCCAAGATGCTGGCTCTCCATCTCAGCAATCTCTTAGCTGTGCATTTTATGAAGATTCTTTCACAGATAAATATGTTAAAAATTTCAGGACCAAGTACACAGGCTTGTGGCAGATCATTGGTGTAATCTCTCTGATTGACATTGATCAATCACCAGAGGAGGTTCACATATTTAGCTAGCTACAAATATACATAATGGTACTATCATTCAGCCAGTTTTTCTCTACTTTGCTTACAATGAAATGATAAAATCCCTTGTCAGATGTTTAACTAGAACCAAGAGTTAAACAGCTTCTAAGGTATTATCATGATCTAAAAGCTGTCTAACTTAGAAAAAAAGAAAAATTTTGCTATGTACATGACTTCTTAATAAACCCATGTCCTTTCTCTGTGCCTTAAAATGACCTAATTGTTTACAAGATATTTTAAGAAGACTATTCTTGAAATTTCCCAGGTATTGTCTTAATCTTATCCATCACATTATTCTGTATTATCCTATTTTAGACTACTGGGATATTTTATATATTCTTGTATTGTTTGCAAAAATATTAGGTAGAGCTTGGGCTCTATATTTTTGTATATTTCCTGGTACTAAATAGTTGAATGCACATAAAATAGTGAGGTATTCTTCTAATATTGACTAATATTATTTTTAAAATTTGAGATACAAAACTTTATCGCACATTTATTCTCTTAATAGTGAGGTTTTCTTTTTATATTAGAGAGCAGGGATTGGAGATACAGAAGGTTAGTGACTTTTACATGGAACAGAAATAGTAGGAGGTAAAAGTGAAATATGTATTTGATTTCATATTCATATTTGATTTTTTTATCCCTTCAAATTTGAAAATGTTTTTCCTAAATGGACAGAATAAAAGAAAAAAGTCAACATCTAAGGGTTTTCCATATTTTATGTACCTGTTAACGTTATACAATCTCTTTCAGGAAATATGACATGGCTTATTTTGATTCATCAAGCCTCATTTTTGGCTGTTAGCTTTTCCAAAACCATTTTTTCTCTCTGAACTAATCTTTCTTTTGAATTTGTGATTCTAATTTTCTTTTACTTTTTCATATCAATTTGCTTGCTTGTCAGAATTTAATTACATTAGTACCTTCTCTCCTTGAAAACACAAGTTCCAATTTTAAAGCTTAGATATGGAAACAAATGCTTATTTCTGAGGTTTTAAAAACTATTTTACAAATGTTTTGGATTCTTCTCTAACTATACTTACTGTAATCATAATACCAAATTAGTCACAGCCATTTTCCACTCTCAGTTATACAGTCAAATCTCTCTCAATCAAATATTTCTCTATATACATCTATATCTATCTATCTATCTTTCTATCTATCTATCTTTCATCTATCATACTCTCTATTAATATCTATCTGTCTATCTATCTATCTATTTATCTATCATCTGCCTACCTATCTTGAGCAAATGTTATTAACCAAGCATACTACACTATTGAAGAATAATAGCATTTACCATGTGAAGGAAAAAAAAAAAAACAGCCACTAAGAAGAAAACTTCCTTGTCACACCAAAGTATGTGTTGGGGCAGTCACAGACACATTTAGTGGTTATTTCCCAGCTGTTGCCTACCCCCTGCCCCCAACTCTTTTTCTATTGTGTGCAGATATTTCTATTCTGAACACAAGGGGAGATGTTAGGTCTAATGCAAAAATAATGACCATACATAAAACTCAGAAACTTGGAACAAGCAGCCCCAGCTGCTTATCAGGCTGAGAAATCTCAGTGGCAGAACCTCTTTCCCCTGTGGTATATAAACACTCAATACTGAAACAGCACAGAGTCTCTCTTCTCCAGTGCAAGGTGGCACATTCTGAGCTGCAATCCACAGACCCTGACTGAAGCAGTTGGCCTCCCTGGGAGATGGGCCATGATGGGATCTCTTCCCCTGCTCTTTTGGACACTTTGTGCTGTGTTCATAAAGTGGTCATTTGCTGAGAGTTTCTGTTGTGTCTGAACCTGTATTTCTATGACACACAATACAGCAACTCACTCCACATATTGTACTGATATTTCTAATGAAAATCATTAAAATTTAATCTCTGCCTTAAAAGTAGTGCACACTGATTACCTATATTTAAATACTGCTTAAGAAAAAAAGTCTCTTTTGGGGAAGAGAAACAGGGAAAGATACTTTACAAGTAGTGAAGAAAGGAGAAGAACTTTATTTACAAGCAAATTTCCTCCTATATATGTTTTTTTCTTTATTAGAGAGGTTATGAGTTTACAGAACAATCATGCTTAAATACAGGATTCCCATATACCACCCTACAGTTAATACTTTGCATTGGTATGGAACATTTCTTACAATTGATGAAAGCACACTTCTATAATTGTACTATAAACCATACATAACTATATATTGTACCATACATACAATCTAACATTTCCCCTATTAATCACATTTAAATTTATATTTCAGTGCTGTTAATTACATTCACAGTGTTGTGCTACCCTCCCCACCAACCATTACCAAAACATTTCAACCATTCCAAACAGGAACCCTGTACATTTTAAAAGATTTATTTCATTTATTTATCTCTCCCCATGCCCTCGTTGTTTGCTCTTGCTGTGTTTGTTGGTCTTCCTTGTTTCTTTAGGAGGCACTAGGAACCAAACCCAGGACCTCCGATATGGAAGGGAGGCACCGATCACTTGAGCCACCTCCATTCCCTGTTTTTTTTGGGTCTCTCATTGTGTTTTCCTGCTTGTGTCTTTTGTTGCATCAGCTTGCTGCGCCAGCCCATCATGCCAGCTCACTGTCTTCTTTAGGCGGCACTGGGAACCGAACCAGAGACCTTCCATATGGCAGACAGGAGGTCAATTGCCTGACACACATGTGCCTCCTAACCCTACACATTTTAAGCCTTAATTTTCCATTTTGTTGTTAAACACATAGCATAGGAAACAAAAATTATTATATTTAAGTTCAAAAAGTAATTAAATTTATTTTCTGAAATCTGACCCTTCTTATGTTCTGATGATATTGTATTCACTTCTCTTTACTTTCGTTTACATAATAAGTAGAGTAGCAGTTTGAAATGGTTATGAATTCCAAAAATAGATATTGGATTATGCTGTAATCTGATCTGTACCTGGACACAATCAAGTTATGATTAGAGCAGTAAATCCCCACCTCTTGGTGGGTGGGGACACACAGATAAAAAGCATGGCTAAGAACAGTGTTGAGGGTTTCTGATGTTGGAGTTTTGATGTTGGAGTTTGATGCTGAAGACTTAAGCTGGAGTCCTGGGAAGTAAGCTCCCAGAGGAAAGAGAAGCCAGCCCCAGGAAGAAAGGAACCTTGAACTCAGAGAAAAGCAAGCTCCAGGAATGTAGGAACCCAGGAAGCCTGAACACTTGTAGATGTTGGCAGCCATCTTGCTCCAAATAGACTTTGGTGAGGGAAGTAATTATGCTTTATGGCCTGGTAACTGTAAACTCCTACACCATGTAAATACCCTTTATAACGCCCAGCAGATTTCTGGTATTTTGCATCAGCACCTCTTTGGCTGACTAATACAAGTAGTGTGCACCCTCAATATCTCTTGCTGGTTTATCCACTTTTATGTGTCTAATAAAGAGCTAAATACAAAGTGTGTTTAATATTCACTAAAGAAGTGAGTGTCCAAAACAAATTAGCTTTTATAGAGGCAGAGGTTGGTCTAGGACTAAAGCAACCTAACATTGCATATTGACTGAATTTAATTACCTATGGAAAATAGCATATGAAAAACTAGTTAGGAATAATTGTTTTATTATATTCATATGCATGTCCAAGAAAGAGACTAAGTAAGTGCTCTTTAAATACACTATAATTGGTTAGTACAGATTTCCCTTTAAATAGTATTAACTACTGAATAATTTTTTTTAATTTGAAGTAAAAACACATAACTACATAATTTTTTTTTTACATTAAAAAATAAATAGTATAACTGCTTGTGTCTTTTGAATGGTAAACCATGAATTCTGACCATTAGCCTTGATATATAGAATGATTTCATGGTTAGTTCCCAATAAGTGATAGGGGTAGTGACATAATATTGTATATATCTATATCCATTTGTTCATTTGCTTTAATTGAGAAAATTACCTGACATTTTATAAACATTTATATAGGTTTTTTGTTTTTGTTTTTGTCCTTTTTAACAATAATTTTGAGCTTTTATTAGAACAGGTAGAAATCTTCTTAAGACCTAGTATGTGGACTAAAATTTGTTTATTAACACTTTTTTCTAATCTCAAGGGACTACAACAGATGCTTGCCCCATTTCTCTACTGTTTTGTTGTTTGTTCTTTCATGTTTTGCCAAAGTATTTCACTTCCATGTCTTTTCAACTTTCATCATGCCTATTTTATAATCCTATTTGATATAGAGTAAAATCTCCTCCTCCATGCCTCTTTTCCTTGCCATTTTTATTTTTATTAGAATTTTAAATATTATGACCATTCCATTCATGATGATCATCTTACCAAAATCACCGTACTGTGACATTCGCATCCCTTCCAGTTAGTGTCACATTTAGTTCATCTAAAAACTGTCTTCTTACTCCTCAAACTTATTATCTTATATAGATTTATTTTTTAACTTCTGAGTACTTTCTTCATCTGGTTTAGCATTTCATCCAAATAATTTTTAAACCACGTGTTTAAATCTAATCTCTTACAGTTTTCTAAATCATTTATAAGTCATTTCAGTGTATCATTTAACATACCATAGTATCCCAATTTGCAACTGATATAAATATTGCTGTTTGCTACTAACTCACACCTGGATTCTGAAAAAAAGATGCCAATTTGACCTCATCCTTAATTTTATATTTGTACTTTCAAAGTATAATTTGTGTGTCTGCTAATTGTGATTTCATCTGCCAAGTCTCAAACATGAAGGAGGATTCTATTTAGAGAAAACGAATAGATTAATGCTTTTGGAATGTTTTAACCAATAAATATTTCAACATTATTAAAGACATATAGGAGTTTTAAAATAGTTTGTATAGTAGCTAAATGTAGTTAAAATTCATTACATTTCACCAAACTGCATGTTGTTACATGTTTACTATCTATATTTAGAAAATAATCTGATTATAGTAATGGCATACAGGAAGTGCCAGGTATGTCGTGCTTTCCAACTTTTATAGATGTTCACATTAGGCACAATAAGGCTTTGTCATCATGATCCAAGGACATAATGGAAATCAGCTTCTGACATAGCATATATTGTCCTTGAAAATTGCACCGACAAAATGAGTAATCTAGCGATACTTCAAATAATAAAGAATAGATCAAGGGTATTCTTACATATCTAAGAATCCTGAAAATTACTATGACTTCAATATTATGTTTTAAAATATTTTTGCCTTAGGATCCAGGAATCAAGGTAACGATATTTACAACATTCATAACAATATATTGACTTCAGATAACTCATGAGAATAATTTGGATAAACACAAGTAACTATTTTTTTGAAGAGATGTATGATTTTTTTTCTGAAAAAATAAGTTGAATTTAAGATCTTTTTAACTTGCTGCCTGTTTGCATCAGGCTTTATGTAGAAAGTGAGAATCGATCAAGTAATTGTATGCTAATTGTGCTAATAGGGTGTCTTTGATTTATTTTCTTTTGTTCACTATCATATTTGATCACCCATTCAACTTTCATTTTAAATCATAGCCATAGAAAAACAGAATTAACTTTGTGTAAATTCTGCCTGGATAAAGTGCATCTTTTCTCAGTTCCAAAATGATACTCATTAATTGCATAACTTTCAATCTGTACTTAGACTCTAAATGATTTTTTTTTTTTTTTCAGGTCCACTGGTAACAGAAAATTGAAAGATCAAAAATATGCTTTCAAAAAAATTGAATATCATTCATTACCATTCAACTTTGAATGGTCATTATACTTTCCTTACTACACCAAAACCTACTGATTGCTTTTCTTTTATAGACAATGAACTTTCTTACATTGAATATAGCAAAACTTGATTTTTTAAGAAGTCAATTATATTGGTTAACTGAACAATTCTTTACCTGGGCTAAAGCGATTATAAATCCCCAGTAAAAGTCATTCCAGAGGCCTCGTAGAGACAAAATAGCAATGGGGAAATGCAGCAAATCAACTCTAATTTAATCCCAAATGATCCCCTCTTTTCACTCTGAATTAGTGACCATGGATACTTCAAAAATATGTGTTGAGAATTTTGAAAATATACATACGACTGTTGGATTATCTAACCCCTGAAAGAAATTCTCCCCTTTTATAAACCAGTCATGCAAGAGTTAATTCTGTTTCCCACAAGGAAGCAATCTGTAAGTTAGGTCTGGAAGGCAGCAAAGGCAACCTGGACTTGAAGTAACACTTCTGTTGTCAAGGGTTACTGATGGGGGAAGGGAAGGGGCTGGAAAGGGAAGGAGCTATGGAAATGAAGAAGGATAGTAGCACACACTACATATATTCAAACCTATCCATGTATTTGAAATAAGAGCTCAATTCTCTTGTAATTTTGCCTTTTGCATTTTTGCTTATTTAGTTTACAAATGCCAGGAGAATTTATGGGTTGGTTGCTGCTGACCTTATTCAATGTATCACTTGCCAAAAGCATTCGCTGTAAATTATGGACATAATTTCGTAATTAAATTTGAATTTACTGTTACACTTTTCATCTGAAACATAATAAAAGTATGTTATTTCCTAAGTTTTAATATTTGCAAATATCTTAGATGGCACTTGGTGGAAAATCTGTGACATTTCAGCTCACTTGGAGCCTTCTCTTTTCCCCCACAAAATTAAATATCAAGGGAAAACCTTAACGCTTAAGGGTTCTAAATTCATATATATTAAGATTCAACCACTAATATTATAATTTTAAAATACCTACATTTAGTGATGATATCGTTTTTTCACCATGTTACAATATTTAAAATTGCCAGTCACCACAAGCCTGCCTCACTTTAAATCTTCTTTTTGTGCCAATTTGCATTACTAACGACTTGCTAAGAGAGAAGCTGTAAAAAGGACCTGTGGCAGTTAATACCAAATGCTTGACATAGTGTAACATTATCAAAATCTGCGTGTTGATGAACATTTTCACGTCATTATTCACAATTAAAATTTTTCTGAGTTTCTTATTTTGCCAGGTAAAAACTGATGCCCATGCCATTGTCAATGATGGCATTTTTTTCAAGTAATATTTTATTAATATAGCCCATGTTTTATAATCCCTACACACATACTCAGCTTCTATTATTTAAACCCATTTAAGTTATTTTATTTAGAGTAGCCATGCATCTCAAGAACAAAATTAGGTTCTATTTTACGTAAGTACAAAAAGTATTTGGCTACATAATTATTTTCTGGATTTCAATCTCAATAATGTATGGCAGTGAGTAAAAAGGATTTTCCTAACAAAAGTATCTCTGTGAATTTTCCTCAGGAAAAAAAAAATATTTTCTTAAAATCCTTTGTATTTTCAAAGCCACCCCACACAGACAATTAAAAGCAGATATGAAATGATAGGTCACATGACAGGAGTTTAAATGTAGGTGGGTTTTTTTTTTTTTTCTTTCTCTCGGTTAAACATCACAGCAGGCATTACAATACCAGAGGTAACGAATCAATTAAATCCATTTTCCCCTCCGCGTCTCCAAAGCTGCCTATGTAGTGTTGCTTGTGTAGTTTAGAGCTTGAGCAGTAGGACCCAGGGGCCTCCAAAGCCACCAATAGAAGCGCACATTGAGCCTATTTGTATGCAATGCCGTCTGCTCTGCGCATTAATAGTAATACAGATAACGGGTTTGAAAGAATTCTTTACTGAAGAAGGATTGGATTTTTCCAGGGTGCTGATACTAGGAAGAAATTCGACTTCATTCGCTCTCTCCGTTTCCTCCTCCTACGTTTAAAAGTCTCAGGCTGCTTTTGCTTGGTTTGAACTCGGAAAGGTCTCCGTGCACAGCAAAGTTGGAGGGCTGCGTCTGCACCACCGAGCCGCTCGATTTCTGAAAACTGTTCTTGGAAGGTAAGTCTCGCAAATGATTGTAAAGGAAGTGACAGCCGGCTTTAGAATGGTCTAAAGGGACGCGTTCTGTTTTTACAGGGATGGGTGTTGGAGTGCGGCATGGGTGCGGAAAGGACTCTGCAGTTTGTCCAGGGATTGTGACTGATGTACTGGGGTTTTGAGGGATAGAAAGAAAAACCTTCAGGCTAAATCGGAAATTGCAGTCCTGTGCTCGGGCGGGATTCAACAAGTTTCCCTGCAGGGATGAGATGTTTGCTTATTTCCTTGGGAGTTGTGCGGTATCGGTTCCGCGTGGGCTGCGCTTGCTTAACAAAGAAGTTTCAGAATTTGGACTGTTGTGTCTGGCTAGATTAACCCTGTTTGAGAGGTTTTTGTGCCGCATTTGGGCTTCGTAGGGACGCGCCGGGGAACTGCTTGGTAGGACGCGCTGAGCACCCTCGGCCTGCTGGTTCGGGGCTGGGCAACTTTGCAGCGTAACCGCGGTGTCTCTGACCGTGGTTGGTGGCAGGCTCAGAAACCAGGCTCCAGGGCCAGTTGAGCGTCCAAACTTTGAAAGCATTCTCCAGGGAGCATGAAAGTAGGGGCTTTTAAAATGAGCAGTGCTGAGTGGCTTGGTGAACTCTTAGTGGCGTGTAAGCAACGAGGATTTTTCAGGATCTGAGTGTCCTACCTACAGCTTTTTGCGGGAAAACGCGGTGTAGATCTGAAGAAGGTGGGGGTGGAGGTGCGGGGCTCGAGCTAGCCCGAGGGAACTTTGTGTGAGTGAGGGAATGAGGAAGGGAGACGAGAGAGAGGAGAGAGATGAATCAATAAGGTGCGTCCCATCTTCCCCACACAAAACCACACGCGTGGGACGTGCCGGGAAGCGCTCCAGCTGGTGGCGTTTAGTTGGAAAATGTGTTCCAGGGAGGTCCAGGCGTCTCTGCATTATTGATAGAGCGCTGTGCCCTTCTGGGGTCCCTTCCCGCTTCCCTTCTCAGCCCCCTCCCCTGCCCCCACCGGAGTCCAGCGGAGGCTAGGGCGGGCGCTGTTGCGGCGGCGCGCTGGGCTCAACCCCGCAACGCTGCGGACACAATGGTAGGGAGGCAGGCGAGCCCTGCGGGCGCGGGCACGCAATCGCCGTGGCAAGCCGACTCCCGCAGCCCCGGCTGCAGCGCGGGCCCAGGTCGCGGAATTCCGCGCAGCTGTCAGGCGCCCCGAGATCCTGGAGGGCCCCGCGCAGGAAACACACACCTGCCCACCCAGGTCCCAGGTTCCTCTTCTAGGGTTACTGTGTTGCGGGCAGACAAGCGATGTAGGTGAGACAGAATGATAAGAATACCCACCGCAGCCTCCGGTAAAGAGCCTCTGTGCCCTGCGAATCTCCCCAGGCTGCTTTTCAAGCATCCTAAAGGATCTACACCCTAAAGGGTAAAGGCGACCGAGAGGAAGAAGGGAAGCGCTGATGAGGCTGCAGAAGGAGAAAGGAAGGCAGCGATGGGGCATTTCTGCTCATTGGTCAGGCTTTTCTTAGATCTTTTAAGTGGTCTGCTCTCCCTGGGTTTTTAAAAAGCGGCCCCCAGCTTCTCAGCAGCGCTTCAGGGGCAGGTTTCCCAAAGCAGGACTTCGCTGGAGAAGAATCCTTCTATAGATAAAGGAAGGAGGTGGGCAGCAGGCTGCATTTTGCAGTCATTTAACCCTGACCTCAGCACCTCCCACCCTTTGAGGCCCCCACCAGGGAATGCCCTGACCTTGCAAACTACTGTCACCTGCCCTGTTCCTCTTTAAATGATTTTATTAGGTTGTGTGTTACAGACAGCTGGTAAGAGATGGTTTGTGAGTTCCCAAGTGGTGGTGGGAGATTGGCTAATTTGGAAGCTGATTGCTAAACCCGCTAAGCGTGTGGAGGAAGGGGCTTAGAAGGAGGAATCTATAAAATGGACTATATGTGATGTCAGTTGAGGGGGACCCTTCAGAGGAAATATATACTTCTTTGAGCACATGGGGAAATCAGATGGCATTGCAATCTTTTCCCACATTCCATTAGCCCCTTTCTTTGCTCTTTTGGGAACTATGATGTAATACTAAGAACATATTTTGAGAATTGGCCTTTAGGAGGCCAATTACAAGCCTGGTAAGTGGGCTTTCAGGCCCCAACTTGGAAGCTTAGCCTAGGGCCTATTGTTCTGGGAACTCAGTTTGCAGCCCCAAAACCTGAGTCTCCTCTTTATCTCTGGGAGTCACAAGTAGCCTGAGTATTTCTGAAAAGCCTTCTGGAAGGAATGCAGCATGTTGAATTTCTTAGGACTCTATGATCTCCCATAGGGAGGTGTGGGGGGGAGGTGGAAAAGGAGAGTAGAGTATATTTGGGGTAAGGACATTCATCTCACATCATCGCCATGCGTTTTGGACTTCCTTTAACCCTTCCCACACACCTTGGACCTTGTGTCTTCCAATTTAGCCCTGTAAGATCTGCAGAATGAAACACAATGACACAGCTGCAGGGCCCTGACGGAGGCTTCCTACAGAGAACAGCTGCTAATCACATGCTTGCTGTATTTCCTCCCTTCCTTCCTGCTACTTCCTTTCCTTTCCTCTGTCCTTGAACCAGTGTTAACCATCTTCCTGGCTATATCCTATGAAGCGTTAGTGATTTCCATTGATAGAGCACTGTGCTGAGCACAAGAGAAGGGCAGACACCCAACAGCTGCCTAGGGAGTCCCATAGGTTTAAAGCAGACATTCTCTTATCCTATCTGCACAAAATCCAAAGAATATCCTAATATCTCCCCAAAGAGAATTAGATGACTTCTGTGTAATTGTCTTTTATTTTATGATATGATAGAACCAGTTCAAATACAAAACAGCATTGATCAGAGTTGGAAGGGTAGCTATACCTTTATGTGCATTATTTGGATACTACTGTTGTATTTAGCAAATGAAAGCTTACCTTTTGGCATCCATCTATCCTTAATCTGTTAGAAGATTTTTAAATTTAAGCCAGATTTAATGTAAGTAACATTCATTATGAGGCTGAGCTACTCCAGGCACTGTATATGTTTTAAGTTTTAAAGGACAGAAAGCAAGGCAGCAAAACAAACCCTCACTTGGCAGCTTAATGAATGAGTAGGTGCAATGCACCATTTGAAATGTAACTGCAGGTAAAGTTACATCCAGTTTCTGGAGAATGGGCTGCTCCTCATCGCCTGGAAAGCACAACTCATTTTTTCTGTATCTCTGAGCTCTGTTAGTTCAGAAACAATGAAAAAAAAATAAAATAAACATACAGTAGGGTAGATTTATGCTCTCGTCACATCATCATTTATCTCTTTAAACTTGCTGTTGAAGTGAGTAATACTAATTATTGATGCATCACTTTGTACCTCAGATATATTAATGCTATGTGATACCAGCCAAATCTCCCAATTCCACAAGAAGTAGGCCCTAGAAGAGTGACTGACTTATCCAAGGTCATATACGAGGAAATTGCTGACATGGTATCAAGTACTTTACCAGCAAAAGATAGTTTGCTTAATGCTCACATCATGCTTTTTGACGTAGATTTTATTAAATTCCTTTTATATATCAAGAGAGTGAAACTCAGAGGGGTTAATCAAAATGTACAAGATCATTCAGCAAATGAGGGTCAGAGCCAGAATTGTAAACCAGTTCTTCTTCATGACAGAATCCATCATTTTCCAGTATGTCATGCTGCTTTTATATGAACCAATCTCTTCAACTCACTGGATCTGCTTATTCCTCATCTGTAAATGAGGAATTTTGATTATTCTTGGAATTCCATTTCAGCCCCTATATATTTAATTTACTAAACCTACTTTTCATATCCAAACCATTCTTTGGATCACTCCCAGGCCAATATTCTCCAATCACTTCCGAGGATCTTACAACCAGTGAATAAATTCCATCAGTAAGAAAACCCTACACACAGCCCCTACAACTATAACCAGTATTGTGAATTGACTATTATATTCCCATTCATTTCCTCTTAATTTTACTATGTATATGTACACTTCAAAATCAAATGCAGTGTTATATTGAATAGTTAAATTACTGACATACATTTTCACATACTATGTGCATTTTGTGAATTTTTTTTGTGATTTGTCCAGTTTGATAAATCACATAATTATGCCACACTTTAGTCTTATATTTATACTACAATTTCATCTTATAATACTACAATTTATTTTTTCCTCTGTTTAATGGGCATTTCAAATTTATTGATATAACAATGTAGCAATTTTTTTTGCATATGCTTCATGTGCACATATGCAATAAAATAAGTTTTTAGGTATATGCCTAGGAGTAAAGTTGATTGATTATGTGGACTGTTCTTTTTCATCTTTTTAAGATATTGCCCAATTTCCCCATACAGTGTTTGTAGTATTTACAGTTTATAAGCCTATTTGTGAGAACTATTGTCTTCTATCTATCCTCATTAACATTTAGTATCATGACATTTCTTAATTTTGCTAATTGAATGATTTTGATTTGCCTTTTCTGATTTCCAGTGCATGAGTATAATTCCATGTATTAATTGAACATTCTAGTTTCTTTTGTGTATTAGTCAGCCAAAGGAGTGCTGATGCAAAGTACCAGAAATCTGTTGGCTTTTAAAAAGGGTATTTATTTGGGGTAGAAGCTTACAGTTACAAGGCCCTCAAGAGTCTCTCTCGAGGTACCATAAGAGAAACTTTCTCACCCAAAGTCCGTTGCCTCCTGTTGACGCAAGATGGTGGGCAACGTCTGCAAGGGTTTAGCCTTTCTCTTCCCTCTTAAGCCTCGGTGGGTCTAGCTTCTTCCGATCTCAGCTGTAGGCTGGCATAGGGCTCATCTCTCTGCCCTGGGCTTGTTTCTTTCTGGAGTCAGCTACTCTGTTCTCTTCAGAATGTCAGCTGTGAGCTGCCAGGCAAATGGTCCAATTTTCTTCCCAGGGCTGCAGAATCCTCTTTTGTGTCCCTGGAGCTTTCTCTCTCTTCTTGAGTATCTGCTTCTGCATATCCCCTTCTCTGTGTTCTTGACTGAGCATCCGTTTATATAGCCCACTAAGGGGGCAGGGACTCAACCATACATGCCCTAATGACGTGGTTCAATCAAAGCCCTAATCTTGATTTAATCAAGTAAATGTAAAGCCTTTGGATTTAAAGCAATCAAAGGCCATCGCTCAGAGAAACAGACCAGTTTACAAACATAATCAATATCTCTTTTTAGAATTTATAAATAATATCAAACTGCCACATTTTGTAAATTGCTTAAACATACCTTTCCTGTTTTTCAAGTGAGACATTTAATAATTAATTTATACATATATTTTATATATTAAAAGTTCTAATTCTTTTTTTTGTTTGTTTGTTTAGGGTGAATGCAATGCAAATATTTTCCCTGTACTATATCTTATACTTTTTCTTGTTTTATCATCATTTAACACAGTTAGATTTATGTTGTATTTCATTAAAATATATAAAGTATTTTCATTATCATTTGTCTTTTTCATGTCTTGTTTTAAAAACTTCCCTACTGTGAAGTAATAAAATATTTTTGTATATTTTCCCCTAAAGTTTTAAAGTTTTACTTCTTACATTCACATCTACTGATATATTTGAACTTGATTTTTATTTCTGTGTGCTCAGAAATTCTGTGACTTCACATATAACTTTTATATGTGAACGAAGTAACACTGACTTTTGCCTATAAGACTTGGCATCTGCCCTCACTTGAGATACTTGTTTCTGCTTATTGTCTGCCAGGTTTGTTTGTGGGCAGGCATCTCACTAAATCATCACAATGTTAATGAACCAGAGTGAAAAGCATTAATTATGACTTCAATCGAAATGGGTTTATATTGAGCCAGAATTAAAGACCAATGTGTTTTATGACAAACTGTATAATTTCTTCATGTGAATTGTCCCTGTGTAATGAGTTCTTAATTATTTTTAGCATCATTTATTTCAGTTTTACTTCTTTATAGAGAATATTAATGACTATCTCAAAGACACACTCTCCTCATTTAAAGGGCCCTAGCAAGGATAAACCTTAGAAATGAACTTCGATAGATGCAAGGAAGATTCATGACTCACTCTAGGAGTGAAGCATGATTGACCATTTGCCAGGTGAATTATGACCCAGAGGCAGAACAACATTTCACCATAGCAGCCAACAGCTTTGGATCAATATGTAACCCTTGAATAAGCCCTCTAAAATATTAATCCAACCACAAAATGTTTAGGAATAAAATCATTGTAGTGCACTCTACATATTATGGTAAGCTTTACCCTGAAATGAGAAACTGGGAGGATTGTAAAACAACTTCTCTGGCTTATACACAATCAGAGTATTCTGTAGGAAGTTGCTTTTAATTCTACAATAAACATGAAAATACCAAAACAATTTAGATTATCTAAGAAGTTTACATTATTTAAATATTAGGAATCAATTAAAAAGAGTTTTAAGAAAGTTCTGGTTTACCCAAATGAGAGAATCAAATATGTATAAGCCTACCCAAAAAATGGGGGAACAAAGAAAAGTTCATGAAATACAAATTACATCCCTGGCCATAAACTCAATTCCCCTACAATTAATGCTTTTTTAAAAAAAATCACAACTCCAATCAAGGAATTGTTTTAGGCTATTAACAAATTCATGTTGTGCCTTTACTCTTTCATTATTTTTGCCCTCTCTTTATATGACTTCAAGTCTGAATTCTTCAGCACAACTGACATTCATACTCAGACTTTGGCCTAACATTCTAAATTCTCTCCAACTCCTCCTCCTTCTGCCTTAGGCATGGCCTGTCTCATATACTTGACACTGTACCATCCCTCCACAAACTACATAGTTTCCGACTCAGTACATTTGCCCTCGCCTATCTATCATCTGTCTTCCTAAAATATCATTCCCTATCTCTATCTAGTAAGATACTCTTTATCCTTCAAAATCTAACTTAAGTGTGACCTCTTGCTTTGAAGCATTTCCTAATTTTCCCATAAAAATTTACCTCTCTCTCATGTGTTTCTGTAGGACATAGACCTTACTTATATTACCCTTTAATCCAAGCACTATTTTTGTACCAGTTTTAATGACCAGACTTAAACTAACTAGGACAAAGATGGTGAATAATTGCTCAGTAGACCTGTCTGAGTTTGTTCTCTCCAATACCCCTAGCTGTATGTGGCTATTGATAATTTAAAATATGGCTAAAATAACTGAGAAACTGAATTTGTAATTTTATTTAATTCTAATTACTTAATGGTTCAATTCAAGTAGCTACATTGTAAGTGTTCAATAGCCACATGTGGCTAGGGACTGCCATCTTAGACAGATGTAAGATACTCCCATCATTGTGGAAAGTCATATTGTTTAGTGCTGGGAAGAGTGCACACTCAGTAACATTTGGGACAAATGAATTAAAGAATAAATGGATTTTATAGGACATGCTAATAGAATCAATCCATTTGATTTTCAGCAGAGAGTTCCTTCAGAGGTAAGTGATGCATGTTGGTAAGGATAATTTTGCAGCTTCACAAACATAAGTACGTCTTGGGAAGAATTGCATTTAGCTTATCCTGATCAAGAAAGTAATGACAATGTGTAAAACAGAAAAGGAACCATGGGTTAGTTACAGATGACCTTTGGTAAATTCCTTAGATATTCACCCCAAACTTGTTTACCTGAGATGGCAGTATACTATACCTTGGCTTTAAATTAAGAAGAACTAGGATTGAGCTAGTGGTACTATTTTAGTCCTTAATATTTAGTTTCCTTCATATGAGGAGAGATATGTTTTCTCACTCTCTTTCAAATATCAAATTTAATTAGATAAATATTTACTATGAGACCATTTGTGGTTGGATACCCTTATTCCATAGAAAAGTATCTATCTTTCCAATGTGTATTCTTAATGCCTTTTAAAATGTTAATTTTAGACACAACACCATAGAATAGTCCCTCCATCTACTACTATTATGAGAAAGGCAGTAAGTCAAAAGAGCTTTTTTGGAAAATGAACACACAATGCATCTACTCTATGGGATACACTGCACTAAATAAGGATATTTTATTGAGGAAGAAATCTTAACAATGAGTGCTCTGCTTCTATATATGACAGCTGCTGAGGTATGATGGAGGCTTTGGAATGAAAAGGCTGCAAAACTGGATGTAGTTGAAGTAGATGTGAAACCCCAGGAGGACTTTCTGTTAGGGCTAATACAAAGTGGCCAATATGGCAATGCCTTAGCCACCTGCACATGCGAACTGCCAGATCAAAGACTAACATGATCAAATGGGATTACTCCACTGACACAAATGTATGCAGATATCGTGAATTGCAGATTATGTAGCATCTGCTCCTTTGCTGACTCCTTGGGGGGCAGGATGTGTACAAGGAAGGGTCTTGTAGTGATGGTGAGAACACTGATTGCTCTTATTGCTGGATACAAAGAAGCAACAGCCCAATACTTACCCTGTATGCTTTTTACTTAAGGTAATGATTTATTTTTTATTATTGCTTTAATCTGTACTCCTATTTTCATTAAATTTTCTAGGTAGAGGCTATTTGACATTTTATGGAGGACTCTTCCTCACAGGTGATAACCTTACGGTACTTGAAAAGAACCCTGAAATTTACTATTATTTGTATGTTACATAGATAAGGCTACTCATGCAGAGGGCACAATCAGTGAGTAATTTTTTTTCCCCAGGGGAAAAATGCTGGTGGTTGCAAGTGTTTTTCAGTGAGTCTGAATTCAACTTTGAACATAAGAGGGTGGAAAAAGATCCTGATTTTTATTAGTTCATCACAGTAATATTTCCACTAGCCAAATTAACTGATCACTTTCATTCTGCAGTAGATCATGTTACCTCATGTTACCTGTTAATACCTAGCTGCATTGTTCCCACGTTTATTAAACATGTTCCCACATTTATCAATCAACATGAACATTGTGATATAATTTGGGGCTATGAGAAACTATTATCAAAGTAATGTCATAAACCAAGAACTTGAGCAGGGATATGGAGAAAGATCAAGAAAGAATTTGCTGCTTTGCATTTTTCTGTTTTTGTAGCCATAGCTAATAAATTAGTAAAAATAATCTTTATTTTCCATAGGTGGCTAGTGCCTGGGTGGGCAATGCAGGTTTTATTTGGATAGCTGTAAAATTTTGTTTGTCCTTCTGTAGTCCAGACACTTTATTTTATACCATTCTTTTAAGTCCTCCACATTTGTGGGAGGAGGAAGAATGAAAGGGAGGGAAAATAAAGGAGGGTCTATATGATCATACTGAGATGTTCCTTCTTTCCCAATACCCCTTTGGTTCCTGTAGCTTTTCTTTGATTTGCTTTGGCATTTTATTGTGCATTGCTTACTTTTCTAGAATTGCAGGATCTCTGATTTGAACAAGTTTTAGTCCAATTCAACAGAACTGAATTAAATATCAATCCCTATAAGGCAAGGTGCTAGACATTGAAAAGCACTGAAGTGAAAGCAATGTCCATCTTCAGTCGGTTCAGGTTACAGCAGAGAGCAGCTCCAGCTCACACTATCAGTGGACCTCACTCTCTGCTTCCCTCACCACTCTAAAATTACGTCACCCCTGCTCACACACTCCTGTCTCAGAGAAATGCACTCCATTGGAGCCATGGTGCATCATGTTTCCTTTTTCATATATCTCTAACCTTTAGTTTAACCAGCTTCTTTGCTTCTTTTTACAATTATTTCAACCTGTGGAAAAAAATCCTATAAACCTCTCATAATCCGTATTTTGTTTTGAGTTATCTCTCTGTTCTCCTTGCCATTTTTCTAAATTAAACTTCTTGAAAGAGTATTCTTCCCTTTGCTATCTTCACCCCTCACTAATTATTCACCCATCAACCAAGATTTACACAGTGCTATTTTGATCTCATTTAGACCCTGTTGATTTAAAAAATGCCAAATTAATGTTCAAGCTACAGATCTCATTATACTTCAAATTTATACAATGTTTGAAATATATAGAATAAATTCCAATACATCATCCCCCATACAACTAGCCATCCCACTTCTTCCTTTGATTCTTCCTTCTGCTCTTCCAGTATCTTAAATGTTATGTGTCTCCCAGGTTCTTCCCTTAGAGCTTTTCCCCTTGTTTTCCACATATTGTCCTCTGGGATCTCCTTCACAACCATGATTTCAACTTTTATATGGTAGAGAATAATCATGTGGTGTTAATAATTGATAATATTTATAGAAGTTGTCTGTGCTCTCTTTCATTGTGTAAAAAGCACATTTATACTTTTTCTCACTTAATCCTACAGGTGAATAGAAATCACCCCTAGTTTTATAGATAACAAATCTGTGGCTTTCATGTGGAGGGTTTCATTGGGAGGTGATAGAGCTTCAATTCAAATGTCATTCTGTTTGACTTCAGAATCTAGGTTTTTATTAATAAAGACCTATCAAATATATTCCTGTTTAACAGAAGTCCTCCACCTGGTCTGCATGTTAGAATCACCTGCAGAGTTTTAAAAAAAGTCCCAGCCGGTACCC
The DNA here is from genome assembly GCF_030445035.2 of Dasypus novemcinctus. NCBI lineage: Eukaryota > Metazoa > Chordata > Mammalia > Cingulata > Dasypodidae > Dasypus > Dasypus novemcinctus. The sequence continues at coordinate 126,455,252 of NC_080676.1, forward strand.
CAAATGAATGTGGGGGTAAGATCCAGGCACCATTGTTCTTCCTTGACCTAGGTAATTGCAATGGGCAGCAAGTATGAGAACCATTGCTCTATAGTAAATATTCTGATGATACTAAAATATATTTCTCCGGCTCATATATATTTCCCAGCATTAAATTGGTATTGTTAAGGGTTTATGGAACCTCTTCTTTTTTCTGCCCTCCTCCCCAGCTCAACAAGGATTTATCATGTTTCAAAATCAACTCATGATCAGTAGCTTGTCACTCAAATAGTTGCCTTCGAAATCCTCAAATCTTATTCATTGGCATCACTATCTCTCTACACCTCAAGAAGACTTTAAGTCTTCTAAGTGAAATCTGTGGAGCAGACTCCTGATTGGGCCTTCCCTTACTCTTCATGAGTGGGAATCTCCAAATCTTTCTCTCCTTTTTTTGCAATATGGATGAACCTTTTTTTGTGTGTGATGTAAATTGACCTTATTTATTTTTTAGAAGATGGTTAGATTAAATAAATGTTACCAAAAAAAATGTAGGAGATTCCCATATGCCCCCCTCCCTACCCCTCCCACATTGTCCCACATTTTTCATTAGTTTGGTACATTCGTTAAAATTGATGAACACATTGGAGCATAGCCACTTAGTGTGGATTATAATTTACATTTTAAACTCTCTCCCACACAGTTTTTTTTTTAAGATTTATTTATTTATTTCTCTCCCCTTCCCTCCCCTCCTCCCCCAGTTGTCTGCTCTCTGTGTCCATTCTCTGTGTGTTCTTCTGTGACTGCTTCTAACCTTATCAGTGTCACCAGGAATCTATGTTTCTTTTTGTTGTTTCATCTTGCTGCATCAGCTGGCCGTGTGTGCGGCACCATTCCTGGGTAGGCTGCACTTTCTTTCACGCTGGGTGGCACTCTTGCGGGGCGCACTCTTGCGCGTGGGACTGGCCTATGAAGGGGACACCCCTGCATGGCGCAGCACTCCTTGTGCGCATCAGCACTGCACACAGGTCAAGTTACCTTTCCAGTTGCCCCCCTCCTCTTCATCATCTTGGCAAAGTTATGCAGGCCATCCTTGTCTCCCATGTGGAATTTTGTCGTAGTCTTTCTACCCGTGTTTTCACAATTTTAGACTCTCCTTGATTTATTTTTTTGATTTTCAATGCTTCAAGTGTTACCTATCTAATACATTAATCAGTTGTTTCTTTCTTTGATTACGAACTTCATTCTCTTGTCTAGAATACAGTTCAAACAACTTTACATAACTTTTGAGAGCCCTTGATCTTTCAACACACCTCTGTCCCTTAGCAAATTTCCTTTTATTTAACAAAATTACTCTATGTTTTAAAGCCATATATATATATACATATGTGTGTGTGTGTGTATATATACACACTCAGAAGACACCTCTACCTTTCTACCTTCCTTTTTTAAAAAAAGACATCATATGTATCCAATATGTTTTTCTTAAGATTGTTAGCACCAGGAGGCAAGGACTGGAGTCCATATTCCATTGTTTTTACAACCGCTAGCAGAGTACATTACATATAAAAATTTTATTAAGAGAATTTGTTGAGTGAATATGTGAAGAAATATGTGCAAAAACTTGTCACAAAGTTATTTTCCATGGTTTCCTCTCTGTGTGAAATGACCAAATAACCATTCCTCTCCTTTCTGTCCTAGTAAGCACATTTATTCTGTGACCTTCACAAATGAAATCTTTCTGGGGTTCACCAGACAGAAATAGTATCTTTCTCCTTTTTGCTTCCACAGTACATTGCTCCTTTAACTTTTGTTTTTTATTTTATTTTATTTTATTTATTCATTAAAAAAATATATTACATTAAAAAAATATGAGGTCCCCATTCACCCCCACCACCCCCACCCCACCACTCCCCCCACAGTAACACTCTCCCCCATCATCATGACACCATTGCATCTGGTGAGTACATCTCTGGGCATCGCTGTACCCCATGGCCTATGGTCCACACCATAGCCCACACTCTCCCACATTCCATCCAGTGGGCCATGGGAGGACATACAATGTCCGGCAATTGTCCCTGCAGCACCACTCAGGACATCTCCAAGTCCCAAAAATGCCTCCACATCTCATCTCTTCCTCCCATTCCCCACACCCAGGAGCCACCATGGCCACTTTTTCCACACCAATGCCACATTTTCTCGATTATTAACCACAATAGTTCATGAATAGAATATCATTAAGTCCACTCTAATCCTTACTGTATTCCTCCTTCCTGTGGACCTTGGCTTGGTTGTGTCCATTCCACATCTATGTCAAGAGAGGGCTTAGATTCCACATGGATACTGGATGCTATCCTCCTGCTTTCAGTTTTAGGCACTCTAGGCTCCATAGTGTGGTGGTTGACATTCTTCAACTCCATGTTAGCTGAGTGGGGTAAGTCCAATAAATCAGAGTGTAGGAGCTGAAGTCTGTTGAGGCTCAGGGCCTGGCTATCATATTGTCAGTCCAGAGATTCAAATCCCCTAATATATCTTAAACCCCATCACCAACTACAATTCCAGTAAAGTAGCATGAAAGGCTTTGTGTAAAAGATCACATCTGAGTCCAGCTCCATCACGCAGAGACACCAGCTCCAAAGAAGGGCCAACTGACATGGCAGTGAACTCCATCTGCCATGACCATAGAACCTGTGGGTCTCTTTAGCCCTCAAAAGGACCAATACCTGGGGTTGTATCTACTTTATCTGTCTCTGAGACTCTGCTCAGGTGTGCATAAGGACAATCCTTCTGACAACCTCCAGACTCTTTTTTAGAGACTCATAGCCATATAAACTCATTTGTCCTTTCCATTTCCCCCTTACTTTAGGTCAAACAGCATTTTTAACTCCTGTTATTATATGTAGACAGGGATATTCTGCTGGTCCGCATTGAACCTTTAATTCAAGGTCATTTTCTAGTTACGTCATCAGCTGGTACTTGGTAGTGATCCCTCGGTGCCAGGGAGGCTCATCCCCGGGTGTCATGTCCCACACTGGGGGGGAAGGCATTGCATTTACATGCTGAGTTTGGCTTTGAGACTGGCCACATTTGAGTAACATGGAGGCTGTCAGGAGGGAACTCTTAGGCACAGTGCTGCTCTAGACCTAGTTCTTATTTCAGGTGTATAGGCTCACAAGCTTAGTCATTAGTATCAGGGGGTCACTATTGAACCCTCATTCCTTCCTGGTCCTTACCGTTGCACCGGGGGACTGCCGCTGCTCCCCTAGGGACCACGACAGAGCCCCTCCCCGGCAAAACCCAGTATCCCCCCAGCTGTTGTTTTTAATTGTTTCCACTATGAGTATATCCAAACATTTCCATGCACCCTGGACACATGCCCTGTATAACTCCCTGTCAACCATATGTCCCCTGTCAATAACATCCCATACCAGCATTCCTCCGCTGCCATTGTTGAACCACTCTGTGATCCAAAACTTCCTGAAAAGTGAAGCCCAATATAATGTCAGGTTCCCTTAATAGTAAAATGGAATATAGCAATGAGTTTTAAGGTTAGATATAGAATACATATTGATTTGGAAAAATTCTACATCCTATCTTTTTCTTTTCTTTTTTCCCTAATTATTGAGCTTCTCTTCACAAGAGCCTTAGATCACAGTAATTTATATATACAATATACAGTACTCCCACATATCCATTATAAAATCTTTTCCCTTCCACAGTGATAATCTTTTAACTTATTCATATCATATTTACTGAAACTGATGTACAGATATTGAGACAATAGCTTTCAAACAAGGTGACATTTGTGTTTACATTGTGGTTTATATTTAGGCTATACAGTTTTCTAAATTTTTAGTTATGTTTTTCATTATGGTTTACATTATTAGTCTGTCGTCCCCTAAATGTTTTTGGTGTAATATTACATGTTTTATATCCATCCTTGTGTACTCTTGTGAAACACTTCTTTTTCCCTCACATTTACTTTGGTTCCATTATTCAATATCTATTTCCCCCTCCCCTTGGGGCCCACAGTGACAGTCAATCTTCATCTCTTGAGGAGCCATGTTCAGAGATACTTGCAACAGTGTTGAGGGCTTGACTTGCTCAACTGTTTTTGGGAGCCACCATTTCTCTTGAGAGATACAGTTCCCTCTATTTGATGGCATTAGTCCTCCCCAGGTTGTGGGTCTACCTTCACTCTCATTATATGGGTCCCTACCCAATGGTATAACCCACTCTGGCAAAATGAGCATTCAGATATTCCCTAGGAGTCTGTCCTGTGTCAGATTATCCCCTTTGAGTATCTTAAACAGGTAACTCTCGTAATTATATTTTGAAAAGATTTTCTCAGCATTATACCCTCAACCAACTCCTGACAATCTCCTATGTTCGTGTGTTGCCCCACCCTCCCCCCAATTTCTTGGGCAATGTTACCCATCTGCCCATCCCTAGCTCCCCTCAAACCCCCAAAGATAACCCTATGCCCCCATTTTATCCCTTCCTTGTACACATACTTACCTCCAGCTTAGTCCTTTAAGTTTTTGTATAAGGTCTAATATTAAATATAAATGTATAGGTTTCTCTCCCTTTTAAACTAAGAATGCTCAAGAATAGGAGATATGCCTTCTTTATATGTGTAAATTCTGTACCTACGATAGTGCCTGGAGATAGCTGATACTTTCATTTTTATGGTTATTGAATGGATGGCTGGTTTCATGAACTATTTTGTGTAGTTAAGGTCTCTGGTCTTTGATTTCCAGATGTGGATGCTTCTAGTTTTAAGGGTAAAATTGCATACTTTTTTTCTGGGAAAAAGAAATGGAAAAATATAATGCTATCTAACACCCAGTGCCCAATCATTAATTGTCTATATAAGTAAAGAAACTGTTTGTTATCTTAGTAATATTTTCAATGCTTTGTTAGCCCTTGTCCATATTATTGTAGACAAAAATTATAAGATAATTGAAGTGTAACTACTATCCTTAAAAAAATTCTCTGCCTTCTTTTCTGAGAGAACAATCTTTATTCATCATTTATGCCTTTAATAGTGTGTAATAATCCACATACAGACTTCAAGATATTGGAGGTATACTTGGTTTAAAGGCCTTTCATTTTGTTGCATTAAATATCTTCCACTTTGCCATGCTACGAGAGGTCATGCATGCAGCTTTTTGCTTGTCTGCATATCGCTTACCATTTATTTACATAATGACATTTAGCTAAATTAACAAATACGTATAGGTGATTTTAACTACTGAATTTTACTAGTATCTTTCCTTAGCATTAATGGTAGCTATACTGAAAAGCTGAGTTTCTGTATTTTTACTAGATAATGAGTTAATTTTCCTACATTTCAATTGCAGTGCTATAGAAATATATTTTTCCATATGGAGATATCTTTGCATTTAACAGTGATTTCAATACTACAATAATATAAGCTAAATCATTTTTATTTAAGAATGGAAAGACAACATAAATAATGCACAGTCTATAAAATTTTGCATTGAATTCAAGGAACAAATGATGAATTCAGTTTCTCCCTGTATCCTGAAGTATAGAATGGTGAATAAATCCCAAGAAAATATTAAAATATTAAGATTTAACAGTAAGACAAGAAATTACCATGTGACTCCCAAAATTTTAAAATTAGCCCATGACTTTGAGCCCAAGCATATCACTTACTTGTACTTGAAGAGTAAAAGGATTCCCTTGTTTGTCTTCTCTACCCTCATAGCCAGCCAATGGTTCCCTGGTACAATGAAGAATATATCCCCAAGATACTGCTTAGCATATTTTAACTATATAACTAAATGGGTAAACTCGTAACTCATTTAAGAACAAAATTCTTTTTCTGGTGAACTCTAGATCAACGAAGTATCTGGAAAGTTGGTTGAATTTTTTGTTTTAGCCATATAATTTGATGTGAAACATAAATAGTTTCATTACACCTGCATTTTACAGCACCCCAACATGTAACAAATACAGATAATTTAAGAAGATAACATAGACCTGAAAAGAAATATAAGCCATAGCTTTACTGTTTGATGATATCTCTTTTTCATGCTAAAACTCTGGAATAAAACCAATTATATTAAACTGTATAATTTAAATATGCATACACATCCACACTAATAATAAACTTCCAGACATAAAAACTATATATTCTCTATAATCAATCTCTTCCATGTCTAGAAAGATCACAAAAATGTGCTGTTTATGATATAATTCAGATTTATTTTTAAATATTTGTAATAATATCTCATATATTTCTCTTTTATTCTTTACTGTTTCATAATATCTTAATCTGAATACCCCAAATAGCATTTCCCTAAGTGCGTGAAATTTTTACCACTATATGTTTATTTGAAATAATTTATATATATGTGTGTGTACATATAGATCATAAATTCGTTTCAATATTGAAAGTATCGGTATGTATGAGCAATCATAAACCCAGGTAAGAAAGTAAAAGAAAATTGGGACAGTTTTCCAACCATATTGCCAATAATATTACATATTCATAGATTTATTTACACTGATGATTTCAAATTGCTTCCTTTTATTTTTCTTATTATTTATCTTTATTGCAGAATTACATGAATTTATTTATGCTTTCCTTGTTTTTTCAGACATTATTTGTGATTGTATTTCCTGCTCTCAGACTATCTTTTTCCTGAAGCACAGTACACAGTTCTCCTGCACATTTCTCAAATATTAGTCCCATCTGACATTTAGTTGTTTTTATCACTCTCAGTTTTTCTTGGATGTCTTTTGGGCATCCAAAGTGACTGTAAAATATAATAAAAATTGGCTAGAAACATAATAAAATGTTCAAAGTGTGATAATACAGACTGTCATGTTCAGAGGAACTGTGATTTCTGGTTCTATGACACCCTTATTTAGTAATATAAAATTGACCCCAATGATGGTTAAGTTTATATGCCTTCTTGGCTAGGTTCTGGTGTCCATTTGTTTGGTCAAGCAAGCACTGACCAAATTGTTATGTGAGGATATTGCTTGTATTTAATCAATAGTCAATTCATTGCATCTATGACTGATTACACCTACAGTCAATAAAGGAAATTGTCTTTTTTAATGAAATAAGTCTTATCCAATCAGTTGGAGGTTTTAAAGGGAGTATTGATGAGTTCAGCTGGCAGAAAGAAGAAGGTCTGTCTTTTCAGTCATGCAGATTCTCTGGGGGAATACTTTAAACCATCATTGGAGATCCCAACTTATGGTCTGCCCTAGGGAATTTGGACTTGTCTATCCCCATGACTGGGTGAGCCAATTCCTGTAATAAATAGCATAATATTTACATATATGTATATATCCTATCAATTCTTTTTCTCTGGAAAACCCACTCTAATATGTATCTTGATATTGGAAGTGGTTCTTGAGAAACACAATCTTTAGGATAGGATTCCTGAGTTGGTTCTGGGTTTTTGGAATTGGTTCTCCAATCTGATTAGATTGAAAGCCACTAATGACTCCATTTCTAATGGTTAAGATGGTATTGTTAGTCCATTTTAGGCATGAATTCACAATAGAGATATGCAGAATATCACCATTGGGTACTGCTACACAAATACTTTAAAGAGGCAAGTCTCTGGATGACAGTGTATTTGATAATTTAACAAATGTTTTATTGGAGTCAAAAAGTGTAATGATGGTAGCTGGTTGTTCCTAAATATGTTGGATACAGTTGTTTAAAAAATATGATGAGCTCAAGGCTTCAAATTCCCAGCTCAAGTGCCACAAAGAAGGAGACAAAAGTTTCTGTTTACTCTGAAAAAAATTCCTACTTCTTTCAGAATTAAGATTTCTGAAAACCAGATCCAGAGTCTTATTGTGAGAGTGACTGAATTACAAAGTGAATTGAATTCCTAACCTTGCAGGGTGCCTGCTTTTAAAGTGAGGGCATTGACTGGGAAGGAATGGGATCTTAAAATCTTACATGGGCTCATACGAGCTGATGATGATGGTGGGGATGTTGTAACTCTAGATTATGCTGTGTGTTACTTGCCAGATAAACTTGAAATACTCTGCTCAGAGGAATCAGCCAGCCATCCTCCAGTCTGTCCAGAGGAATCAGCCACCTACTTCCAGTTGCCTTGAGGAATCAACCAACCTACCTCCACCTTTAGAGATTAATCCTGCTCTTTTAGGTTAATCTATCACTACCTCCCATGAAGCAACAGCCTTCACACTTCTGTCTGAAGAGATTAAATTTATCCTATCAGATGAAACCATAACAGAATGTCCTGAGGTAGTTGGCTTGCAAGACACTACTAATTCCCCTCATGATGCACGCCATCCCCATCATTTCCTTCAGATCTAAATCTAAAATGAAGTACCAACAGTTCCCAAAAGGTGAGGTACAAATGACCCATGAGATGTTCACAACAGTCCAAAAGAACTGCATGACTTCTATAATTTATATAGAAATTAGAGGAATTTATATGGGGATGTACTTAAGAATGGTGGATAATGGTAGAAGGAACATAAAGTTGAATGAGGCTGAATTTATTGATATGGGGTCACTAAGCAGACATTTTTGAATTTGATGTTATAACTCAAGGGGTTAGAAAGGGCTAAACAATTTTTTTGAGTGGTTGACAAAACATGGACCAAAAGGTGGCCTACATTGCCTGAATTTGAAATGCCATACCAGAACTGCCATGGTGTGATGTAGAAGGGAGTATCCAAAGGCTTAGAGAGATTGGAATACTAGAATGAATTTATCATATAAGACCTGCTCACTCACCCCAAGAATCTTCAGAGGACACACCTTTCACCAAGAATGTGAGGAATAAATTTGTGAGAGCACCTGTGTCATCCCTAAGGAATGCTGTGGTTCCTCTTCTCAGTAGGTCAGCTATTACTGTGGAATTGCTGCCACTGAACTTGGATCCTTAAAAACAATGGGGATGATCAGATCCCTGGGTTGGCAGGAGCCCAGTGGCAGCACTTAATCACCTAGGTGGGCATGGCTAAAGAAATGGACAGAAAAGTAAAAGCATTAATCAGAATAGTCAGACTTGCTGATACCTGTGGCATTGGCTTGTTGATCTTTAGGTATCTAGAAGTGAAATAGATAGGCAATCTACTAAATTCCTACTTGATCAATATAAGCAGAAGAGTTCTAGGTCAATGAGCAAAAGTTTAACTTTGAATCACAAAAAAACAGAGAGCCATGATCCCTTTATCAATTCCCATACTTGAGACAGGTTACAGATCTGCAATCCCTTGAATGAAGGGTAGGCCAGTTCTCTTTGGAAAAGAACTTTGCCACAATTCAGAAAAATTATCTGGTTTATCTTCCTTCTAGCCTTTTACAAGGAACTAATACCAGAGTGACTGTGCACTGGGAAAAAGAAAATGACCAGACATTTTGGGAACTCTTAGACACTGGCTCTAGACTGACAATTCCAGGAAACCCAAAATGTCACTCTAGCCTGCCAGTCAAAGTAGTGGTTTATGGAGATCAGGTGATCAAAGAGGTTTAACTCAGGTATATTTCTCAGTGGTCCCAGTGGGTCCCCAAACCCATGATATGGTTATTTCTCCAGTTCCAGAATCCATGAGTGAAATAGACATACTCAGCAGCTAGCAGAATCTACACAGTGGTTCTCTGACATGCAGATGGAGAGCTACTATGGTAGGAAAGGTCAAATGGAAGCCACTAGAACTGCCTCAACCTGGAAAAATAGTCAATCAAAACATTACTGTACTCCTGGAGGGATTGTAGAGATCAATGCCAGTATTAAGGACTTAAAGAATGCAGGGGTGGTAATTCCCACCACCTTCCCATTCAACTCCTGTTGAGCCTATGAAGCAAAAATAGGGATCTTGGAGGATGACAGTGGAATATTGTAAACTTAATCAGGTGGACACTATAATTGTGGCTGCTCTTCCAGATGTGGTATTATAACTTGAGCATATCACCACATTCCCTAGTACCTGGTATTCAGCTATTGACCTGATAAATCTTTTTTTTCTCAATATCTGTTAGTAAAGATCTTCAGAATCCAGCTTGCTCTCAGCTGGCAAGGCCAGCAATACTATACAATCTTAGGGTTATGTCACTTCTTCAGCTCTTGGTCATAATCTAGTTTGCTGAGACCTTGATCACCTTTCCCTTCCAGAAAACATCACACAGATCCATTATGCTGATGATTTAGTTTCTCATAAGTTAAACAAATACCATACAATGGGTTGTCTTAAGAACAGGAATTTATTGGCTCACAATTTCAGAGGCTAAAAGGCTTGCTACCTCCCAGGGTCAGTATCTTTTGGCTGACTGGCAATCTCTGAGGTCCTTAGCTTTTCTGTCACAAGACAGTGCACATATATCATCTTCTTTTTTCTCTTCTAGATTCTGTTGATTTCCAGATTCTAGCTACTCACAATGGCTTGTCTCTCCTGATTTTCACTCTGTTTATAATGGATCCCAGTAATCCAGATTAAAACCACCCTGATTAAATGGGTCACATGTTAACTAAAGTAACATTTAGAAGAGATCTTATGTAAAATGGGTCCATACCCATCAGAATGTGGACCAAGACAATATACATACCCTAACGGGAGTGCACAACCCAATATACCACCATGACATTATGCTGATTGGACATAGTGAGTAAGAAGTAGCAACTACTCTTGACTTATTGATAAGGCATTTGTGTGTCAGAGGATGGGAGATAAACCCAACAAAAATTCAGGGACTTTCAACTCAGTGAAATTTCTGGGTGTTCTGTGGTGTGGGGCATGTTGTGCTCTTTCTTTTAGTGTGAAGGATATGTTGTTGCATCTGGCTCCTACAATGAAAAAGGAGGCACAATGTCTAGTTGACGTCTCTGAATTTTAGTGGCAACATATTCTTCATTTGGGTATTCTACTCTGGCCCATTTATTGAGTAATCCCAAAAGCTGCTATTTTTGAACAGGTACTGGAACAAGAGAATGCTCTACAACAGGTCCAGGCATCCATGCAAGCGTCTCTACTACTTAAGCCAAAGGATCCAGCAGATCCAATGGTGCTGGAAGTTTCAGTGAAAAATAGAGATGCTGGATGGAGCATTTGGCAGAACATTTTGGGAGAATCACAGAAAAGACTCAGGATTTTGGATCAAAGTCCTACCATTCTCTGTAGATAACTACTCTCCTTTTGAGAAACAGCTTTTAGTCTGCTTTCTAGGCCTTAGTGGATACCTAATTCTTAACTATTAGCCACTATGTTACTATGAAACCTGAATTGACTATATAATGAAGTAGGAATCATTTGACCCATTAAACCATGAAGGTGGGCATGCATCAAATGGAAGTGGTGTGTATGATATCAGGCTTGAGTGTGCCCTGAAGGTGCAAGGAAGTTAAACAAGGAAATGGCCCAATGCCCAGGGTCCCTACTCTGCCACATTACCTCTCTTTCCAAGCCTGCAACTATGGCCTCTTGGGATGTTCCCTATGATTATTTGACTGAAGAAGAGAAAACTCAGGTCTGTTTAACAGACATTTGTGCATGGTATACAGGTACCACCCAAAAGTGGACAGCTGCAGCACTACAGCTCCTTTTGGGGACATCACTGAAGGACAGTGTACTTGGTTTTCATTTTCTTTGGAAAGAGAAATGGACAGAGGTTCATTTCTATTTTGATTCTTGGGTTGTGGCCAATAGTTTGCCTGGGTTATCAGGGAATTGAAATGAACATGATTAGGAATTGGTGACAAAGAAGTTTAGCAGAGAGGTATGTTGATATACCTTTCTGAATGGGAAAAAACAACAGTATTTGTGCCCCATGTAAATATTTATCAGAGGATAACTTCAGAAGAGGAGACTTTTAATAATCAAGTAGATAGGGTGACTCTTTCTGTGGATACAAGTTGGCCTCTTTCCCCAGCCACACCTATCATTGCTCCCTGTGCTCATGAAAAAAGTTGCCATGGTATTAGGGATGGCAGCTCTTCATGGGTTCAGTAACATAGACTTCTACTTATCATGGCCAACTTGGCTACCACTATTGCTGAATGACCAACCTGCCAATGGCAGAGACCAACACTCAGCCTCCATTATAACACAATTCCCTGAGGTGATAAGCTTGCTACCTGTTGGCAGGTTGATTACATTGGACCACTTACATCATGGAGGGAGGCAGTATTTTGCTCTAACTGGAGTAGACACATATTCTGGTTATGGATTTGCCTTCTCTGCATGCAGTGCTACTCCCAAACTATGATCCATGTACTTATAGATTACCCTATCCAGCATCACAGTATTCCACACAGCATTGCTTCTGATCAAGGATCCTACTTCACTCCAAATGAAGGGTATGGGAATGGTCACATGCTCATGAAATTTATGGGTTGCAGCATGTTCCGTTTTCTTGTGTATTAGTCAGAGTTTTCTAGGGAAACAGAATCAAAAGGCGTTATCTGTAAATAGTATAAGATTTTATAAAATTCTCTCATGTGATCATGAGGATGCGTTAGTCCAAATTCTGTAGGCAGGCTGCAAACTAGGGACTCTGATGAAGGTCCTTGATGAGTTCCCAGGAGATGTTGGCTGTCCAAAGTCAAGTTGGGATATTCTCTCTGAATGCTGAAGGCATTTCCCCTTTTAACGCATTCAACTGATTGGATAAAACATCACTCATTGCTAATGGCAATCTCCTTCATTGATTGTGGATATAAGAAGCCATCTATGCAATAAATTCACTGGTGACTAAAGCCATAAATGCCCTTGTCTTACAATTAGCCCAGTGCTTGCTTGACCAAACAACTGGGCACAACTACTTGGCCAAGTTGACACATTAGCCTAACCATCATAGTCCACCCCTTGCCAACTTGGCAACCATACCATCACTTTAAACCATTCTTAGTCTCTAAATAAAAATAATAACAGACATGCATATATATATTTCCATCTAACCTTATTCAACTTTCCTGCATACAACTGGAAATGCTTTAATTCCTGACAGAAAAAGGTACAAATCCTTGGGTAATATTTATGCTTAAACTTGACGTCTTCAAATATTATGGCTTGAAAGTAATATACCTTGTCATATAATTAGGGAAAAGGTTAGGGAAGAAAACAAAGGTATTCTTTTTATGTTCATATACAGTCAAGCTCATAACAAAATAAGGAAGAAAGATTTACGACCATTACAGTCCTCATTTCTGTAACTGGTCATGTTGTCAAAGTTCATATTTATCATTACCTTCTTCCATTATGCAGTCCAAGTTCCCAATACCCTTAGCAAGCACCTCAGCTAGCCATGGTTCTTTCCCTGGTGGGGTGGCCCAAACTTTCATTCCTGAAGATTCTGGGCTATTGTAGTCTTGCTTGGATTGGGTTGTTACAATTTTCAATAAACTTTAATCACAGGTCATGGCAGTATTAAGAGACACCCTAGAGGATCTTCTGTAGTCCAGGCAAACTCTTCTTTACCCCTATTATGCAGATGCAGTCCTATTTCCCCTTGATAGTCAGGATCAATCACCCCAGCCAGTAGTACATAATTCCCTTCTTTGCCTGTTGATTCAGAGTTAAGAGAAGTACAGCGTGACCAGGTGGTAGTCTTAACTTCCAGTTCAAGGTAATCATTTTGTTCTCTGGTGGAAGCACTCCTCCTTTTGGAACTAAGCCCTGAAGACCAGCAGAGCTTCAGGTTGTGGGGAAAGGAAGAAAAAAATTTTAGTAGATCACTAGGGGTAATAGTAAGTGGTGCCACTCCCATTTCCACCCCTTGATTCCTGGACCCATGAGTCCTGGCTTCAGGAGAAACAGCACCATAGAGTGGATGCTGATTTAGAGCATACACAGTTTCCTAGAGAACATTGCACCATCCCTGCAAGGAATTGCCACCTAGTTGGTGCCATAATTGAGTCTTCAAAAGGTCATTCCACTGTTCCAATCCAGCTGCTTCAGAATGATGGGGAACATAATAAGACCAGCGAATTCCATGTGTATGTATCCATTCTGGCACACCATTTGCTGTGAAATAGGTTCCTTGATCAGAAGCAATGCTGTGTTGAATGTCATGGTGGTGATAAGGCATTCAGTAAGTCTACAATGGTAGTTTTTGAAGAAGCATTGCGTCCAGGGAAAAGAAACCCATATCCAGGGTATCCCAGTTAAAACAAATTGTTGCCCCTTCCATGTGAAAGTGGTCCAGTGTGTTCAGTCTGCCACCAGCTAGCAGGCTGATCACCTCGGGAAATGGTGCCCTAAGGGGGGCGGGGCGGGGGGGAGGAACTGAGTGTGGGTCTTTGCTGCTGGCAGATTGGGCACTAAGCAGTAGATGTAGCCAAGTCAGCCTTGGTGAGGGAAAGTCCATGTTGCTGAGCCCATGCATAATCTCCATTCCTACGTCCATGGCCACTTTATTCATGAGCCTGTTGGACAATGACAGAAGTGCTGGGGAAAGGCTTAGCATTAGCCACAGAGCCAGTCATCTTATACACTTGATTATTAAAATCTTCCATGCTGAAGTATCCTCTGGTGAGCATTCACATGGGACACAAGTATTTTCATGATTTTGCCCACTCAAAATGGTCTCTCCACATACCTCTTCCCAGAACTCTTTGTCACCAATTTTCCAATCATGTTCCTTCAAATTCCCTGACAACCCAGCCAAACTGTTGGCAACAGCCCATGAATTAGTGTACAGATACACCTCTAGCCATTTCTTCTTCCAAGCAAAATGAACAACCAGGTATACTGCTCAAAGTTCTGCCTGCTTGGAGGATTTGCCCTTACCACCGTCCTTCAGGGATGTCCCAGAAAGGTGCTGCTGTGCTGCAGCCATCCACTTTTGTGTGGTACTGGCATATCATACAGAACCATCTGTAAACCAGGCCCAACTTTTCCCTTCCTTAGTCAACTGATTGTAAGGAACTCCCCAGGAAGCCAAGCTGTGGGCTGGGTAAGAGAAGGTGACATGTTAGGGGTGGTGACCATGGGCATCTGGGCAACTTTGCCATGTAACTTACTTGTGCATTCAGAACCCACTCGAGCCCTATCTCCTATTTGCCACTTCCACTTTTATTATGGAGTGCTGCTTCACATGCCCAACTTTATGGTTTCATGGGTCAGACACATGATAGACAGCTCAGGTCTCATGGTAACTTAATGGCCCATGATTAAGTGTTCAGTCTCTACTAAGGCCCAGTAGCAGGCTAAAAGCTGTTTCTCAAAAGGAGAGTAGTTATCTGCAGAGAATGGCAGTGCTTTGTTCCAAAATTGTAAGGGTTTACATTGTGAGTCTCCTACAGGGGCCTGCCAGATGGCATCACTATATTTAAGCAAAACTTCCAGCACCATTGGATCTGCTGGACCAATTACCCAAGTGGTAGTGCAGATGCACACTATCCTGGACCTGTTGCAGTGCCTCCTTTTGTTCTGGCCCCAATCAAAACTAGCAACTTTTGGTCACTGGGTCAAAGAGCTGTAGTAGCACACCCAAATGAGGAATGTGTTGTTTACCATATCCAAAGAGACCAACGAAGCCTTGTGCTGCTTTTTTGTATGTAGGAGAGGCCAGATGCAGTAGTTTATCCTTCACTTTAGAACATGTGCAATACCACTGGACACCTAGAAATTTCACCAAGGTGAAAGGCCCTTGTATTTTTGTTGAATTTATTTCACACCCTCTCTCATGCAAATGCCTTACCAGTAAGTCTAGAATCATTGCTACTTTTTGCTCACTAGGTCCTATCAACATGATATCATCAATATAATGGACCAGTTTGATGTCTTCTGGGATGAAGAGATGATCAAGTTACCTGTGGACAATATTATGACATAGGGTTGGAGGATTGATATAGTCCTGAGACAAGACAATGAAAGTATATTGCTGGCCTTGCCAGATGAAAGCAAACTATTTCTGGTGGTTGTTACTAATGGCAATTGAGAAAAAAAGCATTTGTCAGATCAATAGCTGCATACTAGGAATTGGGAGATGTGTTGATTTGCCCAAGCAGTGATACCACATCTAGGACAGCAGCTGTGATTGGAGTCACCAGCTGGTTAAATTTATGATAATCTACTGTCATCCTCCAATATTCATCTGTTTTCTGCACAGGCCAAATAGGAGAGTTGAATGGGGATATGGTGGGGATCACCAGCCCTGTATCCTTCAAAACCTTGGTGGCACTAATCTCTGAAAACCATCCAGGAATCCAGTATTGCTTTTTGTTTTTTCTTTATTTTTTTTTCTTAATGTTCATTCAAAAAATATGAGATCCCCATATACCCCACACTCCCCTCACTCCACTCCTCCCCCCATAACAACAACCTCCTCCATCATCATGAGACATTCGTTGCACTTGGTGAATACATCTTTGAGCACTGCCGCACCTCATGGTCAATGGTCCACACCACACGGTATTACTTTTGATATACTATTTTGCTAGGTAGGGCAGTTCTAATGGCTTCTGCTTGGCCTTTCCAGTCTTAATAGCCCTCACTCCACAAATCAGGGGTCCAATGTGGGGATTCTGCCAGTATGTCTATTCTGGAGTATGTCTATTCCAATTATGCACTCTGGAACTGGGGAAATAACCACAGAATGGGTCCAGGGGCCCATTGGAACCACTGTGAGATAGACCTGAGCTAAAACTCCATCAGTCACCTGACCTCGATAAGCCCCTACTTTAACTGGTGGGCAATACTCACGTTTTGGTACTCTGAGTCTGGTTTACAAAGCTCTCAAGTCTCTGGTTGCATGAAACAAGATTTTCTTTCTGAGCATACTCTTTGAATTAATGTCACTTCTTAGCCAGTGTCTAATAATCCCCAAAATGTCTGATCATTTCCTTTTCCCCAGTGCAACTGCAATTGGGGAAATTATTCTGGTAAAATTATTCTGGTAAAAGTCTGTCAGTGTCCTTGGGGAAAATGGGGGGGGGGGAATATTAACAGGATATATTTTTGGCAGTATATCAGGGTTTATCCCCAAGGGGACCTGGCCTTCCTCTCTTTTAAGAGGCTCTGGGTCTGTAAATGGTTTCAAGTCTGCGAATTGATTAGGGGGTGATGACTCTCTGTGTCTGTAATTCAAGTTAGGGTTTTTTCCACTCAACCTAGAGCTCTTCTGCTTATACAGATCAAGCAGGAATTTAGTAGACTACCCATCTGTTTCACTTCTATGTACCCCATGATCTATTAACCAATGCCATAGCTCTATGAGACTCAGACTATTTTGATTACTGCATTGAGTCTGCCTTTCATTGCGGTAGCCATGCCCACTGTGTCTTTGGCGATTAACTGTGGACTACTGATTTTTACTGCCCTGAGATCTGACCATCCCCGTAATTTTAAAGGATCTTGGTTCCATTACAGCAGTTCCTAGAGTACTATCTGGACTACAGAGAAGAGCAATCACAGAGCTCTTCAGGGAAGACGGAGTTAGTCTTACAAATTTCTTCCTCAAATTCCTGGTTAAAGATGTGACCTCTGGACATTCCTGGGGTACATGGGCAGATCTTAAGTGGTAAATCCATTCTAGCATTCTAATCATTCTAAGCCTTTGAATTCCCCCTGTATACCAGAGTAAAATGGGCATCTCAAACTCAGACATGCTAGGCCATCTTTTCATCCATGTCTCAGTCAGCCACTGAAACAAACTGTTAGAGTCCTTGAGCTACAGAGTTGAATCCAGACTTTCTGCTTAGTGGGCCCATATCAATCAATCCAGCCTGATAGAACTTTATATTCCTCACACCATTATCCCATACATTTGGTATCCATTCCCACACATATTCCCCTGATTTCTGCTTATATAAGTTGGTAAACCCATGCAGTTCTTTCAGAGTATAGCATACCTTTTCATGGGTCACACTTTATATTTCATCTTTGGAGGATTGTTGTCATTTTAGTTAAGTAATTGGTATCAAAGAGAAGAGGGATGGTGAGGGCAAGTAGGAAGTTTTAGAAATACCTTGCAAAGTACTGACCTCAGGGCATTCCTTTGCATTTTCATCTCTTGAGACAGGGCATGATTAATCTCTTTAAGCAGATCTGGGAGGCAGATTCCTCAGGATCTGAGCCAATCGAGGTTTTCATTTGGCTGGTACCCACCTCAGTGATGGAAGAAGGTCCACAGTCCCTAGGGCAGGCTGGATGGTACGTTATACAAGATTGTCATTGTGTGGTCTCCATAAGGCAGGCCATCACAGGTTTATCTGGCAAAGTCTCAGCAGAATTTAGGGTTCCAAAGTCCTCACTGATATCATCTTCATCCCATATGTCTCCATCCCAATCCTCATGGTTCTACTCCTTTCCAATCAGTGCCTTCACTTTAACAGCAGACACCTTCCAAAGCTGAGACTTTAGTTTCCTTTGTAACTCTTCTACTTGTACAATGGTACTCTGAGTCTGGTTTACAAAGCTCTCAAGTCTCTGGTTGCATGAAACAAGATTTTCTTTCTGAGCATACACAGAAACTTTCACATCATTCATGCAGTGTTTAAATTGCAAATTTGAAGCCTTTAGTTCATCCCTTTCTTTTGTAACTGTATCCAATGTATCTAGGAGGAGCTGGCCAACGTCACTGTGCCTTTAATTTCTTAAAATTCTGTTCAGGTGCTGAAAACACTGTCACTCAGATCCTTACCTCTTATAAGCGTTGAAGTAGGGGAATCCAGTAATGATATTTTGCATATCTCCATTGCCAACTCATGTCATGGACAGTTACTGGCCTCTTAATTATTGTAAAGGGAGTCATTAGTACCCTTAGGTCCAATTAGAGTAGATAGCCAACTGCAATACTCCTAGAAACACTTCAGAAATCCCATGTTTAAAGTTCTGTTCCTCAAGACCCCACTTCTGGTACCAAGATGGTCAGGGTTCTCTAGGGAAACAAAATCAACAGGAGGTATCTGTACATAGTTTAAGGTTTTAGAAATTTCTCTCAAATGACCATGGGGATGCACAAGTGCAAATTCTGCAGGCAGGTTGCAAATCAGGGGCTCCGATGAAGGACCCTGATAAGCTGCCAGGAACGTCAGCTGTCAAAAGTCAAGATGGAAAATTCTCTCAGAATGCTGAAATCACTTCCCCTTTTAAGGCATTTAACTGATTGGATAAAACGTCACTCATTGTTGATGGCAGTCTCCTTGATTGATCTTAAATGTAATCAGCCATCCATGCAATAAACTCACTGGCAACTAAAGTCTATAAATGTCCTTGTAATACTATTAGCCCAGTGCTTGCTTGACCAAACAACTGGGCACAATTAACTGGCTGAGTTGACACATTAGCCCAACTATCACATCCTGAGATATCTGGATTGATAGAACAGTGCAGTAGCCTTCAGAAAACTCAATTAGAGTACCGACTGAGTGGTAATCCCTTGTAAGACTGGGGAAGTATTCTCCAGGAGACTGTTTATGCTCTAAATCAGCATCTCTTTTGAGATGTTTATCCCATAGCCAGGATTCACAGTTCAGGAATCAAAGGTTGGAAATGGGAGTGCCACCACTCACTATTACCCCTAGTGTCCCTACAGCCTTAAGCTTTGCTTATCTATTGGTCTTAGTTTCAAAAGGAAGAGTCCTTCATCCCACCAGAAGACACAGCAATGATTCCATTGAACTGAAAGTTAAGACTCACATCTAGAGACTTTGAGCTTCTTATGCCTCTGAATCAATAGAATTACCCTACTGGCTGGAGTGGTTGATGTTGTTTATAAAAAGGAATTAGGACTGCTACTATACAATGGCAGTAAAGAAGAGTTTGTCTCAACTATAGGAGATCTCTTATGAAGTCTCTTAATACTAAAATCCCTGTGATTAAAGTCAATGGAAAACTGTAATAACTCCATCCAGGCAGGACTATGAATGTCCCCTACCACTCAGGAATGAAGACTTGGGCTGCCCCACCATGAAAATAACCAAGACTGTCTGAGGTGCTTTCTTAGGGAAAAAGGAATATGGATGGGTAGAGGAAGAAGGTAGCTATAAAAACAAGCTACCTTGATGTGAACAGTTGCAGAAATGGGGGCAAAAATGTATATGAGTATTTCTTCCTTGTTTTCTTGTGAATATGTGTGTATATATAGCCATAAAGCAAAATCTTTGTTTTCTTTGCTATTTTATTCCCTTATCATATAACATAAACTGTTTTAACTTTATGTCAGAGTATTTAAATTACAGAGTATCTAGTTTAAGAGTGACTATTATCCAAGGATTCACTTCGTCATTTGGGCAAAGTGTTAGTGCATTTCTGGTGGGATGCAGGACAGTTGAATTATGTTAGGTGAAATTATAACTATTATTGTTTATATTTAGAGATTAAGTATGGATTAATGAAATGTGTATGGTGCCAGGTTGAAAAGGCATGTAGTGTGGTTGTTAAGTTCATGCGTCAACTTCGCTATCTATGGTGTCCAGTTATTTGGTCAAGCAATCACTGGCCTGATTGTTACTATGAGGGTGTTTTGTGGAATAAATCATGAGTAAGTTGATTGCAACTTTGGCTGAGTACATCTGCAGTCAACAAAGGAGATTGCCTCTAGCAATGAGAGAAATCTTATCCAATCAGTTGAAGACCTTAAAGGGACAATGATGACTTAAGCAGTAAAAAAGAAGAATTTCTTTCAGTACCATATCCAGCCAGCTTTTCCTGGGAAATATTTTAAAAGCTTTATGGAAGTTCCCAACTTGTAACCTGCCCTATGGAATTGACTTCTCCATCCTCCCGGTCTGGTGAGTCAATTCCTATAATAAATCCACAATGTTTACATGCATGTGCACACACACACATACCCTGATGGTTCTGTTTCTCAGAGAACCCTAACTGAAACAGCCTCCTCTTTCTGTTGGAATATAGATACCATCAATTTGTACTTTATTTTCAGTTTTATTTCTCAGAGATTTCTGATTTCCAAAATTCTTTCTTCTGTTAGATATTTTCACTTGTACATAGAAGTATAATGTTTACATATTATATGTTATATAATTCTCCCATAGCAACAAAAAGTTCCATTTTCCCTAGGCTGTTTAATGTAGAACACTTAAAGTTTGTGTATATATACACATATACACACATACACAATCCCCTTATTTCCCTTTTCAGAATCCTTGTAGGATTCCCAGTATTCTATTTAAATCCAGAGAAATAAACATTTCCAAAATTAATGAAAATAAATGACTGAATGCTCTAAGATGCAAGATGGCCTTACTTGTATCTTATTCTAAATTCTCTAGGGCGTACTTCCTTTGTATTGCTCCAGTTGAATGTGAATGAGTCTTTTTACATACTAGTCTGATACATCTGGTAGTCAGCATCAATTGTTATAAGAATGGAATAATCATATTAGTTTATTTGGCTTGTTTATGTAAAAGTGTGAATTTGATTTTATTTTTTCTCCCAGGGTAGATAATTAATAATAATGTATATTTACATACTAGCATAAGTGGTAGTATTATATTTAGGTGTAATATCTCATAGATACCACCGCTGCAATTGAAGAATGTGGTCTCAGCTAGAATATTTCAGGGCAGAGCAGGGGACACTAATAACACTTTGGCAATAAGCAGCTCTTCTGGGATTGACTAGTTGGAATAATGGTTAAAAGCTATAATTAAGGCAATGAATGGAGGGCTTGGCAGATTTTATCCTACCAAACCAAAGACATTTTAGTAACTTTCTGGCTGAAATAAGAAGTTTAAATAGGACTAATCCTTTATACAATTTCTATCCTTGATTATAGAAATAGAAAGCATTAATTTTAAGAATATATATTGTTTAAAATGCATATACAAGAATATTGATTTTTTTCTCATTATTTCAAACTACTAGTAGTTTTAAAATGTGATAATGGCAGAAAATTTTAATGAAGGCATCTTTGTTAATATTTCTCTATGTGTAGCCCATTTCATATTGGAAATGAAGGGAAGAGCATGGTCCTTGAGGGCAGGATTTATTTCTTATCAACCTTTGAATCCCCAAAAGTAGTAACTAACTCCTATCAAGTACTCTCTAGATAATTGTTAAACAGACACATGGGGGTGGGGGGAGGGATGAAACAAAGCCCAAGATCTACCTCAGGAAGAGAAAAAAAACTTTCCAGCAAAATGTTTGTGATGAAAGACATCGAACAGTAGTAGACAAAAGATTTTTAATATTGGGGGGCTGTCATTTCTGTTCTATTTGATGCTAAAAATATTATCACTTGTTTAAAGTTACAATGTCTAAGTGCTTTTTCCATCATAAATGCCAGGGCAGAAAGCATTTCATGAAGCACATTTGCATTTGAAGGACACCTCTGTAAGAATTGCTACTGCTGCAATAATTGCTAATAAAGGAAATAGTAAGATCATCATAGAAATAGCTGCTCAGTTGTGTGGCAAGCCCTGAAAACCTGTTGTATAAAAGCTGAGTTTCTTTTATTAGCTACAGAACAAAAATCTGAGCTCTGGTGACAAGAAACCACCAGACTGGTTTGGGAAGATAGGGGAAAATTTCAGATTGTGACACAGAGATACACTAAAATATAAGAATAATGAAATGTGCCTGGCAGTTAACACCTGGACTACTAAGTGTCTATTTATTAGGGGAAGACTGCAAATCTGGGAAGGAATGTCCCTGCTCAAAAGATCTCTCAACCTTCAGCAGATACCTGAGCTCTTCGCATGAAGTTTTCAAGGATCCAAAGACCTGTGGGAAAGTAAGAACCTAAGTACAAGCACTTTTTCAGCTCCTGTCTATTGGGTTGAGTTTGCTAATGTCCTTATGGCTTAAACAAGTCGGATGGGCAAACTAGATTTGAATTTGGGAAATATTTAACTTCTTGACTGGAGACCTGGCATCATCATATTTAATTGGTGTGTATTCAGGAGGAAAATACTTTATAGTCATTTGTAGGGGTATAATCTATCACACAGCCCTTTCATATATACATTAATAGATATAAGTATCATCCATCTTGCTATTATGTACAAACTATTGATTGGTAGAGTAACCATAGTTTAAACTCATACATAGAAAAAAAATTATCCATATAATATATTCAATATTTGAAAAATTTCCAGTAAAAATTAAAAATGAAGAAAGTTAAATTAAGAGATAAATTATATTCACATTTATTTAATTGATTCCTATACATAATACTGTGATAGACTGTGTTATGGACCCTAGAGTAAAACATGTTCTTAATCTTAATTCCATTCCAGTGTGTGTGAACCCATTGTACATAGGGCATTTTGAGGATGTTACAGGCATACTTTGTTTTATTGCTCTTTGCTTTAGTGTACTTTGCAGATATTGTATATATAGATATATATATATTTTTTAACAAATTGAAGGCTTGTGGAAACCCTGCATCAAACAAGTCTATGGGCCTCGTTTTTCCAATAGCATGTGCTCACTTCATGCAATCTGTGTCACATTTTGGTAATTCTTACAATGTTTCCAATTTTTTATTATTATATTTGTTATGGTGATCTGTAGTCTGTGATCTCTGATGTTACCGTTGTAATTGTTTTGTAGTTGCATGAACTACACCCAAATATTGATAAATGCTGAATGCGTTCTGAATCTTCTACCAACCAGTTGTTCCCCCATCAATCTCTGTTTTTTCAGGTTTCCCTATTCCCTGAGACACAACAATATTTAAATCAGGTCAATTAATCTTACAGGGCCTCTGTGTGTTCAAGTGAAAGGAAGAGTCAAGTATCTCTCACTTTAAATCAAAACCTGCAAATGATTAAGCTTAGTAAGGAAGTCATGTCAAAAACCCAGATAGACCAAAGACAGGCCTCTTGCACCAGTTAGCCAGGTTGTGAATGCATAGGAAATATTCCTGCAGGAAATTAAAAGTGCTACTCCAGTGGACACACAAGGGATAAGAAAGCAAAAGAGGCTTATTACTGATTTAGAAAAAATTTTAGTAGTCTGGATAGATGATCAAACCAGCCACCACATTCCTTTAAGCCAAAACCTAATCCAGAGCAAGACCCTACCTCTTTTCAATTCTCTGAAGGCTGAGAAAGGTGAGGAAGCAGCAGAAGGAGAGTTTGAAGCTAGCAGAGGTTGGCTCATGAGGTTTAAGGAAAGAAGCCTTCTCCATAACATCAAAGTGCAAGGTGAAGAAGCAAGTGCTAATGTAAAAGCTGCAGAAAGTTATCCAAAAGATCTAGCGAAGATAGTCAATGAAGGTGGCTATGCTAAACAACAGATTTTCAATGTGGATAAAATAGTCTTCTGTTGGAAGAAAAGGACACATCAGACTTTCATAACTTGAGAAGTCAATGCCTGGCTTCAGTGCTTCAAAGATCAGGTTTACTCTGTCATTATTGGCTAATATAGCTGGGACTTTAAGTTGAAGGCTGTGCTTATTGTCTATTCCCAAAATCTTAAGGCCCTTAAGAATTATGCTAAATTTACTTTGCTTCTGCTCTATAAACTGAAAAACAAACCCCGGATGAGAGCACATCTGTTTACAACATGGATTATGGATATTTTGTGCCCACTGATGAGACATGCTACTCAGAATATTTCAAAATATTACTGCTCATGTACAAAGCACCTGGCTACCTAAGAGCTCTAATGGAGATGTGCAATGAAAGGAATCCTGTTTTCATGCCTGTTAACACAACATCCATTCTGCAGCCCATGGATAAGGAGAAATTTTGACTTTCAAATCTTATTATTGAATAAATATATTTTTAAGTCTATAGCTGCCATAGAAAGTGATTCCTCTAATGGCTCTGGGCAAAGTAAATTGAAAACTGTCTAGAAAGTATTTAATATTCTACAGGCTATTAAGAACTTGGGAGGAAGTGAAAATATCAAGTGACAAGAGTTTGGAAGAAGTTTATTCCAACATCATAGATGACTTACAGGGGTTCAGGAATTTAGTAGGAGAAGTAAATGCAGATGTGGTGGGAAAAGCAAGAGAAGTAGGATTAGAAATGGAGCCTGACAATGTGACTGGATTTCTGCAATCTCATGATAAAACTTTAATAGATAATGGTTTCTTATGGATAAGTGAAAAAATGTTTTCTTGAGATGGACTCTATACTTGATGAAGATGCTGTGAACATTTTTGAAATAACAACAAAGGGTTTAGAATGTTACATAAACTTAGTTGATAAAGCCACAGCAGAATTTGAGAAGATTGACTTCAGTATTTAAAGAACTTCTACTGTTGATAAAATGCCATCAAACAACATTGCCTGCTACAGAGAAATCGTTCATGAAAGGAGGTTTCAATTGAAGCAGGAAACTTCATTTTTGTCTTATTTTAAAAAATGGTCACAGCTACTCTAACTTTTAGCAACATGACCCTGATCAGGAAAGAGCCATCAAGATACAATCATGACCATCCACTAGCATATTATGGTTCACTGAAGACCCAAATGATGGTTCTCATTTTTTAGCAATAAAGTATTTGTTAAATTAAGGCATGCACATTATACTTGTAGACACTTAATAGAATTCAGTCGTGGTGGTTTGAAGCTCTATGTACCCAGAAAAAAAATGTTCTTTAATTGATTCCTTTGGGTGTAAACCCTTTGTAAGTAGAATCTTTGGTGAGGCTACTTCAGTTAAGGTGTTACCTACCTTATTCAGGACAGGACTTAATCCTATTCTTGGAGTCCTTTGTAAACAGAATGAAGAGAAAGCCATTGCAATAAAAAATACTGAAATCTGTGTAACCTGGAAGAAAGGGAGAGACCAACAGACACTACCATGTGCCTTGCCAAGTGGCAAAGGAGCCAAGGATCCTTGGTAGCCAGTCTTTGGGAAGAAACCATCCACTTTCATTATGCCTTGATTTGGACATTCTCATAGCCTCAAATTGTAAGCTAATAATTTCCATTGTTTAAAGCAAACCCATTTTATGAGACCTGCTTTGGGCAGTTTAGGAAACTAAAACAGATTTTGTACCACAAGAGTGGCTTACCACAATTGCAAATCCCAAAAATGTGGAAATGGCTTTGGAATTGGTAATGGGTAGAGGCTAGAAGAATTGTGAGACACTTGGTAGAAAAAGCCTAGATTGTTTTGAAGAGACTATTGGTAGAATTATGGATGAAAAAGTACTATTGATGAAGCTATAAAGAGAAATGATGATTGTATTATTAGAAACTGGAGAAAGACAATTCTTGTTTTAAAGTAGCAGAGAATTTGGCAAAATTGAGTTCTGATATTGGATGGGAAGGTAGAATTTGAAAGCTATGAGCTTGTATATTTAGCTGAGGAGATTTCCAAGTCAAGTGTAGAAAGTGCAGCCTGGTTTCTCCTTGCAGTATATAGTAAAAGGCAAGAGGAAAGGAAAAAGATGAGACCTGCCCTCTTGGATACAAAGTAATCTGAAATTGATGGTTTGGAAAATTCTGAGTTTCAGGAAAGTGAGTCCCCAGAGAATAGTGCTCCATGTGAGGGTTTAACTGAACATGGATCCAGTCAGCCATATCAGTGCAATTCAGGATTGGTGGTGCAATTATCCAGCAAGAATTTGTGGAAAGGTCTTTTGTCTGATGCTTTGGATCACTGTGTACTACATGAAAAACTAACAAGTGTTTTTGTGTGTGATCTGTATGAACAGAAACACTGTCAGCTTGAACTAAACTTAAAAATAGGGAAAGATTGAAGGAAAACTCACTTCAAGGGCAGAACCATTGAAGATGAGGTCTGGAAGAAAGACAACTTCTCAGGGCAAAAGTGAAGACCACTCATGTGTATGAAAAGGGTGAGTAAGCCCTGGCACTTGGAGAGGGTAAACCTTCTGCCCCATTGTTCAGGAAGAGTTTTACCACCCCAATATTCTCAGATGCCTTGGGGATTGTAGAAAATCTGGCTGCTACCCTGGTGCTTGGCAAAGATGAATCCTAGAGCCTGGCCACCTTTCCAATACTCCATGATTGTGCAAGCTTTAGCCATTGCTCAGGGAGAACATGATCTCCCTGTTGTTCAGAATAGTGATATAACCCCAGTTTTCTGAGATGACTGGGGATGGCAGAGAGTCTGTCTGACACCTAAATGCTTGACAAGGGTGGAACCTTCACCTCAATGTTTTGGGAGATCATGGCTTCTGCTCAGGCACTTGGAAGGGATGAGAAAACTGCTTCATGAGGCCTGGAGGACAAAACATCATGCTATAGATATCTCTTTGAACTTGAAATCTAATGGGGTATGCCTTACAGGGTTGTGGAATTGTTTAGGATGCATGACCCTGTTTTTCTTCCAATTTCCACCTATGGGAGTGGGAATGTTTATCCTATACCTGCCCCTCCTTTTTGTATCAGAAGCAGATAACTTGTCTCTCTAGGTTTCACAAGTCCACAGACAAAGGGGAATTGGGCCTCAGGAGAGACCACACTTATAACCAATTCTAATGAGAATTTTTTCTTAGTATTATTACTGAAATGACTTAAGGCTTTTAGGATATTGTGATAGAATGAAAATATTTTGCACACAGAAAGAACTTGTCCTTTTTTAGTCAAGAGGCTGGAGTGTGGAGGTTTGAAGACTTTTGTACCTCAGAAATGCATGTTCTTAAATCTAATCCTTTCCTGTGGATGTAAACCCTTGGAAGTAGAATCTTTTCATGGTGCTACTTAAGTTAAGGTGTGACCTGCCACATTCAGGATGGGACTTAATCATATTCTTGGAGACCTTTGAAAACAGAATGAATACAGAGAGAGAGAGGTGAAGACCATGGAGCAAGAAGTTTGTTTTAGTTCGGTAGGCTGCCAGAATCCAACATACCAGAAATGGGTTGGCTTTTACAATGGGGATTTATTAACTTATAAGCTTACAGTTGAGGGCATGAAAATGCCCACATCAAAGTTTTATCAGACAGTGCTTTTCTCTCTGAATACTAGCTGCCAGTGATTCTGGACTCATCTGTCCATGGTAAGGCAAATGGTGTTTTTTGGTCTTCCTTCTCTTGGTTTTCTTATATCAGCTTCTGGCTTCCTCTGGCTTTCTCTCTGACCCTGAGGCTTTCTCTCTGTTCTTCTGTGGGTTTCTTTTTGTGTCTCTCTCCATAGCCATCTATTTATAAGATACTCCACTAAAAGGATTAAGACCCACCCTGGGTTTTGTCCAACTTAAGTAATCAGAAGGTCCCGCTTGCAACAGATTTACACCTACAGGAATGAATTAGTTCTAAGAACATGTTTTTCTGCGGTCCATAAAAACCTCAAACTACCACAAAGCTGAAATCAATGGAACCCGACTGACAAGGAGGAGATCAATAGATGCCACCATGTGCCTTGTCATGTGACAGAGGAGCCAAGGATTGCTGGCCACTGGTTTGGGAAGAATACATTGCCTTGATGATTTGGACATTCTCGTGGCGTCAAACTGTAAGATAATAAATTTCCATTGTTCAAGCTAGCCCATTTCATGGCATCTACCTTGAGCTGCCTAGGAAATTAAAGAAACAATATAGTAGAACATAACTTCTATATGGACTTGGAAACCAAAAAATTAGTGTGACTTACTTTATTGTGCTATTCCTTTTATTGTGGTAGCCTGGAACTGAAGCTACACTATCTCTGAGGAATGCCTGTACTTTTAATTAAAGTGTGGCCAACTGAATTAGGATGGACCTTATTCCTATTACTGGAGGCCTTAAAATAAGAAAGCCATGGGAAATAGCCAAAAGTTAGAAGTCATCAGTACCTGAAAGAGAAAGGAGAGGGTATGGCCATCTGACAGGAAAGCCAAGAAACCCAAGTCAAAAGACAAGGAATTCAAGGAACTCTACCAGCCAGCACCAGAAAGCTACAGTCTTGAACAGAAAGCATTGCCTTGCTGATGCCTCTATTTTGGACTTCTAGCCTCAAAACCATGAGCCAATAAATTCCCATTGTTTAAGACAAACCAGTGTGTAGAATTTGTCAAATATCAATTACTAATAGGAATATTAATAGGTATTATATAATATTTGAAAAATCAACATGATATTCAGTCAATAAACGTTTTCTTTTTTTTTTTTAAGATTTATTTACTTATTTATTTCTACCCCCCTCCCTCCATTGTCTGCTCTCTGTGTCCATTCACTGTGTGTTCTTCTGTGTCTGCTTGTATTCTCATTAGGCGACTCTGGGAATCCATCCTGGGACCTTCTGGAATGGGGGAGAGGTTATCATTCTCTT
This sequence comes from Dasypus novemcinctus, assembly GCF_030445035.2. Lineage (NCBI taxonomy): Eukaryota > Metazoa > Chordata > Mammalia > Cingulata > Dasypodidae > Dasypus > Dasypus novemcinctus. Next base: position 126,484,342 of record NC_080676.1, read on the forward strand.
GCGCCACCTCAGCTCCCTGGTCTGCTGTGTCTCTTATTATCTCTCCTCTGTGTCTCTTTTTGTTGTGTCATCTTGCTGTGCTAGCTCTCCGCATGGGCCAGCATTATTGCGTGGGCAGCACTCCTGTGTGGGGCAGCACTCTGCATAGGCCAGCTCGCCACATGGGCTAGGTTGCCTTCACCAGGAGGCCCTGCTATTGAACCCTAGACCTCCTAGATGGTAGGTGGGAACCCAATTGCTTGAGCCACATCCACTTCCCAATATATATTTTCTTGCACATCAGATATTGTATTAAAGAGTGGAAATTACTAAGTCTGAACAAGTGCCTTACATTCCATTCTAAGGGAGCAATTTACTATTTCCACTATAAAGATAATGATTAGAAATTTCAAACATTTTGGAAATGCTTTGTCATGAAAATAGATAAATAGCTGAAAATATATGGGATTGTCAACATGAAAAATTCCTAGAAGTGCTTATTTTGTCATTCTGAACTAGATTATGTTGTTTTTTTTTAATACATGAAGATAATTTAAATCCCAAAGGGTCATTTGGAGTCATGAAATATTGAAACCAAGTGGTTATGATACTGTCCCTGATTTGATTATTGCTACATTGTTTTTGAGTATATCCCAGGAAGAATATTCACATGTACTCAACGGTAAGCCTCCCAGTGGTGGAAATAAAGTATTTTAAGGCACTCCATATCTCCAGTGTCTAGAAGAGTACCTGGCCCTCGGTAGTCATTCCATAAATGTTTCTCAAACATCTTCCAAGAAGTTGTCTTTTTGTCACTTGTTTTCCCTTCTGTCTTGTAATTTTTTTGGTTTTTACATTTTCCATATGTTAAAAAATAAATGTGGAATGGCCTCAATTTATCAATTTTAATCTTTTTTTGTGTTTTGTTTGACAATTTAATATATTAATATCATTCACATACTCTGTCCAATGACTTGAACTTAGTCTCTATAAGCACTCATCCAAAACCCAGCTCATGTAAAAGGACATTTGCAGAATTAGCTCCAGGACCCCATGGCAAATAATTTTTATTTCATTTTTCTGCCTCTATTATCAACCTTTAAACATTTTCCAGATTAAAAAGTACTAGCTTCCAATTAGAACCTCTAGGTTTGGACTCACTACTAATTGGCTATATTAGCAGCTCTTGTCTTTAAAGTCTCTTACCATATCATAAATGTGACAGAGATAAATAATAGTAACTCTTATGCTTTTTGTTTTTCCCTGCATTTTCCTGCCTGAATTCTACAAACTTCAGGCACTAACACTAATGCATCCTCTTAACAAATGGAAAGCTATCTGCACTAATACATATCTGGATACATTTCTTTTGTTAAACTGTGTGTGATTTTTAAAATATCAGAAACAGTTTGCATGCTATCCATTAAGTCACCACATGCATCTAGTTTCCTATTCATTTGCACAGAAATCTTAAGTAAATCTGGGCAAATTTAATTGTTCTCTCCTCCATGCTCCAGAAATACTTGGCAATTAACCACTTTATATGCTGGACCACATGGCACTGGGCTTATCTCTTTTGAGTGTCCATCTTTTTCCAGTAGACTATGAGCTATTTGAGGGCAAGGAGATAATTCCTCTGGATGCATCCTGCCTGAGATTTCTCAAAAGTGAATAAATGGTATTAGTGAATATTCTAAATGGCATTGAATACACCAGGCAGTAGTCCTCAATATTTTTTACAAAACTCTGGTGCAATATCAAGTCACATTTTCTTTGACTATTTCCCCTCAATCTTTACACAAAAATTCATAAACTAAATTGCCCAAACTTGTGGTGCATAGAAATCCTGCTGCTCTCATACTTCTTGTTGTTTGTAACTCTGAAGGAAAGGATGGCAGTTCTCAAACCTGTACCTTTTTCTCTGAGTGTAAATGCCCCTGCAGGCCTTTTATTATTTTCTAACTGGAGGGCTGGTGAATAAGCTCAGCATGGTTGAGCAGCAAATGTTGGAGGATAATTGGATCTGCAGGCTAAGGTGGTGGGAATGTTAAAGACTTTATGTGCAAAATTGATTTGTATCAGGTCTGCATTGTGCTTTAGAAATTTCAGATTTTATTTTGGCAATTCTCTTCTGGATTTTAAACCATTAGTTAATATTTAATGCCTTTCTGGAGAGTCTCTCACTTTTCATAGAATTTCATTTTCAGCAAAATGTTTCTCTTCTGAGTGGAAACATCATTTAATGTAGATGCTGGGATTCTGAAATAGTACACTGATGAATTGAAAGTAAAAGTCAGTCCATCATTTTATTTGGTATTAAATTTACTCAATTATTCCAGAGTCTGCTGAAAAAAATGCTTTGTGAAACTTTGAACATTACCCAGGAGGGATGAGGGAGTGTCTCTTGTTGAATAGCACTGTATTAGATAGGCTTCACTAGGGAAATGTAACCGACAGGATATATATATATATATATATATATATATATATATATATATATATATATATAGAGTAAGAATTGGCTCAGAAGTGGGGGATAGGCAAGTTTGAATTCTGTGGGACAGTCCCCCAGCTGGGGTTTTGGATGAATTCCCCAAGCAAAGCTAGCTTGCTGAAATAGAAATAGAAATCCTCCCTTCTGACTGCTGAAATAATTTCTCTCTTTAAGGCCTTCAGCTGATTGAGTGAGACTTCCCTCGTTGCTGAATGCAGCCTCCTTAGTTGATTGTACCTGAAATCAGCCATAGATTCCATCACATTACTGATGATTTAAGCCCATGAAATCAAAGTAACAGTTAGGCCAATGCTTGTTTGAGCAAACATTTGGATACCATATCCTAGCCAAGTGGACATATGAGCTTAACCATCACAAATACCCTCTGTTTTATGTGAAGAAATAATCAGTCCTCAGGGGGATTCCAGGTTAATTATTGAGCATGAGGACGGCTAAGGTTGGTTTCTAGTGGGAGTAGGGAAGTTGGGTGAATAATTTATGGAGACCATTGGTAGGAGGAAGAACTAGTTCAAGTCACATGAATAAAAATTAAAACAAAAATCTTTAGACTTGTAGATAGAACTCAGGAAGAAATAATTAAAGTAGGTTTATTCCTTACGGCATTCATTATTTGGTGAGCTGGGAAGCCCTGACAGCCTTGTCATATGTGTTTAGTGTGCTTAACTCTGTCAGGTAATTTTATGAATCACTTACTTTTTGACAGATCTGTTCAAAGAACGGTAGGGAATACCACAGGTGGGATTTTTTGATAGAACAAAGAACATATGTTATAGTTTTTATATTTTGGTCTTTAAATAATAAACTGCAAAAAAAAATAGTGTCTTGTTTGTCCATTGTCTTCTTCCCTGCCTCCCACAAGAATTTAAGTTCTAAAAAACAGGGATTTATTTCTCTCTTGTTCTTATTTCTGTTTATAATGACTAATGCCTAGAATGTAGGAGGTACTCAAAAATATTTGTTAAATTAATTAATGTATGAATTAATCTTTGTCACACGTCATGCTTCAACACAGGTAGTTTTAGATTAGGTATCAATCATCTGAATAGTTGTTTACTTATTTATTTATAATTTATTCTTCTTTATTCCTAATTTAGAAAATACTCATGGTGCCATAATCACTTTTTTTTTTTTATTAATTTTTTTTATTTTTTATTGACTTTGTAATAATATTACATTAAAAATATATATGTGAGGTCCCATTCAACCCCACCCCCCCACCCCCCCTCTCCCCCCCCCCCAACAACACTCGTTCCCATCATCATGACATATCCATTGGATTTGGTAAGTACATCTTTGGGCACCTCTGCACCTCATATACATTGGTTCACATCATGGCCCATACTCTCCTCTATTCCATCATGTAGGCCCTGTGAGGATTTACAATGTCCGGTGATTACCTCTGAAGCACCATCCAGGGCAGCTCCATGTCCCGAAGACGCCTCCACCTCTCATCTCTTCCTGCCTTTCCCCATACCCTTTGTCCATTATGTCCACTTTTCCCAATCCAATGCCACCTCTTCTATGTGGACACTGGATTGGTTGTGTCCATTGCACCTTTATGTCAAGAGGAGGCTCAGATTCCACCTGGATGCTGGATGCAATCCTCCCATTTTCAGTTGTAATCACTCTAGGCTCCATGGTGTGGTGGTTGTCCTTCTTCACCTCCATCTTAGCTGAGTGTGGTAAGTCCAATAAATCAGATTGTAGGTGCTGGAGTCTGTTGAGGATCAGGATCTGGCTATCATAATCACTTTTAATTCCAGATATTGTTTGCTCTCTCTCCTACCTACTCTGCCCTACTTATGCTTTAGTTTATGATTATAACTTCTCTTCCTATAGGAAGCTCTCCCTAAACTTGTATATCTCATATATCCTCCCAAAGCTCTGCTGTACCTCTTACTGCACTCAACTGGGGTTGTCTATATTTTGAGTTGCATTCTTCTATAGACTGTAATAATGCATGTTATCTTTGTCACTGGTTTTCCCTAGTATTTAGCTTGGAACCCAGATATAAAATAGCAAATTAATAATTAGTTTTGAATGAATGAGCAGTATTCATGATATTTTAAAAACTGAAGTTTGTTGTAGAGACGAAAGAACAGAAAAAGAAAACAATTAGAGTATAATCATCTGACAATTGCACTGAATATATGTGGCTTGTTCAACTCTCCCAATTACTTGTGAATGAAATTAATTAATAATTCAGGGATATGGCCATTACTCTGATGCCTGCTGTGTCACAAGAATGAACTATATATTCAGGGAAATCTCTGGAGCTCAGTTATAAATCAGCTGGTTGTTATTAATGCATGAATGGGTTTAAGTCTATCTTTATGCCAGTATCTCATAACTGGATTATGGGTTGGAAACTTGGATGATCCTAGGAGCAGGCTGATGTGGAACATCATTAGCATTGCCCACTGATCTGTATGACAGTGAGGTATTTGCCTCTTTGAGGAGTTTCACACAGGGAGCACAGAATGAACAATAGATATCAAAAGCAATGTCTTTCTTTTTTGTATGTTATCATCATCTCTCACCTGTATTGCTATAATAACCTCATAAGTGGCCCTAGTGTTTCCATTCTAATCATCACCCTGTTATTGTCAATTCTACTTACAGCAGCCAGAAAAAAATCTCTTAATACTGAAAACTAGATTATATCTTTATTGAAAACTCCCCAAGTCTCCCCTTTGCAATTAGGAAAAAACACCAACTCCTTACCCTGTTCTCTGAGACTCCATATGACCTGGACCTGTCCTGACCTTCCAGCCTCATTCCCACCATGCTCTTCTTTTCATTTGCTAAGATTCAGCTGCACCAGCCTGCCCTCTGTCCCTTGGATATACTGTGCTCCCTCATGCCTCAGACCCTTGCAGTTGCTCTGTTCTATAATGGGAGTGTTTCTCCCCAGATGTCACAGGGGTGAACTTTTCTTATCATGCAGGTCTCAAACAGAACTTCACTTGCTTCTCTTTGGAAAGGAGCCACTCATCCTCTGTGGTAGATTCAATTATGTGCCCCAGTTTAGAGATGTTCTTAATCTGCATTCCTGTGGGTTTGAGCCCATTGTAAACAGGACCTCTTGCAAATGTTATTTTTAGTTAAGGTGTGATTCATCTGAATGAGGCTGGGACTTAATCCGGATTACTGGAGTTCTTTATATGCAGAAGAAATTCAGACATTGTCAGAGAAGGCCATGGGGAAGAGCTGGAAACCAGGAGTAAACAGCACCTGGAAAAGAAGAGAACATCCCCTTTGACACATGAATGGGATATAAACCAAGGAGCCTTAAGGAGCTCCAGCAGCCAACACCAGAATGTTATAGAAACTGCACAACTATGCTCATGCCTCAGTTTTGGACTTCTCTAGCCTGAAAACTGTGAGCTGATAAATTCCCATTGTTTAAGTCAACCATTCTGTAGTAATTGTCGTAGCTGCCTGGTTAACTTAAAACATATTTCTAAGCCTTTTCCGTACTATTTCCTTACTTTAATCGACACACACATGCACACACATTTTTCTAATTGCTCCTTTTTCTAAATGGTAACATTAAATATTCAATAAATACTTATTGAATAATTATATATCTGAATAAATCTATGGCTCTGAAATTTGGAGATGTCAGATATTTTTACATAAATTCTCGTTCAGATTCACAGCAATTACATAAGTCTCCAAGACATTCATTTACTTATTTTTTTTAGAGAAAAACAATTGTACAATTTAATATGTATAGTGATATTAGTAGTTGTTATTTTTACAGTTTTCTTTTGGTAATAATCTACTGAGTTTTCTTGCTCAAAATATTTTAGAGTGATGTGGTCTTCAAGAGCATATTGCCGAAGAGAATCAAGAGTACAATAGTCTAGGGAAATGGGTGGGGCTCAACCAATTGTGCTCCAGTCTTCCATATAGGAGGTCCAGGGTTCTATGCCCAGGGCCTCCTGGTGAGGGCGAGCTGGCCCACACAGCGAGCTGGCCTACGTGGAGTGCTGGCCCATGCAGGAATGCTGCCCTCTGCAGGAGTGCTGCCCTGAATGGGAAAGCTGCCCAGTGCTGGACAGCCACCCCATGCAGGAGGGCCAGCCGATACAGAGAGCAGATGCAGTAAGATGACACGATAAGAGACACAGAGGAGAGAAAATAAGAAGATGTAGCCGAAAAGGGAGTTAAGGTGGTACAAAGAGTAATCGCCTCTCTCCCACTCTGGAAGATCACAGGATCAGTCCTCAGAGCCGCCTACTGAGAATACAAGCAGACACAGAAGAACAGGCAGCAAATGGACACAGAGAGCAGACAATGGAGGGGATGGAGGGGGGCAAGGAGAAAAAAAAACTAGTACTTTAAAAAAAGTTAAAAAAAGAGTACAATAGTCTAATATATTTTATAGGTGTTATTTGATAATCTATTGAGTAGTTGCATATCATTTTTTCCCCATTTTGTTTTCAAAAGGCTTGGATGATAAAGAGGAATCATGTTTTTATTGCTAGTGTATTGCTCATATGAAGTTCTAGTAGCTTTCAAAATGGAATTTGGAGAATTCAGTCCAACAAGTTGGCCCAGAACATATTTTATTTCCTCATTAGTTCCCTTACCCATCTGGCTACCTGGATGAGTTTGAATTTGAACATATGGATGTGCCAGTAGCTCAGGAATGTATATCCTCTGTTTAGGGTTCCTTATTAAACAATACTTTAACACATCTTGGAGATCTTTCTCTGGAAAATCAGGAAATTCAATTTTATGACTATGGTCAATTATAGCATGCAGTTTAGAAATCTGATTAGTTATATGCTGAAATGGCATTTTTCCTACAAGTCATATAATATATAATGCATCCTAAGGACCAAATATCACTTTTGGGACTGATCTTTGATTATGATTTCCCATTCTCTCTTGAGGAAGACATATCTTTGATTGCTTCTGGCAGCATATAACTAACTGTGCCTACCTGATAATCTTTAACATTGCTTGTTGTACCTGGTTGCATTTCGTTTGCAATCCCAAAATCAATTAGCTTTAGCATTCCATCAACTATCAGAAAGTTAGCTGGCTTCAGGACACTGTGAACAATGCCATGTTGATGAATTACGTGAACTGCCTCCAACTTATTTTTCCAGTAAGTCTTGTGTTCCCATAGGTCGACAGATTTTTTCTTTCTAAGCCAATTATTAAGATCAATATTTCCACATTCCATTACCATGTAGATATACTGGTCTGTAATTTCATAATCATAAAGTGAAATGATCTTATCACTGTGTTCTTGTAGCTTATTCAAATAAGCTATTTCATTCCAGTAACTATCAATAGTTTGATTACCTGCTTCTTCTAAGTTCACCTATTTTATAGCATGCATCTGTTTCTATTCATTCAACATCTGAAATACCTTACTGGAACCTCTACTTCCTATTTGCTTCAATATGGAATAAATTCTCCCTTTACCAGAAATGCAGGTATGCATTCATTTGTTGAAGAGAATGCTGAAATCTGTAAATTTTGAAGAGGAGTAGCTGGTATTTGCTGCTATTGCTGCTGGAAATAGGCAAGTTGCCTATAAGGTGTTGATAATTGACAAGCAGGTGGAAAGTCATTCTTTACAGCTGGAGTTCTAAAACAGTTTGTGTAATCACCTAAGGTGTTCCTGCTTTCTGTCCTATAAATACATTTTGGATCAGCCCACTTAGGTGCAGATATTGGTGTTGACTGTTCTGAAGCTGAAAAGGCAGGTATCTCAAAAGTTGTGTGTTTGTGATCTGTATCAACCTTTCGAGTTTCCTCTGGAATCTGCCACTGAGTTGAAGATGCAGTGGGATGTTGGTGTCCACCTTCTGACTTTCTCTTAGATTGCCATTGTTTCTGGTCACTTTCTGGAACCTTTGGATCTTGATGCTCTATAGTCTCTCCTAATTTAGTTAGAAGACTTGATTAAGTTTTATTCATCAGTTATTGAATCAGTAAAAAACTCAGAACTCTTTTCATCTGACAGCAGAGGTTATTTTGAACAGCCTTTAGATTTCTCAATTTGCAGGAATCAGGTCCACTTGATTTAGATCCAGGCACACTCAAATATTGGCATTCTGATCCAGAGGTTTGTCTTTTTGAAAAAATTGGTACAACAGAACCACCCTTCTTCATATGATAATCTGGGCTATTTAGAGTATAACTGGAACTCTTCCAAGTGGGGCATGAGTGCTAAGATTTGCTTGCTTGCTTGAAGGGATTCTGAAGGTCTATTTCTGCATCTTGAGTGGGGATGTTATCTCCACAAGAAAAACCTGGCTTTAGTTGCCAGTCCTCTGGAATCACAACTGATGTTCCGATTCTGTAAATGTCTAAGTGAAATGGAGAATTATTCTTAGGCAGGAAATATTGTAGATGCTGATAAACTATTCTTTTCCTCCTCTGAAAGCAGCTGCTTTTTCTGGAGGTATAAATTCTGTATGGCAATCCAACATTTCTAGTGGTATTGCTTCACATTCTACAGCTTTATGAAGGAGCCGTTTACTTTTTTGCAATTACCTTGTGATAGTTCAGATTGTTCAAAAGATATATGCACAAAAGCAAATTTCTTGCAGTTTGCTCTGACCATCTGAAAGTAGTTATGTGCATCATCTGGCTCTTGAATGGCCTTTGATTCAGCAAATCTCACTTAAGCAAATCACATTTTGGCTGTATTTATCTGGAGGAAGTGCTTCAGTTGCTTGATTGTAATGACCAATCAATTAATTTACATCATTTAGGGGAATACTGTTTTTTTCTAGTTTGAACAAATTTAACCAGTCTTCTGGGTTGTTTGCCCTCATCACAATTTGGTTAACAATTCCTGAGTTATCTGTAGTATCAGCAGAGACTTTATTCAGGCTTACCTCATCAGTAAGTTCTTTATTTGTTTTATTTTATTTTTAATAAAATTTCATTTTGTTCACTAATGAATCAATTGTCAACTCTGCTAGTTAAATCCTCAACGTCCTTTTCAGCTGCGCCCATTTCAGCCACTGCCAGTCTTCCGTGTGCCTGCGAGTTCAGTATTCATTATCAGGAAGCAGAGCTGAGATGAAGAAAACAACATCCATTTACTTTATTTTTTTTTTAAGATTTATTTAACTTATTTCTCTCCCCTTCCCCCTGCCCTGCCCAATTGTCTGTTCTCTGTGTCCATTTGCTGCATGTTCGTTTTGTCCACTTCTGTTGTTGTGAGCGGCATGGGAATCTGTGTTTCTTTTTTTGTTGCATCATCTTGCTGTGTCAGCTCTCCATGTGTGTAGCACCATTCCTGGGCAGGCTGCACTTTCTTTCACACTGGGTGGCTCTCCTTACAGAGCACACTCCTTGTGCATGGGGCTCCCCTATGCGGGGGACACCCCTGCATGGCAAAGCACTCCTTGCATGCATCAGCACTGCGCATGGACCAGCTCCACACGGGTCAAGGAGGCCTGGGGTTTGAACTGCAAACCTCCCATGTGGTAAATGGACTACCTATCTACTGGGCCAAGTCCGCTTCCCGACATCCATTTACTTTTAACTTAAGGAAAATGGTGTGCAAAAAATAGGTAATTTTTGCAGAATGACAGAACAGAACAATAATTTGAACCTAGGTCTAACTTGAACATCCATGCTCTTTAGTTTGACCATATTGTCTCCAGGCTGTCCATTTCAAAAGGAATCTGAATGCACTGTAGCAATCAAAAGGAATAATTTGAATAGATATGTTGGATATACTCTAGGTGAATCTAGTAAAGAATGCTTTACTGGACCACTAAAGCTATTGCCTTTTAGTCTGATAATTTCCAAGATATTACATGCCTATTTGAAATAATGAGATGCCCTAATCCAGTGCTTCTCAAATGTGCATACAAACCTCCTGGAGATCTTATTAAAGTTATAAACCTTTCAGGCAATGCAGATGGCATGGATCTACCTTTGCTTTTTGAGTAGCAAGGCCTTAAGTGGGCACTAGTTCACACTTATTCACATGATTAGAAGAAGGAATTTGGTGGAGGAATGGCCTGCTATGACTTAGTTCAGTGGTACTTAAATTTTGCTGCATATTAAAATCACTCGGGGAGCTTTGAAAAATCCTAATAACCAGGTTATACCTCAGGCCAATTAAATCAATGTCTCTGAGAATGGGACTCAGAAATCATTTTCTTTAAAACTCCCTAGTGATTCCAGTGTTACTGCAGAGGCTTACTGATGAAAGTGTGGACCACAAGCCAGCAGAATTGGCACCAAATGCGGGCTTATTAGAAATACCAATTTTCAGATCCCAGCCCAGACATATTGAAGTAGTGGCTGCATTTCAACAAGGTCCCTAGATGAATTGTATGCACTTTAAAGCTTGAGAAACACTGATTTAGAACAAGAGCACTTTTAGTAAATTCTCTTGTAAGGTCTAAATAGGAATACAAGAATCAGGTCTAGCTTCTCAGTGTTGTCTAAGAAAGAGCTTTAGGAACTGCAGACAAAAAGAGTGAATATAAATGCTCACTGAATTTGGCTATGGTAACTGATGACTTTCAAAACTGTTTCAGGGTGGGAAAGGAGGTGGAAGTGAAATTACAATTGGTAATGATTAAATGGAAGGCAAAATTGTGGCATTAGTCAGTGTGGTCTAAATTTTCATGAGGCTTAGCTGGTTGCTATTACAGAGAGGCACTGGATTGAGTGCTTTGATTTATTTTGGTGTGCTTTTATATCTTATAATGAGATACTGGTGGTATTTATAAATTATAAGGAGGCATAAAAAATCAGTTGAAATAGAGGATGGGAGGATTAAATGATGGTTTGATCTTAAACAGTAGACCTTATCATGAGGTGATAAAGCAGAAAAATATTATGAAGCTGTAGCTGGGCACTCAGGTTGGGCACAGATGTGAACAAGTAGCCGTGGATTCTGCTTTCAAGGGAAATAAAGCATAATGGGAAATACAGAAAAATAAGTGGCCAATCACAAAGTAATATAATAAGTAATATGATATGGTAAATACAGAGAATATGATAGTATGGAAAAGGTACTCCTATACCATGATGAAGGTTGATTAAGGAAGGTTTCTGGAAGAATTGAAGTCTGAATCTAGACTTGAAGTGAAGATGATGATGGGAAGGATTCCAGCCTGAGAAATATAAAAGGGAAAAGCCTGGAGTTGAAGGTAAACAAGGTGCATTTAGGGAATTCAGTATAAAATTCAGCCCATCTTTCACACCATGTGCTTAAATGGGTGAGGGGAGAAAAAAGTGAGAGGGGGTGGGTATAGAGAAAAGTTAAATTGGATAGAGGTCAGTTATGGAGCTTCCTTCAATATGAATGCATGGGTCCTTCTGAGGGAACATTTTATCATGTGTCTCTCCTGGTTAAAAAAAGCATCGCAATAACAATTGGAAATGAGATTATAATTGCATATGAGAAAAAAAAATTAACTGCAAGGTCAGTGGAACATACAGATGATAAGGAGATGATTGGGCTCTCATAGTAATCTAGGGGAAAGAATAGTGGCCTAAACATATACCTATGTATATAGGTACCTATGTAAGGTATATGTATATAGGTACCTATGTAAGGTATATGTAAGGTGGTGGCAGAAGAATAGAAAATAGTGAAATGGTTCCGGAGTTTTAGGAAGAAGAATCTGTGGGATTTATAGATTGTCTGGATTGGGAATAGGAGAGATTCAAGAGTGACGCTCAGGTGTCTAGGTCAAACAGCTCAATGGATGATGTTATTCATGGGATAGAACATGCAAAACTTAGTTTTTAAAAAATCATTTTCTTTCACTAATATTTAATACCATAATTTGTCTCATTCCTCTAGCAAGTTTGCTCACAGTTAAACATGGGAGAGGAAATGGCTCAACTTTTAAAAAAGCAAGCAGACAGTTCTACAGTGATTATAAGGTACAGATCCAACTGCCATTCCTCAAAAGGACAGAAAGCTTGGTACATGATGTTAAAGATTTGATCATTTTATATCCACTCTAATAAAAGTAAGTGTGTTTTGAAGAAAGCATTCTCAGATCAAATGCAGATCTATCAGCTTTTTGAAACAATTCGTTCCAGTTAAAATTTCCCTACCAGTTACCATGGGGAGAAAAAAATAGTAAAGCCTCCTTTATAGTTATCGCTAAGTGAATGGAATGAACACTAAATTCAAACATAAATGATTTATGATTAATTACTATTTTTTATTATATATATATCACTGATTTGTTGCATAAGAGTGAATGATCAGTGGGTGGCTATAGACTTACTTAGGAAGCACACGTCTGTGAATTTGTAAAAGAAATTATTTTCTATAGTTGCTTATTGTGATTACTAGAAGATAAAAATAGCAAAGATACTTCAAAAGAGAATATTCTCCAAATCACACCCTCTCCCCATTTAGGTAATGAGATCATGTTACACACATGGGAGGAAGAAATTTGAAATTTCCCACAGTATATTATAGATGATAATACATGAAGGAAGACTTTAGAATGATGATAGTTAGAAAAGGAACCTTGGCGTCTTCTAGGTGAAAGGGAAAAATGCTAACTGGTGCAACTAGAGAATCGGCCATGCAGATAACACACCAGGTGAGTACTTGTTAATTTGCTAGATAATTCTCTCTCTAATGAATTTAACAAAGTATAACATCATGTAAAGGACAATGGTTAGCAAGCTATTTCACAGAGAAATCATGGGTCATAAAATATGTTCCTGGGTGGTACTGCCACTTTATTAATTTCAATCATTCTATAATTAAATCTACATATGCAGCAGTAAAACCTACCAAATCATCAACTGATGCGTATTTAGCCTCTGGACTCAGTGACATTTAATTAGTTAGCAGACAACCAAATGCCAACCCTTTCTTTCCTGATGGCAGACGGTGTGTGTGTGGGGGGGGTTCTTCATCCCAAGATCCCTTCCTTCATGAATAAAACTTGACTTAATTTTAACCGTGATGTAACACAAAAAAGAAAATTTTGAGTATTGGACAAATGGAAATGAGAGTAATACAGAGATTGTGTATGCATATATACATAAAATATGCCTACTAAATTTATTCTCATTTTATGGAAACAATGTACTTGGGAGGATTGGAAGCAGTCAATATCAAACTAATTAGGGTTTTGTTTTTTAAAGGAAGTTTATTTTTTGTCTAGGAGACATATATTAACATGTTCTAGTTGTGGTTCGTTATGTGGCCTTTTACCTCTTGGGAATTTTAATTAGTTTTATAGGAATTTCCATATACTCTAATACAGGGAAAATTCCTTTCTGTCAGGAAAACTGCATGTTAGAGTGTGGGTTTTGGTGCAGGCCTTTTGTCATGATCTCTAATTTACCCTCAGCCACATGTTGACTTAATCTGCCAAAGCTGGGCCAAGAGATGCTGTTAAAATTACATAGTATATTGATAAGGCAATCTGATGTTCTATTAAAAATTAGTTTTAACAGGGTACCGGGTATAGCTCAGTGGTTTGAGTGCCTGCTTCCCATGTACAAGGTTCCAGGTTTAATTCTAAAAAAAAGGAAAGAAAAGAAAATTAGTTGTAACAAAGAATTAAAGAAAGGAAAGGATGGCTATCTCCTGAAGAATTAGGATAAAAAACATGATTTCAGAAATGAAATAAACAGTACAAATATTCAAAACAAAGAACCATATATGATTAGTCATTAAGAATTAAATTTCAACAATTTTCAAATCACTACACTATGCAAAAATGCAATAACAATTGGAAATACATCTAATACATAAAATATGTTTCCATTTTCATTCAATGGTATATTTCTTAAATACTTTAGAACTCTGACCAATTTTATGAAATTTCCTTAAAATGTGGCATTTTATTTCATGTTTTCCTTTTATATAATCTTCAAAATAATCTTTGAAGATTTTCAGTCATAATGGAAATCAAGACAAATCATATTGCTGTACTGAAAGAAAATTTGCTTCATAAAGATTTTCATCAAATGCCTTAATGTGGAATTGAAAAAAAATCAGAAAAATCATGATTTCTAACTGGAAATATTTGAAGTGGATGATTATTTTCAAGTTAATGCTTTTGAAAATTGACAAGAGAAATGAGTATATACAGTACTTGAAAGTTTTGTGTACATATTTTTTTATACCAAAATAGGAAATATAGTCATAATCTAAAGATCACATGACTTAGGTATATGTAATTATAAATACCAGTGTTAAACTCTGGTTTAATTTTAATCAGTTTTTCGTGGTTGGTTTATACACATCTTTACCTTTTTTAATCTCTAAGTTATTAATAAATTACATAGTAGACATAATAAAGTAGAACAAAGAAATATAGATATTTGAGTATAGATAAAAATAATTTAGACTTTTTAAGCTGTGGCATTAGGTGTAATTATTTTCTGCATTAAACATCACACCTGTTGTATTAGTAAGCCAAAGGGATGTGGATGCAAAATATCAGAAATCTGTTGACTTTTATAAAGGGAATTTATTTGGGGTAAAAGCTTACAGTTACCAGACCATAAAGCATATGTTACTTCCCTCACGAAAGTCTGTTGCCACATGTTGGAGCAAGTTGGCTGCTGATGTCTGCAAGGGTTCAGGCCTCCTCATCCTCTTAAGGCTCCTTGGTCCCAGCTTCTTCCAATATTAGCGGTAGGCTGGGATAAGTCTTGTCTCTCTCCTGGGGCTCATTTCTCTCTGGGCTCAGCTGTTCTGTTCTCTCCACAAGGCTAGCTGTAAACTATCAGGCAAAAAGCTTGTCTCTTTTCCTGGAGGCTCTGCTGTGTCAAATGGAACTTTCTCTCTTTCTTCCCTTATCTGCTTCTCTGTGTGTTTACTTCCCAGGGCTACAGCATGAAAAGTCCAAATAACTCCTCTGCTCTGCCATGTAGTTTTCAACGTCCTATGTGACCCACTCAAAGCCCTAATCACAGTTTAATCAAGTAAGGGTGAAATCTCTGAATCCAATACAATGGAATATGCCCAGAGGAACAGACCAGTTTACAAACATAACTCAATATCTACTTTTGGAATTCATAAACAATACCATACTGCTACACTGGTATTGGTATATTGCTTTGCTACTGAATACTCAGGGAAGCCTGAGGTTTTCTCAGCTCTCCATATCTACCTGGAGGTAAGTTCCCTTGCAAGTGCTGTCTTGATCTCACTGGAAAGAATTTCTGTTTATTTATTTCAGGTTCATAGAGATTGAACCATTAGGAACAGCAGATAAGAGTTCAGTCTCTAACCTAAGAGAGTTATCCATAAAAAAGATTTACTGTGAGCCAAAGAAAAACAAAGATCATTTATCAGCTTTCTGAGTTAGCCAGATCCTCATAACTGTATCTGTGGGAAGTGTGATAAGCATTTGGGATGTGAAGATTATTCTTTTAATTTTGAAGGCACTGAAATGTCTTCAGGAATACTAACCTAGGAATGTTCAACAAGTTAAAAAAATGTTTATAAGGAAAAGCAGTTACAATATATGGAACTTTGATTTACAGAAAATTTTACTACTAAAATTGTAGGTAGTATGTGTTGTCTATCAAATGCATGTGGAAAAATATGTTTATGCTCTGTGTGGCAGGACACATTTGTCATGTCATAACATTGTTATAAAATTACCTGAGAAGTGGTACAAAATCAAAAGCATATATAAACATATATATACATATATTTAGAGAGAGAGAGAGACAAGAGTCTGAGAGAATTTGTATGCTCAGTGCAATTTATTTGCTTGCTTAATGGAAAGCTGCCAATTCAAGCAATACAAGATAACCAGGTCAAGGGCATACAACACATTTAAAGGTGGAGAGTACCAAGAGTCTCTAGACGTTGGCCTGAGGGCCAACATGAAGCAAGCAGGCACTTTAACGAGAAGTCTTTGGAGTGGGAGCCCATGTGAAGCCATGGATGGAAGGCCTTGGTCATTGCGTATCAATGGATGACAGCATTTGTCACAGCACAGCCTGGGCATAGGAGCTAGGAGTCAGAGTGACCAGGTGTCAGTCTGCCTTTACCTGACACACACTGGACTGAACTGAGGTTTTATGCATCAAAATCTGGTCATTAATACCCTTATCAAGGACATGTCCCTCTGGCAGGCATCAAGTGATTCCATATCATATCCTCACACAAATGTCTGGTTATCACGTGTTACAAAAACATGGGTTTCTCAGTTTGTTTACATTCTAATTGTGCTCAGCATGTTTACAGTGTTTTGGAGATTCCACATCCTTAATATCCTTTCAATACACAACACACAATTTTGTATGTTAGGGAGAATCATAGCCGATATTGTGTATCTCTGCTGAGATGAAAACAAAAAAGGAGGTATTTGTATATCTTTATTTTTTATATTAAAGGTTCTTGTATCTTACTGCTGATACAGGTTATAGAAAATCCTTTACCTGTCTGTGTTATTAGTTCATGGTTCTGTAAAACAGCAGAGTGGCTGAAGTCTGGCACATGTGGAAAAATACTTCTGGTTTCCTTTTGTAAATAAGATATTTAATAAATACATGGGGTTCGATCAACAATATTTATTCCTTTGCTAAATTTGAATTTTCATTGTTTAAATGCTTGCTGGCTAAATATGGGAAGCTTAGGAAAACACCACTTAAAAACCATGGCTCTGAATTGTGATTTAAATATTATCTTTTCTATGAAAATTAAGCAAACTCTATTCTCCACATTAGCATAATCAAAACACCTAAAGCTAAAATATTCTACATATTTTAAGTAAAAACATTTCTTCCTAAAGCTGGCAAATAATGCAGACCACAATTCCTTCCTTTTCCACCTGGTTTATTGATTGGTTTCAATTAATGTTTGCCAGCAAGTAAATTAACATAGCGCCTGAGGCATAATTCTCTAGTGGATCATGCACACTGAGTTCTTCCCATAGTTGCTGGTTTAACTCCTGCTGAGCACATTGCTAGTAGGTACATTTTAATTCAGTCTAGACGCGACATTACCCGTGACTTTAATGACAGGTCATTTACAGCAAACTCATGTTTCACTGCAGAGATGTCTCTTTAAGTGACATCTTATCTATAGCAATTCAATTAGTCAACTCTAAGACTATGAGATGGAGCTTACTCTCTGTCACAAAGAGCTCTTTGAGTTTGCATTTGAAATATCCCTATTAGTTCTTTTCCTACCTCCACATACATAAATGCTGGAATTTTAATTTCAGACATTCTCTGTTTGGATACTACTCCCTTCATATACCTAATCATTCTGGGGCTAGATGTTAATTGAAAATGTATTTTTTTTTCCCTTGGAAGAAATTCAGGCACAAAATATATTTGGCTTATTGAAAAACATCATCATAGCCTTAATTTTGGCAAATAGGATGATTTCTTATAAAAGCTCTTTTCTTCAGATATAATGGCAATAAAGTAATTTAAAAATTAACATACCTGAGAACAAGTAAATATGCAATAACTGTACAATAAAATCAATTTTACTATACCTTATTTAGTAGAAGATTGATTTTGGACTATGGTACAATCACAATGGTCAGATTTATAAGTTGCCTCTGTTTATCAGGCATTATAATTTATATTAGACTAACTATTGATGTCATTATAAAAAATATTTAGATGGCTGGATGAAAGGAATTTTACATAAAGTCTGATCCTGAGAACTGAAGAACCATGATAACCTGGAGTAAAAGGTTATCTTAATTATAGGATTAACAATCAGAATCTCTATCAGCCTTTCTCAACTGATGTCCCAGGAAAGAATTAAGACCTAATGTGCAAGAACATCCCTTCTCAATAATGAAATAACTTCTCTCCTATGTGTCTAGAATGGCAATAGTGCAATAGTTATGCACTCTCATCAGCAGAACTGATAAAATAGTCACTCAAATTGCATTGTGTGTTCTTAGGTTCAAATGAGGAACCAATTGAGAAAGGCTGCTAGATTCTTGAGTTTAGTCTTCCACTCATGACTGGACTGCATAAGAGTCTTTCAATGTTCCAGAGATACAAGTTGAGATTAAGAACAATTAAATGCCAGATAAGTAGTGTTAAAGAAAACCTCTGAAAAGAACTATCTGTATATAAACTTGATTGCATTATGTAATAAAGCTGCAAAGGAGTCTGTTCACTTGCCCTGGTATATAAATAAAAATTCTGAATATTTTCATTAAAATTAAAAGTCATAACTTTTCATAGTAAGGGTTCTTTTACCTGAAGGTTACAGAAGACCCACATAAAATTAGATTAAATATAAAATCTTTATTGTGTCACATAGAATAAAAGCCTGGAGCAGGGTGTTTCTAAAATGATTAATTTAGCAACATGACAACACATCACATTACATTCATCTTTATCTGTCATTCTTAAGATGACAAATGCTCTCTAAATGGTTGCAAGATAGTGGCATCACCTGAAGATGAGTAATAAGAGAGATGTTTCTTCTCACGCATCTTTTTCACTATAGTAAGGAAACCATACCTGTATGTTCTTTAGTAGACTTAATACTCAGGTTTCATTGACTAGAATTGGGCCACATCCCAATGCTTTGTCACTAGCAAGGGAAAAGTCCAGAATGATTGGTTTGAGGTAATAATGATTCAATCACTGTGGAAAAGGAATTGTCTTCCTAGTGTTTATGAGAGTAGAGTTTGGGATAGCAAGGAAAAAAGGAAATGATTGACAGGGACAGGGTTATATCACATCGATGTGGGACAGTAGGAATTCTAGAAATTGTTTTTAAGTGTCAGGAAATGAGAAGGTAAATAAAGTCTAAAGTGTATATTAGTTATGTACTGCTGCATGACATATTACCCTAAAACTCAGTGGCTTAAAGACAGTGTCTATGCCTCAGGAATTCCGGCAGGGTTTAGCTGGTTCTCTGCTTCACTATCTCTTCCAAGCCTGTAATCAAGGTGTTCGGAGAGGCTGTGGTCACATCTAGAATCTCAACTTCTAAGCTTGTTGTCAGGATTCAGTTCCTTGAAATATGTTCAACTGAGGGTCTCAGTTTCTTCTGCCTGTTGGCCAGAGGCTGCCCAAAGTTTCTTGCCTTTCCAGCCTGGCAGTTTTCTTCATCAAGTGTACAAGCCAAGAAGGCAATAGGGAGAGTTGGCTTGCAAGACACATGCTACCATCTTTTGTAACCTAGTCATGAGTGCCATCCCCTCAACCTTGCCATATTTACTTGATTAGAAGCAAGGTCCTCCCAGGCAGGGAATTGCAAAAGACCATGAATACCATAAGGTTGCAGGCATCTGAGGGCCATCTTAAATGCTGTCTGCTATAGGACGGAAAAGATAATCGTTTAGAAATGCAAAGAACTAATAAATACCTTTAAGGTTAAATGAGTTTCGGGTCTTTCAAATGTCTCATGGTTCAGTCTATTAACTCAGTGAAAATAAAATGAAAAATTTAAAGACATTTTTAGTAATTCCAATGCTGAGGAGGGTCATGGAGTTGAAATAAAGAGAACTTTAAAAAGTACTGGTATTGTGTGCTTGGAGGTCTGGACTTAATCCTTAGTAATAGTATCACATGTTAATGATATGTTAAATAATACATGAAATGGCGAATTGTAAAAGATAAAAAATGAATTCAAGACAGTTATTTTAAACCAAGATCCTTTCAAGTACAGATTCATTAGAGTAAAATAGGTGTCACTAGAGATACATTCTTATAAAAAAAAAAGAAAAAACTCACTAGTCTCTAATCTACGCAAAACAGAGAAATCCTTTATTTTCATACTTCTTTCTTAGTGTTGGAATAACACAAATCCTATTTCTTATATAATCGTTTGATTCCTAACTGAATATAGTTTATAATACAATAGGCAAAACAACAGTATTTATCACTGATAATAAGCCTTATAGAAACAAATCTTAAAATTACATTTTAAGTTTTAAATAAATTTGATATTACTGAGAAGAGTTTTCTTTTGCTCCTTGCCATATGCTTAATTAAAATGATTGTTAGTTAATTTTGATACATTATTTATCACTTTGAAAATAGATGCCAAAGTATCAAAATGTCTAGAAACGAATGAAGCCCAATATGAGGAATATGACGCAGAGTATGGCCAATTCTCTTATGTAATTTGGAAAGACCTGACCTATTTTTAGGAATGGATTTCCCACAGAAATATTAAAATTGCATCCATGTATAAATTCATCCATTTCCAAGAAATGTTATCAAATATATCTGGTCTTTCCACCAACTACGTATAAAATATTGTCATTTTATTTTGTTATTCCAGGGTACTTTTTATTGAAATGAATCTGATTAAGGCACAATCCCAAGGGAAGATCAACTCACATTTCAAAGCCATCATATAATTCGGCAGAAATGTCACAGAGTTGATAAGACTCCGCCTCAGGACAAAGAGTTAGCATGCAAAATAGCTTCACCTTTCATCCTAAGGGAAAGACAGATGCCTCTAGGTGTTTAGGTCATAAATAAGGACATTCCGTAGTAACACATTCCATCTGTTTAATCCCTGCAAATCCAGGGCCGTGTCAGAGACCAGAGTTGGGGGAGGGGAAGGTGTTATTGATAGAGAATAGCCTTTCTTATGAATGGAAGAAATTACAATACTAATTGTATTTTATGCAAAATAACTGTGAATAGTGATTAAAATTATGGTTTGCCAGTCAATTAAACACTGTCTATTAAATAAATGGAACAACATATCACTATCTTCAAAAAGAAAAAAAAATTAACTATTACACATGTCAAATGCGGTATTGTGGGCAGTACTTGTAATGACTATAAACAGAGCTGCTGGTGGCACTGCTCTCCAGACTCAGGACACATGTGATTTCTTTACTTGGCATCAATGGCAATGCTGATCATTGAGTATATTGCATATCTTTATACATAGACATATCATATATTCCAGGCACTGCAGTTACTGTATAAGCCATCAAGCATTGCTCTGACAATGACAGTGAAAGTGAAAAGATAAAATGATGGGGAGAGAAAAGGAGACCACACCAATTTTAATATAAGAAAAAATTTAACTCATGATTAAGTAATTTCAATTTCAGTTTGTTAATAATGCTTTCTGAAAGGTATAGGGATTTTCTCTTCCCAAGTAAAGAGTCAGGATTTCACTGCAACAGAAGCTTTTCTGAAGATGGCTATAATTACTTGAATAACCAACTATTGTAGTACACCTAATGTTGGCTAATTCAACAGTTGGAAGTTGAATTATGAAATCTTCATTGATGCCTGTGGACCTCAAGAGGAAATCACTATCGAAATTTATTTAGCAAACTCTTTTTGTGTACAAGATATTATTGCTTTTAGCACTATGTTGTGGTCAAGTGGAAATGGAACACTTAATAAAATGTTCAGAACCTTGGATATTGGAGGAAGATATGAGAGAAACATATGAATTGCAATCTTTCACTGCAAAATTAGATTTTTGAAAAGGCAAAAGAGGTCAATTTATTTTGTCATTTTCCCTTAGATACTTGAGCTTCTGATATGTACCAATAGATAGGGTGAATCGTTCATCTTTATCATTTAATGTTTTAAATTAGTTTTCCAAAGATGCCATAGCCTCTTGGTTCCTTGAAATATTCAGTAATATTATATTTTTTCAAATATTTCCTAAAGATTGTCCTCCTTGTGAATAACAATAAAAAAGAAGCTTCCCATCTCACCCAGTGATTTAAACTGATCTTGAAACAATACCTTTTTCTGCAAAGATTATGATATCATATGGTGTTTTTATTAAAAGGCAGTATTAAAAAGCATTTTCAGTGTAATCTCAAACTACCCTTAACTGAGTAACAATTTTTGGCTTTAATTTCATATTTTAAACAATAGAGATTTTTCAAAATTCCTACTACTTACCCCTCTGGCACACACAGAAAATATTGATAATTCATCTGCTTGTCCTTTGCTGTGGCCCATATATAGTCTTCAAATACTTAACAATGATGGTGAAAGTGAAAATATCAAATGATGGGTAGAGAAAAGGAGAGCACACAACCTTAATATAAGAAAAGAATCAGCTCATGGTTTCTCCATGTTAATACCAATAATCAGAGTTAGATTACCTAAATGAAATAGACAAATTCCTAGAAATGCAAACACTACCTACACTGACCCAAGAAGAAATAGAAGATCTCAGCAGACAAATAACATGTAAAGAGATTGAATCAATTATTAAAAACCTCCCCCCCCAAAAAAAGCCCAGAGCCAGATGGCTTAGCTGTTTAATTTTACCAAACATTCCAAGAAGAATTAATACCAGTCCTGCTCAAACTGTTCCAAAAATAAATTGACAAAGAGGAAATACTTCCTAACTCATTGTATGAGTTCAACTGTATTAGTCAGTCAAAGGGGTGCTGATGCTAAATAGCAGAAGCCTATTGGCTTTCATAAAGGGTATTTATTTGGGGTTGGTGCTTACAGATACCAGGCCATAAAGCATAAGTTACTTCCCTCATCAAAGTCTATTGTCACGGGCTGGAGCAAGATGGCTGCCGACGTCTGCGAGGGTTCAGGCTTCCTGGGTCCCTTTCTTTCCAGGTCTTGCTTCTCTCTGGTCACAAGCTTCCTCTTTTCACAGGTATTGCTTTTTTCCAGGCTCAGGGTTCCTCTCTTCCCAGGACTTGCTTCTTTCTGGGCTCAAGGTTCTTCTCTTCCCAGGGCTTGCTTCTTTCTGGGCTCCGGGTTGCTTCTCTTTCCTCTGTGTGCTTACTTCCTGGGGCTCCAGCTTAAGAATTCAGCATCAAACTCCAACATCAAAACTCCGACATTAAAAACCTTCAACTCTGTCCTTTGCCTTGTCTTTTATCTGTAAGTCTCCATCCACCAAGGGGTGGGGACCTAATGCTCTAATGACGTGGCCCAATCAAAGCCCTAATCATAATTTAATCATGCCCAGGTACAGACCAGTTTACAAACATAATCCAATATCTATTTTTGGAATTCATAATTATATCAAACTGCTACATCAACATTACATAATAACAAAGACAACATAAAAAAAGAAAGTTATAGACCAATATCCCTTATGACTGTAGACTCAAAATTCCTTAACAAAACACAAGCAAACCAAATCCAACAGGACATTAATGGAATTTTTCACACCATGATTAAGTGGGATTTATACAAGGTATGTAAGGATGATTCAATGTAAGAAAACCAATTAATACAATATCCCTCTAATTGCATTTACATGATAAATTTGTTAACAAGTTTCCTTTTAATAATGAGTACAATGTAATTCCTAGCTAAGAACTTTTTGCATTGTCATCACTTCTAATTTAGTGAGGTTCAAATTTTGACACTCTAGTATATTCTTTTTTTTTTTTTTTTTTTTTAAATTTTTTTATTTTTTTTTGACTTTGTAATAATATTACATTAAAAATATATATGTGAGGTCCCATTCAACCCCACCCCCCCACCCCCCCCTCTCCCCCCCCCCCAACAACACTCGTTCCCATCCTCATGACACATCCATTGGATTTGGTAAGTACATCTTTGGGCACCTCTGCACCTCATATACATTGGTTCACATCATGGCCCATACTCTCCTCTATTCCATCATGTAGGCCCTGTGAGGATTTACAATGTCCGGTGATTACCTCTGAAGCACCATCCAGGGCAGCTCCATGTCCCGAAGACGCCTCCACCTCTCATCTCTTCCTGCCTTTCCCCATACCCTTTGTCCATTATGTCCACTTTTCCCAATCCAATGCCACCTCTTCTATGTGGACACTGGATTGGTTGTGTCCATTGCACCTTTATGTCAAGAGGAGGCTCAGATTCCACCTGGATGCTGGATGCAATCCTCCCATTTTCAGTTGTAATCACTCTAGGCTCCATGGTGTGGTGGTTGTCCTTCTTCACCTCCATCTTAGCTGAGTGTGGTAAGTCCAATAAATCAGATTGTAGGTGCTGGAGTCTGTTGAGGCTCAGGATCTGGCTATCACATTGTCAGTCCAGAGATTCAAATCCCCTAAATGTATCTTAAACCCCAACATTAACTGCACCTCCAGCACATTAGCATGAAAGTCTTATGAAGGGAGATCCCATCTGAGTCCAGATTCATCACACATAAACACCATTTCCAAAGAGGGGCCATCTGCCCTGGTAGTTAACCCCATCGGCCATGACCATAACTCCCATGGGTCTCTTTAGCCCTCAAAGGAACCAATATCTGGGGGTTGTATCTGCTTTATCTGTCTCTCTGACTCTTCTCAGTTGTGCATGATCTAGTATATTCTTAAAGTAACTTTTTATGGACCTGATGTCTATTTCAGGTAAATCAACTTGTGATTCACTTGTTCATTTGATTGTTCGTCCATGAAAAATATTTTTGTGCCTACTGTTGTATTAGTCAAAGAAGATCAGAGAAAACAAAGTAGTAATGATTATTCCCTTCATGAGATATACCATTCAGTGTGGGAAACAGACATAAACAATTAAATTTTATAGATATAAAAAGTTAAAATTTTACATAGTGAGGTTCAGAATTACATTTCTAGGGGATTTAATCTTTACTAGAAACTAATGCTTTACCACAGAGTAAACTTCCAGGTAGATAGGACCTTAAAACTGATGCCTGAGAAAGAGAGTAAGAATTATACAGAAGAAAATGAGGTCAGGGAGGAAAAGTGCTGTGAACCTAGGGACCAACAAGACCCAAGAGGAGGAGGCAAGTCAGATTATGGCATTTTTAGGAGAAATGGATATTCTGCTTTGTTTGAGGATAGGATGCAAAGCAGTCAGTTTCAAGAGACAAAGCTGGAGAGTTTAGTTTAAATTAGAATGTGACAGGCTCTGTGGTGCCACCACCTATCCTTTGAGAAAGGGGACACCATTAAAAAAGCTATGCATACAGGGATCAGATTTGTTTTCCTTCCCTGGTGGCAGATTAGAGAACGGTTTGGATAAGAACAGTTAGGATGCTGATGTGGAAAACAAAATGGCTAGTAATGTGATTTGTGTACTAAGATGGGAGCAGTGATTGGAAGACCAAATTATAGATTATCCTTTATAAATGCTGATACATTCAAGGATGCCAATTATGAGTATTCTAGAGACTGGATTTCAAAAGAAATACACGAGAAAGTTTGTCTTTCAAAAGTAGTTTCTTGATGTATACATATAGATCATTGTCTTAATCAGATACCCAAATATTTGCTTTTGTTCTCCAGTTTATAAAGTGTTAAGACGCAAAACTTAATTTACACACCAATTTACTCAACAACAACTAAAAGGATACTGTAAAATATATCATCTTCAAATTAGATTTTTCAAATGCCATTTATAATCATAATCCTCAGATTTTATTTAGATAAATGTCACATAATTTACATTATATTTAGTCAAAACCCAGACAATTATTTTTCCTCCTAAAACTTTTGGACATGGCCACATATCTTTATAATTAATAGAAAGAAATTCTCATAAGAAGTGATGCCTAAATTAGACTTGGAAATAAGTATTTTTAAAAACACCTATGTAATCATTCAGATATCAAAGACTTTTCCTTAAGAATCACATATCTTTGGGAAAACTATAACTCTAGAAACTATGGAAGGATGCAAAAGTTCATTCTAGCTATGAAAACTCAAAGAAAAATATTTAAAGATCTGATAGCGCATGTAGAGTCAGCATTCGTTTTTCAAATATTAACCACAATATATAAAAATAGCCTATTAAAGTGTCTCACTTATGTCTACATTTTTTATGATTTCTTGACACAGTTTGAGATTTTAAACCAGATTTGTCCGTGAAGGTGTCTCATGACAGGTTGAAGATGTGGTATACTACCCATCCCCACCTATATCAATATCTGCTTTGCTTTCCTATTTTCATATTTTGCTTCTCTCCAAAACAAAATACTTCAAACTAATAAAATAGATGACTCATATTTTCTGAAGTTAAAAAGAATAAAGAATAAAAGTAGAAGTTGCTTTCAAGTATGTCCTTTCAATAATATTTGAAGGGAGATTGGCAAATATTTTTATATACTTTTTTTGTATAAGTTCTGGAATCTGACTTTTTGAAATACTATTAATTTACCTTGGGCGGTGGACTTGGCCCAGTGGTTAGGGCGTCTGTCTACCACACGGGAGGTCCGCGGTTCAAACCCCGGGCCTCCTTGACCCATGTGGAGCTGGCCCATGCGCAGTGCTGATGCATGCAAGGAGTGCCGTGCATCAGAGGGGTGTCCCCCGCGCGCAAGGAGTGCACCCTGTAAGGAGAGCTGCCCAGTGTGAAACAAAGTGCAGCCTGCCCAGGAATAGTGCTGCACACACGGAGAGCTGACACAACAAGATGACGCAACAAAAAAAGAAACACAGATTCCCGTGCCGCTGACAACGACAGAAGCGGACAAAGAAGACACAGCAAATAGACACAGAGAACAGACCACCAGGGTGAGGGGGGAAGGGGAGAGAAATAAATAAGTAAATAAATCTTTAAAAAAATTTTACCTTAGGTAATGTGCTGTTGGCAATTATATTTGGGAGAACATGCAGCACAAATGAATCTTAATATTGACCAAGTGTTTAGAAACATAATCAGGAAATTTTTTTATAGAGAACAAAAATCGAAAAATTATCATTAGAAGTATAAATTGATTCAGCTCTTCTGTAAAGTGATTTAGTAATAAATAGTAAGAATGTAAAACATTTTATAAAATTTGACCATGTAACTCTACTTCTAGAATTCTTTTCTTATGACATAATTATACTGAAAATATAGTTATCTCTCTTTTCCATTTTGGGGGAGAAAATCAGTTAGTTTAAAACCGAAGGGGATTCATCCATGTTATCCCATGTGTTAGTACTGTATTCCTTCTTATAGCTGAGTAGTATTCCATTGTATGTATATATTACATTTTGTTTATCCATTCGTCTGTTGATGGGCATTTGGGTTGATTCCAACTTTTGGCAATAGTGAATAATGCCACTATGAACATTGTTGTGTATATATTGATTCATGTCCTTGTTTTCAGTTCTTCTGGGTATATACCCAGCAGTGGAATTGCTGGGTCATATGGTAGATCTATAGCTAGTTTTTTGAGGAACCACCAAACTGTCCTCCACAATGGCTGGATCCTTCTACATTCCCACCAGCAGTGAATGAGGGTTCCCATTCCCCCACATCCTCTCCAATACTTGTAGTCCTCTGTTTTTTTAATAGCTGCCAGTCAAATGGGTGTAAGATGGTATCTCGTTGTAGTTTAGCCATTTGTATTTCTTCTTTAGAGAAGCATCTGTTCAAATCACTTGCCATTTTTAAAAAATGGGTTGTTTGTCTTTTTATTTTGAGTTATAGGATTTCTTTATATATGATGCATATTATTTTCTCCCATTGGGAAGGCTGTCTTTTCACTTTCTTAATAAACTCCTTTGAGGTGCAAAAGGCTTTAATTTTGTGGAGCAACCATTTATCTATTTTTTCT
Source organism: Dasypus novemcinctus (assembly GCF_030445035.2). Taxonomy (NCBI): domain Eukaryota; kingdom Metazoa; phylum Chordata; class Mammalia; order Cingulata; family Dasypodidae; genus Dasypus; species Dasypus novemcinctus. The sequence continues at coordinate 126,512,235 of NC_080676.1, forward strand.
TTTATCTCTCATGCTTTAGATGTGAAGTTCATGAAACCATTTCCTATTGCACGGTCCTGTAGATGCTTCCCTACATTGTCTTCCAAGGTCTTTATGTTCTTGGCTCTTATATTTAGATCTTTGATCCATTTTGAGTTGATTTTTGTGTAAGGTGTGAGATGGTATTCCTCTCTCATTCTTTTGCATATGGATATCCAGTTCTCCAAGCACCATTTGTTGAAGAGGCCATCTCTCCCAGTTGAGTGGGCTTGGTGGCCTTGTCGAATATCAGGTGAGTGTATATGTGAAGGTCTATATCAGAACTCTCAATTTGGTTCCATTGATCAGTATGTCTATCCTTCTACCAATACCATGCTTTTTTTACCTCTATGCTTTGTAGTATGTTTTAAAGTCAGGTAGTGTGATTCCTCTGATTTGATTTTTCTTTTTCAATATGTCTTTGGCTATTTGGGGCCTCTTCCCTTCCAAATAAATTTCATAGTTAGTTTTTCCAGTTCATTAAAAATGCTATGTTGATTTTTCTTGGGATTGCATTAAATTTGTAAGTCGGTTTGGGTAGGATAGATATCTTAACATATGGGGTAACATGGATGAATCTTGAGGCCCTTATGCTTAGTGACGCAAGCCAGATATTGAAGGATAAATACTACATGACCTCTCTGGTATGAATTAAGCAACTCAAGCTGTCTCAGAGAGCTACAGACTGGAAGATAGGCTTACAGGAAATAGTGGGGGAGAGGAAGATTGTAAGCCTATGCCCACACAGGCGAATTCTATGATAAAGTGCAGGTAAGTAGTTGTGCAGTGAAAGGATAAGACAGGGGCATATGATTACTATTGGGTTGGGCTTTGTAGGCTTGAGAGGGGCTTGGGTTTAGAGTATGGAACAAATGGTCCAAGGAATTGGGATGATTGCAGTGGAGCAAGTGAGCACAGGAGATTGTCGAGTATGTGGTTGAAACAATAATGTTGAGAAAACTCTTTAGAAATAATAAGGAAGGCTTACTGGTTTAAAGTGTTTGATGGAGGACATCTGGCACAGCGTGACCTGGGGCAGGCTTCTAGGGAGTGTATGAGTGCACATCATGTCATAGTGTGTTCTGTCAGTGGGTAGAGACCCATATAATGAGCAGGAAGGTGTTATGCCCTCATCCGGGGGAGGCCTGATATTCACAAACAGAGGGGAGGGTGTCTCTTGAGAGCATGGGTTGCTCCTAATGGGGGAGGACAGACTAGTGTTTAAGCCTTCAGTATTGCTGCAAATATCTGTGAATCTTGTCCCTCAAGCAGTGAAGCTTTGTTGTCATTGTGGGCCAGAGGGGAGGGGGAGAGAGGAATAGAATACTTGGAAGAGGGGGTAACTGGGGTTAATGGAAGTGTTGTACATGATCCTGCAATGATGGATACAGGCCATGTGAAGTATCACCAAAAAAATTTTAAAGGTGTATATTCTAAAATGTAAACCATAATGTAAACAAAAATTTATAAAAGTGTACAGCCTAAAATGTAAGCCATATGGTAAACCATAGTGGAACCATGGTTAATAGCTATGTTTCAATATCTGTACATCAGTTGCAGCAAATGTAACATCCACACGTAAAAAGATCATTGCTGGGGAAGGGAGAAAAGGATTTGATGTTGGTTATGGGAGTTCCCTATATTCTATATATGACTTTACTGGACCTAAAACTTTTTTAATAGACATAATAATAATAAAAGGAAGTAGACATGAGGAAGAATTAGAAGTGATTGCATTGCCACTGTACACACAGGGCAACACCTATTACAGTGATGAAAGGCAAAATGTCAATAAAAGATTTTTATGGTATTTTTCATTTTTTATTACCCCAATTTATTTTTTACTTTATTTTAGTTTTTCTAAGTTACTATGTATTCTATTTCTAATCTTTAAAACTATCATTACTATTTCATTTTCCTATTAATTGAATTTTGCAATTAGACTTCATTGTTGAAGTTTTGGATCACAGAGGGGTTTGACTATGGCAGGGGAGGAGCACTGATGTGAGATGTCTCTAATGGGGGATGCATGGGTGAGAGGGAGTTCTCCAGGGAATGCATATAGGTATACAGACATGTTTGGATGTTCATTGGGTATTAACGTGGGGGTAGAGTTTCACACAACAATTGAGGGAGTGCTATGTTCCCATTCCAGGAAACTCTGTTGCACTCCCCAGTGGAGCAGCAACAATCCCCCAAATACAAGGGCAAAGCCCAGTGAAGAAGGATGGTCCAGAGATAGGCCTTTGATACTAATGACTCTACTTATGAACATGTGTGCTTGAAATTTCAACTTGGCCTAGAGCTGCAGGGTGTCTACGAGTTACCTCCTGAGAGCCTCCATGTTGCTCAAATGTGGCCATTCTCTAAGCCAAACTCAGCATGCAAATGCATTACCTTCCCTCCAACATGTGACATAACTCCCAGGGATGAACTTCCTTGGGACCGAGGATTACTACCAAGCACCACCTGGTGATGAAACTAGAAAGAGACCTTGAATAAAAGGGGGAAGTGGTAAAGACAAATGAGTTTATATGGCTAAGAGACTTCAAAAAGAGTCAAGAGGTCCTCAGACGGGTCATGCTAATGCATATCTCAGTAGGATCTCAGAGAAAGCCAAAGCAGATAAAACCCCAGGTAGTGGTGTTCCTGAGAGCTGTGGAGACACTCAGGTCCTATGGTCATGACAGGCAACTCTGGAGTTCAGTGCTTTGCCAGTGGGCCATACTTTGGAATTTGTGCTCCCAGTGTGATAAAGTTGGACTCAGATGTCACTTTTACTGAACCTGTAGTTGGTGCTGGGTTTGGTATATGCTGAGGAGACTTGAATCTCTGGACTTCTATTTGCTAGCTGGGCCTTGAGCCTCAGCAGAGTTGCAACACTTGATCTCCAGTTCGTTGGACTTATCCAGGTCAGCTAACAGGGAGGTGAGGATGGTCAACCACCATACCAGGGAACCAAGAGAGTCTACAGCTACAAGCAGGAGAATTCAATCCATCAGCCATGTGGGAAAAGGACCTTGCCATCCCAGGGTCCTCAGGATGGAGGAATAAAATATGGATTAGAGTGGACTTACTGGTATTCTACTATAGAATTATTGTGACTCTATCAGTGGAAGAAATTATATCATTGATGTGGAGACACTGGACATAGGAGTTGCTGAAGGCAGGAAGAGTGAAAAAGAGGTGTGCTTTTTGGGACTTGGCATTGTCTTGAATGATATTGCAGGGACAGATGCAGGACATTATATATCCTGCCATAACCCACTGAATGGTCTGGGAGAGAGTGTAAACTACAACATAAACCATAATCCATGTTGTGTAGCAGTGCTCCAAAATATACTCATCAAATGCAGTGAATGTGCCACACTAATGAAAGAAGTTATGGATGTGGGAGGAGTGGGGGGTGTGGGGATTCGGTATATGGGAACCTCTTATATTTTTTAATGTAACATTTTGTGTGATTTATGGATCTTTAAAAAAAAAGATAATAAAAAAACAATGAGAAAAATACATGTTTTTAAACTGTAGATCTGGTCTTTATACTGATTATCTTGAGAGAGAAGAAGACAGTTAGAATCTGAGGCATGGTAGCTATTATGTTTTCTTCAGTGAGAACTGAAATAAATGAGGTAAAATATGAATGTCTCTTTCATCTGTTTTGTATAGTATGATTTTTCCATTAAAAGTAAGTTAAAAAAAAATGAAGCTTATATGCCCTTATGCACACCTCAGCAGAGTCCCAGAGACAGATAAAGTAGATACAACCCTGGGTATTGGTTCTTCTGAGGGCTACAGAGACCCACAGGATCTATGGTCGTGGCAGAAGGAGTTCAGTGCCATGGCATTTGGCCCTTCTTTGGAGTTTGTGTTTCTGTGTGATGGAGCTGGACTCAGATGGGATCTTTGTCCACAAGTCTCTCCTGTTACTTTTACTGGAACTGTAGTTGGTGCTGGGGTTTAATTTATACCCAGGGGACCTGAATCTATGGACTGACCATGTGATAGCCAGGCCCTGAGCCTCAACAGACTTCAGCTCCTACACTCTAGTTTATTGGACTTACCCCACTCAGCTAACATGGTATTGAAGGTCAACCACCACACCATGGAGCCAAGAGTGCCCACAACTGAAAGCAGGAGGATTGCATCCAGCATCCATGTGGAATCTAAGCCCCCTCGTTACAGATGTGGAGTGGACACAACCATTCCAAGGTCCACAGAATGGAGGAATAGAGTATGGATTAGAGTGGACTTACTGATAATCTATTCATGAACTACTATGATTAGTAATTGAAGAAAATGTGGCATTGGTGTGGAGAAAGTGGCCATGGTGGCTGCTGGGGGTAGGGAATGGGAGGAAGAGATGAGATGTGGAGGTGTTTTCGGGACTTAGAGTTGTTCTGGGTGATGCTGTAGGGACAGTTACCAGACATTGTATGTCCTCCCATGGCCCATTGTGTGGAACGTGGTAGAGTGTGGACTATGATGTGGACCATTGACCATGAGGTGCAGCAGTGCTCTGAGATGTATTCACCAAATGCAATGAATGTCTCATGATGATGGAGGAGATTGTTGTTATGAGGGGAGGAGTGGGGTGAGGAGGGTGGGGGTATATGGGGACCTCATATTTTTTTAACATAATATTAAAAAAATAAAGACAAAACAAATAAAGCTGTTAAAATGTACTTCATAACAAATCAATGTAGCATTTAACATATCCAGTGAATATGTGGGACATTAAATGTACCAGCTTTGCCTTGTGCTATTTAATTCAGAATTATAAGAGCATTGCTTTGAATATAGATTTAATTTTGCTAATCCAATTTGGAGTATTGAGTACCAATTTAATTTTCTTCTATTAAAAGAGCAGCAATTTTCTTTCTCTCTTTTCTTTTCTTTTATTAAGAACTCTTACAACTTAGAGGAGAGTAAGAAATATATTGTGAGTAGAGTGCACAAAATTCCAGGACCCTGAAATGAGTCTGAAAAAAAGATTGAGGTACTGGAGTTACAAAAAATTATAAAACATTTGTGTTTTCTTTGTGATTAAGATCTAAACCATTGGTGGATAAATAATTTTCTCACAGAGAGTTTAAGTTCAGGGAAACTTACGTGTTTATGGATGTGTTTTTCACATCTAAATGAAATAGTATTATTCTGGCACTTAGGGGATATTTGTATATTAGAACTGATACCCTCTACTTTCCTGAACATTAGAATGAAAATAAGAAATTGGTAGGAATTTACCTTTTTTGTTACTAAAATATTAATATATGAGAATTGATGGATTTGTGAGACATTTTTTGACACAGAAATAATTCTGCTACTTCTAAAACTTATGACCACACATTTGCATCATCATTAGCGTTAGCTTTTCCAAAATGATTAATTTTCATTCTTGGGGTTATCCCTTTAGCCAGTTCCCAAGACCTTGACTATTCACTCCCTCTCAGTTCTGGATACTACAACTTTTCTTAATTGCTTGTGTTAAGAAGAATCTGGCATATTGTAATAGTAGGCTCTTTGTATTGCTCATCAGATATAAATTTAAAAATCTCATTAGAAGAAGGGATTATATTTGCAATTTTAATTACAACTCATTTAAGTGCTTGATTTAAATTTAAAAAAAGAATAGAAGGAATAAACACATTCTTGATAATGACTCTTCTGTAACAAATCTGAAATAGCATGTGTGCATTTGTTTTGGTTTTTCATCAGCTTTAAATCAGATGAATAAAGGATGATATTATGATATCTGAGGCATTTTTAACTAAACTGATCTAAAAAATGGGTGGGGGTGGGGTTGGTGGGAGAAGGTGTCCCAAGAAAATCTCCCTCCTCATTTAGTCTCTATTTCTTTTAAGAACACCATCATCACTTCCAAGTGGCAGTGAAAAAGAAGCAACTAGAGTAGTTTCAAAGAGCTCTTCTGATTGACATCACCATCATCTAATGTTTGGAATGGGGAGTTGATCAACTTTTACTTTTGTCCTGTCCCAAACCTTTTCTGATCGCTCTTTATAGAATGACAAATCAGGAATAGATTTCTTGTCTCAAAGAGGATTTGGGGTTTATTTATTTGGGCAGTGAATCAAGGGATTTAGTGACAGACTATTGCTAAAAGTAGGAAGAAGGCTGAGATGAATGTCCAAAAAGTAAATAGCACTCACAATTTGGTCCAAGGGGCTTACTTGATTTGGATTACCCAACCTGTTTTAACTGGTTCTGAGCAGGCAAGTAGGACAGGACAATTTCTACCTAAGGAATTAGCAATGCAGGCAGTTGGAGTCAAGATTAGGGAGCATAGGCTTAGGTCCATGTCTCTCCTTCTGGTGAAAGGAAATTTGCAAAACAAGGTAGGGTAGGATCCTAGTCTTGGAAGAACTCTATTTCTTCTAAGGAAGAAAAATATTTTACTTAGGCATATTAGAAAGTCTCCCAATGATTAATATTAAATAATTTAAAAGAAACTGAGTCAAAAGGAACAAGGCAGAACTAGAGTTACTGGAAATAAGGTGAAAAGTCAACTTCAGAATGGATTCCATAGCCTAGAATTGGCATCAACCGCGAGGGTGGAGTTCACATATCCCCACCTGTGGAGGGTAAGGGAAGGGAAGTCAGATGGGTCATGAGACTATTTTGGGGTAGGAGTGAGGTTGGGAATGGAGGAATAAAGAATGGTAACCTCAAGTCTGCACACCCTGTAAACTCTTTTCTGAGTTGTGACTGAATACGTTCAGGCCCATGGATAATGTCTGACTAGTTAAGAAGCACATCCAAATTTAGCCTCATGACTAGGTCAGTTTGGTGAGTTTTTGTATAAAATTCTGCTCTTCCTGCCCATCTGGTTTGTGTTGTGAATATATTACTGTGTCCCATGCCTCAGTTTCAAGTTATGAGAAATAAACTGAACTTGCTAGAATTATATAATAGTATAACTAAGCATTACATTTAACTTTGGGATTCCTATAATATCATGCAAAATGATTCAAAATGCCATAATTCTCATTATCTAATACAAAATTTTAGAGTAGACATTCAAAAATATTTATTAAAGAAAGATAGATGAATAACTGAATGAATGGGTGGATGGATGAATTAATTGTTCCTCAGTTAGCAGTAAATTCAATAATTAGAGACAATTTTAGAAAAAAAATAATTTAGGTCTATACTTCACCCATACATACAGCAAATGAATATCAAGTGAGGTAGCATTTATTAAGAAATTTTTAAAAAATTATTTATTTCTCCCCACCCCCTTGTTATTTTTCACTTACTGTGTCTGTTCGTCTTTCTTGTTTCTTTTAGGAGGCACTAGGAGCTGAACCCAGGACCTCTGATGTAGGAGGTGCCTAATCACTTGAGCTTCTCCACTCCTTCCCTATCGTGCCTCTCATTTTGTTTTTCCTTCCCACATCTCTTGTTGTATCATCTTGTTCCATCAGCTCACTGTGCCTGCACATCATGGTAGCTCACTGTCTTTTTTTTTTAGGAGGCATCTCCTAAATGGAAGGGCTCTGTTCTGCTGTGTCTCTATGCTTTTTCTCTTGTGCCTCTTGTTGTATCAGCTGCTGTACCTGCTGGTCGTGCCAGCTTGCTATCTTCTTTAGGATGCACCGAGATCCAAACCAAGAATCTCCCATGTGTAGGCGGGAGCCCAGTCCCTGACTAATACAGGGACTGACTAATACAGCACCCTAGTATTATTAGTCATTTAGTCCCTACCTGCTTTGTATACTTCACAAAACTGCATCTAACATGTGCTAGTCATAGATAAGACAGACACTGGAACTATAAAAGACCCCAAATAACCGTTGCCTTCTAGGACCCTCTGACTTAGAGGCTCCACATTTTGCTGCAGAACAACATCACCTAAACACATCAATCCCCTCTCTTATTTCCCTGCCCTCAGCAGTTTCCCTGGCCCTTGTCCCCTTCTGGATGGTGGCTCTTACCATGCTGTCTCTGGAAGAGTCTCCTGCTGTGACAAATTCTCTCTCATGCAAATTTGTCCAAGTATTGCCTTCAAAGAAAGTTTGTTGTGTGTTGCCACCATTTATGGTCCTGCCTCTTTCTTTAATCAGCTTCCACATCTTCAATTTCACAACAATGTAGCAAAATTTAGTCTTTGACATAAACTTAATTAAAATTTCAAAGTTTACTGGTTCTAAAATTTTTAAAACTATTACAAGTAATAAAAAAAATGGGAAACTACAACAAAATTCTAAAAGCATTTATACTTAGGTGATGAAATTGTGATTAAGTTTTCTTCCATTCATTACATACCTTTGTCTCATAGATAAGGTAGTAAGACAGGTGAGACAGATACTGCAAAAATCACCTCCCTTAATTTGTTTTTTCTCTTTGTAACATGCATAGGCAAACGTATATGGTAGATAAAATTTATTTCAGTAGAAGTGAATTCTCACTGATGTTGGTATGATTTTGTTGTCACAGAATGTGGTTCTATTTAGACAATTCTGTGTAGGCCAAAGGTAGATTTTATTTTTAATTCTGAAACATTTTACTTTTAATTAACAAAGAGGTGGGGATGTAGTTTAACCACCATAGTTATAAATACCCAATTCATTATAAAGTATTTGTGACAGTTTGAAGCTTTTTGTGTGTCCCAGAAAAGATCATGTTCTTGAAGCTAAACCATTCCTCTGGGTGCAGGACCCTTTGACTGAACTGAATTCAGAAGCGGGGCTTTGATTGGATTACTGCGATGGTTCATGACACAGGTTGGCTCTTGTTTCACTTGCTGGAATCCTTTATAAATAGAGTACTGAAAAGACAAATAGAGAAAAAGCCACATAGACAGAGAGAAGGAACCCTGGAGCTCTGAGAGGAATCTGGGAGAGAGGAAGGAGCAGATGGAGCTGCCAGAAGCTGAAGAGACCCGGAAGAGAAGCAGATGCTTCCATGTGCCTTGCTCAGAGGAAGGAGTCCAAGATTGCCAGCAGCCAACCTTAAGTGAGACAGCATCTCTGATAATGCCTTGATTTGGGCATTTTTCACAGTGTCAGAATTGTAAAATTATAACTTAATAAATTATCATTATAAATGTCAACCAATATCTGGTATTTTGCTCTGAGCAGCTTTTAGTAAACTAAAACACTATTCTTAAAGAAAACCAGTAGTAAAAGAAAGAAACTATAGCTGGTGTGATCAAATTTTTTGAGGTATTGAAGTATTTAGTAAGGCAGTGAGACCATTAATAATTTATAAAGTAACTCAACACATAAAGCAGACAGAGTTGAGTCTTGATCACTAAAGAATAAATCAAGAAACCTGCTGAGGAGATAATAGGTTCAGAATATTGGATTTTTTTACTTCTCTAAATACTTGCCATATTTGATCACCAAATGAATGTTGAAGAATGGCCTGTATTTAAAGCATATCTTCTATTTCATGATATCAATTCTGTACTATTAGCAAATCCTAGTATTCTTTTTCAAACAAAGAATATTAGTGGTTACTTATTGCTAAGCAATATATGTGAGTTTCATGGGCAGGTAGGGGTTGGACAGAAGGGGCTAGAGAATCTAAAATAAAGAGATTAAATAAGTTGCTATTAAAGGATATCCCTGGCTGAAACCTGAAAAAATTGAATAGAATTGATGACTTTTTCACCTGAAACCAGCAAGTACTCTTTTTTTCCCCTAAAAACTGCAAGTAATCTAAAATTTAGCATTGAAATTCCCTGAGATTCTTTGATATGTTGCTAATATCACATTACAAGTATATGTTGTTCCCTCCATAGTAATAGATTATGATTTCTGTGCAGTGCAGATTTCTCTTGGATCTCAAAATCTAGAAGAACCACAAATACAGTACCATATTTAACCAAATCAAGTCACTGACCCCTATTTAAATATGAGTTTTGCAAGAAAAAACAGCATAGTAAGTTGTGGAGATGGTATCTCTCTCACTGCCTACTCCTTTGTCTCCTCTCACAGTTCCTTCCAAGGATACATTAGTATGTGTTGAACTGTCTAATCCAGTTTGGACATGTTTGTGGTCTTGTTCTGCATTCTGGTGCTTGTAGAACCATTGTGTGATGGTTAGGCTATTGTGTCAACTCAGCCAGGTAATTGTGCCCAGTTGGTCAAGCAAGCACTGGGCTAACTGTAATACAAGGGCATTTGTGGACTTTAGTCACCATTAACTTTACGGCAGTGGTAAATCATAGCTAGTTATAATTACATCAATCAGGGAGATTGCCATCAGCAATGAGTGATGCTTAACCCAATCAGTTGAATCCCTTAAAAAGGGAAGTGATTCCAGCATTGAGAGAGAATTTCCCAGCTTGTCTTTGGACAGTCACCATCTCTTAGAACTCATCAAGAATCTTCATTGGACTTTCATCAGAGCTCCTGGTTGCAGCCTGCCTGTGGAACCTGGACTCGTGCATCCCCATGGCTGTGTGAGAGACTCTGAAAAATATCTTACTATTCACAGATTTCCCTTGTTGATTCTGTTTCCCTAGAGAACCCTGACTAATACACATTATAAATAAGATCTCTTCAAGAAGTTACTTAAGTTAAGGTATGGCCCAACTCAATCAGGGTAGGCTTTATTCTAGATTACTAGAGTCATTTGTAAACAAAGTGAAAGTGAGACTAAGCAGCTAGAAAGTGGAAATTAATGGAAACTAGAGGAGAAAGGATAAAAATCCACCATGTGTATTTTCATGTGACAGAAAGCCAATAACCAAGGATTGTGGACAACAAGCCTCAGAACATCACAGTCCACTGGAAGAAAGTATCGCCTTGCTGATGCCTTGATTTTGGCCTTCTAGTATCAAAACTGTGAGGCAGGGAAGCGGACTTGGCCCAATGGCTAGGGCATCCGCCTACTACATGGGAGGTCCGAGGTTCAAACCCCGGGCTTCCTTGATCCGTGTGGAGCTGGCCCATGCACAGTGCTGATGCGCACAAGGAGTGCTGTGCCATGCAGGGGTGTCCCCACGTAGGGGACCCCACGCGCAAGGAGTGCACCCTGTAAGGAGAGCCGCCCAGTGCAAAAGAAAGTGCAGGCTGCCCAAGAATGGTGCTGCACACACGGAGAGCTGCACAACAAGATGACGCAATAAAAAGAAACACAGATTCCTGGTGCTGCTGATAAGGATAGAAGCGGTCACAGAAGAACACACAGAGAGCAGACAACTGGGGGGGAGGGGAGAGAAATAAATAAATAAATAAATCTTTAAAGAAACAAAAAAATATGTGAGGCAGTAAGTTCCCCTTGTTTAAGCCACATAATTGTATGGTATTTGTTTTAGCAGCTAGGAAGCTAAAAACCCCATGTACAGCTATGCAAATCTTGCAGTTACACGAAATCTATGGGCGGTGCCTCAGAGCGATCCTATGGTAGGGGCTACTATTGATTAAAATGTAATCTTCCTTTCTTCCATAAGTTACTGAATTGTTAGTCAACCAAATAGCTGACTAGGGTAAAGATTACTTTTATACATGTAACAATGAAATGAAGTGTTGGCCAGTGGAATATAGGTGGGCTATGCAGCAGCTCCAATCAATATTCTTTGAAAGAGACTGTGAGTGGAGCCAAAGTGGAAAGGAGAGAGAGAAAATATCTCAACAACTCCTTTATCCTACTGCGTGGAACATAGATATCGCTGCTTTCGACAGGAATGTAAGAGTCACACAGGAAGATAACAATCCTATGAGCTTAAAGGAGCCTGGGTTTGTGAGGAATTTGTGGAGAAGCACCAGCTTATTAACACTTGATCTCATATGCCTAGGCATTTCAAAAGAGGGAAGAAAATTTATGATTTTCATAAGGTGCTGTGATTCTGGGTTTCTGAAACTTGTTGCCAAACCTAATTCTAACTATTCTTTTACAGATACACTGTTCAATAAGGTAGCCACCAGCCACACATGGCCATTGAGCACTTGAAATATGTGTAGTCCTAATCGAGATGTGCTGTAAGTGTAAAATGTACAAATGATTTTGAAGATCTAGCACAAAAAATGTAAAATATTCCATCAATAAGTTTTATATTGATTTTATTTTGAAATGATATATGGATATATCGTACCAGACATATTAATAAAATTAATTTCATTTTTTTTTTACTATTTAAATGTTATTACTAAAATAATTGAAATTACATGTATGTCTTATATATCTATTGGGCACAGATGTTCTAAAGGTTACAAAATTAAATAGATATAAAAACTCCTACCCCTCAGTTATGGACTCTCCCCTTTAGACCACACCCTCTCTACTGTGTGGTAAGGGATAGAGTTATGTTAGTAGATATCATCAGGATTGAAATAAGTGACATAAAGAGCATGCCTCTACCTAAGTAAACACAAAATGCCCAAGTTAGAACTACAAATAATTCTAAGAACAAGTATATTTGGTGCAAAAGCTACATTTGCAATGGTAAGAGCTTTAAATCAGAGAATGGGATATGGGAGAATAAGCCTTCTTTGGTAAAATTCTATGTAATGACAATGTCTAGGTGTAGTATAAATGGTATGATCTGCTCAGGAGGATAGGAAGTGAAGATAATAAGAGAAGACATGGTTAAGGGAATTTTAAATCCTGAGTTAAGTCATTTTCATGTAATTTGATTCTGACAACAGTTTGCACTCCATTGCTTCTTATTTTTCAAACTTAACATTTGTGTGGGATGTTTTTTTGCCTACTGAGGGCAATCACTTCTCTCAGTTGGCCCCTTCACATAGCTACTTTCCCTGGAATCCAATCTCCATTCATTTCCTTCCTTATCCCTTCAGGCCTTGATACTGATTATTCAATTAATCAAACAAACATAAGATATAGGCTTATTATTATTATTACCTCTAATCTATAGACAAGGAAACCAAAGCACAGAGAAACTAAAATATTGCTCAGGTTTACACAGCTAGTAAGTATAAGTAGCAGAACCTACATTTCAAGCCAGATAGTGAAGTTCCAACCTGAGACTCTTTATGTTTATGCCTCTGGTGCAGTAGACAGTTATTAATTACTTTTCAGCATTAATTCTGGTAATGGTCAATTTTATATATCAACCTGGTTAGGTTATAGTTGGTCAAGTAAGCCCTGGCCTGACTATTCCTCTTGAGGATATTTTGTAGAAGGATTTGCATCTCTAATCAGTTGATTCTATCCACAGCTGATTGCAAAAAGGAGATTGCCTTCAGTAATGTGGGGAGTCTATCATCTAATCAGTTGGAGGTCTTAAAAGCCAGACTGGGGAATTCAGAAAGAACTTTTGCATCTTCTACATCCAGTAATCTTCCCCTGGGAAATTCAACTTTACCTTTATATTATGGTTTCTAGATTGTGGCCTGCCCTATAGAATTTGGACATGGCAGTCCTGCACAGTTGTATGAACCAGTTCCTTTTATATATGCCAATATCCTGTTGGTTCTGTTTCTCTGGAGAATGCTGACTGACAGAATTATAGATAGATATTTCTAATAGTTCAAATATATTTTGGGATCCCTATGGATCTTGGACATCTGAGTCCACTCTTGAGCAGAAACTTACTCGACCTCAGACCACAACTGCTCCAGTGGGGTGTGTGTGACTTAAGACAGATCAGATAAGGTATCTCTCAGGACTTTTACTGGGATTATGGTGACATACTTTTCCTTTTGGATATGAAGTAGGAAGCATGTAATCTTAGGAACTGTAGCATCTAGCATCAGTAAAAGGAGAAATAAATCAAATTGTAAATGGCTAAGGTAAAATTCTAGAAGATCCAAAACCCATATATTTATGTGCTAAGTTGAGATTGTCTTAAAAGTTTATGACTTAAATGTTTATAATTATCTCTGCATCTTAGAATGAAACAAATTCTGCATTTTTTTCATCTTAACTGGATTAAATAAACTCCTTTAAAATAAATAAGAATTTTTACATTTCTTCTTAAATATGTCTTTTTGTCACTTGTTGATCTGATAAATAAACGTATTAAATAATTTAAACTCTTAATATAATGCAAACAGTGATGGTTGTTATTAATGCCTAGGGTAAAAAAGTAGGAATTATCCATGTTTAATACAAAAATATAGTGTTCCTGGAGAAATATAGACCATTATTTAAGATACTGCCAATTTAGCATTATCCAATTTTTAAACAAATCATAAAAATAAAGTTAGCTAAGCAGTATTTAGCTCATACATTATATTATTATAATACCCCTCATTTTCATTTAGGTAAAACATATGTATTTTAAAATCTGTATGGTCTTTTATATGAGTTAACTTGGAAATAAACCTTTTTCCTTTGATAGAGTACATTTATGCCAATGCTTTGGGCATCTTTAAATAAAGCAAGTGTTTTGAGTATTTGTTTAGGATAAATCTAGATGGCTTATACTTGTTGCTTCAATTTTTGAAGATCTTTTAAAGATCCAGTGAACACTGGACCACTTTGAGATTTTCTGGTCTATCACTTTTTTAGAATGAAATTAGTGGAAGATTTAGCATTGTATTTTACTCACTGCAGTGAAATTTTGGAAATGTTTATAAACTCAAAAAGTAACAGAATTAACATTTTAGAGTAAAGAAAAAGACTGTGACAAACACTGCAAGAATGATGTCAGGAGAAGTTGTAACATATATCATTTGATAAATGAGAAAAGTAGAAAACATGGGTCTGACCTGTAACTTTGCGCTATAATGTGTCCCTCAAATTCTCATGTCATGCAGTCTCAGTTCTTGAGAAATCCCATTCTCACTTACTCCTTTGGTTAGAAAAAGCAACCTTCAGCTATATCTTAGGGTAATATAGAGTGTGTATGTGAGAAAAACCATGAAAGTTTAATTTAATCCTTGACCCAGTAGAAATAGGAAAGGATACCATGACTTCAGAATCTTCAAGACATTAATATAGCAACATCATTCATTAAGTTTCTTATTCTTTTTCAATGATGAAGAAATGCTTAGAGGAACAAATTTCCCCTATATCATAAAACGTAAGTGTTATAGTTGACTTTCATCTCAGGTTTGCATGATCCCAAAGCTGCTGCTTTCTCCCAGTAAATCAGAGAATCTAATTATTTCACAACAATACACCTTTTCATACCATCTATAGTGTCAAATAAAACTTTCTGTAGCATTAATCATTTTTTAAGTGATTATATGAATGCTAGTACACCCATCCTGCAACAAGGTAAAGTTCTCAATGTTTGCCATTCAGTAAAAAGTTACCAGTTATGTAAAGAGGCTGGAAAATATGGTCCATAATGGAGAGAGAAATCAGTCAATGAAAAAAGACTCATTGAATTAGCACTGAGGAACATTAAAATTATGATTTTGCCTCTATTTAATGTGTTCACGATGATAGACAAATGACTTATTGGTAGAAACAGGTAAGGTAGAGGAAGAGATATAAAATATAGAGAAAAGGGCATTGAATGTGTGATGTGGAATTGTGACCCATAACCAATCTCCACTAATGCTCACTTACTATGTGAAGTAGCCAGTCAGGTTAAAATTAGTCAAAGAAGAAACTGGAGAAATCCTATGCTTTTATTGGAAATCATATGCTGACATGTGCATTTCATGTTAGGTTATACTTTTCAGCCTTTTTATTTTTTAAATTTCAGAAAGTATGTGAGCTGTGCCAATTTTTAAGCTAAAAATGTTAATGATTGGGTACATGAGTTAGTACATTGGATATTTCCTACATAGAAAATACATTTCTGGGAAGCTGACTTGGCCCAGTGGATAGGGTATCCATCTACCACATGGGAGGTCTGTGGTTCAAACCCCAGGCCTCCTTAACCCATGTGGAGCTGGCCTATGTGCAGTGCTGATGCGTGCAAGGAGTGCCGTGCCACACAGGGGTGTCCACCATGTAGGGGAGCCCCACACACAAGGAGTGCACCCCATAAGGAGAGCTGCCCAGAACGAAAGAAAGTGCAGCCTGCCCAGGAATAGTGCCACACACATGGAGAGCTGACGCAGCAAGATGATGCAACAAAAAGAAACACAGATTCCCGTGCCGCTGACAACAACAGAAGTGGACAAAAAGAAGAACACACAACAAATTGACACAGAGAACAGACAACTGGGGTGGGGGGAGGGGGAAGGGGAGAGAAATAAATAAAATAAATCTTTAAAAAAAAAAAAAAGAAAATACATTTCTGAGGATGATCCTGTCTACTCTAAATGCCCTGAGGGAATTTGCCTGCTTAATCAAAGTTATAGTATTAGTTTATTATTTATTGAACAGAAACTTGAACTGAATAGTCAATGCCTGAAGCAGAGATTTACTTGAAAAGAAGAAAATTATACTTTCTTTGATTGATCCATCCCCTAAGTTTGAATTATAAAATACAATTAAGATATAAGGGATATATATTTGCAGTAATAATGTTTTAGTAGAATAAACTATTCATGTTTTATTTCTAGCAGGTGCACAAATATAATTATATAAAAACAAAATATTTCATAATAGCACATATTCTTCTTGACCAAGTTAAGACCTATTTTCATGATTTTTGAATTTATAGCCATGGTCTCTTTCATTGTGGTTTAACATTTCTACAGAAGTCTCCTTTTAGTTACCGGAGAGAGTCAAATGGAAGACCAGTGCCGTAAGAATCAGAGCACCCAATCTCTGGACTTCCATGTGTTTCCTCAGGAAGGGTTCAGTTAGGGCAATAAACATGCACTTTTCTTTACCCCTGTTTTATTTTCCTGGGTTTCTCAAGCAAATACCATGAAATGGGTTAAGATAAACAATGAGAATTTATTTGCTTATGGTTTTGAGACTGAAAGGAAGTCCAAATCAAGGTGTCATCAAGGTGATGCTTTCTTCCCAAAGACTGGCATTCTGGGGCTGGTTGCCAGTGATTCTTGGTCCTTAGCTTGTCACATAGCAAGACCCATGATGGTGCCATGTGTTCTCGCCCTTCACTTCCAGGTTCTGTTGATGTTCAGCCTCTTACTTCCATGATCTCCTCTATCTGAATTTTATTCCTCTTATAAAGGACTTCAGTCCTGATTGAAGTGGGTCAATCTTTAACTGAAGTATTGTCACCAAAAGGTGATACAATGGGTTCACATCCACGGGAATGGATTCGGTTTAAAACATGTCTTTCTGGGGGTACATACAGCTTCAAACTCCCCCAGCTTGCTCTTATTATTACTGATATCCCTGTTGATGTCAGCAAACACCCTGATTCCATGTCCCATTTATAGCCTACAGTTTAAATGCCTTATGACTTCAAATTTCTCTATTCTGTTATTATTTCTCACACATTTTCAACTTCTGAATTCCTTTCACAGTAGTCTCTAGAATATATTGTCTTGTATTTATTATTACTGATATCCCTATTGATGCCAGCAAACTCCTAGATTCCATGTCCCATTTATAGCCTATAGCTTAAATGCATTATGACTTCAAATTTCCCTATTCTGTCACTATTTCTTACTCATTTTCAGTTTCTAAATTTCTTTCACAATAGTCTCTAGAATATATTTGCACAGTATCAATAATATTATCTCTATAATCAACTACTTTTCTGAAAGATCACTCTACTTTCTAGCTGTAATCAAAATCTGGATCTCTCCTGAGGCCATTAAAATGGGCCTTGATTGTTTTCAGTCCGATACCTCTTATATCATAGAACCTGGAGGTGGTATAGGCATCCTTGCTATTCACTGGTACTTTTAAAGCTATTCCAATCCATGTCTATGAATCTCATGTCTTCATATCAGCTAGCACTCATTTTAACAATCATCCATCAATATCCCTCCTTTCTTGAAAATTCTAGTAACCCCTCACTGTCATTCTCACCTATACTACCCTATCTCTAACCTGAGTGATTTTGGTATGCATATAAGTAAAGAAATCTTCTAGTAGACTTTCAATTTCTTGAATTATTTTCCTTCAGTGATCTTGCACGTGCTGTACCTAACCACAGTCTTCTAGTCATTATCATTAACTACTTCTTCAATAACCTCAATTTTAAGCATCCCTGTCTCTGCTCACTATGTCCATTTCACTTTCTCTGGCATACCAACTCCATAAATCCTTTGATCTCCCAGGAACACCACAATCTTTCTTTTTAAATCATTTACTTTCCTTATTCTCACATCATTCCTTTCCTCTGGTGTATCATTATAATGCATACACTCCCAACTCTTTTGCACCTTCTCTCTTAGACACACTTGAAAAAACTGCAGCCCTTATTGAATACAACTGCCCACCTACTTAAAGCCTTTATCTATATAGTTGAATGTGACTGGTCAGTACACACAAGTGAGCTCATTAGCCCAATTTAATTCTTGACCGATAATATCCAGTGGATATTTTATGCTGACCAGAAATTATAATTATTTCTCTACTCCATTTGCTTTCCCATATTTCTATTCTATTTCAAATATTTTCTTCTCAAATCCAAATCCAATGCTGCATCTTCTCTCTCAGATGGTGCTCTTGTTCCTTATGGAGAAGTCAGGAAAAAATTTCCGTTAACATCCATCAACACATCTACACATGTACCATAACCTTCTATTTCTTTCTTCTCTGACATTTTTCCATTTAAACAGATGACCTTCCCATCTGTGGTAGTCATTAGTACTGTTTTCCAAAGTTTTCAAATTATTTCTTCATCTGAGCACATGGAAATATTCCTTATGGGTGGGTAAGTACATGAGGTTACTTCAGGGTAATGGGCTAAGAATGAAAATGTGTCACCTCCAGACAAGACTATTTAATGGCAATGGAAACACTGGAAACTCAGAGATCTCTTTGCTTGTGAGTTGGAGAGAGGAAATGTTCCAGATAAGGCTGTTCTGTGAGTCCATGTCCCAGAGTGAGGACCACAATGAAGAAGAGCAGTACCTTTAGTGAATTAGTGATGAATATGTACCATAGGCATGAAATAACCTTTGTTATTTTAATCCCCTGGCATTTGGAGGCTATTTGAAATATAACTTATTCTGAACTGATGCACCACAATTTGTTTCTAATGTGAACCATCTACTGGTTTATAGCTCTCATTCCCTTATGCAGAGAGCACTGACTATAGTAATGGTCCGTACGGTGTCCTAAATTATCTTTTTACCTTTTCTTTCTAATGGATTCTTTTGATAAAACATGCAGCTGATGTTAGAAAAATGTCTTATTTTTGTACTCATTCTTGAGCGATTGCTTCAGTGGTATATTAGTCTGCAAAAGGGGTGGTGATGCAAAGAACCAGAAATCTCCTGGCTTTATAAAGGATACTTATGAGGGGTAAAATCTTACAGTTACAAGGACCTAAAAAATCCAACTCAAGGTTGCTTTCTTACCAAAGTCAGTTGCCCTGTGTTGAAGCAGGATTGGTCACCAATCTCTGGCTTGTCTCTGCCTTACCCTCTAGGCTTCCTCTTCCTCTTGAGACTCTCTGAGCTCAGTTTCTTCTAGATTTCAGTGGCAGGCTGGCATAGGCCTTTTCTCTATCCGTCTCAGCTGTTCTTCCCAATCTCAGCAGTAAGCTATCAGGCAAAATGCATCATCTCTCCCCAGGGCTTCAGCTGTTTGAGCCACTTTCTGTCACATGATTAGATAAAAAATGACAGTGCTCTCTTTTCCCAGGTATCTGTGTGAGTGTCCATTTGTATCAGACCAAGCAAGGTGGCAGAGACTTAACTGAGTCATGTCCACCAATGTAATTAAATCAAAAGCCCTAATCTTAAAAAAAAAAAGTCCCAATCTTAACAGGTAATCTAATCAAAGACACCACAGGTGAATTTAATGCAATCAAAGGGTATCACACCCAGAGGAATAGATTCATTTACAAACATAATCTTTCTCTTTTTGGGATTCATAAATAATCTCAAACTGCCACAATGGGTATTAGAATTCTAAGTTGATAGCAGTGTTCTGTAAACACAAAGGAAATGTGATTCCACTTTCATTTTGCTTCCTTTGTTGCTCTCAAAATATCAACAGTCAGATTATCATTTCTTGGAAAGAAATCTGTCTTTTTTCTATGGAACCTGTTAAGAACTCTTTGACTTTGGTGGGCTGAGGTATCTCTATGATATGACTACAATTGGATTAAATTTTATTAGCTGGATGTGTTTTGTTTTTGGTATTGTCATCATTTTTAGAAAATTTTCAGCCATTCCCTTTCTAAACTATGCCTCAAGCCAATTTTCTACTCCTTCGTTTGTAAAAATAGATTTAATCTAGTATTCCTTACCCTGATTTCCTTGACTATAGCCTTATCTTTAGGTTTTCAAAATTTTGCCTTCTGATTTGCACTCTGGATAAGGTATAATGGTTATTATTTCTTCTGATATACCTTTTCTGTTTTCAAATGTTTCTAATTTCAATGACTATAGTTCTTAATTTCTAGAAGTACTAACAGTTTTTCAATATAACATTTGGTAATTCTGTATTTTTTATTGTGCCTTACTCATATTTTTAATAGTTTTATATTTCTTAAATAAACATACTAAACATATTAAAGTCTTATTTGATAATTCTAATATCTGGTGTTTCTTTTGATTCACCCCCTCACCTCCCACACACATCTTCTAACATTACTGTTCTATGTTTGTGTTGGAAACAAGAAAAAATATTTGTGAATAGTTTTATCAACATGCTGTCATTGACTGTGAAAACTTTTTGGAATTACAAGTGGATGAAAGGTGGGAGAACATGGATAAATGCCAATATGTCATACAGTAAATTATTAACCAAAATAACAACATTTACATTCTATTAGAATGCCTCCTTCCTGAAACTATAATTAGTGAAATCTGTGCTATATTATGGTATCATTCCTACTAAAATTGTCCTATGTACTAGAATGCAGCTGCTTTTTGTATCATTACCTAGGACTTCAGAGAAATCAAATAAACTTCTACTGAGATACTTGGAATGTAAGATTTTCTAAGGAATTTCTAAGGAAAATAGTACATATAATAACTATCAATATTTGATTTAAAACAGGAAGGGAAGATTTTAAGATTTTAAGCAAATGTTACCAGTATTTCTTAAGGTATCTTCAAATTCACACAACAGTGTTATCAAAATTTTTAATCTATTAAAATATAGTTTAGAAAGTACAGATTAAAGGAAGACCAATTTTAGTGGCTATAATACACCTTTATCCACATAAAAGTAATCCTACTAATATTTATTGCAGATGTTGTATGAGCCAGTTGTTGTGGTGATTTACAGTATTAACTAAACAGGTTCTCATATTCAGCCCCTTGAGGTATATAGTGCTTTTATTGTGATTTTTAAAATGGGAAACCAACACAGATTTAAACAACTTATCTACTGTTAAATAATCAGGTGCAGTTTTTTAACCCAGGGTCCTACTCTAGAATCTGTTCTCTGAACCCTGACATTATATTGCCTCTGTGGCAAAAATATTAATACCTATTACTTATTGAATTATTAATATTTGAAAGTCACTTTTTAAAGTAATTTTATGTATAATAATATCTATTGACATGCAAGAAATTACTACAAACTTACCAGTTTAAAAACATATTTATTATTTCAGTGTTTTCTAAGGAGTCCTGGCATGGCTTTGTTTGGTTTTCTTCTTAGGGTCTCACAAGACAGCAATCAAGATGTCTACAAGGCTGTTTTCTCATGGAAAGGCGTGACTGGGGATGAATCCACTTCCAAGGTCATATAGTTTGTTGCCAGAACTGATTGTACTGCAGATTGATTTCATTGACTGAGGATCTTGGCTTCTTGCTGCCTGTTGGCTAGAGGATGTTCTCAGCTTCAGCAGGCCAGGCATAGTTACTAGAGGCCACCTATACCTCCTTGCTATGTGGGCTTCCTCAACATGGCTGCTTATTTCATCAGGTTAGCAAGGAGAATCTCTAAAGCAAGTCTCCAAACAAGACAGAGCCTTACATAATGTAATATAATCATGGGTGACATCACTTCACCTCTGACATATTCTATTTATTAGAAGGAAGTCTCAGATTCTGCTGACACTCAAGGAGAGGGGTATTGCACAAAGGTATGAATCACAGGAGTTTGACATTATGGGAGGGCTACCTTGGAGACTTTCCTCCATAGCCTGCCATCTGAACTCAGTTGATTCCTATGTCTCTCCCACATTCCAAATGCATTCATCCCTTGCTAAGGTCCCCAAAAGTCTCACCTCAATACAGCATCTACTGGAAGTTCATATTCCCAACATTTAAACTGGGTCCTCAAATGAATGAGATCCAGTAGGTGGAGTTCCTCCCAGTCCTCTCTGTTGTAGGACAAACACTAAAGTGCCCCCCTCCCATATGACCCTAGTGTTCATGCCTTGCATAGTCCCTGTGTCTTGAGTGTACAGGACCTATGCGTTGTTTCTAACCAGTGGAATGTGGAAAAGTCAATGAGATGTTATTCCCATGATTATGATTCATAATAAGACTTTGTCTTAGATTTGCTCTAGACGTTTTCTCCCTTGCTGCATTTGAGGAAGCAAAAAAGAGGCTATGTTGAGAGAGTCCTGTGGCAAGGAGCTGAGGAAAGCCCCCAGCCAACAGCCAGAAGAAGCCAGAACCATTTGCCCAACCCAAAAGGAAATTAATTCTGCCAACAAATTGCTTGAAATTGGAATCAGGCTCTTCCCCAGTCGAGCCTCCAGAGGGAATGCAGCCTGAAAGACATCTTGATTACAGGTTTATGAAACCCTCAGCAGAGGGCCCAGCTAAGCCATGCCTGGATTCCTGAGCCACAGACTCCTTGACAAAAAAAAATATATGTGCTTTTTTCTAGGCTGATATTTTGTAGTAATTTGTCGGACAGCAATAGGTAATGAATATAACATGTATTCATTAATTCATTAATTCTTACAAAAACCATGTATGTAAGAACTATTGTTATTCCTGTTTTATAGATAAGCTAACAGAGGTACAGAGAAAATTATGCTAATTGCCCTGAGTCACCTACGGAGTTATTATAACAAAACCAAAACAGGGATTTAAACACACCTAGTCTATTCCCATGGTTTGTTTTCTTCCCAAAGATACTACATAGCCTTTTTTTTTTTTTAACTTTCTTCAGTATCAAAGAGACTATGCAAACATTTTCTGCTATTTGATACCAGTCCTTGTGGTTGCAGTTCAGTAAATATTAAACATTTTCCCCCATTTTCTCAATATTCAAGAGACTAATTTAAAAATGTAAATTGTAAGTTATCTCTGTACTTTTTCCATCAGATCCTCTATATTAGGCCATGATGATTATTCATATGCATATTATGCTGATCACTTTGGTGTGTTTCTTTACTCATCAGCTACCTACCGTTTTGTCATTTTTCTTCTCCTTTGGAAGTTGTCCAAGTTCATGGAGAGCAGGGTAAGTTCAAACAGACCTTAACAGCAACTCTTGTAAATGTAGCTGAGATGGAAGAGACTAAACAACCATTGCATGAAATCTTATCGTCTGTGAATTTCAGTCATCTATATGGTCACCATCCTTCATTAAACTGAAAGACTGCGCATAGGATACAAAGTTTTTTAGAGATTATTTTGTGTTTTTTTTTTTATGTTTAACACCAAGATAATATAGTTATAAGTATGTGAATTTTCAAAGCAAAAACAAATATGTAAAAGCAAATACTCATTTTCTCTGGGTGCATCCTAATTCCTATGGGACACACACTGTGGTATTATTGACAAAATGCACTTTTAATGATTTTTCTCCACAGCCAATTTGAATTTTGGCTCAAGTCTGAGATCATTAAAAAGTTGTGTGATACCAACAGAAGCACCATGCTAAAGAAAATTCGATTAGAATTAGAATTACAGTGATTTCTCATTTTTTGTTATTTAGTTTTGTTCAGGAAGCATTTTAAGAATATTATCATATCAAAATTTATAAACAGTGAATCTTTATGGAAAGGTCACCAGTTTTAACAAGTAAAAACTTTGTATTGATTGTTTCTTTTTTTTCTGTAAATATATATATACACTCACAGAGATTAGAAAGATAGACAAATAGATAAATAAACAGACATGTAGATAGGTAAATAGATGTAAAATAGACAGATAGATAAATGTGTATTTTTATATAATTCTAGAAAGCAATGCAAAAATGTTCCCATATACAAAGAACATTGCATATTTTTAGGTCTAGGGGATAAAAGAAACATCAGTCACATATTTCCAAAATATTTAAGATACTTAAAATCAGAGTTATATACAAGTAAAGTAAATCCAAAATTCATTTTGCTCTGTGCAAAAAGTATAGTTTTCACAATTATATAAGCATATATTCAGCTTGATCCTTGTTGAGGTGGATCAGGGAAGGGGAGGGAAAAAGCATGCAACACAGGGAAAATACTTTTTTAATCACAGTTGATAGGTTATTTTACTATACACTTTCTTGTAATTTTCAGTTTTCTGGAATTGTTACAACAAACATCAATTTCTAAACTGCAAACAATGGCATTTACAAAGACAGTATGAAGTTTTAAATGGATTATAACTATGGTAGATTGAATTATCTGCCCCAATTTAGACATGTTCTTAATCTTAATTCACATTTCTACAGGTATGAAAACATTGTAAATAGGACCTCTTGAAGATTTTATTTTTAGTTAAGATTTGGTTGGACCGAATGAGGGAGGGTCTTAGTCCAGATTATAAGAGTCCTTGGTTAGCAGAAAAAAATTCAAGTAACTTCAGAGGAAGAGCCAGAAGCTGGAATGCAATGGAACCCAGAAGAGAAAGAAGAGGATATCTGCATGTGATGGGAAAGCCGAGGAACCCAAGGATTGCCTACTGGCTAGAACAACCCTGATGGAAGCAAGTTCTCTAGTCTCTGAAACCATAAGTCAATCAATTCGTGTTGTAAAGCCAACCCATTGTGTGATATTTGTTGTAGCAACTCAGGAAAAACAGAATAAGGACTTTAATAATATTCATTGCTTACATTTACTGAGAACAGCCAATTGTTGGACTCAGTGTTAAGTACTTAAAAGCATTACCTCATTTCATCTTTCAAGCAAATCCATTTACATTTTGAGGTGAGAAAAGTGAGGTTTACATAGCTTAAATAATTTTTCCCAAGTTCTCAGAGCATGCTCTTAATACTCTCAGTACTTAGGAAAAACTTTAGTCACTCACCCATGTTTCATAAAATACATACTACTGTATTTTCATGAATTAAGTGACTCATTTTCATGTGATTTTTGTTGTTGTTGTTTACTGACTGAAAAGAATTTCAGGCCTCACTGATTTTGAAACAGTATTTTTGGTGAGGAAAATTTTAATTTGGCTACTAATAAAGCCTTCTCCCACAGGAGAATTTTGTTGCTGTCTTTTTTTTTTTTTTTTAATGTCTCAGTTTATGGCAATCAAGTAACTGGTGTGTAGCCTATAGAATGCAGGGGAACAAGTATCAGCATGTCCCAAAGGGGACTTCCCTTCAACTATAAGAAATGAAACTACCGTTAGCATGTGCCTTTAGCTCAAAAATTGTTGGAATAAAAAGCCCAAAGTGCCTCAGATCATGGAAATATTAAATTGATTCTTGTTCTACACAAATAAAGAGCCAAAATTTCCAACCCAACGAAATTACCAGAAACACAGCTCATCCATCCATTTCAATGCTCAGTCATGCAGGAGCTCAAAAGGTTTCTCAATTGATAGTGTCTTTGGCTAGTTATTTTGCCCATACCAGTTGCCACTTTAGCCTACACCAATAGCCTAAGCACTGGCCACATTCATGTTACTGAATTTAGTCTCTATCTGTTATTTACCCATGATGCCTGACTTATTCCAGAACATCGAATGCCTCATATTTTCTTTGTGTGTACTTACAATTTAAAATTTTTGCACACACATACACAAAACCACACAACATACATGCACACATATACACATAAAATATAAGTACTTTATCCTCAAAGGAAGACTTGATGAACTTAAATAATTTATTACTGTATGGTTAAAACATCATCACAGCTTGTTAAATCTGTCAGCAAAAATATTAAATAGTAAATTTAATGAATGTTGTTACATGGCACAACAAATAAAAATGTCTTTGTTTTCGAAAATATGCCCATCATTTTTTTTTTCTTTATGTAAAGTGACTAGCTTTCAGGCAGATTGGAAACAGGAATAGAGGAAGAAATGTTCTTTGATGTTTTGAATGCCCACGAGCATCAGCAGCTGTGAAGCCTGATAATGAAGCACTTGGCCCTCATTTGGCATTGCTCGCTCTAGAGAGGATTTTCTTACAAAAGATCAGCTATTTGATGAGTTCCACAGGCTATCACTTGTGACTTCCACATATTGTCATCTACGTGCTGTTGAAATGGATGCTCTACTTTCTTCATGGCACAGTGCCATACTCACAGATGGGCTCAGGTATTGGCATGGCATGGAGAAAATGTTGTCATTACATTCAAGGGTTAAGTACATTTCTCTCCTTGAGTGTCAAACCAGTTTTTGAAGCTTCATTCTTGTGAGGTATAATAGTAGGCATTTTTCTGAAATTCATACTGGTTGAAAGTATAGAATGCAACTACAGATATCATTAGTAAGATGTATTCTTCTAGACCTAAAATTTAGAGTATGATACCAGAATATAATCATCCCAAGGTAAGTCTCCTAGAAAAAAACAAACAATAAAACAAAAAGTTTAAATTTCATTTGAAATTTAGCCTATGTGCTATAGTTTCTAGACATTAGAATATACATCTTATTTAAGTAAAATATAAGAAATGAATTAATTAGATAAATGATAGAGCATTGGGTAAATCAGGGTTGAAATTCCATCTAAAAGCAGAGGGAGATACTTCAACTAACTTCCCCAGTGAAGACTGGGCATTTAACTGGATTAGACTTCAAACACTGACATTATCCTAAGTCATTTTTCATTCTGAGTGAAGAGTGCCCCAGCTGTGTCACTGGTAAGGTTAAAACGTGTTAGTGTGTGCGCCTTTTCAATGAGCATAGTAAATGAAAGTGAACAATTCAGCCAGAAATTTGGCTTACGTCTGTGCCCGCTGTGCTTTATTGTGGTGTTGCCAGCTTCTCTGAATGAAAATACAAGAGCAAATTAAACAGCTTTATGAACTTGCAGGGTGAACAGTTGTTGGAGTGGCTTTCATACAAATGTCTAATTAATTCTTGAAGTAACCCAAATTGTTCTTTTGTGATCTGTGAATAAGAATCTAAGAGAAAACCTGTGCAGAAGAAACGGAGTGAAAGGGGAATAGAGATTTCATGATTAGCTAGCAGTTCGCAGTTGCTGAGACCAGCGCAATTTAGTTATTTTTTCTCATTAATATTACATTTGTAAGCTAATGAAACATTTGGGTGAATACATTATGAGTAATAAAGGCATTAATTTTATTTTTCTGAACTCAATTATGCTAATTGGCATCTGTTATTGTTTCTGTGTATATTTATCTATGAAAATTAAGAACAAATATGGCATATCCGGATGGTTTTAAATATTGCCAATACAATAAATTTCAGTATTTTGTGCCCTTTTTTGTATTTTCGACACTATGGCTGATTTAAGAAACAGAACCAAAGTTGTTGATTTTTGTTCAAATTATATTTTAAATAAGTTCTAAACATACTTTTGGTTATTTTAATATTGACAGTATGTTCCTGTTTGAAATATAACCAAGGTTTTATGGACTAACTCAATAAAACGTGTTTCATGCACATGGAGATAATTTCTAATTAAGAACCTTGTAAATTTTCAGACTGAGTTTTTTGAGAGTTTTTGAGCTTTTATAAATTATACTAATTCTGGATGCTCAGTGAGAGAATTTAGAAAAAGAAACTCCTTTGTGAATTTTATCACATTCTTCTAGAGAAGGTATTAATTTTGAGGAAGTCTCTCTGTTTTTCTCTCATAGCTAGAGTACCTATCTTCAATGCAAAAGATTTGTATTTAAAGAAGAATTGATTTTTACATCATTTTGTTTGGTTCTGTTGTCATATTCCACTCACAGGCATTACAGATTCAGATATTATATCTAGGCTTTTTTCTCTAAAATAACTTATATAACTAATTGCCTGTCATAGTCTTAAATACTGTATATCAGTATCTCACCTAACAATATGTTGAGTTTTAATTCCAAATACCTGCTTCATTGTTAATTAGGAGTCAGGTCTTTTTCCCTCTTCTTACAGCTTATATACACATGATATGAAATGAAGCCTACAAAGCTAATTAAGCAACCTGGGTTAGTGAATTGTCAAAACCCAATCAATCAAAGCATTATATTAGTTTTCTTCCTTGTGAATTATAGAATCAATAGTTGAAAATATTTCAATAAATTGCTGCACTAAATCACACCAGGGACTTGAGTCCTAAAAAATATGCAAACAAACTTTTTAGCTTGTTTATCCTTTTTATTTATCTGACTGGACAAAGTGGCTGTATGTGGATTTCTGTCCTGCTAATTCTACCCAAATCACTCCAGTTTTCATGGTGAGGCCTGTATATGCCCTATGTTTTCCATGTTTTAATAATGTCAGTGTTCACCTCAAAGGTTGGCTTCTTAAGTGAATGTCTCCTCTATATGCTTTTTGCATTTATCTGAAGATAGAGACTAGCAGATCACTTTGATTCCTTTGCTTGGACTGGTTCTACATCAGAATCAGTAAATAAAGTTGAACATGATCAGTGCACTGAAGCTTTAGGTTAGAGTCCAAATTGATAGACCACTTTGGATATTATCATCAACCACTCTCCTTTTATCTGAATTATAGTTTGAGACACCATTTTATTATATGAATAGAATTTTTTTCTTGAGATGCTGCTGTCCATTCTCATCTGAAGCACCATTAACCATAGTTCTCTTTAGTCTGGTGTATTTCTGGTAGTTTTAAACCTGTTTTATGAACTTATGGGATGTATAAAAGGTAGACATTTGTGAAAATGTATTAAATTAGCTGAGTGTGAACTACAACTTATTTTAAATTACTTGGCTATGAGGTAAGTCATACCTCATGAAAATGTCCTCTGTTTTATTTATAGCGTCTCCTTTGATTTAAAAAGTAGATTTTTATCTTTCCTGATGAAATAATATTTCTAAAACTTTTTCTTATAAAATCTACCCATAAGTTTGATTACCTTTTCCAGTTTATAATTGTTCAAAAACTGGCAAGTCCCTTGAATATCAGTGACATAGAAGAACAAAAACAAACATTTACTTTACTTAGTGAACACTTTTTATATCTGGAAAAATCTTCTATTGTAAATCTTTTCCAATTTAAGAGGGGTTGAAGAGTGTCTTTACATCCCTGGAGTGAATGAATGTGCACTGATGGAAGGATTGTCATGGACTCATTGAAAAAAAAATAAAGTTCTTACTGATTATTTTTTTAAAAATGTATTTCTGGGTTTGCCTGGAGTCTTTCTATTTTTTCTTTTTCTTTCATGGAATATTTTCTGACTTGCTTTATGAGATTTCACCCTAATTTAGTCAACAAACTTGATAATTACTGAATTAAACAAAATCTAATTTGTTTTAAAAGGATTTTTAGTTTGGGGCATTGGCCTTTTTAATTTAATGTGCAGTTGTATTACTTCTCAAATGGTGGAATCCAGTTTAATCTCAGCATTTAATTTCAAACAATATCCAACACTTTGAAAGTCAATTCAAAATGTCTTCATACTATCTACAGCAATGCAGAAAATAAAGGCATTCTGTGTTTAACATGCTGCCATAATTTATGCATTCTTTTTTTAAAAAAAGTTTATCAGTATCACTTCCTTGTTCATATTCTAGGGAAAATTTTTATTTCCACCCTGTCTACAATAAAGCAGATGGTAGAAAGAGGAGATTAGAGGTTCTATTCAGATATCCTAAATTTGCTATAAATTTACATAGTATATAATATGACTCAGAGTTTTATAAAATTAAGAAGTCATATAAGTATTGTCATCAGTGTATAGATTAATTTCTAGAATGCTTGGCTAAGTATATTCTGAAGTTGCTGCAGAAATAACTCCTGATCATGACAGAGTTTGACAATAGCTAAAAGGCAACATACCTTAATTCCTAAAACACAACATTTTTTCACATGTTATGAAGTGCACTTCCTTATTTACTTTTATTTACTCCTCCCTCCCCCCGCCCCCAGCCCATTCCCCCCTTGTCTGCTCTCTGTGTCCATTCGCTGTGTATTCTTCTGTGTCCATTCACTGTGTATTCTCATTAGGCGGCTCCAGAAACTGATCCTGAGACCTTCCAGAGTGGGAGAGAGGCGATTACTCTCTTGTACCACCTCAACTCCCTGTTCTGCTCTCTTCTTATTTTTCTCTGCTGTGTCTCTTGTTGCATCATCTTAACTGTGCCAGCTGTCAGTGTCGGCCGGCAGTTCTGTGTGGGGCAGCTTTCCCATGCTGGGTAAAGCCATGCCACATGGGCCAGCTTGCCCTCACCAGGAGGCCCTGAGCATAGAACCCTGGACCTCCTATATGGCAGACAGGAGCACAATTGGTTGAACCACATCTGTTTCCCTGAAGTGCACTTTCTATCCCACGTCCTAAAGAGAATTTTTTTATGAAATTTAATCATTAAACATAAAAGAAGTAATGTATTAATCAGCTGAAGGGGTATGGATGCAAAGTACCAGAAATCTGTTGGTTTTTATAAAGGGTACTTATTCAGGGTAGAAGCTTACAGTCACAAGGCTATAAAGTATAAGTTACTTCCCTCACCAAAGTCTGTTGCACATGTTGGAGCAAGATGGCTGCTGGTCTCTGCAAGGGTTCAGGCTTCCTCTTCCTCTTAAGGCTTCTTGGTACCAGCTTCTTCCTACCTCAGCTGTAGGCTGGGGTAAGTCTCATCTCTCTCTCAAGCTCATTTCTCTCTGGGCTCAACTGCTCTGCACTCTCCACAAAGTCAGCTGTAGTCTATCAGTCTCATCTCTCTTCCAGGGGCCTTGTCCATATCTATGGAGCTGGCTCTATTCTTCTGTGTTCTTCCATGTGTTTACTTCCTGGGGCTCCAGCATTAAAAGCTCCAAATTCCTCTCTCAAGAGGTTGCAGAAAGAAAGTCCTTGTGAGGCGGCCCAATCAAAACCCTAATCATAATTTAATCAAGTAAAAGTGAAACCTCTGAAGTTAATACAGTCTAATACACTCAGAGGAGTAGACCAGTTTACAAACATAATCTTTATTTTTTGAATTCATAAAGAATGCCAGACTGCTATAAGTAATATTAAGGAGATTAGAAAAAATTACTTGGAAATTCATTTTAATATAAGCAATGGAAATACAAGTCAAGCTAAGAAAATTCTAAGAAGTTTCAAAACATGACATAATAGCAGTTATAACTCCATTATGACACCATTGATAAAATATCTGATATCTTTTCTCAGGTGCCTTAATTCTATCAAATTTTTAAATTAAAATGGGGCCTATGTCAATGAAATATTTGTTTATATTAATATTAAGTTTAACTAAAAATACTCAAAAGTAAAGTTTGTTTACACTTGGCCTTTCACATGGTCTTAATATTCTTTAAAATAATGTTGCTAGAACCAGTGTTTCAGACTATGCATTTGTTCTTTAAGGTAACCTTCCCTATGTCTTCCTCTTATGCAAATATTAGAAAGTTTCCAAGAAAGTTGCTTAGTTCTTATATATAAATACATATGTACACTCCAGGGAGCAAATATTTCAGCAGTGGAGCAGATTAGAAAAGAATAGTAGTTTATTGGATTAGCAGGCTGTTGTTCTGAATTTGCTGGAGTTTGGGAGGAGAAATTAGTATAGTTTTTTTAAAAAATGTGCTATATTATACAAAATATATTTAAATTTTCTAAAATGTTTTTGTTTCTTTAAAAATAAAAGCAATTTCTTACTGTGGTATGTTGGTGTAAAGTAGAAAATCAAGGGAGCTGGGTCTCAGATGTTATTTACCAAACCAGCACATGTAATCTATTGACTGGCAGAAAGGATTTGTAAAAACTTTCATTACTTATATATTATTTGAGGTCAGGTTGAACATTTAGGAATATGATTATTAAAATAATCATAGTAGCTATCTGAATAGATCAAATCAATTAGAGTCTAGAACAGGGGTTCTTAACCCAGGGTCCATGGACCCCCCCAAAGGATCAGTGGAAAGATTTCAGGAGGTCTGTGAGCTTGAATTGAAAAAAAATCAAATTATTATCTTTATTTTCTCTGTCCTCTAACTGAAATCTAACATTTCCTTCACTTATGAATGTATGCAATAAACCAATTACAGTAGTATTCATTTCACCCGACTGGCAAAGAGAGCCTTGGAACAAAAAAGGTTAAGAACCCCTGGTATAGAAAAAAAATTTTAAGAGAACATATACAATTAGTTCACTAGCTTACTTAGTGGTACAATTGTGACCAAGCCATTTATCAGTAAATTGAAAATTCACACTGATTTTTAAAGTAAGTAATGAAATTAGAAGCATCTAAAGTAATAGCAGAATTTTTTTGAAAAATGAAGGTGAAATAAAAACCCAATCAGATAAAGGAAATGGACTGGGTAGTAAATCAGTAACAATGTAAAGAAATGAGGAAAATAATTCGAGTCATACCACAGGAAAACATTATAGAGTATCGGTTAGCAAAATGTTTAAGAGCTCTTGCTCTAAGTTCACTAGATTGACCACTGAAACCAATATGAGTTCATTATCTTGGCTTTCTATTTCTAGCCCAGATATTAAAAACTAACATTGAGCAAGCCATTCTCAGAGAGGATACCCAGTCAACATTCCACCAGTTGTTGTACATTAGATAGTTAGCAGTTTTTAAAGGATAGCTTTATAAAATTAGGTCATGGTATTAACAAACACACCACATATTCTTATACTGTAATTTAATATTTTTATTTTGGATACTTTCTATTATTTTTTCTCTATATACCTGCTCCAAATTAGGCATTTTGAAAAGACCTTCATGTCCTCCTTTTTGATGTTTATAAAACTTTCCATGTAGCTACTACTCAAAGAATCACCTCTCATTACACCCACAATGATGGTTCCTTCAGATTCCTTCTGAGTTACTAAATTACAAATTTCTTTTAAAACCTTGTGTTTAAAATCTATCTTCATTTGCCAGGGCTTCTATAGCACACTCTGGTTGTATAAGACAACAGGCATATTAGACAACGGATTAGGAGTCTAGAAGTTCAAATCAAGGCTTCTAGGAGGCCATGCCTTCTCCTGGTGTGGGTAACCTTCCTGTGCTGCTTGCCACAATCCATGGAGTTCCTTGTTTTACATTGCTGCCTCTGTCACATATCCTCCTGTGGCTATCTCTAACTTCTGTCTTCTTTGTCTTCTGGATTCTTATGGTTTCTCATATCTATTGACTGACCGTGTCTGAATTTCCTCTATTTTGAAAGCCTTCAGTAATAAGAGTTAAGAATCACCCTGATTCAATTTGACCACACCTTAAACTAGTAATAACATCTATCAAAGGTCCTGTTTAAAATTGGGTTCACTCCAACAGGATCACAGATTAAGAATGAGAAAATGTCTTTTTTTTTGAAGTATAGGATTCACAATCTACCACAAGATTCTTTCCTGCAATTCCAAGGCCCTTTACAATTTCCTCTATCCTTACCATGCCATTATTTTTCTACCTATCCTTTAATCGCTCTCTTCTTTTTTCCAGATTTTAGAAACATTTCTTTCATTTTGTAGGCATTTTCCATTATTTTTTCAAACTCTTTATTAGGCACCAAATTTTCTTGAAACTCTAAAGTTGTAATTTCCCTAAAGGTTGAGTAGAACCTTCCCATCATGTTTTAAAGGTTTCCTTAAAAGTGGTTCTAGACAATCTGATTTAATAACTTTAGGCTATTGTAAACACAATTTAGAATTGTTACCTTAAATTTTATTTTATTCAGAGACCCCTACCAAAGAATATTTAGCTTCCAACATATTTCAATAATTGTTGCTTATAGAAATATATGAGATAGTGATCTTTTTTTAGTTTTTAAAAAATTCATAGAAGTATATCACACATACATAAACATATATAAAAAATAAATATAGAGTAATAGTTGTGAACTCCAGGTCAGCTAACAGGGAGGTGAAGATGGTCAACTACCACACTAGGAAACCAAGAGTGACTGCAGCTGCAAGCAGGAAAATTGCATCCATAACCCTGTGGGATCTAAGGCTCCTCTCCATTTAGAGGTGGAGAGGACATCACCATCCCAGGGACCAAAGGATGGAGGAATAAAATAGGGATTAGAGTGGACTTACTGGTATTCTACTGTAGAACTATTGTATCTCTAGCAACTGAAGAAACTGTATCATTGATGTGGAGACCGTGGCTGTGGTAGTTGCTGTGGGCAAGGAGAGGGAAGAAGAGATGTGATGTGGGGGCATTTTTTGGAGTTGCTGAGGGCAAGGAGAGGGAAGAAGAGATGTGATGTGGGGGCAGTTTTGGGACTTGGAGTTGTCCTAAATAATATTACAGGGACAGATGCTGGACATTATATATCCTGCCATAACCCACTGAATGTACTGGGGTAGGGTATAAACTACAGTGTTAACTATAATCCATGCGGTACAGCAGTGTTCCAAAATGCATTCACCAAATGCAATGAATGTGCCACAATGATGAAAGAGGTTGTTGATATGGGAGGAGGGGGGTGAAGGGTGGGGTATATGGGAACCTGTTATATTTTTTAACATAATATTTTTTGTGATCTATGTATCTTTGAAGAAAAGGCAATTAAATAAAATAAATTAAAAGCAAAAAACAAAGCAAACAAACAAACATACAAAACATAATACAGGATTTTCATACCTCATCCTACCACTAATAACTTGGATGGTTGTGAAACATTTTTAACCAATGATGAAAGGGCATCTTCAAAATATCAATACTAACCGAAGTATCATACATTTGGTATATTTTCTCCCAACCCATATTGTTCTGATGATGATGACTTTTACATCATTTATCTATAAACATGAATAAACAGTAAGTGTATAGTAAAATTTATGAACTCACAAAGTAAACAAGTATAACATCATACAAGGGTCCCATGTATCAACCCACCACCAACACCTTACATTGTTGTGAGATATTTGTTATAAATTATGAAGGAATATCATCAAAATCTTATTACTAACTATAGTCCATATCTTACATTTGGTGTAGTTTTCCCCCAACCCACCCTATTATTATTTTTTAAATACATTTTTATTACAGAAGTTGTGAACTTACAAAACAATTATGTACATGTAGAGAATTCCCATACAACACCCCTCTATCAACACACCACACTGTGGTGAAATATTGGTTACAAATTATGAAATAATAGCATCACACTATTACCACTAACCATGGTCCATAGCATGCATTGGCACACTATTTACATAATCACCCTTTATCAACACAGTACATCTTTGGCACAGATGCATGAATATTACCATATTGCTGATAATCACAGTCCATAGGTCATGCCAGTTGTACTTTTGTCATGCTTCTCTACATTCCCACCAGCCTGCAGTAGTGATGTACATCTGCTATAGTTCATGACGGACACTCTCACATCTGTACCATCAGCCACAATTCTCATCCACCTCTGGGTTTACTGTGTTATTCAGTCCCCAGATTAGTCTCTAGCTTTCTTTCAGTTGACATTTACATCCGTAGAATACACTTTTCAGCCACGCCACATTCCCATTTATAAACCAGCTGTTATTCACTATATTGTGTTACCATCAACTCTACACAGTTTCACATTTTTACAATAAAGTTAATTAAAATTTCTACACACACAAAGCATCCTTTGTCCATCTCAGTCACTCTCCTGTCTCCTTTCGGAATCCACCACCTACCACCAGGTCTTGAAGATGTTTTCCTACACTTTCTTCTAGAAGCTTTTTTAGTTCTTGGTTTTATATTTGGGTCTTTGATGCATTTTGAGTTAATTTTTGTATAATATGTAAGATAGGGGTCCTCTTTTTTTCTTTCGGCTCTAGAAATCATTTGTTTGGTGGACTGTTATGCCACAGCTGGGTGTGTTTGGCAAGCTTGTCAAAAATCACTTGACCATAGATGTAAGGGTCTGTTTCTGGATCATCAGTTTGGTCCCATTGGTCTATGTGTCTATCTTTATGCCAGTACCATACTGTTTTTATCTCTGTAGCTAGGCAATCTGATTTAAAGTCCAGAAGTGAGAGTCCTCCAACATCATTTTTCCTTTTTAAGATATTTCTGGGCATTCCCCTTACCCTCCCAAATAAATCTGATTATTAGAAATTTTTAAATAAATTTTCCATTTATTTTAAAAAGCTGGCAGAATTTTTATTGGGATTGAATTGAATCTGTATATCAATTTGGGTAGAAGTGGCATCTTAATGACATGTAGTCTTCCAGTCTGTGAGCATGGAATGTTCTTCCAATTATTTAGGTCTTTTTAAAATTATTCTTAAAATTATTCCTAAATATTTGATTATTTTAGTTGCTATTGTAAGAGGAATATTTTTTCCCTGACTTTCTCCTCAGATTACTAGTGTCTTTTTAAAGTCAATTTCATCTGATATAAGTATAGCTACTGTTTTGTGTTTGTGTGTGTGTGTGTTTGGTTACTGCATGCATGGAATATCTCCAGCCTTTCACTTTCAGTCTATTGGTATCTTTGGGTGTAAGGAAAGCCTCATGAAGACAACATGTAGGTGGCTCATATTTTCTTAGCCATTCCACCAGTCTGTGTTTTTTGACTGGGGGATTTAATTTATTAACATCCAATGTTATTATTGTAAAGGCAGTTCTAATTTCACCCATTTTGACCTTTGGGTTTTATGTGTCATATTTTATTTTCACCACCTTTTGAGACTTTCAGTTACTTTTCCTGATATAATCCTCATTTCTAGACACTCTTCCAAGCCTCTCTCTCCTGTCTTTTCAGACTGTAGAATGCCTTTAGTATTTCCTGCAAAGCTGGTCTCTTGGTTACAAACAATCTCAATTTCTGTTTATATGTGAATATTCTAAACTTACCCTCATTTTTTTTAAAAGATTTATTTTATTTATTTCTCTCCCCTTCCCCCCACCCCAGTTGTCTGTTATCTGTGTCCATTTCCTGTGTGTTCTTTTTGTCCACTTTTGTTGTTGTCAGCGGCACGGGAATCTGTGTTCCTTTATGTTACATGATCTTGCTGCGTCAGCTCTCCGTGTGTGTGGTGCCATTCCTGGGAAGGCTGCACTTTCTTTCGCATTGGGCAGCTCTCCTTACGGGGCACACTCCTTTCGCATGGGGTCCCCTACATGGGGGGCACCCCTGAGTGGCAGGGTACTCCTTGCGCACATCAACACTGCACATGGGCCAGCTCCACAAGGGTCAAGGAGGCCCAGGGTTTGAACTGCGGACCTCCCATGTGGTAGACAGATGCCCTATCCACTGGGCCAAGTCTGCTTCCCTCGTTTTTAAAAGACCTTTTTGCCAGATATAAGATTCTTGGCTGGAAGTTTTTCTCTTGCAGTATCTTAAATATATC
This sequence comes from Dasypus novemcinctus, assembly GCF_030445035.2. Taxonomy (NCBI): domain Eukaryota; kingdom Metazoa; phylum Chordata; class Mammalia; order Cingulata; family Dasypodidae; genus Dasypus; species Dasypus novemcinctus. The sequence continues at coordinate 126,549,699 of NC_080676.1, forward strand.
AAACCACTGTCTTGTCTCCATGGTTTCTGATGAGAAATTGGAACTTAGTCTTATTGGGTATCCCATATATGTTATGCATTGCTTTTCTCTTGCTGCTCTCCGAATTCTCTCTCTTTGTCTTTGGCATTTGACATTCTGATTAGTACATGTCTTGGAATTGGTATATTCAGATTTATTCAGATGGGAGTACATTTTGCTTCTTGGACATGGATATCTATGTCCTTCAATAGGGTCCAGAAATTTCCTACCATTATCTTTTCAAATATCCATTCTGCCCCTTTTCCCTTCTCCTCTTCTTCTGGGACACCCTTGACACATATGTTTGCACATCTCTTACTGTCGTTTAGTTGCCTGAGACCTTGTTCAATTTTTCCATTCTTTACTCCATCTGTTCTTTTGTATGTTCACTTTCAGAAACCATTTCTTCAAGCTCACCAATCCTTTCTTCTGCCTCCTCAAATCTGCTGTTATATGATTACAGTGTATTTTTAATATCGATTATTGTGCCTTTCATTCTTATATGATCTGCTGGTTTTTTAATGTATGATTTCAAATTCTTTGTGCTCATCCAGTATCTTCTTAATATCCTTAATATTTTTAGTTATCTCATTGAATTTATTAAGGAGATTTGTTTGAACATCTATGATTAGTTTTCTCTACTCCTTAATGTCATCTGGAGGCTTACCTTGCTCCTTTAACTGGGCCATAGCTTCCTGTTTCTTGGTATGGATTGTAATGTTTTGTTGTTCTCTTGGCATCTGGCATACTAGATGTACTTATTCTAGGTGCAGTTTCTCTCTTTAGTTTAGGGCTTTCTTGCCCCTTTTCCCTTGCTGGTTGTGTAGTAGGAGCTGAGAATGTAGTTGGTGCTATAAGCTGTGGCAGCTCAAGCTACCCTCATTGCCCCAGGGACCAGTGAAACTTCTCCCACCTTTCTCCTTTGCCAGGGTTAGGGGCAGAGCTACAGACATGTATGATAATCCAAGTCGTCCAGGCCTACGCTGCAGCTTCCCAGAGAGACTGATGAAACTTCACTGCCTGAGGTGGGGATAGATCTGCAAGTGTGGGCAGCAATCTATGCCATGTGGGTCCAAGATGACTGTAGTTGTCCTGGTAGATTCTGACTATTCAGTTTGTGCTGGGTGAATTTACCTGGAGAGGCTGATGCAGGTCCTGCCAGCTTCATCCCTGCCAGAAGTGAGGCTGAAGGCCTAGGCTATGACTGCAGTCTGATCTGGATAGAAAGAAGCCAATCCCTACCATCACTGTGCTTTTCAATCACCCCAACTTCCCCTCATGCCAGATGTGGAATCAAAATGGCAGCTACCAGCCCCTTTCTGATTTGGACAGGGTCAAACTTTAGCTGTTCTTAGGTTTTACTTTAGCCAGCTGAATTTACTAATCAGTAGGTTTCTTCCTTGTTTCTGGGAAATGGAGCTTCCAACTCCAGCCACAGAATTGCTCCTGCCACAGAATTGCTCCTGAGGCAGAGTACAATGATCACCAACCTCTGCGGCATGGCCTGTATTTTCCCTGAGAGTCTGGCACAGGTCCCCCTAGCTTCCTCCCTGCTGATGGTGAGACTGGGGCTTAGGCTAGAGCTGCAATCCAGTCAGGATGGAAAGAAGCCAATCCCTATGAGCACTGTAATTTTCAGTCTGACCTGTTTCCCTGCATGCAGTGAGTGGACTTAATATAGCAGCTACTGACTTCTTTCTGACTTGGACAAATAGAAACTTTAGCTGTTCTTAGGATTATGCTTTAGTCCTCCAGATTTCCCAATCAGTAGCTAAGGTTGGTGCCCAACTGTCTCTTCTTTCCCAGTTTTTGGGGAATGGAGCTTCCAGTTCTAGCCATGGAATAGCTCCCTGAGGTAGCTTGTGCCACAGTGGAAGATGGACACTGGGCTCTGCTGTGCTCCGTGCTCTACTTTCAAATCTTCTCTGCAGACAGGCAGTCTCCACCTTCCATTCTTTCCGGGATGTTGCAGGATGCTCTTCTGGTCTCCTGGAGTCCCCAAACAGGTGCCCTAGATAGCTCTGGGTGTTTATCAACTGCCCTGTAGCATGAGCTGACTCTAGGAGCTTCTTACTCTGCCACCACCTTGCTTGTGATAGTCCCGAGATAGTGTGTTTTTATGAAACAGGCACAACTACCATCATGATAATAAAATGAAAGAACTAATACAAATGAAGGATGGCACCTGATGTTAAGGGGATTATTTTAAATAAAATATCACAGTTAACTCAAGTATTAAGTGGAATCTAATTTCATTATATAAATCTAATTCTTGTTTGTATAACACACACTGAGCTTTTTTAGACATATATTTTTAAATTCTACAAAATATCTGCTGCATAAATATTCCTTTGGGTTTTGCTGTAATTACATTTTAATCTATATACATAACATTTTCTATAAATATTTATAAACCATTTCTATCATTAATGGAAAAATAACTGAAGAGTGAAATATTGAAATTAGTTACTTCTTGTTATGTAGCACAATTTAATAGGATATTTTCATAAGAAAATCAAACTAAGTATATATGCAGAAAACTGGTGATATATTTATTCAATTTTTCATGCTTTCTTTATTTCTTGTATGTCATAACATAGAAACTCTAATTTTCTTCATCTAGGAATAGATATGCAATCTTTCATTATGGCACCCTGTCTGCAATATTGAAAGTCACTGAATGTTTATTGTTAGTTTTTATTCACATGGAAAAATTATAGTGGAGAGTTAAAAATATCAGGGGCATAGGGTGCATAAAGGGCCAGGATGGCACAGAGCAAGAGTGTAACTATTACAAACCAAGAACGAACAGGATCACATCATCTCTCCTGCAGTTGTGTTCAGGTGATATAATCAAAAGAGTATAGTCTGTGGTAGTTAGAGGAGGATAGCTTTAGATGGAGGAGCAGAAATAGTACTTTGTCAGGGAAAATAATTATTGGATCAATCTTAGAATATGAAGTTGACTGGAATGATGCGGTATATTAGTCAGCCAAAGGGGTGCTGATGCAAAATACCAGAAATCTGCTGGGCATTATAAAGGGTATTTATTTGGGGTAGGAGCTTACAGATACTGGGCCATAAAGCATAGTTACTTCCCTCACCAAAGTCTATTGGGAGCAAGATGGCTGCCAATGTCTGTGAGGGTTCAGGCTTCCTGGGTTCCTACATTCCCGAGACTTGCTTTTCTCTGGGTTCAAGTTTCCTTTTTTTCTGGGGCTGACTTCTCTTTCCTCTGTGAGCTTACTTCCCAGGGCTCCAGCTTAAGTCTTCAGTATCAAACTCCAGCATCAAAACTCCAACATCAGAAACCCTCAACTCTGTCCTTTGCTATGCCTTTTATCTGTGAGTCCCCTCCTACCAAGGGGTGGGGACTCAATGCCCTAATCACAATGCAATCATGCCCAGGTACAGATCAGATTATAGGCATAATCCAATATTTCTTTTTGGAATTCATCAATAATTTTGAACTGCTACATATGGTAAATGGTGCCTGTCGGTAAGTGAGGAGCTCAAGATGTGGAGCAAGGCAAGCTTTCCTATGGGAACCAAGAAAGGAGAAACTTGGTTCCTCAGAAGACACAGGCAGAACCACATAGCCAGACTGAACTTCTTCCAATGGGTGCACTCAGGAGGAGCCGTCATCCAAGACATATACAGATTAGCTCCTCTCAAAATCCTTCAGTTTCTTGAATACTTTCAGAAACACTGGCTAAATCTCATCTGCATGAGGGTAGAGCATATGTATACCTTTGTGCATTATTAATCTCATTTGGGAACGTGACTGGCATATATAATATAAAGTACTTAATTGTATATTGAATGTACAAATTAATGAAAATGATATGAATTCTTGCCAAAGGACCTCCCTTGATATATCTGGGGACCTGGGGTATCTTTAATGTGTGTATTATATGTATTATGGAGAGTAAAACATGGATTATAACAGGATAGGAGTTTGCATTTATATAGCTGACAATTCAGCAAATACTGATTGTCTACTAAGTGACAGTTATTATGTTTATTGATATAAATGTAAATGAAACAAAATTATTTCTGCCCTCTGCTGTTTTCAGTCTAATCCAGAAGATTCATATTCTTGGACTTAGGAAAAAAATGACTTGAATACTATCATTTCCTTCTAAGGAATTCCAGATTAATATAAGAAGGAACATAAAGATAAAATATTGCCTTGTATTATGTTACTAGAGGTACCTATAGAAAGCCTAGAACCAAATAACAGTTTCAAGATATTTTTGTTGAATGAATCATTAAGCATATCCAAATTGTTGTGGAAACACATAAAAGTAATTCAAAATTATATCTAAAGTTTTAGCTTGAGCTCTTCACAGATGGGAGGCCAGAGAGAAGGGGCAAGTTTGTAGGGAAGATTCTGATTTGAAGGTTATACTAGGGTATTTGAAACTATGAGTACATGATAACTTTGGCATAGCCAATCATAGTTAGGTGGGCAGGATTCAGGAGAACAACAATATTTAAAGATCCTACACAGGAGGAAATAGGAAGAAAATCAAGGATATAGATGATTTCTAGGTCTAAACAGTCAACAATAACATCGTGTGTAAAAATGACAATGGGGAGCAGATGTAGTTCAGTGGTTGAGTGCCTGTCTCCCATGTATGAGGTCCCAGGTTCAAACCTGATACTTCCTTTAAATAAGAAAAGATAATGACTAGATAGATTATGGCATGTACTATAGAAAGATTCAGGTTAAGTGCTATGGAGGCATAACAGAAGAATGATTGTGTATTAAGATTACTCAGTGAGGGAAGCTGCTGTGGCTCAGTCAGTTGGGCTCCCGTCTACCATATGGGAGGCGTTGGGTTTGCATCCTGGGGCCTCCTTGTGAAAGCAGGCTCACCCGCATGCTGCGGAGAGCCGCTGGCCCAGGCGCCATGGAGTGTTGCCAACCTGCAAGAATCCCGAAGAGCCAACAAAGTAAGATGACACAACAACCACAAAAAAGGGAGACAAGCAAAATCAGAAGAGCACGGAGTGGGTGGACACAGAGAACAGACAGCAAGCAAGCCACAAGGTGGGGGGAGGCAGAATAAATAAAAATAAATACAGACACAGAAGAACATATAGCAAATGGGCACAGGGAACAGACAGCTAGCAAAAAGCCACAAGTGGGGGGGAGAAAAAAAATTACTCAGTGAACATCTAGTAGAATTATTAATGAATTGGATAAATGATAAATGAATATAAAAGCAAGACTAACTAGGAGGTGAATGAGAGGAACCTCCTTAAGGAACTAGTTACTCATAGAGAGATTGTTGCTTATTTTCATCAGTTGGAAAATTGAAGCAACATGGTATATGTTGGCATCAATAAAGAATGTCAGCATTGCTTCTGACATGAATATGATCAATTAAATAACATTTTATCACTGTATCACTGTATCTTTTTTCATTGAATGTTTCTGTAATAATATCATTAAAGATATAAATGACATGGATTATTCAAATAAGTGATGTAACAATTGTCAGAACTATGTTGTGGGGTAAATAAAATTGTAGAAAACCTGGAATTGGGTAAATGATGACCAATAATATAAAACTGAATTATATCCACATAAGTAGAAATTATTCTTATAAATAAAATATCTGTATTTATTAGTCACCAGTTGTCAGAATTATAGCTTCTCAAGTCTATCATCTAATATACTTGGTGCTTGTTTGTTACTAGTAGTAATTGATAAGTGCCATCTTACATGCCACAATGTTTTTTTATAATTCATTTGGTTTATCTTATAGTGTCGCCAACATGCTGTGTTATTTTCTTGGGCCCAAGACTTTCTCTTGGATTCTTCCACAGGGCTCTCTGAGTAACAGTTTTATAAAGACACTTATTCCTTCCAGAGCTGCATGGCAGTGTAAGGCAAGCTTTTGCACCTTTATTCACATTCTCTGCTGTTTTTCCACAGGAACCTTACAAGTTCAGCAAATGATGGTAGTGGTGCGGCCCAGTGGGAATACAGTAGGCTGAGGGGAAATACTGGGCAAGAAGAAACATAAAATGATAATGTTTAGGAAGTCTCTTTCAAATGGCATGTTTTTTTTGATCCTGTAATTCTTATTATACCTAGATAAACCTCTTGAGCATTGGCAGAGGCTGGCTTCCTTTACAAGGTAGAAACTGTATTGAAAAGAAACTCTGGCAAGCACTAATTAAAATATGTCTGAAGCTCTCACTTCCCTCTCCTTTTGAGATTTGATATTTTTCAAATAAAAAGGATTTTGATAGTCAAAGAATGACAGCTTAATGATATAAAAGAAAAAATAACTTCATTAACAGGTATTTATAAAGACTGTCAAATTACTTATAATGTAGAAAATTTGCAAGAGACTGAAACATTTGAGAGGTTTCAGTTTGGCATGAAAAGCATTGGAGATCTCAGTCCTGAAGAATAAGCTCAAATCATTTTGCTGCTTTCTTTGATTGTTTTTCATTGTGAAGTTAAATCTTTTAAAGCTGCTAACTCTCATTCAAAGTGCAAAGGAGTTCCAGAGAATTTAAATCACATCTGTAGTGTTTGTAATAGCATCCATGGTTATTTCACAGTAATTTAGAAGGCCACTTTCAGGATGAGTGATTCATTCTAAGTATTACCATAGAAAACCTGTAAAAAAATATAGAACTGCTCTTTGCATTTCAAACTTTAGAGGCCCTGCTCAAATTTAACAGCTTTCAAAAGATAAGAATTATTCCAGTTAGGAACTGAAAGAGATAAAAGAGAAAATATAAGCAAAGTACAATGAAAATGTAGTAAAAATCATTCTACAATGCCACTTTCCTAGAGTATTTACTGAATCTCCTGTTGTTAACCCATTGATAGCATCTAAGTTATTTTCAAATATATAAAATTTCAATATGTAAAATATGATCTAGAAGACACAATACTTTGGAACAAGATATTTTCTTGCTGGCAAGGATGTCTAGGTAATTGTATAGTAGATTATTTTGCTGAATGGTAAAAACCCTAAATATAAGACTGTTTATCTAAAAAATGCAAACTATAGAAAGAAAAAGGAAAAGAGGATGGGGGAGAAAAAAATGAAGAAGGAAATGTGGGTGATAGAGGGAAAAAAGAAAATTTTAGTGGGCAGAAGAAAATGAAAGGAGAAAAGAGGAAGAGGAAGGAAAGGAAAAGGAAAGAGGGCAGGATAGTAAAGGATAACTTGAATGGTCAGAATTCTTGGGTTGCAATTATAAGATAACACTTTAGTAAAACTAAACTTAAAATAACCTGTGATACATTAGTTGTGCAGTGTTGCAAACTAATTTCCCTGGAAGCAAATGTTCAATGAGTTGGTGTACAGGATCCTTGAACATTTGTGGAAATGAGGGGAAGAGAGCAGGTTTGGATAAAAGAACTTGAGCTGCAAAACATGCCCATAGAGAACGTCAGCCATATTCAAAGGGAACTCTTGAGCTGCAAAGAACCTTCAGAGTTGTCTTAAATTTGGGTCAGATAAGCAGGCCTTTACTATCTTTGTATCAATCAGTCATTGGATTTGGACACTACCCTAGGAAAGTTTGTGACCTTGGGTAGAGTGGTCTGAGTCTAAGGTTATTTCAAAGGGGATAGACAGCTGAAAGCTTTCTGTTGGCAGCATTCCAGAAAGGGCAACCCTCATAGAAAGGGGATCTGGATACTAGTGCTTAATAATGTCCACCACATCCTTCCCTTGTGCCATTCAGATATACTCTTAGGTATACTTTCTTGGAGCAGCTTATTCAGAATTTTCAAGGGGCTGTATTCTTGGGGGAAACTTAGAAGAGGAAGGTAAGGGGATGTAAATATAGTCCCCTTTTCTGAAGCTTGTCTTGGGGCTACAACTAGCAATTATTGTCCCCCTACTCCACTATCCATTCTAGTTACCTTTCACCTTCAGCCAGATCCTGAGCTGGTTTTGGTGATTACCTGATAGCATGACACAGACCTTCATCTCTGAAGGGTCTGAGTCTCATGCCATTGTACTCTTCTCAGACTGATACTGCTGCTTTTGTCCACTTATCGAAATAGGGGCCTCGATTCTCAAGAGGCACTCAAGTAGATTACCTAGATACTAAACACATTTCTTTCTAACCCTATGTTCAATAGCAACCTTTTGATCTTCTGATGATTACAGTAAATTAACCTCAGAATGGTGGTTCTTGCCAGCTGTTCACTTAGCACATGAAGCCCAAAGTGTTCAAGTGACATCAAAGCTTATAACTGAAAGGAAACTTACTGTGACCCCTGGTGGAATTGTTCCTTCTTCACAGTACCTCTGTACCTGAAGAGCATAGATTTACAACAACTCACCAGACTGTTTAAATATTCAAATTTCAATTGGCTGTTTCAAACCACTCTCAGCCTGCAGCCAATGGATGGTATGGCATGTAATACCATGTCTATGGACCTACCCCTATACCTCCTTTCTGTAAAATAAGTACTATGGACTGAAGTGATACAATGGAATTCCGTGCTAGTGTATAAAACATTTGGCAATTTCTCTGACAGTGATGCTAGCTGAGAACCAATGGGTAGGAAGGGCAAACCCATATAAAAATAAGTGTCTCTTCTTACCAGTTTGCATTCTTCCTCCACATAATGAACTTTCCAGTAAGTGGCTATTGTATCTCCTCCTCAAGAGATGGACTATATTGGAAACTGTGCTTTATTCTCTTTTTCTAGTAGGTGGGGTTTCTGGCAGTGGCAGAAGGAGTTCCAAATTCATAAGTGTTGCTGGAGTTACATATAGCTCCCTTCCCAGCCACCATCATCATTTTGCTCATGTGCCTGTTTTTTTCCAGCATTGGGTCAGCCAATAACAGAGGTTAGACAATGTTAACTGGCCAAGTCGTCTGCCATCTTGGTTGTTTAGTGCTGCTTATCTGGTGAACATTAACATGAGGAACAAAGAACTTCACACTTAATGCTCACTCCTGTTTGTCCATCCACAGACAGGAAACTTAATTTTAATTTATGTACCATATGAAGAGCACTAAACCCAAGCTACAATTACTCTTCTTTAATCTGTTATACAATAATAGTATTAGATTGTTACCTGTGAGGTTCATGAAACCAAAAGGACTGCTCCTGTTTGAGCTCTTAAGTCCATTGTACGTTGAAGATGTTTGATGAATACTCGTTGAATGAATTCACATTAAATTTTATATAAAAATGGTCCTTAAAGAGCCTTATCTAATTTAAAGAAATGTGATTGGCTACTGGAAATCACCAGATCATTTTTTTCAGTATTTATTTTTATTTTTTTAACAAATCAATTTATTGATACATATTAATAAAGCATAAATTCATTCAAAGTGTACAAGCATTGGTATTAGTGTAATCATATATTCATGCATTTATCACCTTAATCATTCTTAGAGCACTTTTATTATTCCAATAATGGTAATAAACAAAAAACAAACAAAACTCATCACCCCTCAGTAAACTTTCTGTGCTTCCCATGCCTTACATAGCTGCTATTCCTTTTCCTTCCCTCTAGTATATTTGTGTTTATATTTTGTAAAAATAGTCTTATATAGCAATATCACCCATATTCATGTTTTATCTGAGGTCTTACTATTTTATACATTCCCATGTTACAATTAACAAACTTTTTACCAATTCTGCACAGATTAACCCTCAGCTTTCCATTCTCCATCCTCCTTCTATTTTCTGGGTGACCTATATTCTAATTATTAACTCCATGCATTTACACGATGTATTTAGTTCATTATAGCACAATCATATAGTATTTGTCCTGTTGTATCTGGCTTGTGTCACTCAACATAATGTCCTCCAGGTTCATCCATGTTGTCATATGCTTCACAATTTCATATCTTCTTATACTGTATAATATTCCATCATGTATATACACCACAATTTGTTTACCATTCACCAGTTAATGACACTTGAGACTATTACAGCTTTTGGCAATTGTGAATAATGCCACTATGAATATCAGTGTGCAGATGTCTATTTGTGATACTGCTCTCAGTTCTGTTGGGTATATGCCTAGTAATGGTATTGCCAGGTTACATGGCAAGTCGATAATCACTCTTCTTGGGAACTGCCAAACAGTGATCCATAGTGGTGTACCATTTTACATTCCTAACATTAGTGGATAACCATTCCTATCTATCCATATTCTCTCCAACATTTACAGTTCTCTTTAATAGTGGCTAGTCTAAGAGGTATGAAGTGATGTCTCATTGTAGTTTTGAGTTGCATTTCCCTAATCACTAGTAATGTTTAACATTTTTCATGTGTTTCTTCACCATTTATATTTCTTCTTTGGACAGTTGTCTTTTCAAGTCTTTTGCCCATTTTTAAATCAGGTAGTGTAGCAGTTTGATATTATTGATGAATTCCAAAAAGAAATATTTGATTATGTTTGTCAGCTGATCTTTCCCTCTGGGTATATTAGATTATATTGGATTCAGAAGTTTCCTTGATTAAGTAATCAGGTAAACCTCTTGTGCCAGTAGGGCGTTGAACCCGCACCTTTGGTGGGTGGGGACTCACAGATAAAAGCCATGGCAAAGGACAGATTTGGAGGGCTTTTAATGTTGGAATTTTGATGTTGGAGATTGATGCTGAACCTGGAGTGCTAGGGAGAGAGACAGAGCCATTTGCCTGATAGTCTACAGCTGACTTTGTGGAGAAACCAGAGGAGCTAAGCCCAGAGGAAACTAGGAAGCCTGAACCCTCACCAACATCAGCAGCCATCTTGCTCCAACACATGAAAATAGACTTTGGTGAGAGAAGTAAGTTACGCTTTATGGCCTGGAATCTGTAAGTTCCTACCCCAAGTAAATATCCTTTATAAAAACCAACCGATTTCTGGTATTTTGCATCAGTACCCCTTTGGCTGACTAATACAGGTAGTTTTGACTTTTTATTGTTGAGTTGTATGATCTCTTTGTATAATGTGGGTGTTAAGCCCTTATCAGATATGTGATTGCCAAATGTTTTCTCCCATTGAGTTGGCTGCCTTTTCACCCTTTTGACAAAGTCATTTAAGGTGCAAAAATGTTGAATTTTGAGAAGGTCCCATTTATTTATTTTCTTTTGTTGTTCATGCATTGGGTATAAGGTTTAAGAAACTATCACCTATCCCAAGATCTTAAAGATGTTTTCCTACATTTTCTTCTAGGAGTTTTATGGTTGTCACTTTTAAATTTAGGTCCCTCAAAATGGATCATCAGACCATTTTGCATAATGATCCCCAAATGATCTATGCCCTCTACAATTAGTCTCCAACCTTGTTTATTTTGTAATTTATTTTGTTTAAATCAATGAGTCTAATTCCTAAAACATGCCTATAGTATTAAATTTTCATTATTAAAACTTTTCTCTAATTTAGTTGACAGTTATGCAGCCAAATTAGTGCATCTTGAACTGAGCTGTGAGGATACATCTCTTATAAAATATACTGCAGTGCTGTAAGATTATGATAATAATTTTATACATCATATTTTGTATGTTCACCTTCTTCAGACAGTATATGTATGCATTGAATAATCTGGATGATTAACATAAATAAGTCATTAAAATGACTTGGGTGTCTGAGAACATAATGAATGCATTTATGCCAAGTGAATCCTAAATGATGGCATAGTGTACTCTTGGGAAGCAAAAAAAGTGGAAGTAGAAGTCCTCAATATCTTCATATCACAGAAAATAATCCTTAAGTGATTAGAAGCTTCGAAAAATGTTTACATGTTTACAGCTCACAGTGGTAATTTTCACACTGTTACTATCAAGGAATAATTAACCATTCTTTCTGTAACATCAGGGATTTTGTGCTCTAGGGAAAATTACTCTATCAAAGTATGGTCATTTGATCATTGATATATGGGTACTCCATTGAGTCAGATAGAATTATTATATGAAGTAGTCATTATTCAAGCTGTCAAATGTGACAGAAACATTATATTTAACAGTAAGATTTTCTCTTTTCTATCAAAGAAAGTAAATTGTGATGACTGAATATATATATTTTTACTTTGACTATTATTTTAAGTAATCTTTTTCCTGCAGTTGTCGTCATATGCTGTCATTACCATATATCTTTTTCCTGTATTGAGTCACTTAATATTACATCCAATTTTTCCTTCATTGCTTGCCATCATTGATAGATGTTTTTTATAGTTCCCTCAAGTCATAGGTGGTAGACTGACTAACTTAGTTTCATCAGTGGGATATAGCTGCCTGAAGCAATGTTTCAATATATAAGCTTCAAACCAAGTTCTAAGAAGCTAAAGACCAAATTAATTCTACCAGTATCTTGATTTATTCAAAAGTTAGATATGAATACCCTCTTTATCTTTGAGAACATGAATCTGATAGATAAATAGGCAACAGTGGAATGCCTGTAAGTTACATTTTCAAATTAACTTTCAGCTCAGTAGTTTTTCCATAGAAATGTTATATAATAAACACTCATAAATGATGCCATTCTCTCTTTGTCCATTCCGTTTTTTCCCCATTTCCAGTCATAAAATATTAAGTTGTATATTTCTTTAGAATTAAACAATTATAAACTTAACATTATCATTTTAGAAATTTGTATTTCTAGTTTCTCTTCATTTTCATTCAGTTAAGAGAGTCAAAAGAATATTAAACTCTCCTAAGTATTTGTAAGTGTTCCCCAACATCTGCAAACTTCTATAGGCTTTTTCCTAACTTCTTAGTTGGTAGGAATTTCAACTATACTATTTAAAAAAATACCAGATTTTGTAATTGATCAAAAAAGTTACGAAAATATAATAAAAACCAAAATTACCATCACTTGTAAGAAATAGAAACTATGTACCTTAGAATAATTGTAATATTTTATTTTTATCTGAAATCTTATGTATTCCTCTTGCATAGGATTTAAGTACATGGAACATAAATTGATTTAAAATCATAGTAGGAGGTAATGGGAAATAACACTTTGTGACCTTATTATTTAGCATCAATGGGTCAGGAACTGTTCTTATGCTCATTTTATAAATAAATAAGCCTAAACAAAATATTAAGTTACTTATTAATAACTATTCAAATCAGTGATTCATTTGGGATCCCTCACCTCTTCCACAAAAATTTCTAATTCCTATCCTTAAGTGTATTATCATTCGTTTTAGGATGTGCCAGAGATCGTCCATGGGAGGTTCCCTGATGAGAGTTGGTTTTTTATTAGTTTGTTTTATTTTTTAAGAGGTACTGGGATTGAACCTCCTACATAGGAAGCAGGCACTCAGCCACTTAGCTCCATCTGCTCCCCATATTATCATTTTATTGATATTATTGATATGTGAAATCATAATCCTAACAAGAAAAATCTGCTGCAATGCAGCTCAGATATTTAGAAAACTACAGTGGACATACAAATGCTCTACACAAGTCCATCAGGAGCTTTCTAGTTTTCAGACATACTCTTTAACTCTCCTTCTTTCTTTATAAAATATAGGTGATTACATAGAAGATTTCAGGTTCCTAACCATCTCTGCCATTATCTTCTTTTTTAATTATTGGAAATGAAAGTCATTTTAAAAGTAGAAATAACATAGAATCTTACTATTTCAGCTAATTATAAGTTCTGGTTGATCCTGTCAAGGCCCCTGGTATGTCCTGATAACATGAAATACCATGTTCTATTAAAGATACTCTTAGCTGCATCTACCTGAAACTTGGAAAGAAGAAGAGATGGAGGTGGTAAGGCAGTTTCAGTAAGAAGAGCCAAAAGGTACTTGACTGCTTACAAAGATCAACTTCTACCTGTGGGCCAAATCTTTTTACCTCTCTCCTCCATTCCCCTTTTCAAGAAACTAAAAACCTTTTAAATTAGGGTCATTGGCATAATGAGCTTTGAAAGATCAGGAATCATTCTGCTATCCAGAATTTCTCAGAAATAAATATGGGTTACTTGGATCCTTAACTCATAGAGTGAGATGCTGCACCTTTTTAAATATTAGCTGCAGCAGATTTATCTTTCCATCAGTTAATTAGTGGAATGACTGTTTTGTTTAATATAAATACACATGCACACACACACACACATGGTTCTTTGCAGAACAGGGATAAAAGTATATTATTTCATCTCACAAATCCTGCTAGAAAGTTTAGATTTTAGGATCCTCATATTTGTTTGTCTCCTGGCTTCTGGAAGCATCAGGCAAACTAACACAATAAATATGAAAATTAAATAATGAAATGTGAAAAACAGATACCAGTCACTCAGATATAAGGATGTAAATACCTTGAAAGAATAGGTACCAGTTTATTTGACCAGTAAAGGGATGGGCTTTTCTGTAAGTGGGTGAGGGCTAGTTAGAATACTAGGATGATGGCAGGATAGGAAGAGGCAATACCTGGGGAAGGGGGACACCAACATAGGTATAGGGCAAATGCAGAAGTAGAAATGAAGATTTAGTCAAATGAGTTTGTCAAATTCAGCCCATATGTAGAAATCTAAGGAAGAGTGTGTTTATATATACATGTGTAAGTTGCTCATTATTTTAAATAAGGTAGTCAGAAATGTTTGAAGAATAAAGTGAGGGAAACGTACAGCTGTCTAGAGAAGACTTTTCAAGCATAGGGAAGAAGAAGTCTAAAGGCTCTGAGCTGAGAAGAGACTTTATGTGTTCTTGAAACAGCAAGGAGGTCAGGGTTGGTGGAGTGAGGTGGAAGGCGGTGAAGAATGTGAGGTAGTAAAAGTAACAGGTAGTTTTATAGAGTCATATAGAGCCTCCATGACTTTGGCTTCTACTCTAAGAAAGATAGTATTTGAGGGCTTTTAGTAGAGGTGGTAATGATCTGATTTTCTTATTTAAAAGAATACCCATTGGGTCTCTGTATTGAAAATACTCCAGGATGACTTCAGGGCAAGAAAAGATCAATGGTGATAGTTGTGAGTCTACTGCAATAAACCAGATGGGGGATGATGGTGACTTGGATGACAATGGCAGAGTGCAGGTGGTGAGAAATGGCTGGACTGCAGATACATGTTGAAGATGAAACCTATAAAATTTGCTATTAGTTTTGCTGTAGAGAATAAAGAAGAGAAGGATTATTCAAGGTCATCAATAAATGACCCATAGCAGCTGTCCCTCTTTCTTTGCTGCCAAATTTTTATCAGGTAGCTCTGGATAATTTTGTTGAAACCAGATATCACCTCTGAATCCCACTGATTAACTGGATAGCAGCAAGTGAGGGGCTTTCCCACCAAGATTTGGTGCTCTGTGGAGAGGGAAGGCCACCTGTCTTTATGGGTGCTCGTGGAGGCCATCTGGAATTAGTCTAGAGCTGGAAACAGTCACTGACAACAATTATGTTTTACAAAGAAAAAATTTTAACTCAAAAAAAGTTAACTGTTGGGAGTGAGAATCTCTGAGATTTCTTGTTAAAGGGTAGCTTTAGATTACCTTAGGACAAGACACAAAGGGGAATTGACTCTCCATATGAAGTTTTCAAAAGCAGCCCACGCAATTCCGACATTTCCTTCCTGTATCCATTTACTCTCATTTCTCCATGATCACTTCTTAGAAGTACAACTCTACTCTCATTTCTCCATGATCACTTCTTAGAAGTACAACTCTACATGGATTTCTTTAAAAAAAACAAAACAAAACAAAACTTTTTATTTTGAAATATTTTCAAAATTTATGACAACTGAAAAATAATATAAATCCTATACAGAGAACTCTAACTTTCCCCTATGTGTCCTGATACCCACATCTACCAATCGTAACACTTTGTCACATTTGTCATAACATTTTATCTATCTATCTATCTATCTATCTATCTATCTATCTATCTATCTATCTATCTTCCTATCTATCATTTGTCTATCATCTTACTTGTCAATCCACTTTCTGAACACTTGAGTATGTGCTGTATGTCATTCTCCTTGAATGCTTAACACTTGAGTATGTGCTATATGTGATTCTCCTTGAATGCTTAATACTAAGAAAAGGAATATTCACTTATGTATCCATCTTAAGGGCAGTGATGAAGAACAAGAAATTTAACATTGATATAAATGTTAGAGTCTATATTCCAATTTATCCTTTTCAGACTTTTTTCCTCACTTGTTAAATTAAATCCTGTCTAGATCTCACTTAATGATTGTTGTCTTTTTTGTTGCTCTTTCTTTCTTTTTTCTTTTTTTAACTGGAGAAACATATATCCAATGTAAACTCTCCCATGTCAACTACTCCCATACATAACATTCAGTGGGATTAAACACATTCACAATATTGCTTTAGCCTCACCACATTCCATTACTAAAACTCCTCATGTCCCTAAACAGAAACTAGTATACACATTATGCATTAATACCCCATTTCCCCCATCCCTCACCCCTTTCTGTCACTATAATCATATATACTCTCCAGTATTTCCTTTATAGTTATCATAGGGCTTACATTTAACATCCTAAATCTGTAATAATCTTGTTTTCTTTAAATGCCAACTTAACTTCAATATTTATATACAAACTATGTTCCTAACCACCCCCCCAACTTTATGTAGTTCTTGTCACAAATTTCATATTCATATATTAGGAGTCCAAAGCAATTGATTTATTGTAATATTTTATGTATTTAACTTTTAGATCTTGTAGAAACTACAAAGGGAGTTATAAACTGAAAATATAAAAGAACTGGCATTTGTATTTATCCATGTTGTTCTTCTTAATGGAGATCTTTGTTTCTTCATGTAATATGGATCTATTGTCTATAGACCTTTCCTTTCAATCTATAGAACTCTCTTTAGCATCTCTTGTTGGTTTATGGTAAAGAACCCTCCCAGCTTTTGTTTATCTGGGAATGTCTTAATTTCTATTTTTGAAAGACAGTTTAGCCAGATATAGAATGATTCGCTGGCATTTTTTTTTTCTTTCAGCACTTTTAATATGACCTTGTAATGCCTTCTTGTCTCCATGGTATCTAATGAGAAATTGGCATTTAATCTTAATGTGACTCTCTTATTAATATCGTGTTGCTTCTCTCTTGTGGTTTTGGGAATTCTTTTTTTATCTTTGACATTCAATTATAGTGTGTCATGGGTGAGTCTATTTGGGTGTCTATTATTTGGAATTCATTGAGCATCTTGATGTGTATTTTCATGTATTTTGTTAAAATTGGGGAGATTTCAGCTATTATTCTTTAAATATTCTCTCTGCCCTTTCTCTTTTACTTCTCCTTCTGGGACTCCCACAGTGTGTATCTTGGTATGTTTAATGTTATCTCACAGGTCCCTCAGGGTCTGTTCATTTTTCTTTATTTTTTCTTTCTGCTCCTCAGACTAGGTGATTCCAATGGTCTTATTTCTTCTACCAGTTTCAATGTGCTATCGAGCCCCCCTAAGGAATTTAGTTCTTTGCCCATGTTTTCCTTTAGCATTTTGAGCATATTTAGGACCATATTTTTAAAAGTTTTTGTCTGGTATGTCTCAGATCTGGACCTCATCATTAATGGAGTCTAATGCTTTAACCTTCTACTTTCGTGTCTATACAGCTGTATGTTTTGCACTTTTTTTTATTGAACCCTGGATATTTTGATATTTTAATATGTTACAACTAGAATTTAGACTCTGGGGCATCTGTTCCTTAAACTTGTATACAGCTAGTGTTATGACAGAACTTTCCTTGAATGCCAGGAACTAACAAAAATAAATAGGGAACAAAGAAAACATCTTCCCCAGTTTTTGTAGATTATCCCATGCAAGTGCTTTCCTTCATAGCTTATCCTTACATCAAGTTTAGAGAGTAACTCAAGGCCAGAGTACAGAGGCCTTCCTATTCCTTTCTGCACATGTGCCTTGCCTTGGGCATGCATAGTCCAAGAAATTCTTTATTTGCTGGATATACTAATGTCCCTTCCTCCCTAGGAAACAATTTCCGTATGGTCTCAGGCTCTGCACTGTGTATCCTACAGTCAGCAATACCTTGCCCCAGGCAACTATTACTTGGCAGTGCATGCTCAACAGCGTTTTGTTAGAGAGCTGCTTTCTAGATGCTTTTAGGCCAGGAAGCCTGCAACAAATATCCTGATTTAGACCCTCAGACTGCCACCTGACTGATTAGGCCAGACATACATGCTTCCAGTATGTGCATTAGGGCTACCATGATCCCTCCTGCACTGGGACCAGGTACTTGCACTGGAAGCACAGACAGGTAAGGTCTTCAGGAAATTTTTTTTTTTGGTAAACATTTATTTTTTTCCCCCTCCTCCTTCCCCTCCCCCCACCCTGCTGTTTTTGCTGTCTATGTCCATTTGCTATGTGATCTTCTGTATCTATTTCTTTTTTTGCCTTTTCTTCTCGTCTTCTCTAGAATTCACTGGGGTTCAACCCTGGGGACCTCTGATGTGGAGAGGTTCCCTGTCAGTTGTGCCACCTCCGTTCCTGGTCTCTGCTGCGCTTCACCTTGACTCTCCCTTTCATCTCTCTTTTGTTGTGTCATCATCTTGCTGCGTGACTCACTTGTACAGGCACTGGCTTGCCGCGTGGGCACTGGTTTGCAATGTGGGCACCCATGTGTACACTTGGCTCAGCATGTGGCACTCAGCTTGCATGTGGGTACTCTCATGGGTACTGGCTTGCTACATGGGTACTGGCTCACCATGTGGGCATTCACATGGGCACTCAGCTTGCCACATGGTCACCCACATGGGCACTTGGTTTGCCACGCGAACCCTTGGCTCACCACACAGGCACTTGGCTTGCAACATGGGCACTGGCTTGCCATGCAGACATGCTTTCTCCTCTTCTTTTTCACCAGGAGGTCCCAGGGATTGAACCTGGGTCCTCCTATATGGTAGGCAGAGGCCTTATCACTTGAGCTACATCTGCTTCCCAAATCCTATCATTATTAAGATGCCTTTTACTTGATTTGGCACTTGCCCTGTTATTGTAATGCTTTAACTGCTTCTGGACCTTTGAGAAAGGTATTTCTGCCTATTTCTGCCAGTTGTTCAAGCTTCTGTTGTTAGGGGACAAAACCTTGAAGCTTCTCCCTCTGCCATCTTGATCTCTTCCTGCTTCCTATATGGATTATTTTTGATGCATGATTTTTGATCAGTGGGTATTTTGGCTTTCTAGTCATGGTAAGTCTGGAATAACTACCAATCACTAACTGATGAATGTAACTACAAAGAGACCTTGAATAGAAGGGTCACCTCAGACCACTAGAATATCTCAGCCTTCATGTAGGATCATGTGTTAAAAACTGCTTTTTGACCTTGAATAAAAGGGAGAAATGGCAAAGACAAATGAGTTTACATAGCTAAGAGTCTTCAAAAGAGTTAGGAGGTCATCAGAGGAGTCGTGCTTACGCACGCCTCAGCAGGAACCCAGAGAGAGTCAAAAGTAGATACAACCCCAGGTACTGGTGCTCCTTTGGGCTATGGAGACACACAGGTTCTATGGTCATGGCACATGGCTCTGCAGCTCAGTGCCATGTCAGTGGGCCATACTTTGAAATTTGTATTCCTGAGTGTGATGGAGTGGGACTCAGGTGTGACCTTTCTACACATGCCTCTTCTGTCACTTTTACTGAACCTGTGGTTGGCACTAGGGTTGGTGTACACTCAGGAGACTTGAATCTCTGGTCTGTCCATGTGCCAGCTGGGCCCTGAGCCTCAGCAGAGTTGCAACTCCTTCTCTCTGGTTCTTTGGACTTACCGAGGTCAGCTAACAGGGAGATGAAGATGGTCAACCACCTCACCAGGGAACCTAGAGTGCCTACAACTCCAAGCAGGAGAATTGCATCCATCATCCATGCAGGATCTAAGCCTCCTCTCAATATAGAGGTAGAGTGGACATCACCATCCCAGAGTCCACAGGATGGAGGAATAAAATGTAGATTAGAGTGGACTTACTGGTATTCTACTATAGAACTATTGTAACTAGTAATGTAAGAAATTGAAGCATTGATGTGGAGAAAGTGGCCATGGTAGTTGCTGAGGGCAGAGAGAGGGAAGAAGAGATGTGATATGGGGCTTTTTCGGGACTTGGAGTTGTCCTAAATGATATTGCAGGGACAGATGCTGAACGTTATATATCCTGCCATAACCCCCTGAATGTACTGGGGGAGAGTTTAAACTACAATGTAAACTGTTATCCATGTGGTGCAGTAGTGCTTCAAAATGTATTCACCAAATGCAATGAATGTACCACAATAATGAAAGAGGTTGTTGATGTGGGAGGAGTGGGATGGGGGGTGTGGGGGGCATATGGGAACCTCTCATATTTCTTAATGTAATATTTTTTGTGATTTATGTATCTTCAAAAAAATACAAATAAAAAAAGATGGGGGTGGGGGGATGGGGAGTGGGGTATATGGGAGCCTGTTATATTTTTTAATGTAATATTTTGTGTGATCTATTAACTTTTTAAAAAGATAACTAAAATGTATACTTTTTAATAAAAGTAATCCTTGAAGTAGTTAGCAGCACTGTATGTTTTGTTTTGTTTTTTGGTAGTAAAAATGTTTAAAAGTGTGAAAAAATTGAAAACAACCTTAGTGCTCAAAATAAATCGGGTCTTAAATAAACATCCATACATTTGATAGCCACTTAAAAATATGACAGAAATATAAACAATATAGTTATTAACACAATTAGATTATAATATATAGTAAAATTCAATTTTATAACTCTGCATATGAATAAACAAAGCAGCACTGTATGTTGAATTTTAAAAATTGCAAATCAGATATGGCTATAGTGCAAAATATATATTGAAAATGGGAGATTAGCAGGGATGCACCAATAAAGTTACATAGAAACAGTGTTCTTTTGTGGAAAAAGCAAGCATTTTAGCAAGAGGAATTCATAACTTTTATTCTGACTTCTCAGCATCAATTTTATTTTATAACTGTATATGTATATTTCTTATTTATTTATTTATTTATTTATTTATTATTTTCCTTAAAATATGGAGTTGTGTTTAAGTATAGGTTTTGGAGTCAGAACACTTAAGTTTGAATTTTAACTACACAATTTTTTGTTATTATCATGGACAAGATACTTGATTCCTATGCTTTATAATTTTCTTCACCTGTGTCTATCTCAAGTGGTTCTTATGAAGTTTAATTGGTTAAAATTGTGGTGCATGTTAGACTCATAATAAGTGTTATCTCTTTTTTAATCTTTGTTCTCAACTGTGTTCTGGATAGTTGGTTTTGCCAGATAAGTTATCCTATGATAAGTGAGGGATTAAGGTATATGCCTGCCTTTAAGGTTGCCTAGAACACAATTGAATCATCAGTCCTCTGAAAATTTATTGGTTGATTGTTATATCCCAAGTGTGTATTTCACAGGCTAAAATTTTTTCGGTCTTCCATGTAAGTGCAGTAAACACTTTGCATCTTCCTCTTTGAAGACAAATTGCTGTTTTCTATATTCCCTTGTGTCACAAAAATGTTAAGTTCGAATGGTAATTATGCTTAACAGTGGTCCTGTTTCACACCAGCAAAGCCTCTGCTGATATTGACAGGACAGGTGAAGGTAGGGTTTTAACATTTAGTATTTGCATGTAAGATGATAGATAACAAACTATATAATCTTCATGTCAATTATATTTTTATCTCAGATATTCAGTTATGTCATGGGGTTCACTTGATATGATATGGGTTAGTGGTAAAAGGTGTAAGTATGCTTATGCATATTTTAAAGTAATAGGCTTGTTATTAAAGGGGAGGGGGAAATTAAGTATATAGGACAATTACCCTCAAATTTTCTTGTGACAGTTGACAATTTATAAAGCAGTATGCTATTAATATGATTTCTATGGGTTTTCTTACTAGCAAAATACCATTCTCACTTCCCACATTGAACTTTAGGATTGAACCATAAAGGGGTAAAAATGAAGGCAATGCATATCTCAATTACACAGACCTAAAAGGTGGTGATGCAGCAAAGCCTACAAAATTACTGTGGTTCACCAGAGCTAACAGTAGCAGATGAAACAGGAATAGTTTATCAGAACCAGTCAATTCAAGAAAGCAAAGGACTTAAATCAAAATGGTAATAGAGATGCGAAAATAAAATGTGCCATGGATGAACAATGGAAGATAAAAATATTATTATGAAGAGAGGGACTAGACAGAATGGAATTCTTATATCAATGATTTTGTGAAATTAGAAAGGTAGCCTGCAAATGTTTAACAGTGAGTATTTGTACTTTTGTATGCATGTTTACAGGGAAGCTGAATAGGTAGAACGCTTAAAGTTGTTTTTTAATACAAATATTAACACATAAGGAAAATGATATCTAATTTTCATGTAGGAAAATATTTTATGTTGAAAGAATTATTCTCTCTGACATTCAATTTTCTCATAGGTAAATTACAGCATTGGAATTGTTACTTATCCTACTTTCTTCAGGCTTTTTGTCCCCAGATGTATAGTCGTTTTAAGAGTTTTATTTTGTAATTTTATAAAACCTTTAGTAATATTTGGTTGACATGCTGTACTGGTTGATTTTCCCTGTTTTTACAGTGATTAGTTACATATGAATTGTTCTTAAATTTCAAATTCTATCCATAAACTCTAATTATCTTCTCACAAATTCATAGACTAATAATATATCTATACTTGCAACAAATGTTTTATCAATGTGTTTATTACTTATTTGAAGGCCTCTATCTATATAATAGCAAACATACAAAATAAAATTCAAATGCAATTACTGATATGTCTCAGTACATACTGTTTTAAACTCACAAATTGATAGCGTCAAAATTCAACAGAGAGGCTTTATGTTTTTTATAAATCAGAATATACTTTAATGCACCTTTATTTTGTGGAAGTTTAGGGGAAATGTGACATTCCCTCTCCAGTTACAATTTGCAAACTTAAATTATCATATTAATATAGCTATCAGCTGTCCCTTTTGATAATATTGTATAGATGAATATAAATAAAAGATTCATTTCATTTATGTCAACATTAGCAGAAAATAATATGACAGAGTGAAAGACTCAAGGGATTCATCTGACATTATTGAACAACCTCTTACCCTAGGACATGCCTTTTACTGGGCCTGCTACAGACACATTACACAAAAGATCTACAGATGGTCTTTGAAAAATCTGAGACATTGATCTATGCATTTCAGAAAAGATGCCTTAATGGGAATGCAAATAATTTCATCACAAAATCTTAGTCAAAACCTGAAAAAAATATTTTCTTTTGTATGGTTCTTGGAAGGGTCTTTTGCAATGACCATTCTTAGCCATGCGAAATCCCTTGTGGAAAAAAATCTCTGGACATAAAATACAAATTAACATTTTATTATTCAATTTAAAAGGCAGTGAAATATGAGAGCAGTTTTAGCTTCCTGGGAAATGAATGTGAACAAAAGAAGCAAAATGTGCCCAGGGAATATCAGAAATAGGTTTGTGGCTTTTAAAGAAACAGGTTTATTTGTGAAAAGTTATATTTGAAAGGAAATTTTTTTGTATTAAAATTATTATTCATTATTAAATGAATTCAGTTCTTTCTTTTTGCATGAAATAATAAAAAATAGAATACATATGGAAGATACAGGCGCATGTACAATAATTTAATATAACCATTATAATAATCCTACAGAAAGTTATTTTATGATGTAGAATTTATCTTTTCAGTAATTAAATAGTAATAAAAATTTCTAATAAATCCAGGGACATTTATTGGTGGTTTCTTTGGTTAGGTAATGGGCAAAAATACTCAGGGATTATCAGTGTGATACATAAATGTTCATAATTCCTGGACAATTAAAACACTATGGTTACAGAACTAATTTTTATTTTTCTTTAATAAAGATAATCTGTTGCTTTAGTTATAACTGTGTATTATAAATTAGAAAATTTCAAAGGGAACTCGTAATAATTTGAGTTAAAGAAAGTAAATCAACAAAAATTGTATAGTATGTGAATATATCTCAATAAAATTGCTTTTAAAACAACAGCAAACGTTTCCTGGGAGTGGGGAGAGTTTATTTTGCAATTTGCTACATTTGTTATCATGTCATTACTATTAAAACAACAAATTTCCTCCCATTACCACTACTACTACTATTACTACTATTACAAATACTACCACCACTACAGAGACTTCAAAGATAATATTTATTGCCTAGAAAATATCTACTAAACCCATGGATTAAGTGACAACATGGATTACCTTATTGAACCTTCATAGAAGTCATGTGTAATAACTCTACTATTAATCCTGTACTATAAAGCAAGTGTGTGATTATATGAAAACAACACAAAAGAAATGCAAAATTCTCAGGGTCCAAGGTCATCTGAATGATTGTAGGTAATATTTTAGGACCCATAATATTCTAATTTTGCACTGTAGGTTATACTGTCAATATACTCTGGGTGCCATTTCCTGAGTAAGTAATTGAATACTGTCAACATGAAAGTTATCTGAAAATAGAGTTTGTAAAAAGAGGGACCAAATGGATACACCCCTAATCATTGCTTGCAGCCTATAGGTGCTCTGCAACCTCAAAGGGTATTTGAATAATTCCACTTAGAGTTTCCCCTGGAGAATACTAAGTTTACTCAAATAGCAAGGATTATTGTGGAGTCTCTGCTAAGGAGTCAGTGTATATAAGTGGTATATAAGAAAACCACAGAAACAATCAGCTTGAGTAGAAAATAATTAATATTAACATCTCACGTTGAGCATATTATTAATATACTCAATGTGAGACTTGAGGGTTTTTCTTTCACTGACATGTATAACTTTAAATATGAAATTAATCCATGGAGAGAGAGTTGAGCAAACACTATCCATAAAATTTGCCATTGCAAAGCATAAGGTGAACTGTACAGTGACCTAGACTTCAATCAAAATGCAATAGGTGGAAAAATGGCAGTGAATTATGGTACAAATAAATTTTATTTTCAACAATATTAGTTTCTTTTCAGTGATCTTCTTTGACATTTAATAGATTTTTCAGTCATGCACAAATAGATGAAGAATGTAAGTGGAATGAAAGTATAATACTTTTTGGCACCAAATGAAACAATAACCCATGCCAAGGAAAGCCTCTGTATATGTCCATTTCACCCATGAATGCCTCAGGCTCTCCAGACCTAATGTGGGGAGAAGTAGAGCCAGGGCCAGTCTCCTGGGATGCTCCCATTGTACATGAGGGCTAAGAGGTTGCTGGCAATATGATGCACTGCTGAGTTCTGCAAATAAATGAATTGACTTCATTTTTCAGAAAAAGGATTTCCAACTAGCTACATTTTTGTAATACAAACTTCAACAATCATATTTACATAGATGCTGCTGGTCCAAAATAAACTTATTTACATAGTTTTGTCCTACATGGTTTTAAAAAAAACAATGGAGTTTATTCCTTTTTTTAAGTTTGGGAAGTATTGCAAGTCTATAAAAATGTACAGAATAATATAACGCTTAACCATGCAAATTATAAAGTGAAATTTAATATTTGGCCATAATTTTATCAATTTAAAATTTTTGTAGTCAATTAAGAACACAGTTGCAGCCTCCTACAAAATCCTCCCTCCAATTCCCTTCCTTTACCAAGTTTCGATGTGATGTGACATACCATATATTTATTAGATATATATGTATTCAATAATGTATACATATAGAATGTATATGTATATATTGTTTTGTATGTTATTAAAAATTTCTAAATGATGACATGCTATATGCATCATTCTGCAGATTACTTATTTTACTCATTATTATTGGTTTCAGATCTATCCGTTTTTATACATGTACCTTTAATTTATTTTCACTATTTGTAGTATTCTTTACTTAGAATGTATGAGATTTTACTTGTTCTCACATCATTGCATACTTAAGATTTTCCTGTTTTGTTTTGTGTTTTCCTATTAGAAAGGCTTCAGTGAAATTTCTCATATAGTGTTGTGGGTGCATTCCTAAGAGTTTTAAATATATATGTGGAATTACCAAGATGAAGATTACACACATCTTCTACTGCTTTAAATATCATCAAAATATTTTCCAAATTTGTCAGAAAATGTATATTTGCATTAGTGGTCTTGGAAGGTTTCCACTGTTCTTCATCCTTGTCATAAGGTAATATTGTCAAAGTAATTAATTTCACAAATTTGTTAAGTGGGAAATACGTGATTATAGATTAATTGCATTTTCCTAGAGTGTTAGTGAAATTATGAATATTTTCAACCATTATTGATCTTTTGTATTTCCTCTTCAATGTTTTTCTTTATACACTTGGCTTATTTTCTTAGTTTGATTGTTTTTGATTATAGATTTGTAGAATTTTTATGTTCTTTATTCTTCCTATTCAAGTCTTACCATTGCTTTATTTAATTGAGGCATCTATATTAATATAGTAAAATTTAGCAGGTTTTTTCTCTTATGTTTTCATCTAAACATTCTAAAATTTTCTTTTTACACCTAGTTTAATTTCATGTATGGGTTAATTAAATAATCTATTTTTGCTTTTTTAATTTTGAAGAACTAATTTTCTTGGCACCACTTTTTTTTGTCTCCTGGTGTATAGCATCTGTTCTTATGTATAATGTTTCCATAGCATATAAGTTTGCTTCTTGCATTTCTAGTCTGATGCATGTTTCTATTTGCCTATATCTGCATTGCTATGTTATCTTAATTCTATAAAATTAATAGTCTTATTAACTGGCAGGGTGAATAGACCACTTCTTCTTTGTCAAAATTCTCTTGGCTACATTTAAATCCTTTGTTAGACAATGCATATTCAATCTTCATTTTAAAAAATTGTTAAGATTTTAATTAGGCTTGCTAAAGATTTATAGTGTCCTAAGAAACTTTGTCCTCTTTCTGATAATGTCTTTCTGTTCATGAACAAGATATTTTTCTCTATTTATAGATTAATTTATTCTGTATTTCAGTAAAGATTTATAATAATTTTTCTTTTACTTCTTGAATATTTAGTTATCTCTAATTTTTTTGTATTTTTTTGCTAAAAGAAATATTTTTAAAATTTTATATTGCTGTTTGTGGCAAATTGGAATAAAATACAATTCTGATTTTGATATTATATTTGATGTATTTGTTGGAGTATTTTATGTTCCCAAAAACTTTGCAAGTAGTCAGTCATTATCTGTGAATAATTAGTTTCATTCTTTTTCTTTCAGTTCTTATATATGCCATTATTTTCCTTGTCTTACTGAACTAGCTTAGCTTTAAGTGATAAATAGATGAAGTGATGACAGGAGCTATTATCTAATGCAGACTAAATGTATGATTATTAAATATCATTAGTCTCGATGTTTGCTAAAGAATTTTGGTTGATAACTCTTTGACATAAACGTCTTACATCTATACCTGTATTCTAAAAATGTTCTTTCTGATTATTGTTTAACTTTATCAAATATATTCCATCAAATGTAGAGGTAATTTTCCTACTTTAATCTATTAATATGCTGAATACATTAGTAGATTTTTAAAATTTTGAATTATCTTTGCCTTCCTGGATTATACTGAACTGGGTCATGATATATTTTATTTTTATACAAGGTGTGATTTTACACTTGTGTTTACACGAAATGTCCTTCTCAACTTTTTTTTCCTCATACTTATTGTCAAGAGCCATGCAGGGTCTGAGATTTTACTTACAAGCAGAGAAGCTAGCCTGTTCCATTGTTTCATGAATGCTGGGAGAAAACATGAGACTTCTGTGTCAGAAAAAAAGGTCATTTTAATACTCATATCAAAGCAGTAGCTGAGTTTCATGTTTGTGCTCTGCATTACAAGAGAGGAACCCTGAGCTTAGAAAATTAACCTGCAATTATGGTGAGTAGAAACAAACCTTTAAGTAGGGAGAAATGTTACCTCCTCTTCGGGTTGTTCACAATAAACAGCCCTGGAAATGGACAAGGAAGAGAGCTGTCAAAGCCTTGAACATCCAGCAAGAGTATGCACAGAAGTTGAGAGCCCAGGCAAACTTTTCCTTTCTCATCAATAAGTTCGTCATATAGCTTGTAGCAAATTTACATTGACTTAAAAAATAATTGGGACATACGCAAATTTTTTTAATCTTTTCAAAGTTTGCTTAATATAACTTCAGAATTTTTATATTTTGATTGTTTTATACATTTTACAGTATATATCACTGTAAATGTAGCATCATTATTATTTACATTTAATAAATTACTTATTCAACTTATTTAATGGTTATAGATTGATTTTTAAAATTATATCTTCCGTAGTTGCTTTGGCTAAATTACATTTTTCAAGACAATCTCCTACTTCATTTGAACCTTCATCTTATTGATAGTTCTTTAATTATATTCTATAAAATTATACATTTTATTATATATTTAACATTATTTTTTCAGTCCTAGTAGGATCTTGATATTTTCTTAAGATTTAACTTAATTAGTTTTGGCAGTGTTTTATAACTTTTCATTGGCATTTTCAGAAAACTATCTTTAAAATAAAAAAAAAAAGATGTATTTATTTCTCCCTCTTCCCCATCTCCAACCCTGCTGTTTTTGCTGTCTGTGTTGTCTTCTCTTCTCATTTTCTCTCCTCTAGGATTCATCGGGATTCAATCCTGGAGACTTCTGATGAGAGAGTTTCCCTGTCTGTTGCATCACCTCAGTTCCTGGTTTCTGCTGCACTTCACCTTCATTCTCCCCTTGTCTCACTTTTGATGTGTCATCATCTTGCAGTGTGACTCACTTATGCAGGACACTTGCTCACCACACGGCACTCATGTAGGCACTGGCTTACCACGTGGGCACTGGCTTGCAGTGCAGCGTGCAGGCACGCTTTCTCTTCTTTTTCACCTGAAGGCCCCAGGAATCGAAACCCCAGGCCCTCCCTCATGGTAGATGGAAACTCTATCACTTAAGCCACATCCATTTCCCTATCTTTAATTTTAAAATACCCTCTCTTCTGTATCTTTTGTCTTTTTAAAATTATTTTTGTCTTAATTTCTTTAGATTTATTCTTTTATTTTACAAACATCTTAAGTTAGAAATTTTTATCAATGATTTTCTGTTATTCTCAAATATAAGCTGGTAAATTATTAAATTTCCCTTTAAATATCACTTACAGTGTTTCCCAAAATGGAGTCCATTTTATGACTTAAGAATTTCTAAGATCTACTAATTGAGTGTGCCTAGATAAGAGAATGACTGAGGCAGATCCATGCCTCCATATTTTCTGAGGCCAGCGAAATTACCCAACCTTCCATTTGTCTGGAGCACACAATTTTTTCTAGTTTTTCAAGACTACTGAAAGGTAGTCTTACAAGGCTAATCCTCTCAGTTCAAATTCCCTTTATCCACTAACCCTTTACTCCCATCATCAAGAGGAAATTGATACACAAGCCCCTATATTAGGGTATCTCACCCTCAGCATTGTTTTTATATTTTATTTTTTTAAACAGAAAAAGGCAGCTCAAATTAAAGAAGCATTACCCCTAAAATGTTGGGCCCAGGCACTTTCATGTTATCTAATTCCAACTGCTAACTCAGTTGTTCCTCTAGTGTTCAGAAAACTACATAGATGAACACAGATTAGTTAAATGGCATAGTCAAGATCTATATACTTATGAAAACTGCTAAATCATATTCATATTTCACAAAACCAAATCCCATTTTTTTACCTTTAGCAATATAGTACCAACTTTATTTTTCATACAAAAATATTATAATGTTGCTGTTAACTATAGTCTATATTAGTTACATTTTTCCCATATATCACCACATTCTTAACACCTTGTAGTAGAACATTCTTGTGTTTATATTACTAACCAGAATCCTCATCTAATCTCTAGGGAGATTGTTAGTTGGAGAATAATATAGGGAATACGTAACAATGATTCTGGCAGTAGATGAGAAGTTACTCTCAGTATTATTGACATTTAGGATGGATGCTTTTTTGGTTGTGGTGGTGATAAGACTATATCTTGTGCATTTAGGAAGTTTAGCAACAATCTTCATCTCTACAAAAGAGATGCCAGTAGCACTACCCCCACCACCTCCCCAGTAATGGCAAACAAAATGTCTCTAACCATTGCCAAAAAATTGTCCCCAGTTAAGAATTCTTGCCCTTGATTTTTGGAACCAAGTGCTCTAGAGCACCTTCATAATTAGCTCTTGTGGTTAATATTCTGTTTTTCAATTGCCTCTTGTTTATACCTCCTATAAATTTCCCTTAATTTCTTGTGAGATCAATTACATATTTAAAAGGAGGCCTAGTAATATTTTATCTAATATTTGTAGAGGGATATGTTTGTAGAAGGAGAGATTTTAAGTAATTTAGCCTCTCATTGCCAAAACTGACATTCTCTTTTCTAAAGAAAATAAAAACAAAACTGAAATAATGTGGTATAGATAATTCTGATATAGAATTTAGATAAGCATGAGTTTACTGAACACCTGTGCTTATCTATTCCCAATAAAACAAAGGCTATCTAGTATGTTGGGGTACAGCTGGAGAATCAGATAACCTAGCTTTTTAACTTTGGCTGTGCCTCCAAAAAACTTTGTAACTACATAGCTTAACTCCTTTATTTTTATTTCATTTCCGTGATTTTATTTCTTCTTTATCATTTACCATTTTTCACTTGTCTTCTTGGATTATACTAAACGTAATCAGGATCAAAGAGATTATAGTTAACCAGTTTATTGATGATATAAACAGGACACGTTTTGATTTTTTATTTCTTATTCCATATAAGAAGGTGGAAGCACCTTCTCCTATAACCATTCAACAAGGACAAGAGCAGAGGTGAGCTTAGCTTTACTTACTGGGCTCAGTCTCAAACATAGTAAATAAAGCTTGTGGTAGGAAAGAGCTAAGTTTCTGGAAAGGAGTTCGGAATTTTCAGTGAGCCTAGGTGTTATGCCTTCTTGACTTTCAACATCAGTGCTTCTCAGGAGGTAGAAAAACCCAATGATTAAGTGGTGTGGGACTTCACACAGGCATTATCATGGCAAGTCAACATGAAAACAATCAGGTAAAGGATTGAGTTATTTTCAGAAATAACAACAGAAATATCATGTGATCAAGCATAGAATCACGTTACAAAAAAATATGAAAGCTGAAAAAAGATAGAACATTAAAGAAAGACCCCCTCAAAGTTGAAGTATATGAGTGAGACCTTAAATGGTGAGTATTTTTTGTAATGACTGACCATCGAGATCAAGACTGAATTTGGTTTTAAGTGAAATCAGCAGGGAATTAAAAAACTGGTAGGCTGGAGAAAAGAAATAGGATAAGAACTTAAGTTTGACTAGATATGAAAGATACTGTGGAAGCAAAGAAATGACTTAAGGGATTGCACCTAAAACTAAAGCAATTCCAAGTGATAAACTCAAGGTGTTTTTAAACTGCTTTTCAGTATGTATTAAAAGTTACTATAAAGATTTATCTGATTACTTTGAACAGATAACTCCATTTTAAAAAATATCTCATTTGAGACAGGTCCAGACTAAATGATGCAGAATCCTAGGAAATTCACCTCCAAGCATTAACCCATAAGATGAGCAATTTTACTCAAAAGAAAAGATTCTAAATGCTAATGTCAGAACCCACTGTAATAATGTTTTGTATTGATTATCTTTCTGTTGAGAATTTTCATATTGTCTTATAAAGCTTCAGCAGGGCTAAATTTTATAATTTATAGGAGTGTGCTCTCTACGTAGCAGGAAAAAAAATGACAGAAATTATATAAATACATAAATATATGTGTTTGTGTGTATGTGTGTTTGTGAGAGAGAGAAAGAGGGAGAGAGAGAGAGAGAATGGGCCTTACTGCTTTTTCTTCAGTTGTAAAGTGAAAGTTTATGAGAAGAATAAAGATGGTAGAGTAAATGGGGAAAATATTAAACCATGAAGAAATTGAGAATCTTCTAAATTAATGCAGTCATTTTTTCTTTCTTTGAAAATGATTCCCATCATAGCCTTTAATCATTCTAGAATTTATGCAACTATAAAAATCTTCTGCTATCTGCAGGAGATTTTCAAGCTAAGCATAAATTTGTGTTTGAATAATAGAAAAGAGGATAAGAAAGTTTCTTTTATCAATCTTTCATTTTTTAAAATGCAGTTTTACTGCATTACCTTTATATGGATTGAAGGTGCCTCAAATAAATCATGCCTTCTAATATTATAATTCTAAAGACAACAACTAAACTTCTGAACAATATCAAAGGTAAATTAGTATTTAGTAAATTTTAAACTGTTAGGATTATCACATTCAAAAATGAAATAGTACGTCTCTGATGTATATCAGTATCTGTTCCCCAAATTGCTATTTTTTTCTTCAAAGGTTGCTTCACCCTAATTGAGAAATACATCCTCAATACACTTTTCAATAACATGAAAGACAAAGGAGAGAGATTGGGAAGGAGGGAGGAGAGAAAAGAGACAGGGAAAGATTCATAGTGTTATTCCTGAAATGGCAATGATATTAAACTGTTGATTCAATACCCATTTTTAACATTTCTTACTTCTTCCTATATTGGGTAATGATGCACAGAGAACATTAATTTTATCATGCTTAAAGGAAGAAAATTCATTTTAACTCCTAAAAGTTACTGATGCAAATGCTCCCTAAGTATTAAGGAATCAAGTCTTTGAGTCCTGTGGAAACATGGTTGATTATCCTATAAAAAATCAGTACTTCAATAACATAGAAGAAACTAGAAATGCTTTCAAATGGCAATGTGATAGTGAGAGTGGAGCTGGATAGCAGTACTATTTTAACCCAGGCTAGCTCTTCTCTCCAGAAAGATTTATTTTTATTTTATTGACAATATGATAGAATGATAGTTGAGCCTGCAGGTAAGACATCATCATATCCAGTTGGTTCACTTTTCTACAGTTGATAAAATGATTTGCACAGAATAAAATTAGACTAACATGTTCGATAGCAACTTATTGTAAATTTAGTGATCATACATCACTTTTAACTAGTGGTATATCTAGGTAAATAGCAAACATTTCCCTGGTAATACTAACTAAATTTAGAATCTATTCTTGTCATTCATTACAGATTTTTTGTCAACCTGATTTTTTTGTAGACATTCAAGAGATTTATTGTGGGAAATGCCTGTGAAGAATAAAGGGGAAGGAGTTGGAGAAGGCACAGAGAGGCTTAGGACCACAAGGGAGAACTGACACCTGGGTACAGGGGGAAGGCAGGAGGGTTGTGTAGAAGGGTCTCATAGTGCATCGCAACTCTAAGAAAGCTTCGGCAAGGCCAATGCCTAGTGCTCAAGCCAAAGTCTCCCTTCAGAGGCCCCTGGGTCTCACAGGAATTGGCTTGCATTGGTATCCAGCTGTGCTCATTACTGACTGGGGACAGCCCAAGAGAAGGTTGGTTTAACTGCCAAGACGTCGTGGATCCAGGAAGGCAGCAGTATAATTGACTGGCAAGAGGTCATGGCTCCTACAGTTAGCCACAAAATATGTCCCTAGTATCTTATGTTTCCTTGAAAATATGGTTAGGCCAATGAATATATGCCATCACCAGCAGCACTCTCAGGGCTTCCAGGGGGTCAACACATCCTATTTGGGGTCCAGCACCTTCTGACTGGACTTCTTCAGTTCCCACGGCTCCCTGGGGAGGACATCTCACTGGGGGCAGCCTAGGTCCGGCCTGGGGGTAGGAGGTACCTGCAGTAAGCAGGGAGCACAAAGGGTCGGCCAAGCATGTGTGGTGCCAGCCTTACTGAACCCCATTTCAACTATTTTTTTTTTAGTGCGAAATGCTGCTGATTTATGACTTTCTGGAACATATCCCTTTGTTTTACAATTTACCTAGTTATTTGCCATGAGTATTGTACTCACTCAAAACAGACTTAAACTACAGAGTCCTTCTGAAGATCTGATTCTATTACTTTAAGAAAAAAAAAATTTTAAAAATGAAAGCGTCAAGATAAATTTTAAAGATGCATTCCTCATATGAAAATCAAAGGACACTGGCTGGATAAATCCTTTCATTTAAATGTGATATACCTAAATGATGGCATCATTTAAGAGAATCTTTTGCTTTTGTCTACCAATGTTAGTAAAATTATCTATTAGCTATAGAATTATTATTGCAGTCTGAAACTGAAGTTACCATTTCAGAAAAAATTAAAATTTAGATAGGAATTTTCCTCTGGACACCCTTGAATCTGTGCCAATGAACATTATTAATGGTTTTTCTGTTGTGTTTTAATTTAATTTAGTGAAAATAAATCTACAGCAATGTTAACAATGGTGGTTGTTGATACTCTGAACACATGTAATTTTCCTCTTAAGCTTCAGAAGAGTCTTAAGCACACAAAGCATAAAATAGCCATAAGCTTTAGGGAACTTTGTTCTTTCTAGTATCAGTACTGGGTTTTGTGGGGTCATGCTGGGAGGAAGATTGGCAAAGAGCAAGGAAGCACATTTTTACTTAGTAAGAGATTTTAACAGCAAGGTGAGGAATAAGAGGAAACGGTTCCTCAGCATTGTCAAGCACTAAAATTGAAAAAGATCGTCTCTCTCTCAAAGGTCCTTAATTCTGTTCTTCCTTGGAAAAGTAGGAAGTCTTATCTCCTTGTGTAGAAATGATTCTACTTGTCAGGTTCTTCAAAAGTCAGACTATGATATAATTTAGAAGCTATGTATGTACTTACCTAGGCAAGTTAGAAACTGAGATTCAGGCTAAATAAATCAGATTACTGTAGGGAAAAAACAATCTGTTTTTCCCTGCCTTTACAAATATAAAATGACAGATGAGGTTTGTGTGATCCTATTAGTTATTTGCCCTATGCTGTTTTCAGTAGTTGTTCCTTCAGCATTTTAGTCTTACTGAAAGTAGCCTGAATATTGAGCTCTTCTGAAGTTGTAAGCCAAAATTAGAAAATACCATTATTGTATCTGTTTATATTTGATGACTTTCAGTTGATGGTAATATCCCTCCTTCTCACTTTGTGCTGTCATGATAAAATAATTCAGAAAAAATCATCGTTTTTTTCTCATCCCAACCATACATACCAAGAAAAAAAGATAAAAATGTACTGAAGTCAAGGTCTTTTAAAAAAATTAAACTAGAGGACGACTGCACTATTTATGGAATAAACAGTACTCGCTAGTGCTTTTTATTGCCTCTTATTTAGAATTGCTAGTATAACTCAAAGCCAGTCCTATCACCTTTGAGAAATGGAGTCATTCTAAAGTCATGTTATAATAATAAAGCATTGTAATATGTGTTAAACCATCCACATAATCACAGTCCAATCTTTTTTATGCAGATCTTATACAACGTAAAATAGAAAGTATGACTAAAGGTATCATCTGAAAATGAGACTGTACATTAGTTCTCAAATTGCAAATGCAAATAAGACTAAATCACCATACAGTATTACTTCTCTGTGGTTTAGTCAATATATTATATTTTTAAACTTTAAAGAAAAACATTGCATGTTAAAAATTGGAAGATCTTCAGAAACTGCTTTTTCTATTGTAAATATCAAACTTTAAGCTTTTCTCTTAAAAGTGCTCAGGGCCTATGGGTTTTTAACAGGGGCAACATTTTAAGACTTGTTTTTTGCTATTCATAAAACAAAGGGTAATATATTTGGAAGTACTTAGAAACAACATAAAAACTTATAGTTTAAATATTTCAAAACCATATGCATTTCCCCCAAATCTTACTGATCTTTTATCAGTATGCAATGTTTTTAAAAACTTTGAAATGTCATCTTTTAGATTCCATCATTAATAAGTACATACATTCATAAGATTTTTGTGCAAAATTCAGAAAATTTTCATTTTATGTTAATTACTTGGTGTTAATCAGTCATTCCAATTGAGTTTTCTGCAACGTTGGAAAAATACCAACAACAGGGTGGTCACTAACTACAAGTGGGTTTTGAGCCTTGAAATGTAGTATAAAAGGTTTTTAAATTTTATTTCATTTTAATTTTCATAGCCACAAACTCAGGGCCCTTTGTGGGTTCAAGCTTTTGTATTATGTTCAACAAAGTTGATCCTCTGTTGCTTTGGTCTCATAATATTTCCATCATTTTTCAGATAGAAAGTTTGATCATCTGTTAAGAAGTAGTAGAACCACATTAAAATAAAATATTCTGCCTTCATCATTTGGACTTTTGTTAATATATAGCTATCCTATTTCAGCAATTTCTGTAGTTTTCAGTAACATCCTTGCTGTCATCTCAAATATTCCTTTGAAGGCAGCCATCGTGCCTGCAGTGCTTGTCAAAAGCAAATCATTTGTTATTGTCTGTATTATCCTCCGAGCTTTCAATTATTTTCAGAAGAGATTTCTATAGGGTAGGGATAAAAATGAATGTGAAGGAAGTCTTGTTCTGTGGATATCTTGAGTCAGGAACACCTCACTAACTATAGAGTAGGAAAAAAGGGAGGAGCTGTCATAGGGAACTTCAGAGAATATTTTCGTGGCAGGATTTCTGATGGGCATCGTGACTGCCTCAGGGATTGTGCTGCATTTAAGGATAAGAGAGAAGAAAACCTGAAGTAAGTCATCTTATTCAGGAAATTGAAAAGAATGCTTAATCTGTATCTTTTTCATATTCATGTATACATAACTATTTCCCAAATTCAACATAAATTCAAGATTTTTTTTTTTTTTGGTGTTTTTCTCCAGCACATACACACTTTTGAATATGTTCAAGAGTGGAACTTTATGTTTGTTTAATGAACTAGACTTCCGCTAACATCACTTCCAATGTTAATATCAGAGTTTCTTTGGATTTAAAAGGAAGACAAAATACAATGTGTAGAAATTAATTTATACTGATTCTGCTTCAATTTTCCCCAACACTTAATTATAGCATATTTATTTTACAATACATATTCTGTTTTAAAGGATCTCCATGTTTAAATTACATTAGATTTCAAACAGATAGATAATGAAAAGGTGGAAGGCAGGACTACTAGCATAAAGAATACAATAGAAGTAGAAGTGGACATGATAGAAAAACTCTGTGAGGACAAAATAATGAAGTAGGATATGTGCATATATCTCAATTGACATTTATGTACTGCTAATTTCTTTTCATTACAGGAAATTAGACTTAGAAGGGACAATAGTTTAACTAAGAAAGTAAGTGCAAAATTACCCTCACTCCAAGTCGACCTCTTTTGTGCCTTCACTCCTTTTTTCCTCTACACATCTCTACTTTATGGTTTAATACCTAGTTCATATGATTGCTGTACACATTTAAATTTAGCCACCTTTATTAGCAACCAATACTTTTATTAGCAAAGTTACAATAACCCTGTAAAATACTATGAGGAAAATATTCTCACAGTGTTGGAATAAAAATAACATTCAAAGAATAGTCTTCACTTTTAACCTTCTGTATTTGCTTTAAGTTGTAGACAATATGATGTTTAATGATCCTTTTTCCTATATGATTTCAAAACTTGCCATCTAGAAACAAGTGCTCTAGTCCAGTTCTTTTCTAAAGTGAAAGAGGGGTTATCACCAGATTCACTTGTAAAAACGAGATGCCTCTTGGCTATTGGGGGCCTGAAAATTTTGGAACTACTTATATCATTTTGTACTATATGCAATATGATTTTGTACTATATGCAATATGATTTCTTGTCAAATATCTGGGATCACATACTGTTTGAATTTACTATTTGGACTGTTTGTAAACACCATGTATGTAGCTTCACAGTGTAATCCAGAGGTCAAGCCTCAAGCAGTAACAAGTACCAAAATAAGGACTGTAAAACATATGGAAATGTGGCCTGTTTCGTTTAAGTCCATATGTAAACATCTGCATATGAAAAAAGAATTTAAAAGCTATCCATGAATTCCTACACACTGTTTGCTTCTCAAACAGTCCTATCTGTTGCTATATAATAGTGTTGTCATGAAAATTAAAGGAAAAGATAAATGCACATTACTTAAAACTGCCTGATACATATTAAGATAACATTAACTTATCTTGGATAATATTAACTGTTATATAACATTAATTACTATTAATGTTATTTCCCCTTGGAAATATTCAGACAGGCTACTTAAAAATGGTTTATATTTTGGTGCTCCCACTCTCCTATCAAAAGGTAAAACAAGATTAAATTATAACTGCCCTACAAATACTGAAAGGACGCAAAGAATGATTTTTTTAAAGTAACATAGTCCCATAGGTAATGTAATAAACAGGAAATTGAGTGATTTCTGCACTTTTTTCAACCTATTTATAATTTTTAATTAATTTATTATGAATTTCAGATACAAATCATGCTGTTTATGTTTTAAAGATTAGGTTACAATAAGTTTTATCTAAGTGGACTTGCTATGTAAATAAAAATAAAAACAGGATATTAAATCATCTTTTTCTCCTAATCATTTATTCTCCAGATTAAAGGAAATATATATATATTTTTAATCTTAAAGTAGTATGGTATCTCTGGAAAGGAATTGAGAGTGTTGAATGTTGGCAGAATGACAAGGTGTTACCCATTTGGTTTCCTTTGGCACAACCTTCTGATGCAAGACTTTACCCCCCTTAAGAATCCCAAAGACACTAAGATTCCAGGAGATGCCTCATCTGATGCTTAACAAATCCAGGCAGCTTTCAAGCATTTGTCATATTCTGTTTTGTTCTCCAGCTATTTGTTAGAGTCTCAATATTTGGCTCTGCTCTCATTTCCTCTTGGTATTGTCCCTCCTCATTGTACACACCCTACACCCTGGCATACCAGGATTATGCAGTGTTTCTTAGTAAAGAGGGAGGGAATTTTGCAGAAAGCATTCTTTTGGAGTAAACCGGCGAATTTTCATTTGTTAACAACAGCCTCTGTCTCCCCAAGTACAGGAACCAAGGGTCTGAGGCACAACTCAGAGCACTCATACCTTTACTCATTCCCCTAATGAGAAGATATGTTATTAGGTCAAGCTTGTCATCCTCACTCTTTGTTTCTCTAATGTGAGACCCAATAAGGAAGATGCTGGGTCCAGTGAGTCTGCTCCCATACATGTATGAACCCAGAGTTGGTTTAATGGTTCAATGACTGAGGCTGGAGCATTTACTGTATAACAAAGATGTTTATATTCAATTAGAGTACTTTTATTAAGTTTGAAAATTGACTACTTGGTTTCAGAATTTAAGAAAAAAGCACTTTTTCTTCCAGAGAAAAGGAGACCATTACTTTGAATTAGTTGAGGATAGGCTATTGGGTCAGAATTATGCTGAAGGGAGTTTGAACTAAATTTCATGACATGCTTCTAACTAATTGGAGAGAAAATACTGAAAATAGAAGTAGTTAACATTAATTTTCCATTTCATTAAGTTAAGCTTCTCTTCCAGTGTTTCTGAATTAAGAACAAATACCTATGAATAGAAATCTCACTATTTTTTAATAGCATGGAGTGCTGTGTACCATTTCATGCAGCCAGAATTTCAAATCTTAGTCATTCTAGTGTGTACATTGTGGATTTAATCTGACTTTCCCTTATGATTCATGGTTTTGAATATCTTTTTTCCATATGCTTACTTGTGATCTATATCTCTTTGATAACATATCTGTTCAAAATGTTTTATTACTTTTTATTGAGTTCTTGTTTGGTTTCTTATTGCTGAGTTGGAAGAGTTCCTTACATATTCAGGATGCAAGTTATTTATGAGATATCTACTATGTAAATATTCATCTCTAGCTTATCTTCTCATTTTCTTAATAATGTCTTTTGAAAAACAGGAAATTGTAATTTTGATGAAGTTTGATTTATTTTTTTTCTTTTATTATTCATGCTTTTTGTTTCTGGTCAAAATATTTGCTTAACCCAAAATTACAAACTATTTGTTTAACTTAAAGTTAAGAAGAAGAAACAGATTCATGAATAGCTTTCTATCCATTAAAAAGAAGTTGAATCTGTAGTTAAAAATTTTCCCACAAACTCCAGCTATAGATATTTCTTCCTGGTGAATTCTGCCTAATGTTTAAGGAAGAAGTAATTCTAATTCAATACAAACTCTTTCAGAAATTTTAAGAAAAGCAATCACTTCTTAACTCTTTTGTGAGGCCAGTATTACCCTGACTTGGATACCAAGCAAGATATTACAAGAGCAGAAAATTAAAGAAAAACATACCTCAGGACCATAGTTGCAAAATTACATAACAAAGTATTAGCAAATTGAATCCAGCAATATGACCAACTGGTATTTATTTCAGGAATTCAAAGTTGGTTTAACATTTGAAAATCAATCAGTTTAATTCACCCTATCAACACACTAAAAGGTAAATCCATATGAGTTACAGAAAAAAAAAAGTTTGACAAAATTCAACATCCTTTAATTGTACCAAAAAATTCTCAAAAAGCAGTATAAAGAAAATTTCTCAACCCAATAAACATTACCTATGAAAAATCTACAGAAAATATTATACTTAATGATGAAAGACACATGCTTTTCTCCTAGGACAGGAACAAAAGAAATACATCCACTTTCCCACTCCTTGTAAACATTGTTTTGGAGGTCCTAGCAAGAGCAATAATGTCAGATCAATGAAAGAAAAAGCATAAATATTAGAAAGGAAGAAATCAAATTCCTTTTACTTGCAGTTGATTTGAGGATCTACATTGAGAATCCTGAAGAATTTACAAGAAAGTTACAGAACTAACCAATAGCTAGCAATGCCTCATGAGATTTTCCTTTTAGTTCATAGGTTTTGCTTCATATATTTTGAAACTCTGTTGTTGGATTTACACATATAGGATTTTTATGTCTTCTAGTGAAGTGACCTCTTTACCTCTGGTAATATTGCTTGTTCTGAACTCTTCTTTGACTTTGCCATCAAAATGGAGCCCTGCATTTCTTTTAATTAGTGTTGCAGGTAGTATGGATTGAATTGTGTTTTCCAAAAAGACATGTTCTAGTCCTGTGAATATGAGCATATTTGTAAATAGGATCTTTGAAGATATTATTAGTTGAGATGAGTAAAAACAAGGATAAGGTGGCCCTTTATCCAATATGACTGGTGTCCTTATAGGCAGAGGTAATTCAGACAAGTTGGTTAGTAAAGAGAGATAGAGAAAAAAAAATGGCTACGTCATAGAGGCAGAGATTGAGTTACGCCACCACAAGTCAAAGAACACCATGTATTGCTGATCCCCGCCAGAAGCCAGAGGAGAGACATGGAATGGACTCTTACCTTTAAGAGGAAGAACGGCTGTATTGACATTTCAATTTCAGACTTCTAGCCTTAAAAACCATGACATAATAAATATCTGCTGTTTAAGTAAACTAGTTGGTGGTATTTTGTTACAGCAGCCATGGCAAATTAAGACAGCTGGTTATATCATTCTCTACTATTTTTTCTTTAACCAGTTTAGGTCTTTATAATTATTGTGTGTTTCTTATAGTATCACACAATCAGCTCTTGCTTATTCATCCAATCTGATCATCTCTGCCTTTTACTAGAGGTGTTAGGCTATTTTCATTCAATATGATGTAGTTTAATATAAATCTAGTATCTTGCTTGTTTTATCTTTTACCCTTTTTGTTTGTTTTTCTTTTCCTTCCTTCAGTTTTAATTGACTACTTTAACGATTATGTTTTATGTCTACTATTGGCTTATTGGATACACATGTTTTTATTAATTTTTAGTTCTCAAGAGTATAAAACATATGCCTTTAACTTATCACAGTATGCATTCAAATAACGTTATCTATTCACATAATATATGATGTTGATATTAAAAACTATTCACAAAATGTGTCATACTCTTAAGAATGAAAGCATACATCATCTCTATCATTCTATGTTAATTAACTTTGATGAATTATTTTCACGCCACCTGATTAGTAATGTTATATCTATGATAAATTACAGCATCTTTAATTATTCTTTTCAATAAAAATTTGTACTTTGAATTAATTTGAAGTATAACCTAATGTATCTTCCTCTAAATATAAATATGAAGGCTTCATTGGGGTTATTTTCAAATTTACAAAATTAGATGCTTTAACACCAAACCTTTATACCTCTTGTTAGAATGGATTCACTGATAGATTTCAGCTTATCAAGGGTATATGTGGAGAGCCTGACTGGAAACAACCAAGATGCCTTTTCACATTCCCTTTGTGCAAGTTTTTATGCAAAAAGGAAAGTACTCCTTAGGGCTCAGAGAATATTTGCTTTGAGAACATAAATTTTCCAATGTATTTTGTTTCCTTGGGAATATAAATTGATTTATACAC
Source organism: Dasypus novemcinctus (assembly GCF_030445035.2). Classification (NCBI taxonomy): domain Eukaryota; kingdom Metazoa; phylum Chordata; class Mammalia; order Cingulata; family Dasypodidae; genus Dasypus; species Dasypus novemcinctus. Next base: position 126,591,919 of record NC_080676.1, read on the forward strand.
TTTCTGTTTTTATCCAAATTCTAAAACCAAACTAATTTTAATTTTTCTTCTTTAATCTCCTAAAATTTCCCATAACCAATTTATTATATAACACAGAATTGAAGCCATTTTTAAAAGACTTGATGTATGAAGATTATAGGGAAAAATTCTTTTCCTTATGTTTTAGTTATATTTTATATTTTTTCTGAATTCTTACTTTCACTGATTCCTTGACACCAATTTCTTGTATTCTAGACTGGTTTACTATTCTTCTCTAAAAGATGTCCTACTTAACTATTTATTATGATATAAAATTAATTTTTTCCTCATTTTCATGCTTCTGGGATTATTGATTCTCTCTTTGTTAATTATACCTCCCCTTCAAATGATTGCTTAAGTAATTTTGAACATTAATAGAATTTTCTTATGGTACTCTCAGGACATTAGACAGTTACTGAGCATCAGATGCCTATTACTAATAAAACGTTTCCTTATTCTGGGCTAACATTCAGACCTTATGAAAATGTATAACAACCTTTTCAATATTGCCCCGTTTAGACTGATGCTCTTAGAACAATGCTATTATCACTACTCATTTGACTGTAAGTGATCCCAAACTGTATTTTATGTTTCCCCCATGCTTCCATAGTCTTACTTGTAAATGTGAAAACAAGTAACAGAAATCAGGTTTGGATGTCACATACTTATACAAGTGCATCCAAACAAATTTTCTTTCTGTATCATATTAGAAAAAAATAGTTTCTGAACAATATTAATTGTGATATCTTCCTTATATGTATTATATAACTATATTAATATCTAGATGGTATTTTGCTTTGTTTAGATTCCTCCGGGGAATCATGGAAAGGTTAAAAAGTTGATAGTAGAGATGACAACTAATGATCATCAGTCAACCTTTGGTTGCCGATTGCATATTGAACAAATGATGCATTCTGGTCTCCCAATAACCAGTAATTTTCCCTTTGTGTTCCCATTTCTCACGATTTTGATTCAATTCCATTACAGAAAGTTAGGCATGAGGCATCCAAAACTGTAGGATTTCTTTAGCAGTGTATCAGGGGTTCCCATGATGAAATTTTAATTACAGTATTATAAAGGTGATAAATTTTCCCTATCAAATGAAGCAAGCATAAAGGTTAAATACCTGAAGAAGGTAAAATTGATATTTAACTATATATGAATATTGTAAAATGATTTTTCACTTACCTTCAATGCCTTATAAAATAGCCAAATATATATGAGGATGTCCAAGGAAATTCTGGGATGACTTTCTCAGTCATCTTCAAACAAAGTCATATTAATATAAGGAGAGGTTCCCCTCCATTCAGATCTCCTATCTAATATGAATATAAAAATAACTGTTATTATTATGAATGAGAACATAGAATTTTAGTAAAGCTTGTAAGCAATACGTATGCTAACAGTAGCAAATAATAGTTTTAAAGTAGAGTGAACTCTTCAAATCATGCAGTGTAGCCAAATGAGGAAATCTTTGTACAGTCTCCCACATATGCTTGACTGTATCTTTCAGATATAAACTTATGTCCCCAGCCATCTTTCTGTTGCTCTGGCTACAGTTTTTTCCCGTTTTTCAAGCTAAGGACATGTATTCTCTGTTATAATGATTTAATATTTTAATTTCATTTTGATTATTATCAAAAAATATATATCACATTCTGCATAATATAGAAAACCAACCTTATAATGGTATAGTACCATATGATTTTAATGGTCCAATTTTTGATCTGAGTGACTAGTAGTGCCACTTTAAATATTATACAAGATTAATATAATAGAGAAGGACTTGATATATAAATTCTGAATAAAGTGAAGGCCAAATAACAATAGAGCACACTGTAGCAATGAGTTCTGCAGTGTTTAGAAAAGATAATATGCATAAAAGGACTGTCATCAAAATGTCAATGATATTATAGTCATGAGCATTGAAAAACATTGCTTCATTGCAGTCAAAATCATATTCAAATTGCAAATTACATTTTCATTATAGAAAAATAGCATCATTGATTTTGTTTAATTTAAATCAAATGCCTTTAATTTCAATGTTATTGGTTTTCTAGAATTTTGCATTAAATTTCAACTATTTCATCTTTTAAGAGCTATAAGCATGATGGTTTGTGTCTGTTTTGTACATATTTAAATTGCATTTATAAAGTATGCTTTATGTTAACACCGAAGAACCACTGAATTTTTCTTTTAAATGACGCATATATATTAGTCAAGGTTGAAAATCAATCAGTTTGTAGTTTCCTTGGGATCAGAAGTAATAATAACATAAAAGTATTAATAATATAGGAAAAGAGTAAAATGCAAGAATTAACAAATAGAAGATGTTTTGTTGACTTAGCTCAGCCCCACTACCTCCACTATCATTTCTTCTGGAAACTGCTCTTTATGTCATATTATCTCCAGTGGCAACTGTGAGGAATCTGTGAGATTCTTACAAAACATCAGATTCTAGTGACATTTGATTGTTCTAAACACGGTCACTTGACCCAACAAAGTCAGTGAATTCCTTGTCTGGAAACTTTGTATCTGGGAAGAGTTGGCCAGTCACCTGAGTAGTGAAGACATAATAATCCAAACACTATTGGAGAATAATTTCTGCAATGTAGAGAAGGTAATTCTCAACAGAGAGAGATAGAGTGGGAGAAAGAATGAGAATGAAGCCAGCACTTAGAATAAAACCAGAACTTAGAAAGAAGCACATCTTGATTATAGAACCATGATTTTTTTTTTTTTTTTTGAGTTCTGATTCCATGTAGTTCTGGGGTACCATCCCATTCTTCCTGCAGCCTGGTCATTAGGCACTTCCTTATTATCCAAGAACTAACCCAGTATCCTTTCTTCAATACCCGTTCATGCTTTAAGAAGCCTGAGCTGGGTTTATGTCGTCACTTGTGATGAAGCTTCCAGAACTCATTTCAGGATATTTTTTAGTGTGTCAGAGGCTACTACAGAACTCAAAATGATAATATCTTAAAAGAGTTGGGGCATAAAATGAAAGGCGTTTAGGGCCCAAAAAGTTTGGTGTCTTAAGTAGTGTAGGTGCCAGGGAGGCCAAAGGACTTTTAATTACCACAGCCACATTTTGAGTCCAAGAAGCTTCTATCGGCTACTCACAATTTCTATAAGAAAACACAACCCAGGTTTCCAAATATCCAACTTATAAGCACGCCCAGGTAATACAATCTAATTGTGTATCAATGGTTGCCTATTCTTAGCAGTTTGTATATCTTTTCAACTTTTGTAACACATGATTATTTAATCAATCAATATAGTACCACATAGATACAGCAAAAATATGATTTAGAGTCAAGTTTCTGTTTAATTTCAAACACTGCGAGAGTTTTTTTACAGAACCACTTCTATAATGACTGTAAATATTTAACATCCTAGTTATGACAAACATGTCTTAGGGTGGTAAAATATATTCAATTAGATGCCTCCTCTCCTGGGAGTGCAGTGTATGTGAGTATGCATCTGAACAAATTTCCTGAGTGAGGAAGAATTAATTTATTTATTTTAAAAATTAAAAGCTATTTAGGATAGGTTTCATTTATTCAGCTTCTACATTGTCATATTTATCTACATTGCCTTCCTCAGAAAATGATTAATTCAAGCAGCATGAGGGGAAAAAGCTAAATCTTTTGCCCAATAAGAAAAAGAATATTTTGGTAAAAATTTTCAAATTTTCAGTTTATAATACAGTTATGGAAAATTAAAATTTGGGAAGTTTTTGTTACTTCTCAGCCAATCTTTTAATCTTGACATATTTTCATATATGCTCACTATATTATGCCTTCCTATGATTATTTTTTATAATGAAGAAAATAAATAAATTTGTGTTATTTCATTTAATATTCTTTCTTAAGTTATAATTATGTGAGAACAGTCTGTCTAATGAAAGAAACCTTAGCAATATAATTCTAAAAATATGCACATACATTTAGTAGAAGCTTCTATATTTATGAATAAATTATATGCATGATATACATTAACCAATAAAGAATACCAATATGAGAATTCAGGATATTTATTTTTTTCTGCCTGGAGATTACTATACAGCAAACACACATGCACACAATACAAACCCTCAAAGCAACGGTGTGTAATACATAGTGAGAGATACTTAAAATAAAATAAGCAAATTTGAAAGACCTACAAACAGACTTCATTATTTTTTTTTAGGCAACAAAATATTTTCAGTCTTTGACATCTTCTCACACTCACCTAGCATCACAGATGCAAGGACTTAGAGTAAACATGTCTAATTTCATGCTTAAAACCTAAAGCATGCACTGAGTAGAATTTCTACATTGCGATCTACTCTACATAAGTATGCAATACATACATTCTCTTACTGATAGTTTAAGCACTAAATACCCTGCAGCATTTTGAAATTTTAACATTCATGCAAAACAACTTTTGAAAGACTTATGAAACATGTTGCCATGGTTCACCTTCAGGCTGTTTACACAGGCGTTGGTTTGTCAAGTGGTAAAATGGCAGCAGCCTCAAGGTACATACTGAATGAAAACAGGACATGTGCGTGTCAATCCATGTAAAGATACAGATATACACAGATGGCACAAAGATTTGTGCATTTGGAATCACCAATGCAAATGCATGCATTTGAGGTACTTATTTTTCCCATGGTCAGATTTATTTATGCATACTCATTTTCCTCAAGTGCTAAATATTTCAGACATGATCAAATGAAAAGCTGCAACGAGTGTAAATATGAGAAATTTATGTAATGTTTTAATTTCAGACTTATATGCTTTTAATGTACATCTGTTTAACATTATAGATTTACATATATAGTTTAAAATATTTATCAAGCAATTCATCTTTTCATTGTAAAGAGACTGACTGGTAATTATAACTGGCAAAGTGATTTAAACAGCGTACTTGGAATTCTAGCAAGATGTACTGAAATAGTAAAATACATCATTATTGCTTCATTGGACTGAGACACCCAAAAGGCATAGATAACACTCAGGCGTGGAAAGGGAACACCCAGCACAGTGGTATATCCCCTGGAATGGCCTCACACAATAGAAACTAAGCATTCTCCTTGATATCATTGCCATTGGCATCCACATGGATATCAGGCTCCCCACACAAAAATGAGGGTTGAAAGTGGCTGCCAATAGGACACAGATAGCTCTTAAGCTCTGGCAGCTCTTGCTTCAGGTGTTCCAACTGCTTCACTTGGAATACATTTGGCTGTTTGGGCATCCAATCATATAATCTATCATAATTTAGACCATTAACTACTTCCTTCAGCCTCCTCTGATTATCAGGGTCGTTGGTGTTACCACCCCAGCAGAATATGACTAGTCCCTTCATTTTCACCTCTAGGCCATAGGCCAGGTTTCTGAGCAGGTCTTCAGTATGTGCATTTATGCCCCATTAGTTTTTAAACTGTGTACAGCTCATTGCAATAGTGGTTATCCAAGAGCTGAGGTACATAAGTTCAGGATATATATCATATTTTCTTTGAGTCAGAAATGTTATGGGATATTTGTTCTGTTTTTGCCAAACCATTGTGCAAATATCTGCATCAAATTAAGAAAAGACTGTTCTTCTCTTTCCAGAATTTTCTAAATCAGTTTTTAAAATTATATCAAAAACAGGTTCATGTCAAATATGTTGACAAATTACCATCTCACATGTCATCCCTCTGTTGGCAAATCCACTTTATTTCTATGTTAACGCCTACATCTTCTGACAAAGATTCTAAAACCATCTTAAGAGAAGGAAATGGCTGATTTTCAGAGAGGGCATTTTTCTCCTTAATCACAGATTCTTTTCCATCTTTAGATTTAATGTGGTCAAATGAGTGAGGTTTAACAACTGGAGTTTGGCTTTAACAAACTGTAATTTCAAATAATTCGACTGGATCAGCATCAAATTACTTTTTCATAGTCAAACAACAGGTAAGATTATGATATACCACAGGCACAAAATCTTTTGAAGGATGTACATCAAATTCTACAAATTTTTGCACCATTACTAGCAACATTTCTTAAAGAAGCAATAGTATTTTCTTGAACTTTACCAAGCTGGGCAGTTGTAGAGTTACCCGTACCTCAATGTTCAACATTCAGTGGCATTCTTGGCTTCCAATACTTGGAAAACAAAGATTTCATGCCACAACTGTGTCCTGTCAATGGGCTTAATTATATAGTCAACTCTCACTTGCTTACTGTTTTCCTGGAATTTCTGCTCATGATGGGAAGAGTAAGAATTCCAGCACTTTTCCCACGCTCAGCAATGGTGGATGACAAAATACATGCTGTTTCCACATGTCCAGGAAGAGGATTGCCCTGAACCATGGGTTCACTGAGGTCTTGCTCAAAAAAGTCAAAGATTATTTCCAGGTTATCCAGCTCCACTATCTGTGTGCCATACTCTATCCAATGATCAGGCTGTGAGCCATACTCTCGCTCAGGCTGGGAATGCAGGCACTTAAACTCAGTGTTGTTGATCTAGGCTATCTCCAGGCTATTAAATATTTTGTGAAGAACAGCGGGGGATACCCTATCATCTTCATCTTCCCTCAGACCCTCTAGTGCCATCTTGGTCCTAAGTCTAGGTTTTAAAATTTTTTTCTTGCTTATTGAGATGGGAGGTTTCTCAGAATGATGCAAACATAATCTTTTTTCAGTCTGGCACATCAGCCACCCATAATCCAGTTCTCAACACCATTGTGGATTCCAAATGGTCCATCTTCAAAAATAATTTCACTTTCTAGAAGAGTTATTGATGGTGACTGTAGATGAGTCAGCCACTTGTGAACTATGACTTGACATGGCCCACCAAGAGTCTTTGGCTCTAAAAATCACCCTCTGAAGTAGTGATATTCAACTGATTCTCCTATACTGAGTACAATGGCTACTTTCCATGTCTCGCTTTCACCTATCTCATTCTCTCGGAAAAGAGCCACAGCATTTTGAGGATTTCGGTTTCCCATATTACACAAAAACTTCTGCTAAAAGACTTCCTCTTATTTCCAAGGTAACCCAAGAAGGTGTCACTTTGATGGATTTATTTTAGGACCTCTTGCGGAGCAAATGTCTAGCCTGCTGGTCCTGGCTGCAGCCCTGCGGCCCAGGGACCTCCTCCAGCACGCCCTGACATCTCAGCCCGCACGTGTGCCCCGTGTTTGCCTCACCTGTGGGGCTGCCTCACCTTCGTGCCATCTCACTTTCATCGCCACCACGGAGCGAGAAGCCGGGGTGGGGACTCGGGAGCCTGGAGCCCGCCTTCTGCACCTCATCAGCACTCCCCCAGGCAGCCCTCTGATTTTTTTAAACTGAATGAATAACTATCAAGAGAAGAAAATATTGATATTTGAATGATAAAGTATATGTAGATTTTCAGTCCACAATTAATTTAATAATGGAATGAGCAACAGATATTTTCTATAATTTACGTGTAAGGGTAAAGTTAGTTTTAAGCATTTCCATATTTATTAGTATTGACATGTCAAAAGGAAATTTCATTTCCATATGTTAGATCATGCTAATTTTCATTTTTTTTAGAATGGAAAGACTTTTAGGTTTCACTGAGGTTTTCTTTGGTGGTGATTATAGAAAAATAGAAAGCAATTATAAAATTATCTGAGCAAATGCTGAATCATTTGTTAAGGAAATTGCTATCTGAAACACAATGAAGACATTCATGGAATTTTGACCACTAATTGTGTTCGAATTTATATAAAATTCTTGATAATATTTTATTGAGGAAGTCACAGGGAATAAAGTATAGATAGTAAAGCAATATCTTAGTTTAAAAACCATTTATTTCAGGAGCATTTTGTCTTTTCTTATTCTTCAACAATTTTTTTCCTTTGAAATCATGAATTGTGAATGTTTTAAATCTTGAAACATTTAATACTACATGTGTGAATAAGGACAGGAGCCTCTAAGTGCTCCAGAGGCCAAAATTCCGGTGGACATGAGACCATTGGTCTAGTAATATGTCGCAGTTGGTAGGAGAGCCACAAAACCGCCCAGGGGACCAGAGCGCTGACACATTAGGTAGCAGTATAATCAGATCGCAGGTTCAGAAATCCATTACTGCAGACCAGAATGCTTCACAGATCATGGGGAGACTGACACTAGGTGAGGGGCGTACATGATCATTTTGTGTCAAAACAACTTAGATTCATGAGTCAGGGTGCTCAACTGAGGTTATTCCATGAATGAGAACATGTAGGGGGCTGAAAAACTCTGCGACTTGGGTAAAGGATGAAGGCTGTCCTGAGAATGAGAGAGGCAGCACAAAGTCTTAACTATATTTGGGATTTTAGAAAATTATCTAGTACTAATTACCTATTAATATTTCAGTTAGGCTTTATAAAGGGAGTCTCCAGTTTAAAGAATAAAACCATGATATAATTGTTGAATTGGAGGCAGTGATGCTCCTGAACAGGGATGGTTACTGACATACATAAACCCTGGGTGAAGAACCCATGTCTGCCTTGTTTTCACAGTTCTGTTGAGGGGGAAAGTGTCCACCTTCATAGCTTGGCTCTAAGTGCTTCTGTTTAGCCAAGCTATATGGTTGGAGTGTCCTGACTTTGTATCTTCTCTCTGTGAGATGACTTTTCTGTAGCTCCTTTCTCTCTGGCCTTCAGAGCTGGAACTGGAACTGAAAACACCAGGGCCTGGGTTTATATTATCCATGCGCAAGAAATCAAAGAATACCTGGTAAAATCAAGAGGAATTAGTGATAGTTGGGATATTGGAGGCAAGCCAAGGGGAGGATGGTTTTCAGACTGAGCTAGGAAATTTTGAAAAAGAAAACATTAAGGTTAGAAATGCCGGAGAGATGGGGGCCATTTCAATTTTGACAGTGTTAAATTTGAAGTGTGTATATTAGGCAGGTGAAGATGTCAATTAATCATTGGTCTACCTGGACCCTGGACCTCAGCATAGAGGGCTAGCTAGAAGTACCAACAAATTTAAGGTATTCCTGTATGGGATTTTCCAGAAAAAGGATCTGGAAAGAGTAAAGTTGAAGCACTGTCCCCTGAGTGACTTCAGTATTTAAGAATAGGAGAGAAGAAGAGAAGGATCCAAAAAGTACCCTAAAAAGTAGGAAAACCAAGAGATGGTGGTAAAACAGAGTACAAAAGAAGTGAAAGTTTCTGAAAGAACAGGTAGTAAGCTCTGTTCAGTGTTGCTGACAGTTCAACTTTAGCATGAAGGAAGTCAATAGTGACTTTAATAGGAATAAATTCCGTGCTGAGATGTGAGCAGAGGTCAGATTGGAGAAATAAGAGAAGTTAAGGCTTTGGAGAGGTTATCTACAGATAACTTTTGAAATGAAACTTAACTGCAGACAAGCTTAAAAATAGAAAAGCCATAACTGGAATGACATGGCCATCAAGTAACAAATATTTTTGACTTTTTTATTCTTTTGTATTGTGTTTGAAGTTGTGAGATATTAAAGCATGTTTGAATACTGATAGAAATGATTGATGGAAAAGATAAAAAGGCTTGTATATGACTGGCTTGAACAAAAGAGGAAAAATAGCTATTTTTATTGAGTGGAATTTTCTAGGAAAAGGTTCATAAAATAAGCTGAATGAGTAATGATTTTGGGGTGTTATTTCTACCACGAAAAAGATAAAGTAGTAGGGAAATAATGACTTCTCTGTAGTACTAGGAAATTGGGTATCAACTACAGCATCATGTAAAATCTTTGATCTAGGTATGGGGGAAGAATCATGCATTTGTAATGTAAATGTGCAAATTTATATAACTGTGTATTTATTTTGGAACAAAAATGTTTTCTTTTATATTAAATCTTAAATGATTTCCTAGATTTAAAAGTGACTAAAATAGAATAACATCTAACCAAATACCTGTTATTTCTATGATCTTGCAATTACTAAAATTGACTATATTAACTCAATTGCTTTATAGTAGTATTTCACTATTTTTAAAAGCAGAACATTTCAGATGCTTCTACTTAGGGTATAGATGTGGAGGAATTTAATAATGACGTTCATATAATGATTATACCCAAATTTTATCAGGAAAACATAAAATACATTATTTCCTTCTACTTCTCATTGTCATTTTTTGCTTGTTTTCACATTTGTTCCTACTCGACCCTGATGAAGATTTTTTGCCTCTGACTTTCTCAAACTGACTTAAAATAGGGGTGAAGAGGCAAAAAAAGAGAGAGATCTTTGCAAATAGAAATACTGCTTGGCAAAATGCAAAAACAGTGGAAAGAAACCAAAATTATTTCTGCCAAATATTTGCCATATTAGTAAGAGAGAAAAATTTGTTTAAAAAAACAAATAAAAAAAACTAGAACTGTTTTTGTTTTGATTTGTTTTTTAAAGAATAGCTGCTTAAAGAAAAATCTGTTGCTTATCTGGGTAAAATACAGTGAGCTTTAACCATTCAGTGAATCAATCCCTTTGCTGATTGTTCTTTGGTAATGGAGTGCATAGTTTTTGCTTTTTGGGTTAATTTCTTCCTCTGTTGACTTTATCTTCTGTCATGTTATGCCAATAGTCACCTAAGCCAATAAGAACAATATAAGGGAAATGGGAAATGTGTTCAACACATGTCAGTATATCTTTTTCCTTGTCATAGGGAAGTCTTTTACGCAGAGCTTCTAATCATTTTATTTGACCCTCCAGGTCTTCACAATTTGGCAGCTACCCTGGAAATACAGGAAACAAATTACATATTTACTTGAAGCAAAAATCTGCACTTTAGGCACATCTGAATGGTTATTTGACAACATGGAATAGACAGTGGGCCATAGCATGTCAAAGCTAGGAATGTGGTAGGGAATCATGTTCAAAAGCTCTCAAGAGTCTAACAAAGTGTGCATATGTCTATACTGAAGAGGAATCATCATGCATTAATGGCTAGAATCTTTACATAATGAGATAAGGCAAGTTCAAACATCCAAAAATATTAAAATTTTGCTTTTTGCTTTTTCTAGCATAACATACCAAATATGGCTGCACACAGTTTGTCCAAAGGAAATACACTACCTGAAATGTCAAGCGAGCCTATTTTTATTTTCTTTAGATTGTTGATGGGTTGTGGTGAAAAGTGGAACATTGTATTTGCATGGTAACACAGATTATATGTTGAAATTTCTGTTCTTTTGTTAAAATAATAAATTACTCCTCATTATAGTTGATAATATTTTATCACCCAAACAAATGAAATTAATTTACAATCCAGCTGTATTTCCCTCCTAACACATTAGATGGCCAAGCCTTTCCTGGTAGCCTTCTCTCTGGCCCAGCTGTGTAGCTCTAAAATCACTTGGATGGTAATTAGGTGTTTATCAGATTCTTGCTGAAAAGTCATGAGAGAGTTATCTGACACAATTATCTCTGAAAATTGAATCCTCCATTTCTGGTCCTGCTGAGGACATTCAAAGGGACACTGACTGGTTTAAAGCTAAATGCCTTTGAAAAACCTTTGCCTACTAGAATGCATGCAACACAATTGCCAGTCAGATAATGTTCTTTTTCACAGTCTTTCATGCACAGTCTTTTGTATGTGAATCTTTTTACTATAAGTCTTTGTGCATATTGACATATTAAAATTACTTTTGACCTGCACTTCTGTTACTTCATTAATGTCTTTCTTCCTAAAGCATTATTAATAGTCAGCCTGAAATTAAATGCTTGCTCCCTTGTCCTCACACGGCTGCCATCTTCATAAACCAACCCAAAAAAAGGCAATTGCTAAGATTGGCTAGGCTATATGTATATTTTAGAAAATGTTATTTCTAGACTTATTTGGTCTTAAGAAATCTAAAATTTTGCAGCTCATTTAAGTATTAAAGTGCAGTTGACTCACAGTTTGGAAATTAATATTGAGATTTAATATGAATTGCTGAGAACATAGTTATTTAAACACTAAAAATATCACACCTCCAGTAGCAGATTTGAAATGTCACATCCACTGAAAAATGATGCTATGGCTCAGCATCCAACAGAATTGAACCAATTTTAGGTTTCTCATATACTATTAGGACTGTGCATTAAGTAGTTTAGAAAATAAAAACAAAATGGTGTAAACGGAGTACATTTTGCTCTATTTAATATCAGTAATTATAATCTTTCTGTAAGACTTATCTTTCTTTACCACCATGATTTCTTCACTAATGTAAGGGCAGATTTCACAGATGCATGGACTTCATGAATATCACACCTTCATGAATATGATAGAACTACATTGTACCTCTGTCTCCTTTGTAAGAGTATTAGTTCAGATGCATATCTAAGTGTTCATTAATCCATTAAGTCAACAAATATTGAATATTTTGTAACGGTAGGCATGGTGTTAGAATTATAGAATATTGCAAAAGCCATCCTAAAAAAATCACATACATTAACTCTTCTGCATAAGCATCTCTTTTGTGCACTAGGTTCTATGTACATTTTTGGCATCCTTTTATTATTTTCAGCTTCATCTCCAATAACAGCCCCACATATGCCATCTAAACAAAACCATTTGTTGCTCTTCAAAGATTCTTTCCTTCGTGTCTTTGCAGAGATACTGCTTTCATTTAGAATTCCATTCCTCTGCAGTTCTAAATTCTCTTGACTTGATGAAAAATTGCTTTTCTTCAAGATTCATCTCAAATGTTCACTTTGATGATGAACAGTTTTCAATTTGTCAGAGATCTGGCTGCTTTCATCTTTCTTTGATCCCATAGTGCAGCATTCTATTTATACCCTGCCATAGAGATTGCTATCCTATATTTAACTTATTTCATCTGGGTCTGCTCCCCTCTGCCATAATATAAGTTCTTCCAGTGTGGGGACTATGTATTATTCATTTTTGAATGTTAGAGTGGTGCATAATAGGTTATTTTAAAAAGGTGATTAAGTGAATTAATTATAAGCAGAAAAATATCATAATTTTATTAATTTTTGGTATTTTCTTATTTTGTTTTTAGAGAAATCAAGCTAATATTAAAATCATATAACATTAAATATACATTTATTTTTTACATTTGTATTTTATTGAAATATAAAACAACTCAGGCCGAATTTTTTCACCCGAAAGTTGCAGTGCAGTTCACTTTAATTTCACTCTTGGTCTCTAAAGTGAAAAATAAGTCACCACATATTCTTTTAGTAGATTAAAGAGAGACAAAAAATTGATTACACAGCTACTCTCAGAAAGCAGAGGACATTCAGATGATAACTATTCTCACTTGCTGTACAATTGTTTAATGTTAATTCCAGGAATTGTTAACAGAACATGCTTGCTAAGCCCACTGTTATATCTGCTCTCATTTTGCCTCATTCATGTGATCGCTCACTCTTTCCCCTCTCTCTCACTCCACATACCTACCTGTCAACATGTGTCAAGCCAGCTTCATATGTAACTTTCCTTTAGCCAACCCATTGCACGGGCACTTTTCCCTATTTTCGTTATCAATGCTAAGATAAATCTAACTTATTGGAGGCCGCGCTACTTTCAGAACATTGAGGTTATTGATGTTTATGTCCGTGTTACATTACTTGAAAGATAATATTGTTTAGAAAAGTATGTCTGCAACCATATTCACTTTCAGCTCAGTGTCCCACTAATTTTCATCAGCATGATAAAATGGACAATATGATTGAAGGTTAAGTGGACATAGAATTCATCTGACTGAGCTACTGTGAGCATTGCATTTTGAAAATTGTTTTTGTTTGAAAAATGCTCTCTTTTTGTGTTTTTGTACAGAGCCTACTTTAAAGGAACTGTCTCTGTGAATTTGCGCATTCATTTTGAAAAAAGTGCCTGATGTAGACCAATTTAATTGCAGGTACAAATAAGAAAAAAAGAAAAAAAAGGAAAATATTCTGGTAGAGCGTGCTTTATTCCTTTATATTAAACCAGATTTAGTTTCTTTACTCTTAAAACCATTCTGTTACCATATGAATACATTATTTTTTTTAACAACCTTGACAACTAGTTCTGCCTGAGGCAACCCTATAATTAAAGTGAAAAGAAGATAAAAATCTACATTTTGCTCTCTTTACCTTTGCCACTGTGTAAGCAATCCTAATGAACTTCATTACGTTCAGGATGAAAAATTGATTTGAGGGTTTCTGCATTTACTGCTCTTTTCTTCCTCCCCCTCCCCCATGGATTGCTGTAGTTTAATTCAGCATTGATTCTTTAATGATTATGGTACAGTACAGTAAATAAACTGATGTTTATCTTCATCATACCCTGTTGGATAGCACATTGTTTACTTTTATACATAGCTCTTTCTCCATCATTTTGATAACATAGTCTAGCCATGGTTGACAATTATCTTACCGTCTGACTTAAGAATTTTAATCTTGAAATGAATATATGAATTTTTAATTATATAAACTATATAAAAATATTCAATCTAAAATCATGCTAGAATTACTTTAAACCACTGATGAAGTGGTGGCTTCCACATGCAGAAAGGCAACCAAACATGCTGTGTTTCCTTAATCTGTCTTCAAACTGCTCATAGAACTCTTGAAGAAGTCAATCAGAATTAGTAATACTCTTTAAGAGTTTAAGAATTATCTAATGCTCAGATTCTCATTTTGTAACAATAAAATAATTATTTGTCCTTTCTTTGTGGTTAATTCCCCTAGAATTATACCAGAGTAATATGATTAGTATTTGAACAGAATGGGATAATGAGCAGAATTTTTATTGGTATTTGGTAGTATTTCTTTTTACATTTTTCCTTTAAAAAGTATTAGCAAGCAATATCATCAGTATGTCTTTCAACATTCTAATCAGTGGCATGTACAAAACAGAGTTCAAATTTTTGAAAGTGATTAGGAGTTTAGCAGGTCCATGGTATTAACATCAGCTGTATTTGGCAAATGGTAATGTTTTCTGGATTTGGTATAAATTGTAGTGTAAGAATTCTAAGAGAATGTCTTAGATTACTTTTATTTATCTCGTTACAATTAATTGCTGATAATATATCTTCTTTGTTACAATTAATTGCTGGTAATATACCTGGCTATATAAGACTAAGAGATGAAATATTTTAAATGAACTGACTAATTAAAGTAAAAGTTTTAATTTCTTTGGCTCTCTACTCTGATCAATCACCTACTTTTAGTATATAGTGAACATGGATGAAGAGTCTCAAACGTCCTGTGTATACAATCTCTATTTACAACTTGAGATTTATCACTATGCCCTGATTTTCTTCACAGTATGCTTAATATGTTGTTTCTTAGATATGTGATGAAAATTAATTAGTCTTTTGTAATATGATTGGAGGCTTAATTGGATTTAGGGTCCATGACCTAGCCAAATAAAGCTGATGTGTGAATAGTAATGTAGCTCTGCCTAAATATGCAGAAACTTCAAGAAATTAGCTGACAAACCCCTGAGAATCTCTCTAATTCCCTTACTTTGGCAACTTCTGGGATTAATTCTTCAGCTCAATTTTCTAGGCTTATCTTTGTGTTCTCTTAATTATGGTACTTTCCATTCATATATTCTAGTCTCAGTGTGATTGCAGACTTATTTTCCAATTAATAGCAAAGATACTTTGTTGTTAGTTTTGTTTTTCTGATCTTTTTTTAATATTAAATCTGTGCATAAATGAATTCAGAATGTTAATAACAACACTTTAAGTCTAGGACATATTAATTCAGAGTTTAAGATAATTTAAGTACTTGACTAAATGTGTATGTAGTATTTGCCTGATTTTATGAGGAAAGAGTTTTCTGAATAAATATGAAGCGAAATGTAATAGAAATAAATTTTAAGGCAACTTTTTAAGTTATATAAATAGATAAAATGTTTAAATCAATTTGGCCCCACATCTGGACTCTACTTTTTATACACTATGATATTTTCAAATAACTTAACCTTTACAATAGTTATGGCATGCTATACTTAACAAGCATTTAGTAGTAATTATTCTGGTTTGCCTTGATCCATTTGAACACT
This sequence comes from Dasypus novemcinctus, assembly GCF_030445035.2. Classification (NCBI taxonomy): domain Eukaryota; kingdom Metazoa; phylum Chordata; class Mammalia; order Cingulata; family Dasypodidae; genus Dasypus; species Dasypus novemcinctus. Next base: position 126,607,902 of record NC_080676.1, read on the forward strand.
AAACCTGAGTTTTTTCACTGACTTCTTGTTATTTGAAATGAAATGCACCCCTAATTAAACAGAAGCAGTAGTACATTCTTAGTAGAGTTAACTAAAATTATGCATGTATTATTACTCTAGAGAACTCTAGAATAGGAGTACATTAGCCAGTTTTATTTGTAAAATTTGTGCACATGCACACATATATTCCTTATTAAGCATTCTGTTTCCAAGGTTGAAATTTTGGAATCATTATACATTTCTTATATTACCTGCAGTGTCCTGGTCATCACCAAATGCTATAGTCTTTCCTGTGCAATGCCTTTTATGCTTATTCCCTCCCCCACTCCACCTGTTAAATGAAACGAAATATCCTATTCACCATATAAACTAGAACATAGTAATACTCATGTACCTGATTTCTTTTGTTTTGAGTCAATTGCACCTCCAGATTACAAGTAACTAACAAATTGTTAGTTATCTATATCTTTCCATATGTTGGTAAGAAAAAGTGCTGAGTTAGTCTTCCATTCAAATAATAATAGAGTTGGTTTCATTTAATATATTTACTAATTACCAGTGTACTTGTAAAGAAGTATCCTAGGGAAGAGGACTTGACGCAGTGGTTAGGGCATCCGTCTACTACATGTGAGGTCCGCGGTTCAAACCCTGGGCCTCCTTGACCCGTGTGGAGCTGGCCCATGCGCAGTGCTGATGCACGCAAGGAGTGCCATGCCACGCAGGGGTGACCGCATGTAGATGAGACCCACGCGCAAGGAGTGCGCCCCATAAGGAGAGCCGCCCAGCGTGAAAGAAAGTTCAGCCTGCCCAGGAATGGCACTGCACACACGGAGAGCTGACACAAGAAGATGACGCAACAGAAAGAAACACAGATTCCTGTGCGACTGACAACAGCAGAAGCAGACAAAGAAGAACACGTAGCAAATAGACACAGAGAACATGCAGCAAACAGACACAGAAAACAGACAACTGGGGTGAGGGTGTGGGGGTAAGGAGAGAGAAATAAAAAATAAATAAATAAATCTTTAAAAAAAAAAAGTTTCCTAAAGAATCTGAACTCATTTTCTAATGTGGAAGATAATAATTTATAACTTATCCTCCCAATGTAATTAAATTTGATGGGCTAAGATATTGGTAAAGTGTGATGAGCTGCATATGAATAAGGTAGTATTTATTTTTACCCTTTTAAAAATCTTTCCTTTGTAGTCAACATTGTTCCCATATCCTCATGAATGCCTTTTTCTGGTTTCTGCAGTTGTGTAACTTCAATGCTCCTTTAATGCTTAGTTTGAACTCCTTAAGACTGCTTCCTCCCATGGCCAACTTATTCCTTTTTATCTTTGTCAGTCATATGTAATCAATTATCTACTGCTTTGACTTGAAAAAAGTAACATTATTTCATCTCTATTGAATCTGCACTGTGTGGTAGAGAACTCTATATATTAGCCATTCAAAAATATTTATTGCTGATTTGCTTAAGTATAGTTCTCACATAAACCCTACATTATATATTAAGTTTTTAAAAAAATTCTAGAATTTTCCAAAGATTGATTTACATGAAGACCTTTGATTTTTCATGATTGGCTTCCTTTGTGATGTCTAAATGTATGGCCCTGTCTGGATAAAGAAAACGTTTAGTCTTTCTCATTTGTGAAAAAGTTCAAATTCCTTCTGTGGATTACTGACGGATCTGTTGGTTATATGTAACATCCATATAAGGCTGGTCTTCTCTGGTCAGTGATTTCACAAGGACTGGCAGTCTTTAGGCAAAGCTTATACTCTACTGGGTAATGCTTTTTCATTTTTGTCTTTAAATCAATGACTAATAAAGAAATAGTCAATTGACGTTGCTATTTTGTTAGATTTTTCCAGCTTTTGATTCATAAGGTGGGAATCAGTTAAAAATGTAAGAAATTGAGCTGCATGAGCACATATTCAAGCCTAAACCATGTCCATACTTTTCTTTTAATTTGGAAATCTGAATCTGTAGCAATGATCAATTGTTTAATCATGGATGATTTTTGACCATGATAATGAAAAATGTGCTTTCAGTTCATTCTTGTTTTCAGCTGCACCTACTGTTATAGAGAAAAAAAATGTGTTCTTGTACAGATGTATTGGTTTCTTATGAAACAATTAGGTTTAAAGATAGCCAGTCTGACAACTGAGTATTATCTAAAAAGCTTGCAAAGTTGTTATATCACTAGATCTCTGAAACATGTAATTACCTTGTGGTTAAAATCATTTGCCACAAAACTAAAGTTAATCCATTCAGTTAACTAAGCATAGGTTTCTCTAAAAGTGCACCAAAATGCTATTTTTTCTCATGTTAGTGTGTTTTATAGGTAATTTTTAAATGGCTAAAGTGGATATGAGAAGATACTTTCTAATGTTCATATTTTTGATGTAGCATTTGTTTCATGTATGTAATGTAGAACACAAAATACTACTTTGTGAGGAATGTGTTAGCCTCAATTCATGGCCACTGCTTCAGCCCACCTGTAATCAGGTGTTAGGTAACCTACTCAATCACATCTCTTGCTCAAACTCATCATCTTTCACAAGAGGATGCCATGACTATTGAACCAGTGAAATAGAACACTGCTTGCCATATTCTTATCAGAGATTATAACCTCAAACTTACTGCTGTTGTTTACTTACCAGACTTTGAGTGGGAGAAATTATATATATGAAATGGCCTAAAAGATATACATCTGTTTCATTCTTCCAGGCTATTTAAAATTCATCTTAAACTAGCCAGATTTGAGAAAAGATGCATATCTAGACCACATTTTTTTGGACCACAAGATAAGTATAATTCCTAAGTTATGTATTTGGTACTTCACCATATCTCTGTATTGAAGGATGTTACAAGAAACAACATTGTAACATTTGAGTCTGTATTTACTATAAGGTGTGTTTGTAATAACTTAGTTCCTTCTGTCCCACAATAGACATTTCTTTCTAGTCTCAATGCTGGGAACTATTTGTCCTTCTTCCAACCTTTTATGAATTTATGTAGGAATGGGTTGAAATATGTGCCTTACTATATTATTTTATTGTATTGATTAGAGATCTGTGATCTAATTCTTATATGTACATACAGGTACTATGTTCATTTATGGATTTTTGTGTCCATAGCAGCCTTGTTTTTCCCTTTACCTGTATTCTTTATTCACTCTTTTTCATTATTTACTATCTGGTTTTTATTATATGTTTTGTAGTATAGCCTGAAATCTGTTCTATAACAAGAAATATTATAGAGAATGATTCTATAATAATTATTATTATATACCCATAAATAACCTTAAAATTCTGATTCTCAATATTTGTAATGTGTGGCAAATATTTGCCTCTGATTAATATGTGGTAGCTCATTCACTGTTACTCTGCTTCATAAAGATCCATGTTCCATTTCAGATGAATATATTTTCTTAGTAAATAGACAGGAATATTACTCCTTTTTGTCTTTACTTCATGGAAAAGGTTTTGGATAATACATGTGAAACTAATATTTGTACATTCATTCCACAAATTTTATTGATCAAATGTCAGGCACTAGCTTGGAAATTCTAGAAGATAATAAAAACTATTGGGTTACAGAATTGTCTCAATGAAATCTCAACCTGCAAATATAAAAAAAGGAATAAATACAAAAGGAAGAACAAAAATAGTTTTTTCTATGCAATCTAAGAGGCCAGAGCAATGAATTTGAAGAATGAACTCAGAGAAGTCTTCAAAGAAGGTGGGTCATTTGATCAGTCTTGAAGAATGAGTGGGAATTTAAGTGGAAAGTAGGTGGGAGACTTGGAACATATATAGGGAGTAATAGTCTAAATTGTAAGGAATATCAGTACCAGTTATCATCATGAAGTAAATAAAAACCATTTTAAAACTAATAAAATCAAGCGACTCAGTTTTGATGAGAAGACATTAATCTGTTGTGCTGCTTCTTCAATAGCAGATGTATAAATAAAATCAACGCTTTCTAAATGTATTTGGAAATTTATGTTTAAAATATCAGAAAATATTCAATGCATTTCACCTGGTAATTCCTCTAGGAAGAATTTCTTTCTAAGGGATTAATTGAAAAGAAAATTAAAAACTGTTTACTTGGAGATGTACAGTTCAGTGTCATTTGTAATAGTGAAAAAAGTAAAACAATTTAGCTGTCAAAATGAAAGCTTAAGTAAATTATGTTTCTTCTAGTTGATGTAATATTAATCAGTCAGTTAAAATAATAATTTTAAAGACTATGTCAGCAAGGAATACTTATAATAGAATTTTAGAGAAAAGGAAGATTCAAATACACTACCTGTCAGGGAATTCCTACAATGCTAATTGCTTAAAGATAGAGCAATTTATATATTGTTTTTAAGTTAAGAAAATTTCAAGAGAACGAACTTTGATCAGTTTCAAATGGTTTACATGAATACAAAACAACGTGAATCTACTGAAGTAAAAATAGGTAAAATAATTTACTTTTGGAATTGAGTAATTATTAACTAATAAGAAAAACTTAGATCAAAGAGATAAGTGTCAGGATAAATGACTTAGAGAGTTTTTATTTATACCATTGTTAAACATCTACCAAATTAGACCCATTTTACCTTAAAATCAATATCATATTTCTTAAAATGGTTATGACACAAAAATGCTGGGAAGAGACACCTCCAAAACTACATTGGCTGGCTAGAGTGGAATTTGTTTGTTTTCAACAGAAAGAGGAAAAAATAGAGAAAAGTGTAACTTAAAAGAAAATCAGTTCTGGATAATAACAAGAAAAGATTGATATATATAGTTCCTGCCCTTCCAAATATGTAAGAAAAGAAAAAAGCTACCTAGGCTGAAGTGTTCCCTAAGAAGCAAAAAAATAGGGTGTATGCAGTTAGTTTAGAAAATGTCTGTGTCCAGAATGTTTGCCCAAAAGAAAACATTTGATCGTGTTAAAGCATTTTGCTAGATTGAATGCTTATTGTACTTTTTCTTTCTAAGATACTGAATAACAATCAAGGGAATGGGAATTCTACAAAATATGCTTTGAAAATTCTCTTTGATGGATTTATCTTCCTAAAAGCAGAGTATGGTTCAGCATATTATTAAACATTATTATTTGAGGTGTGCCTTAATAGCTTGCATATGAATAGCATATGCATATATTCGGGAGATTTTAACCGGAAAGCCCCTGTGGAAAGGATCTGTATCTTGATTAGGGTGGAAGTTGCTTGGCTCTATACATTTATCAAAACTGAACTGTGCACTTAAGATGGGTGCATGTTATCATATGTAAATTATATCAAAATGAAGTTGATTAAAATAAGTCAAAAGCCCTATTGTTTTCAAATGAAATCTAAACCAGATAATTTCAAGGTGAAGGCAACATGTGAATATAGACCCAAGTATGTTTCCATCGTCTCCCTGGAACCTTACTTTGTGCTATTAGAAGTTGGTGGAAATGAAGATAATCATTAATAGATATCAGGGATGGAGCAGGCACTCTTGTAAACATTCCATGCATATTTTTCACTTGATGAGATAGCTTATATTACTTATTCAGATTTTACAGTTAATAAAGTTCATACAAAAATAAATATAAATAATTTGTAAGTAAGTTGTATAAAGTCAAATAGCTTCTGAATGGTGGAGATGGGATGTACATCCAGGCAGTTTGGTTTTACAATCCATACCTCTAAAACACTGCACTATGTATAATTTCCATACACTTAACATTCACAAATAAATTACATTTTCAAATATTTGCATCACATTAAATAAATCACTCATCTCTCATATTCATTATATTTCATAATAGAAAGGGATATTGTAACTTTTTTCTTTCATAATGTTAGTTTCTAATTTCTTCTAAATTCAAAACCATGTGTGATATGTTCTTAGCACTTTACCAATGGACCCTGTATGTATATATCCATGAGGAAAAGTACCCTCATATTCTCAGTATGTTGTGGTTGTAGTTGTTGTATTTGCTATATTTTAATTGTTGGAGAGCATCTAAATATAGCTATATCACAGTCACTAAAATCAATTGTCCCATTGTTGTTATTATGTCAAAAGGTGTGATTTCTTTAAAAATGGGTTTAGTTTATTCACTCTTAAGGTTTTATCTTTCTGTGGGCTATTATCATTTTTAAAAAGGACTTTTGAAGATCACAATTTCAAGACATTCATGTAAGGTGAGTACAATAGCAAATAATGCAGCTTCTGCTTCTGATTTGTGGGTGCTGCCTTAAATTCATGTTATATTATTAGACTCATACTATGTAAATTCACAAAACTGTCCCTAGATTATAAAAATTTACTTGATGACTCTTCATACTAAAATATATGGAATTTGAAATAATATCTGCCTATTAAATAACATAATCCAAAAATCCAATCACCTTTAATGATTATTTATGCATTCATGTTTATTTTCTTATGGTTATTACACTAACTTAAAAATAAGAATATACATTTTTGATAAGTGTCTTTTATTTTATCATTAGTTGTCTCCTACAATAAACTATATGTAATTGTTAGTAAAACACAATTAGAAAATAATTAACCACAGAAAGGAAAATCTGGGTTTTAATAAACTATCATTCAACAAAATTATTCTAAATTTTCAAGTCATAAGCAAATCATACACAACTGCTAGAGTCATACTGTTGTGGAATTTAAGAGAAGTTCAATTATTTGAGTATAGAGAGGCCAGGACTCAGGAATGATTTTGAGAAGGAAAAATGGTTTATTGACGGCCGGCCGGACTCGGGAGCTTTCAGTTTGAATCCCGAGCCCCGAACAAGATTTTCAAACGTCTTTTATACAGAGAGGAAAGGCCAAATGGTCCCTTTGTTTCAGTTCTCAATAGGCTTCAATTAGCATATATCTCTTCCACATCTTAGGTAAGCTTTTAGCATGGACTCCAGACATTCTAGATAAGCCTTGGTTTTTGCATTTCCCCTAAATACTTAAAAGTTTATAGCCCTTGCATTGTTAAACATTTCCTGGGACTGCAGCCTCTTACCTTTCCACACCCACAAGTCAAACAACTTAGTTATCTCTGAAGAGACACAGAGCCTTCCGCCCATAGCCCACATCATTCCCCCCCTTTTGCCAAAGTTTACTTGCTAAGTTTTGGCATAATTATTGTTGGAGCTATGAGGTGGATGGCTGTTTGTTGTCTTGATTGATTATTTATCAGTCTTTAGTACAGCATCCAGGACTGTTTTTAGAAGTTTAGAACTTTTCATTCTGGACAGCAGAATCTTGGGCAGGGGCCTCCTGCAGTTATTCTGCTGCCACTGACACTCACGTGGATTTCCAGTCAGGTTCCAGATCCATCTATTACTTCTATTTTACTCTTAAAGAGTTTACACCTTTAATTTAAAAGGGGTGCTGAAGGGAGACGATCTCTTTTCTGTAACTGCTTCCTGCTGGCCATGGGCTGTAGTCATTGCCTAATAAGGTGTAAAACTCTTTAATTTATTCTAACTGGAGGAAGATGGATCTGGCATTCTGTACGAAGTTGGATGAAGTTTTCATATGGTTAATAAGATGTTCACTCTGAAAGAAACAAACTTAATTAAAAATTTGGAATACCTGTTTTTAAAAGAGGACACATTGGAATACAGAGGTAGACAAGGTTAGGTGCCTATAAAGATGGCATTCCTTAAAAGCTGGTGGGAACAGCATATATATTCTTTTTTAAGTTATCCATCTTTAGAGAGAAATTGCAACAGACACTTAGCTTTGTCTGAAGACACATTCCAAGCTGTTCAATGATTGACTCTCATTCGCTCTGTCAGATGCTCCTGGTGAACTGGCACTCCTTGGGCAACTGGCTTCACTCAGGATTAGAACACTAATTTGGAAATACTCTTAGTTTTCACCTGTGGGAGTGATCAGAACTACAGAATAAAGATTTTTACACCTTGGTTTTCATTGTACAATTTCTAGCAATTTTGACTTGTTCAATAGGTGACTCACCATCAGCAAGCAAGCCTCACTTTTGCTACACAGCAGAGTACAGCAGAATATAGAAGTTGACTGAGACTGGCTGAGACTGCCACCTTATTCTATAGACATGTTATTAACTGTTTAGAAAATGATTTTACCAGGAATTTAACATGTCTAATATACTTCTGCACTTGATCCAAAATAGAAAAGATAACATTACAATTATTAGGCATATATTTAGTACAGGATAAAAGTACAGCACTTAATATTAACTAATGTATTACTTAATGCATAAGGATTCAGAGTTGCAATTATTAGTTTTGAGTTTCAGGTTTGTAATACCTTACATGTTATCTCTCCATGAGAGCAGGCCATAATGCCAATTGTGTTTAAGTTTTACTTACAGTATCCTGGTATCATGGCTCCACTTAGCATGTTCTTCAACGCAGTGAGCAAGTTGCAGCATCCTTCAACTTAGAGAGATTTTCCAGTATTCTACTAGCCTGGTGCATAGTGCTCTCTGGCACCATGGAACAGTGCCAGTCTGGAGGCGATATCCATTGTACACTTGGCTGTACCGAATCATTATTGGCTGCAGGAGCTTGAAACTGCAATATAGTTTCCATCAACTTCAGGAGCAGAACCAGAGACTGATATAGCACATATTTTTAATTGAGGGGTCAGTGACCAGCCTAGCCAATAACTCACATGGAGAGGCCACCTGTAATGTATACAAGGCCTGGTTCGAATGCACAAGAGTTTGACAATGTTAAAGTTTATTCCTTGTTTTATATATATTTTAAACAACTTAACGCAATACATATATCAAATGACTATTTACTTACACAATTTTACTATGAAGATAACAGTAGGTACTTTACTTTAGTAATAGAGGAAAAATATTATTTTTCATTGTTAGAATGAAAACAGAATATTTTCAATAGAATCAAGACAACTTTTTATTACCATTTACTTAAATGTGTATTTTGCAGTGGCCTTCAGACAGGTTTATTATCATGAAGTTATTTCTGCTACCAATACCAATCTAAGTTTCTTTTTTTTTTTTTTTTAATTTTTTTATTTTTTATTGACTTTGTAATAATATTACATTAAAAATATATATGTGAGGTCCCATTCAACCCCACCCCCCCACCCCCCCTCTTCCCCCCCCCAACAACACTCGTTCCCATCATCATGACACATCCATTGGATTTGGTAAGTACATCTTTGGGCACCTCTGCACCTCATATACATTGGTTCACATCATGGCCCATACTCTCCTCTATTCCATCAAGTGGGCCCTGTGAGGATTTACAATGTCCGGTGATTACCTCTGAAGCACCATCCAGGGCAGCTCCATGTCCCGAAGACACCTCCACCTCTCATCTCTTCCTGCCTTTCCCCATACCCTTTGTCCATTATGTCCACTTTTCCCAATCCAATGCCACCTCTTCTATGTGGACATTGGATTGGTTGTGTCCATTGCACCTCTATGTCAAGAGGAGGCTCAGATTCCACCTGGATGCTGGATGCAATCCTCCCATTTTCAGTTGTAATCACTCTAGGCTCCATGGTGTGGTGGTTGTCCTTCTTCAACTCCATCTTAGCTGAGTGTGGTAAGTCCAATAAATCAGATTGTAGGTGCTGGAGTCTGTTGAGGCTCAGGATCTGGCTATCACATTGTCAGTCCAGAGATTCAAATCCCCTAAATATATCTTAAACCCCAACATTAACTGCACCTCCAGCACATTAGCATGAAAGTCTTATGAAGGGAGATCCCATCTGAGTCCAGATTCATCACACATAAACACCATTTCCAAAGAGGGGCCATCTGCCCTGGTAGTTAACCCCATCGGCCATGACCATAACTCCCATGGGTCTCTTTAGCCCTCAAAGGAACCAATATCTGGGGGTTGTATCTGCTTTATCTGTCTCTCTGACTCTGCTCAGTTGTGCATGAGGGCAAACCTTCTGCCAGCCTCCAGACTCTTTTTTAGAAACTCGTAGCCATATAAACTCATTTCTCCTTTCCATTTCCCCCTTACTTTAGGTCAAACAGCATTTTAAAGTCATGGTATTTTATGTAGACATGGATATTCTGCTGATCCGCATTGAACCTTCCGTATAAGGTCATTTTCCAGTTGCATCATCAGTTGGTAGTTGATAGTGGTCCCTCGTTGCCAGGGAGGCTCATCCCCGGGTGTCATGTCCCGCGCTGGGGGGAAGGCATTGCATTTACATGCTGAGTTTGGCTTCGAGACTGGCCACATTTGAGTAACATGAAGGCTGACAGAAGGAAATTCCCAGGCACAAATTTGCTCTAGGCCTTGTTCTTATTTTGGGTTTATCAGCTCACAAGCATAGTCATTAGCATCTGGGGCTCACTGTTGAACCCTCACTCCCTCCCGGTCCCCACCACTGTACCTGGGAGACTGTCGCTGCTCCCCTAGGGACCACGACAGAGCACCACTGGCCAGGAACCCAGTACCCCCCCTACTGTGGTTTTTAATTGTTGCCACTATGAGTATATCCAAACATTACCATGCACCCTGGACATATGTTCTGTACAGCTCCCTGTCAGTCATATATCACCTGTCATTGGTATCCCATACCAGTATCCCTCCATTGCCATTGTTGAAACACTCTGTGATCCAGAACTCCCCGAAATTTGAAGCCCAATATAATGTCATGGTCCCTTACTAGGGAATGGCATATAGCGATGAGTTTAAAGGATAGATAAAGAACTTGGATAAAGTTAGATAAAGAACTTAGATAAAGAATGTTGACTTGAAAAAATTCCACATCCTATTTTTTTCTTTCCCCCCCCCCCCCCTAATTATTCAGCTTTTCTTCACAGGAGTCCTAGACCACAGCAATGTATATATATAATATACAGCACTCCCACACATCCACCAGAAAACCTTTTCCCTTCCACAGTGATACTCTTACGCCCTATCTAAGTTTCTTTAGTTAACAATGACTTCTACAACTAGAACTATTTAAACATTTTCAGTTTGGAAGATGTTTTACAAACTCTTTATAATTGACTATAACCACATTGACTAGCCACCTCATGTTTAAATAAACTTACTAAATTACAATTACCAATGAAAGAAATTTACTCTTTATTTAAGAGAGCATATCTACAATCTTTTTCCTTTAGCCTAATTTCACCAATGTGAACTTACAATTTTCATTACTGTAAAGATTTTGTACATATGTTAATTTAGTTTATAAATTAACTATGAGAGATTACACTCAAGTTAAATAAAATTGAAACCATAATAGTTTATGCAAGGAATGTTCTCTTTTTCCCTTACAGGAAGCTAAAAACTTCTTTTCTTTAAGTTATGAAAATTATTAAATTAAAAGCATACTGACTACCAGGTTTTAAAACACATGCATACTGACTACCAGGTTTTAAAACACATTACACAATTACTTAATTTTTTTTTTTTTAAATCATAACCCAGGAAAGATCTCTCCATAGTTTTTATGGACTTTCCTTTACTTACTGAAATTTGTTAATAGAGCCACTAATTACCTTTATTTCGTTGGAAAGAAATCTTCTGGAAGAAATTAAGGCTCACCAGATTGTGGAGAAGAAAATAATTTATTCTCAATCTTGCAAGAAGGGGTGCAGACCCAGATATGGCTGGTGCCACGAACAAAGAAAAATGACACAATTTATACCCCTAAGCCTAGCATGCAAGCTCTTCCTGTTTTTCCATAGATTGGATACTTCAGAAGTTACAGCTTATCTGAGATTTAACTTTCCCACGCAAAAGTTTGATTTAACTGCTTCTTCTACCACATTCCAACCATTTTAGTTTTTACCGGCTCCCCCCTTTGTCAAATAAGGAATAGAATTTAGTGCTGAAATGGCACCGACTTAGTTAGCTCCTTCTTGGGCATCCTTCCACTGCCCATAGGACTGGCCTAAACTGGTCTCCTCCACTGCTGTCCAACCCAGGAGTGGGAGACTGAGGCAGCAGGCCGCCGGGTTACATCAACATTTTTCTTATGTGAAAATTAGCCTAATCTTTGTTTTGTTTTGTTTTTTAATTTATGGCTGACAAAGGTTTAAACTGGGAAATTACCAGGCAAACTGATTCTTAATTCCCTAGCCTAGTAGATAGGTTTAATCTGCCACACCTAGTCTTGCCTTAAAAGCTCTTGCAAAGAGGAGGCCCTTTTCCAATTGTTTCCATAATCAGATTTCTATGACTTTTTCATCCTGCTTAGTTTAATTTGGGCTTTAAGAATATTTATAAATATAACTGCATATTTAATTTTTAACAATTTGAATAGACCTCTTTTAAGAATTTTTATTTGTTAATTTGATATTATCCTGATGTATGAAGACATACATTGAGCTTTTTTTTTTTAAATGGGCAGACACAAAGAGTTAGACACAAACACAACTCATTGATATTACTTATAATTTGCATTATTTTATATACTGTTTAGCTTAATTAATTAGGGGTCCAGAAATACATATTACTTATATAACTGCATATTTAACCTCAACAATTTGAGCAAATAGGCAGACATGAATAGTTTGACACAACAACATGACTTTAGTTACTTTAAACTTTTCAAAGACTTTTGACCTCTTCTTAATTTGCACTATGACCATGCAGTTTACCACAAGAATTTTCTTTCTTACTTAATGGATTGTAATAACCAAAATGTTCTCAATGCCTTAGCACCATTTTGTTTTAGAACTTTATATTTTACCTTGAAATTAGCAGAATTTTGGATAAGCAACAAGATTAATTTTATATATATTTACTGAGGCTATTTGAAGCCTCAGGGAGACAGACTGCTTTCTCTCATGAATTGCCACTCTTAGGAACACTGACCGTCAAGGCAGGAGACTTCTCCCCCTCCACCCCCTTTTTTGATTTTGGAGATAATAAAACTCCAGTGGCCATTTAACCTTATTCTATCAGGCAGCAATTTATTTAGTTTACACTTGAATTCATGAGAGAAAGGGTTACTAATACCAGGAGAGGAGACAGTGATGTCCCAGCTCTTCTCAATTATGAAATAACCATAGGCAAAGGCAAAGGGTGAGGTTAGGCTTGAAGTAACCATAAACAAAGGAAAGGTTAGTGTAGAATTTACACTTAAATAATAGTTTCAGGCTAAATTCACCCAGCTATAATCTCTGTTATTGTCTTTCCACTGTTTTATAATATAAATGCATTTATAAATGATTTTAACTCTTAGTTACAGTTTTTATTAATTTTTTAAAAACCTATTTTATAACACCTTTAAATACCTTTCATTCAACTTATAACATATTAAATGAACTTAACCATTACTTTAATTTTTCCTTTAAAGTAAAAGAATAAATCTCTTGCAGTTAGTTTGAAATAAAAGGCTACTTTTCAGGATTTGATTTCTAGAACATAAAATGTTCTTTTAAAAGAGTTAAGACTCTTCTTCAAACATTGAGGATATGATGAGGTTAAAGCACAAGAAGCTATTGATAAAATATTTTCTTTGTATATTGATCTTACTCAATTTAATCATAAAAATTTCCCTTCCACAAACCTTCTACACTTTCAGTATTCATTCAGGTTCTGTCCCACACTCTACTCTTTCCAATAATCAATCATTTTATCTTAGGACAAAATCATCTTCTGTTGCCTTAACAATAAAAACCCACTCCATATATCCCACATACTAAGTTACCAGGCAAACTTCTTACAACATATAATTGCCATTAATACTAAACAAGTTTGTTAAAATAATGTACTTTTCTTCACTTTAAATACTTAGTAGCATGTAATACCAGAAACAGTTTTTTTGGAAGCAATTTGGCAGGGGAGATTGGCTGCTGAATAAGTTTGTTATAAAATTGCCTTTTATTATTATTATTATTATCAATTCAGTTTTGTTAAATAATGACTTTCTGCAATTAGCCACTTAAATACCTTAAACAATGCTTTGTAAAACTTTTATAATTATTTATACCCTTAAGACAAATTTTACCTTCACAGAACACATTCTCTTACTTAAGGTTACTACAATACCTTCTAAGAACCTGAGCAGAATGCAAACGTATTTTGGCTTTGACACCCTAAGGAGGGAACTTTACTGCATTTATTCTGATTCTGCTTTTCACCTCCTTCACTTCCCCCCCTTCCAGGCAGTCAGGCACACAACAAACAGGAATGCGGCTTTTGAATAGAAGGGTGGACTCACTGGGAAGGGGCAAGCCGCTCCCCCCTTTCCAGCTTTCAGCCAAAATGGGCAGACAGAACCTACTCAAATTTGGCAACTCTCCCAGGGACCCAGCCACCCTGACTGGGACATCCCCAACAAACTTGGGTGCGTGGCGTGGACACAGATGGCCTCCAAGCCCCGGCAAAGGGCCAGACCAGAGACAAGACAGCAGAGCATGCACAAACATCTAGACTCCGCAAACATCCAGACTCCTCAGCTTTTGCCCCAGAATCATTTCACCCCCTTGCCAATGGCAAGGGAGGGCTCCAGCTCAGCTGTAATTCCACTCTACATAAGGACACAACTCCAACACTAGCCTTGAGCTGACACAGACAGAAGCACAAAGGTCACTAATCTGACCCACAAGTTTATATATTTATTTTCACCATGGCTGCCCCCACAGCCATCACAAACCTCAGAACACTTAACATTTGGTATAAAGCGAATTCATTCACAAATTAGCACCATAACAAAAGATTTCAGCTAGACTTTTCCACTGTTTAAACTTTACACCCAGACCAAGCTCCACCAGAAAAGCCGATCCATTTTCCTGTAACCAAGTTTTGTTTCCCTTAATCTAGACCAATTTCCAGGACATTAGGACTTGAACCTATAAATAGCCCTTCCTATTAAAATCGAGACTCCACTCCTTTAGTGGATATAAGACCAGTACCAGATTCTAACATGCAGTTAGACAAACCCAAAACACCAGGGCTTTTCCCCGGTTTTCCTCCTTTTCCCAAACCTAGAGAGAACCGCTTCCCCCCAGCCTTCTGGGGCTACTAGGGTTCTCTTGGGAGGTGATCAGCCTCCCCTTCCTAGCAATTAAAGCTAGGGCCTTCCAGACTGTGCTCACCCGGGGAGTCTTACCTTCTTCCATGTTCGGAGTTCTTTTTCATTCCCAGAATCTTTCTCTTCAGACCTTCCATTGCCCTCGATATTTGTCGGGAAGATTCTGGTGGAGCCCACATCTTTTCTGGATTAAATTTAATCCAGGGGCGCCCAGATTTGGGGTTCACCCGAGTCCTCCCGGCTTCCTCGGGGATTTGGAAGGGGCAGCAAAATGCTACCGTCTCTGGCCTTCATTTATTGTCCCTTCGTGGTCGCCAAAAATGTTGTGGAATTTAAGAGAAGTTCAATTATTTGAGTATAGAGAGGCCAGGACTCAGGAATGATTTTGAGAAGGAAAAATGGTTTATTGTCGGCCGGCCAGACTCGGGAGCTTTCAGTTTGAATCCCGAGCCCCGAACAAGATTTTCAAACGTCTTTTATACAGAGAGGAAAGGCCAAATGGTCCCTTTGTTTCAGTTCTCAATAGGCTTCAATTAGCATATATCTCTTCCACATCTTAGGTAAGCTTTTAGCATGGACTCCAGACATTCTAGATAAGCCTTGGTTTTTGCATTTCCCCTAAATACTTAAAAGTTTATAGCCCTTGCATTGTTAAACATTTCCTGGGACTGCAGCCTCTTACCTTTCCACACCCACAAATCAAACAACTTAGTTATCTCTGAAGAGACACAGAGCCTTCCGCCCATAGCCCACATCAATACATGCTATTATTTATAGCAGGAGCTGAGGCAAAACTATTTCTGTACATTTAAGGAGTCAGAGGTCTAAAGTTTATTCCAAAACAGGTTTTCAATAGCCTCCTGTAATCAAAGACTAGAGAGAAAAAGAACCTGATAACCTCCTTAGGTAAGCAAAAATCAAGAGGCTAGGGGCGACTCTTATACCAAAACCCAGTCAAACAGAAACTGCCAAGTTGCAATATATTTACATGTGTTCTCTGGAAGAACTTATTATTTGTACTAACTGACAGTGTGGCTATAAACTATTCAATGGATAACCCTGAAAAGGAGTCTCTGGGAAAACTTAAGGACCATATAGATTGACTGTATGGATTAAAGAGTAGAACTGCTCATTTAGGTATGCGATTATCTGTAAATCTAATCTACTTTCTATTATCTTTTGGCATTTGAAACAGAAAATGCTTGAAAGCTAATATGTTGAAAAAATAGTTATGATGCTTAACATTATTCATGACTGATATATGAGAATCAGGAGACTGACAAGAATATTAACCCTAAGACAAGAAAGAAGACAAACAAATAGGAATTTAGGGGAGCAGACGTAGCTCAAACGGTTGAATGCCTGCTTCCCACACGAGCTCTCAGGCTCAATCCCCAGCACTGGTACCTCAAAAAAACAAAAAACAAAAAGAACTTATAATAAACAGGAATACTTCCTTGAAGCAATGTTTGGACCCAGGTAGGAGTTCTTGCAGATATCCTGAAAGGGAAGAAATGATCCCCAAATATCTCAAATAAGATCAGATCATTGTAGGTATCTGGCAGGAAAATTAGATGATTCTGCTAAAGAAAAACTTGGGAAATTATCTCTGCATTGATAAGGAATAAAGTAAGGACAGCTCAACTCAAATAGACAAATTCTTAAAAGACATATGCAGATAAACTACAGAATGCTGTTGGTTATCTTTGTTTAGAGTTGGTACTCCAAGCATCACAAAAAATGAAGATTAGAACTTTGTTTTTTGGGGGACAAATTACTTTCTATAATATGTTACATTTACATATTTTTGGCTAAGTATTTTATTGAATGAATAAATAATGAATAAATAAAGCATTCTACTTCCCAACTGCCCAAATGTAAGCAATTGCCAGATAATGTAAAGTATACTTGTATAGTGTTCCATATCTGATTCTCTACCCAACACCAGCCAAATTTTCCATTTCCTCTGCCAATATCCTTTTCTAAGCATCCATTATAAGTCGTTGCAGTAGCAATATGGCCTATGTACTAGTTTTCTTCTAACTATTTCATCCTTCACATTCCTCCCAGAGTTACCCTCTCAATCCTTTGGATCATGTTACTCACATGTATTCATTACCTGTCTTCATTTCCCCTCTTAACTTTGCAGTTTCCTATAATACTGTGTTCTGGCAAACTCTACCATCCAGTCAAAGAACACCCTGAAGATACCAGTATACTACTGAAAAAAATTTTTTTTGGTAGAAAAGTTGGAAACTTCCTTAAAGTTTCCTGAATATACCAAAACACCATTTTTTTTAAACTTCGAGCATTTCCTTACGTTCTCTCATTCTGACTGTTTACATATTGTCCACCTATTAAAAATTATCTCATATCTCAATTGTCACTTGTTCAGTATGAGTTTAGTAAAAACTCCTAGGCAAAATAATCAATCTTCCATTTGAATTCCTGTAGCTTTATTCTGCCATTTGTTAGTGTCATTATCATGTAAAAAGTCACACTGATTAAACTCTATTGTTTGCAATATGTTTCTTTGTATACTTCATGATTGACATCATGCCTTGTACAGAATAGAGCATATACAAAATATTACAATTTTTTTGCATGTGAATTGAGTTAATAAAATTGACCTGAAGTTGTTTATAAACCTGGGGGGAAGAGACTATTTAATTTTGGTTTCTCCTATATACCAAAAGTAGCTCAATGCCTGTCTCATTATAAGTATTTCATAAATATTTATCTAGGAAATGAACTATATAGTTTTATAGACCTGATGAAAATGTTCCTATTAAATTGGTAGAAAATCAAAATAAATACATTTATCTGTATCACATATAAGGTAAAGAAAATCAAGGAAACATTTTTTATTATATCTGATTGAAAATGAATTTTCAAAAGGAATAAATACTAGATTTGTTCAAAATGTGTTTCTCGAAATACATTTTGTGAAAACCACAATCATTTTTAATGTATATATATTTTTATGAGAGAAGTTGTGGGTTTACAGAACAATCATGAATAAAATTCAAGATTCCAATTAATTACCCCACCACCAAAGTCTGTGGTTTAATTTAGGGTCCAATCAATTAAAAAAAAAATTTAGGGTCCATGTTTGTGTCGTTTAGTTCCATAGCTTTATTAAAATTTCTTGTTTTGTTATCATATATACAATTTATCATTTCCCCTTTTAATTATATTCAGATGTATATTTCAGTGCTGTTAACTGCATTCACACAGTTCTACTACAGTCACCACCATCCATTACCAAAACATTTCCATCATCAAATATGAATCCTATACATTTTAAGCCTTAAGGTCCCATTCCCTATCAACACCCTATACCCTGAAAACCTACATTTTAGCTCCTGACTATGAGTTTACTTATTCTATTTGTTTCAAATCTGGTGATTGTACAGTATTTGTCCTTTTGTGCCTAGTTTATTTCATTTATGTCTTCAGAGTTCATCCATATTGTTGCATGTATTGTATCAGGTTTCTAATCCTTTTTAGAGCTAAATAATATTCTAATTTTTGTGTCTACCATAATTTATTTATCCAGTCACTGGTTGATGGACACCTAGGATCATGTCATTTGCAAATAGGAAAAGTTTTATTTCTTCCTTTCTAATTTGGATGCAGTTTCTTTTCATTGCCCAATTACTCTGGCAAAAATTTACCGTAGAATGTTGAATAACAGTGGTGACAGTGGGCATCATGGTCTTGTTCACTGTTTCACTAGTAAGTAGGTTCTTAGCTGTGGGCTTTTTATATATGACCTTTTACATGTTGAGGAAATTCGCTTCTATCACCAGTGTTCTAAGTGTTTTATTAACCAAGAGTGCTAGATTTTGTCAAGGCCTTTTCTGCATCTAGATGATCATGTTTGTTTGTTTTTTTCTTTTGTTCTGTTAATGTGTTGTATTACATTACTTGATTTTCTTAAGCTGAACCACTCCTGCATAGCAGGGATAAATTCCACTGATCATGTTATAAAAGTCTTTTAATATGCTGTTGGATTTGGTTTACTAGTATTTCATATGTATCGCTTTACAGTTCTGATTTGATTTATTTGTACCTACACTATTTTTTACTTCATTGGTCAAGCTAATGGTTTGTCAATATTATTTATCTTTTCAAAGAACCAGTTTTTTGTTTTTGTTGTTTCTGTTTTGTTTTTGTTTCTGTTTTTCTATTTCATTTATCTCCAACTTAATCTTTGTTATTTCCTTCCTTCTGCTCACTTTTTATTTAGTTTGCTCTTCTTTTTCTAGTTCTTCTATTTGTGAAGCTACGTTTCTTATATGAAGTCTGTCTTCTTTTTTAATGTAAGCACTGAGATCTATAAATTTCCCTCTCAGTACTGCCTTTAGTGTATCCCATAAGTTCTGGTATGTAGTATTTTCATTTTACTTCGCCTCAGGATAATTCCTGACACATTGGTTGTTTAGGAATATGATTTTTTAAATTTCCACATATTTGTAGCATTTCAATTTCTCCCTCTTATTGATTTCTACCTTCATGCTATTGTGGTCAGAGAATATACATTGCATGATTTCAACAATTTTCAATTTATTGAGACTTGTTTTGTGACCTAACATATGGTCTATCCTGGAAAATGATCCATGTGCATTCGAGAAGAATGTGTATACTTTTTTTATTGGATGAACTGTTCTATATATGTTGGTTAGTTCTATTTGGTTTAGAGTATCATTCAATTCTTGTACATACTGATTGATCTTGATTAGATGCTCTAGCCATTGGAAATAGTGTATGAAAATATCCTAAAATTAAAGTAGAACCATGAATTTCTCCCTTCATATCTGTTAGTATGTGCTTCATTTATTTTGGGGTTCTGCTATTAGGTGAATGTATATTTATCCTTGTTATATCTTCCTGTTGAATTGTCCCTTTTATCAGTATATAATGACTTTGTCCCTTCTAATTATTTTATAATTAATGTCTATATTATCCAATATTAGCCACTCCAACTCTCATTTAGTTACTGTTTGCATGGTATAATTTTGTCCATCATTTCTCCCTCAACCTTCTTGTATCTTTGAATTTAAGATGAGTTTCTTGCAGACATCATTTGGTAGGGTCATGCTTTTTTATCCATTCAGCCAATCTCTTGTTTTGATTGGAGAGTTTAATCCATTTAAATTTAAAGTCACTATGATAATGCAGGACTTCCTTTAGTCATTTTGCTAAAGCCTTTGTATGTCCTATAGCTTTTTTATCTCTCACTTCCATTAATGCCAAGATTTGTATTTACATTATTTTTTGTTTTGTACCATATTAAGTGCCTTCTCATTTCTATCTAGATATATTTTTCTTGTGTTTTCCATGTGGTTACCATAGAGTTAAACTTTAACATCCTAAATATAGAACAATCATATTTGGTTTGATACAAACTTAACTTCAATAGCACGCTCATAGACTTTTCCTATAACCCTCTGCCCCCCCCCACCTTTTTTGTACAGATTACAGATTACATTTTAGTACATTATATGCCCAGAAATATAGATTTATCATTACTTTTTATGCATTTGCTTTTTAAAATCTGTTACACATCAAACAGTATACTACAAAAACACTGGAATTAACCCATATGGTTACCTTTATGCTGCTTTGAACCACAGTTTAGAATCCTTTCCGTTTAGTCTGAAGAACTCCATTTAGCATTGCTTGTAAGGCAGGTTTAATGGTAAAAATCTCCCTCAGCTTTATTTATTTAAGAATGTCTTAAACTTCCCTTCTTGTCTCCATCATTTCTGATGAAAAATCAGCACTCAACCTAATTAGGTCCCCCTTGGCCATACTATGTTGCTTTCTCTTGGAGCATTCAGAACTCTCTCCTTGCCCTTTGCATTCAATAGTGAGATCAATATATGACTGAGTACATTTTTCTTCATATTTATCCTGTTTGGTAAACTCTGGTCTTCTTGGATGTGCATAGACACATGTTTTGCTAAGTTAGGTTAATTTTCTTTCATTATATTTTTAATATTCCTTCTGCCCCTTTCTTTTTTTGCAATATATAACACATATATTGGTGCTTTTGATTGTGCCCTCTGGATGTCTTAGGCTATTTTTGCTTTTTCTAATTCTTTCTTTCTTTCTGTTCCTCAGTCTTACTCATTTCAAATGTCTTGTCTCCAAGTTCACTGATTCTTTCTTCTGCCAGCTCTAAACTGCTCTTGAAACCCTCCTAGGTAGTTTTCATTTCATTTATTATGATTTGTTTTAGTTTTCCCAAGGATTATCAATGCAAAGTACCAGAAATGTGTTGGCATTTATAAAGGGGATTTATTGGGTAAAAACTTATAGTTCTAAGGCTGTGAAAAGTACAAAGCAGGGTAACATCAGATGCTTTCTCAACAAAGCCACTGTTGATCCTGGTGTGCTGCCCAATGGTGAAGCAAGGTGGCGGCCAGTGTCTGCCGAGATTTCAGCCTTCCCCTCTGGACTTACCCTCTCCTCTTGAGCTGTTTTGTGATTCCAGCCTCTTGGGTCTGTGTGCTTAAGCAATCCCCTCTTACACAGCAGGATCAAACATGGTGGCTTCCTTTTCCTTTGTCTGAGACAGTCTGTCTCTGTGTTTCTATTTATATCAAACCCAGCAAGGGGGTGGCAACTCAACCTGAGTCAGTCCTCATTGTTGTAGTCCAATCAAAAGTCCTAAATCAATCTTATTAAGTAAACAAAGGTGCCTCAACTGAATTTAGTGCAATCAAAGGGTATTACACCCAAAGGAATAGTTTACCAACATATTATTTCTCTTTTCGGGATTGATAAAATAATTTCCAACTGCCACATGGTCTTCAACTTGAGTAGTTCTGTTTGGTTCCTTTTTAAAATATCTACTTCTTTAACAATACTCTTGTATTGCTCACTCATTATTTTCCTGATATCATTTAGTTCTTTTGCTGTATTTTCCTTCACCTGCTTGAGCATATTAAGATAATTTTTAAAAGGTTTTGCTTGCTATGTCCACATTTTTGTCTTCATTGATGGTGTTTTATGGATTTTTACCTCTTTCTTTGGATGGGCCATCATGTTCCTATTTCTTTGTATAGTTTGCACACTTTTGTTGCACAATGTACATTGTAATAGTTTACAATGTTAACTCTGGGATTTTTTCCCTAAGATGTCATTTCCTGGTTTTGAAACCAGCTAGTGATAAGACATACATTTTCTTGAGCTGCAGTTCTCTTTTCAGAAAGGTCACCCAAGGTAAATGCCTTGTGCAGGGTTTTTGTAGTTTTTCTGGGTCTCTGTCTTGTCCTGGGCTTTTGCTTGGTTGTTTTTAGCTGGTTGTACTTCATTCTAGATTGTCTGTCTCTCTACAGTTTCTTAAATACTCCTTTTGTTGTCTTAAGCTTCTTTTGCTTGGAGGGCAAAATCTGGGAGGAGAGGCACGCTAGGGATGACTTTCCCAAGTCAGTATTTTCCAGCCAAAATAAGGCCAGAGACTCAAGAAGGGGACTCCAACTGCCTCCACAGTACCCTTTGAAGGAAATTGGAAGGGCACAAGAGCTTCTCTGATAGTTACCCAAAGTTTAGCTCTCCCAGCCTGCCCAGCAATTGTGGCCCTTCCACTAACTGTACCCTGCAATTTTGAGAACATGCAGCATTTTTCTTTCTCTACCCTCACTGCCAGTCACCTCTGTCCAGGGAATGTTGAAACATTGACTGCTGCCACCTTTGTCTGAGATATGGTAGGAAAGAATAGCTGCCCTCTGAACCTGGCCCCCAATGATCCAAAGCTGCTATTCATTGATCAGCTGTGCTTACTCTTATTCTTGGAAGAATAGGATTTTTATGTCCCTTTTGTCCACAGTAAGTTATCCAGGGGCTAAACCCCTCTGTGGCCTGCCACAAGAGTGGGGGATGTGCACTGGTAGTGCCACTCAGAGCAGTTTTCTGTTCTTTACTGTAATTTGCCATCCACTTTCATTTTTCCCTGGATGCTACACAATATTCTTCTGTTCTCTAGAGTTTCAAAATAGTTATTTCAGACAGTTCCTGCCTGTTTATAGTAGTTTTTGTTGAAGGAACTAGATCCTGGATTTTCCTATCATTTCAAACAGTGACAAGTTAATTTGAAGTATAATTTTTCAAATATAGTTTTACCATTC
The DNA here is from genome assembly GCF_030445035.2 of Dasypus novemcinctus. Taxonomy (NCBI): domain Eukaryota; kingdom Metazoa; phylum Chordata; class Mammalia; order Cingulata; family Dasypodidae; genus Dasypus; species Dasypus novemcinctus. The sequence goes on from NC_080676.1 coordinate 126,631,025, forward strand.
TTTGCATCTCAACAGAATTAACCATTTTTAAATAATTTTCTTTTTTTCTTTTCTCAGATAAAGCATATCTGTTATCACTGGCCTGGTGTAATGCAAGGAAAGAACAAACATGAAATGGAAACATTTTCCTTTTTGGGTCATAATATCACTCCTCAGCTTGTCAGGAAATCATCTGTTCCTAGCACAGCTTATTCCAGGTAAGTGCCCAATATTTGTTTCACCAGTTCTCCTTTTCTTTAAATTAATATTTATTGCATGTATTGTCAACCGAATTTGTTCATTTTCTTTCGTTCTTGTAAGCTGTATGAATGCTTTTTTTGTGTGTGTATGCTGATAAATTTCAGAATTCAAATGATCTTCATATAGAGGACTTTATTAACCCCCTCCAAATTCTAGAAAATTGAGAAAAAAATAGGCTACTGAAACATGTAAGGCATTATTGTATTAACTAAGTGATTTTGAGTGGTGGGAGATCAATTATAGTAGGTAAAAAATTGTGTGATACAAAATGAATAACAGTCATAATGCATGTCAGTACCATAGAAAAGGAACGTAAAATGGTGAAACACTAAAACTGAAATTGCTATAGAGTAGTGACATGTTAATTAGTGAGCTGAACAATGTCAGAATAAAAATGCAACATGGTGCTGTGTTGCTACCATGGTTACCATTGTTTTTGATGAAGTCAGAAACCTGTTTCTTTGAAGTCATAATTTTACTAATAGTACTAGAGTAGTATCGCTATAAATTGCTTTACTTAAACTGTTTTATAGAAAATTAGCAAAATCCATTGTTTTTGTAGAAGAAAATAGAAAAATATACGATGGACTAATCAAAATATAATTTCAATGTTCTGCTCAGATACAAATATGAGAACAAATGTAATTAATTTAGATATATCTAATATATCATTATAATTTACCCAAATTATTTGTAAAAGAGTGGTACATGTTTTCACTAAACCAAATTATTAAGCTTGATTTTTGTTTATTTTATTTTTATATTAATTTAGATAATCAGCAACTATATGTAACTTATATTGTGTATCCACACAAATTCCAGCATCAAGGAATTTTTCCACTGCTGTGTTAAGATTGACACATTGACCTGGAAGATGAGGAAGTTGTGAACTGACAAATGGATTTATGTCTGTTAAAAACATTTCTATAGGGTAAAACCATATATAATATTTAAATTTAAAATTAGTTTGTTGTGGAAACGTGCTTTTAGCTATTTTGTACTGAATTAAGTTAGCACACTGAAATCAATGCAAGCTTTTTTTAAAAACCCTGTCCTACATTGCTTTCTTTCAACCACTCTTCTATTGATTATTTGTTGAGATTACCACCTGAACTAATTATAAAATTTTGACAGTAGGTGAAAAATGTCTTATTTTTTTAAGATATGAAAAATATAAACATATGAATATAAGCACTGATTAATGTCCTGGCTTACAATTATCTGAGAGAAAGGAAAACTGCAATAAGCATATCTGTATCTCTATATACTGATATAGTTACAGGTAATTGTCCTTAAGCCATCTGGCCTGCTCATAACTACTCCAGATCAACAAATGTAATCAGTGATTAGTACTTGAGCAGGTAATCAGAGCTCAAAATAGTCAAGTGAGTTTTGAGCAATTATCTATTTTGACCTCTGGGAGCAGGAATATATGTATGAGTGTGCTTAATGGGAGGTAAGGTTTAACTAGGGATTTTAAAGGCTATCTATTCATTCAAGAACACAGCCATGGGAAAGACCAATCCACTTGAACATTTAAGTACAAATATTGTCAAAAATCCATTACTCTCTTACATGCAAACATTTTCAAAATTGAAAGCAGTTTAAAGCACATGGATTTATAGTCCAATGCAATATGTAGATTAATTACAAGTGTGCTAGATTAGTTATCAATTAGTTTAAAATAAAGTCATACAGATGGGTTGCTCATGACCCGTTTGGGAGCAGCATGTTCTTAAAAAGAAATACGGTTACCCAAACCTGGAATACATATACTCTTTCTTCAAGACCACTGAGTTCACGAATTATTCCAAAGCAATTTACCTGACAAAGGTAGCTTTAGCTGTTAGCTTTTCAAAAGGAACACCTGCAGATTGGAAATCATTTTTATAATGGGCACTATCTAAGCGGATTGTTTTCAGGCTAGGGAGGTTTAGAAAACTGAATGAAAGGAGTCATTGGCCTTAGAATATTTTCTCCCTAAAATTAATCTCAGGTAAATATTGCCTATGTTTTCTTGAATTTTTCTTGTTGTTGTTAGCTTTAATATAGTCATTAGAAACCATAGACTAGTACTGATTGAGTACAGTTCAAAGGGAATCAAGATTGAATTAACTTTGAAGATCTAGTACTAGTGATTGCTTAAAAGGTTTCTCATTCAACTGATTTACTTACAAATGTCCTCCTTTTTAGAAAAGAAGTATCCTCCTTCATTGGAAATTTATTCCAAAAGTAAGACAAATGAAAAAAAATAATATGCTCCTAAAAATAAGAAGTATATATTCTGTGTAACTAGATACTGAAGTTATCATTAGCAGAGATGGCTACTGGAACAAGATGTCTCAGGGTACAAAGTAAAAGAGCAATTAAAATAGCCATCACAAGGCACATTATGTAATTACTGCAGCATAAAGTAGTTTTCAGTAGATTGTGGTAAGGTTACCTGGAGCAATTAAAAATTAAAACAGCATTTGAATATAATGCCTAGAATTAGATTATCCATTTTGTGTTTATTTTCTACTTTGTCTTTATAGAAAACATTATAAAAACTATTGTTATTTAATAACATTGTATGTGAGTGATTGGTGGGTTACAAAAGTAACAAGAAATTACTTGTAAATTTAAAAATCAAGAAATAATCTGGTTGGTGAAAATTAAATCAATTTTAAGAGAAAAAGAACAATTAATGAGTGAATTCTGGAATTATTATCAATACATCTTAACCAGCCATTTGAGTTGTTACCTTCATTGCATATAAAGCCCATTAAAAATCTGACTTCTCATTATTAAACCACTGCTAGATGTTCATCTTCTCAGTTTACTCCTCTGATTCACAATATAAAAATACTCTTAAAACAACAATTTTGAGTCATGCTATATCAGGCCTTTGCCAAATCTTTACTTAATTCCTGCTAGAAAGGAACCTGAAAAATATAGATCTTTATATTTTAATCATCTACTCTTCATTTCAATAAATATCAGGAAAATAATGAAAGACAAATGCACATTTTTAAAGTATAAATTTAGCATATAGTGGTGGAATTGAAGTGAGAAAATTTAGAGAACATCTTTTGCAAAATAGAGGTTTGAATTCTGGATTTATATTATAAGTGTATTAATAGAAATACAACGAAAAAGCCTACAAGGTTGTGTTTCTATTTGGATAGATCAGGCAGTCCATTTGAAAGTTAAGCGTGATTTATTATTTTTTCTCCTCTCTCATCTCTAAGAGTACAGCCTTCATTAAAGATGCAAGTGCTGACAGGGTTATTTCCTTTACCCTGCCTCAGGTCAACAAGCCTTGAGTATGAAATTGTCTGAAATGATTTACTGCTTATACGCCCCACCCATCCATCCACCTGACCACTACAGTACTATGTTTTTATACCGCAAGGAAGATAATTGCAAGGAACTAATGTTATCTAGATTTGAAACATCCATAGATAAACTGTAAATTTAAAGAAAGAACTCTTTTTTTAAAATTCTGAAAGTAATAAATATACACATACCCACCACATATATTGTTAAGTTTTGCATTTTGTTTTAGTTTTCATGTAACGGGTAGATTTGGAATAGATTTGAGGAAATATTTGAGATAAATTTTAATCCCGTTTCTAATATGAGAATGAAAATGCGTAAATTTCAAAAATCTAAATGTGACAGAATCTTTAAGCATTCCTTTTGAAATGCTTTAACTAATACTGTTAAATATATATTTGCTTCAAAGGTTTTTATTAACATAAATAGTTTCCAATAGCTGTGATAAATTTTTATAGCTGAGTAGTTATGGACAGTGAATAAGAAATGCATATTATTTAGAAACAATAGAGATTGCTTGCTCATAGACTAACAGTTTGATTTTGTCTTAACTGAACTGGCAACTCATTAATGAATTCCTTAACATAAAAACTATAAAAAGCTAGTTCTTTCTTCCAATAAAATATAATCTTTACATTTAAAATTATTTTGACATATTATACTTCCATAACTGCCTTGACAGAGGTATTGTTATAAACAGAAGGGATGTCATTTTACATGTTAACAAATCTGCATGATTACAGAATTTTTTTCATCTTGTTTCCCATAGATTATCTTTTTCAGTATTACATCAGATGTTTATTATAAATAGTTTCCTAGGTCCCATGCCAAATAACTGAAAAATAGAACCTGGACTTGAAACCAGAAATCTTTTTTACAAGTACTCAAAATTAATTTAAAACACAGAAAATTGGAGAACCACTGTTTTAGACAAATTTGAGATGAAAAGTAAATTTAAATCAAGTTTATTCTCTGAGGAAAGGTTTTCATGATAAAGGAATAAAAATATTGGAAGAGATTTAAGTTTTATATATTGCACATATTTGGAGGAGCAGATTTGAGACCACAGTTGGTTTATTTTGCTTTATTTTTATTTACCTTTCTTGCCCTTTTTATGCATTAATATGATGTATAATTCAAATATGTAACTGTTCACATGGGATGAAAGGCATTAACTCAAAACAGAAAACCACTAAACTAAGAAATACATCAGTGAAAATAGACATATGTTGAAAATGATTTCCCACAATTTTACATTAGTTTTGTCTAGTGGTTACATTTCCCCTAAATTTTGCCCAAGCTTTAATGAATTATTCTCAGGCATTAAGTGGCTGACAATTTATAGCCAAACTAGAATAATGTGTCAATTATGCAAATATCCTGTACAAAAGAAACCAAGCATTAAAATAGGAAACCTATGTACTTCTGCCTTTGTGGGTCCCTTTCTCCATAAAAGAATATTAAAAATTATATTTTGCAACTGTGTTGACAGCAAGATGAATATAATCTTTTAGTGTAAATCTTTACTTTTTCCTTCAGATTTTCAAAGAAATTAAAATATTTCGTGGGCTCCTAAACATATTGTGGGCCCTACACTGTCTATGCCTTCTAGTCCTAGTGGGTGTCAGCTTTTCTAAGAACCATGAGGAAACAAAGTATATATTTGTGACTCCTGCCTAAATGTGATTACTAGAAAAAATATGCACTCCAAATATAAAGCAATTAAACCTTAGTTTTACATATTTCTAAAACACTTGTAGAAATCTAAAGAAAATCATAAATTAAGAGAAACACAATATTCTATGAACATTACTTTTCACATTTTATTTTTAGCAAAAATAATAAAGGGCCCACATTTACCCCCCCCCCCACACACACACACACATACAGTGAATAAAAACAACACAGGAAAGAAAGAAAACTACTAATGAAACATAGAAAATTTAAGAATGTCATAGTAAAACAGAAGGCCTTGGGTTCAAAAAGACCTATGATTGAATAATGTCTTTCACATAAATTTCTTTTCTTGGTTAATAACTTAATCTCTCTCTATGTCAGTTTACCTATCAGAAAGAATGTTTGAATAAGCTTGTATGATTTGTGAGTTATGGATAAAATTATCAAAGATTTTGGGACCTTATGAGGACTTCCTATGAAGTTTTTCTTACTAAAATTGATAACCATAATATTATTATTATCTATAAATGGGTGTTATTGATCTGATCTGCCTTGTGGTTGTAGTGGGACAGTAACTACAAATGACATTTGGGCTCCGTGGTTTGTATCCCTCTGCTTGCCAATTTATTCTAAAATAAAAGATTAAAGAGTATTGTTAAGGGCGGTGGGAGCAACATTAAGGAATAAACATGTAAAATTATAAGTTGAATTATAGTTAATTTGAAAATTTCAAATTTTATGAGTGTAATTACTATAATTCTGGAGATAACTTTTTCAATTTTCCCTTAATGGCGTATGGTATTTAAAAAAAAAAAAAAACCTTTTAGTTATAAATATTACAGGAAATTTTTCTTTCCTGGACCTGGGCTAGGTCCTCTCATTTTAGTTTTGTACAGTGTTATAAAAAAAAACCTGGGAACTTATAGGTAATATACCATTCCATTCTTTATGTTAGGGTTGCCAGATGGTTTAAAAAAGAATAACAACCGTATTCCATACATATATTGAATCTAAAAAGTATTAAAAAGCAAGTATTTTTACCATGCTGTATTTGATAATAGGAATTTTATATTGGTAACAGGTGAATACACAAACGCATACACACACACAACCTACAACCCACAGAATCCTCTTATTACGAACTCATGACTTGATCTGATACATCTATCTGTTCATATACACAATTTATTGTATGTGACACAACTTATTTGTATATCTTCCCCCTCTCTGGTCATTGATTCTGCAACTGAAAATAATGTGACATATTGAATAAGTTTCTTTCTCTTATTTCAAACAGGTCATTTGAACAGGATATTTATTCTTAGACAAATTATTCTTAGACAATTTATTTTCCATTTAAATATTGGAGGGTAATCATTATGGTATATGGAGGGGTCATTGTCTTAGAATATCAACCCCTTCCTGAGAATAGATAAGCTGCCAATTGAGTAATTAATTCAACCTTAATATCTAAGTTCTTATTATTTGTGAAAAACCCTGATAGTCTGTGGGAACACCATGTTAATAAGAAAGATTCCTATACAAAATGAGTTCATTGAGGAAATCAGGCATAAAGGTGAATAAGGAAGAATTCCTGCAAAAAAAATGCTAATAACCAATGTCTACCAGAACCCAGAGCAAAAAGTTGAGGAAATTATGGAAAACTTTGCAGAGCAGGTGAACAAGAAGAGACCTTTGGAAAGTTAACATTTTAAAGAAATTTCTGTGGGGCTAAGCACTCAAATGGGCATTAGCTTTGGGAGTTTTATGAGGTTAGAAAGTGTTGAGTGGGAAAGAGAATTTCAGGCAGACCCAGGCCAAGGAAAGAAGTATGACAGTTATAGGAAGAGCTGTTGTTTAGTTTTAATAGAAGGAAAAGAGTCATATTAGGCGTTGTTTGGAGGTGACCCCAGAGAGACTAAGAGTTTAGATCTGAAGGGGTCTTTTGTACTCTGCTGAGCTGTAAAATTTGGTCACTAGAGTACCAAAAAAAGAGTTTAAGCAGAGAAGTAACTTGCTGAGATTATTCTTTTTTAGAACAATAATTCAAGTAGTGATATAGAATATGAATTTGTTTCTTCATTTTTTTCTTTTATCCATTCAGCAAATGTTTATTTAAAACCACTAGTGTAAGATAATGTAACTTCAAAGGAAAGAGTGTGGATAGAACTATTTGGGTATATTCTTTTTTTCCCCTCTATGGGAAAATATTAAAATCTAATTATCTATCTAATTTTCTAATTTCAATAAACCATTATTCTGATAAGAAAGAGGAAAAATCTCCTGGAGGTATTCAAATACATTCTAAATACCTCAAAGAACACATAGAAGATAGAAATTATTCATGGAATGTTAATGAAAAATGAATAAATTAATGAGAGAAAGAGGTTGCAAAAATTTATGACAAGGGCCTCATTATGAATGGGATGACAGAGACGGGTTTGAGAAAATTTACAGAATGCAGAGTCAAAGATAGTGGTTGATGGGAGGTGTAGGAGAAAGGGGTGAGAGGAATCGATGATGACCTTGAGATTCCATTAATGGAAAATTGGGCAGTGGTGACATTCTTAATGATGCAGAGTGCCACAGTGTGATTTAGTTTTAAACATATTGAATATATATTTATCTTTACAAGACTTGCAATATATAATTACTTATAAAGATAAGAATAAAACATATGAGCATAATAGAATAATTGCATTATATTTTAGTTATAGTTTGCATTCTGTGTTTTGGCTGAATTTAAATTCATAATGAATTGAAATGCTATTGAATGTCACCTAAGACAGAATATATATACACAAATATGCATATTTATGTGTATATATAGAGAGAAAGAGAGAGAGTTTGTTACAGTCTCTTTTGTAAATATTACACTAGTGGAATTTTTTAAGCAACTAAGTAAAAGTTAACACTCACACAATAATACAAACTATAGAATAAGTAACTTAAAATATCTGGTATGTAAGATTTATTCTCTCCGTGTAATTGTGTGGATTAACATCCCCCCTTTCATATCCCTTTATTGACACAGACACATTTTAAAGTACTTTGATTATTGCATGTTTTTTGGCTTTCTAGTGGAGCCTTAGTTTGTTTTATCTTATATTTGTCCTTTTAAGAAAGGATTGCAAATCTATCAAAAGAAGTGTCAAGTCTTGAAAGAAAACAAATGCTCAGAGGGGAAAAAATAAAAAAACAGGACACCTTTACTTTCTAGTGATTGTCACTCAGTCAAAGATGACACCTTAATAAACAGAGAAATTGCCAGCTGTACTTCAATTCCATGTCCTTGGTCTCCTACTGTAGGGCTTTATTAATTGTTTAAGTACATGGAAGCAAACAGACACAGTCAGCTCTGAGACACAGAATGAAGAAACACGTATTTGCAATCTAGCTGTAGAGCCCAGGTCCATTCTGGTTTGATGATATGGCATTTGTGATGAACCTGCCTTGAAAAACCCCATGTGCCACACGGTCTGCCTAATTAAGCCATCAGAATGCATTATAGCAGGCAGAGTGCCTCATATGGACTGGGATAAGTAATTTTTGCTCCTCTATTTCTTGGTTAATAGAAAGAAGCACTATTCTAGATTGTGACTGATATAGGCTATGTGGTACAGCAGTAGTCATTGTGCCTGAGGGTGGAGAAAGCCTTTGGTTTAAAAAAAACTCTGTATGTGTGAGACACTGCCATTACTTCCCTCAACTACTTTTCCCTTGAATTCCTGGTGAGCATTCATTTATTCTGCTTTCTCTTATTACATGCATCTTTCCTCTGTCCACCTTCCTGTGACTTTTGTTTTATAAACTGACCTAGCTTTTGCCATATTTTCTCATGGGAGCATTCTCTTTTCCCTTATTGATCCAATAACTCATAAATAAAATGGTTATTTTGGACTATAAAAATACAAACATATATAAATAATACAGGGAAAAATTGAATGCATGTGTGCCTTGCATGTATAAAGCTATGTTGCTGTAAGTGCCTACCAAGGTAAGAAACCCCTTTTGTCGAAATTTTGAAAGAATGACATTTTGATATATTTATTTGAAATATATATTTAAATATGGGTGAATGCATGAAACATTTTCATTTTATTCTAAATTATTCATATATGCCTAGTAAATATGTACAAGCTGATATAAAATGAACAATAAGATGTTATCTTCCTTAAGATTACATGTATCAATATAAAGTCATTTACTAAATTACCAGAGTACAAGGGTGATGTATCTACACAAATGTCTAAATTACTTGAATATGCAAATAATTTATGGATATCTATATAGTTTCTCATTTTTCTATCTAAATAACCTTTTATTATTATTTAAATTTTGCACCCTTTCAAGGTTCATATGTTGACATGCATTTTAATCAGAGCCATAAGCATGGCATAACTATCATTATAAACTGGGATTGGAAGTTCAGACAACTCCATATCACTGTCCTTGTTTATGATACATCATTTCTTTCTGTGTCATAGGTTTTTCTTTTAACCTTGTGACTCTAATAGCTTCTTCCCATCTTTTCCATTGCACAGTGTTTTTTTTGTTTTGTTCTTCTCCTGGCTTTCTAGTTATTAATGTTATGAAAAATTGTGGTTTTAAGATAGCTAGTGAAAGAAAGTGTTACTTCTCTTTAACAATTTACATAACTGATACCATGTTCTTTGAATAAATTTCACTTTGTCAAATATAAGGTGTTGTTGACTGCAAGATGCCCCATTATGTATTGCTAAGAAACAGAAACCTAACAATCAAACTATGACACCGTGCCTTAAGGATAGTTGCATGATGCATTAATGAAGTGACAAGCACTCGTTGCTTTGAAAGTTCATCCATCCCTTCTGAAGGATTGACAATTTCTCTTCCCCTTCATTTGCATTGTTTGGTGGGTGATAAGGAATACTTTTGAAATTTTTCAGGAAGTAGACTCCTTCTACTTAAGGGTATCTTAATTTTTGCTTTACAAGAAAATATCTTTCTGTGACCATTCTTCCAAAAATAAATATTTCCTTCATCAAGATCAAATCTATCCCTGACATTTTATTTCTCAGTCTCAAATAACAATAACATTTCTTGATAATTCCCAATCATAGTGGAATCTTATACAACATTTTACATGATAATCAAACTCAGCTTGTTTACTCCCAACAATGCACATAATGCAACTGAAATGAGAACAATATAACAATTATTACTAAGTTATCACATCACAATCAATGACAGTCACATCAAAATTATCATTTTGCTCACAGCAATTGTAAGAAGCCATCCACTGTAAGAATTCAGGCCAAAACATTAAAAAAAGAGAAGTATATGAATTGATGAAATATTGTAGGAAATCGAGCCTGACATATCCTCCAAAGCTACTTTATGTAAAGGCAGAAATATTCACTGACATTTAGGTTGTCTTAATGGGTCATTTTTTTAAACCTCAAATTAGCTAATACAGGGCAAGATTTTACTATAATAAGAATAAACTCACAATTAAAATTTATCCACTTATGCTTCAGAGGTAATCACCGGACATTGTAAATCCTCACAGGGCCTACATGATGGAATAGAGGAGAGTATGGGCCATGATGTGAACCAATGTATATGAGGTGCAGAGGTGCCCAAAGATGTACTTACCAAATCCAATGGATGTGTCATGATGATGGGAACGAGTGTTGTTGGGGGGGGGGAGAGGGGGGGTGGGGGGGTGGGGTTGAATGGGACCTCACATATATATTTTTAATGTAATATTATTACAAAGTCAATAAAAAATAAAAAAATTAAAAAAAAAAATTTATCCACTTATAATGTTCATTTTTTTCTTCCAAATTGGAGTGTCTTTCTCAGGTGTAGTAAACTGTTCATTGGCAAATCTAATCTCCTCGTATGGTAGTTACTACAAATTCCTAGGCAGTATTGAGAGTGCTGAAATGATTATTATTAATTTTTTAGCAGATAATATAAAATTTTTTTCCATAGAGGTTTCAAGGTAGAAATAAGTAGTTTTGGTAGATACCTATGCTCTTTTCCCATAACTGATTCTACATAGTGTCAATTCAATAAGAAGAACTTGACTATTGTATTTTACTTTCAAAATATGCTAAGATATAACAGAGAGGAGTACTTGATGAATTTCAATGATGAAATAATGGTTAAAGTAAAAAGTTGGCTAATACTGGTTACAAGGTAATATTACTTAGATTTAACTGACCTAGAACTGACTAATATATTGATTATATTCACACAATCTATTTACCAAAGAGGTGACACTTATTCATTGAAACTATTAGTTTGGCATCATGATTGGGTAACAACATTTTATTGTATTTTCGCAACAAAGAACTTTTCAATGTGTGATATTAACCTGTTTAACCTAAGATACTTTTTAAAAATATGTTAATTAACTGCCCTGTAATACCTTCAGTGTAGAGTATAATGATATTGGAATTAATACTCTTTGTAGTACTGATATATTTAATTAGAATCAAATGTTAATGATGGTGTCAATATTACTTTATCAATGTTAATAAAATTGGTAGTATTTATGTTACTTGGCTATGATATTCATTCTAATCATGAAAGGAATTTTTGGCATCTTAAATATTAAATGCAGCCAAAAATAGGACAAAAAATTAAGAAAGAAGAGGGAGATCAGAGGTAATTTATGTGAAAAGGAAAGATAGTCATTTAAGAATCCAGAAGTCCCCAGGGATAAGAAGACCAACTTTCAAGTGTTATGTGGGTAGAACAAGTTGATTGCAGTCACCTGGTATGGTCTTCGTGCACACACGAGCTCCTCCAAGGATCTTACGTAGGTCTGGAAGCTGAATTTTTACGATCATAGGATAGAGTGTTTATTCAGTGTTCAACCACAAGTTGTAGAGTCATCTTTCTCACAATTCATTTTTATGATCATTTGTATTCTGCTACCTCTTGTAAAGCATCATTTCTCTTTTTGTAAGCTTCTATCAAGTGTGTATAGGAATTGGCAAGTTTAACAGATTGCTTTGTACAAGTGGTTTGGTATTAATAAAAAACATTGACTTTAGTGTCAGATGTATTTGGATTTTCTAACAGTTGCAGTGACGTGTGAGGTTGGGAAACTTGCAAAAGGCTTTATGTTTTTGCTTGTTTGTTTGTTTTATTAATGTGATACTATTTATCTGGTGGTGTGGTTGTGAAGATTAAGTAGAGATTGTAAAGTGTATAATTCAAGGCCTAGTGCATGGAATAGATTCAATCAATAGGAATTACTGCTTTTAAAGGAAAAAATGTTTTGCTAATGAGCTTTTGGAAATATGAGGGAGACAGGTCATTTTTCTGTCATTTCTGTATGAAGAAGAGCATCGATGCAAACATACATTGAGTTTAGTGCCCAAGTGCAATATGCACAATAAATAATAGAGAAATTTAGAGAAATAGTTGTCATTACCCAGGGATTGGTGGTTGGTATTTTAAATTTTAACTAGCTGCAGGAGAATAAAGCAGTTCACACTAGGTAGGCACTATATATCTGTGAATATATTGGTCTTTTTTAATGAAAGTTTTATATTGGGAAGTGTGTGGAAATTATCCAGTCTCTAAATGGGAGGGATTTACAGTGAGCACAGGGCAGCATTATTAGAAACTATCTCGTGTGTGACTTGGATGATTACAGCAAACACCAAAGGGCAACTGTACTGTCAGAAGTATTTAGTTTACAGTCTTAGAAGATGGGAGAAGTAGGAGGAAAAACAAGTAGTTTCATTTAATGATGGGATTGTAGGAGAGAGATGGGTTCTTGAATCTAAAAGAATCTCAAAATATTATTTTGTTCAGGAAAGAATTAGGTATAAAGCAGAAATAGGTAGATGAATCAATGTTTATCTGGTGGATTTGAGCCTGGATGATGGTGTCATTGACTGAAACCAAGAATGGACCAGAGACGTCTTTCCAGATACGTTGAGCAGTTAGGAAAGAAGACACCGTGGAGTCAACAAGATCATTTCATCAATGATAATGACTATGAGAATAATTGGTTATTTGTTCACAATAGTGGATCATAGCACCTTGAACTCCTTGTGTATTTCCCTCCAGACACTGTGTAAAGTCAGACATGTTATTTAGCAATAACCTGTGATTAAGAAATATAGAGAAGGAATCATTTGCTGTGACAAACAGGTAAGACATATCTTCACATCAAACACAAATCAAAAAAAAAATTAAAATTTAACAGAATATGAAACAATCTGCCCTGTAAATATGTAAAAAAGTCAGATCATGACCATTAGACAAGTTCTACCCACATAGTAACTAACATAGTGCTTCAGGGAGCACAAAGGAAGTGTGATAATGGGGAGTGCTTTAATTGACACTGTGGATATTTTTTGCTGTAATAGTGATTTTGTCATAAGTATTACTTGAAATGTTTTAGGGTGAAAAGATTTTTTAAACCTCCCAAATATATCACCCAAAATTCTAGTATTTGTAAGCATGCTATGAAAGAGTTAGCATTCATTTTCATCAGAATCTGGGAAAAAGGACTTGCTTATTTATGCACTGCTTTGGCAAAGTGCTTTACAAGAACAGTTTATACATATACCATTATTTCTTGCATGCTTTTTTTTTCAAAAGTGCACAGAGACAGCAAGTATTTGCTGATTGCACAAAATATTTGAAAATTACTGGTCCAGAAAAACTAACATATAATGAAATATTGAAATGTTCATTGGAATTTGCCAAGGATAGTTTGGATCATTTCTGTTTAATATGAAGGAAGTTTTCAGTTTCATTTTGTTTGTTCACCAATGTGTAATTTTTTACGTTTGTGTTTGGTCCTAGTGACTTTTGGAAGAGTTCAATGATTGAAATAAAATGATTCACTATTGTAGTATGTCATAATGTGCTTTGATTTCAACAGAAGGTGTAATCTGTCATAAGGAATATAAAATATAATTTAATAAGGATTACATTTTCTCAATTAAATCTATTACATGATAGCTCTGATACCTTGATGTGAAAGTAAAGAACCACCAATTTTCTTAACTAAAAAACGGTTTGAATTTGAACACAACTTAGTATTAGAGGACCTTTGATGTGTATATGCAGTCTGATTAAAGTAGATAATGAAAAATAAAATAAAGATAACTACAATGACTATTTTACTGACAGAATTGCCACTGATATACATAATTACATTTTTATGATTCTCTTAGAAATTATAATTTCATTGGATAATAAACTGATATTATGCTTTTGTTGAATGACCACAGAAAAGGAAGAAAACTGAAATTATGTATACATATTCACAGAGATTTTTCATCTTTTATTGTGCATTTACCTTTTTTGAGATATCACATTATTTCTAATAAACCTCTGTAGTGTTTAACTATGGTCCTTGATGTTTAAAAAAGGTTTTCTCTTTTCATCTATAATGACTATATGAGAGTAACAATTAATTTTGCAATTAATTTCCATATTAAAATGTGTTTCTTCAATTCCTCTTTTTTTCTACTTTTAGTCAGCAAACTTTATTGAGTCATTTTAACTCTGATGGCAATAAAAAAATTTCCAGGTAATGATGTTAAATTTGTAAATCCCAGACCAAAAACTCTCTATAATTTTCCAGAATAGTCAGTGAGTTTGTACATGGATATCATAGTGCCATTGCTATTGGAAATGTTAAGTAGCCCAGAAGTTTATGATTGAAGCTATATAATATGGACACATGAATTAATCATAATTTAAAATAGTCTACTATGTAATGAACTAATTTAAACTTAAATTTACAATGAATAAAAACATGTAGACAATATTTATATCACTTTATTGTCTGGGAACCAAATGTCATCCTTTTTGATATTTGCAAATGAAAATAATTGTAATACATATATGTTTTAATCATCTGTTCTGTTTATTTTTATATTTTTAAGAAATGTTTTTCTCCATTATATAAATTTACCTAGTTGACTCAGAATCACACTAAATGATGTAGTTTAAAATTGACTGTTACCTTTTCTTTGCCCTTTGAATTTAAAAGTATTTATCTTTGAAAACAAAATCCTGTAGCTTCCTACACATGCTATCAATTCTGCCAGCATTTTTAATATTACATTTGTAGAGTAAGAGCAATGGCTTTCAAATGCTAAATATATGATTTTAGCTCAAAACTATATTTTATTTTATATCTGATTTTTAGTAACTTAGGTTTCATCAGTAGCCCTAGACAGGCAATGGTTTCACCCTAGAATTACTTTTGGCTTTTGGAAGGTCACTCCTTTACAAGTTATTGCCTCTCATAAATTGATCTAATCTTCTGAATAATGGTTCAACATGCTGATGATCAATATTTTATTGCTTCTACTTCCTAATACACAATATGAATTACAGTCAAAATCATTATTGCCCAGTACAACAGATATAACAATAACATATTAATACATGTGATATTACTGCTCAGTTGTGGCAGTTGTTTATGAAACAAGACTCTGCTTGAATGATTTTATTTAGTATTATTATAATCCTCTTTAATTTATAGGTAGTAAAATCATTGACAGTTATCACTCAGATAGTCCTCTACAAGGCCAATATAGTAACTCAATATGATTTTTCACTGTAAAAATGAGGTTCAAATTTTCCTTTGATACAAACTATTCTAAAGATGAATCACTTTACCTTATTTCAAAGTGTAGTGTAGATTGAAGGTAGGTAATTATTTTTACAATTTTAGAATAAAAGACAGAAACTAATTTGTATTAAAGATTATTACAATGTAATATTAAATACAATTCTTGATTCTGATTATAACTGTTATGTTGTAATAATGTAATCATATTCCCTTACTCAAAACAATATATGCTGCACATTTTTGCATTTTGTCTTTCTACTACCGCATTTTTACAATAGATTGTTTTCATCCTCATCATTTACATATTTATTCCATGTTTTGAGCATTCTTTATTTTAATTTAATTTTATTTAGTTTATACTAGTCAGATTCTCTTGTCCAAGCTTCACTGGTCAGTCATTTTCGACATTTGCTTTTGATGTGTGTTATATCAATCAATATTTGATTATGTGAGAATGCATCTTGCAATTGACAGTTTGTTAGGATCATGATTCTGATTGAAAAATTGAATCTTTCTTGACAGTAAGCAGACATGTAAAAATAAGTACAATCAGAAAATCGCTTTTGTTCATTATAATCCTAATCCTGTTATCTACAATTTTCAACCAGTGTCACCCCCACAGGCATAGACCCTTCAGTAATTCTATTTCCTAGAAATAGTATGGAATAGTTCATTTATTTAAATTCTGAATTCAGTTATACAAGTTGAGCTGTGTGTTTGCTATCACTTTGGATGCTTTCTTAGCTTTCAACATACCTCAGAGCAATCTCTGCCCATAAGATCATTCAGGTGAATTGGTTTGATCTTATTAATATTTACCAGTTGGTTGTTGATTTCATTGGCATATTTCACTTTTTCTTGAACTGGCTTATTAATGTGGTAGCAGTTGGATAAAATATTGTTTATACATTCAAACTACTTGAGTTCATACAGCAACTGAATTTAGAAACTAATAACTTATTTTTTAAAATTTTTAACTTATTTTATTTTTAAAGATGCTTTAGATTACACAAATGTTACATAAAAAATATAGGGGATTCCCATATGCTCTACCCCCTCCCAATCTCACACTTTCTTACAGTAACAACATCTTTCAGTAATGTGGTATGTTTGTTACAATTGATTGAACATACATTGAAGCATTGCTTCTAACCATGGAATATAGTTTACATCATAGTTTACAATCTGCCCCACACAATTTTATAGATTATGACAAAATGTATAATAGCCTGTATCTGTCATTGAATATCACGCAGGACAATTGCAATGTCCTGAAAATGCCCCCATGTCACACCTATTCCCTCTCCCTCCTCTCAGAACCTCTGGTGGCCACTGCCTTTATATCAGTGATACATGTTCTTCCATTACTAGAATAATAATAAGTCTATAATAGAATAAGTTCACTTTAGTCCATTGTTCATTTCCCCATCTTGAGGATTTGGGGATGATGATGCCCACTTTGAGAAACTAATAATTTTTAAATAGGAGAAAAGTATGACTAAATTGTAAGTTTAAGTAATCCTAGTGGGAATTTTAATGGTTTAATCAATTGCTTTATTAGCAGAAGTATAAAAATCTATTAATAGTGCTTTTATATTTGGTAGCTTCAATTTCAACCTTTCTTAATTTATTTTAGTCTCTAGTTAAAAATACATTTGACTCAGCATTCATTTGAGAAAATATATCATTAATAGAATGAGGGGAGGGTCGGTTGGGATGAGTGAGTGGTTGTCTGTGTCTCTGTGTGTGGAGTTAATGAGAAGAGAAGAATTTGGATTACCAAACACAAACCTATTGAAAACAAATTAAAAATGCAGTACTAATTTTTTCTAAAGCAGGTAATAGCTGACTATATGGCTCACCAAATCAGCTTTGTTTGTTGTATCATCTAAATACTCAAGTTAAGTATCTTACAAAATGGAAGTATAATAAAAGTATAAATAGAATACATACTCCTTTATTCCTTTCTTGAGATTAAAGTAGGGTTTTTCTGTGTTTAAAACTCAAATTAAAATAATATTAAGGGAACATACTGTATTCATAACTATCTTACTTAAAATAATTATTCCCACTTTAGGGTTATTGAGTGTTGATATTTGTCCTGTAATGTGGCAAATAATTTTAATCCAGTACGTTTTAGCCTTCAAGGAGTGGGAAGAAGGAGGTGATTTCACTTGAATTCTGGTAATTGTGTTCTTACTCTCAGGCAAAAGGGCATATATGCACAAATATACAAAAGTATACATGCAGTTTCAGGAGAATGAGAGCTCTAAATTTGATCCGTGGACTCTACATGAAGTCAACCAAGAGACAGAGAAGCATGAGTAAAGATCAGAAAATAATGTATTTAGTCATTTTCCCTTTTTTCGTATAGAAAATAGAGGAAATACTTTATGAACTAGTGAAGGCTTAAGTTGCAGTTCAGGCATAAACAATCTGCAAATTAACCTTTTTACTCTCTAATTGTTTTAAGACTTGATCATGGGGAGATGGATGTTCTTGTCATGGCCTATTAAGGCACTCAAATCAATTTTCCCCTCATCCTTATATAAAGGTACTAGATAGTTGTCCTTGGCATTGCTGATATAGAAGCAAGTTTCTCTAGAAAATAATTTATCTTTGTTTTGATTTTTAGGGAATTCTTATTTAAAGATTTTATTTTTCTGTTTAACTTCACATTTGTAGGTTACCTTTTTAAAAATAGTAACAATAATATCTGCATTGATCATGCACTTTTTAAAGTGCATCTTTGAATAGAGGTGAGATTGCTGATATTTTAGGGAATCAGCCTTTTATTCACTGCACCAAAATTCACATTTGCCAAAGGATATTGTATTTTTATTAGCTATGAAAAAATGTTATGATTTAACTTAATTTTTCAAATGTATCTAATTAGACTAGTTTGGGGAAAAAAAATGATTTCCCAGGAAGCAATACTTGATCAATTGCTTAAATTAAAAATTCTAAATGAAACATTTTGAGGGTTGCAGAAAAATGTCTGAGCCCTAGATTCTTAAAAAGTTGTGATAATTAATGGACTTCTGATTATAATTAAAATTGAGGCAGGACCAAAGTAACTTTTGTTATCAATATAATTTAAAATAAATTATTATTCAATGACTTTCTAAATTAATGACAAGATTAGAGGAAAAATGGGGGACAATATTAACTGGAATCTTTTGGGTGATGGAAACTGTTAAACCAAAAATTGGAGCAGGGAAGTAGATGTGGCTCAACCAGTTGGGTGCCTGCCTACCACATGGGAGGTCCCAGGTTTGGGTACTGGTGCCTCCTAAAAGAAAACTAGCATATACTGTCTTGTACCACAACGAGAAATGCCACAAGCCAGCAGATGCTGCAGATTGTGGGGAGTGGATAGTGGATGTGGCTCAGACCGTTGGGCGTTTGCCTCTCATGTGGAAGGTTCTGGGTTCAGTTTCTGGTGCCTCCTGGAGAAGGCAAGCAAACAATGAGCCAACAGACAAGAAAAGAAAACATCTGGGGGAGTGGGGCATAAATAAAGAAAAATAAATAAATCTTTTTTTAAAAATTTGAGCAAAATTTGGTTAGATCTCAGAAAGTTTTACTGAATCAATTTTTGAATTGGGGAGATTTCAGTCACCACAATGTAGAAAGGAATTCCACTGAACAAAGATAGCAATGGCTTTTATAGGTAGGACAAGGAGGTACAAAGAGAGGAGATTTTCCTTGGTTAATGCAAACTGCTTTTCCTAATATGGTTAGTGTAGGTGGTGATTGCTTAGCATTATGGAAGTTAGCTGTTATAAGAATTGGGAGTTGGCAATAGCTGATTGGCTGATTTAAATTCTATTTTCTGGGCTAGGCAAGCCTTTATAGGAGATAGAAACTCATTTAGATTTAGATTTTGCTGACATAGGACTTAGCACAGGAACCTTCTGTTGGACTTTCAATATTCAGGGTTCTTGGTATATTATGAGGTTCTTTTATAAGAATTGGCTCACGTGACTGTGGGGATGGGAAAATCCAAATTCTGTAGGGCAGGCCACAAGCAGGGAACTCTGATGCTGCACTCTGTTTCTTATAAAGTTGTGTGTGTAGAGCAATGCGGATATTGTGAGTTTGAGGAACACCTGGAGCATGTCCTTTTTGGATGTCTGCACCTCTCCATGGGTCACACTTTGTACCTCACCTTTTGGGGCCTGTTGGGATTTCAGTCTAGTTATAGGTCTGGAAGAAAGAGGGGTGGGGGTGGGGGTGAGTAATTAGAAGAATTAGAAGTGACTTGCAAACCAGCTACCTCAGGGCATCCCATCTCATTTTCATCTGGTGAAATAGGTTTATCTCTTCTGAAAGAGGGATGAGAGCTGTTTCCCCAGGGGAGAGGTAGTTACAGGTTTATCAGCACTGTAGTGTTAATCTCTACAGGTGGAGTTGGGATGGCTGATTTTCAGAGCAGATTGGAGACTGGGTGACTGATTCCTCAAAGCAGACCATTTGAGGTTTTTCTGACAAAGATTCAGTAGACTCTAGGGATTCAATGCTCTCCCTGTTTTTATTATTAACCCATATATCCCCCCTCTTCTTACCAAAATCTGTATGTCATGGTTCTCTAAGGAAACAGAACCCACAGGAGATGCATACAAACGCACATATACACTTTCTTATATGTATAGTATTAAATATTGTGATTTTTTTTTTTAGTAATTGGCTTACATGACTGGGGATTTTTTTTTAATTGAAATAGCTTATTTTTAAAACATGCTCATGTTTAAACTATTGTGTCCTGAACAAAACTGTGGTATTCTATTCCTGATTTACTGTATCTAAATGCATATTTATTACTTACATCAAGATTAAACTGCTCTACTTTTTTTTAAAGATTTATTTATTTATTTCTCTCCCCCCACCCCCACCCCAGTTGTCTGTTCTCTGTGTCTATTTACTGCGTCTTTCTTCTTTATCTGCTTCAATTGTCAGCAGCTCAGGAATCTGTGTTTCTTTTTGTTGCGTCATCTTGTTGTGTCAGGCACTTGTTGTGTCCAGCGCCTCTACTTTTGATCATGGACTTTTGCTAGAGAGTTTGTAGTTCACTGTCAATCTGTTTAAACCTATATTTTTTATTTAATATGTTGAGTTATTTCAGATCTAGCAAATATATTTACTCTCTTAGTTTTATTATTAAACAAGAAATAAGTTGAACTTGAAAACAAACATGAATTATGTATTCTTGCTGCTTTCCCCTTTATCTGCTTATAAAGAATGTTCTAGATATTTAGTTATTAAAGTGTACTGTGAAATTCATGATGCCACATCATTACACTTAAACTCAAGTTAGAGTGGACAGTGTTATGATCTAATCTGAATTAACTAAACTTTATGAAGTTGTTCCTGGTCATCCTACAAAACGGAATATTTTATTGTTCTTGTTCAATTCCTTTTGTTGTTCATGAGTAAATCCAGAGCCAAATAGTGCACTATAGACTTCAAATACTTTTAAAACTTTAAGGAAAACCCAAAGATAAATCTTTACTCAAGTAGAACCAACATACAAGTTCTCTGAGTCAAATAATTATTTTACAGTTCCTTGATGATTACCTCTTCTTTCTTTTCGTATGTATTATCACTTTACTCCTTCTAAGCATTATAGTCAAATTGAAGGAAGCATAATATACACTCTAGCAAGAAATCCAGTATGCCACCATATCTAAATATTCCCTGTAATATTTTCTATGAGCAATGAAAAAGGTTGTAACAAATGCCAATTGATTATGATTGTATCTTAGAAAGTGCTGCTCTACACTAGCTAGTAGGGTAATATAAAGGTTTCCACCAAGAAGCGGCCCTTAGTTTCATCTAAATGGATCTGTGGAGCCATGTAAATGTCAACATTGGCTCTAGGCTAAATAATGAATAATTGAATATATTTGTTAATACATATTTATTTTAAAAAGTAACTGAATTCGTAGTGTTGTAGAAGTCGAGAGAGGTTAAAAGAATTTATTTATGACTGGCCAGGCTTGGGAGCTTCTCATCCAAAACCTGAGCCCCGAATAAGATTTTTTTAGGGCTTTTTATACAGAGGAAGAGTTAAATGGTTCTCTGTTTCAGTGCTCAATAAGTTTGAATTAACACATATCTCACACATTCTAGGTAAGCTTTTAACGTGAACCTTATAGATTTCAAGTAAGCTTTTAACATATTTGGTTTGCATCTTCCCTGAATATTTAAAGTTTATAGAACTTACATTGTTTAATTGTTTTTTCTGGGACTGGAGTGGTTGCCATGGCTATGAAGGGCAGGACTGGGCTGCAGCTCTCACTTTCAGATACACACAGCTTAGGTTATCTATGAAGAGATGCACAGCCTCCCACCCATAGCCTACATCAATAGGAAATGAAATGTTTTAAGCTTTCTCAATGGCTAGGCACTAAATTTACCAGAAGAGATACTGTTGCAGAATATATATATTCTTATACTAAAACACATCCTTGTGTTCAAAACATTTTGGAGTTACTGAATATATATATAGCACTGGCCTAGACCTTAGCCTTGCCCTGCTATGAGGACCTCTCAACTGATAATAGGTGTGTGTGCATAAGAGAGCAGAGGTGATAATCAACTTTCACTCATATAAATCCAATATGATGTTGAAGGTTTATATTCTATATATGTATTCATTTGATTTTCTGGTCTTTGAGATGGATGTGCTTTCAAGATTTATTCTCCAAAAATTTTCCCTAAGAGAAAGAAGCAGGTTGGGGGGTCAAATGTGGGTTTCATCATCTCACAATATTCATTTTTGGGTCAACATACCCAAATTAGCATAACTATAATTAGAGGACTCACTATAAATTCCAATAGGCATTTCATACACATTATTATATTTAATGTTCAAAATTATGCTATGTGGTATGCTTCTTTCAGTTTTCCAGTTGAAGAAGCTCAGACTCATAAAATATGTCACTTGCCAAGGTCACATAAAGAAAATGTTCAGTACCCAAATATAAATTGGGTTCTATCTGATACCCAAGACTGTACTTCAGTCCGCTGCACGTAAGGGGCTTCCAGTCTTTCTATTCTTATTAGTGGAGAAGATGAATGTGCAATGCTCTATTTTACCATTCATAATGTTTCTAAAGAAATATCTTAAGAGCATGTCTTAAGGATTTTAAAATTGTATTTTTTCAGTCTACCTATAATTAAATGTTTTTAAGTTGCTACAAGCTTTAAATAAAGTTCAGCATTTACCAGTAATAGTTATTTTCATTGTCATTCATATAAAAATGAACATTCATGGAGATTAAACAGTTGCATGTGTCTGTGATCCCTCTTTTAAGTGACCTGAACTTTAATCTCTGTGCTGGCATTTTGTTTAATGACATCTATTATACCATTGCTAATAATTTACTGAAAAACATGAAATGAACATAAACTCGATGGTCAATGAATTGTATCCTATAGTTTTGGGTGGTGATCAGAAACAATGATCAAAACCTTTTTATATACAGAATAAATATATACTTAACAGTGTCTTCAATTGTGAACACTGAAAGCATGAAGAATTTAGGGAGCTTACTAATTTATAAATATTAATTTATTAAATCTTTGACAATGCAGTTTTGTTAATTGGTCATCTTATAAAAAGCAGCACTTTTTCTTTAAAAGAAGGATGAAGTCTTTCTTGCAAACTCTCACTGTCTTTGAAAGCATCTATTATAAATTCACAAGACTACTACAAAAATAATTTTATCACGGTATTTACAACAACACAGTGAAATTCACCAGCATTAAAGATATAAAATATATGTTGATGATAAATTAGTCTTTGACCTCAGCCTTCCATACTCTATTACATACTTTCTTTTGGCTGAAAAGTTCTGACAAACAGAAATTTATGGCGGAAATGACCTCTCAATTTTATTTATGGTACCAGTAGCACAACCCAGCAGTAGATCACAGGATGACATATGATTACTGTTTCTTGAAATAGGTACACCACCGTGCCATGCAGTGAACCATGCCTGGTACTGTGCTGAGCAGTACTCTCTGTTAG
The DNA here is from genome assembly GCF_030445035.2 of Dasypus novemcinctus. Taxonomy (NCBI): domain Eukaryota; kingdom Metazoa; phylum Chordata; class Mammalia; order Cingulata; family Dasypodidae; genus Dasypus; species Dasypus novemcinctus. The sequence goes on from NC_080676.1 coordinate 126,654,901, forward strand.
ACAACACTCTGTGCTAACCTATGGATGGCAAACCCTCTTAAGTAGTAACTGGAAATTTGACAGGATCAGTTTGCTACAAGAAACTTGGGATTCAACTAGAAGTGTGCTTTTTCACGTGAAAAGTTATAGGAAAAAAATGTATTTGGATTTTGCTTTATTCATTGTAGCTGTTCAATATGGACATTCTAATTTTATATTTTAATAGTTTTCCACTTACACAGGTGTGCTTACTTTAGAATTGTATCTTCAAACTCTTCTCTACCTGTATGAGTCTTTTTTCTTTCCATTTTACCATCTTATTATGTAGTAGACAGGTCATTGCATAATTTTTATTTCAAAATTGAGGATTAAATTCCCAAGATCTATATTATGGATTAAGTGTGCATCATGTGAGTCATAATTTTGAAAATTTGTACTCAGTAGGGTGGAAAAGTAACTGTCCACTACAGTTATGAAGAGTCATGCACCTGCAATATCTAAACACACACACACAAATTGGAAACACACATTCTCTATTTACTATAGCAGTTATCTTAAATAATATTCAGAGTATATTCTTGATCAGCAAAGACTCTTCTTTACTATTTTATAGACTGAATTACTGGAGCTAGATGAGATAGTTCCTAAATGGTCATGGTCTGTCATAAATTTATAAGGCAAAAGTAGAAAAAGAGGCCTTAATTGTCCCTGAAGAATTGAAATGTCCCATAATTGGGAATAAAATCTGTGTTTACTTGCTTTTTCTGACCTTTCCTATAACACAAATGTCAAAACAATCCTCGTCCAATATTTATACATTTTACAACTAAAATTTTATTAGTCCTATTAATATTTATGACGTGAAGAAAATAAATTTTTATTAAGTAACTTAAGTTCTGTTCTTTTCCAAAAGTTACATGCAAGCTTAAGTCATATATTTAAATTTAACATGTCATATATTTAAGCTGAACAAATAGGAGGTGGAGGGAAATCATATATTTAAATTTAATGTGTTGGAGGGGGAGGCAGGGAGGCATATAGGAGTCCTTTATGTTTAAATTAACATTTATATAATCTAAAGCTTCTTTAAAAATAAAAAAATAATAATTTTAAAAAATTTAACATAATATGTTTTCATGTAAAATTATCCAAATTTTACCCTTTGAAACATTAACAAATATATTTTCTCTCCCTGATCTTGTCGGTTTCATAATTAAACACCATTCTGCAAATAAATAACTTCTTTCTTACTTATATTTTAATAAAGTATTACTGATTACTAAGGCAAGTTTCCTTTCTTATTGAGCAATTCTTGAATAATTTGTGTTTTTGTAGAGTGTCTATCCTAACCACAGCTATTTGTTTTTGAATGAGTAATGTAAAAAGCTCTTTCAGAATTCTGTCTATTCTAAACTATGTGGTATAAGTATAAAAATCTCACATCATCAAAATAACCTTTAAACTCTGAAGAATAAATCACTAGAAACAAAGATAAAAGCAATAAACACTGAAGAAAATGTGAGGCAATGAGGATGAATGTACAGAGGTTTTTTGAGGTGTTTCAGATTGTATCATACAACTTTTTTATTTTATTTTGCAATCTCTCTACTTTCTTCAGAAACCATGCCCTAATTTTCTATATTTTCTATATTCATTTCTATGAAATTTCATCCAATTTTATATAACTTATCTGATACTTTTCAAGTTCAGTTTTGTATGTTACAAGTTGAAGGGAGCTTTAATAGAACAAAACAATAACACCAAAAAGAAAGGTACAGGAAAATTCCACACACAATATTTTGTTTGTAGGTGACCACACTCCATCACAAAATATAGTATTTTACTTTCCCCATAGGCATGTTCTCAGGCGAAAGTGTCAGAATCACTAGAATCACACACTGATTAAATAAATTGGACACTGAGAATGCAATCTCAAACACCTTTATAACTTTGTTATTTTTAAACTGAATTTCATCAAATATGTCAATGTCTCTTTACTTCACTTATGATTAATCTGCTTCAGATATTTGTATACAAAAATAAGTTATTGAAGTACATTTGGAGCACAAAATTGATAGGAGATTTAATTTTGTTTATTTTGGTTTTGAAGTGAATATCACTTTTTGTAAGTGTAAAATCTCCAAAGACAATGTGAAGTTTTAAATTACTCTATTATATTGATGAACACAATAAGGGATAAATTTAGCAAGCTAAAAGTAAACAATTGAAAGATCATGCTACTGTTTTGATTGCATGTTTATTTACTTTGGTTGCATTTATTTACTATTTAATTAAACTGAATATTAATTGACTATAATTGTCCCCCAACATAGAAAAACATTCATCTGGTCTTAAACTTGTTCTCTTGATTCTCTTGAACATATTTCAACCTAAATCTTTCTTGAATATCAAGATAAATTCATAATATCTTTGATGATATATCATCATAGATATGTTACATAAATAATAGTCAACATTCAAATATTTGTGGTTTTTATTGTGCTTTTTCTTCTCCTATTTTATCTTTTCTCTTTTGGGTGCATGCATATGGAATTTTTGCCATATTAAAATGTGGATGATTTTAAGAAAAAAAAGTAGCCAAAACTTACTTTAGTTTTACTTACTACTAAGCACTAACCTCATGACAATAGTTCATGACATAATTCATAGACTGCATACAAATAGAACATTTTAGCTTCTAACCTTGTCATTGAACCTCCTAGAAAAAAGTAGCCATTTGTCAAAGGATGAAGATTGATTACTGAATTTGTCTATGGAGGCCACATGTATAAAGCTTTAGACTGAGAAGATAAGAAGTCAAACCAGTTGTCACTTAGGGGTTATTAATTCTAATCATACAGAAGTGACATTTGTCCTCAGGAGAAAAACAAATAACCCTAAGATGATAGGATTAATCCTTGTACTATTTCTCTTGTATCCTTTCTTCTCACCTCAGGTATTTTATGTCTAACAGTAGACAATTAGACTTGTTCTGAACCCTGCTATTTGTATTTTGCTCCAACACTGCAAACTTCACCAAACCATTGTTGTATATAATGGTTTTCAGTCTGAATCTGTCTGATTCTCTTTGTCTATACTGCTGGTGCTTTGCTTTACTCATTTCATGTTTTTTTACTTAGAAGAGAGGGAAACTTTGCACCAGTCTTGGTTAACTTCAACCCATCCTCTAAATAATGTCACATTTATTCTTCTAAAATAATAAATCTGGCCAAGTTACTTTAGTGTTGAAAAAGACATAATGGCATTTCAGACCCTTAGGGATGGAATTTATAATGCACAGCATGGCTTGAAATGTCATTTATGATCTGGCCCATGTTTAAATCAACCTCCTTATCTTACACTCTTCCCCTTCAATCTAAGCTCCAACAGTACTACATTAGTGAAACCCTCAAAGCCAACTTTAAATTTTAAATCCTTGCCCATAATTTTCAGTATCACACAGCCATAATAATAGGCATCAAACTAGGCAAAAACTTTACAAGGTTTTAAGTTTATTTTTATAGTCGAAGCACAGAAATAAAATTGTTAAATACAAATATCACCACTTTCCTCATGACCTAAAAATGCATGGGAAATATATAATTGGAAATCTTGGAATTAAAAGCCATGGGCAATGATTGCAGGAGTAAGTAAATCAATGTACTATTCAGCCAAAGGGGTGCTGATGCAAAATACCAGAAATCAGCTGGCTTTTATAAAGGGTATTTGTTTGGGGTAGAAGCTTACAATTACCAGGCCATAAAGCATAAGGGTTGCTTTCCTCACCAGTCTATTGCCACATGTTGGAGCAAGATGGCTGCAGACATCTGCCAGGGTCCAGGCTTCCTAGGTTCCTATTCCAGTGGCTCATTTCTCTTCGGGCTCAGCACCTTTGTTTCCTCCAGCCTCAGCTGTAGACTATGAGGCTCTTCAGGCATTGCCTCTCTCCACAAGACCAGCTGTAGACTATCAGGTGACCGGCTCTGTCTCTCTCCTTGGGGCTTGATTCTCTCCAGGTGCAGTCGTTCTGCTGCTCTGTGTGCTTACTTCCTGGGCTCCAACTCAGAACTACCAACTCTGTCTTTTGCCATGTCTTTTATCTGTGAGTCCCCACCCACCAAGCCCTAATCATAATTTAATTAAGTAAAAGTGAAACTTCACACAGACCAGTTCAAAACAATCTAATATCTATTTTTGGAATTCCACAACAATATCAAACTGCTGCAGTCAGTTAGTTAGAAAAGTCTTTACATGAAAAGATTACTTTTATACAAAATAGAGCTAAGCAAAAGGCCATAGTAACATAAAATTGAGATAAACAATTTCCTTTTAAAAAAGTAAAAAAGATTACATTTTAGCAGAGCTGTGAAGAGAATTTTTTGTTATATGTTTTGTGTATAGAGTAAGGTAAGGAGTTGGTCCCTAATTTGCTAGAATTTGTATTACATATTCTAAATTTTATTCATTAAAATATAAATAATCCATGTTTGACATGAAACTAGCAACAGTAATGAGAAATAGCATAGTATTTAGTGATGGAAATAATGTTACACTTATTTTTACATCCGTATATATGAATATATACAATGAAATACTTTGTAAATACCTACTGAAATAAATGGATGACTAAAACTACATATATTGGAGTAAGTTGTAAAAATAATCATGTTCTCTTTTGGTTGTTTGTGTGGATTATATAGAATTTCATTCAATATGCTGGGTGGAAATTACACAGGGCTATGGTTAAGGAGACTCAAATTCCAATGTTAACTGCCAGTAACTAGCAAGCCAGTCAAATATACTGATTATTTTTTATCATCATCAAAATAAAAATGTTGTACAAGTAGATCAATTTACAAATTTTTTCTACAACACACATTTTTTCACATATTAATATTTCTAAAATCAACTTTTACAACATCTACAGTCTTAATTGGCAGTGTTGTTTTGGTGGAAGATACATAGAAAATAATGCACCTACAAATAATAGCATCCTATAGTTGATGAAATATTGTATTTAAAAGTCCCTTAACACACTTAGGTTCTGTGATTCTGTACTTTTGGGAAAAATGATGAGATCTTCAATATATAGGTTACAATACTGAAAGACACTCTGACTTGTATGGAATTTAATAGAAGCAAAAGTAAAATAAATCATCTTGCATAAATCCACTAAACATATTAATTCTTAGAAAATTATATAATAAAAAGCCACATATTTTGCTCTGCTTCTACACACATGGAAAATTACACCATTATGCATGACATATTGGTAAATATGGCAATCAAATAAATTGTAGGTAATATGCAGTTCCCAGTATATTAGCCCTAACCTCACCATTCTGTCATTCAAGGTAGCATAAAAGAATGTAATTTTTGGATAGAGTTAGAATTTTGCTGTTGGTCAAGATCTTTCATTAAGGAAATGATTCAGTTAACATAAATCTTTGAGGTTTTACTGAAAAGAAACCTATAGCAATATAGAAGACTGGAATCACAATAAATGTAACCAAGCCTCACTGGAAACCAGCAAAAGTTCTATAACGAAGCTGGTTTTTAGCTCTTAAAATACAGTTCAGAAACTAGAAGGCCCTTTTGGATCCAAAACAACTTTGGCTTTCAGATTATTTTATTGCTAGAATTATATTCATCTCTATTCTACTGCTCCCTTTATGTAAATCAGCAACTTTCTCTTCTCTGCTTCTGTCTCTGTGTCTTTCTGCTTCTCCCTTTTCCTGCTAGCAAGGAGTGCATTTCACATTGAAAACATGTATGTCACATGGGAAATTCATAGGAATAATCTTACTAGTTTAGTTAAGCATTGTCATTCCTGTGGTTTGGCCGCGTATGTGCCAGTTAGCTTCCTGGTTCAAATAGCTTTGGCCAGGGTCATAAAGAATGTTGGTATTTCTCTCAACAGAGGTTGTGAGCTTGGCAAGTAGTCTGAGACTGGACCAAAACTATGAGGAATAATCTCAAATACAGTCTATTTTATATTTTAAAGATCTGCAAGGCATTGCAAGTGATAATGTATTAAACATAATTAGTAAGAAACCACACTTCTTAAAACTGAATGTGAAATTATAGTAGTTAAAAGACTTTAGTAGACACACAATAGTAGTGTCTTTATGTTCTTTTCCTGTTGCCACTTAATAGAGTAGGACCAATTTACTGCAACATTCTTCCTCTACCCACATTTCAGTCATTCCATATACTGTCAGTTTAGGTATTCTGAGATTTTTTTGAATAAATTGTATCTTCTGTGTACCATGCTTATTGTTAGAACTTCCTACCTCTATTCCTTCAGCTGCATCTCATAGAAAGCCCTGAGGTAGATGTTGGTTGCTCTGTTTTACAGAGCAAAACAGAGAGGTTCAAAAATTTAAGGGACTTGTGCATATCTCTGAGTTGACTGAAGTACATATCTTCTGGTTCCAAACTTAAGTCTCTTTCCACTATATCAAACAGTTGCTGAGGGCTGGGAGAGGGAAAAAGAGAGGTGATGTGGGGGCATTTTCAGTACTTGGAGTTGTCCTGAATGATATTGCAGGGACAGATGCTGGACATTATATATCCTGCCATAACCCACTCAGTGTCCTGGGGGAGAGTGTAAACTACAATGGAAACTATTATCCACGTAGTGCAGCAGTACTCCAAAATGTATTCACCAAATGCAATGAATGTGCCTCAATGGTGAAAGAGGTTGTTGCTGTGGGAGGAGTAGGGTGGGGGGGAGGTATATGGGAACCTCTTATATTTTTTAATGTAACATTTTTTGTGATTTCTGTATCTTCAAAAAAAGATAATTAAAAAAATTAAATTAAAAAAAAATCTTTCCTAGTTAATACTGGGCCTTCTGAAAAAGTTGAATCTTCTAATGTTATTCCTTTTTTTCCAGATCTTGCTCAGTATATCTTCCCAAAGTTATCTTTTATGTTTTAGCCAAACTGGGCAACTCTTGATTATCCGTGTCCGATGTCTTTCTGCTTCCATGATTTTTCCAATGCCACCTCCACTGGAACTCCCTTCTCTATATTTTCCTGTCTAAAATTTAACCGTCCTTTAAGACAGGGCTAAAATGTTTACTTTCTTTCCAATCCCCCTGACTTTTCCCTAACAAGGTAGGAATATTTCTTTTCCTCAGGTCCCACAGCATTTTATTTGTGCAGTGTTTATAGTACTTACATTATGTAGATATAATTTTAGTTTTTATATTATAAGTTATTAACCTTTGAGCTGTAAGCTCTTTTAGGGACCACTCCTATTCTCTTTTCTAGTTTCCATTTGTATCTAGCTAAGTATCAAGAAGTTGCAGGGGATTAGGAAGGGCATAAGGGATAGGAAATGCCTTAAATAAAATTAAATCTATTTATTGAGACATTTCAAGGTAATGATAACTTAGATGATTTAATTTTGAAAAGTACTGACATTAGCTAGGAAACGACATAACCATTATTATTATTTATCTATGCTACTGATATTGCTATAAGTCACTGGGTTTATTGATTTCTTATTCATTGGTTCACTATTTATCAGCTCAACAAAAAACTTTATGAGTGATGGGCAACCAATCCATTTTTGTTGCTTTATAATTGCATGTAATAACAACTAATTTATATTAAAATAGCTAGAAAGCAACAGACGTGTCTCCCTCAACACAAAGAAAAAGCTATTAATTGGTATGTCTACATTGATTCCTCATGCCACAGATGCATTCTGCATTGTTTAAAATCTTCATTGGAATTAATACTATGTGAAATTAGTTTGAGATACATACATATATATAGTTATATATATAAATTTCATTTATTTCAATATCCAAAGGAGACTACAGTTAAAAATGTATGGTATTTAGTAATGGTGTAGGGCATAAAACATTTTTTAAATGGAAAATAGTTACTTTCTTATTGAAAATTCATTTTACTTCATCAATTATACTATCCTAAATGTTGACATTTGGTATATCTGATATATAGCATTTTGTGACTACAGAGTGAACACTTTCTTTATATGCTATTCTATATTTCTGGAAGATGACACTAAGACTTACTTTCTAAAATATGTTTTTTATTTATTTTTAAAAGATACTTAGATTACATAAAATGTTACATAAAAAAATAGAAAGGATTCCCTTATGCCCCACTCCCTACACCTCACACTGTTCCCCACATTAACAATTTCTTTCATTAGTTTAGTACATTCATTGCAATTGATAAACTGCATTGGAGCATTGCCACTAAACATGGCTTATAGTTTACATTGTAGTTTACACTGTCTCCCACTCAATTTTGTAGGTTATGGCTGTATATATAATGACCCATATCTGTCACTGCAGTGTCACTCAGGACACTTCCAAGTACTGAAATTGCCCCTGTAATACACCTCTTTGTCCCTCTCCCTGACTTCAGCACCTCCAGTGGCCACTGTTTCCATATCAATGACATAATTTCTTCCATTGCTACAATCACAATAAGTCTATAGTAGAATACCAGTAAGTCTACTCTAGTCCATATTTTATTCCCCAGTCTTGAGGATTCTGGGATGCTGATGCACATTCCCCTCTAGTTGAGAGGGGATTCAGTCCCACATGGCTGATGGTTGGGACTTCACTAAGATTTATTTTTGAATGAATATTTTACACATACTCTAAGAACTCACTTTATTATCTTCTCTGAGAAAATTACATGAAATGATAAACTGTATCCTGTGTATTTATGTGGAATGATAGAAATTCAGGATATGTGTCAGAATACTGAGTCAGAAATCTGATCATTACTGATGAGAATTATTCAAAGATCATATTTTAGAAGTGGAAATTTGGTTTTGACAAGTCAAGACAGGACTGAAATCACCCTAGTTTGCTTGAGGAATAAGCACAGAATTTGTTCAGATTTAAAACCCACTTTCTGACAACAATAAATGGAGGTGTCAAATCTCATTTTGATCACATTCAGTAATAACCTTGAATGCATGCAAATGTGAGATTTACTCAATGAGGCTCTGTGACAACTCTACAATTCAACTGTGAAATTAGAGTATCTGGTACTTAAAATGAGAATTTCACACCTACTGAACTAGCATTCTGATTTTTTGGTTATAGTGGTTAGAAAATAGGGCACAAAATTGTACTTCCATTTGTTTATGTGAGCCACAATGGACTTAGCAATAGCAAATATTCAGTATCTGTATTTAATACTCTAATCAGTTATTATATTCTAATAGCTAAGTACTCGTTGAAGCAGTAATAAAATACCTGAACCCATAGGGAATTGCAGTGTGAAATTTACAAAATGCAAAGATTGAGCACTGATGCATTTTCTTGGGATTTAACCCATCCAGACAGGTATTGAAGCCTGACAAACAGAAATTATCTGCTTCTTATCCTGTATAAAAACTGCCAACCAGCTGCAAATGCCAAGCTAATGATTGAATAGCTTGAACTATTAAATTGGAAAATAATTTTTATTGGTTCAGAGAACTTCAGTTGAGAATGAACATTAGAGTGTTTCCACATGGCTATACTTTACATATTAGAAATGCATGCATATTTTTCCATAAAATTCATGAATTTACCATTCTGTAAGAGAATGTAGGTTGCCTCTATAAACCTCTGTATCATGACAGCCTCCCCTTTATGTCTATGTTTAATTTAGAAAGGTAAAATGGATAAGAACTGATTTGGAACTAAGGAGATGAATGCTTTTATTGCACAAGTCATGAATTTCAGGTAATGAAAACCAGTACCTGAATTTCTGTGAATGCTGCATCACTGAATTAAAATTTTCACAAATGGAACTGTAAATATGTCGAATCACAGTAGGAAATGTTACTCTTCTGAGTCTCTATTAATATTCACAATGAATCTTTAAACTGTATAGTATGCATTGTTGCCCAAGCACAATTATTTCAACAGTAGTGTGTGTTCGTGTGTGTATGTATGTATGAGTATTGTACTTCAGAACACATCTACTAACTTTTCCACACAGCAGTTAGCCCTTAAAACAGGCTGCAATTTTTAAATGAAAAAGGGCACTTCTTTATAATCGTTTGGGGACTTTACAATAAAATACTTTTAGGACCTTCCTTTCTCAGCATTACACAGAGAACACAGGGCATGAGATGATGACATCCCCAACCTCCCTATGCTGTCAGTCTCAAAGGAACATGTGGATTGCAAAAAAGAGGAAAAACACTTCAATTCCTGTGTATCCTCATTTCCTCATCGATAAAATGAAGTGAATTTATCTTACATGACTGAAGGTGGAGACTTGATAAGATCATATTTTGGAAGGCCTTTTTACCCCTTTTTCACATGGAATTCTACATTCTTTCTGTGTCAAAACTGGAAGGATGTTGAGGTATCTCCCAGTGAATATCGTAGACAGCCAGCAACTTATTGTTCTGCCAGCAGATCACTACCACATGAGCAGGAACATAAATCTTGAACAGTGAAGAACATATTCTTTGCCTAGATTAATATTTTCTTTCTTTCTCCCCCCATGGCTTTGCTTGTTTTGACTGCCAAAAGTTGCTACACAGTTTCCAACATTGACTGGATGGATGTAGAGAATAAAGAAATCTTAACAATTTTTAAAATTTTAAAAACCTATAATAGTATAAATCCAGATAGCTTGCACTCTTTCATTATAAAGTAAATATATCACATATTAAGAGGGTCTCCTTTTTGCCATCCCTACATCCAAATTCCAGTTTTTAGGTAGAAGTTATCTTCTGTGTGCCTTCAGCCCCTTTAGAAGGATTTTCTCATGTGTTATGCTAATTCTCTTGCCAAGAATCATTGCTTTAAAATTACTGAGCATTCATCCTGACCATTACTCTCCCCAATATTTCACCATTTTACATTTAACTAATAAATTTTTCTAAGCATATGTTGAAGCATATGCAGTTATGTTGGAAGAAGGTACCTTTTTATCACGAAAGCAATTAAATCTGTCCATGTTAAAGGGCTCCAAACTTGGTTATTAAATAAAAGTTGAGATGTTTCACATCCCAAATGGCATCATATGACTTATTTATAGTCATTATTGCTAAAGTGCTTATTGCTAAAGTGCTTCTCATTCTCTTTAGGCCCTGGGAGAACTGTAGAAAAGCCTTGTTTCATTCATACTTTGACTTACCAACTCTTGTAATATTGAGAGCAATAGATTTTCAGTGAAGTGAGGCTGCCATTAGAAAGATGGTGCTGTTAACTGAGAAGTACTTCTTGTAATTGAGAGGTGAGGAGGAAAACTGCTTACACCGTCATAACCTTGAGAACTTTTATTTTTAAAAGGAAAGATAAGGGCTCCCTTCATTTTCTGTAAAAATACTTCCCAGACCTCTGTAGTATGAGCTGGGTGCATTTCCTAAGTGCAATCATAACATACTGTGTTCTAAAGCATGATTTCCTTTGATGGCAAAATTCAGTCACTACCACTAGATGCAAAAATGTCTCTCTTCTCCAGTAACAGTGTCCCCAGGTTCTTTACCAAGCAGAGGAAGCAAGCATGAAAAAAGTCCATTCAAAGGTGTTTTCTCCACTTGTGCACTAAGTAGTACTACCAATGTGATGCTTGTTTGCTGCGCAATGGTGGAGGCAGGCCATGATTCAAGAAGCCCCTTGTTGCCAAGAGAGAGCGTTGACATCTAACTCGGTCACTGCTCTCAGAGAGTAGCAGGGACTCACGTTCAGGAGTAGTCATTTTGGAAATGGAGAATGTGCCTCTTCTTTTTATAGATGTGTATATATAAAACACAGACCTATTTACATCAAGTGACCTTGAACCTGGCCTTGTAAAGGATGCTTAGCAACTCTGCTGTTTTATTTTATGTATTTAAAGTTATCTATGAGATAGAAGGTCCCCATCTCTAAGTGCTGATTGTCCTAGATTAATATTCCCATAACTTTATATTAAGCAAGTATTTTTTCAGCTCAAATCAATTCATAGGATTGGACTCTCCTCCAGAACCTGTAAAACTATTCATAAGAGAGTGCTTCTTTCTTTTTTTAATTTTGTTTTAGGAGGTACAGGGGATTGAACCCAGGACCTTGCACATGTGAAGCAGGTGCTCACCTACTGAGCTATACTCGTTCCACATCCTTCTTATATCTACTCAACACAATATTTGTTAAAATGCTTTAAAGAAAGGGAAATAGATTATTAAAATGAATCAGTCCTCAGCCTTCTATACCTTGTAATTGAAACTTACTCTCAGCCTCACGGGTTCCACCTTCCTGCTGATTGACTGATACATGTACTAATATGGCTTCACAGTTTGCATATTGGTTTCCATTGCTTCTGCAACAAATTGCCACAAACTTTTTGGTTTAAAACAACATCCTCTTATGATCTCACAGTTTTTATAGGTCAGAAATCTGTCTAGGTTCATTTGAATATTCTGCTTGAGGTCTCAAGGCCAAAATCAAGGTGTAGGCTTGACTTATTAGAGGCTCATTGGGGAAAGAATCTACTTCAAAGCTTATTCAGTTTTGTTCTGTCTTGTTTTGTTTTTTAACCTGAATTCATTTTCTTGAGACTGTAGACCTGAGGTGACGATTTCCTTGCTGGTTGTCACCTGGAGGTTGGTCTTTGCTCATGGGGTCGCCAGCTCTCATTTTCATCCTTTCCATGTAGCCCCTCCTTCACTGATGGTGGGTCTAGTTCCTCTCACTTTTTGAATTTCTGATTTCACCTTTTGCTCCATATTTCTGGCTTCAAAGCGCTTTGACATTTAAGTTTTCTTCTTTTAAAATTGCACGAAATTAGATTTGGACCTATTGGGATAATCTAGGATAATCACTTTTGCAATATAGTGAAACACGTTCCAGGGAGTAGTACATGAACACCTTTAGGGTTCATTCTGTCTATGCAGCTTGAAATTAAAAGATCAGACTATTGCATAAATCAACAAATTTATTTTGCTTTCCATCATCTTATGCCAGGGATGACTGGGGCTTTATATGGCTTAGAATCCTCAAAGAATTTCACCTTTTTGTTGTTCTCTGAGGTCTGTCAATATATACAGTAAATTAACCTAGGTGAAGGTGATACTTTATAGTTTTCAGTATTTAATTCTTAATGAATCATATACAAATATCCATTGTTGGTCAGAAATGGAAGCTGATTTTTTTAACTCGCCAACTCTTTCATTTCTCCTAGAGAAGGCCTGGGTTCTTTTACTATATTTAGTCCTAAAATGGTTCTATCACAAGCTTAGCTCTTTTGGGCTCCCCCATCCAAACCATTATGCAGGCCATGTTATCAGAATGTTCTTTGATTTAGTGAATTAAGATCTTTCCTGAAAATAGAGAGAGAAATACACAAGCAACCATATTTTTCTATCTCTAGCAGTCATATAATTACTATAGAGAAACATACCATATCTAGTTTGTTATCTTAATGTGTTGACATATTCCATTGCTTTTTGCCCACATATTTACTAGATATTGTTAATAATGGTAATCACTTATTAGATACAGCAAAGCATTGGATTTAAAATTTATTGGGGTAGTCCCCCAAGAAAAAAATTTCCATTTCACAAATGAGGAATTTTTTCTCATAAAATTTAAGTGACACCTGGGCACATAGCCAGTAGCTGCTGAGCAGGGATTTAAGTCCGTGCTGACTTTGGAGCCCATAATTCCTCTTCAGTGTCATGTGGCAAGGATGTCAAGTTTGGCCATATTGAGGGTTTATGCCACCTCTTTCCCAGCAAAGGATTTAATCTCTTCTTTCTCATGTATTCTTTTCTCAAATGGAGCAACCAGCCCTCCACCCCCCATCCATTCTAATCATTCCTAGCACTAAAAATTTGTTGTTCTCTACCCCTTCTCTCCGTGTCCATAGTCTCATTCTTTTTCTTCATTTTGTCACGTTACTTCTCTTATCCTTTCTATGTGCTTTTACAAGGAAATGCCTCAATTTTCTACCAAAAGGAATTCATTTTCTTCTGCGTAATAAATAAATTCTCACACTATAGTGGATATAATTTTGTTGCTTCTCTTTTTTTTTTTTTTTTTTTTTAATGGCATGCTTTCTGTGACCAAGGGCTGCCTCATTGCTTGCTATTTCAGGGGTAGTCAAGGGAATTACTTTTAGGTCTAGAGCCAATTTAAAATTCTAAGGTCCAGAATGTTGGTTTTTAAAAATACATAAAGAAATTATTTTTTATTAACTCACTCAGTAAATATTTATAGAGTGATTACTGTGTTCCCATCACTGGGGCTAAAACAGAGAAAAAGGCACAGAAGTAGTTGGCTCTCGTGGAGCTTACATTCTATGAGCGAAGGCTAACAACAGAACAATAAGCCAATACGTAAGCTAGTTAATTTTAGATATCAAGTGCTCTAAGGAAATGAAGAGGGTAATGTGGCATGAGTGTGACTGGAGGAAGTGGGGAGGTCAGAAAGTCTCACAAAGACTATGTTCTAGTTGAGACTTAAATGATGAAAGGGACCAGGCTGACATAGCTATGAGGAAAAAAATGTTTCAGGAAGAGAGAAAACACACATAAGGGTGCCAAGGTAGAAAAGAACAATGTGAAGGCCAGAGGGGCTGAAATCCACTGAGCAAAACCGGGAGTCGTCCATCATGAGGCAGTTGGAGTCCAAATCCTACGGCACCTAGAAACCATGGTATAGTCATTTGTATTTTTTTCTAAGTAGCAAAGAACAAAGTGAATAGCTCCTCTGTGATAAGCCTTGTGTTTAATAACCTTGATATACATGAACAGATGTACACAAATGGGAAGAACAGATTCAGACTCAGGCAAGCCTATGATTGAATCACTACATTCCCAGTGAAAGTTAAACAACACATTGCCATTGTTGTTGTTATTAGTATCGGTATTGGTATTAATCACATACTTGTTGGAAAAATGCCACATAATTTTTCCTTAAAAATTACCACTCTGTATTTGTAAATTTAAACAAATATTTCTTAGTTCTTAATTTGCATTGCTGTCCCTTACAAATCCCATGGGATTGTATGAAAGTAGAAACATTGTTCTACTGGGTACATAAAGTGTTCTTTAGATATCTGTGTATAATTTTAATTGCTAATAAGAAAATGTAAAATTATTTTAAAATTCTTTTGTGCTGTGAAAGAATAATTGCTGAATGTAATTTCCTTAGCTAGATATTAGATGATATTGGATATTGGATATTGGATAATATTATAGATTGGATATTAGATAATGTGTTAGGTGTATCATTTCTCTCACTTCAAGTTAAAAGTCCTATGTATACTTATAAACTGGATATGTTCATATGATTTCCCCTAAATAACCTCACACTCATTACATATAAAAAATTCAGAATCCTTTTCCACTTCTTTTCTTCCTTCTTTCACCAATTTTCACCAAAGAACTTGAGCATTTGTAGGGTATTCAGGATTGTAAAAAATGACTTATACAAGTTCCATCCCACATATTGTATATTCATGAAATCAGGTTA
Organism: Dasypus novemcinctus; assembly: GCF_030445035.2. NCBI lineage: Eukaryota > Metazoa > Chordata > Mammalia > Cingulata > Dasypodidae > Dasypus > Dasypus novemcinctus. The sequence goes on from NC_080676.1 coordinate 126,670,334, forward strand.
AAGTTATAGAACATAAAGAAGAAAAATAGTAACAATACGAGGAGAGCTAGACAGTGTCTACTTAATCTATGCAGACCAGTCATATGTGAGGAAAGAAGAAATAGCATTTCAGCACAGTTTACTATACTGATTGATTAGGGGGTTTCACATTCCCACCATTCATCTCTCTCTCTTTTTCTTTTTTTAGTTACTATTGCCTTCTTTGAGGTACCAGTGAGTTCATGAAGTGTCCTCAAGCATTTTCATTAGAATTTGGCAGGTTATTTTTCCCTCCGGCCACATGTTGCTCATTGAACAGCACTTGCATTCATCCCTCCATTTCTACAGAAAGGCTATTTAGGTATCTGTATTAGGTAGGAAAATATTAAATATCAATTTTTAAGAAATCATCACCAAATAGTATTCTACAGATTGGCAATGTATAACATTCATTTCCTTTATGTTTCAGGGGGAAAAAGCCTGTTAAGTATTAATAAGTGGGACCATTATCATTATGTCATTTTAGATAAAAAGTGCTAATAAAAATAAAATGTCCAAGGCTAAGTAATTAGCCTGTTCTCTCTTCTTTGATATTCATTCAAAATCCTAATATGCATGGTTATTTAGAGGCATGTTTTTGACTATGAAAATACAGTTTGCAATATACAAGACATGCTTTCTGTTTTGTTTTGTTTTGTTTTGTTTTGTTTTGCTATGCTTTTAGGATTATATTTCAAATAACTTCAAAGCATGTTGCTTTTGGGTCAGGAAATATATGTATATAAATAATTAAATATATATATACCAAATTTGGCAGGCATATGTATTATAATTTCTTCATAATAACAAGTGCATAATATTTCAAAAATTGCCCAGGACACCTCCTACAGGTTTGTGAATGTGTCCATCATTGCATAGTATTAATATCTGTAGTGTCCAAATGTAAAGTACTTAATTTGAAAACAATTAGTTTCAAAATAATTGAGAGGACAAATTAATTGATTACTTAGTAGGTTAAAATTGTCTAAATTTCAGTAATTATAACCTGTTCTCTGATTGTATAAAAGGTTACTCTGAATATTCAAAGTTCCTAGAGAATAAAACAATATAAATGACTAAAAAAGGGGGAGGGGAGGAAGAGAATAAATTACTGTGAATTGTAATGACAATATAAAGCCTGAAATATTCCTGGAAAAAGTTATTTATTCAATAGATAAAGAGCTGTGTAAAATAATTGAATGTAAAAATTTTCTTTTTGTTTCTACATTTAAAAGGAGCCTGAAAGTAGGTTAAAGAAAACTGAAGGTCATACTTTAAATATGAAAATCTTTGTTTTATTTATTTGAGTACTAATATTGCTTCTATTTTTCAGTCTTATGTTTCTTTAGACTCATAAGAACCAGTTTGAATACTGTATTACACAGCATTAAACATCCTTCAAAGCCATCTGCATTCCAGGGTTTCAGTTTTATGGGTGAAATTCCCATGCTATCTGGAATCATCTGTCTGTCTTTTTTTTTTTTTTTAAATACATTTTTGTTTATTCCTGCTTCCATCTAGCTTAAAAGGAAAGACTGCTAAATGCAGAGCAACTGGATGATGAAGCTGTGAAATACTATAATATATTTGCATACACACGTACCTTGAATCCTAGAGTCTATTTCAACAAATACATTTAGAAAATCTCATGGGGACTACAAAGGAATAGACTAAGAACTAGATGAGTTCTGTTTTTGAATTGTAAGTTGTTTAGCATGAATGATTTCCTGAGTTGGATCAGAATACTGCTAATAAAAGGGCCTCACTTCTGTTGGAAAAAAATATATGTATGCTTTTGTATGGATTAAGTCCAGATTTATTATTCTGAACTGTTCACCCAGCATTAATCATAAATCAATTTAGTGACAACTTAAAAATATAAGAAAATTTTATATGCCTCTTGGATAATCCTTTTAGCAGGTCAAATCAATGATTTTGCTCTGTGCTTTCTTCCAATTGGGCTCTCCAGTTATGCACTATCTCTCTACCAATTTTATGATTCTCCCAGGCAATCAAGGGCAGGGGGTACCCCAAAGTAATTTGATGCCCCTGTGTCAGGGAACACAAATCAACTTGAAAGGAAGAGTATGTCTGGCTTAATGCCATAGATTATGCTGAACAAGAGAAATGTCAGCTCCTAAGACTGAACTTAAGGCTTTGAAAAAGGTAAACCTAGACTATCTTACTCTTTAGGATTGCTTAGCTGTTACATATACATTTGTCTATTTTCCCCCACAAAAACATCCCCCAACATGAATCCAAGCATGTTGTAGAGTTACAATTACTTAGAAAAATGACAACTAATGAATAGCTTCTCTTCCTCCTAATTGTGTGATGAACAAATATGCTGTCCCAAGAAATCCATATAAGTTATTCAGTTCATTGTGTGAAATGCGTACACACAGAGGTTGGTATTTTAATTTAAAAATAAGAAAAACTTTTAAACTCCATTTTTACATCATTATTATATGCAATCCCTTATGAATGATTATAATCTATGGGATATCTTATTACAGTATCATTCTAGAATATTTAGAGATATTTTATTGAATAAGAATATGTGGAATGTTAAAGGCAAAAAAGGATGAAGATTTGGCAGATTGAAAGATCTTAAAGTTCAATCCCTGTGGAACCCTCACTACTGCATAGAGAGTAGTGGTGAACAAAGCAAGCTATAAGAACAGACATCTGTATCTTGATTTGAAGGCTACCTAACTGAGTGAGTAGGGACTCAATCCATTTAAATCTGAGTTTCCTCTTCCATAAAATGTAAACAGTAAAGATTTTATGAGAGTGAAATGAGACATTCCATTTAATTGCTAGGTGTAGATTTTTAAAGTCAAACCATTATTTTTTTCATTGATTATAGTTCCATGGATTGTTTTATAATTTTTATTCTGTTCCATATTACTAATAATGGTATTTAATTCTAAAATGTGAATCCACTGCAAATCTCTGAACATATAATATGTATTGGAGAAATGGGTTACCTTTGAAAGAATTTATTTTAATGCTAATCAGCTAAAGTTAACTTTAAAGAAATAAAATATATTGGTGTTTTTGTGCCATATATCTGGCTGATAGCATTATGCAGAAAGTTACAATTAGGCTTTTTCTTGTCACTAGTTTGTAACAATCTGGAAAAGCATATTACAAATATGTGGCAATACACTTGCCATGATAAATAATAAATACCTGGGAATGTTTTAAATTTCTAAGTAATAGAAATGTGTGAGCAAGTTTAATAGTACGGACTCATACAGTAAAGCAGAAAATTAGAATCTGTGATTTTAGACACTTTAATAATAAATCCAGTTAATTGCTACTGACAGTCCTTTAGAGATGAAAGATGATTGTATTTTCAGGTTTGCCCCAAAGGCTGCAGAAAAATATTATTCTTTGCCAGTTGTATGAGCTAATTTAACTGAAGAACAAACAATTAAATCAAAGTTGATGATCTGATTGTTTAATGTGCTTAGCAATTTTATTTTAGTGAAATATAATGAAAGAATCCATCCAGTAAAACTCATAAGTTATTTTTAATTAGAAAATCTATGTATATTGTAAAGTAATATTTAAATTTATTAATCCTGTATGTCTTACTGAAGGCTTATAGAAATAACATATGAAGATGCATATCTTCTAGAAAATGCTTAGGTAGATTCTTTGGGCCACAGGAAGTTCATATATTTGGGCAAAATATTTTGGTGGGATTTAGGCCCAAATTTTAAAATTTGACAACTTAAAAGAGAAGCAAATGTTTTATATGCTTGTATATACTTGCTGCTGTTTGACTTCCCTGAAATGAATGCTCTCAACTCTTTTGAAGTTTGGTAGGTATTACTATGCTCCCATCCCAACACTAACCAAAAAATAAATAAATAAACACTTAAATCTCAATTTCTACCCATTCCCTGTAACCAACCAAGAAGCCACTAGAAGAGGTGAGATGAGGTCATGCCAATACAGTGTCAGGCATTGGTTGCTATGAGTTATTGAAATCAAAATCAAATAGCTGAAACAAGGTCAAATCAGTTTCTTGAACTGATCTGTCACTTCACTTAAATTACAAGGAACAATTCAATAGCCCTATGAACCAGGTAGTAAAATATAGGCATATGTGCCTGGATTAACATGGAATGGAATTTGTAGCTATTGTTGCTAATGTGGTTTTAGACTTAATACAATTTCCAAACATAAGCTATCTTAAAATGAGAGAAATATGCTGTGCAAGTACTCTACTGATTTTCTAGGGCTGCTCTAACAAAGTCCTACAAACTGGGAACTTAAAACAATGGAACTTTATTCTCTCATAGTTCTGGAGGCCAGAACCCACAAATAATGTTCCTACTCAGCTTCTGGAAAGACACTGTTCCATGCCTCTTAGCTTCTGGTGGTTGTAGGTAATGCTTGGCCTTCCTTGATGTGTGGACACATCACTTCAATCTCTGCCCTCATCTTCATATGGCATGCTCCCAAAGGATCTGAGTCTTTGTACCCAAATTTCCCTCTTTATTTCAAGGATACAAATTCATATTAGATTTAGGGTCCTCCCTAATCCAAGACGGCCTAATCTTAGCTTAACTAGCTACAGCTGCAAAGTCCATGTTTCCAAATAAAATCACATTCACAGGTACTGAGAGGTTAGGACTTGAACATATCTTTTGGGGAATGCAATTCAACCCACAACAGCCTACCTATGTTTTTTTTTTTGCCATTTTTAGAGCACTTGTAGTTTTATGGAAACATAATACAATAAGTACAAAGTTCCTATATATCCCCCCTCAAACACAAAGTTCCCTATTATTAATATTTTTCATTAATATGTAACTTTAGTTACAATTGATGAAACAATATTATAAATACATTATTAACTTTAGCCTATGAATGTGTGTGTGCTAACTTATATACAACCTAAAATTTCCCTTTTTATCCCTTTATGAGTATACAATTCAGGGTGTTAATTACATATTCGAAGTTGTGTCTGCATCACTATCCTTCATTGCCAAAAATTTCCATTACCCCAGACACAAACCCTAGACCCATTAAACATTAATTCCCTATTACCTTCCACATATGAC